>NC_091937.1:39537894-40844054 GCF_041260155.1 Ptychodera flava
ACTGCGGTTACACTCACATTTAGATGAGAAAGCAGTAAAGTTTTACTGGCTCCTGAGTTGACACAATAAAGATCAATCAAAGATGTCACTCAATTAATAAAATGTATTACATACACTCCTATAAGTGTCCTTGGTATGACAATTCTACTAACACGATAAAGTAGATGATATATGCCATTGCTCTTTCTTGAAGAAAACCACATGGACTAAAACTCAGTCATCCCTTCACTGCGGGACGAACGTATGCCTAAATGTTTCGTATTCCGCGAAGCATATATTCTACCTGAGAGCGCTTTCGGCCGGTTGCTAGTGACGACAGCGAACATTGTATCAATTTATTTTCAATAGAATATCGATCGAAATCTGTTGGCGTACGGGCTCACGCATGTGTCGAGGTCAAATTATTAATACGTCCACATAACCCGTATATATTGACTTAGATAGCATAAAATCAACGTATCCGTTGGTTTCTTGTACTTAGATTGAATCGTCGACACTTTTTTACAGTTTTGGCGATGCGTTCACATTTTGGCGCTCTTTGCAAGTTTGGCGCCATTGTGAGCTGAATATGACCTGCGAGTGAGCACGACAACAATGTATCAATTTCCGATAAAAGGATATCGATCGATAACGTTCACTGCACGATTACAGTGGAGAGTCTGCGCCCGTTCGCCTCCGTTCTGTGTTATTTTTCAAATTTACTGGAATTTTCATCGTTGATTTTCGCCAAAATTTGGTATAAATTATAACAACATGACATGCAGTTGGTCTGTAAATCTTACGAGACGCATACTGATAAAAATGCGTCAATTTAAGGCCCGTGTTCTGCATATGTACACGCCGTCAGCTCGCCAAATCATTGACGGCAACAGTATATTTCAGTGATCGGAATAAATAAAATTCAAATAAAACAATTTTCGTGAAGAAATTCAAAAATCTAAAACGATAGGAATTTTTTATATCAATCAAAGGATCACCGTGACAATTTTCATCATTATTCGTTCAAAATGAGGAATTGAACCGACGAGAAGTGTGCAATCTGTTCGGTATATTACACGCCATTGTTTTCTACGGGAAATCAAGCTTATTCGCCGCGTCGTAAAATGAAAAATATATCTGAAAAAACCCATTGGTTTAACTTTTTCATTTCGCTGTAATTTCTTACGATATTTGAGATAACACATTTCATGAAGGCTAACTAAAACTCTGTCGTTTTACTTTTTTGAGTTTCCCTCTTATTTTTATGAAATGACGAGTTAACGATCGTTTGGCTGTTGACTGTGTTTTCACCTACTTTTGCATATGAAAAATTATCACATATGTATTTTCATAATTCCTTCATGAAATTATTGCCAAAATATCATAATGCAAAGGTCAACATATGAGGAAATTGAATCTGCAACTCTTCCATCAATATTTAAGCTGTGCAGCGTGGAAATTTGGCGAAATTTAATACATATCGTCAAAGGCGGATTTGACTCACTGTACGCGTACACGACGTATGTGCGGCTAAAAAGTGACACGCTAATATGAAACAAAAGGGGGGGCCTTTGGCCCCGCAGTGCTTCAAATCAGAATTTAGTTCCCTCTGAATCTCCATCATATCATCAAGGCACTGATAAAGCTAGACTCTCTCACAGCCCCTCGTCCGCTACGCAGCTCTATCCTCAACCATATGGTGATGCGCCCTCAACGGTCTTTCAAGCAAGCGGGCTCACCAAGCCAGCCGGGTTATAGCGCTAAGCTGAGCTTTGCTCAGCTCAACTGCTGAGGGCGGTGTTATGGTCTGAGGTGAAGCCGGCGAGGGGCTGTGAGAGAGTCTATGATAAAGCTATTTATTGACCATCCAAGTCCAACTTTCCTGCAGAAAACTATGCTACTATGCCAAAATTTTTGGCAGTACAAAACTTCATGATTTGAATCAACATGATTCAGCTGCTTTATTATTTACCTGACAATTTTGACATATCAGTACCAAAAATGACACTATAATTTTACATAATGGAAAACAAGTACTTTGCTTACCTTGATAACAGAAAGTTTCTATTTCTCATAAACTGACACTGTGTTACCATGCCTTTATGACCCTTCAGTCTGTATAAACCACTCTCATTGACAACATCCCATACTATAACATCTGTGTCCTGATCAGAAAACAAAATTTAGATAAAAGTTCTTTATTCATGGTATCCAAAACAACGCTCAGAGCATAATCTTCATCTTTCAGTTGCTGGACTCGAAACACAAATGATGACACTGTATATGCAAAAGAATTCTCCATATCAATCTACGTCTAATATCTGCACCATCTTTGTATATCTATCTATATCTCCAGGATGCAAAAGTCATTTCGAGAATTTGTTGTCATCTCAATAATATGCACCAGCTTGACAGTTTCATTTCCAAAGTCAACAGCATCACAGACTGTCTAGTGTTCTGGATATCATACATATCAAACCTGCACTATTAACAACTTGAAATGGCCATACAAACTGTCTACAACTTCTACTTTCATGAATTTTTAAAGTTGTATCTGAATTCTCAAGACACAGTCCAATGAGAGGACAATGCTCAAGGTAAAAAAGAAAATCCCATTGTGTTTAATTTACCTTTGACCCGGATACCAATCTTGTTCCATCAGAATCATAATTCAGAGACGACACAGCTGACTTGTGTCCATTGAACGTTACATTGGAATCTCCTGACAGCATATCAAATATCTGGATTGTTCCATTGTTGTAGCCTACAGCAAGATGTTTCTTGTCTGGACTTTTAGCGATAGCAGTTACTTCATGCTTGTCACCTTGTAGTACCATCACCTAGTGAAAAATTATAGGGTGGAAACAAATTTGCTCATTATTCAAGTTTCATTTCACAAATATACGTATCAACAACAAGCAAATATTCTTTATATTTGCTGACACTTTTCTTCATAGCCCACTACATGTCAAATGGATTAAAAAAAGTTTGCAATCAGTAATACTGATGTATTTTTATCCCAGTTTTGTAGATCACACTTTATTATCTTATAAATGTTATACTTATATATTTTATCAATTTATCAATATTTTTCCTTTTCAATGATATTTACATATATTTGTTGTCTGTCACAACTGTTTGTGATATTTGATTAGGTGGAATGGGTCCATGGACCAATGTTTAGAGGGAAGGGGCTGTTGGAACTGCATTCAAAGGTTGTATGAGACTCATACGAAAAATATAAACACTGTATTCAGGGTATGTAGTGATTGAAGAAAGTTAAAACATGTTTGTCATAATGTACACAGCAATATTTCAATGTTGCAGGTATGCATTGTTGATGTGATATTGTATCCTGATATCATGCATGAATATATTGTTTGTAATTAAGAAGTTCTGACAGTCCTCTCTTGTTAAATGATACTTCCAAAAATCAGTTAAAGTGACCAAGTGATGTATCTTGTATTCAAGTTTTTCAAGAGAGGTAAAATTGGACATCAACTCTGTACCAACTATACTCCCATGGAGAGCCAGATCCTGAAAAATGTACTACTCCAAAAGCGGCTGGATGGGACAGAAAAAAACATGTGAATTCCTGAATAAAGGGTACAGTTGATGATTGCAAAGTGATTAGACATGGAATTGATTGGAACGCCAACAAATTAGCATTATTGGCCCTTTCAATGCAGTTCCTGCGCCAGGAACTGCATTTAAAGGGCCAATAATGCTAACTAAACTTTTGCTAATTTTTTTCACCATTTTTATTTTGAATGTGAATTATAATTCCTTGTTCTACTCCCCATAGATAGACACAGTATTCAGCTTGTCAACTCAGCCAGATACGTGTGTAAACTGCATTGTTATTGTTGAAAAGTTTCTTCTGGTCCGGACTAGCATTCAAATGTAAACAATAACAATGCATTTTATACATATAGGCGTTACGTTGACAAGCTAAATAGTGGGTGTTTCAATACCCTTTTTGAAGTAGAATAAGAAGTTGCAACTGATATGCAATATAAAATTAATGAAATTTGAAAAAATCATCAAAAGTTAGCATTACTGGCCCTTTAAAGCATGGAATATACAGAAGTTTCTCTAGGGTTTATGATTAAAGCCTTATAAAGTGAGAATTAATAGCGTCTAATTTTGAGACATTTTTCAGTGACATCATTCTCTGTTGCATCATTCCACTTCTGCATTGCCATGGCAACATGACCAGCGTGGGTTCATAAATGCATTTTACACTTGATGAAAGCTCAGCTGTTATGCTGCTTGTTAAACTTGAATATTGGCATCATATATATCCAAATGACTTTTTAGGGAGGAATATGAGGGTGAGGTGATATTGTTTGACCTTTGTATATGTGTACACAGTGTTTCAGCCAGCGTGCGGCATTGCGACATTTGACGCAATTTTTTTTGTTTTGTCCCGATAAAATAACCGTGTGGGTCACCATGACGCAATCTGAGTAGGCCATATTTTAGTGGCTATTGAATTTTTAGACAGTGCCTCCTGGACAGAAAACTCCGGCTAACAATAAAATGTTGTAAGATGTTGAAACAGTTTACTCTCCTTCCTACAAAGTTGCAATGTATTGAAACAGTTTACTCTCCTTTCTACAAAGTTACAAATTCCCTGGTACGTAAAACAAACATTGTTGCTGTTCGATACTACAATACATCACGGACACACAACGTCCATGAATACACTGAGGCTTGGTTCTGCATAGGTGAGTGCCGCGTACCGGTCGTCCTTGAGTTCAAGTTTTACCTACATTGCTTGCATCAAAATTTGGCCTGCAGCTACTCAGTTTGATAGTAAAAACCATAATTTCTAAGGAAACTTTCACAAACAGAGTCATTGTACAAGTGAAAAGGAGAAAAACTGAGGTTTTCTGAAAGGTCAAATCTGGGTCATTTCACGTGATGTCATGAATGAAGACCCCTTAAGTACACAATTATGGTTCAAAAGAAACCACCTAGGGAGGGCCAATAGGTACAATCTTATGTTAAAAAGAAATTTCTTGGTGCCTTCCAATTTAAATGGCATTTAGCTTGACTGTCAGTTTTAAATTATACTTTATTAAGAATCATGGCAAAGGGAAATTGTCAACAGTACTTGAAGTAAGCATATTCATTTTCAAATCTTCACATTTGAGAGCTGCAATTTTGCATGGTAACTTAACATCAAAGCAACAATTCAAAAGTAGAGCTATTAAAATTGTCCATTTGGCATATTTCAAACTGCTATAACTTATACAAGAAATGGTGTGATTCTGAATGATTTTAATATTTCTGCAGATTCCACCAGTTTAATGATATAATAGTGAACATCACTAGACATTTCTTGATGATATCAAAAATAAATGAAAATTTTCTGGGCTAAAATGTTATCATAATCTTTGAAACAATGATTACTCTAAAACATTGGGAAATTAAATGAATCATATCAATATTGTGTATTGTTTTACAGGATTTGGGTTTGGCCAAACCATTTTTGTCTCAAGAAAAATACTTATGCTTAAGATGCTATTGAGCCTGCTTGATCACAACTATGACACAACACCAGGGCCTTAAACACCACAATAATTGTATCTACATTGCCACTATGCTACCCAATGCTTTCTTCTGCATGGAAAATTTTTATCTGTGTGGCTCACAAAATTTTCATCATGGCTTAAAAACTGCATAAATTTGCCACATTAGGAGCTTGTAGCTTAAATGTATTAAGTTGTCATTCTGTGGACATTGACAGAATGCTACAGAAATATTCTGTATCTGTGTTAATATACACTTCACATTACTACCTGATTTTTAGAATTGCCACCTTATTTTATTTCTGGTGGTAAAAGTTTACCACCAGAAATGAAAAAATATTTCTATCACTTTAATGTCATAAAAACACAGATAATTAATGCAATAAAAACTGAACAAGTATTTCTTTAATGTAAAATACAAAACATTTTGATTTGAAAATGAAGAACTGAATACCAAGAAAGTTGTTGCCACACTTTAGATCATAAACTGCCTAAAATATGTTCAAAGTGGCTACAAGATTTTTGATTTGGCTAATGAGTTGGCTAATCATCTTGGTGACTTAGGGGGAGCCCTACAGTTTATGTGCATACCACGTGGTAGCAGTAAACTTAATGATACTGCAAGTTTCATGTTGGCACAATTTTGCACAACGCCATTGGCCTACTGACCGTTAATGCACTCACCTGACTTGCCTATTGAACACCAAATATAGTACCAGGTCATAATGACACATAATGACACTGTACTGTTGTTTTATTGAAATACATTACATGTCCCCCAACAATTTAATTTGTCCCCCATTCAGACCTACTGTGGGTCACTGTGTCCCCATGCAAGCAAAAGCTGGCTGAACACTGCGTACATATAGTACCATTTTCAGATCACAGTACTCGAGTCTAAGTTAGGGCTTGTCTTGGACGCCCTAAAGTGTCAGGCATTGCTTAATTGACTCTCCGATTGACTTAAATTGTAGTGAGGCTTACCCCAGGGTTTGCTCTGGCTACTCAAGCTGATTAGCCTTTTTGGCTAATACAGTGTGAACACAAGTAGCCAGATTTTTCTTTTGAGAGGTGAGGTCAAGGGTCACACACATTCATCTCGAAGGGTCAAAGGTGATATCATTAAACACTCAAGAGTAATGATAACCAAATATTTCAGGTCTGCCACTTTCTCATCATCATATTATCCTCAGTGCTGCTTTAATAGTTCAATATAAGGAATGCTTCGTATCAAAACTCATGCATGACTATTGAACACCACTTGAACTTTCAAACGTCAACCAAAGAAATTGTGAAGTACAAAAAAATACAGAAAAGAGTAACATCCTCAAGATCTTCATGAACGTGGCATGGCATGCCATGATCACACTGATATTGATACACGTCCGTGCATGGCCAAAAGACAGCAAAACTCAGTAACAATTTCCAAGCTAAGTAAACAGTGTTTTACAAAGCTGTTTCAAATCAAACTGGTTTGCACAATCCCTCGATATAAAAGTGACATTTTGGTGACATTTCAGCTTGAATCATACCTTGAGATAAAATATAAACGTGAAACAAAGACATCATGTGTGCTGCCATTCACGTTCAAGAGCATGGTGTGAACCCGTGAACTGGCATGTGCATTGGCTGCACGTAAAAGCAACTCTACTTTCCAAGATCAAAACGGTCCGCGTCTTGTGAAAACAACAGCATAGCAGTGAAAATTGTAATGGTCACCGGTAAAACCGCTCTTCACAGATGAAAGGATGATCGCTGAAAACAACTGAAATTGCATGTTTAGACTAAGACAACCTCCCGGGAAAACAGGACAGCGTGAACGTGAACAATGGCGGACGTCACTAGAGTGGGACTATTCTATTTAGGTACCGGGGGACATTTCGGAGGGGCACAAGTACATGTATTGGATATACGTACGTGCCATTTTGCTCACGATACCACGGGAACTTCGATGTCCCATTAGCTTCTTTTATCTGAAAAGTAATTTTACCAACTTGTACGACCCATTATACTCTGAAAACAGTGGCAGGGCTTATACTTAGATGAGTACGATAGTACTATGGCGAAGACTTCCCAAGAAGTAAAACAAAACACCGCAATGCAACAAGAACATCGTAGAACAAAGTGACCGAACGTACAAATTTTGAGTCGCCAGTCTGGCGATTGTTCTGACTGTCTGAGTCGCCAATGAGTGAATCAATTCGCCATTTTGCCATCTGGCGAGCGGTAGCGCGAACACTGTTTACCCTCCACATGTTCAACACTTTCTCAATCCGGATCCACTCACCTTTTCACCTTTCCTGACATCCCATATGAATACATGTTCAACAGCGGGCACAGCAACTAATTTTCCCTTCGACTCTTCCGTATCCACATACACCACGTTTGATTTTGGGCTTCCAACGATTCCAAAGAAAGCGCTGCTCACATACCGTAAATACTGTTTCGTCAGACCCATAGTTAACTTGACGAAACTTTCTCCCGACCCGACGATCTTTCTTAGTCTCTCGGCAGGTAGAAAGCAGCGCGGTGGGCACGTGTGTTTCTGGTTTCTCAAAGTGGTGTCAAAGGTCAATGAAGCTCCCTAAATTGTTGATGTTTTTCGTTCACACAAAATATTCGTACATAAACATCATCTAATACATTGTTTTTTTTCGTATCATCTTCCTGTGATTGGGAAATTGTAAGATTTCCTCCCATTTATGTCTTTATCATTGATAAGCAAATTAACTTTTCACTGCTTGAAACACATTATTTCACTTTGTGGTTATTGTTGAAAAATAATTAATAACTTAGGTAGATTCAATCATGGCTTCCAAAGTGGTCTTGGTGTTGTCGATCGCTATCGGCTTGTTTTTCGTGTTTACAGGCAGTATCAAAGTCACACCAGCTATCAACAAGCAGATGCATGATGAACTGGTAAGTAGAAATTCAGTCATCTACGTATACGTCAGAATATTATTACCGCTCGGCAGTTCAATCCATCATTGTCCGGCCAGCTACTAATTGCCCCAAGCTTCACAAAGAGACAGGCCGTCCTACCTGAGCTCATATGTACACATACATCTATCGATCATGGTATAAACGTCTGAACGTATCAGAGTTGGACACGTTTGATACTCTGGTCCTTGAAAAGATTTGTTATCTTCCAACATGTTCCTGCGGAGGACGTATGTTATTCATGCTCCCGAAATGATTTTTTTGTCTTTTCCTTTTTTTATACTGATTTATACATAAAATGCCATTTGCAATCATGACCTTCTGATATTTACAATGCATTAATTATTTATTTACTTTTTTCCCTCAGTACTACTGCAGACACAAATATTTCTAATTTCGTGTGATTTTAGTGGATATTTCAAATTCCATGTGATATTAGGAAATCATAATTTTTTTTCAAAGCACAATCATTTAATTGCCAGGTATTTTTCCTGAACAGATGTGCATGCGGAAACAATAAGCCTGAACAAATGAATAGCAATTAGCATGAAAAAAATCAATGTGTTCGGATTTGCATTGCATAATTTTCCAAAACCAATATCGACCAATAATGAAATGATGCAAAACAATAGACATAGCTGCCTTAATTTACGGTATATTAAAATTCAAGCTGGTGTAGAAATTATCATTCCCGATGATAACCAGTTATGATGATTAATGAAAAATATTTGATAAAGTATAGCTTCTCCTACAAATATTTTATGTGCATGAACTTTAATTCTGCTATTGAAATGAGTTTTATAGGTAAACTTTCTATACACTTACAATAAGGCATCATAAAACCTTTCATCATGTTATTTGTTAGTTTAATTTCCTTTTCAAAGTTTGCAGGAATTTATTTTATTAAAACAATTGCCTTATCCTAAATCCTTGGTCAATGTAAGTACTTAATTGTATTGATGATAAGTAGATTAGTTACACTGTACCCAGTTTTAATTGAAATTTCAATGAAGCCAATTATTGCTGTGAGCAGTAAAGATCAGTCTTTGAATTATACAGTGAAAAATTCCATAACAGCTAGGAGATTAGTATCTATATTGTCTGGCCAAAAACAAACATAAAGAGTTACATCAGCTGATGCTACGTATAGCCATAGACCCCTCCAAAAAGGGCCTATGGTAAAGCATAAAACTGCAAGGTTGAAGAGTACCTTATCCACGTTAATAGTAATGTACTGTCCAACATAATCCTACTAGTCCTAGGAGGTTTAGTTGATTCAAAAAGCCATGTAGAAGGGCCCCCTAAGAAAATAAGATTGTTTTGGGGATGAAGATTGGGCCCAGTGTGCTTCAGGTGCACCAAGGGATTGGTAATTACCATAACAATTGTTGATTTGCATATTTTTTGTTGTGAAAATGTACTCTTTTGTATGGTTATTAACATATGAATGGGTTGTTCCAAAACCAGAGGGATGGCCCACCCCTCAAAGTTTCATTGTTGATAACCCTACCAAGAAAACAAACTGAATAACCGTTTTGATTGCAGTGTGATCCTAGAAAAGGTCTTGCTGGTCTGTGATGTCTGTAGAATACAGTCTCCCAATAGAGAGGAAACATTGTCCACAATGTTCAGCAAAAGTGTTGAGGATTGCAAACCACTCAGATGTTTTATTGAAGTGAACCCTTCCCCCACTAACTTAGTGCATTCCTGTAGTTTTCAGATGTGTAGATGAACTTCAAAGAAGGGAATGGGGCCAAGGTTTCAATTAATTGCTTGTTTCACAACGCTATAGTCGATTACTAGTCCATTTCAATACCAAGTCTTACAATATGTAAGTTACAACAACCCAGCTGTACAGCACAAGCTACATGTATAATTACAAACTCAAATCACACAATACATCATGACATACTCGGCAGTTGCTAACCATATCCACTAACCACCAGCACTGTCATTTAGATCATTGTGTCCAGCCAAATAGAAGCCACTAACAGCCCTGTTTCCTGTAAATTTTCTTTCAGAGGAAGAACTTTGGAAAATATGCAAGAGATTTCCCTCTTAGACAGTACACTGGCTGGAAACCGAAATCCAAATTGTACATGAAGACCATCGGATGGCTTGAAGTCATCTGTGGAGCAATCTTAATGCTACTGCCAAGCAATACATACAAAAATGTTGCCAATGTAATACTGCTTGGCATCATGACAGGTAAAGCGTTTGATTGGTTGGTTTACTGATTTATTATTTGTTGTTTATGTTTATATCTATCTACTTATCTGTCTGCCTGTCTTTTTATATTTTTATCTATCTGTTTATTAATTCATTTATTTCAGCATACTAGTAATCTCAAATAACTTCAAAGTCAACCACATTTGATATACTAGTACTATATTTGCTAAATTGCTTAAAAAAATTAAGTTCTTGGAATTATCATGCTCAGCCTCAGACTGGGGGGGGGGGGACAATGGTAGTATCGTGTATGATATTTTTGATAATTTTATGAAGACAGATTGCTATTTTGACTTCCTGCATACTTGATGTGAGAATAGAGATAGTTTAAACATTAGTGGATGCATCACACAGACAGCAGTCAAATTATGATTCTTTTGTCCCTTTTTTTACAGGTGCAGTTTACACTCACTATGCAGTGGGAGACATCCTTGCAAAATCTACTGGGGCAATAGTATTTTGGTTGTTGTTAACTTGTCGACTTGTGATCGTGGCAAGGGCAAAAGAACAACCAACCACAACCACGGTCCCTCCGCAAAGTGAATATGATGAATCAACAGAACAGAAGAAGACTCAATGAGAACCAGGTGCTGTGATCTGTCTTTGTGGTTTAAACTGTAGAGGGCGCTCTTCAAAAAAAACACAGGTCATGACCATTTGGGTATGAAGATCTGGATACCAATTGGTCATAGTCAACACTAATCAGAGGTGAAACATAGTGTTAGTCCAGTAGAATGATTATGGATAGGAAGTCTGTAGCTCTTTAAGATGTAGATTAATAAATTTCAAAGCAAGATGTCGCAAAGTTTTAGAAATTTTCCATTTTGCTCTCTGTAGGTTCCATGAAACAGTGGCGTAGACAATTGTTTGATGATCAACATAAGTTTATATCTATCAGTTCAATAGCAAGATCTGTTTTGAGATATGGTTGAGTTATGCCATGCATAGACACCCAAGGTCTCTTAATCTCAGCCTGACTACAAATGACAAAAAGAGCAGAAATCATGTAATAAAGGCTGTTTAAGTTTCTGAGGAAATGAGGGTTAATCATGAGCAGTCTTTGTTCCAATTTTCTGTTATTTTACATCATAAAAAATGTCCAACATTATCTAAAAAATTTTGATTGAAATACTTTGTCTGAAAATGCAACATGAACATATGTCAGACCATAGTACAATGTAAAATGAAACACAAGTCCATACACGACGTTCTACCATGTATGATGACATGAGGTCCCTTTAATATGCTCTTGATGCAAAGTAACCACTGTAGGTATTCTGGATTGCTGAACATTTTTTGTGAGTTGATCATGGCATGACTTATAGAAAGACACATTGCTATAAATTATTTAAAATGAACATTTAGACCATATCAGCAAGTATCAGTAGCAACTGGTGCAACACCATCAACGATAACAAGTTCCATACAAAAGGTTTTTAATCAAGTTACTGACCATAGCCCTTTACCTGCCAGACAGTATCACTTCCCCATCTGCCAAGTCAGTAAAAAGTGGTATTAAGCAAAAACCATATCTATTTTCACCCACTTGGCTTGGGCCAAAAAAAAGAAATGTTTCTGGTCAGCACGCGCGTCACTTGAACAACAGCGCGTCACCCGTTTTTTTTCTGTTTGTGGCCGGCAGCCGTGGCTGACACCAAACCAAAATGGCTGAAGAGAAAGAGAAAATTCTTTGGGGGACATGATCAGTGACTGCATGAACAGTATATATGTGACTATATTGATAAAACTATAAAACTGACCCTCCTCCCTCCCTTGAGGGGAAAAAAAAAAAAATAAAAAAAATGCGCGTCGCCGCACCATTTTTTAAAGAAAGACCTGACCAGAAACATTTCTCTTTTTTTTTGGCCTTAGTATGTTATAGCATCTGTAGTCTGTAAAAATCATGTTTACAGTATCTCTGTCTTCAGGGACCTTCAAATCTTCAAGTCTTTGTTAGAATGCAACGTTGTGTGTAGAATGCAACATATGGGACATTGTCATGCTTGTTTGTTCATTTGTTTGACCTGATGGTGAAATATGAACTTGGCAGGATAAGGAATATGCCTTAAAAAGGCGCAGCACACATGTACATGAATCATTTGTAGTGCATTACAGCTACTACACTGTCTCTCTCTATGCCTTCCCGACATCTGTAAATTCAGTGGAGAGATAGTTTAAAATTCAAGTGTTGATTATTACATGTATTACTGTATAGTGATTTAGAAAATCCTTGATGTAGGAAAAGAAAACGTGAATTATGCGATATTCGTGTAATAAATATTTGGAAACTGTAATGCTCTTTATACATTCTGTCACCATGAACCTGATTAAAATTAATGTGAAAATTGTGTCCCTGTCATAATTTCACTTTTATAGTGACAGGGTTTCATGAAAGAAAATAGCCAAGGTGATTTGATACCCACTTTTTATACTATTTTGATTAGAGAGCATATTTCATAAATATTTTACATGTTAAATGACAATGCTATCAGTTTTCTATAGTTGACAGAATGTATGTCCATTTTATGTCCGTGAATTTGGTGAAAATGTTTATTGTGATGTTCATGTTGTGTTGAAAGCAAATTATGTGAAAAATTTTGGAGACTGTAAATAATTCAATCAGTGTGTAATTCCACTGTGTGCATTGGGTAATAATTCAAATACAATGTTGCATATCTATGCAAATAGTACTATTAATAGAATACTATGTTACATTGTATCAAATACACACAATTACATAATTGACACTTCTTTTCAAAATGCAATGCTGTGGAAGAAGGCAATCAGAAAATCTTACAAGGGTGCAGGAAAACATTTTTAGGGAATAGAAAAATGTGCTTGTTTGTGTACGTCTGTATGTACTTTGGCAAGCAGATAACAAAGTTTACTTAATAATGGCTTGTAAAAACTAGGTCTTTCCAACTCCTGAAATTGTATTTAAATTTTACATGTAAATGATTACTGAAGTTCTGTTATAAAGCAACAATTACTCAGAATTACAATAGCAGTATGAAGGCTCATGACCAGCAATGAACCATGTTTGCAGATTGTCATGGAAATTCAGTAAGTTTTACCAACAATACAATACAACCAAAGTGTTTTGTACTCAATTCTTTACCATACAATAATTCTGTTGAAATTATTTATATGCATAAAATACATCCAGCAGACAATGTAATCATCTTTTGATATGTGCTTTTTTGCTAAGTAATTTAACTGCAGCCTGCATAGTCATTCTATTACTCTTGGTTTATGTAACTAACTTACATATACTTCAGTGAAGTTACCCAATACGATATTGAACCAACCCAATGTTTTCATGCTTTTGTAGAATGCATAAGGATATGGACCTAGAAATGAATCTTAACTTTTCTGGTTTCATTATTCTAGCAAACTTAACTATCTTCATTCACTACCAAGAATAAAAGTAAGGGGTGAATGCACAAAAGTCTGGCAAGAACCACCATCCTCACATTTATTGATATTTAAAATTCAAAATGGCTGCCATTCTCTGTGCCAGGAAACAGGCAAGGCAAGAAACAAGGCAATGAAAATTTCCCTACTTTTGGTTTCAAACTGTAGGGCTGACCACAGCACATTCTGCCCAAGAACAACACTTCAGTGAAGTTGACAACGAACCACCTATGTTTTCAGTTAGCTGAGTGAAATCTAAGACAAAAAAACAAATATAGTCAATAAAAATGTCAAGTACTCAAGCGAGTCTAAAAGATTGAAAGTAATTGTTGTTTTAAACATTTAAGAATTTTCAGGAGAGTTATGGACTAAGATCCTACTGTATAGAGCTTCTTAAATCAACCAGCTGTACGTAAGTTGTGTATGTAATTGTGATTGTAACTTAGATCCATGTCAACAACTCAGGCATCAGCTACTTTTATGAGTGTTTTTCAAAGTGAATGTTTCTACAAGAGGCTCAATGATAGCGTGGGACATGTGTCAACTTTATACTCACACTCATTCATCCCAAAATGTTTCGTACAATTTTTGATTGATTCTCTCGCACGGTAACAAGATTCAGACCAACCATGTAAGATATCTGAATGAGCCACCTCTTTTATAGAAATAGGCAACCAACTCAGTTTCTGTAATTTTATGAGAATTGTACATTTGTTCAGATTTGAATTATCCACTGTTCTTGTGACTTAACCCAACTGCTTGGAATACTTTTTGTCATACAGAAAAATAAACATGTAGACAAGCTAAACAAGTCTATCGAGTGGTGACTGGATTCTCTGATACTGTCAAACCTGTCATAGTGGTAACCCTTATCACCTCTGTATAGTGGTAACCTTGAGGCAGTCCAATTCTATATGCTACAGGCCCTCTACAGAACAACCACCTCTCTTATGTAATCATTGGTCATGTCATTGCTCCAGTTTGGTGCAATATCTGTGTATAAATGGTCAGCCGCATATCCAACTCTGAATGACCTCTGTCAAAAATGTTTTGACTGAAAGCAAGAAATGAGTCTTATTTGACTGATTTTATGCTACAGTATCACCTTTGTTACAGAAATGAAATACATGTATATTTTCAAGAGGTTTATGATATTGAATTTTAACTGTAAATATTGAATTTTATCGTTACTGTTATCCTTTCCTAACTTCACCACTCAGCACAACACCTACACTGATAGTAATGCCACACCCACCCTCTATGGAAAGGCCACCTCCGTATACTGGTCACTTTTTCTTAGTCCCTTGTGTGACCAATGTAGAGCTTTTTTAATCCTTTCAGTACCAAAATTGAGTTTTTGTTGCCTTTATATATACCCCAGTAAATTTTTCAGATGTTTGCCAAAATTTTGACAAAAAATTGTACCAAATGAAATGTGATGTCCATTTGGTCCAAAATATTAAAAAAATAAACAGAAAAATTAATGAAAATTGGTAAAATGTTGTACTACAATGTTGGTAGGAAAAATTACAGTACTCAAAGGGGTACCCAGAGGGTGCTTCCAGGTTCATGAAGTGTTGATATGTTGGGGTGAGGCATACATACAAGCATTGTGTAATTCATAAATTTGTGCTAAATCAAGGATACAGACCATTGTGTCACTATTTTTATTTGAGCAATACACAATACTGTCATAGGTACTATGGTTACAATCTTCGCCAGTATTGCATCATTAATGGCCTACATGTTGAGTAAGTCTACCAGCAGACTTTTGACCCTTGTTTTTGATTCTACCAGGCCAACTTTTGACCCCAAATAAACACTTGCATCATTAACAGCCTACATGTTGAGTAAGTCTATCGGCAGACTTTTGACCCTTGTTTTTGATTCTACCAGGCCAACTTTTGACCCCAAATAAACACTTTTGGCTGGTCATTTTACAGAAAATGTAGAGTTGTGACTCAAGCATTCTGCCAAGGCTGCAGACTTTTGACCTCCATTAAACAGAAAATTGTAGTTCGTGCATTGTAGTGTGAACTGTCCAGGGTAGACCACCAGTACATGATTCAAGACTGAATGCTCACAGGTCCCTTTGGTTTTGCCAATCCATCAAGATTCACATACCAGCATATTTCATATTTATGAAAGAGATACAAGCAGCCGTTGGCAAGTTTTGTACTTTGGACAAGCAGGAGAACTTGTGACGTTTTTAAAAAATGACGGATGTCTGATTCAATAGCCTCTGTTGCCCTCTACTCAGATTCCTCACAGCCAAAGGCCCTTTCACCTTCAAATCCAGTGCAACCCTGCAGTTTCCTTTTGAAAATTTGGATCTCTGAGGAGGAAATGGGGAGGTTAGGTCGACATCACCAGTACCCAATCCATACCAAATCTTCATATGTCATGTGTTTACTTTTGGGTAAGGAAGTTAGACTAGAAAATACTTTGTTTGAGGGTGCTCAATCAGATCCCTTTTTTTAAAAGGGGAGTGGGGGAGTTCCCTTGAATGCCTTTGTTGTGAGAAGCATAAATTTATTTCATACACCAAGCTTGACTCTATCATAGCAAGCCCTTTGCTCGCAATGTAATGTTTTTTCTTTTCTTTTCTTTCCATGATCCACTAAAAATTTAGCATACCTGTACAGCAGGATGACAGGGCTAAGTATGCCATATGCTGCTGTTTTAGCTCATTATAAAATGCAATATCCAAAATGCTTTTAATTTGCTGGAATCTTGTGATACATGCAGGAGGGTGGGGAGGTATTTTAAAAGGCCAGTTTCTCTGTTTGAATTTTAATGACAAATTGTACTACTCCCAAATCATTTTGAGATACAAAGTATTCATTTTGTCAACTTGGTCTGTCCACATATATAGACTGCACTGTTATTGTTGACATGTGAATTCTTGTCTAGACCGGAATCCAATGAAAAACAGAGTAAATTCATTTTATACATATACAGGCTGTGTTGACACGCTAAAAAGGTGTTTCAACATGCTTAGGGGCATAGAACAAGAACCTGGTTTGAAAATCAAAACAAAATTTGTGAAAAAAAATCAAAAGTAGCAGCTACTGGCCCTTGAACTGTTTCCCTTTAAATAGTTACCAGAATGTCAGGTCTGAAAAGATTAAGAAAACAAATATTATGAAGTGTTTTGTTCGATATATCTTCCAGGGACATGATTTGGCAATGTCTATTAAAAAAGATGAAGACTTTGGATAATTTGTTGGTTCTCTGTCATTGTCCAGTCTCCCGGCAACGAGGAAAACAAGAACAGCAGAGAACCAACAAGGGAGGAGTAACTGCAAATCTGATTAAGTCAGAAATGGTTTGCCTCATCCTGTTGTTTTCAATGGAGAAGCTAGACTTTTACACTGGTGAATGGGGATGAACAGATCCAACCATCAACCCCTATTCATAGTGTTCCAGTCTCAGCGTCAAAAGAATGTGGTGAAGCTCCATGATCATGATGGTGCATGATGGTGGTTATAGGTGTCAAAAATTCAGCACGCTGACGCCAAGAAAATAGCAAACATCTACAACAAGATACAAGTGGAAATTCAGTTTATTAACATTTTGCAGACACCATACTTCGCAATTTCTTTCCCATACCTATGAGTTTTACCTTGTCAACATCTGTGTGAAATTATTCTACACTACACAAATTATGTGTACAACATCATGATTACAGTTCAAATAAAAATTTCTGTCTAATCTCTCTCTACCACAGAATTTTATATGAGTACCTCATTACATAAGATTTATTTACCTTACATAATGGTACACAGTTTCATTGAAACACAATCGTACATTAGACATTTTGGCTGTCTGTGCTTCAAAAAATACCATTCTTACTGAACAAGGAATGGTTGTGCTCTTTCTCAGCCACAGTTCAAATATATATCCAAAGTAGCTATATTGATGATTAGCAGGAATTGAACTTGACAGTGAACATCAAGATTTTCAAACAGTAGATTTCGTAGCAAGTACCATAACAATTACCAAACCACCAAGGTTTGGTCTGAACCCATCGTTATCTATGGTGACTGTGGACCTGTTTACAGGGCATTGGGTAAAACAGCTTACGTCCACCTTTGCACATAATATTTATCTGATCTCATAGAAAACCCGCATAACAGGAATAATATTTGACAGATCACAGCAACCACTGGTGTTCATCTTATTGAGTGTAACTAGAGGCAGTTAAAGACCGGTCAGCTTTGTTTGAGTCTGTAAGAGGATTAGTGAGGTGTCACTAAGTCTTTCATTTTATCATCGAAATTGTGATCAAATTTCCCGGCAGGAGAAAGTGACGTCTGACATAGGCCTTCAACTCACTCAAAAATCTAGACATTAGTGTCTGAAGTGTCCATCCTGATAGCAATTAGCAGTGTCTTTTTTTAATTGACAGCTGGGATTTCTCTCACTCAGTCTTCGGTTTCTCTTCACTCTGTGTCAGCAACACGACAAGTCCAGTTCCACAGAGAACGGGAAATGCAACTTGAGAGATGGGTTCATCAAGTTGATGTAGTGTCCATGCGGCACCCATCATGATGACCAGCAGGGGGACAGCTGTCATCTTCTTCAGTCTCAGGGAACCAAACAACAGCAGCAAACCCCCAACAGTCTCCACGATTCCAACAGCAAACTGGAAATGAGCTGGGTCTGGTTTAAATCCAAACCTGATGAGTGGAAACACTGTGGTGTATTTTACAAAGCCTTTTGTCTGAAATAGATAAATAAATGAATATCTGTTAATATTTGTTACTTACCATGCAATGCATAAAGCTTGTTGTACAAATCTTTTTCAGACAGTATAAAAACTGAAAACCTAAGTGACTTTTTGTGCGTATACCTATTCTTGCTTTGTGGTCCCCTTCAATGTTCAATCCATAAGTATGTTTTGCAATGCATTGCCGGAAAGACGTTGTGGTGTACTTCACTGTATTCAGATATCAGCCAATAAGTATGTCGACAAAAACACAAAAGCTACCCTAAAACCCCAATTAATTCAACTACTCTTATTAATTTGACCACCATATTATTTTCTGAAAACATAATTTTATTTTACCCTTATCAATTTGACCACCGATAGAAATTTGAAGTTTCTCAATTTCTAATAATACGACCAACAAATCATGACAAGCTGTTCTGAACATTTTATTTTTGATAAAATACACAGAACAACAAGATATACAGCACAGAATGTCTAAGTTGGAACTTCAGGAAAGTCATATTTATATGTTTCAATCATCCAAGATGGTTGCATATCACTTATGAACTACTAATTCGACCACTAAAATTATTTTGGCTTCGTTAATTTACTAATAATTCAACTTTTTAAAATCATAATTACTTTAATTCAACTATTTAAAATCATAATTATTTTTTTTCTGGTCAAATTGATAGGGTTTTTACGGTAAGCAATCTCTTGGAATCCAGGTGTAATTACTATAAAATGCGTTTTGGATAACAAGTTTTTTCTTCTACGATGGCATGCTCCAAGCTCGCAATTAACTTGACCATGCCAGTAACACTGATCATCTGAAACCACCTTAGGTTAAAACCAGCTGTAATAGTGATGATGTGATAGGCAACTGTCTAAAAGTGCCATTTTGGGGCCATTGCCTACTCACACTTCATCCAATACCTCCCCGGATGACCTAGGTAATGTTGCATCATGCAACAGATAGTTATACCAACAACGCCTTCTCTTACTTGTCAGTCAAAGTCTGGCAGCTGCATACTTTTGCTATCATGGCCTTTGCTGATGTAACAGTGCAGCAAGAATATTTCGGCTCTGTTTATTTTAAAACATCGCCCGTATTAACCCTATTTGTCACCTGACATACATGTATTTGCAATGGTTAAACAAAAACAACAAAAACAACAACAACAACAACGACAAATTAATGTTCTTCAACCGTCAATAACAATGTCAACAACAATAACCAGGTTACTACTAACTGTCCATTTGCTACGATCCATTATCCTGGAAATAACCATTTGATTTGAGGGGTGGGGGCACAAGACTTTTGGGAAAGGTTTTACAAGAGAAAGGAAAAATATTATTTGATCCTGTAACGGCTTCATGAAAAAAATACAGACAGAAGTAAAAAATTGGTTGCTAATGTGGTGAAATCACCAATAAACAGGAAAATTTTATTTTCTCTTTTTTCTCTGGAGGTGTGCTGGCTATTATATGTGGTACTAAACTACCACAATATTTTTTTTATTTCTTAGCTGCAAGTCCCACTGTTTACTTTGCCAGCTTTTATGACACAACAGTTTGAAGTCCCACTAGCTGTAACCCTTGGAATTTGTTGACCAGAAAAAGGTTTCCTATTTGCTCTGGTTTTCTTTAAATTCTACCAATTCAAAGGATATACTAGCAGTCTTTTACTACTGAAAAACTGGACGAGTAAATTTAAATTTTAACCGTTCTTTCCCGCCATTTTTTAAAAACTGGTAATATCATAAAGAAAACAAAGCATATGAAGTTCCAGTGGAAAACATTCAGCACTATGCATTACATCAGACTACTTTGTTGTTTTTTTCTGAAGATTCGGATGCATATATGCACAACGTACAGTGTTTTTTCTTTATTTGCATGAAGGCGCCATTGTACGTTTAGGCACACGTATATTATTTTTCTTGTTCAAAATTGCACATGCAGTCCCAGTGGGCAGTTTATTATACTTGTATAAAACCCTCAATGAATATATTCCCACAAACCTGTTAAGTTTGGAAGTACAATCACAAAAACAATGCTACAAGATACAGGTATTGGGCCTTTACTATGAATTCTATAATTGCATTCAATGTTTTGTTGCTATACATATGCCACGGCCTCTGGGAAATATATATCTGCATTCTATAATGCACTGGAATGGATCACACAACACTGGAAAGACATTATCGTCCTGTTCCTGGTTCTACTATGGCAGTTTAGAGGAACAGAACACTCAGAGAGATCAGGATATGATAAGTACAGCCTGCCCAATCGTATGGGGATGGGACCCCACTATCATGTATCTATCCATAGGGAGATTTGCATACGATTTTGTGAAAACTGCCTACCATAAATTCGTGAACAGAACCAGCTGGTAACAGCTTCGCGATTCCAGCTGCTGTGTAGAGCACGCCAAGAACCATTACTGCATACTTAAAGGCACCCATAATTGTACAGCACGATTCAGTCCCCGAAGTCCAGCCAGGATGTCAGACACCACTTCGCGTAGGCTGTGCAGCTGCAGCATGCATGCAAAGAAAGGATTGTATACAAATTGACCTAAAGCGCGGGAATGTAGGTCACCATGCGCCACCAGTGTTCATGTACAAGAGAACTTTCGATGGAAGAGGAGGCGGTTCGCATCGCCGTGAATCAATCTGTAGTGCCAATGTTACCTTTTCCGCAAGTCACAACGTCAGTGCCTTTAGAACAGCGTAAGCTCAATCGGCGATTTTGTCAATTGCTGTTCTACTTTTGTTTTACTACTTTTAAGGCTTGTTTGCATTTTTAGTTCCTGCTGGCTTTAATCTTGATATAATAGTTGTTATTGTTCTTCATGAGGACGATTCAGACTTTGGGCCGAGCACAACAGCTGCAGTTGTGGGAATTGACGATAACATACTTCAAGTGAATATTTTGTTTGTATGGTTAACAAAAGATAATATAAGTACTAGTTTCCATACAATCAACGCCAATTCTGCATGAAATTTAAGTTATTTTGGTAACATTAATGAAAAGTACGTTGCAGTGTTTATTATGAAGGTAGAACAGTTCAGTTCTCAATTATTATATTTCTCTTCTTCTTCTTCTTCTTCTCCTTCTTCTGGAAGTCATGTATTTTCCTGAGAAAAGGTGGACCCCTTTCAATCAAAGATTTCTTCCATGGAGCCCTTTTTTTCAACGATTGTAGTTTTACAAACCCTCTTGATAGTACTCTTGTTATTCACTTTATCAGTGCTGGCATTACAAAAGTTCGAGATCTTTTTGACCCTTTCCAAAAATCTTGGCGCTCCCCAAGCCAATTTAAAACCATTGTTTCTATTCATTCAGATAGAATTTTAACAAATACTGTCAAGACGTTGATCGACTCTATTCCCTGTGATTGGAAAAACAAAATCCAAAGTTATTTTGAAGAGGAAGTTGATTTGGATGACGTTCATTCTTGTCATCGTCCTTCGTACTCTTTCGAACTTATTTGTAAAGGCACTGATGACCATATTATTTTGAATTGTCCCTTGTATAAATTTGAAAAGGGTAGCATTTATAAATTCTTGATTATGTCCAATTTTCATAGGAACAATAAACGTCAAGATACAGTTTGGAGAGATTTGCTTTCACTTTCTGAAAATATCAAACCTTGTTCACTTCTTGTTATTTCAGTCCAATTCCCAAAAAGAAGGAGATCTTCAATGGCGTCTTCTCCACGGTGCGTACGCAACTGGCTCGTTTATGTTCCATTCTGGGTATAGCTCATCCTCTGATTGTATTTTCTGTAGTGCCAGAGATGACCTTTTACACATATTTTTAGAATGCCCTCGTCTTTCTCCCTTGTTCATTCTCCTTCGTAAACTCTGTCACCGTTTTCTTGGTCAGGAATGCAAGATTTTATTCTGGTGGTTTGTTTTAGGCCCACCCTTTGATAAATCATACATGGACAAGAATACTTTTGCGCTTTTAAATTTTCTTTTTACGACAGCTAAAATTGCAATTCATGTAACAAGACGAAATGCAATTAATGGTCATGATCCCGCCTCATCAGTAATATGCTTGTTTCTGTTTTTAAAAGGCGAGTTTGTGCTCGCATTTTAGAAGAATATAATTACTTCACGCTCAATTCAAACATAAGTGCTTTCAAAAACATTTGGTGTATTAATGACGTCATTGTTTCTGTAGACATTGATGGAACATTTACTATTGATTCAATTTTGTTGTAAAGAAAATGCTTTCACCTCTAAGCACACTTTCCCTTTTGCAAAAGCCTTTCTCGTCCTGGGCACCGTACTCCTCACGGAATGGAAGGGGGTAGTCAGTTGGGAGGATTCTTCGTTGGCATGTACATGCAAACGAAAAGTTTTCTCAATATACCCCTTCTCATTGGCGGTTAGGTGGCTTTTTTCTGCAAGATGTAAGGTGTTTACTGTCCCATTTCCTTGCAAATTTCTGTCGCTTTTTCTTGTTTCGGATGTTTCTTTTGCTTTCTCCTATTCAGTGGAGATTTTTCATGCACCTCGCATCTTGCCTTTTGTCATTAACAAAATTGTGCTTTTTTCAGATTTAATTGGTTTCCTTCCCCATGTTGCAAGTGATATAGCTACCTGTTTGCCTTTTCACCAGTTCTCTCCGTCTCGCTCCAGCATCAGTATCATAGCCATTTTGCAGTTTTTGCTGATTTTTTACAGTCCAATTTTGTTTAGTATTTTCAGTAATTGACCATCATTTGCTATAAAGCATTTGTCAGATTTCATTATTGCTTTTTGTCTCAAAATTTGAATTGTTTTGATATGTACTTGTCTGTACAGGAGACTTTTTTAGTAATAAACGTTTATTTGAAAAATCAAAAATCTTCTTCTTCTTCTTCTTCTTCTTCTTTTCTTATCTCAGCCACTTTCAATAAATTGAAGATTGAAGTTGATAATTATGTTTAACTTGTAGCATACATAATTCAAATTATGGTTTCCTTTAATTTCATACGCATTTTTTAATTCATGAATAGAATAAATCATTTTGCCAAAAGTGTGAGATTATCATAAATAACTGGAGCACCTCGACTTCAAAAAGTAATTCATGAAGGCTCGGCCTCACAACAAGAAAAGAGATGCTTTGTAGAAATTATAAACTCGCATCAGGTGTCACAGAATTTACATAGGTAAAATAAATGGCCTAATAACATTTCGTCACTTCTATAAGAGGAGGAACCGAGAGGGGAGTCTGATCAATACCCAGGTGTGTTGAGACATTCCGTGTATCAAATCCTATTCAAGGGACTTATAAGGGATTTTTCCAAGTCAATTGCTGACAGTATTTTTGGTAAAACACTTTTGTCTGCGAACCAAAAAAATTCCTCATTGATTAGTCTGACTCAGACAGAGTCACGTGTGTGTTGGACGCTCTCGACGTACTTGAAGGACATTCCTAAACTATCGCTGCATATATAGTTGCGGCAACTAGAGTTATGATAAAAGAATGATCTTCATGTTGGCGTACCCAAAGTTCATTAGGGACGGACAATAGGTAAAACCGGTATCAGGCTTCTGCCGCATATCCCACTATGTAGCTGTACAGTAGCTCGAGGATTTGCCGTCCGACCCAAACACCCAGGCAAAACCAAGAGCTACTGTACTGCAGCTACCCAGTATGTTGACTCTGCTACAAGTGCTTGTGGGATTGAAAATTGAATGTCGAGACGAGCTTGGTCAGGAAACTGTAAACGTTTTCATAGCTTCCATTCTTTCATTCTGGCCATAGACAGCCTGTAGGTTTCCAACGAACATGTTCTGCTGATGTGTAGCTGGCTCGGAAGGTTATATCTAATTGGTCGATTTTCACTATTCACAGCAACTTAGGGAGTCTATTGTGTATAATATAATGATGACGGTATGATTCAGCCAACAAATTGGAAACAGCTTCCGATATGCACATGTTTGTCAAAATATTGCAGATGTACATGTACATATGAACCTATGAACAAATATAGACATTCTGTGCACATACGCACACACATACACGCATACAAACACAGATAGACAGACATACATATAGATAGATAGATAGATAGATAGATAGATAGATAGATAGATAGATAGATAGATTGATTGATTGATTGATTGATTGATAGATAGCTGGTACACAGAGTGTCCTTGTATAAAATTATAGTGCTCGATATCAAAAGCAAGTACATACTAAGTAAAAATATTATGTTATAATAATTTACTTTGTAGTTTAAGTTATATATATATATATATATATATATATATATATATATATATAATATATATATATATATATATATATATATATATTGTTAGGGAAATATATTGGCTCGTTCGCACAGTTCTTCAGACTACTAATATTCAGTTTTATTCATCGACTCAAAACTTCACGGTTAACGTAAAAACTGTACAAGAAATTATCATAATCTATGTAAGAACACTGTCTACAACTATTAAAGTCTAGAAAACTCAGAAAGTTCTACAACTACAAAATTCAACTTCAATTCGATCAATACTAAAATCAATAATGGTTTCAATACGCACCTCTATTCCTGGGTCAGGGGTGAATTTATGTGAAATTTTGGCATCAAAGTACCATCACGATGTTTTGGCGAGTACTCGCTCAAAAGAAATTTGCCTACCATAAACTGAGTCAGTCTGGAGACATAAAAGATAACTGAGTGAACATCTGTGTGTCAATTAGATTAACGAGTAATTGTCGATGACAGTTCCCTTTAGGTCAACTGTATTTGGAGCTATTGTTCCTCATTTGGACTGTAACACCTCTCGTTAGTGATGATTGATTACATAGTGGCATCCAAGAATCATATAAATTGCTCGTCGCTCAAAAGCCAAGGCTATATACATTGGTGGAAACCACGAACTAATAACCTTGTGTTAAAATGCTGATGAGTCGGTTACAGTTTTGTAAGAACTTGAAAAGTTCATTGTACTTTGTGGAGGGACCAGTAGTCTGTGTAATGCTTCAATACGACTTTGGTGTATGTCATAATAAATGATAATTTTGTGACAACAATTAATATGCATATGAACATTCAACATAATACATTGTCATATAAGTTGTAATAATGGGGGAATTGCGTGAAAATTGTTTATACGCCATTTATGAAGATTGAAGAATTCCCTGAAAGTTTGTCCTTCATCAGCAACTTTTTTTTTGCTACATGTATAAGTTTCTAATCTGGACAAAGAAACACAATTAATCAAGTCCACCTTTGCAGATTGCTGCCAGTATTCGGCAAACTGACAATAAATAACCGTATCTACATAACAATCTCTCAGATTTCTGCTTAATATGTTGAAACGGGAGAATTGTTAGCAATAGTAAACAAAGATCCTAATTTACATACCCAGATGCTAGGCACCCAGGGAAAGTTTTTAACATAATAAGTTATGAAAATGGGGTTGAGTTGCGTAAAAGTTGTTTTATAAATACGAGGTTTATGAAGATTGAAGATATGAAGAACACCTTAAAAGTTCGTCCTTCATCGCGGTTATTTTTCCATTCAAGTTTCGGCTACATGTATGAGTATCTAATCTCAGTGGACAATGAAACAGAATTAACCGAGTCCGCCTTTGTGGATTGCTGCCAATATTCGGAAAGCCGACAATAAATAACCATATCTACAAAATCTCTGAGGTTTCCGCTTAACATGTTGAAACGAGCGAATTGTTATCAATTGTAAACATAGATCTTAATTTACTTAACCAGATGCGAGGCACCCCGGGGAAATTCTTGATTTCGCCAGTGTGCTCTTTTATAACATTTTTATCAAAACGAGTTATGATAGTTTGGGGAGTTGCATGAAAGTTGTCTTACATTTGGTGTATGAAGATTCAAGAGAACCTTAAGGGTTCGTCTTCAGCCGCGGGTTTTTGTTTGTTTTTTTCGGCTACAAGTATGAGTTTCTAATCTGGGCAATGAAACAGAATTAATCAAGTCTGCCCTTGTAGGTTGATGCTTATATGTGACAAGCTGACAATAAATAACCATATCAACAAAAACTTTCTTGATTTCGCCAACGTGCTCTTTCTATTCAAGAATTCTATAATCTCAGTCGTCACTTACAATGCTACTTGTCTTTTTTAAAAGGCGGAAAGGAAAATGTCAAGACACGGTTTTCAATCATTGCGTTGCCACCTCGATTGCTATTGCTGATGATTATCACTGCCTTTTAAAATTAGGCCTACACATTTCAAATGAATACGCGATGGCCCACACATCGCTGTTAATTTTTGCAACTGAAATAGCTATGGAAGACCATATGGGATGGCTAACACGTCCTTCCCTCATGGGTAGAGGCGGCGGGAGGGGTGTCTTGGTCTCAGCAAAGGTTTCTTATTGCTATTGTTCATTTTAGACTTTCGTTGGACGATGATATTGCCAATAAAGATTTATACTACCAACAAGCAGACTACCCAACCCACGAGGGCCTGTGACTTTCGCCTCCGGTTGCAGAACAGAGAGATTGTCGGCACACTACGGGTATGCCTGCACTGTTAGCAAAGGCCGTGAAACGGCTACATCTGTGCCGGCTCAAGTCTTTATATTTCACTTGGTTTTTCCCAAATTTACGACAAAATCAATGCACGAAAATTACCGACCAACATAGGTAAACAGTGAAATGCAGAAGACTCACTCCAGACCTTTGCAAGAAAAGTAATGACCCTTTCGAAATAACACCCTTATGTTCGATCCATGTCTATTCGATGAGGGATCGGACAAAATTTTGGGTGCCTCACATTACTTTCAGGGGTAAGATCCTGAGACAAGCTGTCTTGGCTGAGAAGTATATAATCTCCTCCTCAACAATTTTACGTAATGGCTCTCATTAGTTGTCTGCCCCTCCCCCCGATCAATGTACTCGGCCGGGCCAATAAGAGAACGAGATCCTTCACTTGAGAACAAATACTTCCCCATCGCTGCCCGTGCAAGAGGCTACTCTGGTGATCAACCAGCAAATCATAATTCCATAGAAAAAAGAAGGAAAAATTTTGCCTCCGCAGTCATGGATCAACAACAAAAATCGGATGCTTTAAAGTACTTGCTGTATGGTTTAGGAATAACATACGCTCTGACAGGCATTGTTCTTTTGCTACCTGAAGGTCGGATACACGATAACTTGGTAAGTAAGGTATAATTTCTCTCCTAACCACGTCAAAAATCAAGCAATACAATGCATAAGGTAAGTGACTGCCCATGGGCGGTGTCATTCCAGCCAATCACATTAACTTGCATCTGGAAGGGCAGGGAAATGTCATTGTTATATTATTATTTTCTTCAAACTCTGACAAAGGTCTTGATAAAAGGCCCCCTCCTTCCATTGGAGCTTTTGAAAAATAGAGATTAAAATGGTGTTATTTGGTGGCACTTGGGGAGTATTTTTTCAGATTTTTTCATATAAAAACACAAAGGAACAGAAATCTGAGACAGTATTCCAAAACTTATATTCCAGTTCACTGATTTCAATTACATTTATTGAAAACGAAAAAATACATTTATTCATGTCATGTCAATGTAATTGTTATATTATTATTTTCTTCAAACTCTGACAAAGGTCTTGATAAAAGGCGATATTTTACAAAATTTTATCTAAAAAGCGGTTTATCTAAAAAGTTGTTTATTTCCTCACGAAAGTTTTTTTTTATGCTGACTTAACAGTGCGTTTTCCTCAGAAATGCTTTAATAAATCTTTAATAAATGAATCTTTAAACGCAGTGTTCGACCAGCCTTTCTTTCCGTTTCTTCGTACATCTGAAAGTCACTCGTAAAGAAATATATAGAAAACTGCATTGAATAGCAATTAAGTCGCCTTACATTTATCTATAACTTTACTATGTTAGCTTTCATGTTGTTACTGATCATGCTCAGTCAAGTTTTTTTCCTCTATGCCGGGGCGTACGCGGTTGTTTCGGGTTTTGTGATCTCTGCTTCCATAGATATGACAGGGTCTGCAGAAGTTTATTCCACCAGACAGATCTGTTCCAGAGATAAGGGGCAAGTGTACAAGTCTAAATTAAAGAAAATGACAACACTAAACTAGCAGTTTGAGCAGCATAAGTTCCAAGGGTTGATTTATTTGTACAGGAATGGATGTAAATGTATCTCAAAACGTAAGAGTGAAAAAGCCTATTTTTCGCATAAAATATGTTGTCTACACTTTTAACAACCAGATAGATAGATAGACAGACAGATAGATAGATAGACAGACAGACAGACAGACAGACAGATAGATATTACACAATTAAAAAGAAAATGATAATACTAATTTACATTGTTGATTGGGAAATTCAACATGGTGTCGGTATTTCGTGGGATTCCATCGAATTCTGGTACAATCCTATACATTTTGCGTTGTGCCATAACTCTTTACTTTTTCCATTTGGAAATGCGAAAGAATGATGTTAATGTTTAGTTGACCGTTTCCACATCAAGTAGCTGTCAAGTTGGCATACTTTGCATGCTGGGATATCTTTCTGTCGTATTTACGTAAGGAGTAGACCACTTGATCGTGGGGGTTGGAATCTTGACTGGGGAATATTATCTGACAGACATCAAGGTTACGCAGGCACTTAAAAAGAACATTGTTAAGAGGAGTTTGACTGCTATTGCTGGAGGAGAGGGTGTACAGTGAAATCCAGAGTGTGTCATAAGAATTGGAAGCACTCCATGACAGTCATCTATTTTTCACGATGTACAGAGAGGGATAGGAGTCACATGATGCTTGAAAATGTTCATTGAAAATGTTCAAATTTGTCAGGGATTATCACATTTTTCATGAAGCAAGTTGGCGTTATTTGGTACTGGCCATGATATACTCTGCAAGCCATGTTTATCCATACCTCACCGTTGTGTTTGTATTTGCGTCCTGATGTCTTTTCATTCGTGCAAAACCTTATGTTTTTTCAGGGAAACCTCTCGCTGTCGGTTTGTTCGTAGGCTGCACGTGGAATTTCTTTAGCTTGAAACTTTAACATCAGCTCTTGCCAAATGGTGAAAGACACAGTCGTCTGTCGACAGATAGATGAACGACTAAGGCTCCTAAAACCCACAGGCGCTTGTCATTTCTAATGTGGTATACGCCGAAAGAAAAGTTATCCTATATTGAATACTGCACGCGGCTGTATTATACGTAGTCGCTGTAACCCAGAAAAAAGTTGTAGTGTTGTGTTATAAGGGCCTTCGCTGCGCACTTTAACCGCAAGCGACAGCATTAATTTACAGTTTACGTGACGTGGACCAGAAAGGTTTGAAGCAAAACACATGTAGGCCTAATGTCGGGTCTTCGATCGACTAACACAGTCGGAATTAATTTTCAAGACAGACCTCATTCTGGTTGTTTATAGAGTGTCTGTCTGATTTCAACTGTAACCTAGTACCCCTTGTAACGTGTTCAAGGTTGCTCGCCGCCCATGCATTACTCAAACCTATCCATAGCAAGTGCTTGTTAACTTTCTTATTGTTTACACATCGGCGCGTTTGTTTCTCGTGTAGGAACGCAGCATCAGACATTTATTAGGAAGAGGCGGACAAACTGGATCAAATAAAATATATGTAAAATCTTTGAAATGTATCATTTTGCAGAGTTGCCTGTAACTTTAATATTTTAGGATATTAAGATAAATGGAAAGTGAAAAAATGTTGAACTTAAAATCTAGCCTGAGGAAATTCGTGCATGCTGTGCCATGAATAAATTTCAAAAAATTGTACATTCTGCATTTCAACCATTCCCTCCGACGCTCATGCCATACTCTTGGAATTTTACTTCGCCCATCCCCATATAGACCTTTCCTCAGTGAGTTTACATGTATTTTGTAAGTAGCAGCGGATAAACTTGCTTTGTTGAAGAGTTGACCCCATAGAATTTTAGACCGGTCAATTTCTTTGGCCTTTAGCCATTTATTAGTGGTGGTGGCACAGGCTAACTGGAAATTAATAGTCTAAAATATGACATTTTTTCATAATTATTAAAAATAATAAATCGTAATTATGAAATATTGATATCACATAATCGAGTTAGTATTTCATCTGGATTGAGCTTCCTTTCTGCAGAGCAGCACTCGATAAAATCGCTGTATGTGTATGAGTTATGTATGACATGGGCGGCCGGCAGCGGCGACCAATATACTGAGGGGTATGTAAATTTATATACCCCTCAGGATGTAAATAAAGGCAACCACATGACACATACAAGGTACAACGGGCCTCGGGCACAGATGTTTGGACGCTAAAACTTTCACAATTCTTTTCTGATCTATCATTGGTTCATTTTAAAAAACGTGTGGCGCTTACTTAGACGTGACCATTCGAGGCACTGGGTGTGGGGGTGTGGGGAGGGAGCCATACGTAACATCCAAGCACTGCGATTAGGATAGAATACGCCTCAGGGGTGATATTCGGACTCTCATTCTCAATACTATTCTGATCTACCACTTGGAGCTCATTTTGAAGCTCTTGGAGTAAGGAAAATTTTCACCTTTTTTCGAAATTCCCCCTAGAGTTAACACAGTTTCAAATATCTGTAAATTTTGGGTTATTTGTTTCTCTCGTGCCAAACTTTGCATAGTGATCCCTGATTTTCATTCTTGATTGGGTCAGAGAATGGTTGAAAGTTTTATTGAAGAAAGTTTGAGCGAAAATGTTGAACATTTATCTTTAGAAGCGCGTACTACCTTAGGCCTAATTGAAGTTTAATTGGATATCACTTTTTCGAAAAGTTGGCACGGGGTCCCGTGACTGTTTTACCAGGAAGGGAGATTGTCCACCACTTTTTTACTATGTGCTAAATGTATCTTCCGACCTCAACTCCCCTAGACCACAGAATTAACCAGTCTCCGCATACAAGACATCTGATGAGAGCGTTGTCGAATAAAATCTGTGATGTAACTTTCAAATTCTTGGCAAGACGAATCGTCTACTTCCTCACACATATAGTAATCTGCAACACAGTAGCATACACATAGTGAGTGGAATGACATTTGTTTTCATCATTAATCCGTATTAATTTCCAGAACAAGGAGTTTGAACGGTACACCGAAGTGTTCCCGTTGAAGTCCGTTGGAATCCCGGCCTATCCACTGTTCTACCAGTTTTTGATTGGCACCATGCAATTGATAGGAGGCGTCCTTCTCATGAGTGGATCAAAGCTAGTTCAGCAAATCAGTGCCACCGTTCTATTGCCTGAAACAATAGGTGCAGTATGGACTCTATTTCAAATCGGAGACTCGATTTTCCATATAGCATTGTGCATTGGCAGCGCCATTGGTCTGGTCGTACTGCTTGTCAACAAAGATTCGAAGATAAAGATTGAGTAAAGTCACAGAGAGCACCTGTTTGATGTCCAATATAATTTTCTACAATATTAGCATATTTAGTGAATGCATATATGTTTGTAATTCTGAAATAGTATTTTACATATTGTACGTGGTTTGCCATTTGATCCATTGTATAATTTTCTTGGATTTTTACGAACAAACACTTGTATATGTAAACAAACTGTAAGCAGATCATGGAACATTATTTGTACGAATAAACAACGAATGCGTGTGCACGTTTCAATACTTGGTGTGGTCAGTAATTCTACAGTAAGATCTTGATTTAACTCGGATGTACTACAGGAGCACTAAAAATCTGCCGAAATAATTCTATTTTTCATTTTCACGCATTTCATCGTGAAATTTAATAGTTTCAAGAATGGACCATCAAACAGTGTAAGAATCCAGACAGACTGACCCAAAGGAAAATGTGTCATGGTTCAAGCCAATATTCTGAGTATCCTACAGTGTTGAAAAAGATCGAATACAATGTTTTGCTGAACTTAAAGCCAATCACTCGTGCCACAACGTGCACATACTTAGAAGCTGAAGCCAGTGTTCTAAAATGAATTGACTCCTGTGAGCAAGTAAAAATTAGGAATCCGTTATTAAATCTTAAGTGTACGCTGGGAAAGGATTGCACCCCAGTGGTGCATGGCGCGACAACACTGCCTTTATATTAGCTTTTGAGACAGTAATTTTGTGACCTTTGAATTCTAATTTTTGCTCATAAACACGTTGAAATTAGATGAATGAGTTTTCTTTTTGATGTTTCGTGTCGATTGTACGTCTATTGTCCTCCGGCGATGCCGCTGTTTCGTAAAGGTGGGAGAGTGACACTGTTTGGTACGACAACGTTGTTCCTCGGTTGATATCACGTGACGTTGCATAACGTCCCTAGGTGGTCATGAAGTAGCGTCAGCAAAACAGGTTTGTGGAATCATGGATGTACAAAACTAGATTGTACATCCATGGTAGAATCAACGACAACTCGTTGTGCATCGGAATACAATGATTCTTACCTTTTTGGTAAAAGGTAGATTACGCAGGAAGATAATATTGAGGGACCTGAAGTTAAGTTTAAGCACAGGGATGCCAGGATCAACAAACAGACAAACGATTAAATAAATAGATACAAGAGAAAATAATAAATTGAATGAGAATTAAAATAATTAACTGAACAAGACATGCAACATATAAGGAGATGAGACGTCGTTTTCACTACTGACTATTAAAACTCTATAGTGATACTGACTTTGCATCTTGAATGGGTTGCATCATCTACGCTTTCCAAGGTCTCTTGTCCGGGCAGCTGGATGCTTCCCAAAAACAGAGTGGGAAGTAACGGACCCGTGCGAGCGGACGATGGAGTTGCGTGTGTTGCTCAGTATTCTTATTCAATTTATTTTCGCTCATATTTATTTGTTTGTTTATCCTGGCTTCCTTGTGGTTTGAGCAGATATTTTGCTTGTATTATGAAACCATGTTAGTTTCCAATAATACAAATATTGCAAGGCCGCGTTGTAACAAAGTCCGATGACCTGTGAGCACTGGACTGTTTAAGCTGGCGTACACGACAAACCGGCTTGAAGAGAGTTAAGCCATCGGCATATCTTCAGACATAACACACTTGATAACCAAGGAGACGGGGCTGGTGGGAAATGAACACCGTATCAACATTATAGCTTGCAATTAAAATCATAGCGACGTGTGAATTACATGTTGTAGTTCGTGTTCATATGCAACATTTGTCATCACCGCGAAGAACGAGATTTAAATGCAGGAACAAGTATACTTGAAATTTCGCTAGCAACAGTAATAATCAAAGACACGAACACATGCCTTGGGTAAGTTTGGACTTGAAAAACCGTAACAGATCATATAGCCATGGCATTCTAAACCACGGTTTTGCAATACTTTTAAAGCAAAATGTATACTCCCTACTGTCGTGACTGAAAAAAAGGTAATAAATAGTGAGAAAGATCAGAGACATGATGCTAAATGTACGAACAGGAATAAAGTGGTGAAGGGAATGTGCAAACACTGGACCCGTCTACTTGCATACAAAAGTTAAAGTCAAAGGTCCGTCGCTCGAGGCTACCCAAGTCTCTTTACAGGACCGCGGTGGAGCGATAGATCTCCAGTATAGAAGAAAGGTATACTATTGGAAAGTCAGCTCTACAATAATGTAAGTAATGGTTGTGTCTCGCAACTGATGAAATATTTTACATTTAGTCGTTCACTAATGACTTATTCTCTTGTGCAGAAGAATTTATGTGTATTTATATGGAACTGAAACGTTACGTAAAAAAACCACCGAAGAAAGTTTACCATTACTTTATTGGAACGTTGGGAACGTATTCTCGCTTTCTGGACCTCATCGCATCGCTCACTCTTACAATCGATGGTAAAGTGCGCCGCTAGCGATGGGACGTGAAGGACCTTTGCTCATCGCCATGTCTGTATCTCCACCACAAGTGGCGCACCTCATTACATAATCGTCGGCGAAGCAGTGAGGTCTGGAAAGCTAGAGTGTCTAAGTGAAAGCATCTTCACGACATCAAGAATGTACTCGCCTTCGATATTTGTATCAGCCAATGGTCCTGAGGTGTCATCATTTCATCAACAAGTAATGTTTTATACTTTTCCCTCATGAGTATGGATATGAAAATTTTCTCTTTACTTTTCTGTTTGTCTTCACTTTCGGTACGATTTTATTCGATATTGATCGCTTTAATGAAGTTTCCCGGCGTTCGATCTGCGGCGATTCCAAAATCCAAACTTTTTGTAAACGACATTAAACGTCATTAAATCAATTACACGTCACGTGAAATATGGAGGAGTCGTTGTTGAGCTCCGTGAAATTTGCTAATCTTTCTACCTCGACAGTTCAATATTCTGATGTTATGGTGCTCTGGTGTTCCTATGAAGTACTGCTCATGAATGGTTTAGCGCCAGCTTTGTGAGTACAAAAATAACCGGATTCCCCTGCTTTTTGACAACGGCTCGTTTAACGTTTTACATTGTCTCATCAGCGATGTTCTCCTACTTTGTGACTGAGAAGTTGTTTCTCGTCAGTTTGGTAGATGGGCACAACATACCGGTCCCGACGATCTCTCGTTTTGCGGGAGAGAAGGACCCTCGAGATCACGCATGCACACGAGTTTACGGTGAAAGTTTTCCGGATTCAAAATAACGTGACTCCTTAGTTTCAAGCCGAATCGGCTGCTTGATACATCGGATGTATCTTATGACACTAGTAATCATAAATTGTAATTTGTGTTTTCTATTGTTATTTTTATTTTTCTTTCAAACTAATTTTACTTTGAAAGGCAACTTGGCTTACCACAGAATACCGTCAACGTTACTGCCATTGCCACTACTGAGCACATCATTACATACCGAGCAGAATATCAACTGCGTCGTCGGCGCTATACTGCAGGTTACAAGGGTAAGCTTTGCTCACATTAGACAAACCACTTTCATTTATATTCATTTCCCCTATCGACAGGTCCTGATTTCCTCTACAAATGGCAGTGAAGAGATATGATGGTCGTACTCCCGAAGGCACAAGGTGCTCGGCTAAAGAGGTGGCTTTACAACCGGCAATTTGATGAAGGTTAGAATATTATTACTGTTCGCAGCCTAACTGCTTGCTGACTTATAGGACACACCACAATCAGCACTAATGTCAGTGCGAATGTATTTCCCAATGCCCTGCCAGAAAAGACGAGTAGAAATATGCTAATTATGCTAATTAGATTTTTAGATGTAATGCTTCCATTATCTATCAATAACAGACAATTCTAAAGTGATTATTTGGATTACTACCGAAGTTCAAAGATGCATCATTTCACACACAAACTTTCTAAAATTTGCTTCCCAAGGTTAATGAACATTTTTGACTGTATTCGCCTTAAAAGTGTCTGGGTTACTGAGAGAACGATTGTAAAGGAAACAAACAACAAGTGTGGGTCATGACGCGATCCTGACGTCACCTGGCACCAGGAATTGTCGATATAAATGTAGAATTATGAATAGTTTATCTTTTCTTTTCTCACTTTTCTTTAAGCAATATTTGGCGTCGTTTATTTTCCTGTACAATGATTGTATGATCGCTATGTCTTTGTAGATGTCGACGTAATTCCGGGTGGGGTTTCTGTTTTATCTGATATATATTTCCATTCTTCGTTACTTGACTAGATATTTCACACTAGCGTACTGTCAGTTAGGATTTAAAACGTTATCGGAAGTCTCTTTCAATGGACAGTTTAGCATGATCCTATCTATATTTTGAACTTTTCACAGGAGCGAGGGTGAAGACATGAATGGCTACCTGTCGAAAAAACAAGCGAACATTATTCACAATCAGGCGTAAGGCACTGATCAGTTTCTTCGGCTTGGGCGGGCGGTGGACTATTTTGGCCGACGTCAAAAAGTAGCTGACCTCCACCCATTCCAACTTTCGAAAACAGAGTGACCCCCCTCTATTCCAACTTTTGAAAGCAGGGTGACCCCCAGCGAGCGACAAAGGTAAAACAAAATGTGGTATATATATATATATATATATATATATATATATATATATATATATATATATATATATATATATATATATATATATATATATATATATATATATAATTTTTTTGGTATATTTTTAAACATTCAGCCATTCTGTGTTTTAATGAAATTGTTGTCATGTCAGTTGTAACATAGGAACTTCAGAGCGTCAATTTCAAAGTTTTAATACAGTATGAATGAATGAGCTGTATTCCACACTTTCTATGCATAACAAGATGCCCAGAACTGTTGTATATAAATGGATGTCAATCATCAATATCAAAGAGAGAAAAGCATTAAATCAAAAACTTTGATAGGTGTTTAGACTTGCCAGCCATCCAGTTACTAGTACATCTCCTGAGAAGCCATAGAGAGCTATTTTTATACGTTGTAGCTAAATCTGATGCATCCAGTCCAGTGTCTGGGAGGATCTTTTCTTTTAACATTGAAACCATGAAAGCACAGCTAATAATGACAAAAACAGCCTTTTTAACTATTACTTTAATCACGAAAAAAGCACCTTTTTACAGAAAACCTGAGACACAAAGGAAACCAGTTGCATCAATGAGAACGAAAAATATCTTGCCGTTCTTCTCTTTCTAATTAAAAGTATATCACTGTATCCAATACAGTGTGAAATATAATAGTGCATGTTGCTTTCTTTTACTGCATTATTCCCATGGAGAAAACAGGAAAGTATCAGGAACTTGTGATGCTTTTCATGTAAACTGCAGATTTCATAATGATTAGTACACCTTGCAAAACAGTTTTTCAATTTGCAGACGTTTCTGACATATATCTCTGATATATTACAGTAACGCACCCGAAGGACGCACTGAAAACTAAGTCTGATATAAAAAAAATAGTTCGCGCCGAAAATATGTATAAATGATGAATTTTGCGACTGGCACGGTGCACTGTAGGCAAGTATGAGTCCGTTTAGAAATTCATAAACACACTGATCCCCTCCCTTTTTGGGCATTTCAAAAACATGGTGACACCCCCCCCCCCATCACTAAAGTCACCCTCCCATCATTAAAGTCAAAAACAGGGTGACCCCAAGGCCAAAGAAACTGACCAGTCCGTAAGAAATAAATGTGTGTTTCCATTAACAAGCCCTTATAATGTAGGGTAGGTCGGTTTTGTCGCCAGCGTGTTGTTTGTCAGCCCCTGGTGCTACGCGAGCAGATGTATGTTCGGGTGCAATTTGTTCCTGTGAGGGTGCTAGCGCTGTACAGGATTGTAGTGAACGTGATTTATATTGTAATTTTGTTCAAAAATTCACAGTTATGTAGACTTGTTTTATTTGCCACTTTGTTCAAATAAACTTATCTTTTTCAAGAACAAAAATGTGCGACTTTTATTTCTCGGGAAGGCGCGCACACGTTTCATGATGACGTAAACATGAGACCTTTACCGGAGTCGGGACCACAGAGGTATTTTTCTTGATCATTTACGCAAACTGTATCCATGTCGCGGTGTTATCAACTCTTTTCGTGTTTACAGGTCAACCATGCCTGTAACCGGAGATAAAGCAAAACGATTACACAAAAAGATTACAGATAACAACTGTACAGTAAATGAAAGACTATATCTAAGTATGTACTCCGTTATACACTATAGACCCTTCTCTGCCTTCTCTTCACTCTATGGTTATATTTGAGTTGCTTTCTTCTATAAGTACGACAACATCACCGGGCGGGGGGGCGGGGCTTTGCCATAGGAAAGGTTTCACATAAGCATCGCGGTTTTGAATCGCGTTTTTTCGCCACATGTCATTTGAGCAGAACGAGAAATCGGTGATAAAATCTAGCCTTTTGAACCCAGCAAGATTTTGACCAGCATTTTGTAGAAAACAGTTTTGGCGTCAGTATTTGAGCCAAATGTAGACTTTTGAACCCTGATTTCAAGTAAAATTGCGCAGAGTTTGAACTTTGTATCTCAGACTGTCCAGGTTACATTTTAGGGACTAGTCAGTTTCTTCGGCCGGGAGGGGGCGTTGATTCGTGAGGGGGGGGGGTCACCCTATTTTTGGGTTTTATGATGGGAGGGTCACCTTTCTTTGAGGTCAGGGTGGGGTGAAGTGTTGTTTTTGAATTACAACATGGGCTCATACTTGCGTAAAATACATCATACCAGCAACGTATATATCGGAGATACCTGGATGTTTGGATATTGAAAGTTTGTTTTGCAAAGCATCATACTAGTCACAAACTACATCATTCACTCACAGTTTTCGACGCGTTTGACGGGCCCACAACTTTTATATATCAGACATATAGAGATATCTGGATGTTTGCAAATTAAAAAAGTCTGTTTTGCTACTCATGTTTAATATTATGAAATCTCCAATTCATATGAAAAGCATGACAAATTTAGATTCTTTTCTGTTTTTCTCTGTGAGAGTTCAGTATAAGAAAGCAACATGCACTAATGCAGTGACATATTTGAGAAAGAGAGCATTGGCAAGATATTTTTCGTTCTATTTCCTTCCTGTCACAGTTTTCAATTATATATATATATATATATTATAGATATATATATATATATATATATATATATATATATACGAAGTATGCGGTTCGACTTGTCCGATACAAAGTGCTCAATACAAAAGTAGAGCGAGATTATACATATATATATGCCAATATATATATATATATATATCTATATATATATATATATATATATATATATATATATATATATATATATATATATATTATATATATATATATATATATTGGAGTGAATCACTTTTTAATGTCCGCAAAAAATTATCCATCTCTCGCCGAAGAAGAGTGACCAGTCCCTTGACCGATTGAGTAAACCCGGTTGAGTGCTCTACCGGGTATCGAGACCAATTTCCATAGGTATTGGATGGAATTTATGTAAATGAGCCACTCCTAATAACCTTTGCATGAAAAGCGGTTAACAAATCGACACCCCTATAACATATGTCCAGTTACTTTATACTGTATAGGAGGATTCGACAAAAAATTCCTTTGGGGTCCTCTGAATGCTCCATGCGTGTCAGATCCCTGGGCCTGATCTCTAACAATGTCCTTGTCAACAAACCGATGACGTAATAGCTCTCAATAGTCGCTTGGGTCTCTTGCAGCGTGAACTAGGCCAATAGGACATTGCCAAAGCTCTGCCTTATTTGCTTTTATGGGAAACACGTCACTTGCATACACATTGCAGGCTGCACAACGAGGTACACGTCAAGGTGATTAACAGCAAATTAACGGTCACTGCCAAACTCTAACGATCGACCCCACAAAATGGATGGTTTAAGTTACCTGCTGTATGGTTTTGGAATATTCTACTGTCTGTCGGGTACAGCTCACTTGCTACCTCAAGGTCAAATACACACCACCTTGGTAAGTACAGATCCGGGAGTAAGGGATACTGTATGACTCGTCTTTTAGTGTAGTAAGAGCTCATATTGTCGGCTACATGGACTGTGTGCCCATTACACTGGTAAACACCACTGTTTCAATATTACATAAGAGGTACTGTTTGAATTTGAATCGAATATTTTTTAAATGTTAGAATTGTACAACCAACAGTATTTATATATAGCTTATGTACACTTCAGCTACATGCTAGTATTTATAAGGTATTTACAGTGAACTCCGGTACAGTGCAGTGCAATCACGATTTGAATGGCGCTCATTTAACATTAGCCCTGGATCCATTGGCGGAACGTGTACGTGTGTGGGGCAGGCTGTTGTGCACACCCGGACACCTGATGCCCTCGCCACTACGCATGGCATCAAGCGTTCGAGTGTAAAAACAACCTGCCGTGTCCCACTTTCCACCAATGAAAGAAAGACTAGTAGATCTTCAACACTCTCAGCATATGTTGTTGACCGTTTTATATAGCTTCCATGACAGTGACGGTTGTCGAATTTGTATGAATCAGCCTTTGAACGTTGGGAATTTCTACCGTTTTATACTTGAATTTGACCAACACCGTATAGCCTTGCTGTTATTTGTGTATATTTGCGTAGTATTCGAGTACCAGTAATTTACAACGTGACATGGCCCCGATGATCGAGCTATAAACTGAGATCTTGACCCAAAATAGTGTTCCAGAATATGGTCAGTCGTTTGCTGGCTCTTTGGGAGCCAAAAGATCAATATCGACTGCACGCGTGGCTAGTCAATGTTTCTTGGTTTCGCAGAGCTCCAGAACGACCGGCTACGTTGTAAATCCACTTGAAAGAAGTGGGAATAGTTCTTAATTGTCGGATATGTGTGTGATATGTATCCAATTTCTTGGTTATACACATCGTCGACTCTTATTCCACGTGATTATCGAATTTTATAGTTTTTTTTCCACGTAGGTATATCTAAAAGTTTGTATAGAAGGAGTAATTACTCCGTTATTTATCATTGATCCGTATTGATTTCCAGAACAGGTATTTCGTACAGTACGCCAAGGTATTCCCATTGAGATCCATTGGTTACCAGCCTGATCCAATCGACTATCAGTTCGTCATTGGCATGTCACAACTGATAGCGGGCGTTCTCATCTGGTGGGGACCAATCAGAACGAAGCAAATCAGTTGTGTTATCCTATTGGTTGAAATGGTTGGCGCGGCATGGACTTTGTTACAACTTGGAGACCCATCTGCCAACATAGCACTGCCCAGTGGATGTGCGATTGGTCTGCTCATACTGCTTCTCAACAAAGGTTAAAAATAAAGCTGGACTAAAATTGAGAGGGCAAGTGCTTCAGGTTCAGTGACTTTATCGATAAAAACATGGACTGAACATGTTTTAGTACCTGTATTTTATCTGACTAATTTTGAACTGCTCGAATTACATTGTAATTTTCTGGCAAAGGATCCATATAATTAATTTAATGGTTATTCTGACAAATACACGGATTTTTGCAATCAACTTTTTATTCACAATCTGAATAAATATTTAACTACTTTCACAAGACAAAACAGAAGTGCAAGATGGAAAAACCAATCATCCATTGCAAAAATACATCTTAATGATACAGTAGCAAGATTTCAATGGTTTCGTCAATATCCTGTCAGTAACCCTTAAAAATGAATGAGATTATTTCTCACATCATTTGTTTGTTGTCATACTTTGCGGCATCAACCATCGAACCCCCCAGCATGCTAGGGTGGTCCGCACATGGTAAATACTTGCAGTGAGAATCACGGCCACCCTCTGACAACGGTTGACGGCGGTACATTTCTAAAACTAAAATTGCAAATCAAATCTTTGATCACACAATATTATCCGTTTCATATCACGGATCTCCTTGAATAAATTGTTTTGTATCTCGGAATTTTGAATTATATATGATATTGGACAATTATAAGATTTGTCACGCCTCGAAATTAAAGGTGTACAGTCACCTGTAATCTAAATTTGCCCATATATGGTCAAAGGGGTGTTCCTTGTATTCAAATTGCCCGCTTAAAATCTGTGATTGGTTAAATTTTCTCTTTCCATGGTAACTGTGGCAAAATATGAACAGGTGACAGTATACCTTTAAGTCAAGGTTATGAATAATATCGCGTCAAACATGCAGTTCAGTCCTCATTGGATTAGCAATCACACAGTTAACAAAATTATGTTATTGATTTTCAATGTTTTCTTATGTTTTTAAGAGTTATTTCAAAAGTTGAATCTCACAAAGCAGTGTCGACCATGGCAAATGGCAACAAAGGAAACTCGTTTGCAAATTCGAAAATAATGCTGTGAAAATCGTACTTAGAAAAATTCGTAATTGAATGTTGAAAGTCCATGACAAGACAAATTCTGATTACTTCAACTAAAATATTTCACTTTTGAGTGAATGAAATAGACCAGTATAGGCTTATCCAGTTTTTCAAAATTGAACATAAACAGGAGCGAGTGATTGTATACCAGCTCTGTGTATTGCGCATTTTATGGAAATATAAAGGTTGGTGTTATTTTTCAAATGAAGTTAAAGGGAAACAGTCGTCAGAACTGCGCCTGTGCGAATTTCTTGTTGTTTGACTTTTTTGTTTACAAACAATGTATTTCGTGCATGATATCTAGATGCACCTCATCATCATAGCTGCAAGATTTAAATTATACGATGTAGATTATGACAGACGTGTTTCAACTTTCATCAATCACCATAGTACCTTGGATACAGTGTTGCCATAGGTCGTATGGGTCCCATACGACCTTTTAGCGCAGTTCCGACGACTGTATCCCTTTAACTATCGGTACAATACTAGTAATATTGGTAAGTCTGTCACATGCAAGTAATCTTGCATATTGATATAATCGTGCTACATCTTTTACTATGTGAACATTATTGTGATATTTGATTCTGCGTACATTTATGTTATCAAAGTTGTTATATTAAAAAAAAACATTAGTCTTTTCTACCTGACGATTACTGTAAGTTATAGCACACATTTAACGTAATTCACTTCGGCTACATCACAGTTTTTTTTCTTTTTGCCTGTGCATGGCTTAATGCTTTTACAATGGTACTGAACTTATAAGGGGCCGTGGATAATTAAAACATGCGCACGGTAAACGAAACTAAGGGCGTTTGTCCTCAACCCTCCTCCCCCTCCCCTAAACGAAAGTACGAAGTACGAAAATCCAACCAAGCCTCATTCTGTATCTGCATCCAACAATCGGTGATTACGTGGCTATGAATTCACGCATACGCTACCGGACCCCCCTTCACATGAAATGAAACAGTGTATCCAAAATGATTGTTACGTTATTTTACTCGTGCACTGATTACCATGTATATCAAACAAATGCTGGTGTAGCGCCGGTGCCCAACTGGCTTGATACACACAATATTTTGCGAAACAGAAAAACGTGTAATGAGATGTTGCGATAGGAAAACTTGTAGTGCGATTTTTTCGCACGGTGATCGAAATACAGCCCCACCCAAAAACAGAAGTTACGTTTACTGTGCGCGTTTTACACACCAATTCAAAACAAACGCAGAAGAATAATCTATTGACAACAAAACAGAGGATTGACAAAATAAGTCCTCACTAAGTAAAACCATTTTTGTTAAGTTTCTAATCATGTGGCACACAAACTACAAGACTACAAAGTTATAAAAACTAATTCACTAATAGAAAATACATTACGATACGTTTGAGAAAATCAAAGCACTTTGTAACACATAAGTGCAACACCTTACGTATAATACATATACACTGACGTGGCACTTCTTGGATAGTTTGTTTACCTGTCTCTTTAGGACTTTGACAACTTGAGGCCACATCTATATTATACAAATCCTTTGAAATCAATGCAAAACTTGCTTGATAAGGGTTCCAATAGCCAGTGAAAGCAAATAAGTGAAAATTTCTTCAATAACTGACATACAATTACATGAGATAATTTCTATTATATCATACCAGTATATTGATGGCGGAAATGCTGCGATCTGATTGGTCGAGACGCGATAACAACCATGGTATATTGGCGATATACCATGGCAGGCATGCGCGCGAGCTCTCAGCTTGAGTAAAAGTCCGTTTTTGACGTTCCACGCCAGAATTTCAATATACTGTTATGATATAATAGCAATAAATCACAGACAGCGATTTTGACCAGTTCACTTCATATATGCACTCGCTATCGCTCGTGCATATATGTCGTGAACTGGTCAAAATCTCGTGGTATACCATCGCTGGGTGTGCTTTATTGCTTAATTATTCCACACTATATATTTTGCATGTACCTAAATGTTATTGCCTACATATATATAATATTTTGTCTCATTTTCTTTTATATTTAGTTTTCAAAAATGACTTACATCAAAACAGGATCCTACGAGAAAAAGCTACAAAAATAATTCTATGATTGAAAAATGTACAATTACTCGGGGTCTTACGCATGAAAACGCCAAAGTCAATAGTAAAAATTGTGAACAATATTTGAATACTCGAATGGTTACAAATACATAATATGTGTGTTTTGTACAGAAATTTTGAAGTCGAGCTTCAAAACCATGTGACAAATTTCAATGTATTTGAGAAGACGAAGAACAAAATTATCTGTAGTAAGTGTGCAAATTATCTGTAGTAAGTGTGCGATACTCATATTCTTAGAATCTCGGCAATATATCGAAATAATTTGTGTGGAAATGTTTTAGAACCAAGTTGATACGTCTTTTGAAAATCGATTTCACTGAGACTTACAGCTTGTTAATGTTGTTACAGTATCTGTACAATCCAATTAAAGCTGTTTGATTGAAGCAGACACATCACAGAAACGCATAAATTACCAGAATTACATCTCGTGCTTCTTCATAAAAGTAAAAAAAACGGACATGTAGAAAAAACCACAGAGAAGCTTATGAAATACAGCATTTTATGCTATGCATTCATAATCATGGTTATCCACATCCATTTTAATTGGAAATCAGCCAGATATAATAAAGTTACATGTCATTGCCTACCGGAGATGTACATGGCATGAACTAAAACTGTCACTGAAAATTTCAAGAAAATACATGATCAGTTGCTATCGCGAAAATCCTGTACGAGGGACGTGACAATCAAAATACATTCGTCACATCAACCAATTTGAAAATTTACAATGTGTAAAGGGTAACATCGTCACTCTATTGGCACGAATGAAAAATCCTGACTGAAATACATCGACAAGAAGACACTGGAACTTCTGTCAACTTTTAGCAATTATCCGCAGCACCTTATCAGACTGGCTGATATGTTTTAGAAGTAGGCGACACAGTTGTCAACTAAGTCAAAACAAAGACTTGCCGCTTCACAAGACAATTAGAGAGGGGAACATGGTCTGCTGATTGGTGAGTCGTTTGGCTAACAAGGAGTAAAAACAAATAACAAAAAATCATTACTCAAGAATTGTCTGCATAGTGAGTGTTTTGTGGATTCGAACCTTTGAACTTTGTCGATTGGAGCGTGGAGACAGAGAAGGAAATAACCAATACCTGCCGTAACGGTAGCTGAAGTTTTGGTATTGCAAGTTAGAGTTGCTTACTTGATGGAGTGGTGGAATACGATTTCTCATAACATCAGATGGCGTGTAAACTTAGCGCACATTTATTTCCCCAATATCTTTCTAGACTGATGGAGGGGCACCTGCTCGAAAGACTCTGAAGTACCGGTGTTTTAAAATAATTAGTCACTCTTCTGCTCGTTTTATAAACCGATAAACTCGTTCGCTTTATATACAACCACAGGTTTTCATTTGTGTACCTGCGTGACGTTATCACGCAGGCGTGTGTAACATTCAAACTGCATATTCTACGTTTCAGTTGATGCTACACATTTCCATATGTAACCTTTGCCAAGCAATCTGAATACTTCGGCATCTACCTATTGCTGATTTAGTCTCGGCGATTAAAATCCGCCAGGGCTTCAAAAGCCAGTTATCTGACTTCCAAAGAAAACAAAAGTATGTTTACGTCGCGAAACGAAACATGATTGGGCGATTTCGACATCTCTTTTTTCATCCATTTCGTTAACTACACTACAAATTAAGTATTTCTAAGTGGTATTGACATGCCTTTTCAAACTTTCATATGCATTTAACCAAGTTCAAGTAAAACATGTTCATTCTTGCTTTCCCGCTCCAGTCTCTTTTCAAGTACCCTTATGGCAAATCGAGCTGCTCTTTTCCCATCACGGTATTCAGACCCTAGATTTGCTGATTCATTGAGATAGAGCCAGCAATTCTTGTCATCATTCAGAGATTTGTACGTACGTGCAAGAGCGAAATACGCCCATGATGTGTAAAAGGGACCTGACAGTGTGCCGCCATCTATGAGTTGGGTGAGCATTTCTTTTGTTTCATCACGCTTGTTCATTAAATTAAGGAATCTGCCCTTAGCCAATACCGCATGGTGGAATCTTCCACCAGCGAATTTTATAGCGTCGTCGTAACACTGCAGTGCTTTAGGCAGTAACTGATGATTTGTTTCAAAGGAAGGATACCGTTGGTATTTTGCAACATATATTTCCCCTAGCTTAAACGTCAGTAGTGGATATTCCGTTCTTTGTGTTTATGGCATTATGGACTACATTTAAGGCTCTGTCATAGTCTTCGCTACGAATTAAAAACTTAAGGACTTCACCCAGTATTATTGGAGATGTTGGATGTAATTCAAGAGCCCTTTCGACGTAAGGTTTTGCGTCATCGTATTGGCCCATACTAGTATACACCTGTCCTAACACTGCCATGGCACAACCATGATTCGCATTTATTTCAAGAACCTTTTCAGCTAAATGTTTGATTCGGTAAACCATCATTGAGGCTTCTTTGCATTTTAGATCGTCGAAAATTCGCTGTCTTTTAAGCGACAAGAGGAAAGCCAGTAAAACTAACCAATCGATCTTCTTTGGGAACGCTATCAAAGCTTGTTGGAAGCAATCAATGCCCTCATCATTTGCTCCTTTCCACAAGTAGAGAAAAGCAACTCCCTTGTGACCATAAACATATGATTTTTGTTTCTCTGTCAGTTTGCCGACAAATAAATTTGCGATTTCCTTTAATCTTTCCCTGACCTTTTCCTTTTCACCAAACAAGAAATGAACCCATGCTATATCTGCAAGAAGAACCAACTTATCACCCAGTGGTCCATCGTTATCATCACATCTGCCAAGTTCTTTTTTATTGTCAGACAGGGCTTCATCAAACCATTTTAAGGCGGCTCTCGAGTCTCTCTCGTGTTCCGGTCTCAGTTTTGACACGTACAGATAACCTTTCAAGGCTTTGATGGGCACAGGAGCGAGATCACCATGGTGTTTAAGCATATCATCAGCAGCAGGCATTAGATACTGGAATGAAAGAGATGAGACAGTGCAGCACTTTGTGAGAGAAGGGAAAGACGAAATTATGTCATCAATAACTCTAACACAAAATGTCAATTGCCTTACCACTTCATATTACATATTAATTACTTTGTGTAGTTATTTTTGTATTTCCACCAGAATTAACTACGTTAGACGCTAAATCGCATCAGTGTAATCTAATGGCATGGAAAATAAAGCAGTCATCTTACATTTGTTTCGAATTGTTGTGAGACAGGTACTTTTGAGTTGAAGTGATGGAGACAGAGGCGGCGGCTCTATTTCTTCAAACTGTATCACTATAGCTACGTTGGAAGTGCTCTTACAATAATATAGTGTAACAGTGGATGGATAAGTGACAACCAGTCCAAGTAGTAGTCGGTGCGCTGTGTGTATACACACACGCCATTATGCACACATACACTACGGTAAAGCGATTAATTCAGGATGTTAGCCGGTCTTGACGGGAAAGTATAGAAGTGTGTTTGACTTTGATTCTTTAGAGGTGGTTACATTAGAAAAAATTAAAAATATATGTAAACGCAGATATTTTAGGACGGAACTGGCAATGATGGAAATTTGTCTACATTGTCAATTAATTAGGAAGAAGCTATTTTTCTCACCAAAATTCTGTTACACTAATACTGCCAGAAGGAGACAACGTAATAAGGTAATCACAGTACAACTTAACAGCTTTATCTTACAGTATATAGCATAGTATCTCCTAGAGAAGAATAATATATAAAAAATTTGAAGACCATTACCTCAAGTCTAACATTAACATCCACATCCAGTTTCCACGTGAAGTGACAGGGTAATCTATGCAGTATTTCTTCGTAGGACTGACATGTATCGTCAAATTTAAACGAAAATTCTGTCGAAAATTACAAGAAAATAGATCAGATAAATACATAGCTATATTAACATATTATCGTTCATTAATGATTTATTATGCTTGACGGAAGAATCAAGAAAAGTATTCATACAATCTGTCGTAATACACATGAAAAGAAAAAACGTAAACCATAAAAGATATAAAAACATCGAAATGTCGGAAAATGGCATATATTGGAAAGATGTTTAAGGAATTTTGAATATCTCGAGACTTTACCTTCGATATTTGTATCTACCGATGGCCTTCTGTTGCTTTCAAGTATCGTTATTTCATCGATGGTGTTATGTAATCTATCATTTTCCGCCACACTTTCCTTCAGGTTTTGTTTGACAGTTTGATATTCATTCTGTAATGCAGTATAATCCTGTTTGATCGTCTGTCGGATCTCATGATCGTCATAGACCATGGTAACTGCATGTAGGTAGGGGCTTGCTTGGGGCGATTCCAAAATCCCGAACAAACGTTCCGTTAAACCTTCATCTCTCTGCCGAGCTAAGATTTCAGAAGAGGTGGGTCGAAGAACAATTGCGCTCTCTTCTACCAGGGTATTCAATTCTTTAAAGGATTAAAAGATATATATTAATAAGAATGTTTAAATGCATTAAATGATCAGGGAATGAAGAAGATGTCACTTTAATTTGCACTTTTTATCAAAAATGATAGAAAACTATTCTAACATGAGAACCCACTTACAGGGAGAAGCAATGAGATAGGAAAATATTACACACTTACCATTTGCATCGTAGTGACAGCTCTCTCCAACTGCCCCTTCTGACTGTACACGTGAAAGTTGACCGATATCTAGATGCAGATATCGATTTATCCCAAGTGCATACAGAATCTCTGGTCGCTCTTTTGCAAAGGCTGAGAGCAGTTGAGGAGCTTGTACTTTGAACAGCATTATAGAGGACACTTTTTTGCTTTTTTCTTCTTTCTGGACAGCTATCTCAATTACACTAGTGCCATCGCCTCCGAGCGTTCTTGTCAAATCAGCTTTTCTCTGGTCGAATCTTGCTGTGGAGCTTTCAAATTCCACCGCTACGAAATCGGTGATGTCATCTGAAAAAAATTAGAAACATAACAAGATTCGACGAACACATGATAAGAAAAACTGTGTATACTGTGTATACGCACTTCCTGTTTACATCATTGAATGCTTTATCGTTGATACATAATATTTCACAAATTGTGACTTTTGATGGTAACATGTTCATTTAGAATGATGGAGATTATGACAACTTTTCTTCTCAGGCAAATTTTACCCAAATCTTGTCAAAAACATACAGATATACCAGAGCGATGTCAACTCTAAATAGACTTCTACAATTTTCCTGTACTACGATTATAGTGATATGATTATCCCAAACAATCGTTTGACTGATCGATCCATTGATTGATTGACTGACTGACTGAGTAACTGACCGACTGATTCATACATAGAATACTTAGTTACCTTCTTCTCGCAATGACTCGGATAATAACACACTATTGTCAGCCGTAGCCATCTTTCCACATACTGGACAAAGATCTGAAGATTCTTCTTTTGGCTCGTAACCTTTCGACGAAATACAATATCAGGTAATGTACAATATCAGGGATAATATGTTTGTGCTGAGCGTGGTTTTGACAGAAAACTTTTTGAATTCAAACCTAGAAACGGCTAATTTCGTTTCTTTTCCATCGTTTACAATTTCAATTTAGTTTGCTTGAAACGCATACCAGGAACACAACTTCGCTCAATCACGAACAAGTCAAACATAAAATTCAAAGAAAAAAAACATTCTCCACCGATAATCTCTTAATGTTCGCGTGATACCTTGGAGAAAGCTGATAAGTAATCACCTGACATGTCCATTCGTAGAGTTACAGAATAGGATGAAATTGAATTGTAAGATCTCTTTAATGAAGAGTTAGACCTTGCATGCGAGTTACGCATGCAGTTATTCTGCTTATAGGGGATTATAATTTTAAACTATATTCCAATTTTTCCCTCTTTATTTCCTTCAAAATAACATTTCACATTTCCTCTCTTTATTTCATCTGAAATATAACCTACCTCCTTTTAAATATTTCAACTGCACCACTGCCCGTCGATATTGCCACCTCGGTAACGACACTTCTAAAGCCACAGCCGATACTCGATATCTTTGCAGTCTTTCGTCAGTTCCGATATCATCTGTAAACAGAGATTTTAATTTTCCACGTCTGTAGTCAATCCATAACTTTTCCACGGATTCTGATGTCTCACAGTCCAGTACCACACACAGACTTCCTTCTTTTATCAGTCTGATAGTGATTGGACCACGACTGCGTAGATGGTTCTGTACACGGGGCAGGTCATTTGGTGTTCTTATTTCACTTAACATGGACGTCGCTATCTGTAGTATTTCTTCAACCAGTGTTCCCCGATGATCAGCAATTGGTGTACAGTCTGACACAGTAATACGGACTTCCACAGTTCCTAATCCTAGATATTTGAATAACAAATCCTAGCTACATGCATAACTCTCTCTCTCTCTCTCTCTCTCTCTCTCTCTCGGAATGATCACATTTGTGCGAAAAATACATTTAGAAAATGCGAATAATGTCAAACATCAACACCCCGAGAACTACTTCTTATGCTTGCTTTGACATGTGGGACATACATTCATGGTGATGCCCTACATTAATTCAATATAATGGTTCTCATCTTTGTCAAAAAGCGTTAAAATTCTTTCGCCCCCAAAGTCGGCGACGTGGTCGCTTTGAAATTTGATTTAAATGATGATAAAATTAACAATTTATTTAGAGGCAACGATTTCGCATTTTCCTGGTAAAGATCTGTTTTTCAAAGACAACTCCAATAGCTTTAAACTCGTCGTATATGTCCCCACGAATGATATCAAGCTGATTTGTTCAAATGATGATGATACTTGACTATAAAGTGAACATTTGTGGCCAATTTTCCATATTAACGACATTTTTGTTACAAACTATGCTATTCGATAGCTTTCGAGCCTTTGTGTAGTAATCCAAAGGATGATGTAATACTGATTTCGTCCGAAAGATGATGAAATTTGACGGGGAAAATTTGTGGCCAATTTACTCAGTATTTGTCCAAACACTTTATCTTAAGCTGCTTTGTCGACGGTTTTATCATTTAATTTGTTGGGGTCCAGGGCTTATGTCATTGGGATTTTCATTAAATAATCGTACTTCGTATTCTTTTGGAATGTTTATTTTACGGAGAATTTCCTTAATTCTGTATTTAACGTGATCATGCTTCCCAAAAACTGTTCACCCATCCTTCAAAGTTGGCATATCAAACTTAAATTAGCTTGAAGGTGATCAAGTGCGAACACTTTGTCTTTTAACGCTTTTTGTACGATGAAATGTAACTATGTACCCCTATATGCCAACTCTTTGCTCGGTGAGTTGGAACAAAAAGTGTTTGGTTCTAAATCCTACAAAATACCACATTTCAACGTTGCATACAAAAGTATTTCCTGTGAGGGTTTATGTTACATAAACCCTCACAGAAAATACGGAAGAGAGAAGTTGAAGTCAAGGATATCATAGGTAGTCCAGTGCACAATGGGAACTGAACAACACGTAAAGGCAAGTGCAGTGAAATAGTAAACTAGATTCCGTTTTCCAAACTCTAATAATACGGTGGCACGTATCATTTTTTCATCTTTCTTAATACATGCAAAAGTCAGTATCAAAACTCATTTCGACATTTTTACATTCTGCTTGCAAGCACTTACCTATATCGGTCTGTTGTATATGCGTACTCGAACGATCGTCGCCATTTTGATCACTGCCATTATTTGATTGTCCTGGATCAGCGTTTTCTTCTGCAACTTCTTTTTCTTCTTCAGGGGGAGCAGCAGTTTCATTCGTTCCGGTCTCTTCCTTATCCTCGTATTCTGCATCAAAGTATTGAGGAAAAAAAACCGCAGGGACTTTGAGACACTCTTTAAATATATGAGCTGTTTATGAACACCGAATGATGTATCATACGTATAACTAGAGCATTAACTGGTAGAGCAAACAGTTGTGTTCGAGTCACCGTCTTTTAAGTATGACTTACGTATATTAAGTTATTCATATTATAATGATTCAAAAGGTACATTGAGTAATTTATATTGTGACGATGAAACTGTAATTCACTCGTGCAAATAAGTTTGTAATGTCCTTAGACTTTTATAATACCAAACTGGTTTATGATTTATCCCTGAAACAGCCTTACAAATAAATGGAAATAATGTCATAAAATGAATTACCCTTCATCTGGCTTTTTGATCCGGTCATCTCCAAGGCGTTTTGACACTACATTTAGCAAATTTGTCTGACAATCAGCAATTATGCCATCCTTTGCAGCTTCATACAGTTTTGCCATCAGTTTTTGTTTAGTATTACACGCAACATCATAGTTCTTCAAAGTTGTCATGATGCGTTCTTCCCATTTTTCACTTGCTCCTTCTATGGTCTCTCTTGGCTCAATGTTGCAAACAACTGAGCTTAAGTCTGGAAACTCTGCTTCGATAAAAGAGGCAAAGCCTGTTGATTTCGACACCAGGGATGGTACACCTGCTGCGCAGCCTAACAAACCAACCATACCAAATGGATCGTCTTTAGTGGTGAATACTGCCAACAGATGACACTGCTTCAGATCCTGTTTTATCTTATCTGGTAAAGGTGGATAACTGTTTACTTTCAGAAAACTCGAATTGGCTTTCTTATAGAGGAACGTTTCGCATTTTTTGCAGCAGTTCTTTGGAATCCCTCGGATCTTCCATTGCGGTCGAAATTTATCATACTTATAGAAGTTGGCTACCTTTCCCATGGCAATGGCTGCTGCTTCCAAGCTGTGAAGAGTTTGGTCGTCAACTACTGTATGCATAGAATACACTTCTATCTTTGTGTCGACAGTGGTTTGTGGCACTTCAAACTTCTTGAACTCCTCTCCAACCCATGGAATGTATGGAAGGTGTTTTTGCTTGTTCAAGTGGTTGTACACGCTTTCATTGTAGTTGTATATGTTTGTTCCTACTGAGACGATAGCAAAAGCTTCTTCAGCATACTCCATCATTTCATCTATCTTGTCTTGCAAGGTTTCTGGATCTAAACCCATGTCTTCGGGGATTTCATAATAAAATGGAATGAAAACGGCATCTTCAAATAAGTCATTTTTGATGACCAGAGCTGCTTCAGCGGTTCCATTTTCGCACGCGTGACCAAATATCACCGATATTGGCTTGTAGTTCTTGAGATGAGGAAAGGTTGTCTTGTAGAGAAGAAGCACATCATGTTCATCCATTGTCATCTTTAGTTTAGGATCTGGAAGTATTAAATGAACACCCTTTCTTTCAGCATCTTCTTTTTCTTCATCAGTGGCGCTTAAAACTGTGAAGTAAACACGATGACTTCGTGTGGCAAGTTTGATGGCAAAATCTTTCTGCACAAAACTGGTCGTCAAAGGACACTTTCTCGGTGTCCACTCTTTTCCGATGACCAACACTCCCTTCATTTCAGACATTATGACACTGCGAATGAAGAGTAATTGATCATTGTTTTCTTTAATTCAGACGTAAATGTTTTCAGTACAAGAGACATTAACTCGCACACTTCTCTCATATGGTCAATGCAAACAGAAAGATGAAGAAGAAGAATTAAAAACATCCATCTTGAGAAGGCAAACGGAGAAGAAGAATTTAAAATACCCAGTAATGTCTTGAGCAAAAAATGATCATAGTACAAAGTTCGGGAAATCTGACTCTCTCATTCTGTCATTGTCTGGAGGTGCGACGTCTTTGATGGCGCTAACATTTTCAAAACACATGAAGATGTCCAATGTCTGTTTGCCAGCATTCGTATATAAAACAAAATAAAAGTTAAGTACAAACTCGTTCAAGAAAAACACGGTTTATGTTGCAATAAACATTGTCATGATAAAAAAACTTAAATAGAAATGCTTTCGATGGACTTGCTCAGTATCTTGAAAATTTCAAACACACGACTGGTTTTATACACAACACGATTGGAACAAATTTGGGATAATTGGATGGTGAAGTAATGTCTTTCAAATTTACAAATGTGAGCTTATCTGCTTTTCTTTTAATGTAACACATTTTTATGAGTAATTTTTAATATTGAGACATTCAGCTATAGGGCACCCAAGAATTTTGAGAAATTTGAAAAATATGAAGATCCAATTATCCCAAAATAGTTCCGATCGTATTACACTACTTTGAAATAGTATATATTATTATTTAATTAATATTTGAAGAGATAAATGATCAAGTCTCTTCTGAGAATGAAAGTAAAGTACAAGCATAGCGTCAATAACACATAGTTCACATTAAGTTCGATGTGACAGGCCAGAGTTAGCGTACATACGGCTTTTAATAGCTTCTATGAGCCCTAGCTTGTAAAGATCATAATGTCAAGAACACATTTTGATGCATAGCCAATCAAATAGCATGGTGAAGTATGTAATGGTTGACAACTGTTGCGATATACACACATATACACTAACATGCAGCGTGGTACATCCAAATCAGTGATACGATGTACCATACAAAGACAAAGATGTCCTCTTGTGATATTGTATTACATTGGATTAATGTAAACAATATTTGGTAATTTATCAAGCAGTAATATTTAAGGAAGCAACCCATTAGTGGCTTGGACGTCTTTGGTTGTGTTTCTGTAAAAATATCCACAACATATAAAAGTCTGACTCACAGTTACTGATATTCTCATAAAAATTATACTTTTACAGCTCATTTCTAATTTAGCACACTTGACACTTTGACAATGATAACTTCATTCGAACAAAATTCCCATTTATGATTTAACATGCTTTACCTACACACTAAATACTAAGGTGTAATGTACGGTGGCTCTCCAGTATTTGCAATTCGACCGGAGCATTCAAGAATGAAATATTTGGTATTTAGTTTGACCAAAACAGCAAAAATTGTCACAAAAATACAATATTGCATTCGTAGTCTCAATTTGAACATATTCAACCAAGCTAGCCTCAAAGAACATGCATACCAAGTTTCAAAGCAATCGGACCAGCAATTTCAGAGAAAATGATTTTTGACCAAAAATGAAAAAAATACAAATATGAACAGTTCGCCACAATTTGATGACGCTCACCCCTATGGGTACCTGCTTACCAAGTTTAAAGGCAATCAGAATAGTTAATTCAGAGAAAATGATTTTTTGACCTAAAGTTTGGAAAATTGCCTTAAAATACAGATATGAAAATTTCACCATAATTCGAATGAATCTGATAGGGGTCAATCCTGGGATCATGCATATTACGTTTCAAAGCAATCTAACTGAGCTTTGGGAGCAAATTATGTTTTGACCAAAAATTGGAAAATGAGCCCAGAAATAAAAAATATGAGTAAAGCTGCAAACAGCTTCATAGGGTTCAAGCACTTGCAAATACTGGCAAAGGGTACCTGAGTGATAAATCATAAAGTTCAATGGTGTTAGGTGCTTCATCCCATTAAATATAAAGTGTGTAGCACTTTTAGTTGCTGATTGATAGGCATTTTTGTAAAATGGAAGTCAAAGGTCGTCTGGGTCACTTGTCATTTTAGCAAAAACTATGTTCCAAAATTTATCGCTGCATACCAAAAATCAGATGTTTAGGTCTGTTGGTTAGCTCAGAATAAGATATCTGCTTAATCAACAAGGTACAGGATGTTGTACTGTCTTGTGGTTCGTCCAATCAAATTTGGAGGCAGTAGCACTTTTGTCTATTGATTCTGAACACAATGAGCTTAAATGTCATCTTGGTCACAAGACATTTTGGAAAATAACTTTGTTACAATATTTATCCCCGTATACCAAAAATCAGACCTCTAGTTTATTGACTAATGCAGAATTAGGTATGTGCATAATTAATGAGGTACAGGATGTTTTGCTATAAGCCCTCATCATACCCGATGTGAAGGTTTTAGAACTTGTGGTTACTACTGCATAGCATGTTTGCACATTTGAGGTCAAAGGTCACCAAGGTCACGTGATATTTGTTTCAATAACGTTCCCCTTAGTTATCCATGTGTACCAAATATCAGACCTCCAGCTCTGTTGGCTAACCCAGAATTAGAATTTTGATTGAAAAAGCTGTAAGCAAATTAGATGGATTTTAATGATTAAAACTAAGGTGGCGACTAGGTCATGTGACGAGTTGGCATGGAAACCATATGAATGATAATTTTTATTTTTGTTTTACCTAAATGCCAAATTACAAGTCATGTAGTACAAAGTGCAAAGGTCTGTAAATTGGAGCCAAGATACAGTAAAGTAGTCAAAGGTCATTCAAGGTCATCTAAAAACTGTCAATTTTTTTTGTTTATCAAAGTTTTGCTTAGGAGACGCCAATATTTCAATCAAAGATGGCAGCAAGGTCACATGACCCGTCGAAATTTAAAGGGTCGGGTTCACTAGTACTCATTACGCCCAATAGGCCCTATAACTTTGAACTGGGTGTGTTGAGCAGTGTTTTAAGTTCTAGTGCAGGTAGAAGAAGAAAAAGAAGAAAGCAATAGTCTTACTATTACAGTAGGAGCTAAGGCCCAAGAGCGCTGGGTTCCTTAAAAGTTCGCCACAATTTGAACAAATCTAACAGAAGTCAACCCTAAGATCATATATACTAAATTTCAACGCAATGGGATGAATAGTTTCAGAGAAGATGATTGATTGACCAAAAATGGGAAATACTGCCCCCAAAATACAATAATTAAAGCTCCAGGCAGTTTCACGTGGCCCAAGTACTTGCAAACACTAGCAAACGGATCCATATAATAATAAATAACTCTCTTGTGCCATTAGGTGCTTCATCGCATCAAATTTAAAGGGTGTGCACTATAATTGTAAACTCGAGGTCAAAGGTCGTCTGGGTCCCTTAAAAATTTTAGCAGAACTATATTTCAGAAATTTATTCATGTACACCAAAACTTAGACCTCAAGGTATATTGGTTAGCTCACAATTAGATATGTGCATATCTAGTAAGGTAAAGAATGTGGTACCTTTAGGTGGCTCATCTCATCAAATATAGAGGCAGTAGCATTTATGGTTACTGATTTATAGGTGTATTTGTAAAATTGAAGTCAAAGGTCATGTGGGTCACCTGACATTTGGCAAATAAATTGTTCCCATATTTATCCTTATATACCAAAAATCAGAATTTTATTTCTATTGGCTAGCCCAGTGTTAGACATGTGCATGTGCATATTTAATGATGAGGTACAGGTTCGCCTAAATAAAGCAAATATGAAGGTGTGAAGAACTTGTGGTTACTGATTATAGGCAGATATGCATATTCGAGGTCAGAGGTCATCGAGATGATGTGACTTTTTTAAAAAAACAAAACAAAACGTTTCCTCCTATAGTTATCCCAGTGTACCGAAAATTAGAACTCTACCTCTATTATCTAGCCAAGGTTAATATGTGCACATAATTGATGAGTACAGGATTTGGCGCTACAAGGTCCATAATCGTACCGAATATGAAGGTATAGCACTTGTGGTTAGTGATTGATATGTATATATGCATATTTGAGGTCGAAGGTAATTGAGGTCATGTGACATATTGTCAAAACGCCATAGACCTGTGTACCAAAAGGCAGACCCTAATGCTATTACCTAGCCAAGAATTTGATAAGGTGCATAATTAATTAGGTACAGGATGTGGCTGGTCACATGATATTTTGTAAAAATCATTTGCTCCCAAACATACCCCTAAGTACCTAAATCAGACCTGTAGCTCTATAGGGTCGGCCAGAATAATGTATGTGCATAATTAAAACCACCTAGCGGTCAATATAGTCCGGCTGTATTACGTAGAGAATAATTAATTTTGACAAGTGTTGATGAAGTGGAAATCTTTGATAGCTTGTTTAAGTCATTGCCTGCACAAAACCTTGCAAAAATAGCTGCACAAATGTACAATAGAATATTTCTTCATAATTTGAACATATCACATTAAGATCATCACTTAGAAAATGTCAACCACAGCTATCAGATGAATATTTTGTTGAGAATCACATTTTTTCACCAAAAATGGCAAAATTGCCAAAACATTAATACAAATTGCAGATTTCATCATTATTTTCAATATATCACGTTCAGTTCATCTGTAGGAACTTATGTCGAAATTTCAAAGCTACAAGATGAGTATCTTTTAAGACACACATTTTTTGATCAAAAATGATTATGCTGCTTCCCTGTATACTAAATATCAAAGATATCAGACCGGTAGTTTTGGTGAGAAAAAAAATGACCAAAATGACAAAAATTACTTTAAAAATAAAAATTTCCATATTTCTGCAAAATTTGAATGAATTTCAAATAGATCACCCCGGACCTCTGAGATTATTAAAGATTTTTTGACCCAAAACGACAATATTGCCTCAAAAATACAACAATGAAAATTTTACCACGACTTGAACAAATCTAACTCGAGTTCCCCTAAGTAAACTGCATAGCAAATTACAAAGCAATAGGACATGCGATTTCACAGAAGAAGAATTATTTACCAAAAACAGCAAAAACTGCCCTAAATAATACAAATATGTTAATTTCATCACGATTTGAACTTAAGTGAGGTTACCCCAAGTGAACTGCATATCAGATTTCAAACCACTGTTATCTAAATTAGTCCAAAGGACAATATAGCAGTGGTTGGGAGGAGGGTCAACGTTTAGAATGTTGAACGAGGGGAGGGTCATTTTAACAATGCAGGTGTGCACGGAATTCCTCCAGGCCCACCCCTTTAATTACTGAAGGCTCCCAGGCTCGACCAGTTCGCTACAATCACATAGTGAACGAGTTACCCTTTGGTTGAAATTACACAGAGTAAAGACTTGAGTCTTTCGGGTCACGCCAATGTCGATGCAGAGACACATTTGCAGTTTCACTGAATTTTTCGGTCTAATTCAGCTCGTAAACTAGCGCCCTGGCCCTATAAGGTCAATCGTCCGCTCGTACGGGTCCGTTATTTCGGGAAGCCTCCAGCTGACCGTACAAGAGACCCTGGCAAGCGAAGATGTATAAGATCGGTTCAGCATTCGACAAAAAGCATACCGGTGACAACGGGTCACCTGCAAGTCGAAGGACAAATACCTGCTGAACCTGCATAACGTTCCGCAAACCTTATTCGACAGTCCGTTATTATAAAGCGACCAAAGTTTTGTTGGCTTCACGAAAAAATGTGATGATACATTATTGGCTTCACTAGCTCTCCTTTTGCTTTTATAAAGGTCTCTCTGAAGGTCTCATTGATGTTTATTTTTCCGCGAAATTTCACCTGGATATTGATATTTTTTACTACCACCTTAACATACGGCTGTAAAATGTTAAATGTCGATCATACGTTACCAGCAAAGCTGCTGCGGATTCTCCACCAATTTTATTGCGCTCTTAGTTAGGGGAATACGAGTTTAGGTACAGTCTAGATCGTATTATAAAGTCATAAATGGATAGGCATCCGCCAGGTGGACCTAAACTAAAGTCATAACGTGCGTTCAAACGTACTCAAGCAAAAGATCCTTGCAGGGCTAATAAATTTATCCAAAAAGAAACGCATCGCTCACAGAAATCCATAATTTGTCCTCTCGGTGTTAAGATAGCAGCGATAGATCCGAATCATGTATTTACAATTACAATTAAAATTGTCAAATTGTAGCCGTCACTACTTTGTCCAAGGATGTGTGTGAGTTACGTGTACTCTTGTTTTTACACCGTACCAATGCTATCAGAGTACCGTTATTCTTTCATATATACGAATAGCGAAGAGACGTATCGCTTGAGAACATATTGGCTGAGCAGAGTGTTACATTTGCTTGGCAAGCGTTCATGAATTTTCGCGACTCACGTGACTCCCCATGATTGACAGCAGTTTGAAGGGAGAGGGCCGTCGGAACTGCACGTGTGTGACTTTCATGCTTACAAACAATGTTCTCCATGCATGATATCAAGATGCGTTACGTCAACATAGCTGTAATATTTAATTTTTACAATATTCACTGTTAATAAACATATTTCAACTTTCATCAGTCGACAACGTACCCTAGATACAGTGTTTACATCGGTCTTAGGGGTCCCTGGGAGCCTTCGAACAGAGTTCAGACGAGCCGCTCCCTTTAAATTCGTAACAGTCGCTCACCACTGCGCTTTGTTTCTTGCGACCCGACCTGAGCGAAACATCTGTATATTCGCCATAACGAGCAAAATCCTTCCTTGTTAGACAACAAGAAGTGCGGTGGATAATCACGAGCTTATACACTATGAAATTTCGTCGGAAAAAATTACCATATTCAGCGAAACGAGATCATTTTGCAGAGCTCTCATAAACGCTGTTCGCCCTTGCCACTCAAATTACGCATTTGCCCCCCACGATGCTGACTTCCTTCTAACCGCGATCCGGGTTAACACATTTATTTTCAATTCGAAAGCTATATCCTCGGCCGATAATAGGAAACACTTCAACATTCATAGCTTGTGTTATTTTTGTTTTGAAATCTTACACGGAGAAAGATTTTTTACATGCTTTTATAACCTACAAGGTATTATTTATCATGTCTGACATGACAAGAATTCAATACAAATGACGAAAACCTTCACAGCTTTGTGCTTTGAAGGGGTAGGATTGCGCTGTTTACTTTTGGCACTCATTTTTGTCTTTAAATGTCGCAGGAACATATGATAAAGAGAAAGATGAAAGACCATACAGCCTTCAAATAGAATATAACTCACCTTGTGAAAGTGAAGGCTTAGTAGTTTCGATTTCGGCAATAGCTGGTGAGAAGGGTCGCCATTTTTGAGGCACAATTCCACAATGAACATGTAATTAGGTCGGGTGGGTCGTTCGCGATCGTCTTACGCAGAGGCCTATCACTGGGTGGATTTTCTCTGATACATGGTACACCTATTGTCGTTGCCTACGGTTACCAACCCCTATACATATGCAAATGTTGTTTTTGGTTGCTCCGTCATGGCAACTGTTACATATTCTTAGTGTTGCTATGACGCACGTATTACCCAGCAGTCACATGGTACAGGAAGTTCATATTATGGTCTGTATTTTTCGTGTTCTGTGACTTATGATTGTGCTTGCTTTGTTAAAACCACGTTGTTGATCGGTCTAAAATCTCACGCACGACCTCCAAGGAATACACAGTGGCACGCGTGGTTTCGATGAAACAAAGTCGAGCTGTCGTATTTTCAAACGGGATACGTGACATTTACGGGCTGATTTAGAGGCTGGTTAAAAGTCATAAAACACCACAGTTATCGACAGTACTGCCATACGTGTATAGCCATTGTTATTACAAGTCTATCGTGAGACCTTCGTCGAAAATAAGGTAGACAAAGTGTTTTAAGCGGATGTTTTAGAGTGGATTAGATGATGTTTTTTTTAATTTACTCACTTTCCTACAATATCTCAGCACTCAATGTGATATACTCGCAGCATAACAAACCGACGAGTGTACTTCGGTCAGTTTTATATATTTGGTAGTTTGCTGGTACTTGCCAACATTGACCTCAAATAAACAAATGGAAGGGTTTTCTTCAATATCAACTACTTTGTCACAGCCTAACAAAATCCAATGAACTGTTTCACTTTAACATCTTTCATACTTTAAAATGCAACTTCAGGATATCATACTTATTGACAGATACAAGTTTTTGCCAGAATGAACACAAGGTGAGTGTACATTATGGTTTTGCAAAATAAAAACTACTTTGCCATAGCTATAGCCAAATGAATATGAACTGATTGTTCTTTATTTTATTTGCAATTTCAGGAAACCATGCTTCCCAGAGGTCCATTTAAGGCATTCTATGTGGTTCTTAAATACACATTTTGACCCCAAGGTCTACAAACAGTCTGACACAACCTAAGCTGTATGAACTCTTACATTTAAACATTGCTATACATATTCATTTTCAATTTCAGGTTACCATGGTTCTCAGATGTCCATTGTACGTTTGCAAGTGCTTCATACCCACATTGACTCTAAAGGTCTACAAATAGGATGGTTCTGCATCACAAATATCTACCGTCTCACAACCTAACACAAACCCAGGTGAACTGTAACACGTGACATTGTTTTCAATTTTGTTTGCAATTTCAGGGTACCATATGGTTTTCAGGGGTCCATTTTATGGACCATTGCACAGAGTACTTGCCAACATTGACCCCAAGGTCTACAAATAGGATGGTATTGCATGATAAATTTCTACTGTATCACAACATAACACAAATCATTGTAAACTGTAACACTTAAATATTGTTTTACATTCTTATTTACAATTTCATGGTACCATGGTTCTCAGCATGGTTCTTATTCACATTGAATCCAAGTCAAAGGTCTCAAAATAGGATGATCTTGCATCACAAATGACAACTACTTTATCACAACCTAACACAAATCCATATGAACTGTAACACTTAATACTTAAACATTGCTTTCCATTTTTGTTTGCAATTTCAGAGGAACCATTACACACGGGTTTTGCTCACACTGACCCCAAGGTCTGCAAATAGAATGGTATTGCTTCAGAAGTGAGTACTTCATCACAACCTAACACAAATCCATATAAGGTGTATCACTTTAACATTGTTTTACATCTTTATTTTGCAATATTTTTAGGGTATCATGGTTCTCAGAGGTCCATTATATGGACCGTTACACATTGTCCTTAGTCACTTAGACCCGAGGATTCAAATAGGGATTCAAATTGCATCACAAATAACCACTTTGTCACAACCTAACCCAAATCCATATGAATTGTCACACTTTGACATTTACTTTACATATATTTGTTTGCAACTCCAGGGTCCCATGGTTCTCTGGGGTCCATTTTGTACCATTGCGCTTGGTTCTTACCCATATTAACCCTAAGGTCTACAAACAGGATGGTTTTGCATCATAAATGACTACTTTATCACAACCTAACACAAATGTATATGAACTGTCACTCTTAAGCATAGTTTTACGTTTTTATTTGCAACTTAAGGGTACCCTGGTTCTCAGAGGTTCATTTTATGGACCGTTGCAGATGGTTCTTGTTCACATTGATCCAAATGTCTACAATTAGGATGGCCTTGCATCACAAATTACTATTTTGTCACAACCTAAAACAGATTTGCAAGAAGCGTCGCACTTAAACATTGTTCTACATTTTTATTTACAATTTCAGGGTAACGTGGTTCTGAGAGGTGTATTTTATGGACCATTATACATGATTATTTCCCACATTGACCCAAAGGTCTAAAATGGGATGCTTTGTATCACAAATACTATTTATCACAACCTACCACAAATTTATATGAACTGTCACACTTAAAGATTTTTTACATGTTTTATTTCGCCACAATATGGAGACACTCAACTAAGCTTGCCCCTACGAATGTGTATTTCAAGATTCAAAGCAATCAGACACACTTTCTCTGAAAAAGGCTTACCTAAATTTCTTTTTTCATGTACATGGAAAAAAAAAATAGTCATATAATTTTTCTTAGCGACATTTCTGATACAAAGTACAGTGCAGTGATTGTTAACTTTTAGAAGTTTTTATTTTCTTGCTCATGAATCAAACATAATTTACCACATCATTAAATGGTATCCTGATGTGCTTAATTGCACATTAATTTTTCAGAATTTACAAAATAATCTGCTAAATTATCTGCACATGGGAGACAGTAGACTTCACTTACTGAACTCCAAGGGTACAAATCAGAGTGATTCATAAGATATCAGTAAAACTGTGAACTGCTTGAGCCCGCTAACTCTCTTGAAGCTTTCATTCATACATAAAATTATTTGTTGGTTATCACTGTGAAAAAACAGCTTATTGTGATAAGGAAATTGCTTAGTTTCACGTATGAAAGCATTATCTTTGATTTGCGAACACGAGAATTGGACTGAATGTCAATGTCTTTCCGTTTAGGATACAGGCAGGGATTGTTATACCTGATAAGCATCCTGTGAAATATAAAAATGTACCTTTATTACACTTCATTGAAAGAGAAACCTATACAACATGTAGACATAAATGGTTTTTAGTGACTTTAAATAGAACAGTAAAATGTTATGTTTGAAATGTTTAAGTGGGACAGTTTATATAAATTTGTCAGGTTGTGACAAAGTTGTCATTTTTTATGAAAACCCATCCTTTTTTGAAGACATCGGTGTGAGCAAGGGCAAAAGCCATATGTAACAGTCCATAAATTGGACTTCTGGGAACCATGGTAACCTAAAATTGCATCTAAAGATGTGAAACAATGTTCAAGTGTAAGAGTTCATATGGATCTGTGTTAGGTTGTGATAAAGTATTTATTCGCGGTGCAAAAACCATCCTACTTATATACCTTTGAGTTAATGTGAACAAGAACCATGTGTAAGGGTCCATAAAATTGATCTCTGAGAACCATGACACCCTGAAATTGAAAGACAATATATATTAAACGATGTTCAATTGTAACAGTTCATTTAAGTTTGTGTTAGGTTGTGAAAAAATTATTTGTGATGCAAAACCATCCTATTTGTAGACCTTGAGGTCAATGTGGACAAGAACCACTGGCATCGGTCCGTAAGGTAAACCTATGGGAATCATCATACCAAGATATTGCAAATAAAAAAAAAATCAAACAAGGTTTAAGTTGGACGCAATCTAAATTTGTCACAGGTTGTGACAAAGTTGCTGTTTGTGATGCACAGCCATCCTGGGTCAATGTGGGTAAGAACCATGTGTAAGGGATCATGAATTGGACAGCTGAGGACCACGTACAATGAAATTGCAAATAAAATCGTAAAACAATGTAAGTGTTACAGTTCATATGGGTTTCATGTTAGGCTGTGACAAAGTAGTTATTTGTGATGCAAGACCATCCTACTTTTTGACCTTTGGGTCAATGTGAAGAAGACCACACTGTGGTCCATAAAATAGGCCTAAAAATGCAAATAAAAATGTAATACAATGTTTAAGTGTTACACTACATATGGATTTGTGTTAGGTTGTGATAAAGTAGTCATTTTGATGCAACACCATTAAAATTTTAGACCTTGCAGTCTATGTGAACAAGAACCATGTGCAATGGTCCATTCAATGAACCTCTTAGGACCGTCTCACCCTGAAATTGCAAATAAGATGTAAAAGAATGTTTAAGTGTAACAGTTCATTTAAGTTGTGTTAGATTGTGAAAAAATGTTATCTGTGATGCAAAACCTTCCCATCTTTAGCCACTGGGGTCAACGTTGGCAAAGACCACGTGTGAATAGGTGCCAAACTAAATATCATGAAATGTAACAAGGTGGTTGTAGATTTTATTTAATTATAGCTAACATTAGAATAATTGGATGGCATTAATATGATATTCATTTTTCATTGAATGACCTGATAAACCTTTGAATTGGAAATGGTAAAGGTAAGAGGGAGCAACAAATTTTCAGGTCTCCTATAGGCAGTATAAAACTTTCAAGTCTCTCCTCTACCCCACAAATTTTCGAATCCCCCTGAATTCCTTTAGCCCCCTAACTGTTTTTGTGAAAGCAGTCTTAGGCTGTGAAAAATAGAACCACATGTAATGGCCAAAATGGAACTTGGTTACCTGAAATTACAAATAACAATAAAAAACAATGTTTCCTTTAACCAATTCATATTGATTTGGGTATAGCTATTACATATACGTTTTTATGTGCAAAATCATCAATGTTACTAACCTTGAAGTCAATTTTGGCAGGAACCATTTGTAACTTCCAGGAAACTGGACTTCACGAGGGAATTATGATATCCTGAAATTGCAAATAAAAGTTTAAAACCATGTGAAAGTGAAACAGATCATTGGATTTGTGTTACTTGTGACAAAGTAGTTGACTGTGATGAAAAACCCTTTTATGTGTTGACCTTGAGGTCAATGTTGGCAAAACTGTCAAAGAAAACTTACCTTTGACAGAGTGAAAGAGATCTCGAAATATATGGTTATGTTGCGACTAGAACACATTGAGTGGAAAAAATTAAAGTGAGTAAATTTAAAACATATCATCTAATCCACTAAAATGTCACTTCTTCAGACTGTATTATGATAGTTATTTATCTATACCTTTATTTATTGTACTGAGAATTCTATGGACATATTTAGTCCGAAATAAAGTGAAATAATAAATATTATAAAAACGTCTGCTTAAAAGGTTTGTTTACCTTATTTTCGAGGACGGTCTCATGATACAATTTTACAATTGTTTCACACCTATGGCATTACTGTCGATAGCTGTGATTCATAGCTGTGGTTAAGACTTTACACCCACACCGCAGGCGTTAAAAGTGGTAAAACTCAAAATCAGCCCGTAAAAGGCAGGAATCCCGTCTGGAAACAAAACAGCTTTATTACTTTGTTTCATTGAACTTACGCGTACCACTGTATTGGTAGTGGGGCTTTTGTTCGATAGCTGACCAATCAGCATCGTGATTTTCATGGCGGAACTACTCCACAACGCGACCATAACCAATTTCTGTAACTGCATGGCCTGCACAAGCGCTAAGAAATACATAAATGTGTATTATATGCACGTTCGTACGCATGGATTTTTTGTACCACCGTCACATCATGGTCGTACTGTGTCTGTAGAAGACTGCGCGTTCTTTTTATTCCGGAGGAGAACCATTAGATAGTGCCATTATTCTATACAAATTTCGTAAGTATCATGGCAAGATTATGTAAATAATAATATAGCAGAGTAATATACCAAAATGGCAAATAACAACTAAAGAAATAAATAACTAATTAGTGTACACCATCAAAATTGAAAGACAGTATAACAGTAACAGTAAATGTTTACTGACAAAATGAGTAAATGATCCAAAAAGTTACGAGTAGCTATTTAGAGTAGCCTCGGAAGAACAAATAGTCATTCAATATGATAAGACATCAAAATCTATGTTATACAATCATGCTGTACTTTGAGAACGCATTTTATTGCTGTTTGACTAAATATCTTTTGACGGGATGTCTCAAGTAAGGGGTTCCTAATATAGATGTGCACTTGGAAATAAAAACGTTCACAGACTTGCAAATACTCAAACGAAAATACTAGTACAGGTTTGAATATCTCACAAATCCAAATGCTGTTTTCCGAACTTTTATTGCGACATACGTCTTCATTGCATATTAAAGTATTGAAAACTTGCAATTTTACATCGTTCCCATGAAAGAATGAATGTTTAACTGAATATTGAAAACTTTATCAAAATATGGCACCGTAGTTTGTATGTCAGCTAACCTCCTTCAAACAAAGGTAAGTTAAAAGTCAGGCCAAGAAAATGTTAATATTGGTCTTATAATGTTGTTGAAGTTGAACAGTGAAGGTTGACAATATTACAGTGACACAAAATATACAACATCAACTCCTGTAAATAGCTGCTGTGTGCTCAAATTAATTACGTTCTGAAGACTAAAAAGATTAAAATAATATGTATCGCTAAGATAACCACTATGTTTAAGGTAGTACTCAGCTACACTTTGACGGTTTTGAACTTTTGTTCATACCTTGCTAAAAACTTCAATTCTCTTTCATAAACATGAATAACAACATACATAATTGTATAAACTTTCAGATCAGCGCAGCAAAGTATTAAAAATTTCCGTTACTGGTATTTGAAATGCAAATTAGAAACAAGATATTGTTTCATTTTCCACAAAAGTTGCAATTTGTAACATGTCTGAAAAGATCAATTTGCAGCATACAAACCATTACAATCAGATCTGAAGACGATCATAGAATGAAACTCAATTGAGTTACTTCTACACTTTGCCTGTAATATGCCGAACAATCATAGTATAAAGCTGTCTTGGGTCGCTTCTATTGTTCCAATTTTGCCTTTTCTGCAAACTAAAGTCGGAAATTTGCCTTTCAGTTGTACTGCAAACAGAGTCAAGTCATTAACGGCTTTGTATCTTTGTTTTGTTAATGTTTATTGGAAATTACTACTGTATATGAACAAATAAAATGTTCCCACCCCCTGTGTGTAACACTGGAGGAAATACAATTATAAAGACAGACTTGGATATTGCTACACAAGTCTTGATTTTAGGATCTTTGCTTAACATAACAGAAATCGTCTGTAGTTTAGATTGTTTAAAGATAAAATTAGCTTATTTCTCGTACACTTTCAGCATTTTCTGTGTAAGTCTTAAGATGTATGCCAAATCAAATTCCACATTTTAGTATGGAAAGAGCCCCAGAAAAGCTAATAATATACATTAATGCACATTTCAAACTGCTACTAAAATATACATAACAGTCACCAAGCTACGCCCTCTGAATCTTGAAATGGCACATAAAGCTGTTTAAAAGTTCTCCTACCCAAGATTTTAAGTCATACTTTTTGCCTAAAAGTTTTTTTTTCTAGGGGAATTTGCTATATTGTCTGTCATAATAATACAACTACATGACATTCATTATATTTTTTGTTGTAGGACCCGACAAAAAATTCTTGAGGATCCCTGAACGCTCCATGCTTGCCAGAGCCCTAGTCCTAATCTGTAACAATATCCTTGTCAATAAATCGATAACGCAATGGCTCTCAAAAGTCGCTCGGGTTGTTGGCAGCGTCAGTACTCTCAGCAAGACCAACAAGACATTGCCAAAGCTTTGCGATGTAACCTTTGTTTAAACACGTCACATATGTACACATGGCAGGCTGCACAACAAGTGTAAAAACAACCTGCCTAGCCACACTTTCCGTCAATGGAAGCAGGACTAGTAAACCTTGTTGTTTACCATTTCAGTGTTAACAAAACTGAAAGTGGCGCCTATCGAGCTTGTATGAATCAGGGGTCGCATGCTGGGAATTTATGCTGTTGTCTTTACCTGATTTTGACCAGCTTTTATTTTGTGTGGTTGGAAAATTGATAGTCTAGAATCGTTTCATAATTTCTGTGGCCCAATATTATGGATATCGAAACTGCGGAGAGCTTTAGGTACCGAAACTATATGGAGAGTAACTAGACTAGAAAGTGATTGCATGACTATAATTCTTTTGATAAACATGTAAACAGCGTTAAGCCAGCAGCAGTATCTTTCCTAGCCTCGCTGTTATTCATGTTTTTCGGTGTTAATATATTTTCTTCATGCTAACTTAATGTCACGCCAGGGCAACGCCCTTGAATATGTGTCACAAGATTTTTTTACCGCCAGCTCTCTCTGAAATGGTTACAGCATTGTTGGGCTGCGGAGTATTATTCGAGTACCAGTAATCTACAACGTGATATGGACCGGATGAGCTTAGTGAGAGAGGACCCAAGATAGTGTTCTAGAGTAGAGTCGTTTGATGGCTCTCTGGAAACCAAAGGATTAATACCAAGGGCATAACTGGCTGGCCAATGTTATTGGGGTTTCGCAGAACTACAGAACGACTGGCTACGTTAGTCAGATACGTTTGTGATGTATTTCTCTGTTTTGATACATGGTTTTGTCAAGGGACGAGGGTTCATGGTTATTCATTATTAATGCCGTATTGTACTGTACGCCAAGGTATTCCCATTGAGGTCCATCGGTTACCAGCCTGATCCAATCGACTATCACTTTATCATTGGCATATCACGACTGATAGTGGACGTTCTTATCTGGTTGGGGCCAACAAGAATGAAAATATCATTTGTGTGATTATATTGGTTGAAATGATTGGCGCAGCATGGACACTGTTACATGTTGGGGACACTCCTACCAACATAGCACTACCTTGTGGTTGTGCAATTGGTCTGCCCATCCTGCTTCTCAAGAAAGGTTTTTAGATGAAAGTTGACTGAACTCGAAGAGCACAATGTACATTGTATCAATAAGCGTTAAAGGTATGGCAATCGATCCCAGGGCCTAGGAGTGGCACATGTAAAACAGTGTGTATCTTTGCGTCAGGCGGAATAAACTATTGAGTGTATCTATTTACCCTGGAAATCTTAATCCTGACAGCTATGTGTGTACGCAACATAGAGCATAGAGCCCGTCGACGTTAATGACACAAAAAACCACGAGCAGCAAACAGGTATAGAGGTTTCGAACACAATCAATGTACCCGGTACTTCACCAATGTCTGTATCTTTGAACAGAGCTTGTAACAAGGTACAGTGGAAAGCACGTGGGACGTGTAGACCTATAACAGCCACTCATGTAGTTTGTGCATATTGACAAAGATTTTGCAGATCAACAACTTTGACGGAAAATGGACCGACCTTTCCTAACGTAATTTTTTCCTCCTTCTATTCAGCACAAAATTTTCGTATGGATATTGATGCGGGATTACAGTCGTTACGTGGTTGCAAATCCTTGTCGTATTGATGACTATACTGCGTAAACAGTCACTAAATAAACCTTGCACGCATTTACGAGAACAGTAGAATGATCATTAGTGTGCAAGGTCACTGTGTTATATGTCACGATAAAAAATTCTAGCTTTGAAATTTCTAGACGGTACAAAGGACGGGGCAGAATAAGAAAAGATTACGACCAATGTGTAACTGCCCATGCCACAGCTGACTCTATAACTTTCAGGGGCGTACATTGGTATAGAACGTAATGTTGATAGCAAGGTAGTTCTGCGTCCTGTGATAAACACGATTCCCAATATACCACGGCTGTTGAAGTTGAGCTGCTACCGTCGATCGAAAATTTTCAACACAAAGACATAATATCAATAATTTTGCGAGATTATAAGAGCCCGCCGTCTTCTCGCCTAATAGCTGCAATCAAGATTATTATGATAGAAGCAATTGACTGCCGAACACCTAATACACAATACGTAAAAATGGGTTATTCCTGTTGAGAAACACGACAGCAAATATCGCAATGTGAATTTCTTACTATCTTCCTCGCAATGAATTTTGCTCCCGAGTCTATTTTATCACGGCCACTGGACCATTTCTGACGATTTTTACTAACAAAGAATCAGTTCACACTCATCATGGAAACACATTGCAAAGACGTTCACAAAATTTCCATCACAGAAAAGATTACCGTAATCCCCAATTCAAAGATATAGGAAATGTATAATGGGTTGTTAGCTTGAAAAATCCCGAGCTGCAGCCGCTAAATACAAAATGCTTTTTCTTCTGAACAACTTCCAAACAACTTTACAACTACACTCCGGTGATCACATGACGGTTGTAATCGTACATGTGCTGCCGCCAATGGAGAATCAAAAGACTTCAAATCAAAAGTAAAAAAATATCGAAAAAATATCGATATCCAAGCAATGTGAAAAAGAGTAATTTTGATAGGGTCAATTTATTGTATATTATAAAAATGCCCGGGCTACTCGGAACAGCGTAAGATTATGATCTGAGTTGTTCGAATACTACACTCACACTGTAGGGTAAAAATGGGAACTCAGATCGTTATATACTGCTTCTGCCAAGCGAACCCGCTTAGGCTAAAGACGGTAAAATTACCATACATGTAATTATTGTTGCTAGTTTCTGTAAATTTTGCCGACTATTCGTTAGTAGTTGTCAAATTTCTTGAGTTTGTCCGAAAACTATTTCAGGGAATGACGTAAGTTTCAAGACACGTGAGTGCGAACGCAATATCGATATCGGGATAGAAAAGTCAGTTACAGACAATCGAGGAAGAACAGAAGAGTCTATTAATCAGCGAATTAAATGAATCCTAGGTTACTATGAAAGTAAAAAAGGTAATGTTGTGCCCTGGTTGGGAAAGAAAAGTTGATAAAGATTTCAAACAAACGTCAGATAATATTAGAGCAATTTAGTAAAAAACAAGCTCAGAAAAACGTATAGAGAAGAACGACATCACCGCGATCTTCAGACCTTTCATCGTGTTTCAGTCTGAACGTTCAACATTTGATGTATAGTGAATGGCAAGTGTGTTTTTTTGGACAACTCCGACAGAGATGAATGGATCGCGATTTAGTTTCATCGCCCCGACCCGACAGGAAATAATGCAGCTTATGGGCACCTGTATAATCGTCCCATGAACGTATCCAATGGCCGGCCACTGCATTGGCCTTTGACCATACATCGCCAGCAAACAACGGTTTTGGACGTCACGAGAGAAATTTTTCACCGTCTGTGAGCGGTTTAGTGATTTGTATAGGCATAGATCGGAATCGAGTTGATTTCGGCTGAAAGTAGTTAGAAAAGTAGTTTTTCGTGCTCGGTCCAAAATGGGTCCGCATGTCGCCGGTTTTGTCCATGTAACCGTTGGTCAAGTATTTTGCTCAGTAGATAGTAAGAATCGTTGTTGACATCGTAATCGATCCAATGTACACAACAAATGTTTGATCGTTTACACCTTTGCGCGTCCCCTCGTGATTGGCAGCTGTTTGAACGCTTTCATCAATTGTTCTTTGGACGCTTCAACACGGCATCGAAGCAGTTTTGGCATCAAATAGCAACTTAAAATGGAAAAAAAATGATAGAATTTCGCCACGAAGGTGATTCCACAAGTATTTACAAAACGTAATACGTTGGGACAGTGCTTTAATTTACACCATGGTTCTTGAAAGATCCGGATATTCGGGAGCGTTCGTTGACGCTGCTACCATGTGCCACTCATGTTGGATTATGAATGCCCAGGGAGATAGGGGTATTTATAGGCTCCTCCTCCCTTTAAGTATTGGTTGAATGGATAGGGGCATTAATAGTGCGACATCTTAGATCGGTAAGTTATACCCATTCGGACCATCTGTTACCACCACTTACTATTACCATAGTGGTTCAAGATAATCCGAATAAATCTTGAAATTCCGTCTAACGGAGTTCAATTCTTGGACAAGTTTGAATATGATATCACAACTGATAATTTAAAATGACCACTTTTATTGTACTTTTGCTTAATGTTAGAATCGCTAATTATTGAAATGTATGTGTACTCGGTCATACAGTGCTTTATTCACAATCATTTCTGTGCCCATTAATTCTTGAATGTTACAAAATGTACCCTCACAAATCGAGTCCCTCGTACATACGACATCGTTGGTACAAATAAACTAAAAAGGGTATACACCATTCAATGATAATTGTAATCAATAATGCATTGGAGAATTCCATTTCATTCATTCCATCGTACACTTTCAAATTCTCTAGCGCAACCTATCAGTTCTGCTTAACACGACAAAGATTGAAAAAATGTGGTATACCTATAAAGATGAAGGAAGTACTTGATAAAATCAAAGCTTTGTATAACAAACAAGTGCAAATCTTCGCCTCACGTATGATACTAGAATCCTGAAGTCGAACGTCTTATAGTGTTTGAACATGTCTCTTCAGGATTTGGACAGCTGGAGGCCACGTGCAGATATACACATATTTTGAAATAACTGCAAAAAGTGTTTAGAAACAATTCAAATGAGTCTGTGAAAGCGAGTAAGTAAAAATGTATCCAATTAACTAACTTACGCTTACATGAGAAAATGTCTAACATTCAACACAACCCATGTTTAATTTTGAATACACTTTGAAGTCATTGTACATTGTATTTTTAATTTGTCTGTCTTTCTGTCTTTCTGTCTGTCTGTATGTATGTATGTATGTATGTATGTATGTATGTATGTATGTCTGTCTTTCTTTCTTTCTTTCTTTCTTCTTCTTTTTCTTTCTTTAAAAATTAGTTTTCAAATGAAGTACTTAAATTAAAAGAGGGTCGTGTGAAATAAAACTACAGATAATGATTTAAAAAGCCTTGCTTATGAAATGCCAAAGTCAATAGTAAAAATTGTGAACCACAGTTGAACACACATGATTACAAATGCATACGCGATCAGCATATGTATTTTTATACATATATTTGAGGCTTCAAAAACACGAGACATACTTCTGTCTATTTGAAAAAACGGGGAACAAAGATATTTGCAACAATCGTCATGTTGCTAGAATCTAATCACAATATCGAAGCAATTCATGTTCTTTATAACCAAGTCGACATGCGTTTTAAAAATTGCTTTCACTGAGACTTACACCTTTTTTCATGTTGTTACAGTATCTGTACAATCCACGTAAAGCTGTTTGATCGAATTAGACACATGCAATAATGCATTGACTGGCGTAGCTATGACCCTTGCTTATTAAAGATGAGAGATAAAATGTACACATAGGAAAAAAACAATGAGAAGCATTGGAAATTTAGCATCTTAAGCTATGTATTGAATACATACTTATCCATATCAATGTTACTTGCAATTCAATCAGCTAAAATAAAGTCTACCGGAGATGTTAAGAACTGAATTGAGATCTAAAATTGTCATTCGACAAAAATGGGAAGAAAATATATTGAAAGTTCGCTACCATGAAAATTCTGTACCAGGGCATGACATTCAGAATACATATGCCACATCGACGAAGTTGAACATTTACAATGTTCAACGGATAACATTTTTCTTTGTTTTGGTGCGAATTAAAGCTCCTGATTAAAATACATCCACGAGAATACAGTGGATCTTCGGTCAACTTTTGTCGACTCTTTCCCATGTATCATCTGCAGCACCTAATGAGACTGGGTGATCTGCTTCAAGAGAAAATATTTGGTATGGAAGAAGTTGAACACAGTGGTCAACTAAATCATTAAAAGCAAAGAGTTGCCGCTCGACAAGACAATCGCAAACAATTATAATTATAAAGGGGAATATGTGTCTCAGAAGTGAATAGTCGCGTTAATTAGGTGAGGCTATAACATTAAATGCCATGTATATCGTGCGCAATTTTAGTTTTCAAGATTTTCCTAGACTGATGAAAACCTAGAAAAACATTAAAGTCCTAGTGTTTTAAAATTTTAGAGCCACCCTATGACTCATTTTTTTAACTTACAACAATTTTTGCCGCCGGTCGTTGGCTAGGAAAAGGGGCGTCTGTTTGTACCTACGTGGTATGATAACACAGGCGTTCGTAACATTCGAACCGCATGTTTCACGTTTCCGTTGATTCTACACATTTCCTCAAGTAACCTTTTGCTAAGCTGTCAAACTTTTTTAGCGTTTACATGAAACCGATTTAGTCTCGGCAATTAAATTCCACCATAGCTTCAAAGAATTCACCGTACTATACGTCAAGATATCTGATTCCAAGGGTAAAAGAATGTTTGCATATCGGAAGGAAACATGATTTTGTGAAGAGTTCGGCATGCCTCCTTTCCGTTCATTCAGTTAAATCCACTACTTTTAAAAAGTACCCACATGCCTTTTCAAACTCTCGTAATTTCATATGCATTGAACCTAACGCACGAAAAACATGTTCGTGCTTGCCTTCATGCTCCAGTCTCTTTTGTAGTATTATTAGAGCAGCTCGAGCTGCGTTTTTCCCATCACGGTATTCAGGCCATAAATTCGCTGCTTTGTTGAGATAGATCCAGCCATTGTTGTCATCATTTAGCAATTTGTACGTACATGCAAGAGCAAAAAACGCGCATGATTTGTAAAAGGGACATGACAGTGTGCCGCCATGGATGAGTTGGGTGAGTAGTTTTTTTGTTTCATTATGCTTTTTCATTAATTTAAGGACTCCGCCCTTAGCGAATACGGCTTGGTGGAATACTCCACCAGCGAATTTGAATAGCTTCGTCGTAACAAAGTAATGCCTTTGACAGCAACTGACTATTACTTTCAAGTGAAGGATGCCGTAGGTATTTTGCAACATATATCTCCCCTAGCATATGCGTCAGTTTAGCAGATTCTTGTGTGTGGTTTATGGCACTGTGTACTATATTTAAGGCTCTGTCATAGTCTTCCCTATGAATTAAATACTGAAGGACTTCACCAAGTATTATTGGAGATGTTGGATGTAATTCAAGAGCCCTTTCGACGTAAGGTTTTGCGTCATCGTATTGACCCATATTAGTATACAACTGTCCTAACACTGCCATGGCACAACCATGATTCGCATTTATTTCAAGAACTTTCTCAGCTAAATGTTTGATTCGGTAAACCATCATTGAGGCTTCTTTACATTTTAAATCGCCGAAAATTCGCTCCTGTTTAAGCAACAAGAGGAAAGCCAGTAAAACTAACCAATCGACCTTCTTTGGGAACGCTAACAAAGCTTGTTGTAAGCAATCGATACCCTCATCATATGCTCCCTTCTGAAAGTAGAGACAAGCAACGCCCTTGTGACCATAAATATATGATTTTCGTTTCTCTGTCAGTTTGCCACAAATAAATTTGCGATTTCGTTTAATCTTTCCCTGGCCTTTCCCTTTTCACCAAACAAGAAATGAACCCATGCGATATCTGCAAGAAGAACCAACTTATCACCCATTGGTCCATCGTTATCATCACATTTGCGAAGTTCCTTTTGATTGTCAGAGAGGGCTTCGTCAAACCATTTTAAGGCGGCTCTCGGGTCTCGCTTGTACTTCGGTCTCAGTTTTGACACGTATAGATAACCTTTCAAGGCTTTGATGGGCACAGGAGCGAGATCACCATGATGTTTAAGCATATCATCAGCAGCAGGCATTAGATACTGGAGTGAAAGAGATGAGACAGCAATTTCTTAACGTTAGAGAAAGGGAAAACGAAATGATGTAAATAACTGTAATACAGTGCGATAATTGCCTTACAATTTGATAAGCAAATATAACTTACTGTGTTTATTTATGTTTTTTTATTTTCACAAGAATTAGCTCATGTTAGATCCTAAATCGCAGAGACAGAGACGACGGTTCTTTTTCTTCAAAATTTTATTACTACAGCTCATATACTGCCAGACAATAGACAATGTAATAAGGCAATGAAAAGACAACGTAACAGCTTTTTTGCATGAAAAGGCACAGTATGTTCTAGAGAAGAAGAATTTATAAAAAGTTGAACACTATTACCTCATATCTAAAATTAACATCCACGTCCTGTTTCCAGGTAAAGTGACAGGGTAGCTTATGCAGTACATCTCTGTAGGACTGCTGTGTGTCATCAAATTTAAATGAAAATTCTGTCGAAAATTACAAGAATATAGATCAGATAAATACATAGCTGTATTTACATATTAGCGTTCATTACTGATTTATTCTGCTTGACGGAAGAATGAAAAATATTCATACAATCTGTCATGATACACATGGAAAGGAAAACGTAAAACATAATCGAAATGTCGTAAAATGGCATATATTGTAAAGATGTTTAAAGAATTTTGAATATCTCGAGACTTACCTTCGATATTTATATCTACCGATGGCCTTCTGTTGCTTTCAAGTGTCGTTATTTCATCGATGGTCTTATGTAATCTATCCTTTTCCGCAGTATAATCCCGTTCGATCGCCTGTCGGATCTCATGATCGTCATACACCATGGTAACTGCATGTAGGTAGGGGCTTGCTTGGGGCGATTCCAAAATCCCGAACAAACGTTCTCTTAAATCTTCATCTCTCTGCCGAGCTAACATTTCAGAAGTGGTGGATCGAAGAACAATTGCGCTCTCTTCTACCAGTTTACCCAATTCTTTAAAGGATTAAAAAGTACATACTATGAAGAATGTTTCGGTCAAGAACGGTTGAGGAATATTGAAAGTGTCACACTTTTTTCCACACAATTCATAAAAAAAATTAATCTAGCTTGAAAATGAACTGAAAAAAATAAATCAGACAGTAAATATTACACACTTACCGTTTGCATCGTACTGATGGCCTTTTTCTAATGCCCCCTCTGATCGTACACGTGAAAGCTGACAGATATCTAGATGCAGATAACGATTGATTCCAAGTGCACCAAGAATCTCTGGTCGCTCTCTTGCGAAAATTGAAAGCTGTTGAGGAGCTTGTACTTTGAATAGCATTATTGATGATACTTCTTTGCTTCTTTCTTCTTTAGGGATAGCTATCTCAATTATACTAGTGCCATCGCCGCCGAGCATCCTTGCCAAATCAGCTTTTCTCTGGTCAGATCTTGAGATTGAACTTTCTAATTCCACAGCGACAAATTCAGTGATGTCGACTGAAACATAGAGTCAAAAGATAACAAGATTCAAGGAACTCATGACAAGATAAATAGTTTTTATTTAGAATGATGAGGATTATGACAATGTTTTCTTCTCAGGCTAATGTTACCAAAGCTTGTCAAACACGTACAGTTTACCAGTGGGATGTCAAATCTGCAACACTTTTGGTTTACTACGATTGTAGTAATACGACTATCACAAAACTTGTTTTATTGTTTGATTGATTGGTTGATCGACTGACCGACTGATGGACTGGTTTATTCATTTAATAATATATTACCTTCTTCTTGCGATGACTCGGATAATGCCGCATTGTTGCCAGCCATTACTACCACTTTTCCACATACTGGGCAAAAATCGGAAGACTCTTCTCTTGGCTCGCAACCTTTTGACGAAATATTTTCAGGTAAGGTGCAATATCAGGATAAGATGTTTGTGGTAAGCGAGGTTTTGACAAAGAACTATATGGTTTAAATTCAAATAATGACATGGCTTATACTTTTTCATCGTCATCAATTTCCGATTAGTTTGCTAGAAACTCAGTACAACCCAATCATGGACAAACATAAAATTGCTAAAAAAATCATTCTTCAGTGATCATCTCTGAATGTTCGCATGATGCCTTGTAGAAATTTGACAAGTAATTACCGGACATGTTCATTTGTAAAGTTACTGCATAGGATGGCATTGAGTGGCAAGATCTCTTTACTGAGAGAGTTAGACCGTGCATGCGAGTTATGCATACAATTGTTCTGCTTCTGGAGGAACATAATGTAAAAACTATCTTCCAACTTTGACCCTTTTTATTTCATTCTGAAATATAACCTACCTTCCTTCAAATATTTCAACTGAGCCACTGCTTGTCGATATTGCCACCGTGGCAACGACACTTTGAAGGATACAGTCGATACTCCATATCTTTGTAATCTTTCACCACTTGCAATATCGTCTGTGAACAGTGACTTGAGTTTCCCACGTCTGTAGTCAATCCATAACTTTTCCACGGATTCTGATGTCTCACAGTTAAGTACCACACACAGACTTTTCTTTTTAACTAGTCTGATGGTGATGGGACCAAGGCTGTCTAGATGTGCCTGTACATGGGGTAGGTCTTCTGGTGCTGTAATTTCATTTAACATAGCCTTTGCCTTCTCTCTTAGTTCCTCTTCAGCCGGTGTGCATCTCAAGAAAGTGATAAGAATTTCCACTTCACCTGGAAAGAGGTATTTAAGCGTAAATTACATCTTTAAATGTAAGTCAACTTTCGTTTTCAACAATAATGGCATTGGAAGAAATCACATCTGCAAACCAATCTGTATTTGGGTTTCCTTGTTTCAATAAACCGTCACATTGCTTGAAACGTATTATTTCATCAGTCTGGCAATATGTGTAGTGAGGGTGTGAGTATGGTACACTTCATTAGCATATTTGTGTAGATATCGGGACGTGATGAAACGAGATACTAACTATCAATGTTGTTGTACAAGGTAAGTTTAGTGCATACAATGTGGACACTATCGTTTATACTCTGAACAGTTACACTGTAGGAAACAATTGCGAGACTTGAGCGAGAAAGTGACGCTTTCTCCCCATTGGTGAGAATCTCTTGTCATTATTTATTATTTATTTATTATTTACTTATTTACACTTTAATGAGCGGCCGAGTTACTAATAAGTAATTTTCATCGGGGCTCAATAAATACAACAATCTTAATAATGGCAGAAGTACATATAAGATAATAAAGTCGTTCACAATGGAAAATTCACTTTGATAAACTCTCTAGCTTCACCTTAAACTGTATAATATTAGGCGCATGTCTTATGTCGTTTGGCAGAGAATTCCAGAGTTTTGTGGCACGGTAATGAAAACTCCGTTGACCAGTATTTAAAACTGACTTTGGAATACAACAGTCTTGACGAGAAACAGAACGTGTTTGATAAGGATGAACATCACTCTGAAATAAAAAGTACTTACACAGATATTTTGGTGCATTTCCAGTCATACACTTAAATGTTAACACTCCCATGAAATAAACAATTCTTTGTCTAATGGACAGAACATTGAACCGAGAAAATAACTCAAGAGAAGGATAGTCGAAAGGTAATTCAAACAGAATACGTAAAGCTCTCTTTTGTAAAATGAAAACTTTGTTGAGATTTGTTTCTGTTGTGTTTCCCCACACAACACAACAGTAGTCAAGAGTACTCTGTATAAGACCATTATATAATATGATGCGGTGGCTCATTGGAATAAATGTGCGTAATCTTAACAACAGAAAATTCTCCTACTCAAAGTCTTACAAAGGATATCTATGTGTTCATTCCATGATAAACATTCATCAACAGTTACTCCCAAGATTTTTCCACTATATCCACGGGGAATTTCAATTCCATTAACATGTACAGATAGCCATTATCATGGCTACCGGTGAGAATGTTTGAATTATCACGGGTGAGCAGTAAGAAATGCACTCCTTGGTGAGAAAACAAATTCTCACCGGTGAGAATGGAAATTCTCACCGAGCATGGTGAGAATGGTAATTTTCACCATTCATTGGTAAGAATCAGCCAGACTTGTTGTTCAATGGTGTAAATCAATCTGGTTAATTCTCAACGGTGAACAATGAGTCTGGTTGAATGTCACCAATGAAAAACGAGTCTGGTTGATTCTCATCAGTGAATGATGAGTATAATTCATTCACACCGTAAAAATTACCATTCTCACAGTGCTTGGTGAGAATTTCTATTCTCACCGGTGAGAATCTATTATCTCACCAAGGATTGCATTTCTCACTGCTCACTGCCATGGTGAGAATTCAAAAATTCTCATCGGTAGCAGTGAGGATGACAAGAAATTCTCACCAATTGTGAGAAAGCGTCACTTTCTTGCTCCAGTCGCGCAATTTTATCCTATAGTGTTAGACATTCAAGATGTAATGTTCGTCAAGTAACTCCAAACATAATCAGCGGGAATTGCACCACTATGTCATGGATTTCCTCAGCGTACGGTGTCAACAAACGAAAAGCGTCTATCCAAAAACTGGTCACTATTTCTTGTTCTGCATGATAAATTCCTCTTCCTTAGTGGTATGAAAATAATCTTTTTAAGCCCATTGTCCGTTGGTACTTCTCTATGTCGTCCATAACAATCGATGTTTCCATTTTTAACCAACTTCATAAATTCATTTTACTACCGGAGTAGTTTTATTGGGGTACTACAACGGTGGACAAATTGAACAATTCAACAATGTCAACTGTCTTATTAGTTTTAAGGATTACTTCCAGAAACAAGAACAGGGATAGATTGACTCATGAGCAGGCCTGAAATGCCAGGAGTGTAATGATCAAACACCAAATATGATCAACCTAATCATAATATTCACCGGACAAGGATTATGTATGTATAAATTTAGATTTCTTGATCATTCATCTGATCCCCTACCTCTCCTTGGCATAGACTAAGAAACTCAGCTATGAAGTCGGAAAATGAAAAATTTGAAATAAGGTTGCAGTCTCCAATTTCCACTTGCAGGTTTTAGAGGTGAACACCACAGCGCACAGAGTTAGCTAAAATAAATGACAAGGGCAGCGAAGACCATTTTACCACTAATTATAAGGAGAAGTTTGAGTGATAGTTATTAAAGGCAGTTGCAAGTCATGTTGTAGGAAATTAAGCATACTAAAGTTAATTTGTAAGGGAATCTTTCAATTCCTAGCAAATACCCTTACTTAATCCCTCATTAAGAGATAAAAGCATTATATGCACAGTATTATGTACACAGTCGGTTTACACGTGTATTTTTTAAACCTGAGGGAATCTGATTAGTCGTTCTGTAAATATTCTTTATCAGCGATCTAAGCGATCTCACGTTTACACGTCCGTATACACAAGGTATGAATTTAGTTCGGGTCAAGCGCCCTCAGCGATATCTGGGCTAGAGAACAATCGCTTGCTTGCAATGGCGGACCCACACATCATGCAGCTGCTGTCTACGCTCTTTTTGTGCTCTGTCAACCAATCGAGACGCCTTCGGCAAAGAAATTTACTAGGAGAGAACATTGTTGGCCTCGCCCCGTCTGATGTCGGTATCTATTTCATGTTAAGATCTGACTCTTACACGGAAAATTGAGACTGTCAAAGTTCGGGCCAATGCTACACTAGTAACACTTGATGTAATTTTCATGTATTTTTTATTTTATTTTTTATTTTATTTGATACACAGATCAACGGGCAAACCCACTAACAGATCTGCGAAACAAAAAAGTCACACAATCACAAGACAAATGTACAAGACAACCATAAAAGTAGCACGATACATTAAATTGAAAAAAAAAACATACACAAATCAAAAAAGGAGAACTGTTAAAATGACTGGATAAAATAGTTTTAAAACTACACAGCGTAGAAAAAATATCTATATTACATTTAAAAGAGATATCATTAAAAACAGACATGCATCTGGGCACTGTCGAGAATTTTCTGCAATTAACAGAACACAAGTCTGGTTAAAAAAGGGGTTTCCTGCGTAAATTTCTACTGGGGGCATAAAAGCAGATTTGATTTAGAATATCTGGAGCATCATAATGTGAATGAATTATTTTGTACAAAAAGCACATGTCAAGGGTTAGTCTTCTATTGTGTAACTTAGGAATGTTCAGAATTCTGCAATAAAATGGGTAGCTGGATTTACTGCAGTGAACATTGAGTTTGCGACAAATGTATTTCACAAATTTAATTTGTACTCTCTCGATTTTTTCTGACCGGCCCTTCTGGTGGGGTGACCACACAACAGAGCCATACTCTAGAATAGATCTTACATAAACAAAATACAGAGAAATAATTGCTGAAATGTCATTAAATGGCTGGCAGAGACGCTTAATAAAACCAAGAGATTTGAAGGCTCTAGAAACAATGTTATTGATGTGAAAAGAATAATTAAGGTTGGAAGTAAGGTAAATGCCCAAATCCTTGACAACAGAGACCCGTTGAAGAGGGGTACCATTGATGGAGTAATCAAGAGAGGAAATGATTCTTTTCTTAAGTGTAAAACTGATAAATTTACATTTACTGATATTAGGTGACAGTTTCCAGTTGTTACACCATTGTGCAAACTTGTCAAGATCTTGCTGTAACATGACACAGTCAGCGTGTACACAGTCATGTACACGAATACACCACATAATGAGGCGATTGAATCAGTCGGCAGAGCATTAAATCAGGAAAGACCATCAAACAATTACATAATCAAGAAACCACCAACGAAATACATGATAGCTCTGCTAGAAATAATCTTAATAAACAACTCATTTGAATTCAACGATGAATTCTACCGGCAAATATGGGGATGCTCTTATACGGAAATAATCTCGATGGGGTTATTCGCAAGAAATTGCAGATATTACATTTCACGAGACAGAAATGAGAATAATACTGAAATGCAAACAACAAATACCGACCTGGCTGAGGTTCAGGGACGATGTTATTCTGATTTTCATCGGAACACAACACAAACTCAATGAATTCATATCAAACATCAACAAAATGCATCCTACTTTCAAATTTTCGTTTGAAAGCTCCTCTCAAGAAATCACATATTTAGACCTGACTATCTACAAAGGTCGTCGATACAACAAAGAGAATATTCTCGACATCAAGACACACACAAAACCAACAGATACTTTCCAGTTCTTACAAAGAAACTCATGCTATCCGGCAGCAACATTCAAAGGTCTGATCAAAGGTGAAACATTACGATACATCAGAACACGTAACAACGAAACCGATTTTACACAGAAAGTCACACAATTTAGTGAAAAAAAATTAGTGAAAAATTACAAGACCGACAATATAAAACAAAATGAAATAGAACGCATTATCAGAGAGACAGATCATAAAAGCAGGAAAAGACTGCTTGAACAGCAAAAAGAAAGAAATAACGCCACCAACAATACAGTAGTCTTCATACCAACGTATAGCCCATACATTGACAGGACAAAAATCAAGCAAGCCCCGACATAAAACTGGAGTGAACTTGAAACAGACGAAACACTAAAAAACTGTTCCAAAACTAACCAATAATCGCATATAGAAGGAACAGAAATATAGGCGACACACTTATAAGCGCCAGACTTCACAAAAACTATAATAGCTCAAACTCAGGTTCACACGAACCCACACAAACACAACAAGATCAAACAGTAGACATTCTAGCTTCCCTACCAAACGTAAATGGAACAACATATTACCAAATAAAAACAATCAACCATTCAACACGTCTCACCAATCAAAAATGAATTTTAAGTGACTGATGAAGAAAACTCTGTTTTCGAAACGTAGCGCCAAAGGATCGCAGTGTCACAGTAGTCTCTCCGCTCCAGTGCGGAGTAACATCAAGACACGTAGATTACGGGTACGTCTCGCCATGGCTAAGCAACATTTTGATGTGTTAGTGTGCTTTTGCTTTACTACCAGTTGCTTTCCCTTTACTACCTACAACTCATCGTAAAATGGCATCGTTTTTCTAGCTCTGCCACCACGACGGTTGTTGTCGGACACGGACTTGAACTGAGCTCGCAACCGTTTGATTTTTTGTGGCATTGTTCCGCTGTCCTCTCGAGTCCCTTCTCGCTGGCCTTGGCAGCGACGTCTTCATACACTTGCCGATCCCTCGACGTGCCGTCCATCAAACGGATGACGTTTTCGTCTCTCAAGATTGAAATTAGTCGCCTGATCTCTTCCTGTGACCAATTGTTGCCGCTATGGCAAAGCTTCTTACTTGAATACCGTCCATTGTGGTAATGACCGAACCGAAGACAGGATATAGTTCGGCGTTTAGTTCGGTGTTCTGGTCACACGTGTAAATAGGCCATTGTTTAGTACGGAGCACCGAACCTGGACCAGCCCTCTGACACCGAATTAATTTAGTTCTTTGTTAGTACGGTGTTGTCTGTTTACACGTCCAACTGACACAGGTTTAATTTATTCCGGTGTCAACTCGGACGTAACTCACACTGTAAACCCCCTCAGTCAGTTATAAAGACAGTCTTAGTATCCGCCTTTCTTGCACTTACCTATGTGTGTTGAATGAATGTGATGAGTGATCGATGCACCATGGCTATTTTGATTATTACCATTATTTAGTTCTCCTTCATCAATGGTGCCTTCAGCATCACCTTTCCCCCCTTCAAGGGGAACTGGAGTTTCGGAAGTGCCGATGTTTACCATGTCCATGTGTCCTACATTAAAGTATTAAAAAGAGACGACTATGACGTTGATAGTAAGAAACAATAAAAAATCAAGGTTAACATTTCTGCGTTCATTCAGATATGGTTTTAATTTACCATTCCGGTTTGCTTCAAAGATGGTTAGTTTAGAGAAAGAGACAGACACAGACACAGAGAGACAGGGGCAGAGACAGTTAAAGAGAGACAGAGAGAGACAGGCAGACAAACAGACACATACAGAGACAGACAGAAAGAGTCAGACAGAGACAGAGAGTATGAGAGTGAATTCAAGGTACCTTGATCCGAATTTGCTATTTGGTCATCTTCAAGAAGTGTCGACACCAAGTTAAGTAAGTTTGTCCGATATTTAGCAATGATGCCGTCCTCTGCGGCTTCATGCAACTTTGCCCTAATTTTTTGTTCAGTGTTACACGCCCTATCATAGTTCTTCAGAGTTTTCATGATATGTTCTTCCCATTTTTCACTTGCTTTTTCTGGAGTATCTGCGTGCTCAATATTGCAAACAATTGAGTTTATGTCTGCAAATTGTTCTTCGATAAACGAGGCAAAGCCTGTTTGTTTCGACACGAGGGATGGCACACCTGCTGCGCAGCCTAGCAAACCAACCATACCAAACGGATCGTCTTTAGTGGTGAATACTGCCAACAGATGACACTGCTTTAGATCCTTTTTAATCTTATCTGATAATGGTGGATAAGTATTGATTTTGAGAGAACTTGAATCGGCTTTTTCATTGAGGAAATTTTGGCACTCTTTGCAGCAGTTGTTCGGAATCCCTCGGATCTTCCATTGCGGTCGAAATTTATCATACTTATAGAAGTAGGCCGCCTTTCCCATGGCGATGGCTGCTGCTCCCAAGCTGTAAAGGGTTTGGTCGTCACGCAGTGTATGAAGAGAATACACTTCTCTACTTGTGTCGACAGTGGTTTGTGGCACATCAAAATTCTCAAACTCATCTCCAACCCATGGTATGTATGGAAGGTGCTTTTTATCGTTCAAGTGTCTGTACATGTTCTCATTGTAGTTGTATATGTTTGTTCCTACCGAGACGATAGCAAATGCTCCTTCAGCATACTCCATCATCTCATCTACCTTGTCTTGCAAGGTTTCTGGATCTAAACCCATGTCTTCAGGGATCTCATAATAAAATGGAATGAAAACGGCATCTTCAAATACATTATTTTTGATGGCCAGAGCAGCATCGGCGGTTCCGTTTTCGCACGCGTGACCAAATATCACTGAAATTGGCTTGTAGTTCTTGAGATGAGGAAAGGTTTCGTTGGGGAGAAGAAGCATAACATCGTCATCTATTTTCTTCTTCAATTTAGGGTTTGGAAGTATTAAACGAACTCCATTTCTTTCAGCATCTTCTTTTTCTTCATCAGTGGCACTTAAAGCTGTGAAGTAAACAGGACGATGACATCTGGCAAGTTTAATGGCAAACTCTTTCTGTACAAAACTGGTCGTCAAAGGACACTTTTTCGGCGTCCACTCTTTGCCGATGATCAATACTTTCTTCATTCCAGACATTGTGAAACTGAAATTTAACAGTAATCGACGAAGACATCTTCATATTAAATATAGAGAAAATTTCTTTTTAATTCAACAGACATTATACACAGAAACTCGCACACAACACGCCCAAAGTCCAATTTGAACAAAATATGAAGAAATAGAAAATGCTCACGTGTTTCACTATAAATTGCAGTTGTGTGTGAATTTAAACTTTTGCCACATGTTTTTAACTTCATTGAAAGTATTATGATCAACATCATGAACAATATTCACCATAGATTAATTTCAAATATGATCAAGGAAATAACATATTTATGTAATTAGCTGAAATAAAAGTAGTAAATTTCTTTGACTGTTGTCATTATACCACCGGTTCATGTAGCGACTATAATTGCCTTTGGTCAAGTCCTTCAAGATATGCAAATTATAAACTAGCTGACTTAGTATCATGAATATATTAACAGCATATTTCGCAAAATTGGAGCTGGTGAATCCAGGTGTATATCCCTAATTAGGAATACAAATTAGGAATGGGCTGAGGTGAAAATGCGTAATGACTTTGAATAATGTTGTATCGTAGTATGTCAAATGTACATAGCAAGTTTCATCAACTTTGGTTAATTCAAATCAGATACATATCTCTAATAAGGAAAGTTCATTAAATATGCTAATAAGCAATTGCTGAAGTAAAGATGCTAGATAACTTTTAAGAATGTTGTATCATAAGATCTTCAATGTAAGAAGCAAGTTTCGTCACCTGTGGTGAAGTCACTCAAGATATATCCCAAATTAGGAATGCTCATTAACTATCCAAATTAGGAGTCGACTAGAGTGAAGAAAATGACTTTCAATAATCTTATATCACAGTGTCTTTGATGTACATAGCAAGTTCCATCAACTTTGGTCGTGTCAATTCCTAAGGCCAGGAAGAAAAAATAAATTGTTCATCGGAATCGCCGCTTCTACTTTGGCATATTTGGAATTTTTTTTTTTTTGATCGCGGCAAATTCTTACTTCCGCATTACAAATATTTTTAGTACTGCCGCTGGTGGCGCCCTACACTGTGTAGGGTTTTCGCGGGCACGGGATTTTGAATGAGACTTCATACGTGTTCGGACTTTAAGTTGACCGCCAACACGTTGTTGTGACGTCTGAATTTGGCGAATCACGACGCAAAGTGGGTCGATTTGGCCAGAAATTTGCTCGTTTTGTAAAGGTTAGTACATGTCACATCATGAGTATTAATTTGATCGCCAACATTCGACGTGATGGCCAACAGTTAGTTCCAGAGACGCTATTCAGTGTTTGTCCTGATATTACGTTCTGCGATTTGTTCAACAAATAACTTAGACAACAATGTGTCCCTAAATTGTCTGTTCAGGAATATTGATAAGATATTGAAATTTAAATTTTGGTACATGGAAACATTGTTTAAGGTGATATGCACCTCGAAAGTGAAAGACTTAAACTTTTGCACAAACTTTCCTAAGTGAAACTTTCAACCATTCTCTTACCAAAGCAAGAATAAAAATCAGGGTTACCGTGCAAATTTTGGTACTAGAGAGACAAATGACTTGCGATTTCTCGATATTTGACATCCAAATGGCCGCCATCCCTGGGTTAACTCTATGGGAAAATATAAAATTTTCGATTTTCGAAAAACTAAGACCATGAAAACTTTTCTTTGACGAGAGCTTCAAAGTGAGCCCCCACAAGTGGTAGGTCAGAAGAAAATTGATAAAATGTGAAGGCCCGAATATCTGTCCCCGAGGTGCGTTCTACCTTAATTCCAGAAATACATTCCCAATCAATTTGGGAATACGTGCCAGCGTTAAAAGCAAGCCCCAGATAACAGTCTACTCGGTAGTATCGTTCGAAGTGTGCGTCCTTGCACGGCCATGGCAGCTAATTCAAAATTCATAAATCATGTTCGTTTGGTTACAGGACTTAACGTATGTACATCTACCAACATCATTGTTAACAAGCTTTTCCACAAGTTATAAATTGCCAGGAAATGTAATGACACGAATTCGGTGTAGCATGACCACATATCTCGTTCACAGTCTTGTGATTTTAAAGTACGGGATCTCGAACGGAGTAGGCTGTCTGTTTGCGTCAGTTATTTAAATTACGCATAAACCTGGTTAGGAAATTCTCTTCAAATATACTTATTCTAAATACTCACTCACTCACCTGGGATGAAAATTTTCACACGTGGGAAGGGAAGGCTTAATAATCCGTGGCACAATTCGGCAACCATAAACCAATTTGCATTTTCAAAAAAGAAATCGAAATGGAGCTAATTTTCAATTTTCAAATGGTTTTATCATCTTGATTATTAATTTTTAGGCATATTTCTAAATTTAAAATCTTTGGGCTGAGATTGAAATATAGGAAACAGATGTATACTGCTGTGAGGATGGCACTTTACGGCCATTCAAATTTCCCTCTGACAAACTCTATTTCCCACAATTCGTATTTCCGTTTTTTCAATTTCCAATATACCAAATGTCCGATTTTCCCATTTCATTTGGGGCGTGGCCCAGTATCTTTTCATGCTATGGCGGAAATAACTGTATCGAATTGGAATTAAGGTGTAACATTTATCTCAGTGTGACCAAATGTACATGGGCGGGGCTTGGTTACGATAATTAGCAAAAGATACTTTTAAAAATTAGCGGGAATGAGGGACTGGTCAGTTTCTTCGGCCTTGGAGGCCGGTGGATTCATGGGGGTCACCCTGTTTTTCACTTTGGCGATGGGGTCACCTATTTTGAAATGCCCAATTAGGGGGTCAGTGTGTTTTTAAATTTCGACACGGGCTCATACTTGCCTAAAATGCATCGTGCAAGCCATGAATTTCATCATTCAGTTTCATTTTTCGGCGCGCCCTTCGGGGCGTAACTTTACTTATATGAGGTTATTACGAAAATACCGCAAATGATGCACGAGGACATTGGCGCAGCGTATCGCTCGACGCGAAGCGTAGGGTGATGCTCGGCGCCGATGTCATAGTGCATCCTTTGCGGTATTTTCGTGATAATCTTATTATTATACATCTTACATTCTTCACTGGGACATCAAATTGTCTAGCTGTGGAAACGCAGCTATCTGTTTCCGGGGTAGGGTGCGTGGCTACGTGTTTCCACAGCTACAAATTGTCGGAGTAGTGACCGTTTTAGTGCGTCTTTAGTGTAATGTCAACATTTTTTCTTCCGATTTATAGTGCAAATGTAGAACGCTATCTCAGACGGCTTCTGCAAGCTCTTGAGTGTGTGTACTAGCTGTTACACACGTACGTACAGAGCGCGTGAGGCTGAACAAACTGGCCAGTCCCTAACATCGTCTCACATACTGGAAGACAAGAAAAAAACTGTTCTTTGGTTGGTAGAGTGCGCGTGCACTTCAGGCAATGAATTTAAGTTGGTGCGTTCAGCCGCAAGAAATTCAAGAAATGGGTGATAAAGGAAGAAGTCACCGCAAAATAGGTGTTCATCTCCAAAATGGTTTGCCCAGGGCAAGTGGTATCTCTGGACGAACTGTTAGACGATGATGTCTCAAACATGATATCAAACGCCTTCAAGGTCAAGATTTGGATCGGGTTGGAACAGGTGCAATTTATAAAGTGAGCCGGCATACGGATTAAAACTATGATTGGTTACTTAGATCATTATGAGGAGAACATCATTGCGTATACAAAGATTGACAGCTGAATAAATTGATCAGATAAAATTAAAGCAGTCTGATTAAATGTGGATACCGCGTTCTGATTGGACTGATGACTGTCACAATTTTACACGATGTTCCAGTTTGCGACGTTGACGGGAAAAGCGCGCAAAACTTCAGCAGGTCAGGTCAAACTGATTATGTCGGACTTTCCTTTCCGGGGGCCGCAACACTATGTTCGTTACTCGCGATCCATTGAACGACTTGCCCGCGCAAACAACTGTCACAATTTGATGCATTCCAAGGCCAAAGATAGATACTATCAGCTGCCACGCCCCAAATGAAATGGGAAAATCGGACATTTGATATATTGGAAATTGAAAAAACGGAAATACGAATTGTGGGAAATAGAGTTTGTCAGAGGGAAATTTGAATGGCCGTAAAGTGCCATCCTCACAGCAGTATATACCTGTTTCCTATATTTCAATCTCAGCCCAAAGAGTTTAAATTTAGAAATAGGCCTAAAAGTTAATAATCAAGATGATAAAACAATTTGAAAATTGAAAATTAGCTCCATTTCGATTTTCTTTTTTGAAAATGCAAATTGGTTTATTGGTTGGCCGAATTGTGCCACGGATTCTTAATCGGTACAGTGTGGGATTTTGGCCTCAGCGAGTACCACCAGTCGCCATTATTTGAGGCAAAATTCCAAAGTCGACTTCGCCTTTTGATAATCATTAATGTATGCAACGTTATAGTAACATATTAACTTCACTCGATTTGTTATTGATAATAGAACTTCTTTCGATATAGAGTGGGCTTGAAACAAGCCATATTACATGTTATTACAGTAATTTTCTCATTTTTGGTTGTTTTATTACTACAACTACGGCCAATAGAAATTGGTCCGTTTCCGGAATATTGACCTTCTTTGACTGTTATGATTTTTTTCAAATTTTTGACAAGCATTTATACAGTAAAGTCATATAGCCAGCGGTATTTTATTAACTTTGCTGTCTTCGATTGGGGTTGTCTCGGTAGGGCAATGTCCTTGAAATGTCAATGTACGTCAAAGGGAAATTTCGAATCTTCGGCTTCGTCAGCTACTCGCTAATGGTTACAGCATATGTGGTGTTTCATATTATTTCAGTACTAGTAATTTACAATGTAACATGGTCAAAATCAGTTCAGTGAAAACTGGACGCGAAATAGAGGATGTTATAAATAATAGTCAGTCATTTGATGGCTCTTGGGGAGCCAAAGTACCGATGTCAAGAGGCCCAAGCTGAACAGTGCTGAAGGGGTTTCCCAGAACTACAAAAAAACTGCAAGGAAACAACTGACCATGCTTTCCTTAGTTACTCCACTTGAAAGAAGTCGGAATCATATTTAGTCGGATATGTGTGTGATGTTATATTCGATTGCTTGGTTAGATACAACTTCTACGATTATCCAAGTGTTACTGAATTTTAAAAAGTAATATTTTTTCATAGATACATCTAAAGGTTTCCAACAAAATAACATGTATACAATAGGAGTAATTACTCTTTTATTCACCATTAATCCGTATTAATTCGAGAACAGGCAATTTGCACAGTACGCCAAGCTATTGCCATTGAGGTCCGTTGGTTATCAGCACGATCAAATCGACTATCAGTTCGCCATTGGCATGTCACAACTGATAGCAAGCGTTGTTATCTTGTTGGGACCAACGGAAATGAAGCAAATCAGCGGTGTGGTTAGATTAGTTGAAATAATTGGCGCAGTTACAAGTTGGAGACCCGCCAGCAAACATAGCATTCCTCGGTGAATGTGCGGTTGGTCTGCTCATACTGCTTCTGAACAAAAGTTCCAAGGTAAAGCCGGACTGAACTCATAGACAACGAGTCGTGCTTTAAGAGGAGTGCTTTAGATGAATAATTGAATTGTAGGGGCATTCATAATGCGGTATGCTAGCAGGCTAGCTTACCTATTGGGATCACCTGGTACAACCACTTACTATTACTTTAGTGGTTCAGGATAGTCTGAGTAAATATTTAAATACTAACTATCTTACGCACCTTGAGTTCTCGGACAAGTTTTGATTTCACAACATGACTGTAGGTTTAAACTGGCCACTTTTATTACATTTCACTCATGGTTTAAACATCTCACAAAACTCGCTATCTAGTAATAGTTTTGGCGTTGAACTTCACATAGTTTACTCTTCACACCGTGCTTTATTCACATTCATTTTTGAACCGTTTTATTCTTGAATATTTCAAAATTTACCCTTGAGTCTCCTGTACATGCAACATCGTTGGTACGAATAATATAATAAGGGTACACAATGTTCAATGGTAATTGTGATCAATAAGGCATTGGAAGATTCATTTTAATATCACAAATGCCAGTGTACTGCTGGTTAACTGGAAATCTACAGAAGTAAATTTGTTTTATGCATTCTATTACGAACTGTCAAATTCTAAAGCGTGACCTATCAAACGAAGAGTTCTGCTTAACACAACAAAGATTCACCCATATAAAATTGTGGTATGGGTAGAAGACAATAAAGGATGCAATTGAGAATATCAAAACACTCTATAAGACACAAGTGCAACGCCTCAAGTGTAATACATGTAGTTTACATGAGAAAATTAAAACACTCTATAAGACACAAGTGCAACGCCTCAAATGTAATACATGACAGTGTAGATTACATGATGGTGCAGTTCTTGGATATTGTGTTTACCCGTCTCGTTAGGACTTGGGCAACTTGAAATCACATAATACAAAAACCTGTATGTTAAGGGTTCTAACAGTCAGTCAAAGTAAATAAGTGAAAATGTTTTCATTAACTGACATAAATTACATAAGATAATTTTAAATATTCCACACAACCTTCATACATATTTTGCATTTACCTTAAAAGTCATTGCCTACATGTATATAATATTTTTTCTATCTTCCTTTCCTTTGTATTTAGTTTTCAAAAATGACAAATCAAAACAGGATCGTATGAGAAAAAGCTACAAAAACAATTCTACCATTGAAAAGGTATAATTGCTCATGGTCTTACGCACGAAGATGCCTAAGTCAATAGTAAAAGTTTGAACAATATTTGAACACTCACACGGTCAACAATGCATAAGCTTTAGCATATGTGTGTTTCATATAGATATTTCGAAATCAGGCTCCAAAACATGATACAAATTCCGGTCTATTTCAGAAGACGAAGAACAAAGTTATCTAATAGATAATAATTGTGAAATACTCATGTTCTTGGCATCGCGGCAAATATCGAAACAGTTTTTGTAGAAATGTTTTTGAACCAAGTCGATACGCCTTTTGAAAATTGATTTTACCGAGACTTACATGTTCATGTTCATTATGATATAATATCTGTACAATTCAATTAAAGCAGTTGGATTGAATTAGATATGTCACAGAAAAGCATAAATTTCAATAGTTATATTTAATATTTTTTGCTTCTCAAATATGGAAGATAAATGCACATATAGAAAAAACGCAGAGAAGCTTATGAAATTTAGCATTCTATGTTATGTATTCATAATAATGGTTTTCCACATCCATGTTACTTGCAAACCAACCAGAAATAATAAAGTTACATGGCATTGTCCACCGGAGATGTAAATATCATGAATTCAGAACTAAAATTGTCACTGGAAATGGGAAGAAAATACATTACCAGTTGCAACCGCGAAAATCCTGTACGAAGGACATGATATTCAAAATACATATATCACATCGACGAGGTTGAAATTTTAGAATGTGTAAAGGTAACATCGTCCCTTCTATTGGAACGAATGAAAGGCCTTGATTGAAAACATCAACAAGAAAAACTTGAACTTTCTTAAACCCCTTTGGATTCTTTTCCAGCAATTATCTGCAGCAACTTATCAGACTGGCTGATATGCTTCAGAAGAAGGCGACGCAACACGCCATTAAAAACAAAGACTTGCTGCTTCCTAAGACAATTGCAATACATCATAATTACAGCGGGGACGTGGTCTACTGACTAGTGAGTACCGCTTGGCTACGAATTTAAGCAAAGGTATGCAATGTCCCGCATCTCCTGATAGAGCCCCTTCGCTTGAGTGAAAACAAATAACAAACATCTTTACTCAACGAATATAGAGAAGTAGTCTGCAATGAGCTTATTTTGTGGGTTCCGACCTTTGAACTTTATCATTGAAGCATGGCGACATAGAAGGAAATAACTAACACCTGCCCGTAAAGGCAGGTAATGTTTTGGTATTGTACGTTAATAATTGCCTACCTGATGGAGTGGTAGAAATTCGATTTCTCATAACATCTGATGCCATGTATATCGAGTGCAATTTTATTTTTCAAGATTTTCCTATACTGATTGAGGGGTACCTCCTTGAAAGACTCTGAAGTACCCGTGATTTAACCAATTTTGAGTCACTATATGGCTCGTTTTATAAACTTACAAAACTCGTGCGCCTGATAGACACTACATAGTCGTTGTCTGTGTACCTGCGTGACGTTATCACGCTGGCATTTGTAACATTCAAACTGCATATTCAACTTTTTAGTTTATGCTCCACATTTCCCAAAATAATCCTTGCCAAGCAATCTGAATCCTTCGGCATATACCTATTGCTGGTTAGTCTCGGCAATTAAAATCCGCCAGGGCTTCAAAGGCAAGTCATCTAACCTCCAAAGAAAACAAGGGTATGTTTACGTTGAAGGGGATGATGATTTGGCGAAGCTTTTGACATGCCTCCTGTTTCACACTACAAATTAAGAATTTTTAAGTGGTAGTCACATGCCTTTTCAAACTCTCGTAATTTCATATGCATTGAACCTAGTGCACGAAAAACATATTCGTCTTTGCCTTCACGTTTCAGTCTCTTTTCCAGCATCATTATAGCAGCTCGAGCTGCTTTCTTCCCATCACAGTATTCAGACCCTATATTTACTGCTTTATTGAAATAGGTCCAAGCATTCCTGCCATCATTAAGCAAATCGTACGTACATGCAAGATTAAAGTACGCAGATGACTTGTAAAAGGGACATGACAGCGTGCCGCCATCGATGAGTTGGGTGAGTATTTCTTTTGCTTCATCATACTTTTTCAATAATTGAAGGACAATGGCCTTGGCAAAAACAGCTTGGTGATATACTCCACCAGCTAGTTTAATAGCTTCGTCGTAGCACTGCAATGCTTTAGGCAGCAACTGGCGATTTATCTCCAGTGAAGGATACCCTTGGTATTTTACAACATGTGTTTTCCTAAAGTAAAAGTAAGTTCTGGAGATCCCGATGTGTGTTTTATGGCATTATGTAATAAATTTAAGGCCTTATCATAGTCTTCGCTATGAATCAAAAATTGACACATCCCAGATAGTATTATAGTCGATGTTGGATGCAATTCAAGAGCCCGTTCTACGTAAGGTTTTGCGTTATCATATTGACCCATATAAGTATATAGCTCTCCTAACATTGCCATGGCACAACCCTGATTCGGATTTATTTCAAGAATCTTTTTAGTCAAATGTGTAAATCGGTAAATCATCATTGAGGCTTCTCTACATTTGAAATCGTCGAATATTTGCGATATCTTATCAGACAAGAAAGAAGCCAAGAAAAGTAACCAATCGACTTGCTTTGGGAACTCAAACAAAGCTCGTTGTAAGCAATCAATTTCCTCATCATTGTTTTCCTTCGTGAAGTAGACAAAAGCAACGCCCTTGTGACCATAAATATATGCTTTTTGTTTCTCCGTCAGTTCGCCTACAAACGACTTCGCGATTTCGTTTAACCCTTCTCTAACCTTTACCGTTTCATCAAACAAGAAATGAACCCACACGACATCTGCAAGAAGAACCAACTTATCACCCAGTGGTCCATTGTTGTCATCACATCTGTCAAGTTCCCTTTGATTGTCAGAGAGGGCTTCGTCAAACCATTTTAAGGCGGCTGTCGGGTCTCTCTCGTGTTCCGGTCTCAGTTTTGACACGTACAGATAACCTTTCAAGGCTTTGCTGGCCACAGGAGCGAGTTCGCCATGGTGTTCAAGCATATCATCAACAGCAGGCATTAGATACTAGAGTGGAAGAGATGAGACAGTGATTTTATAATACAATAACGTCAACTGCCTCACTACATCAAAAGAAACAAACAGATTCTCGGTGTACGCATTTGAAAAAGTCTATTCAGGAGATGCACAAATTCTGTGCCAACTATACTAATGATAGACACATACTTCGCATGGACAAGCTATAATCTTATATTATGTGATACGAATACTACTGGACTGTAGAAGTGTAATATGGTGATGATAGTACGACAGATTTGTCTTGAAATGAATAACGCAGTATGTTTCAGTAAAGAATAATGTATAAATAGCTTGCAATTATTTATTACCTCAAATCTAAAATCAAAATCCATCTCCAGTTTCCACGTAAAATGACAGGGTAACTTATGCAGTATTTCTTCGTAGGAATGTTGTGTATCGTCGAATTTAAACGAAAATTCTGTTGGTAGTAACGAGAATGTGAATCAGGTAAGTGGCTGAAAATGTATATATTAGTGTTCACTTCAGACCTATTCTGCTTGACGGAAGAATAAAATCAGTTACTCATGCAGTTTGACGTGTGAATCACACGGGGTGAACAGCAACTATTGGACCATCGGCAAACGTTGTTGTTTTCAAAACTGTATATTTAAAAAAGATGCTAAAAGGTACTGATGTGTAACTTTTTAACTTATTTTCGAGAATTTACCTTCAATAGCAGTGTCAACAAACGGTCCTCTTCTTTCACTCTCTGGTTTCATTATTTCATCAATTGTCTTACGTAATGTAAGTTTTTTCCCTTTAGTTTGGTGATTGCAATCCCAAGTTTTGCAGTCCTTTCTCTTGTTTCTTCACTGTGACAATTTCTTCATGATTTGCTTCCATGGTATGATACTGATCTTGTAAGGAAGTATAATACCGTTCGATCGACCGGTAGCCATATTGGCTAGCCGTAAATTAGACATGTGCATAATTAATAAGATACAGGATGTGGTGCCATTGGTTGCCTCATGTTCATAAGTATCTATGGTGTAAAACTTGCAGTTACTTATTTAAAGGAATATTCGCCAATCGTGGTCAGATTTCATTATGGTCGCTTGACATGAGGGAAAATGCCAAGAGGATTTGACCGGTTAAGAAGGGCTTGACTACGCAGTTTCTGCGTAGTGAAGCGTCATTACGTATTCATGGTGACCCCTGGCCAGCTGTCAATATCTTTGGGGCTTTTGTCTTTTGGCCTGCTTTGCATATGCGTCGTTGGACACGACCTGCCAATCACCCAGGTAGTCATTAAACTATTTGACTGTTTACCGACCCAATTAACACTATCCAGCAGTATCAGTCATATTTTAATCGCGTGGCCCGGGTGGGCACAACGTAGGAACGCGTGTATTTCTATGTGTTCGTTTCACTTGTGGTGTTGTTTGTACCATCGTGCGTTACGTGCATTACCTTCAAGGTGACAGGCTTACTATTAATGTTCAGTATCATTGCACCGAGTTCTGCCCACGGTGAAAACCACCTGTTTTGCCTACTAATTACTGCCCGTCGCTGCCCGTCCTGAATGTAGCCCATCATAGCTACAGTAATCAGTCAATATATAATACCCTGCGCCCTATACTTTTTATATAAACTTGCAAATCATAGTCCGAGCCGTAAAATTGTTGACTTTCGATCCGATATACAGGTTGATCGTTGAATCGCACCGGCGCATCCATGTTTACTTGCCCCATAAGCTTACTACTCTGCAAAGGGTGGGTAGATGGAATTCCAGGGCCAAAAATGAACACCGGGGCGAAACTTTTTGTGAATCCATGTGAAAACATAAATCATTTATCAGTTTTGATATATACTCCTCAATTGTAAGTTTGATCAAAACCGAGACCACATTCAAGGGCTATGCAGACTGTCCATGTACGCACACACAGGCAACCACCAGTGAATATCAGCGTCAGCGGCATAACTATCGGGTCGTAAATCGATCGGCGGTTTGGGGGCCCTGGACTATGATTTTATAAGTTTATATCACAAGTAAATGTTGTGGAATATTAAGATATCGACCTATTACTGTATTGAAAAGGCCAATTTCGTGACGGGCAGTGCTAGAAGAATGACGGGCAGGGACGGCAGTAATTAGTAGGACCGTTTCTTTGAATACTGTTCGATATTAAGTGACGGTCAAACTTTTGGGTGGTGCGCGTGACCGGCGGCACTGACACAAACTGGGTTGACAAGCAGATAATTTAGGTTTTTGTTCAGTGTTGTTACCATTTGTCCATGGTGGAAACATTGGCGGAAAACCAGAGAAAACGGTCCCGCTCCAAGAACAGCCCCGAGACGGGGACGGTGTCTTTTGGCACGCGTATACGCCAGTCACCTAGGCGACGGTAATCCGCACCACTTATCACCATCGGGAAGGTACTCCTCCCCTATACCACTGGCGATCCCGCCCTCAAGGCACTACGTCATTCGACCAAGCATTGTTATTGTAATTTCCTGCATAAAATTAACAGTGAGGTCAACGGTCAAATCCTCTTGGCATTTCCTGGCATGGACATTTGAGCAGAAAATTTAGCAAACATTATCATCCCCGTCAACTGAACTTCATTTGGACATAAATTTACCAGAAAACATGCAGTTTTAAATAACCCCGACGTGGGATGACTGCGAACAGTTGACGTGATTCAGCGAGAGCTGGACGCTGACGACTCGTTGCATCTGATGTCAAATTTCGTCGCAGTCTCCATAAGTCATCACATTGTTATTTTCAACTTCTTGTGTACATCGGTAGAACATCCTCGTCTGGTAAAGCCCAAGCCTTGGGAAAGAATATCCGATATACCGTTACTGTAAGGCAGTGTCAATTTATTCGTGTATGAACGAATACTAGCTTCATTTTAAGAGCGGTATGTCGCGTCTCGACTCCCGCTGACTCATGCAAAGTGCATCACACCCAAGTGTGTCGCTACAGACAGGTCTTTCATCATCGACCAAAAGTTATTTTCACAAAGAGGTGAATTACAGACCCATATTTTATCTGTGTGTCGATATTCGGACCTTGGTCTTTGAAACAAAGCGGACTGCTCCCCAATGCGACATCGAATAATCCTTATTCTCTCTTTTAATCCAGGGTGTCATGTCGTCAAAAGAAAGGGGCGTTGAGTGCGTGGCACGTTTGTGAGGACGCGACCATATGCGAAGGAGTGAGCGGTATTGCATCATCCGAATTTGTAGACAGATAGGTGATAGGGCGGTCGTTCAGCGTAGTTTCTATCACAGCCCAAATTGACTATGTCAAGACCAACCAATCAGCGAGGAGAAACAATAACAGGAAACGTAACATCACGTGGTTCAACCCCCTTTCAGCAAGAACGTGGAAACTAATATCGGCAAGAATTCTTCAACTTGTTGACAAACACTTCCAAAAGGGGTCTAAGCTTCATAAGATCTTCAATAGAACACAATTAAAGTGAGTTACAGATGTATGAAGATATGGCTAGTATAATCAAATTACATAATAAGACCGCGTTCAAAAAAAGTGGTGAGGGGGGGCTGGAGGAATTCAGGGGGATTCAAAAATTTTTGGGGTAGTCGAGGGGGACTTGAAAGTTTTGCTCTACCTATAGGGGGGGACCTGAAAATATTTGGCTCCCAACATTTTGATGTCGTCCAATGGTTCTAATGTTAGTAATAATTAAACAAAATCTAAAATCGTTTTGTTATACTTTATGTCTTTAATCTGAAAAAGTCTAAAAATATATAAATGCCATTAAATTTTCGTAGAACAAGTTGGCCTTGTAATGGGGCAGGAGCTTCAACTGTTGATAATTTTTCAATATTTCTATGCAATGTATCAAACACAGTTTCTCGGTGTCTCTCTACAGCATGCTGAAAAACACAATATTCAGTTTGTCAACAAAGCCTGTTTGTCTAAATATTGGTGATAATTGAATGATGCAAATGCACGGTACACGTAGGCTGTGTTGGCAAGCTGAATACTGGATAGCTCAACATTCTGTAGGGAATAGAACAAGAACACAATTGTATAAACTGAACAAAAATATTGTCAAAATAAAAAGTTAATACAACTACTGCCCTGCTACTACATACTTACTGGCAGTGACAGTGATACATGTAGCTCTGACTCTGATGTAGTTTAAGAAGAGTTTCGGTCATAGGACACTCAATTGACAGGGAAACATACATCTACTTGTACACAAGATCCAGCCAGAGAGTAACACATAGAAGACTAGGGGACTAACAGTTACCATGGATTTTTGAATTCTGGCATATGAGAACAATCAAATATTAGAGAAAAAAGATGGGGTCACCATAATTGATCTTATACAAATATACGATGAAAAGTCAGTTTTTCTAAAATCACTTAAAATCAATATATAAAACCATTCATTTCAAGTTCATGCAGTGAATGAAATTTTCATATCTCATTGTACCAATAACACAAAAGTAAAACTTTGAATAGTAAAAGACTCTAATTAAATGGAAAAATGTGTGACTAAATGGAATCTTTTATTTTTATCAAATTTGCCAATATTACACCTAAATTTCTGAGATTAAAAAATTAATTGCATGGAATATTTTAACCTTCCAGTATTGTCAATTTTGTAAAACATTTTATAAGTGGCATCTAGTTATATGTTGTATATCTTGTACTTTTGAAAAAAAAAATTTAGTCGATCACTGTGCTCATTTTTCACAATTTGGTTAAACGTAGCTAGGAATACACAATTTTCATACTCTCTCTTGATTGTCATTTTGTGTGCTTTTCAGCTGGTGCCATTGAACTGGCCAGAGTTGGATAAACTCAAGTCGGCTTAGACTGAGAAATCCAAAAAGTTCACTGATGCATTTAAAAATGAATCAATTTAAGAACTTGCCCTAGGTATATGGCTCTACAACCTGCTGATAAGAGATAGTGTTGAACATTTGCGTGCAGAACGACACATTACATGTTTTTTTTTACTCTGCGTGAATTCCTAATAAATATGCGGCTATATGGTAATGGGGGGGGACTTGAAAATTTTTGAGGGTATTGAGGGGGGGACTTGAAAATTTTTGAGGGTATTGAGGGGGGATCTGAAAAAAAATAAGATTTCAATCGCGATTCCTCCAGCCCCCCCCCCCTCACCATTTTTTTGAACGCGGCCTAAGATAGTAATCACCGGGGACCAACGTCAAGATCGTAATTGTAAGAGTGTAATTGCAGGGACAAGTCTACATGCCCCTTGAAGGGTAACTGTCAAGTCGAAGGTGTGGTTTACAAGGCCAAGGTATCAACGGGGGACAACACGGAGAAGGTCTACATCGGACTCACTGATAACACCTTCAAGACGCGCTTCGCTAATCACATGTAATCGTTCCGTAATGAAAGGTATCGGCACTGCACGGAGCTTTCCAAGTACGTCTGGTCCCTCAAACAAAAGAACCAGGTCTTTTACATTTCGTGGTCAATTATTGACAAAGCATCAAGTTACTCTAACATAAGCAAGCGATGTAATCTTTGTATATCAGAAAAACTACACATTATCAGTGCTGACAAATCTACGCTGTTAAACAAACGTTCGGAGCTGGTTTCAAATGTCGCCACCAAAACAAATCTTATTTATCAAATTGTAACACCACCTACAAATAGAATGGTACGCCCTGATCATAAATATATTAGACTGTCGAGCGAAGAATCCTTTCAATACTTCTTCTGTCTGATGATTGCAGGAGTAATGAAACTTAAGTAACAGTTATCATTACTTTGTAGTTGAAGTAATTTTGTGTTGTTTTAATATATATATATATATATCATATATATATATATATATATATAATATATAATTATATATATATATATATACATATATATATATAGATGGCTATAGCTCTAGTTCAACTATTGAGCACTCTGCCAGTCCGATGAAGACATCAATCTACGTCCCTGCTCGTATAATATATATATATATATATATATAATATATATATATATATATATATATATATATATATATATATATATATATATATATATATATATATATATATATATATATATATATATATATATATATATATCCGCTGCTTGATCATTGTTTTGCGCAATGCTTTCCCATGGTTATTTGCCTTCTCGTGTCACTGATGTTATTTTGCTTCTTTTCATCAAGGATAAAACAAAGCTGGCCAGTGACGTCTCAAACTGCCGTCCCATAGCGTTGGCTACTATTCTTTCAAAGATGTTGGAGCATATTGTTTATAAGAGATGTCAGTGTCATACGATTTCTTATTATCTTCAATTAGGTATCAAACGTAACATTCTACTGACGTCAGTTTATTCGCCTTCAAAGAAATAGTTGATTACCATACCAGCAAGGACAGTGTTCTCCCCAGGCAGTTTTAGCGTAGCGGCCCCGCTACGCTTACACTTTGCCCCGCTACGCTTCCCATTGTTCCGCTACGCTTTGGACAGTTTCCGCTACCCTTGTTTTGACTAGCTTCATTCACAGTTTGTCAACACGCAGTCCGTGTGAATGGAGAACGTACGTGTGAAAATGTGTGCACGCGTAGTGTGTGAAGTCACTAAAAGGCAAGCTTAGTGTGTGAAGTCGCTAAAAAGCAAGCGTGAAAAGGGAAGTGTCATTACTATAAAACAATGAAACTTTGCCCAGTTTATTTCAATCAAGGGGGTCCGATGTTCGTTTGTTTTCTCGATGCATCGAAAGCATTCGACCGCGTGAATCACTTCAAGTTAATGCAGAAGCTCATTGACAGGAAGGTCCCTCTCTATATTGTAAGATTTCCGTATTTCTACTATAGAAACTACTTGTTTTGTGTTCGTTGGGGAAATTCAATGTGTGATTGGTTCTCTGTAAGTAATGGTGTAAGGTAAGGAGGGGTGCTCTCTCCTTACCTTTTTAACATTTACATTGATGATCTTATTCAGAAGATACGTGACCCTAGCATTGGCTGTAATATCTGTGATGTCATGGCAAATAACTTAAGCTATGCAGATGACACTTTTCAGTCCAAGTGCTAAGGGTTTACAGTAACTCCTTTATTTATGTGAAGATTACGGTAACGAAAATGACATAATTTATGATTCCAAAAAAAACGGAATGTATGGCTTTTCATGGCAAAAAGAAATCGTTTCTCGTACGCCTTGTGTAATGCTCAACGGTAGCAGGGTAAAATTTGTTATTCAGCACACTCATTTGGAGCATGTTATTACTAGTGATAAGGCTGATGATGTCGATATTGAACGACAAAGACGTACTTTCTGTGTACTTAGAGCCAATATGCTATTGAGACAATGTAAACATTGTTCTACTGATGTCAAGAAAGTGTTGTTTTCTGCTTACTGTAGAAATATTTATTGCTGCAATTGTGGTTTAACTACAAATCAAAGGTTTTGAACAAACTAAAAGTTATGTATAACAATGTTTGGAGGAGGCTTCTATGTGTATCTGCTGTTAGCAGTGCTTCAAATATCTTTGTGTCAAACAATATTATGTCTCTCGGGGAGGTTATCCAACATAGTATTCACTACTGTAATACAGAATTGATAGGTCTTCAAACGTATTGATTTCTGCCATATGTAATTCAGACTGGAATTGCTCAGTAAGATTTTCCGTTTCTTGAGGAAGCAGCTGTACACAATTTAACCCTTCTTTCGCAAGTATTTCTCATTATCTGTGTTTCTTCTTTCTGTATTTTTTATCATTTTAGTTTAACTTTTCTTTTGTTTGTTAATGCTAATATGGACACATTGTCTGAAATAAACCTCAATATATATATATATATATATATATATATATATATATATATATATATATATATATATATATATATATATATATATATATATATATATATATATATATATATATATATAATACAGTGGTGAATGAAAAGTGACCCATGCGGGACTCGAACCAACACCCCCCGTAGACATTACGGATGCCCTATCAACTGAGCTAATGGATCAGTCGGTACAATGTGGACGGTCCTGACTCTTACATGGGCTTTTCATTCTGTTGTGCGTGAATGGTGAGTAAACGGCTAAACTCACCAATCTTATGAATGATGCAAAGCTAGAGAAGGGTAAATTTGAAATGACTCACCATACGAATTTTTTTATATGAAATACAGTGGTGAATGAAAAGTGACCCATGCGGAACCCACACCCCCCGTAGACATTACGGATGCTCTACCAACTGAGCTAATGAATCAGTCGGTACAATGTGGGCGGTCCTGATATATATATATATATATATATATATATATATATATATATATATATATAATATATATATATATATATATATATATATATATATATATATATATATTGTATATTTAGTACGTCATTTCTGTGTGGTTTGCACTGCCACCTTTCCTACACTTTAATATGCTAATGTCTTTCAAGTATAAATAAGCCTTGACGTTGTTTTGAAACAATACCCACACTTTGACCATTCGACTCCTGGGTTTGAAGGAAAGCGGAGCAGTTTTCTGCTCGGCTTTTTTGTAAGTTGGCGCCAATTTTTATTTTTAACTTTTACACGTTTTCCAGTCTCTGTATGATTCAATCTTTTTTAGCATGTGTATTTTACTTTAAAGTTTGTCGTTGTTATTTTATTTCAGATTGTTTTAACCTTGATAAAGTGGGATTACTCCCACGAAACGTCGGTGTAATAAATTTTATAAATGAAGAGCTTGGTGTCCTGAGTTGGTGCGTCTTGACCTGCTTTGTTCTATATATATATATATATATATATATATATATATATATATATATATATATTTCAATATTCCTAACATTTTCCGAACAGACAACTAGGCATCATTGTGTCACTAAATTTTCTGTTCATGGGTGTTATTCGAGAAATAGGTTTCCAACCGATATGGGATATATGCCAGCGTTAATAGTAAGCCTTGGATAGTATCCGACCGGAGTGTGCGTCCTTGCTTGGTCAAAAAAACCTAATTCAAAATTCATTAATCGTCTTCGATTGGTTTTTAGGACTTAACATATGTACATCTACCGACATCATTATTAACAAGCTTTTCCATAAGTTATTATTTGCCAAATATGTAATGACAAGAATTCGATATAAAATGACTACATACCTCGTTCACAGCTCCTGTGATTTTAAAGTATGTGATCACGCCCCGGATAGCGCTCTCCACTTGTGTCATCTCTCTTCGTCTTCAAATTCGTGTAAACTTCGATGGGAAAGACACCTCGAATATACATGCACTTAACAGAAAATCACTCACCCGGAGAAATCTCTGTCACATACGGAATGAGAAAACCTAGTCGTTGCAGAGTCGGATTTTTGCCTCAGCGGGTACCACTAGTCGCCATTATTTGAGACAAAATTCCAAAGTCGACATTCGATAAGCGCCTTTTGTTGATCATTAATGTATGCAACAGTTATTTAACATATTAACTTCACTCGATTTGTTATAGATATTGGGGCACCCCTGTCAATATTAAGTAGGATTGAAACAAGCCTCATTACATGGTAACAGTTATTTTCTAGTTTTTGCTTGTTTATTACTACAACTAAGGCCGACAGAAATATTTCCGTTTCCAGTATATTAACCCACCCTACTTAATTGTCTAATCCTTGACTGTTCTTTTTTCAAATTTTTGACAAGCATCTAAATAGTACCGCCATATAGCCAGGAGTGAATTTTAAACTTCGCTGTCTTCGATGGGGTTGTGTCATCATATCCTTTCTTTCATGACAATCTCGTGTCTCGTCAGTCCTTGAATGTATGTGAAAGGGAACTTTTGAATCTTCGGCTTCAACAGCTATTCGCCAGTGGTTATAGCATATATGTTGTTTCACACTATTTCAGTAATAGTAATTTTCAACTTCACATGATCAAGATGAGTTTCGGTGAGAACTGGACGCAAAAATAAAGGGCGTTAGAAATTATAGTAGGTCATTTGTGGGGAGCCAAAGCTGCGATGTCCAGGGCCGGAAGCTGGACAGTTTTTTTAGGGGTTTGCCAGAACTACAAAACAGCCTGCTACATTCTAGGCCAATTAAACTGACCAGTCCTTTTTAATTTCCTCCACTGGAGAGAATTCAGAATCATAAATATGTGATGTTATATTCAATTTCTTGGTTAGATACATTGTCATTGATTATCCAAGTGTTTACTGAATTTTAAAGAGTATTACTTTTCAAAGATACATCTAAAGGTATTTAACCCAATAACATGTATACAATAGGAGTAATTACTCTTTTATTCACCTTTAATCTGCATTTATTTCCAGAACAGGCAGTTTGTACAGTTCGCCAAGGTATTGCCATTGAGGTCCGCTGGTTATCAGTCCGATCCCTGTCAGGTCGTCACTAACATGTCACAACTGATAGCAGGCGTTCTTATTTTGTTGGACCAACGAATATGAAGTAAATCAGTGGTGTGATTCGATTAATTGACGTGATTGACGCAGTATGAGCATTGTTACAAGTTGGAGACTGGTCAGCTAGTATAGCATTCCGCGATAGATGTCCTTGGTCTGCTAATACTGCTTCTGAACAAATGTTCTAAGATAAAGCCGGACTGAGCTAGTAGAGAACGAGACGTGTTTTTAAGTAGAGTGTATTGATAACCTTCAACATTAGATGAATAATTGAATTGTAGGGGCATTCATAGTATGGCATGCTAGCAGGTTAATTTACCTATTTGCGCCACCTGGTACAATCACTTACTATTACTTTAGTGGTTCAGGATAGTGCCAGTAAATATTTAAATAGTAATTATCTAATGGACCTTGAGTTTTTGGACAAGTTTTGATTTCACATAATGACTGTAGGTTTAAACTGGCCACTTTTATTGCATTTTGCTCACGCCTGTCAAATACATCTCACAAAACTCGCTATCAAGTAATAATTTTGGGGTTGAACTTAATATATTTTACTCGTCACACTGTACCTTATTCACATTCATTTCTGAGTCTTTTTATTCTTGAATATTTCACAATTTACCCTTGAGTCTCCTGTACATGCAACGTCGTTGGTACCAATAAGCTAATAAGGGTATATACAGTTAAATGATAATTGTGATCAATAATGCATTTGGAAATTTATTTTAATATCACAATTGCCAGTGTACTGCTGCTTTACTGGAATCTACTGAAGAACTTTGATCCATACATTCTATTATGAACTGTCAAATTCTCAAGCGTAACCTGTCAACGTGGAGAGTTCTGCTTAACTCAACAAAAAATAACCCATGTAAAATGTGGTATAGGTAGAAGGCAATCAATGAGTCAATTTATTTGAGAAAATCATAGCACTCTATAACACATTAACTTCTCACGTGTAATACATGTATACTAGCGTAGCACGTCTTAGATATTGAATTCACCTGTCTCTTTTGGACTAGACAACTTGAGGCAACATATACAAATCCTTTGAAATCACTGCAAACAATTGCATTATAAGGGCTCCATTAGTCAGTGAAAGCAAAAGTGAAAATGTCTTCACTAACTGACATAAAATTACATAAGATAATTTTTAATATTCACACATCCTTCATAAATATTTGCATGTACCTTAAAAGTCATTGCCTACATGTATATAATATTTTGTCTCTCTTTCTTTCTTTTATGACTTACATCAAAACAGGATCGTATGCGAAGCGCAAGTAAAAGAATTCTACGATCGATTGACAAAGTACAATTACTCATGGTCTTCGCATAAAAAAAGTCAAAGTACACAGTAAAATTTTGAACAATATTTGAACACTCACATGGTTACAAATACACAAGTTTTCAGCATATGTGTCTTTCATATACATATTTCGGAAGTCGAGCTCAAAAAACATGAGACAAATTTCAGTCTATTCAAGACGACGGAGAACAAATTTAGCTGTAATAAGTGTGAAATACTCATCTCGGCAATATATCGAAACAATTTGTGTGGAAAAGTTTTAGAATTACCAAGTCGATACGTCTTTTGAAAATCGATTTTACTGAGACTTACAGCTTCTTCATGTTGTTACAGTGTCCGTACAATCTAATTAAAGTTGTTTGATTGAAGTAGACATATCACAGAAACGCATATAAATTGCCAGAATTATATCTCTTGCTTCTTTAAAGATTAAAGAAAAACGCACACATAGGAAAAACACAAAGAAGCTTTCATTTCATTTCATGTCACTGCCTACCGAAGATGTAAATAGCATGAATTCAGAACTGAAATTGTCACAAAAAATTGAAGAAATTACATCATCAGCGAAAATCTTGTATGAGGGATATGGCATTCAAAATTCATATATCACATCAACGAAGATGAAAATTTACAATATGGAAAGGGTAACAACGTCCCTTCTATTGTCACGAATGAAAGATCCTGATCAAAATACATCAACAAGAAGGAGCTGGACCCCCTGTCAGTTTTTTCTATTCTTTTCCTTAAATTACCTGCAGCACCTAATCAGACTGGCTGATCTGTGTTAGAAGTAGGCGACACAGTTGTCAACTAAGACATTGAAAACAAAGAGTTGCCGCTTCACAAGACAATGGCAAAAAATTATAATTATAGCCGGGAACGTGGTCTACCGACTTGTGGGCAGTCGTTTGGCTACGACTGTGCGTAAAAAACTTATTAGTGTTGAACATCTCCTGATAGAGCCCCTTCGCTTAACAAGAAGTGAAAACAAATAACAAACAATCATAACTCAACGAATAGAGGAGTAGTCTGCAATGAAAGTGTTTCGCGGATTCTGACCTTTGAACTTTGGCATTGGAGTGTGGAGACAGAGAAGGAAACAACCAATACTTGCTGTAAAAGTACGTGTAGTTTTGGTCTTGCAAGTTACAGTTGCTTACCCGGTGAACTGGTGGAAATACGATTTTTCATAAGATCAGATGCAAGGTATTTTATTTTCCAAAGATTTTCCTAGACTGAGGGAGGGTTACCTCCTTGAAAGACTCTCTAGTATCAGTGTTTTAACAAAGTTTGAGTCACTCTACGACTCGTTTTATAAACCTACAAAACTCGTTCGCCTTATGACACCACACAGTCGCCGTCTGTGTACCTGCGTGACGTTATCACACAGGCGTGTGTAACATTCAAACTGCATATTCTACGTTTCAGTTGATGCTACATATCCCAACTATCCCAAAATAACTTTTGCTAAGCAAACCGAATCCTTTGGCATATTCCTATTGCTGATTAAGTCTCCGAGTCGGCATTTTAAATCCGCCGGGGTCTTGAAGAATTTACCGTATAGAGGCAAGTCTACGATGAAGGGGAACACGATTGAGCGAAGATTTCGACATGCCTCCTGTTTCATCCATTTCGTTAACTACACTACAAATTAAGTATTTCTAAGTGGTATTCACATGCCTTTTCAAACTCTCGTAATTTCATATGCATTGAACCAAGTTCAAGTAAAACATATTGTTCTTGCCTTCCTGCTTCAGTCTATTTTCTAGTATCATTATAGCAGCTCGAGCTGCTTTTTTCCATCACGGTATTCAGAACCTAAATTTGCTGCTTTATTGAGATATATCTCACGTTTCCTGTCATCATTCAGCAATTTGTACGTACATGCAAGATCAAAGTACGCCCATGATTTGTAAAAGGGACATGACAGCGTGCCACTATCAATTAGACTGGTGAGGATTTCTTTAGTTTCATCATGCTTTTTCATTAATTTAAGGACTCCGCCCTTAGCGAATACAGCATGGTGGAATACTCCACCAGCGAATTTAATAGCTTCGTCGTAACAAAGTAATGCCTTTGACAACAACTGACGATTAATTTCAAGTGAAGGATGACGTTGATATTTTGCAACATATATCTGCCCTAACATATCCGTCAGTTCCGGAGATTCTGGTTTGTGTTCTATGGCATTATGGACTACATTTAAGGCTCTGTCATAGTCTTCGCTACGAATTAAAAACTTAAGAACTTCACTCAGTATTATTGGAGACGTTGGATGTAATTCTAGAGCCCGTTCGACGTAAGGTTTTGCGTCATCATATGGATCCATATCGGTATACAACTGTCCTAACACTGCCATGGCACAACTATGATTCGAATTTATTTCGAGGACTTTCTCAGCTAAATGTTCAATACGGTAAGTCATCATAAAGGCTTCTTTACATTTTCGATCGCCGAAAATTCGCCGTCTCTTAAGCGACAAGAGGAAAGCAAATAAAACTAACCAATCGATTTTCTTTGGGAAGGCTAACAAAGCTCGTTGTAAGCAATCAATGCCCTCGTCATTTGCCCCCTTCCGAAAATAGAGAGAAGCAACGCCCTTGTGACCATAAATATATGATTTTCGTTTCTCTGTCAGTTTGCCGACAAATAAATTTGCGATTTCGTTTAATCTTTCCCTGACCTTTTCCTTTTCACCAAACAAGAAATGAACCCATGCTATATCTGCAAGAAGAACCAACTTATCACCCAGTGGTCCATCGTTATCATCACATCTGCCAAGTTCTTTTTGATTGTCAGACAGGGCTTCATCAAACCATTTTAAGGCGGCTCTCGAGTCTCTCTCGTGTTCCGGTCTCAGTTTTGACACGTACAGATAACCTTTCAAGGCTTTGTTGGGTACAGGAGCGAGATCGTCATGGTGTTTAAGCATATCATCAGCAGCAGGCATTAGATACTGGAGTGAAAGAAATGAGACAGCGATTTGTGAGAGCAGGGAAAAGATGAAGTCATGTCAATAACTCTAACACAATACGTCAATTACCTTACAACATCATAAGCACGTGTGACTCACTTTATGTCTAAATCGCATTAATATAATCTCACGGCATGGAAAATCTATAATCTTACATTTGTATGAAATTGTTTATGGAGCAGGTACATATGAGTTCAAGTGATGGCGACAGAGACGGCGGCTGTATTTCTTCAAACTGTATTACTACAGCTACGTTGGAGTGCTGTTACAAACATATAGTATAACAGTGAGTGGGTATGTGACGACCAGATCCAGAGATGAGCGGTGCGGTGTGTGTATACATACATGCAATGATGCATAAATACCCTACAGTAAAGCGACTAATTAAGCCGGTTTGGGCGGGAAAGTATAGAAGCGTGTTTGACTTTGATTGGTTAGAGATGAATCACGCCAAAAAATTAAGAAATATATGTAAACACAGGATATTAGGAAGGGACGGCAAAGATGGCAATTTGCCTTCATTATCATGGAATTAGAAAGTAGCTATCTCTACATAAAATTTCTCAACAAAATTCTGTAACACTAATACTACTAGACAGTAGACAATGTAATAAGGTATGAAAGCACAACTTAACAGCTTTATCTTGCAGTGAATAACATAGTTCCTAGAGAAGAATAATATATAAAAAATTTGAACACCATTACCTCATATCTAAAATTAACATCTAGATCCAGTTTCCACGTGAAGTGACAGGGTAACTTTTGCAGTATTTCTTCGTAGGACTGCTGTGTATCGTCGAATTTAAATGAAAATTCTGTCGAAAATTACAAGAATCTAGATCAGATGAATAAAAAGCTATAAATCTGCATATTAGCGTTCATTACTGACTTTTCTGGTTGGCAGAAGAATAAAAGAGTATCCATACAACAATATTGTGTATATGGCATGGAAAGAAAATTTAAACATGAAATATAATATACAAAACCTCTATCGAAATGTCGAAAATGTCTTATATTTAAAAGATGTTTTAAGACATTTGGAATATCTATCAACTTTACCTTCGATATTTGTATCTACCGATCGCCTTCTGTCGCTTTCAAATATCGTTATTTTATCGATGGTCTTACGTAATCTATCATTTTTCCCATTAAGTTTAGACAATGCAGTGAGCAATGTTTCTGTCTTCTGTTCATCTTTCTTAACAATTTCACTCAGGTTTTCTTTGATAGTTTGATATTCATGCTGCATTTCCGTATAATCCCGTTCGATCGCTTGTCGGATCTCATGATCGTCATACACCATGGTAACTGCATGAAGGTAGGGGCTTGGTTGGGGCGATTCCAAAATCCTGAACAAACGTTCTGTTAACCTTCATCTCTCTGCCGAGCTAAGGTTTCAGAAGTGGTGGGTCGAAGAACAACTCCGCTCTCTTCTACCAGTGTATTCAATTCTTTTAAGGATTAAAAAATATATATTAACAAGGATGTTTTAATGCACTAAGATCGGGGAAAGATGAAAGTGTCATTTTCTCTTTCTCTTTAAAACTGATATAAAAGAATCTAGCATGAAAATCAATTTAAAGAGAGAAACGGTCAGAAAGGAAATATTACACACTAACCATTTGCATCGTACTGATGGCTCTTTCTTAGTGCCCCCTCTGATCGTACACGTGAAAGCTGATCGACACCTAGATGCAAATATCGATTGATTCCAAGTGCGCCAAGAATCTCCGGTCGCTCTTTCGCCAAAATTGATAACTGTTGTAAAGCTTGTACTTTGAACAGAATTATTGACGATACTCCTTTGCCCTTTTCTTCTTTCTGGACACCTAATTCGATTACACTAGAGCCATCGCCTCCGAGCATCCTTGCCAAAGCAGCTTTTCTCTGGTCAGATCTTGAGATTGAATTTCTATTTCCATCGCGACAAAGTGGGTGATGTCATCTGAAATATAAATTTTAATATAACAAGATTCGAGAAACATATTATAAGATAAACTGTTTATACTGTGGCCGACTGTATGCACTTCGTATATATATAATTGAATGCTTCGTCGTTTACACGTAATATTTCACAAATTGTGATTTCTATCGGTAACATGTTCATTTAGAATGACTAGGATTATGACAATGTTTCCTCTCAGGCAAATTTTGCCAAAACTTCTTAAACACTTACTGACATACCAGAGCGATGTCAAATCTAAAGGGACTTCAACTATTTTGCTTTACTACGATTATAGCACTATGATCATCCCAAATAATTGTTTTGCCGTTAAATTGGTTGATAGATAGATAGATAGATAGATAGATAGATAGATAGATAGATAGATAGATAGATAGATAGATAGATAGATAGATAGATAGATAGGTTGATTGATTAATTGATTGACTGACTGACTGACTGGTTGGCTGATTGATTCATGGATTACTAAGTTTAAATACCTTCTTCTCGCAATGACTTGGATGATGCCGCACTATTTCCAGCCGTAGCTACCATCTTTCCACATATTGGACAAAGATCGGAAGACTCTTCTTTTGGTTCGTGGCCTTATAAAGAAATATTTCCAGATAACGTACAATATCAGGTTAAGTTGTTCGTACTAAGCGTAGGTTTGAAAGAGAACAATTTTGAAATCAAACCCCTAAATGGCTAATTTCGCTTCTTTTTCTGCGTCTATGATTTGCTACTTAGCTTTTTTTAAGCTCGTACCAAGAACACAATTTCGCTTAATGTGGAATAAGTCAAACGTAACCCTGAATGTTCGTATAGTGCCTTCGAGAAAACTGATTAGTAATCATGGACATTTATTATCATTTGTAAAGTTCCGCATAGGATTAGATTTTCCACACCTCATCAGTAATATTCCACTCTCACCTGCTTATGGGGTATACATTTCCCAGCTTATTCGATATGCAAGAGCATGCAGTTCATATGATGATTTTGTAGAGAGACATGGCCATCTCTCTTACAAACTGTTAAACCAAGGTTACACCAGAGCAAGACTTGTCTCTACATTCAAACGCTTTTTTGGCAGGTATCGCAAGCTGGTAGATACAAATCTCTCTTCGACAAATGATCACTGATGGCATCGGTGACATGGGGCCTTAGTTAGTGACCACTACCTATCTGACTTACAGATTGATATATGGCGGGTGCCACATGTGGGGCAGGATGCGCTTACTATTTTCGAAACACCTGACATCACTTCTTGGTCTTTTTGCCAGAGGTCCATATATCTTTCTTTCATGAATTTGACTTTGTTTGTGTACCGTCTATTTACTGTCTGTTCTGTGCTGTTTTTTGTCTATGTTTACAACTATTGTCTTACAAATTCTGACCTAGTGTTATTGGATTATGGATTGGTATGATTGCGATTATTGACTGGTAAGATCTCTGTAATGAAAGATTTACACCGTGCCTGCGAGTTACACATAAAGTTATTCTGCCTCTCGGGACCATAATTTTAATTTTTTTCTCTATTCTGAAGCATAACCTACCTTCCTTCAAATATTTCAACTGCACCACTGCTCGTCGATATTGCCACCGTGGCAGCGTCACTTTCAAGGATACAGCCGACACTCGATATCTTTGTAATCTTTCACCAGTTCCAATGTCATCTGTAAACAGTGACTTGAGCTTTCCACATCTGTAGTCCATCCAAAGCTCTTCCACAGATTCCGATGTCTCACAGTCAAGTACCACACACAGACTTTTCTTTTGAACAAGTATGACAGTCACGGGACCAAGACTTTGAAGATGTGCCTGTACATGGGGTAGATCTTCTTGGGTTCTTATTTCATTTAACATAAACATCGCTTCCTTTTTTATTTCTTCAACCAATGTTACACCAAGGTCAACAATGGGTGTACAAGCTGTCACAGTAATACTGACTTCCACAATCCCTAATGTAAGATATTTGAATTGTAAGTCAATGAATAACTATATTATAAGTGTGTTACCATGTCTATTTAGAGTTAAGATGGGGTTTGTTCAAATGAAAATGTTAATGCAAAAATATTAAAGTTAGTTTTGAGCATGCAAGAATGGTCAAAGCTGAGCACTCCAGAAATACTAGTCCGTGCACTTGTTCTTACATGAGCACACATATTCATTGGAACGGCTTAAAGCAGATTAATTAACATCACTATACAATTACTGGGAGTAAACTTTTCAGACGTATATTCTCAATATTGTCAAAACTAAAGACATCTTCCTTCGTAAGCCGACTACTCCATGGTTTAAAATGCTGATTTAAGGGTCCAAGCAAACCTCACGAAAAATTTATTCAACAATAATAAAATTACGCCGAGATCTTTCGGCACTTTTTGCTCCAGAGGTATTCCTGTGATAGCTTTCAGTTTTCTCCTGTAGATTCTTCAAGCAAGTCCATTCTTAATATCGAACGGTGATGACGCCTGAATTGTGAACATTTGGATCAAAAAATCTGCTAAAATTCGATAAACCATCTGTTTCTTAAAAGAATCTGTTCTGTAGCTTTCAACTGTTCTGCAGCTTCCTTACTCGATGCTGATTTGTTTGGAAGATGATTACTGATAACACCTGACCTGGTAAATTTCAGTTAACTTTTCAATTTTTGTCCAAACACCTTCACTTTACCTGTTTTGCTCTTGATAGCCTTCAAAAACGGATGACTTTCTTTAGATTTGATTACATAATCCTGATATTTGTATGTTTTAATTCTAGGCGACTTTCTTACTTTTGGTAAAGTATGATTTACAAATAAATCACGCATCTTAAAATTTTGGTAAGTCAAACTTACATCAGCTGCATCGAACACCAGGAACATAGTGTCATTTACGCCTTTTTGTGAGATGGAATGTTACTAAGTATGTAAGTGTACGCTCGTATGCGGATTCGTTTACCAGTGATTTGGAACAAAAAGTCAGGGTTCGTAATTCCACAAAATAGCACATCGCTTCGGTGCACAAAAATATTCCAGACCAGGATTTAATACATTTCAGGAGTGCATATATATTATGCAGTGGAATGGAGAAGTTTGAGTCAAAGATTTCGATGCAAAGTCAAGACTTATGATTGGAATAGAACAACACGTCAAGCAAATTAATAGCATACCATGTACACATTTCCACCTTCCCGATGTGTACAGTATTCTTGAATGCACTCACCTATACAAGTGTTTAGTATGTGAGAAATCGATTCATTGTCACCATTTTGACTACTTCCGTGGTTTGATTGACTTTGATCAGTGCTTTCTTCTGAAGCTTCTTGTTCTTCTTCAGGGTATGCAGGAGTTTCATCAGTTGCAGTCTCCCCCGTACCCGTGTATCCTGAATCAAAGTACAGTACAAGCAGACAACAGCAATGGAATTTAGCAAATCATTTGAATAACAAGGAAGATGAAATATAAACGCACATGTATATACGTTGTACATACGTATGTTATGTATGTATGTATGTATGTATGTATGTATGTATGTATGTATGTATGTATGTATTTACCTATGTATCTGTGTATCTATCTATTTATCCACCTATGTATCTTTATATGTATCCATGTATTTATCTATCTACATATGTATTTATGTTTGTATCTATGTATCAGTGTTGCAGCCAGGAATTTTAAACCTGGGGACACTGTGTCCTGCCACCGTATATTTTTCTGGACATTTTGCACATTTTGGTGACAACATGTATCGGTTGTCAATAAAATTTTGTATTATTTTATTATAATTAGTTTCACAAAACAAATTGAAGCGACCTGGACTGCGTCACTTTGCTTTACTTTCAGGCAACTGTAGCAGTATATCGTGTCTGCCTCTAATCAGAGCGTTTTAGTGACTTTAATCACAGCTTCGAAAGTACGTAAATAATAACCTCAAAGTTATTTGACAAAAGAAAGGCCATCGTCAGTAACATATATACTTGCAGACTACCCCCATTGAATACAGTAGACTCATGGGTGCGCCCGAGATGACCCCAGTGTGCGAGAATGAGGGATAACGGGATATCGAACCAGCAAACAGACAGACTCACAGACAGGCACACAGAGAGAAAGACACACAGCACAGAGACACAAAATAGGTTTAGCCAAAGATTACAATGATTGTAACGGACCATACCTACTTGCACTTACGCTGACTCAGGAAAATGGTCAGAACTAAGGGAACATCCTGCTTTGAAGCATTCGCGCTATGCGAGTTAAATGCAAGATCACCCAAATGTAACAAGTCATTTTCAATGACATTATCCCCGCCAATTATAAATTTGTCAATGTACTGCGTTGAAAGTGTGGAAATGCGTTGTAAATGCACTTTCAAGTCACAAGTCCAGTATGAGTGATAGTCTCAAGTGTGTGTACACATTTTGTCAGGAAGCTTTGAAATATGCTGACACCTCCTTGTACTCATTTGAGTAAACGATACTTGAACATGGGAAGAAAAGCAGCTGTGGAGGGCGCTTCACATATAAGTTTGCAGGATCATTTGGACATTAAGGGCTAGGGGGTGACACTACAGTGGAATTGAAGTTGTATAAATGGGGATTAAAAACAACCTTGGAATTGTATTCTAGAGCAAATTTTAATACATATCAATACCAATTATGCCCCTGTGACACTAATAACATGTCTCATGTTGCTATGGGTAGTTGAAGGTCGTCAGAAGCAAAAATTCAAAAAACATTCAAAATAGAATACAAAATTGAAAGTATTCCAAACAAAGTAACACATTTGCATAGGAATGTGAAAAGTACATATGAAACATATATCAACCTAATCTGACCTACAAATCAAGAGTTTTGGCAATTTTGCTAATTTTACCTTTTTTACCTCATTTTCATATTTTTGACAGAAGCACGTTCAATCGAACAAATTCACATCTAAACCCAAAGCCCTAAAGCTTCTGCTTTCCATCGTGCATTGCCACTGATTTAGATTCATGTATGGAATGGGATTCAGTAATTGTGTTGCATCGCAGTGGACTCTAGATTCAGCTTCGTTTTTAGATCCAGAAATTTTCATATCGAATAACGAGAAATTGGTAAATCGTATCACAACAAATATTGACACGCATATGCATACCAGTGTGTATAACCTTTGTGTAAAGACTGAAAGAAAAATTTTCTTTCAGTCTTTACACAAAGGTTATAGTGCAGGAATATTGAGTTACAGCTCTCTACATGCAAAAATTACATCTAAATGGCCCCTAAACAGCCATGTTTGATTGTATCAAAATAATTATGTGCACGTTTGAGTTATAGTGTTCAGTTTGAATGAAATCAGTTCGACATTCATAATAAAGTTGCATAATCCATAGTCCTAGCATGTCTGAGATATCATCCTGGACGCACCTGACGCACGGATGCACTGACGCACGGACGCACGCAATCTACAAGTCCCCGCCTGACTTCGTCGGTTCGAGCGGGGACTAACAAGATACCGACTTGCAATTGTATGTTGCAATCTTTATTGTTCTTGTCCAATTTAACATGAATTCTTATCACTAATTCTCTCTGAACACGATTGGAACTAATTTTGGATAATTGGATGGTGAAGTAATGTCGATTTAGTCTGCAAATGTGACCTCATCTGCTTCATTCGTGAGTGGAATTAAAATGTAAAAATGAATTACCTTCTTCAGCTGATTTGGTTTGGTCATCGTCAAGAAGTTTGACACTAAATCTAGTAAAGCTGTTTGATAATCAGCAATAATGCCGTCCTTTGCAGCTTTATGCAGTTTTGCCATCAGAGTTTGTTCAGTTTTACACGCAATATCATAGTTCTTCAGAGTTTTCATGATATGTTCTTCCCACCTTTCACTTGCTCTCTCTATGGTATCTGCCGGCTCAATGTTGCAAACAACTGAATGCAAGTCTGGAAACTCTGCTTCGATAAAGGAGGCGAAGCCTGTTGATTTAGACACCAGGGATGGCACACCTGCTGCGCAGCCAAGCAAACCAACCATACCAAATGGATCACCTTCGGTAGTGAATACTGCCAACAGGTGACACTGCTGGAAATCCTGTTTTATCTTATTTAGTGATGGTGGATAAATGTTGATCTTCAGAATGCTCGAATCGGCTTTCCGATTGAGAAATTTCTTGCATTCTCCGCAGCATTCCTTTGGAATCCCTCGGATCTTCCAATGCGGTCGAAATTTATCATACTTATAGAAGTAGGCTACCTTTCCCATGGCGATGGCAGCGGCTTCCAAGCTGTCTAAGTTTTGATCGTTACGTACTGTATGCAGAGAATACACTTCTATCTTTTTGTCCACTGTGGTTTGTGGCACTTCAAAATTCGCGAACTCATCTCCAACCCATGGAATATATGGAAGGTGCTTTTTATCGTTCAAGTCTCTGTACATGTTCTCATTGTAGTTGTATATGTTTGTTCCTACAGAGACGATAGCAAATGCTGCTTCAGCATACTCCATCATCTCATCTACCTTGTCTTGCAAGGTTTCTGGATCTAAACCCATGTCTTCAGGGATCTCATAACAAAATGAATGAAAAGAGCGTCTGTAAATAAGTCATCTTTATGGCCAAAGCAGCTTCAGCGGTTCCATTTTCGCATGCATGACCAAATATCACCGATATTGGCTTGTAGTTCTTGAGATGAGGAAAGGTTTCCTTATGGAGAAGAAGCATATCATCTTCATCTATTTTCTTCTTCAATTTAGGATTTGGAAGTATTAAATGAACACCATTTCTTTCAGCATCTTCTTTTTCTTCATCAGTAGCGCTTAAAGCTGTGAAGTAAACAGGGTGACGTCGTCTGGCAAGTTTGATGGCAAACTCTTTCTGCACAAAACTGACCGCCAAAGGACACTTTCTCGGCGTCCACTCTTTGCCAATGACCAATGCTCTCTTCACGCCAGACATTGTGAAACTGAAATTGAACAGTGATTGCTGAATTAGACATCGTCCTTTTTAAATTGAGAGGAAAGTGTGTTTCGAGTTCAACAGACATTCTACACAGAAAGTCGCAAACTACACGTTCCACTCGCAATGTAAACAAAATGAAGAAATATTTATTTATTTATTTATTTATTTATTTATTTATTTATTTATTTATTTATTTATTTACACTTTTAATGAGCGGCCGAGTTACTAAATAAGTAATTTTCATCGGGGCTCAATAAATACAACAATCTTAATAATGGCAGAAGTACATATAAGATAATAAAGTCGTTCACAAAGGAAAATTCAGTTTGATAAACTCTCTTAGCTTCACCTTAAACTGTATAATATCAGGCGCATGTCTTATGTCGTTTGGCAGAGAATTCCAGAGTTTTGTGGCACGGTAATGAAAACTCCGTTGACCAGTATTTAAAACTGACTTTGGAATACAACAGTCTTGACGAGAAACAGAACGTGTTTGATAAGGATGAACATCACTCTGAAATACATGTACAAAGAACTTACACAGATATTTAGAGAAAGATGGCTACTGTTTTGCTATCAACACGATTGGAATTAAGGGAGCGTTCAGTTATTACGGCCGGGGGTTGGGCCGGCAAAATCCATGGGGGGGGGGGTCACCTTAAATTTGAAAACTGCAAAGGGGGGGGGGGTCATGTATTTTTCAAACAGCTCAGAGGGGGGTCACTTAATTTTCATAAGTATCCGTCCCGTCAAAAAGCAGTTTCAGTGTTCAGAAATATTCTGGGAGATAAAAATGATTCGCTGCATGATTTCATTCTCTGAAGTCATTTAACTGTAAATCTGAACAAAAGTATAATCATCTGTCACATGGACATCTTGCCCTGGCAATTCTGAGGCTTGTCTTACTCTAAATTGAGCTCACTGAGGGCAATGAACAATTCCTATTACTTACATATTAGAGATATAGCAAGTTTTGTCAGTGAAATTATTTAACAGTCAGTCGTCACTCACTTATTTTACTACATGAGTGACGGCTGTGGTGTTGACTTAATCAATTAATCCGCTGATACGGACAGCGGATTCGCAAGTTGGCAATGTTTTCGGAGCAATTATAGTGGTGTAACCTTATACACAAATTGGAGAGGAGATAAGGACTTGTCGGTAATATATAAAGCAGTCAGACGGTGTGGAGTCGAAATCTTTATTGAAACACCACAGTCAAAATTAATAATTTTACTTGAACTAATAAAGAAAGCAGTCAGACGGTTTGGAGTTGACCTCTTTATTTGAAATATCACAGTCAAAATAATAAAATCAATAAGGTAAAAAGTCGCACAAAAAACCCTCCCTCCCCACCCCAGGGGACTTTTTTCTTCCCCCTGTGATCATGTGAGCTTAAATTCAACAATCTCAAGGTCAAAGGTTACTAGTTCCGGCTTCCGGTCTAACGGACCACATCGGGACACTGACTCCACGGCTTCGATGGATTAGCGTTCTACACCTCAAAGAAGCAACCGACGAAGTCATGAATTGGCCTGTTCCCGTTTGAACATGTCAGAAAACTGTTGGTGTTCGTAAAATTGCGAAGTGATTAACATAAAATAGGTTTCTGTGTACACGGCTTTTGAGAGTTTCGCCCCTTCCTTCTGTTATAATTTGCTGGTGCGCTCATATATATATATATATATATTATATATATATATATATATATATATATATATATATATATAGTGTGTGTGTATATGTGTGTGTGGGGGGGTGGGTGTGGGTGTGTGTGTAAATCGACAAGTACAAAAACAATTTTGTTGCCTCAAAATTCCATCACACCCCTTTTCAACTGAAAATTAAGTTGATTACATAACAAGCAGAGTGATATAAGACCTTGCACCCGCCAACATCTTTCGATTTGCTATTTAGTAATTAGCGATACAATATTGCTCAGTTATCACGTCCGACGATAAATGAGTTTAACCCTGTTGACATTTCCAACATTCCTTACTTATTTTCGAATAGACAACAAGACAACATTGTGCGACTAAATTTTCTCGATTGGGGAATATATGCAAGCATTAAAAGCAAGCCTCAGATGACAACCTACTCGGGTAGTATCCGGTTGGAGTGTGTGTCCTTGCCCGGTTATAGAGGGTAATTTTCAATTCAAAATCATGTTCGTTTGGTTTCAGGACTTAACATATGTACATCTACCGACATCATTGTTAACAAGCTTTTCCACAAGTTATAAATTGCCAGGAAATGTATTAACAAGAATTCGATGTAACATGACCACATATCTCGTTCACAGTTTTGTGGTTTCAAAGTACGGGATCTCGACCGGAGTAGGCTGTCTATTTGCGTCAGTTCTTTAAATTACGCATAAACCTGGTTAGGAAATTCTCTTCAAATATACTTATTCTAAATACGAACTCACTCACCTGGGATGAAAATTTTCACACGTGGAAAGAGAAGGCTTAATCGGTACAGTGTCGGATTTTGGCCTCAGCGAGTACCACTAGTCGCCATTATTTGAGGCAAAATTCCAAAGTCGACTTCGCCTTTTGATAATCATTAATATATGCAACGTTATAGTAACATATTAACTTCACTCGATTTGTTATTGATAATAGAACTTCTTTCGATATAGAGTGGGCTTGAAACAAGCCATATTACATGTTATTACAGTAATTTTCTAATTTTTGGTTGTTTTATTACTACAACGACGGCCAATAGAAATTTGTCCGTTTCCGGCATATTGACCAATCATTCTTATAATTGTCCAATCCTTATCTGTTATTATTTTTTTCAATTTTTTGGCAAGCATCTATACAGAAAAGTCATATAGCCAGCGGTGTTTTTTAACTTCGCTGTCTTTGATTGGGGTTGCTTCGTCCTTCATATCTTGTCTCGTTAGGCAATGTCCTTGAATGTATGTCAAAGGAAATTTGAATCTTCGGCTCCCTCAGTTATTCGCTTGTGGTAACAGAATATTGGTGTTTCATATTATTTCAGTACTGGTAATTTACAATTTAAGATGATCAAAACGAGTTCAGTGAAAACTGGACGCGGAATAGAGGGTGTTATAAATAATAGTCGGTCATTTGATGGCTCTTTGGGAACCAATGCACCGATGTGAAGAGCCCAAAGCTGGACAGTGTTATAGGGGTTTCCCACAACTACAAAACAAAGTGATACATTCTAGTCCAAGGAAACTGATCAGGCTTTCCTTAGTAACTCCACTTGAAAGAAGTCGGAATCATAGTCAGTCGGAAATGTGGGTGATGTGATATTCGATTGCTTGGTTAGATACAACGTCTTCGATTATTCAAATGGTTGCTGAATTTTAAAGAGTATTATTTTTTCATATGATACATCTAAAGGTTTTCAATACAATAACATATGCAATATGAGTAATTACTCTTTTATTCACCATTAATCTGCATTGATTTCTAGAACAGGCACTTTGTACAGTACGCCAAAGTATTCTCATTGAGGTCCGTTGGTAATCAGCCTGATCCAATCGACTATCAGTTCGTCAATGGCATGTCACAACTGATAGCAGTCGTAATCTTGTGGGGATCAACAAAAATGAAGCAAAGCGGTGGTGTGATTCGATTAGTTGAAATAATTGGCGAAGTTACAACTTAGAGACCCGCCAGCTAGCATGGCATTCCCCTGTTGATGTGCGTTTGGTCTGCTCATACTGCTTCTGAACAAAAGTCCAAACTAAAGCTGGACTGAACTCATAGCGAACGAAACGTGCTTTAAGAGTAGTGCTTCAGACGAACAATTGAATCGTAGGGGCATTCATAGTGCGATATGCTAGCAGGCTAGCTTACCTGTGGGATCACCTGGGACAACCACTTAGTACTACTTTAAGTTGTTCAGGATAGTCCAAGTAAATATTTAAATTATAAGTATTTAACGGACCTTGAGATCTTTACAAGATTTGATTGCACATAATGACTGTAGGTTTAAATTGAACACTTTCAATACATTTTGCTCATGGTTAAAAACATCTAACAAAACTCGCTATCTAGTAATTTTGCCGTTGAACTCAACATATTTTACTCGTTCACACCGTGCTTTATTCACATTCATTTTTGAGCGTTTTATTCTTGAATATTTCAACATTTTCAATGGTAGTTGTGATCAATAAGGCATTGGAGGATTCGTTTTAATATCACAATGCCAGTGTACTGGTGATTTACTGGAGATCTACAGAAGTAATTTGTTTAAGTCAAGAGTTCTACTTAACACAACAATAATTCACCAATGTAAAACTGTGTTATACGTAGAAGACAATGAGGGATGCATTTGAGAAAATAAATTAAAGCGCTCTATAACACACAAGTGCAACGCCTAATTACGTGTAATACATATGATACATGAAGTTGTACTTCTTGGATATTGTGTTAACCTGTCTCTTAAGGATTTGTACAACTTGAGATCATATAATTATACAAATCCTTTGAAATCACTGCAAAAACTTGCATGATAAGGGTTCAAGTAGTCAGTGAAAGCACAGACAAATAGAAAGAAGACAGATAGCAACGGGTATTCTTCAAGGTGTGCAGCGCTTAATACGTAAGTCCTCCATGTTCGCCTCGCCTCAGGTAGCTGTCGCCTCTCTTTTCCGAAGAGTGCCGACCATGCATCCTTCGGTAGTTTCCGGAATTTCGCCAATTTTTCAGCGAAAGTATGTTCGGCAAAGTTTGCGTTGTTGTCGTCGTGTGTACTGAGCGGAATTGGCGTGCTGGCGAAAACAGGAAAGTTTTGAGCTTCGGGGAAAATGAGTTTTACCATTTTAAAAATTCCTCTCACATTTTATGAATATATAATGAGTGTGTTTTGAACCAAATTTGAAAGTCTTTTGTCGTTACTGTCTGGTTTTACTCAATGGTTAGACTTGGTTCAAGTCGGTGAATTTTTAAAAAATAAAATCATTTATAATAGTTTCTCTTGTGTCTCTCCTATTTCGTACAAACCTATTCGGAATTTGGTAGCCCAGGCCAGGTTTTCCCTGCGATTGAATGCGTTACCTTTGAGTCTGCGCAGTATAGTGAGTTAGTTTCTGCCGGATTCACCGACTTGGACTTCTTGCACAGTACCGGCGGCGAGACGGACTGTGTACACAGTGACGTCAAGCAAATACAAAATGATTGACAGCTCCAGCCATTATTCTGGCCAATAAGGAGAACGCATGAACTTAGTGGCGTATATAAGGTCCCTTTTGCTGGGCCTTTCGCATGGAGCAAGCCGCTTGACAACTCTTTGGTCCCGACAAGATCATGTAGATTTGAATTGTTGTCGGAACTGCTGGAGGCTTTTCAGCAGAGTCGATGCCCGATTGCTGCATGATCTGCAACTCACATGAGTGTGCAGAAAGGGGTCAAGACTTGTACCGACGGCAAACTATATTTCTTCACAGGACAATGTCTTTTTTCCATCCTTGAATAACCGGCGACGATTATCGCATTTTGCAACATGGGCCCCACAAACAACACAGATATTTTCACGCCTTTTCGGTGATACAACAGAGGTCGTGCTGACTTTTGTGGGAGTGATCGCACTCGACATCTTATGAATAATATATAAGTAAATAGAAACGTCATCTCATAAATAATTTATAGCAACGCAAACCCTGCAGGAAAGCCAAGTCTGTGATTCCGGGTGAAACTCCCCTGTATAGCGTTCACCCCACTCATCGCGTCCACTCACGCGCACGTTTCACATGAAAGCAAAATACAAATCGTTGCGTTCACGCCACTCAAACATTCACAAATCACAGACTTGAACTAACTCTACTCAATGGTTTGCGGTCAGTCATATCGTCTTTTAAGAGTTGGTCATGGAGGGACGTGTTTATGAAACTGCTGGCGTGTTATGTTTTGATTGGCGTGAAGCAGTGTTTCTGCCCTGAGAGCTCACAAAGTAAGTATGGTTGCTACGCGACTGGCAGCACGATGCCATCTCGTTGTACTTTTCGCATAATCTCGTGCAATTATCAACCACGAACAAAGTCTCCAAAAAATCTAACACCTGTGAAGCTCATTTTAATATAAAAAGGCCATAGTCTACCGAGACGACCATGAAACAAAAGGCATGCCGCGTTGCTAGTCTTTCTATTTGTCTGTGGTGAAAGCAAATAAGTAAAAATGTCTTCATTAATTTACATAAAATTACATAAGATTATTTCTAATATTCGAAACAATCTTCAAATACATTTTGCATTTACCTTAAAAGTCATTGCCTACATGTATATACATACTATTTTGTCTCTCCTCTCTTTTGTATTTAGTTTTCAAAAAATGACAAATCAAACCAGGATCCTATGAAAACGCTAAAATAATAATTCCAGGATTGAAAAGTTACAATTACTCATGGTCTTGTGCAGCAAAATGTCAAATTCAATAGTAAGAATTGTGAACCACAGTTGAACACTCACATGGTTACAAATACATACGTTTTGAGCATATATGTGTTTTATATGGATATTTCAAAGTCAGGCTCGAAAAACATGTGACAAATTTCAGTCTATTTGAGAAGACGATTAAAAATTTAGAATCTCTGCAAAATATCGAAACAAGTCGAATGGAAACGTTTTCAGGACCAAGTCGATTTAAGATTTGATTTTACTGAGATATACACCTTCATGTTATAATAGTATCTGCACAATCCAACTAAAGCTGTATGATTGAAGTAGACATATCACAGAAAACGCATAAATTACCAGAGTTACATATCCTGCTTCCCTAAAGATGAAGGACAAAATGTACACTTAGAAAAATCAAAGAGAAGCAATATGAAATTTAACATTTTATGCTATGTATTCATAACCATAGTTATCCACATCCATGTTACTTGGAAATCAATCAGAAATAATAAAGTTACATGGCACTGCCTACCGGAGACGTAAATAGCATGAATTCTGAACTAAAATAGTCACTGATAATAGGAAGAAATACATCGCAAGTTCGCTACCACGAAAATGTTGTACGAGGGACATGGCATTCAAAATACATATGTCACATCGACGAAGTTGAAATTTTACAATGTGTAAAGGTAACATCGTCCCTTCTATTGGAACGAATGAAAGGCCTTGATTGAAAATATCAACAAGAAACACTGAACTTCAGTCAACTTTTGTCGACTCTTTCCCATCAATTATCTGCAGTATCTAATTAGACCGACTGATCTGCTTGTGCAGAAGAGAACTGATTATTTATTTCAGTTGGGTCAGACAGGATTATACACTGATTTCTGAACGGAACCAGTGGGGACAGCCATGTATAATAAAACTAACTGAAAAGGCTTTGGTGGTGGAGGGAGCATATCGATGCCTTTTTCGAGGAACTATCTAAAATTAACACATGCGATAACAAATCAAAATAAACATTCTAACGACAATGTTGGAACAGCAAAGTAATCAAACATGAACCAAAATCACATAAACTCAAGCGACTGATGAAGGAACTACTAAGGGTTCTTGAGTGAAAGCGTCAAAAGATCACAGTGTCTCAGACGTACTCGATCCGGCTTCGTCTCACCATGGCTAATTTCCAACACCAAATAACCGACAAATAACACAATATACAACATGAATATACTCTACTAAAATAATCTCTGAACCGGTACACTATCGGATCATACCACAAAACATTAAAAAACACAACTAATGACATAATATAAAAGCCGATGTATGGAGACGCATTCCCTTATTTCACTACACCTTTTGAACTAGAGAGGGCGCATTAGCTCAGCTAAAACACCAAAGTGTGTGCGTGGACACAAGTGGACACAAACTCAGTGACTCAAACTATTAATTCTCCGTTTTTGCAAAATATAAATAGTGCCGCCGAAAGATTTGCGCATCAGCTGATTTAGCCATTTCGCTTAACAAAGAGTAAGACACAAATAACAAACAATCATTACTCAACGAATAGAGCAGTAGTTTGCAATGAGAGTTATTTTGTGGATTCGAACCATTGAACTTTGTCATTGGAGCATGGAGGCAGAGTAGGAAGTAATTATCGCCTGCCAGTGAAGATATAGGTAAATTTTGGTCTCGCAAGTGATAGTTAGTTGATACTAGATGGGTCCGTGGAAATACGATACTTTATAACATCAGATGCCTTGTATATCGAGCGCACTTTTATTTTCAATAGGTTTTCCTGGACTGGTAGAGTGGTAAATCCTTGAAAAATCCTGAAGTCCCGATGTTTTAACACTTTGGAGCCACTCTATGGCTGGTTGTATCAACTTATGAAACTCGTTTGCCTGACATGACACCACACGGTCGTTGGCTAGAAAAAGCGCGCCTATGTACCAACGTGACATAATCACACCAGGTTTTAAAACATTCAAACCACAAATTCTACGTTTCCGTTGATGATACACATTTCCCCAAGTAACATTTGTTTAGCGGTCTAAATCTTGCGGCATATACCCATAACCGATTTAGTCTCGGCGATTTAAATCCGCCAGGACTTAAGGGAGCCGTCATTATTTACGGCCTGGGGGTTAGAGGAATTTCATCGGAAACTCCGAAATATTGAATAACCGGCCCCTTTGCCAACCACGAATAATTTTAGTAACTGCTTTTCTAACACAGAAAGTTTGACTGACAACTCCCCCCACCCACTGAGAAAATTAAAATATCGATACATATATTTGTCAAATTTACAAAAATACAGGAACAGTAAAGACCTTTCAAATCCTGGTGTACTCTGCTAGATTATCATCGGTTATCTCATGACGGTTGAAAATGTGAAACCTACTTTTGTTTAATTTGGATGAGTGTCATGACAGGGTCGTCACAAGGATATCTGACAGGGGAGAATTCGAAAGAAAAAGGGGGAGAACATGCAAGAGGCTGAGGAAGAAAGGGTCAGAGGGAGTGTCCCCTGTCTTGCGTGGAAAATTTTGAGAAATTGGTGAGTGCAATGATGCAGTGTGGTGCAATCTGACAGGTGTTCTCAATTTATTCTTTTACAAATAAAACTGTTGGAACAACCCAAGGACAGTCCGGGTCATTTCCAAAATTGGCGACTCATTATGATAATGTATTCCGGCTTTTAGCCAATCATCGACCAGATTACATCATTAATAAAGTACAGGTCACACTAGGTCACAAATTACCCACCAAGTGTGATCGGCAGTTTTGGGCCGCTTATTAAGCCTCTGTCTTGTGAATTTCGACAAATTACGACTGTCAACATGATCCACATGTTCTGCAGACGATCATGTCCAACAACGAGTCCGATGAGTGAAGAAATATTTGAAATATATTTCTACCCCCAGTTTATCGATTTCGCTCAAGTACCGAGAATCATTTTGTAGATGTTCGTCATCTCTATGAGAAATACTGTTATAAAGGTTATTTTTGTAGGTACGCGTATGGCGTTTTGCAAGAAGGAAGAGCGATGTCAGGGCTTTAAAATGATACCTGTTTGTAGTTGTCCTACGCAGACTAAAAATGGTACGCGATTTTGAAAATGTGTTGACAGAGTGGCCACACAACTGTTCGACATACGGTAGAATTTGTGATCGCTGCCATCTCCGATACAATGGGGTTTTCTGAACGATCTGTGTAGGTACACGATTTATATTTCGCAGGACTTCAGGCCAGAGTCCAGGAATCACAGCGATATATGGGGTTTGGTTGTCTAAGCCAGAATAAAAATGGTACGCGATTTTGAAAATGTGTTTTGACAGAGTGGCCACACAACTGTTCGACATTATGACAGAATACGGCGCGAGAGTTCGACACAGTATGGCGTACGTAACCAAGGACGCATGTGGAGGTTGCCAGGAAATACAATTTTTACTGATGGCGCGCCGCGCTGGCCGCTGCGCTGATTGCTAATGATAGGGGAAAATATTATGGTATAGCGTCGCCAATTTTGGAAATGACCCGGACTGAGGGAGAAGGGCAAGAGAGGTGAATAGTAAAATATTTTGAAAAGTACATTGAACACTGATATTTTTATTACATTGTTTGCATGATCAGTGTTCACAATATTCAACAACCAAACATGAAAATACATTTTGTAAAACATGTCGTCAATGCAACGGCTCATTTGATGTGTCACGCTAGAGTAAGTGTACATAAAACATTTCATAACTTCTGTGGGCCTTTTTTACCATAAACAGCAAGAATTGTATTTATAGCTTTTATGGGCCTTTTTAAACCATAAACAGCAAGACTTGTATTTGACACAATTTGAACTTACTAAACAAAGGTTACCCCTGGGAACAGTAAAGGGCAAAAATGGGAAACATTGCTCAAAAAGTAGACAAATACGACAATTTCACCAAAAGTTATGATGTGGACGGACATCCATCCTCACATACAGTCTTACAGCCTTACATCCATACATCCATCCATACATGCATACATCCATCCATCCATCCCCCATACATCCATCCATACATACACACACACATACATACATACATACATACATACATACATACATACATACATACATACATACATACATACATACATACATACATACATACAGACAGACAGACATACAGACAGACAGGCGCCACCCACTTACCATATCACCACTCTTTACTATATAAACATACACACTAAATGTGAGCTAAAAACAGGTGTCAGTTTGCCAGAGATAGAAGATCAAAGAATATGCGGGAATGGAAAATCTGTTTGCGACCTTCTTGTGTCATTTGTAAAATCACAGTGGATAGAGGGACTGTGGCAAAATCTTACGTTTTTGTATACGATATTAGAGGACCATCAGTATTATGATTTGTTTGCGACCTCGCCAGTCGTGCGATTTCTCCAGGTGCCAGCCTTTAATGAAAAGCCTATATACGTTATAGTTCAATGTCAAGATGGTTATTATACTAAAGTCATTAAAAATATATGTTTCTGTGATAACAAAGGATGAATTCACAACCGTTCAGTATTGTCCAAGATCCTGTGAAAAAATTGAGAAATTGATGTGTGCTATGATGCAATCTTACAGGTGTTTCAATTTATTGTGTACCAAAAATTGAGTTACCCCTTCTTTTTCACCGCATTGTCAGGAACCCCCTTGTAGCTTACAAGTTTGGAGGGAATCCTCCCTCACATTCCTCCGACCCCCGCCCCTAAATATGACGGTTTCCTTACAAGAATTTACCGTATAACGGTACGTTATCTGACTTCCAAAGAACGAAGAAAGAATCTGTACGTAGGATTTGCCGAAGATTTCGACATGCCCACTTTTCATCCATTTCGTTAACTACCCTACTAACTAAATGCTTTTAAGAAGTACTCACATGCCTTTTCAAACTCTTGTAATTTCATATGCATTGAACCTAGTGCACGAAAAACATATTCGTTCTTGCCTTCCCGCTCCAGCCTCTTTTCTAGCATCTTTATAGCAGCTCGAGCTGCTCTTTTCCCATCACGGTATTCAGACCCTATAGTTGCTGCTTTATTCAGATAGATCCAGCCATTCTTGTCATCATCCAACAATTTGTACGTACATGCAAGAGCAAAATAAGCCCATGATTTGTAAAAGGGACCTGACAGCGTCCCACTATCTATGAGTTGGGTGAGCATTTCTTTTGTTTCATTAGGCTTATTCATGGAATTAAGGACTCCACCCTTAGCGAATACAGCATGGTGGTATACCCCACCAGCCAGTTTAATAGCTTCGTCGTAACACTCTAATGCTTTAGGAAGCAACTCACGATTGATTTCAAGGGAAGGATGGATATATCTCCCCTAGCATAAACATCAGTTGTGGAGATTCTAGCTTGTGTTTTAAGGCATTATGGACTATATTTAAGGCTCTATCAAAGTCTTCCGTATGAATAAAAAAGTCAAGGACTACATTCAGTATTATTGGAGAGGTTGGATGTACATCAAGAGCCCATTCGACGTAAGGTTTTGCGTCATCGTATTTACCCACATAAGTATACAGCTGTCCTAAAACTGCCGTGGCACAACCATTATCCGAATTATTTCGAGAATTTTCTCAGCTAAATGTTTAATCCGGTTAGCCATAATTGAGGCTTCTCTACATTTTAAATCGTCGAAAATTCGTTGTATTTTAAGCACCAAGAGGAAAGTAAAAAAAACTAACCAATCGACTTTCCTTGGGAACACCAACAAAGCTTGTTGTAAGCAATCAATGCCCTCATCATTTGCTCCTTTCCACAAGTAGAGAAAAGCAACTCCCTTGTGACCATAAACATATGATTTTTGTTTCTCTGTCAGTTTGCCGACAAATAAATTTGCGATTTCCTTTAATCTTTCCCTGACCTTTTCCTTTTCACCAAACAAGAAATGAACCCATGCTATATCTGCAAGAAGAACCAACTTATCACCCAGTGGTCCATCGTTATCATCACATCTGCCAAGTTCTTTTTTATTGTCAGACAGGGCTTCATCAAACCATTTTAAGGCAGCTCTCGAGTCTCTCTCGTGTTCCGGTCTCAGTTTTGACACGTACAGATAACCTTTGAGGGCTTTGTTGGGCACAGGAGCGAAATCACCATGGTGTTTCAGTAAATTATCAGCAAAAGCCGTTATAAACTGAAGTGAAAGAGATGAGACCGCAATTTGTGAGAGAAGAAAAAGATAAAATAATGTCAATAAGTCTAACACAATACGTCAATTTCCTTACAATATTGTAACATGTATGACTTAATTTTTGTATTTATTTTTATTTCCACGAGAATTAACTGATGTTTGATCCCAAACCGCATTGATACAATCTCATGGTATGGAGAAGATACAATCTTACATTTGTTTGGAATTGTTTGTGGAGCAGGTACTTGTGCGTTCAAGCGATGGAGACAGAGATGACTGCTCTTTTTTCTTCAAACTTTATTACTACAGCTACGTTGACGTACCCTTACAATAATATTGTAACAGTTGATGGATATGTGACGACAAATTCCAGTATTTAGCCGGTTTTGACATGAAAGAATAGAAGCATGTTTGAATTTGATTGGTTAGAGGTGACTCATGTCAGAAAGAATTTAGAAATGTTTGGAAACACAGGATGTTAGGAAGGAAAGATGGCAATTTGTCTTCATTGTCATGGAAGTAGGAAGTAGCTATCACTGCATAAAGTTTCTCACCAAAATTCTGTTACACTAATACTGCCAGAAGGAGACAACGTAATAAGATAATGACAGCACAACTTAACAGCTTTATCTTACAGTATATAGCATAGTATTTTCCTGGAGAAGAATAATGTGTAAAAAGTTGAACATGATTACCTCATATCTAAAATCAAAATCCACCTCCAGTTTCCACGTAAAATGACAGGGTAACTTATGCAGTATTTCTTCGTAGGAATGTTGTGTATCGTCGAATTTAAACGAAAATTCTGTTGGTAGTAACGAGAATGTGAATCAGGTAAGTGGCTGAAAATGTATATATTAGTGTTCACTTCAGACCTATTCTGCTTGACGGAAGAATAAAATCAGTTACTCATGCAATTTGTCTTGTGAATCACATATACTTGGGAAAATACATAAAACACGAACTATTGTACCATCGGCAAACGTTGCTGTTTTCGACAACTGTCTATTCAGACAGATGCTAAAAGGTACATGCAATATAACTTTTTACATCATTTTCGAGAATTTACCTTCAATATTCGTATCAACAGACGGCCTCCTTTCGCTCTCTGGATTAATTATTTCATCAACGGTCTTAAGTAATGTCCGTTTTTCCCCTTTGAGTTTGGTGATTGTATTGCCAAGTTTTACTGCCGTTTCTTCTTCTTTCTTCACAATTTCTTCATGATTTACTTTCATGGTTTGATATTGATCTTGTAAGGAATTATAATTCCGTTCGATCGATTTCAACTGCTGTCGGATCTTGTGTTCATCATACATCAGAGTGACTGTATGTAGATAGGTATGTGTTGCGGGTGATTCCAAAATCCTGAACAAGCGCTCTGTGAAACCTGAATCTCGTTGCTGAGCTAACGCCTCGGAAGCAGTGGTAACTCCGCTCTCTTCTATCATTGTCTTCAATTCTTTCAAGATTAAGTAAAACACAAGAATAAGACCGTTTTAATACAGTACATGATCGGGGAAAGTAGAAAGTGTCAGTTTGCACTTTTCCCTCAAAATTGATATAAAATTAATCCAGCATAAGAATCCTTTTAATCAGAGAGTACAATCGGACAAAAAATATTACACACTCACCCATTGCATCGTACTGACAGTTCTTTCCATCTGCCTCTTCTGATCTTACACGTGACAGCTGACTTGTATCTAGATTCAAATATCGATTGATTCCAAGTACACCAAGTATCTCTGGTCGCTCTTTCGCTAAAGCTGAGACTTGTTGAGGAGTTTGTACTTTGAATAGCATTATAGACGATACTTCTTTGTCTGTAGTTCGGACAGGTGTATCATAAGTGCCATCGCCTCCGAGTATTCTGGTCAACTCTGCTTTTCTTATGTCAGATTCAGAGACAGACCTTTCTAATTCGACAGCTAAATAAGGAGTAATGTCATCTGAAACATAATATTCGAAAAACTCTTTACACCATGACTAACTGTAGACACTTGCCGTACGTGTAATTGAATACCAGAGCGTGGAAACGTAATCCTTTCAAAATGGTGACATTGCAGGATGGCGTTTTCTTTATAATGTTAAGGGCAATGTCATTGTATTACTTTCAAAGTTTTACGATAATTTTCTGACCTACCGCTTGTGCGGGAGCATTTTACAGCACTTGTATTAGACTAACTTTCTATCGTCTTATTTGTGCAAATATCGAAATACAAAGATAACAAAGGGATTGCGTCCATTTTGAAAAAAAAATGCACGCTGAGCCGCGATTTTCTTCTTGATTTGAAAGAGAATGGTTGAAAGTTTGCTAGTTAGTTTCGAGGCCAGTAAGAATGACTGATTTTAAATTTGCCAAACATTTACAGATACAATTCAACTATGTCACATCTTCATTGATTTTGGTTTCCTTCGATTCTTTAATGATACGGTTATCCTACACAATCCGATTCATTGAGTCATACTTTACCTTCTGCTTCTATCATCTTTCCACATATTTGACACAGATCGGAAGATGCATCTTTTGGTTCGTAACCTATCGGCGAAAAAATTAAAATTTTATGAACAATATCATATTAAGTTGTTTGTCACAAGCGTGGGAGTCGCTGATAGAGCTGTAGGTTGATATGAACACGTTTATGACTTAGAACGATTTTGTTGTAAAAATCTTAATGTCTCGCTGTACTTCGTTTTCCGCTTCTCTACTTTTAATATGATTATTTTATTTATTGTTTATTTATTTTAGTTATTTATCCACCATTAGCAATTTAAGAAAGGGTCTACAGAGGACTGGGTGATTGAACCAATGGCACATAATCTATGCAAAGTCAGTACCAACAACACACTTCACGATGAGCAAAAAGAAAAGTTGACATAAAATGTAAAACAATGTAAAGCAAAGTACAACAATTAAGAAAATATAAAACAAGATTGGAACTTATTTGAGATAATTTGGTGGTGAAGTTATGTCGACTTAATCTTTCTTGTTAAGCTACGCAGTTGTTTTTATGAGTAAGGCGCTTTAAATTGAATTCTTTGTTTGCCGTCCGCGTGCTGGTAGGTTTAGAAAAAATTAAGAAAACAAACATAATGTTCACACTATTACAAATACAAATATTTTTTTTTCAAAACAACAAATGAAATTTGCTTGTGTTAATACACTTGTGTTTGTTTTTTTGTGTGTGTTTTTTTCGCTAGCTGGATGGCAGGTTTTTCAAAAATCTAAGGACAGCAAACAAAGCATTTTTTTTAAATGGCTTACTTGTAATATCGCAACATTCACCTTTAGGGCACCTAACACTTTTGGTAAACTTGAAAATACAAAGATCCAATTCTCCCAAATTAGTTCCAATCGTGTTATAAAATAAAAAATCCCAAATCTATGAAGTTCTGCAGCAGGTTATCCATGCACAAGTGTTTTTTGATCGAATGAACTGTATAATTTGTTCCGATTACTCTTACTAGAAACAAAACTACTTCGTAAGCATTAAGAAGGCATGCGTAGAAGGTTAAGTTGAGAACATCTTTCGCTAGTTGTGGCTGAAAATTTGAACGATGAAAATTGATAACGAATTATTGTATACGTCCATTTTGCAATTTGTAATGCTGCATTATCGATAGGACGAGATGGCGTGGTAATATATGGTGACAGATATAAGGCTGTGCATGCAAGCTAAACATGTAGTAGTCTCGCTGCTTTTCGGGGACAATCGAGTTATGTTCGAAGGAAATTATATATAAACTAAAATTTTGGAGCTTTACTTACCTTCCCTAAGATATTTCAACCGCACCACTGCCTGTCGATATTGCCATCTTGGCAATGACACCTTTAAAGACACAGCCGATACTCGATATCTTTGTAGTCTTTCAGCAGTTCCAATATCATCTGTGAACAGCGACTTGAGTTTCCCACGTCTGTAGTCAACCCATAACTTTTCAACAGACTCTGATGTTTCACAGTGCAGTACAACACACAGACTTTTCTTTTTAACAAGTCTGATGGTGATTGGACCAAGACTGTGTAGATGTGCCTGTACATTGGGTAGGTCTTCTGGTGCTGTAATTTCATTTAACATAGCCTTTGCTCTCTCTCTTAGTTCATCTTCATCCAGCGTTCCGTCATGGTGAACAGCCAAGGTGCAGCTTGACAAAGTGATGAGAATTTCCACTATTCCTACAAAAATACGTCCAGGCTTAGTTATATGTTTGAATTTAAGTTAACCATATTTTCCAGCAATAATGAATTCGGAAAAATTGTTTATGCAATTCAGTCTATATTCCCTTTTGTCTTTAGTTGCTTTATATAAACACCACAATACTTGGGACTTAATATTTATCTCAGGTTGGTTCTAAATGTCGCTACGTCTCAAACGTCCGCAGAGCTAACTTCTTGTTGTAGTTCACACATTTCATGGAACATATGCCATGATGTAATATATGTTGTAGACTTTTCATCAAAAAAGTTTATTAAATTGCAAAGAGTGTTTTGTTCGTCTTTGGAGTAAAAGCTCCTTTAGAAGTTTTGTTTTTATCACGGTGAAAATCGAAAATTTAAATTTCTAGTCAAAGGTTAACACAGCGTATAGCTATCGTTTTGAACGTTAGATACGGTAGTTGTAGTTTTGTATCCTAAAGTTAGAGCGGTTTGCTGTAAAATACACATAGCATCATTGGCTGTAGATGATATATGTAATGTGTGCATGACTATTAGGTGCAGTCATGTTTCAGTACAAAATTGCACTTTGTCCGCCTTAAGCAAAGGCTTCCATAATTTAAAGCGAAAACTTAAATCGTTTAGTCACTTCCTTGAGGGGGAAATGAGACTTTGTAAATTTATATGCTGACCTGTAATAAACACGTGGATATGGTATCAATCACGCGGGATTCTAATCGTGCTTACTCCCACATTACTGTAAATGTACACGAGAAATGTTTTCTCAACAGCATCAGGAAGACCAACCAGCAATCATATAGGGAAGTTCGAGTGAATGGTATTAATGGCGGTGGCAAGATATTACGTTAAAAATAACCATACCTAAAGCCATTTGATGGATTAATAAGGGAAAGTTATGATTTCATGTCCCTGCTGATAAGGCAGTAGATACTCGATACTCACATCTTTTCCGTCATAAATAGGTAAAAGCATGCATAAGAACGCGTTATATACACAGTCAGCAATATCATACACTGTGCCAGAATCCGCTTGAATGCACTTACCTACATATGTTGAATGTGTGTGACGAGTGGTCGATTCACCGTTGCCATTTTGATCATTGCCGTCAGTCGATTCTCCTAGACCAATACTCTCTTCAGCTTCTCCTTGTTCTCCTTCGGGTGGTACTGGGATTACAGAACTTCCGGTATGTACTGTACCCTTATGTCCTGCATCTACATATTACATAGAGACGAGCAAAAAGATGTTTATAAAATGCAACACAGATGCGCACACATAAATAAATTACAAATTATGATTTATCAATAAACCATTCCAGTTAGCTTTATATGTATGGAGAGAGAGAGAGAGAGAGAGAGAGAGAGAGAGAGAGAGAGAGAGAGAGAGAGAGAGAGATTATGAATTCAGGGTACCTTGCTTCGAGTTTTCGATTTTGTCATCTTCAAGAAGTTTTGACACCAAGTTGAGTAAATTTGTCTGATACTCAGCAATAATGCCGTCCTTTGCAGCTTCGTGCAGTTTTGCCATCAGTTTGTCTTCAGTATTACGCGCCACATCATACTTCTTCAGCTTTTTCATGATGTGTTCTTCCCACTTTTCACTCGCTCTTTCTGTCGTATCTGCTGGCTCAATGTTGCAAACAACTGAGTTGAAGTCTGGAAACTGTTCTTCGATAAAGGAGGCAAAGCCTGTTGATTTCGACACCAGGGATGGCACACCTGCTGCGCAGCCTAGCAAACCAACCATACCAAATGGATCGCCTTCGGCGGTGAATACCACTAAAAGATGACACTGCTGGAAATCCTGTTTTATCCTATCTGCTGAAGTTGGAAATATATTGATCTTCAGAATGCTCGAATCGGCTTTACCATTAAGAAATTTTTTGCATTCTCCGCAGCATTTCGTTGGAATTCCTCGGATCTTCCAAAGTGGTCGAAAATCATCGTACTTGTAGAAGTAGGCTACCTTTCCCATTGCGATTGCCGCGGCTTCCAAAGCCTGAATGCTTTTGATTTCATGCACTGTATGCACAGAATACACTTCTTTCTTTTTTCCTGCAGTGGTTCGTAGTACTTCAAAACTCTCGAAATCTTCTCCCACCCATGGAATATACGGTAGGTGTTTTTCTTTGTTTAAGTGTCCGTACTCTTTCTCATTGTGCTGGTATACGTTTGTCCCTACAGAGACGAGAGCAAAAGCTGCTTCAGCATAATCCATCATTTCATTACCTTTTCTTGCAAGTTTTCTGGATCTAAACTCATGTCTTCAGGGATCTCATAATAAAATGGAATGAAAACGGCATCTTCAAACAAGTCCTTTTTGATGACAAGAGCAGCTTCAGCGGTTCCATTTTCGCATGCATGACCAAATATCACCGATATTGTCTTGTAGTTCTTGAGATGAGGAAACGATTCCTTGTGAAGGAGAAACATATCATGATCATCTATTTTCATTTTCAGTGTAGGATTTGGAAGTATTAAACGAACACCATTTCTTTCAGCATCTTCTTTTTCTTCCTCAGAAGCGCTTAAAACTGTGAAGTAAACAGGATGACGACGTCTGGCAAGTTTGATGGCAAACTCTTTCTGCACAAAACTGACCGTCAAAGGACACTTTTTCGGCGTCCACTCTTTACCAATGATCAATACGCTCTTCATTTCAGTCATTTAGACACTGTGAATGAAGAATCATTGATCAATGCTTTATTATATTCAGAGGTAAATGTTTTCAGTACAAGAGACATTACGTGTAACTCGCACACAACTCTCATGTGCTCTCGATATGAGAACAGTAAACTGTCTTCAAAATATGCGGATCAATTTAGGCCCAAGTGAAAAATTTTGAATCATAGGTGCAATGTAGCTCCTGTATCACAGTTTTACTATTTTATTCCATTACGTAGGCCAATTCAACTGATTTTGTCAACAGATACAAGGATATCATTATGAGGATATCACACTATGACAATCTTATGAATGTCATTTCACGTACATTTCATATATGCATGCAGATGAAGGAAAATCTAAGATAATGGTTATGGAGAAATGAGGCTTCTCCGTCATGAAGCACTGGTGGGAGCATTTTAGTTCACATCTGATTAGTTGTTGAATAGATTTGATTAGTTACGACGGGACACATAGTTTATCGTTATTGTGGATATGTCAGTATTCAGCAAATATAATTACTCATAGTGTGACATGCGAAAACAATGGTCTTGTCGATCAAAATTCAATTTCCCATAACAACAATTTGCGCATGCCCCCTAACAAACTGAAATAAATTTTTGTATAAAAACTAACAGAGTGACAGAAGACCTTTGTACCCGTTCGTTTCTTTCATATGTAATTTACTGGTTGCTGACGCAGCAATTGCCTAGTTCTCGTCGCTAACTGTAAATTGAGCGAAAATCCTAATTTCCGTTTGACGCACCGAAAGTAAACTGAGTCCAACCTATCTTATGAAACAAGAAGTTATTTTGGGCCTCCTGTCTCTCATTGTAAAACAATCTAACCATTAACACTAGTGTAATAATAGTTATATATTTTCAGTCTTGCCTACTGGACCTGTCAATTAGAATTTTGAATTTATGAATATTACATAAATACATTTTTTCATAGAAACGTTTGCATCCGATTTGTGGAAGTATGCAAAATTGCAGTTTGTAGACGTTGTGAGGATCAGTCCGAGTACAGTCATTTGACACAGAAGAATAAGTAGCGGGACTTGAAGAATATAAAACTTGGGTTTGGTGAATCTTAGATAACTACTTTTTTGCAGCCTTACTTTAAACATTATTTTCGGCTCGAAAGCTACATCCTTGGCCTGTAATAGGAAACGCCTGAAAATTCATAGTTCATACGTGTTATATCATTGTAAAACAATCGAACTATTACAACCATTTCAGTAATAGAGCGCGAAGCCACTGCAGTGAACTGCAATAAAACTGCTCACACTAATTATTTTCAGCTGTAGCCAGCTGGCAAAGTCGACAACATTGTATGTCCCATGCAGACAGTTTGTCTGGGGAAGTTGAAATAAATAAGATTTGTACATGGACCAGTGGATGGTAATGTTACATTATATCTTAATCTTGATACAGGGTGCCAATCGTAAACTCTCATTTACAACATCAACCCCAGACAGAGCTAGTTTTGCCTTTGTACAAGCTGAATTTTTGCCTGTATAAAGTAGCCTTGATCAACACCGAAATGGCCACTGCTACAGCTGAAACTAATTAGTGTAAGCAGTTTTATTGCGGTTCACTGCAGTGGCTTCGCTGTCTAATACTGAAAATGGTTGTAGCACCAGTAGTAGAACAATATTTATATTCTAGTATCTTCATTCTTGCTTTATTGGCTGTCAATGAGATTGGAAAATGAGTAAGGCTATCTTACAACCTTAAGGTAACTAGGTCACTATCTTTTGACCTTTTTTCACAAATACTGTTGCAAACGAGCAGTTGCTGATGTTGTTCGACTTATTGTCAGATGTCTGAAAAAACGGTCGACCATGGACAATTTCCATCCCGTTTGCGTACACTGTATAGAAAACCTCAGGTCGGGGGTTAAAGCTGGGCTCGTCTGGGGAAGAATGAAACTTTGAATTTATGTATATTACATCAGTATATTTTATTCATAGAAAAACATTTGAATTCGATTTGGGGGAAGTATGTAACCATAAAATGAATCTCAGACAACTACTTGTTTTTCAGTCCTTCCTTACACATTTTTTCCAACTCAAAAGCGATACCTTTGGCCGGTAATAGCAAAGGATTCAAAATTCATAGATCGTATGTGTTATTGTGTTTGAAAAGTCGTATATCTAGCATTATAATCCACAAGTCTATGGCCCGGTGCAAGAGGGCGTATCGCCTGTGTTAAAAAAAATAGGAGATACGCCTCTCTTGCACTGGGTCATCGAAGTAACAATTTATCAACATCTGATATGACAAGAATTCAATACAGAACGACGGAACACCAAGACTGGTCTCAGACGCCTGGCTTTTCTTGGTGGCAGTTACTGACTGTGGGCCAAGACATTCACCTCACGATTTGCACGCCAGCCTACCACCTAGTGCGACAGTCTGCTAAAGTCCATTCCTTCAATTTATTCTGTTTTGATATTTATATACCCACAGACTTTGAGCAAGTCTACAGCACACCTTGTTCAACACAGTCTTGTGAAGGGGTGAGATTACGCTGTCCACTTTCGGCCTTTTAACTTTTGTCTTTAATGTCGCAGGAACGTGGGTTAAAGATAAAGACTCGAAGAACTTACAACCTCCAAGTAGAAAATCACTCACCTGGGATCACTGTAAAAGTGAAGGCTTAGTCGTTACGATTTCAGCAATAGCTGGTGAAAAGAGTCGCCATATTTGAGGAAAAATTCCAAACTGGTCATGTGATAGGGTTGGGTAATGATTAACTCGCAGAGCAGAACTAGCTGTCAAGCGGCCGACACAGAGATAAATCACTGGCTGGATTTTCTTTGTTATAATGGACAACTATTGTCGATGTCTATGGTTGAAATGCCAACGCTCTTTACATAGGGAACCGTTGGTTACAGTTGTTCAGTCAACTATCAACAATAATAAATACAACTGACTTGCATAAATGCCGTGTAAGATTCCGGTATTCTGCATTGTAGCCAGTATAAAATGATCGGCAACAGTTATTTCCAAGTTCGCCTTTAGTAATGCCTATACAGTTTGAATTTTTATGGTTAAGGCAATTTAAAGGCCATTTAAAGAAAACTATTTGTTTGCCGCCCTTGGATTTTTGAAAAACCTACCAGCCAGGCTAGGCAAAAAACAAACACAGAAAAAACACAACTGTATTAAAATAAGTTCATTTTATATTCTGTTTCTTTTAGAAAAATAGTATTTCTATGTTAATAGAGTTAACATTATGTTTTTCTTCATTTTCTCTGTCAACCTACCAGCATGCAGACGGTAAACAAAAGATTTTATTTAAGGCGCCTTAGTAAGAACGCAACATCCCGATATTGAGCAATGTCGTTACAAAAATGTAGTATGCGCCTCGAATGTGAAAGACTAGAACTTTGGTTCAAACTTTCCTCAAGGAATCTTTCAACCATACTCTTTCAAAATTAAGAATAAAAATCGGGGGTCACCGTGTAAATTTTGGTACTAGAGATACAAACTACCCAAGATTTACCGATAGTTAAAATTCAAAATGGCTGCCATCCCTGTGTTAACTCCATGAAGCAAAAATGAATCGACTTTCAAAAAAGTAAGACAGAGAATTTTTTTCGTACACCAAGACTTTTATATAAATCCCCACAAGTGGTAGATCAGAAAAGAATTGTATCAATTTGAGAGTCCGAATAGCTGTCCCTGAGGCGCATACTCTACCTTAAATATGAAACACACAACTTCTGTGAACATACAATTTCCATCGAATAAATGATACCCCGACGCTCATCCATCCACTATCCCCACCATCATGTATTGAAACAGGCAAACTAGCAGTAAATAGTCTAAAAATTATGTTAATAATATCATAATTATGAAATATTAATATTATCGATACGACCGTTTTGATATTACATCAGGGTAGAGCTTTTGTTCTCAGCGACCGGGGAGGGGCTTACTCTTGATATTTTCATACGGGGTTCTGCCGCACAAGTTGGAAACATCTACCCATGTATATTCCAAAAATATGACCCGTTGTTTGTGATTTGCTCGACAAATTTAAAGAATTTTCACCTTTATTCTGTCGCATGTGAAAGTTTTCCTAAAGAATGGGACATGGGCTTATCGACCCATGCCTAGGTTTTTTCTGGATGAAATATCAACCCACGTTTAGATTTTTCTCGTGAAAAAGTGACGCATTCAGGCGTCACATAACGCTACACCTTTCTATTACAGTTTTTGTTGTACTCGACGCCCGTAGACTACGATGTCAAGTAAAATTCTGCACATTCATTGTTTTTATATCAAGTATTGCTGAACAGAAAAGCAGCTTAACCCTTATGCAATATCAAAACGGTGTTATTGATGATATAAATATTTCATAATATTTCATAACAATGACATCAACATGTGTCTTAGACTATTTTCTCCTAGTTGGCCTGTGTACTGATGTCCATGTTGATGCAAAGGTGCCCGTGTGCTGGTTAGTCTGCTAGATCGATCGATTTTCTGCTCGAGTACGGTATCGATAGATCGAACAGAAAATCGATCGATCTAGCAGACCAAACGTCGCACGTGCGCTTGTATGTTGGCGCTGATGGTCTAAAAGTTACTGTGGAGTCTTGAAACTTGACCCTTGAGCCATTTTTTTTTTCTGAGAGGTCAGGGTGTTGATTATATGCCCTTTCACGAGATTTGGATAATGAAAATGTTATCAGGAAAGGCATAACTTAAGATTTGAGATATCTTGGCGTGGTTATTCCTGATCTTACCTTCGTAATTTATACAAAAACGCTGCACAAATATTATGCATACTTGTTTGCAGCCACCCCGACTGTTCGATTGCTGAGGATCAACAAGATCCATGACAAACAAGCGTAATTGACATATGCACATGCCATATATAAAGTCTGTATTGTCTTCTTATAATATAGGTTTGATTTAAGGTAGTCTAGAATCTATCCCTGGTTTCAGAAGCTCAAGGTTTGGGATACTGAAACTGAAGAAATTCTTAACTAGTGAAGTGATTGCATGGTGGAAATTCCGTTGACAGTAACACAGTACAGTTTCGCTTTTATTCATGTATATGTCTTTGCGCGTTGATAGCTTTTTCTTCATGCAAACGCAATGACATGTCAGGGCAACGCCAAAGAATGTATGTCACAAGAAAATTTTGAATCTCCAACTCTCTCAAATGGTTACAGCATTATTGGGCTGTGTAATATTTGAGTACCAGTTGGCCTAATTTACAACATCATATGGCCCAGATAATCTAAGTGAGAGCTTGACCCAAAAGGGTGTTCCAGACTATGGTCAGTCGTTTGCTGGCCCTTCAGAAGCCAAAATATCAGTATCAAGAGCATGCGTGGATGGCCGATGTTATCAGGGTTTCACACAGCCAGAGAACGACCGGCTACGCAAAAAATCCACTGGGATGAAGTCGAGATTCAGGACTAGTAAGGGACTGGTCAGTTTCTTCAGCCTGTGGGGGGGGGGCGGTGGATTCATGGGGGGGTCACCCTGTTTTGACTTTGGTGATAGGGGGGGGGGTCACCATGTTTTTGAAATGCCCAATAGGGGGGGTCAGTGTGTTTTTGAATTTTGACACAGGCTCATCATTGCCTAAAATGCTAGTGTCAGCCACAAAATTCATCATTCAGTTGTATTTTTCGGCGCGCCCTTCGGGCGCGTAACTTTAATAATCAGTCATATTTTTCAGCACGCCCAACTTTAACATATCAAGCATACATACATCAGAGATATCAGTATGTTCAATATTTTCAGCGTGCTCTTCAAGCTCATTACTTTAATATATCATACATCTTTCAGCATGCCCTTCAGGTGCATGACTTTAATATACAAGGCATATATATCAGAGATATCAGGATGTTTCATATTTTTTGGCGCGCCCTTCGGGCGCCATACTTTCAGAGATATCTTGATGTTTGCTAAGTGAAAGTGTACCATTATGAAATCTGCATTTCATATGAAAAGGATGACAAATCCTGATACTTTTCTGTTCTCTCTGTGAGAATTCAGTATGAGAAAGCAACATGCACAAATATTTCACAATATATATTTGATACAGTGACTTATTTTAGAGATAGAAAAATGACAAGATATCTTTCCTTCTCATTGATGCAATTATTTTCCTTTGTTTCATAGGTTTTCTGTAGAAAGATGCTTTTTTATGAACAAAATAACAGTTAAAAAAGGCAGTTTTGTCATTATTAGCTGTGCTTTTATGGTTTCAATGTTACACAAGAAAAGGTCCTCTCAGACACTGTACACATCAGATTTGGCTAAAAAAGCTCTCTATGGCTCCTCAGTAGATTTAATTGGATGGTTGGCAAGTCTTAACACCCATCAAAGTTTTTGATTCACTGCTTTTTCCTCTTTGATATTAATGATTGACATCCATTTCTGTACAACAGTTCAGGACATCTGGTTAAGCAGAGAAAGTGTGAAATACATTCACAGCTCATTCAAAATACAGCTCATTCAAAATGTACTGTATTTAAACTTTAAGATTGACACTTTGAAATTCCTATCTTACAACTGACATGTCAACAATTTCACTAAAACATAGAATGACTATTTAAAATATAAATATATGTAAAATGTAAAATATAATATAATATATATATATATATATATATATATATATATATAATATATATATATATATTATATATATATAATTTATGTCCATCTTTTGTTTTACCTTTGTCGCGCCCGGGAGGGGGTCACCCTGTTTTAGAAATTTGGAATACGGGGGGTCACCCTGTTTTCAAAATTTGGAATAGGGGGGAGTCAGCCACTTTTTGACGTCGGCAAAAAATAATCCACCGCCCCCCCCCCCAAGGCCGAAGAAACTGACCAGTCCTAAAGTGATTGCCTGGCGAAAATTCTTTCTACAAGCATCTTAACAGCAACACCGTACAGCCTCGCTTTTATTCATGTCTATGTCTTTGCGAGCTGATATCTTTTTCTTCATGCCAACTCAATTACACGTGGTTCGGAATCGTACTCAGTCGGATAAGGGTGTGATGTATATCCAATTTCTTGGATAGTTACATAGAAGACGATTCTTCCAAGTTACTTAATTTCATAGTTTTGTTTCTTGATAGGTGCATCTTAAAGTTTGAAACACAGTGACATGTAAAGTAGGAGTAATTACCTTGTTATTTATCATTGATCCATATTGATTTCCAGAACAGGCATTTTGGGCAGTACGCCAAGGTATTCCCGTTGAGGTCTATTGGTTACCAGCCTGATCCAATCGACTATCAGTTCGTCATTGGCATGTCACAACTGATAGCGGGCGTTCTAATCTGATGGGGGCAGACCAGAGCGAAGCAAATCACTTATGTGATTCTGTTGGTTGAAATGGTTGGCGCAGCATGGACGTTGTTACAACTTGGAGACCCTCCTACCAGCATAGCTCTGCCCAGTGGATGTGCGATTGGTCTGCTCATACTGCTTCTGAACAAAGGTTCAAAAGTAAAGCTGGACTAAATTGAGAGGACTAATGTTACAGGGTTAGTGACTTGGAATATATTGTAGGAGTACTTGTATTTTAATTCGATAATTCTGAACTGCTCGAATTGCATTGTAATTTTATGGCAAGGAGGCCATATAATTAATTTTATGGGTTTTTTTTAAGTACACGGTTTCTACAATTTAGTTGTCGAATAAATGTTTAATCACTTTCACAAGACGACAACAAGAACGAAAAATCCTTCATTCATTTTAAAATTGCATCTTAATGCCACTGTGGCAAGATTTCGATGGTCATGTCAATATACTGGTCAGTCACTCTAAGAAATGTTGGAGATGATTTCGCATGTCATTTGTTTTTCATACTTTGCTGCATCAACGATCAAACTACCGAGCATCCCAGTGTGGTCCTTACAAGGTAAATTAATTAGTGTGAAAGAGCGTCTTCTGACAGCGGTCGATTTCAGTAAACGCAGCGTGCCCATCGAACGACGGCAGTCCATTTCTGAAATCAAAATTGTCAATTGGATCTGTCATCACACAACGCTACCCCGTTTCATATTATGAATTTCTTTTAGTAAATTGCTATGTATCTCGGGAAATGAAATGATATGATCTTGAATAATTATAAGTGTACTATGTCACGCCTCAAAACTAAGTCAAGGCTCAATGTTATGAATAACATCACATCAAACATGAAGTTCAACCTTCATTAGATATGTTGATCATACAGTTGATAGAAATTTTATCGATTTTACAAGATATATTTTATTTTTAAAGATAATTTAAAATTTCATTATTTCATGGCAAATGAAAACCCTGGGAACTCGTTTGCTAATTCGAGAATAATGGAGTGAAAACAATACTTCGAAAAATTCAAAATTGAATGTTGAAAGTTCACGACAAGATCAATTCGGATTACGTCATCTAAAATGCTTTACTTTGAGCGAATGTAATAGAGCAGTATAGACTTATATACATTGTGATTATTGTGATACATATACCAGGAATCTTGCATATTAAAATAATCGTGCGCCATCTTTTTCTGTCTATGTAAACACTATTGTAATATTGATTCTGAGGTAAAACCTGTTGATGCCTAAATCAGTGCCATTTCAAGTTTTCCCATACCAAATTGCAAGAGACAACTGATGCGCGTTCTTGGTATAGCTGGTTACTACAGAAAATTCTGTCCAAATTTCTCTACAATTACTGAGCCTTTGACTAACTTACTCAAAAAGAAAGTAAAGTTGTTGGCATTTGATACACTTAGAGCCATACTGCAAAGTGCTCCAGTCTTGTCTGCACCAGATTTCAGTTTGTAATTCAAATTAGCGATGCTAGTGATACCGCTGCTGGTGCTGTTTTATTGCAAGAGGATAGTCATGGGATAGATCATCCTGTTTGCTATTTTTCACGCAAATTTAAAAAATCCCAGAGAAACTACTCTACAACTGAAAAAGAGTGTTTATCTTTGATATTAGCTTTACAGCATTTTGAAGTTTATGTTACTTCTTCAAATCAGTCAATAGTGAATTATATTGATCAGAACCCTCTTGTTTTCTGCAGAAATTAAAAGGCAAAAATGAGAGATTGCCAAGATTGAGTTTAATTTTACAGGAGTTTAACCTTGATATTAGACATATCAAGGGCAGAGACAATTTAGTCCGTGGGCTGGAGGGGCCCACCGTGCACCCCTATAAACTACTACATGGGTATTTTTTGTTCTTGGATATTTCTTGGATATTTTGGGATGCACTACCTGTCTGCACTGGTTTTTGATTTGCATGTACCGCGAAAAATGGCGAAAAATGGGTAGGGGGTACTATATCCTCCCCTACATTATGTAAACTAGCAGGAAATAGCACAAACCTTACATTTTTGGAAAGCTTAGATTCTGTTCTTTCTGAGAAACACCAACTTTTTAGCAAAATAAATTTGTGTACACAGAATAGGATGACTTTAAAATGAATTTTTTTGACAATTTTGAAATGTTTTACTCAAAATACAATTGTGATTTACTTTTTATTAAGCAAACTTTTGACAGCTTTTTGTGTTTACGTTATTTTTTCCTACATATTAAACAAGAAAAAAAAGTGTTAACATTAGATATTTAACTATACACTACTTCTCTGGAGTCATTTTTAAATTGCGTGTATCTGTATGGGCTGTGCAAAAGCTAGTGATAGGGGTACAACATTCTTTCCTTGATGAAGTAAACTGGCTTGAAATGCCATATACCTTATAGTTTTAGAAAGCTTAGATACTGGTCTTTCTAAAATGCATAAGGTTTATGCTAGTTTACCAATAAAATGCCCATTCACAATATACCAATGTAGCAAAACTTGCAAGTTTAGTGACTAGAGACAATACTGCATGGTAAATACCCAATTTTGACATTTACTTTCTTCTTCAGTACATTGCAATTAGTAAATAACATCCATAAATCTGTTTGATTTGCTTCATTGGTAGGAAATCATAGTTATCGTATTTTCTTCCGGTTAAAAATACTGAATTACCAGAAAAAATCGATTTAAAGTTATCCAATTCTATGACGTCATATTTTTTTACTAAAACCGTCTCTCTCGTATTTAGAGTTTATTGATGTTCTCATTTTTAATATCACATTTGCAAAAGAAAGATTTTTCTTTGAAAAATTTTCCCCCACACTCACAACCTGGAGTGAATTTAATTAGTCTATAACATTCTCAAGGTCATTCTCCTTTACGATCTCACGACCTTAAATTCAATGTCATGTTTGGAATGTTCTGGAAATTTAATTAGTCGTGTAAGGGAGATAATTTTAGAGTAGTAATTAGCAGATAGAAGTTCTAGATTGTTCTTATATCATACTCTTATATAACCACTTGAGTATAAATAGGGGACCGGCACAGCTTGCAGTCACACATTTGGGACCGTGTCTCTAAATATTACTTCAAGTCTTTGGGAACTCTAGCAGTATTAATTTAACTTACAACTTGGAGACCTATCTGCCAACATAGCTTTACCAGGTGGATGTGCGCTTGGTCTGTTCATACTGCTTCTCAACAAAGGTTCAAAAATAAAGCTGGACTAAAATTGAGAGGGCAAGTGCTTCAGGTTCAGTGACTATATCGATAAAAACATGGAGTGAACATGTTTTAGTACCTGTATTTTATCTGACTAATTTTGAACTGCTCGAATTACATTGTAATTTTCTGGCAAAGGAGACATATAATTAATTTAATGGTTATTCTGACAAATACACGGATTTTTGCAATCAACTTTTTATTCACAATCTGAATAAATATTTAACCACTTTCACAAGACAAAATAGCAGTGCAAGATAAAAACCAATCATCCATTTGCAAAAAATACATCTTAATGATACAGTAGCAAGATTTTAATAGTTTCGTCAATATCCTGGTCAGTTACCCTAAAAAATGAACGAGATTGTTTCTCATATAATTTGCTTGTTGTCATTCTTTGTGGCATCAACCATCGAACTACCCAGCATGCTAGGGTGGTCCATACATGGTAAATAAATGTAGTGAGAAACACGATCGCCTTCTGACAACGGTTGACGGCGGTACATTACTGAAACTTAAATTGCAAACGAAATCTGTAATCACACAACATTATCCGTTTCATATTACAGATCGTCTTGAATAAATTGTTTTGTATCTCGGAATTTCGAATTATATATGTTATTGGACAATTGTAAGATTCGTGTACTATGTCACGCCTCGAAATTAAGTCAAGGTTATGAATAATATCACGTCAAACATGCAGTTTAGTGCTCGTTTGATGTATCAATCACACAGTTAACAGAAATTTTATTGATTTTGCAATGTGTCCTTTATTTTTAAGAATTATTTCAAGAGTTGAGTCTTACAAAGCAGTGTCGAGCATGACAAATGGCAAAACAGGGAACTCGTTTACAAATCGAGAATAATGCTGTGTATTTCATAATTTCGAAAATTTCGAAAAGTTCACTACAGGTACAATAATATTTGTAAGTCTGTCACATACCAGGAATCTTGCATATTGAAATAATTGTCCGACTTCTTTTCCTATGTGAACATTATTGGGATGTTTGATTCTGAGTACATTTATGTTATCAAAATTTGTATATTATAAAATCATTTGATTTTCTATCTGACGATTACTGTAAGCTATTACACACATTTATCTTTATTCACATCGGCTAAATCATAGTTTTTTTCTATTTGTCTGTGGCTAAATGAAATTTTTACGATGGATTGAACTTATAATGGAACAAACCTTTTTACACAACAATTACAAACGGAGGCAGCAGAATAAGGTATTGACAACAAAAAGAAGTAAAGTGAGGATGGGCAAAATACGTCCGCACTAAGTAAAACCATTTTCCTTAAGTATTCTAATCATATAGCACACAGAGTAATATAAACTGATTATCCAATAGAAAAAAATGGTATGGATAGAAGACGAAGGATACATTTCAGAAAATCAAAGCACACATTAGTGCACGCCTCACGTGTAATACATGTATACTGACTTGGCACTTCTTGGATACTAGTGTATTTACCTATCTCTTTAGGACTTGGAAAACTGGAGGCCACATATACAAATTCTTTGAAATCAATATAAAAACTAGCACGATAAGGGTTCCATCAGTCAGTGAAATCAAATAGGTGAAAATGTATTCATTAACTGACATAAAATTACATAAGATAATTTTTCATATTCCACAAAACCTTCGTATATATTTTTCATGTACCTCAAACGCCATTGCCTACATATATATATAATATTTTGTCTCTTTCTTTCTTTTATATTTAGTTTTAAAAATGACGAAATCGAAACAGGATCCTGGGAGAAAAAGCTACAAAAATAATTCTATTATGAAAAAGGTACAATTACTCATGATCTTACGCATGAACGTGTCAAAGTCAATAATAAAATTGTGAACAATATTTGGATCACTCACATGGTTACAAATACATAATATTGTGTTTTATACAGATATTTCATAGTCGGGCTCAAAAAAACATGTGACAAGTTTAGTGTATTTGAGAAGACGAATAACAATTTGAAAGTTATCTGTAATAAGTGTGCGATACACATGTTCTTAGAATCTTGGAAATATATCGAAACAGTGTGTGTGGAAACGTTTTAGAACCAAGTCGATACGTCTTTTGACAATCGATTTTACTGAGACGATTTTACTGAGACTTACAGCTTCTTCATGTTGTTACAGTATCTGTACAATCCAATTAAAGCTGTTTGATTGAAGTAGACATATCACAGAAACGCATAAATTACCAGAATTACATCTCTTGCTTCTTCTAAAGATAAAAGAAAAAACGGACACGTAGAAAAAACACAGAGAAGCAATATGAAATTTAGCATTTTATGTGATGTATTAAAATAATGGTTATCCACATCCATGTTAATTGGAAATCAACCAGAAATAACAAAGTTATATGGCATTGTCCACCGGAGATGTAAATATCATGAATTCAGAACTAAAATTGTCACTGGAAATGGGAAGCTAATACCAAACGCGAAAATCCTGTACACGGGACATAATATTCAAAACACATATGTCAAATCTACGAAGTTGAAAATTTACAATGTGTAAAGGGTAAAACAGTCCTTCTATTGGCACAAGTGAAAGATCCTGATTAAAGTACGTCCAAAAAAAGACTGGAACTTCTGCCAACTTTTGTCGATTTTCCAGCAATTATCTGCAGCACCTAATTAAACTGGCTGATCTATTTCAAAAGTAGTTGACACAGTTGTCAACTAAGTCATTAAAGACAAAGACTTGCTGTAATGGCAAAACATTATACATGTAATTGCAGCGGGGAAAGTTATCATCTGAGTACTGAGTACTCGTTTGGCTGCGCCTAGGGGGAAAAGCGTACAAGTGTTGCGAATATCCTAATAGAGTCCCTTCGTTTACAAAGGAGGGGAAACAAATACACAATCATAACACAACGAATAGAGGAGTAGTCTGCGAGTCTGAGAGCACAATTTTATTTTTCCAAGATTTTCCTAGACTGAGAAAGGGTTACCTCCTTGAAAGACTCTCAAGTCCGGTGTTTTAACAAATTTTGAGTCACTCTATGCATGCTAAACTTACAAAACTCTTTCACCTATGTAATATCACACAGTCGCCGTCTGTGTACCTGCGTGACGTTATCACGCAGGCGTGTGTAACATTCAAACTACACATTCTACGTTTCAGTTGATGCTACACATTTCCATATATAACCTTTGCCGTAGACAGTAGAGACACTTTCTCTACTGTATATGCCTTTGCCAAGCAATCTGAATCCTTCGGCATATAACTATTGCTGAGTTAGTCTCGGCAATTAAAATCCGTCAGGACTTTAAAGAATTTACCGTACGGAGGCAAGTCATCGGACTTTGAAAGAAAAAAAGTATGTTCACGTCGAAAGAGCGATCTTTCACTAAACGAACGACGTGGTAAACGAACGAAAACGAACAGGTTCGTCGTGTTTCCAAGCATTCTATTGGTCAGCTTTCGTCACATTTGCATGCCTTTCGCAAATTCTGGCACGCAACGCGAACGGACAGTACATTAATTAATTAGTAACCGTCAGTTCTTTTCGTCGTCTTTCGTCTCATTATAATATTCGGGTACTGCTTTGTGTCACGGACAAGGTAATAGACAGTAATAGTTGAACGAAGGGACCGTTCATTGCTGTGGTTGATTGGAGGTTGGGGTCAAATTATCATGTAGGGCTTATATATCTGAAACCTTGGATTAGTCGTGAGATTTCCAGGTGATATTTATTGTTCACGTCCTGAGTAGTTCGATTACTATTGGTCAGGAGGTAAACCGCTCGTTTATGCTGAGTAAAAATACTTATTACATGCACTCTGTATGGTAATAGTAACGCTTATGTTAAGTAATAGGCATCAAACCTGGTTGACAGAACAAAATATTGCTGGAATTTCTCTAGCGTGCTCTTCGTACTAAGTTGATGATGTTGTGTTGAGCTAGAAAGGCGCACACATGGGCAACTACAGGCATGAACCCACGGGGTTGGCGGTAGTTCTATTGTGGCTTAATAGGTCTCGAAATATGATATTACGTGCTCGACGTTAATTTACCGTAACTAAATTTACGATTGAATATTATGCGATCCACCCGATTCTCGCCAACCTGCCGACTCGTTGGAAACTTTGCCATAAGCCGATACTGTTAATGTATCCATGATTAGCTGATAAGTATGTATCATTCGAAATATTCAATGCCATTCCAGAACCGGCAATGAAATTGTCCGTTGTTATGTATAATGACCCTCAAAACCCAAAGTGTAGATATATTATATTCCCCCTGGTGTCATAGATTAGATGGGTGATCATGGCAAGATATCGAGAATGTAGTACGTAATTTGACAGCAATAAAACTAGTTAAACACGTAAGTGGACTTAAGCGGCAAATCAGATAGTAGGGAAATACTTCTTGTGATAGTTCGAGACGCAGTCGCCGAAACCCGTCTCAGAGAATATTCATAACGTCATGCGATTCTGAACGGCCAAGCAGTGCTACTGTAACGGTTCCGCGAGGCAATTTAATGTGATTAGAAAATGGGGTTCATCAATGGCTTTTTTCTTCTGACCGTCAGGCCATCGAACCCTAAAATAAATTTAAAATGTCTCCCTTATTGTAATGAAGAGATATATCTCGATTTTTTTATATCATGTAAAAGAAGCGATAGATAATTATGCATATGTCGTCAAAACTACGGTCTTTCTCAGAGAAATTATGCTGGACCACCATAGGCGACGCGGGGGTACTTGAATTTATCACAGGGCAAGACCCTGTCAGCCAATCAGAGACTGGGATCGCAGTGGATTATAACCCATAACCCACTCTTCAGAAATGAATTATAGTCATAATCCATGGCACGATCCTTGCTTCTGATTGGTTGACAGGATGCTGCAACCTGAAGAGATGGCATGCAACAGACTACAATGTATTCATTGTTGTACCAATTCAAATTTAATTAAAACAGCACATCTTCAACTTGCAATTTACACAACACATTAGAAATCAAAAGTAATTGTCATTTTCTTCCCGGATAGCTCCAAACAGACCGAATCAATTCCGTCGGGAACAACGATGTGCAGAACGTTTTCACGAGTCGAGGGCTTGTCTTCTCTTTTTTGAGGAAGACCAGTTTCCTTTTCTTCGTTTTCCGAGAGCACTTTTTGTTGTTTTGGTTTAGGCGGCTGAAGGGCATTTGAAATATTTTGCAACATGTCTTCCGATGGCTGTTTGTAGCTTCTGATTGCCGTCGATCGATGGCCGTTTCTCCCGGTGATCGATTGTTCATCAAATCCCCGTTCGAATAGTCTCGTACAACATGTAACTTACGTAACTTTACCGCTGTGATTTGTGATGTCCCTGTGTCAGCCTCGTAGTCAATCCCGACATCCTTATACATGATGTCCTTCAGGATATTAACGCCGACAGTTTGCTGAGAAAACACTATACTCCTAGTATCTCGATTTGACATTGGTCTCCGATAAAAACGACCCGAAAAACCAATGAGGGAAATATATTTTTCATATATTCGCACAACACACCGTTCATTCGTTGGATCAGAAAATTGTCTTATTACCTTAGATTTGGATTTGCAATCACTCTTGCCCGTACAAGTCTTAGACAGCCGTCCTTCATACTGCAGAAACTTTTGCCCATTTTCATCAACTCTAATGTGAAACTCGTTCGCTAAAGGTTTTTGTGTTCATCCATAGCTCTCAGTCCGAACATTTTGCAGTTATAGAAGTGCACGATGTCTGACAAACCTCGTGCTGTTTCAGTCGCTGCGATGCCACAATCTCTCCCCGTTTTTTCCGTCACAGGATCAGCCTGTTACACAACGATGCCGAAACTCTCAGACATCAACTCTTCTTTTCGTTTTTCCAGAGCGTTTTGAAATGTTTTGAAGGTTCCGTCAGTCTTTGGAACAAATGGATGCAGAATTTTACAAGTGGTATAGCCACAAACTGATGACGTCAAATCACCGTAAGGCGTCTGTGAAGGCGTCTGAGTTTTGTGTACGGCAATTTGGCGTCATCAGTTTGTGGTTATACCGCTTGTAAAATGAAGCCCTGCTTTGCAATGAACCTGATTCAAGTGTGGGTATAGTCCAATTATGGTCAGGGACACTGCGACATTGAAATTTCCTCCATATGGCCCATTCGTTGTACAGTGATACAGCCCAACTGTTGGCATGCATGGTTCGCACCGGTATTCTTTCGCTCAGACTTTGCTTGAATTAATTCTCAAGGGACTTGAATATCGTTTATCATTGACCTGTTCATTTTCATTACAAAGCTCCTGCGTTGATATCGCATGCAGTCGCGTGTATGGTGACTTCCTTCCACTCAAAACCACTATCAAGAGACATTTCGCGTTCCTTGATTACGGTACCGATCTCTGTGTTATTTGAAGTACAACTGAAAGTATTGCCGAAAACACAAATATATAAATCAAAGTTATCACCTGGCAAGGCCAATAAGATAGAATTCGAGTCTATTGTTTAGGCCGCGTAATAAGTGATATACAATCGGGGGCTACGCCTCCTCGTGTATAACGCACAATCGCCCGAACTAGTTCTTATCTATCACGTAAGGGGCTACTCGAGTTAAACAGGTTGCGTTGCCCACGATACGTGAAATACCGCATGCTTCCACAACGACGAATCCCTACAATTGCAGGAACACGATGAATGGTGTGCATTCACATCGACGCTCACTCGCAGTCCTACTAGCAATCAGTCACACACGAAGCCATTCTCTAATTGCCAATTGGTAGGCATGCATCAGCCGCTGCCATCATGTTGGCTACACAAAGCAGTGTCTTGATATTATAATGCGACGAAAGACGACGAAAAGAACTGACGGTTACTAATTAATTAAGCTATCGTCCAACCGCTTTGCAGAATTTGCGACGAGACATGCAAATGTGACGAAAGCTGACCTATAGCATGCTTGGAAACACACCGAGTCAGTTCATATCTCGTTTGTTTTCTACGTTCGTTTAGTGAAAGATCGCCATTGCAACATAAATGAGCGAAGATTTCAAAATGCCTCTTTTTCATCCATTTTGTCAACCACACTACAGATTAAGTAGTTTTAAGTGGTACTCACATGCCTTTTCAAACTCTCGTAATTTCATATGCATTGAACCAAGTTCTCGTAAAACAGTTTCGTTCTTGCTTTCCCGCTCCAGTCTCTCTTCAAGTACCCTTATAACAGCTCGAACTGCTCTTTTCCCATCACGATATCTAGACCCTAAATTTGCTGCTTTATTGAAATAGGTCCAGCCATTCCAGTCATCATTCAGCAAATCGTACGTACACGCTAGAGCAAAATACGCCCATGATGTGTAAAAGGGACCTGACAGTGTGCCGCCATCTATGAGTTGGGTGAGCATTTCTTTTGTTTCATCACGCTTGTTCATTAAATTAAGTACTCCAGCCTTAGAGAGCACAGCATGGTGGAATACTCCACCAGCGAATTTAATAGCTTCGTCGTAACAAAGTAATGCCTTTGACAACAACTGACGATTAATTTCAAGTGAAGGATGACGTTGATATTTTGCAACATATATCTGCCCTAACATATCCGTCAGTTCCGGAGATTCTGGTTTGTGTTCTATGGCATTATGGACTACATTTAAGGCTCTGTCATAGTCTTCGCTATGAATTAAAAACTGAAGGACTTCACCAAGTATTATTGGAGATGTTGGATGTAATTCAAGAGCCCTTTCGACGTAAGGTTTTGCGTCATCGTATTGACCCATATCAGTATATAGCTGTCCTAACATTGCCATGGCACACCCATGATTCGGATTTATTTCAAGAACTTTCTCAGTTAAATGTTCAATCCGGTAAACCATCATTGAGGCTTCTTTACATTTTAGATCGTCGAAAATTCGCCTTCCTCTTAAGCGACAAGAGGAAAGCCAATAAAAATAACCAATCGACTTTCTTTGGGAACGCTAACAAAGCTTGTTTAAGCAACCAATGCCCTCATCATTTGCTCCCTTCGTGAAGTAGAGAAAAGCAACGCCCTTGTGGCCATAAACATATGATTTTCGTTTCTCGGCCAGTTTACCATAAAATGACTTTGCGATTTCATTTAACCTTTCCCTAACCGTTACCGTTTCACCAAACAAGAAATGAACCCATGCGATATCTGCAAGAATAACCAACTTATCACCCATTGGTCCATCGTTATCATCACATCTGCCAAGTTCTTTTTGATTGTCAGAAAGGGCTTCGTCAAACCATTTTAAAGCGGCTCTTGGGTCTCTCTCGTGTTCCGGCCTCAGTTTTGACACGTACAGATAACCTTTCAAGGCTTTGTTGGGTACAGGAGCGAGATCGCCATGGTGTTTAAGCATATCATCAGCAGCAGACATTAGATACTGGAGTGAAAGAGATGAGACAGCGATTTGTGAGAGAAGGGAAAAGACGAAATTATGTCGATAAGTCTAACACAATACGTCAATTCACTTACAACATCATAAGCACGTATGACGTACTTTGTGTATTTATTTTTTTATTTTAGTTCCAAGTTAGATCCTACAAGTCGCGTTAATATAATCCCATGGTATGCAAAAGCTATAATATTACATTTCTTTCGAATTGTATGTGAAACGGGCTACGTTGAAGTACCATTACAATAATTATATTTTAACAGTGGGTGGATATGTGACGACCAGATCCAGTAGTGAGCGGTGCGCTGTGTGTATACACGCACGCCATGATTCATACATACAATACAGCATAGTCTGTGCAATTTAGCCGGTTTTAGCGGGAAAGTATATAAGTGTGCTTGACTTTGATTGGTTTGAGTTAAATCACGTCAGAAAAAATATAAATATATGTAAACACAGGATATTATAGGGAAACTGGCGAAGATGGCAATTGTCTTCATTGTCATGGAATTTGGGAGTAGCTATCTCTTCATAAAATTTTTCATCAAAATTCTCTAACATTAACACTACAAAAGAATAGACGATGTAATAAAATAATGAAAGCACAACTTAACAGATTTGTTTTGCAGTGAATAGCACAGTTCTAGAGAAGAAAATATATGAAAAGTTGAACACTATTACCTCAAATGTAAAATCGAAATTCGCATCCAGTTTCCACGTAAAGTGACAGGGCAACGTATGCAGTATATCTTCGTAGCTCTTGTGTGTATCATCCAATTTGAACGAACATACTGTTGAAAATTACAAGAAACTAGATCAAATAAATAAAAAGATATATAAATCTACCTATTAGCGTTCGTTACTGACTTTTTCTGTTTGACGGAAGAATCAAAGAGTATTCATACAACGTGTCGTATATATGACATGGAAAGAAAAACTTAAACGTGAAATAAAATATACAAATAAATCCCTATCGAAATGTCGGTAATGCATTTTTAGCTCACGTGTTCACACACGTGAGCATATGTCGCAGCGATGTCTGTCTGTCTGTCTGTCTTTGTGTCTGTTCGTCTGTCTGTCTGTCTGTCTGTCTGTGTGAGAACTGATTAGTTTTTGGTGGGTGTGGCTTGCTAACTTTTTGCTCATTTGCATAATTAATGATTTTAGAAAAAAACCCAGATATTAATTAACAACGACTGCACATAATTTGATGAGATTTGCTACAAATGTTGATCACACCAAGATATATTAGCTGAGATATATTAGGGATGACATAAAAGGTAACCGATAATTTGCATATTTAATGAACTTTCCTAATTAGAGATATATATCTGATTTTAGTTGATCAAAATTGACAAAACTTGGTATGTATATTGAAGATACTATGATTTAACATTATTGAAGGTCATTACAGCATTTTTACTATCAAACTCTTAATTTGCATATTTAATGAACTTTTGAAGTTAGGGATATTTATTTGAATTGACTTGACCAAAAATGACGAAACTTGCTATGTACATTATAATAAAGATACTATGATATAACATTTTTGAAAGTCATTAAACAGTTTTACTTCAGCCAATTCCTTATTTGCATATTTCATAAACTTTCCTAATTAGATATATATATCTCAATTGACTTGACCAAAGTTGATGAAACTTGCTAAGTACATTGAAGATACTATGATATAACATTATTGAAAATCATCAAGCAGTTTTACTTCAGCCAATTCCTTATTTACATATTTAATGAACTTCAGTAATTAGGGATATATATCTGAATTGACTCGACTGAAGTTGAGTATGATGAAGCTTGCTACATATATTTAAGATACTATAAGACAACATTATTGAAAGTCATTAACTTTTTTACTTCAGCCAATTCCTAATTTGCATATTTAATGAACTTTCCTAATTAAGGATATTTATCTTTATTTACTAGACCAAATTTGATGAAACTTGCTATGTACATTAAAGATACTACTTTACAACATTGAAAGTCATTAAGCATTTTTACTTTAGCCAATTCCATATTTGCAAATTTAATGAACTTTCCTAATTAAGGATATTTATCTGTGTTGACTAGACCAAAGCTGACGAATTGCTTTGTACATTAAAGATATTATGATACGATATTATTAAAGTCATGTAACATTTTTACTTCAGCCAATTCCTTATTTACATATTTAATGAACTTCACTAATTAGGGATATATATCTGAATTGACTCGACCGAAGTTGATGAAACTGGCTAAATATATTAAGATACTATAAGACAACATTATTGAAAGTCATTAAACTTTTTTACTTCAGCCAATTCCTAATTTGCATATTTAATGAACTTTCCTAATTAGGGATATTTATCTTTATTGACTAGACCAAATTTGATGAAACTTGCTATGTACATTAAAGATACTATGATACAACATTGAAAGTCATTAAGCATTTTTACTTTAGCCAATTCCTTATTTGCAAATTTAATGAACTTTCCTAATTAAGGATATTTATCTGTGTTGACTAGACCAAAGCTGACGAATTGCTTTGTACATTAAAGATACTATGATACGATATTATTAAAGTCATTTAACATTTTTACTTCAGCCAATTCCTAATTTGCATATTTAATGAGAACATTTCAGTCAATCCTTATTTACATATTTAAATGAACTTTCCTTGATTTGGCATATATACTTGGATTTAGACTTTATCTGTGGTGAATATTATGTTAATCATAACACTTTCAATGAAGTTGAAAACATATGGCAAAGGTTCAAATTTACAAATAACTGCAATATATAATGACACACGTGAGCATTGTCAGTTCATATCTGGTACTGTAAAGATGTTTAAGGCATTTGTAATATCGATCGACTTTACCTTCGATATTTGTATCTACCGATGGCCGTTTGTCGCTTTCAAGCACCGTTGCTTCATCGATCGTCTTATGTAATCTATCATTTTTCCGTATAAGTTTAGACAATTCAGTGACCAATTTTTCTGTGTCCTGTTCATGTTTCTTCACAATTTCATTAAAGTTTTCTTTGATAGTTTGATTTTCATTCTGTAATGCCAAATAATCCCGTTCGATCGCCTGTCGGATTTCATGATCGTCATACACCATGGTAACTGCATGTAGGTAGGGGCTTGCTTGGGGTGATTCCAAAATCCTGAACAAGCGTTCTGTTAAACCCGGATCTCTTTGCCAAGGTGACATCTCAGAAGCGATGGGTCGAATAAAAATTCCGCTCTCTTCTACCAGTGTATTCAATTCTTTCAAGGAATAATAAAACATATGAGCAAAGATGTTTTAATGCAAAACATGATTGGGATAAACGGACAGAGTCGTTTTGCAATTGTTCCTTAAAAGTAAATATTAAACATACCGGCATAAATAAATCGGATACACCTACCCTTTGCATCATACTGATATTGGTGGCTTTTCCCAACTACCTCTTCAGTTCTTACACGTGAAAGCTGACCGATATCCAGATGCAGAAATCGATTGATCCCAAGTGCACCAAGAATCTCTGGTCGTTCTTTCGCCAAAGCTGAGACTTTTTGAGGAGCTTGTACTTTGAATAGCATTATGGATGATTCCTCTTTGCTTCTTTCTTCTTTAGGGCTAGCTATCTCAATTACACTAGTGCCATCGCCGCCGAGCATCTTTGCCAAATCAGCTTTTCTCTTGTCAGATCTTGAGATTGAACTTTCTAATTCCACAGCGACAAATTGGGTAATGTTGCCTGAAAAATAAGGTTAAAAATAAAACAAGTTTCAAGGAACACACGGTCAGATTAAAACTGTTTATACTATGACCAACTATACGCTCTTCCTGTATCTATAATTGAATACATTGGCGTTGACATGTAATATTCACAAATTGTGACTATTAATGGTAACATGTTCATTTAGAATGACGAGGATTTATGACAATGTTTCCTCCCGGGCAAATTAACCAAAACTTTTCAAACACGTACAGATATACCAATGCCATATCAAAGCTAAAGAGACTTCAACAATTTTACTTTACTTTGATTATAGTTATATTTATATTATATTTATATGGTTATCTCAAACAATATTCTATTGCTTATATGACTGACTGATTGATAGATTGATTAATTGATTGATTGATTGATTGATTGATTGACTGACTTAATGCCTGACTGGCTGGTTGACTGATTCATTCTTGGAGTACTAAGTTACCTTCTTCTCGCAATGACTCAGATAATGCCGCACTATTGTCAGCAGTAGCCATCTTTCCACATATTGGACAAATATCTGAAGATTCTTCTTTCGGTTCGAAACCTGTCGACGAAATAGTTTAAGGTAAGGTACAATATCAGGATAAAATGTTTGTGCTGAGCGAGGTTTAACAGAGAACTATTTTGAATTCAATCCAAGAAATGGCTAATATCGTTTCTTTTTTACTGTCAACTATTTCAAATTAGTTCTCTTGAAACTCATACCAGAAACACAACTTCGCCCAATCACGAACAAATATAAAATTGCAAAAAAAAAATAATTCTTCGGTGATCATCTCAGAATGTTCCGTGACACCTTGGAGAAAACTGATAAGTAATCACCGGACATGTTCATTTGTGGAGTACCGAACAGGATGAAATTGAATGGTCAGCTCTGTTTACTGAAAAAGTTAGACCCTGCTTGCTAGTTACGCATACAGTTATTCTGCTTTTTGAGGAACATAATTTTAAAACTCCATTCCGACTTTGTCCCTCTTTATTTCATTCTGAAATATAACCTACCTTCCTTCAAATATTTCAACTGCACCACTGCTTGTCGATATTGCCACCGTGGCAACGCCACTTTTAAGGATACAGTCGATATTCGATATTTTTCTAATCTTTCACCGCTTGCAATATCCTCTGTGAAAAGTGACTTGAGTTTCCCGCGTCTGTAGTCAATCCATAACTTTTCCACGGATTTTGATGTTTCACAATGCAGTACAACACAGAGGCTTTTCTTTTTAACTAGTCTGATGGTGATAGGACCAAGACTGTCTAGATGTGCCTGTACATTGGGTAGGTCTTCTGGTGCTGTTATTTCATCTAATATAGCCTTTGCTCTCTCTTTTAGTTTCTCGTCTGCCGGTGTACATCTTAAGAACGAGATAAGGATTTCCACTTTTCCTAGAAAGAGGAATGAATTTAAACGTAAATTACATCTAAGTTTCATTTCCAACAATAACGAACATGGAAAAATCGTACACGCAAGCCAATCTGTATTTGAGTTTCCTTGTTTTAATAACCATCACATTACTTGTGACGTAAGATTTCATTAGTTTGATCTTGTAGCATTTGTTGTTCCCTCGTCACGGTAGAAAAGGTACGCAAGGAGCGCTGGGATTGTACCAGTGTGGTAGCCTTCGATGCGTTGTTTAATTTTGCTACTAGAGTAGTTGAGACACTACAACAGTGGACAAAATGAACAATTTAACCATGTCAACTGTCTTATCAGAAGTACTCCCAGAAACAAGTACAGGGATAGATTGACTAATGACCAGGCCTGAAATACCAGGAATGTAACTATCAAACACCAAATATGATCAACCTTATTATATTATTCACCGGACAAGGATTTCGTATGCATCAATTTATGTTTCTTGGTCGTTCATCTGATGCCCTACTTGTAATTAGCGTAGACCAACAAACTCAGATAGGAAATCAGAAAATGAAAAAATTCAAATTGGGTTACAGTCGCCAAATCCCACTTGCAGTTTTGAAAGTTGAAGCCCGCCCTGCACAGGGTTAACTAAAATAAATGACGAGAGCAGCGAAGACTAATCTACCACTAATTATAGTGATGGTTATTAAAGGCAGTGACAAGACATGTTCTAAGAAAATAAGCATGCTAAAGCCATTCTATTAATTTTTAAGGCAATGTTTCCATTCCTAGTAAATACCCTTATTTTGTCCCTCATTAAGAGATAAGGCATTATATGCACAGTGATTATATGCACAGCATTGTATACACAGTCAGAGTTATATAGAGCCTAAGTATCCGCCTTAATGCACTTACCTATGTCTGTTAAATGAATATGATGAGAGGTCGATTCACCGTGGCTATTTTTATTATTACCATTATTTAGTTCTCCTTCCTCAATGGTGCCTTCAGCATCACCTTTCCCACCTTCAAGGGGAACTTGAGTTTCGGAAGTGCCGATGTTTACCATGTCAATGTGTCCTACATTGAAGTATTAAACAGAGAACGACCATGACGTTGATAGTAAGAAAATTCGAATTACATCAAAAGTCGAGGCTCACATTTCTGCGACCATTCAATTATGGTTTCAATTAGCCATTTCGGTTCGCTTCAAAGATTGTTAGTTGAGAGAGAGAGAGAGAGAGAGAGGAGAGAGAGAGACAGAGAGACAGAGAGACAGAGACAGACAGACAGACAGACATTACAGACAGAGAGAGAACACAGAGACAGAGACACAGAGAGAAACAGAGACAGAGAGAAGAGAGAGATAGAGACAGACAGACAGACAAACAGACAGAGACAGATAGTATGAGTGTGAATTTAAGGTACCTTGATCCGACTTTGTTATTTGGTCATCTTTAGGAAGTGTCGACACCAAGTTCAATAGATTTGTCTGAAATTCAGCAATAATACCGTCCTTTGCAGCTTTATGTAATTTCGTCATCAGGGTTTGTTCAGTGTCACACGCCATATCATAGTTCTTCAGAGTTTCCATGATATGCTCTTCCCACTTTTCACTTACTCTGTCTGGAGTATCTGCGTGCTCAATGTTGCAAACAACTGAGTTTACGTCTGCAAATTGTTCTTCAATAAACGAGGCAAAGCCTGTTTGTTTCGACACGAGGGATGGCACACCTGCTGCGCTGCCTAGCATACCAACAATACCAAATGGATCGCCCTCGGCAGTGAATACTGTCAACAGACGACACTGCTTTAGATCCTGTTTTATCTTTATATCTTTATCTTTATCTGATAATGGTGGATAAATGTTGATTTTGAGAAAACTCGAATCGGCTTTTTCATTGAGGAAATTCTGGCATGCTTTGCAGCAGTTGTTCGGAATCCCTCGGATCTTCCAATGCGGTCGAACTTTATCATACTTGTACAAGTTGGCTACCTTTCCCATGGTCATGGCTGCTGCTTCTAAGCTTTGAAAGTTTTTGTCGTTTCGTACTGTATGCAGAGAGTACACTTCCATCTTTGTGTCGACAGTTGTTTGTAGCACATCAAAATTATCAAAGTCTTCTCCAACCCATGGAATATATGGAAGGTGCTTTTTATCGTTCAAGTCTCTGTACATGTTCTCATTGTAGTTGTATATGTTTGTTCCTACAGAGACGATAGCAAATGCTGCTTCAGCATACTCCATCATCTCATCTACCTTGTCTTGCAAGGTTTCTGGATCTAAACCCATGTCTTCAGGAATCTCATAGTAAAATGGAATGAAAATAGCATTTTAAATAACGTTTTCTTGATGGTCAGGGCAGCTCTAGCGGTCCCATTTTTGCACGCATGACCAAATATTACTGATATTGTCTTGCAGTTCTTGAGATGTGGAAAGTATGCTCGTGGAGCACAAACATATGATGTTCATCTATTTTCATCTCCAGTTTAGGATCTGGAAGTATTAAACGAACTCCATTTCTTTTAGCATCTTCTATTTCTTTATCAGTAGCGCTTAAAACTGTTAAGTAAACAGGATGACCCCTTCTGGCAAGTTTAATGGCAAACTCCTTCTGCACAAAACTGGTCGTCAAAGGACACTTTCTCGCCGTCCACTCTTTGCCAATGATCAACACTCCTTTCATTTCAGTCATTCTGACACTGCGAACGAAGAGTAATTGATCAATGTTTTCTGTATTTCGGAGGTAAATACATTCAGTACTAGACGTTAAAGAGAGAGAGTCGCCCATTTTTTCATGAATTTTGTTTGATACGAGATACTACTTATATTGTTTGACGTGTTGGAATATACTGAATAAATGGGTGACCTTGCATATATTCGACACCTGTTTTAGACAAATTAAATGAAACCATTGCGAAAATGAATTAATGGTCATGACCATTAAATCATTTTCGCGATGGTTTCATGTATCGTGTCTAAAACCTGGGTCAAACATATGCGTGGTCACTCATTCAATCAGTATCTTTCAACATGTCAAACAATATAAGTAGAATCTCGTATAAAAAAAAAAAATCATGAAAAAATGGGCAACTTTGCCCTTTAACTGGCACACTACTCTCATATGCTCAAGACAAACGGAAAAAGAGTTGAATGCAAACTTTAAAATCAAAGACATTTACCGGATATACCTCCAGCAGCAGATCACATATTCACATATATAACAGCTTCGCAATTGTTAACCGTGGTATGAGACATCTTTGTCATGGCAGGCAAATGTGTCTTTACTGTCATGTTGTCATGCGAGTACAACCTAACCTACCTATATATATATATATATATATATATATATATATATATATATTATATATATATATATATATATATATATATATATATATATATATATACGCGCACACACACGCACGCACACACTCTGGATATCGTGGAATTTGTAGCTGTTTGTTCATGCACAAGGCAATCTTATATAATATGTATTATGAGAACACATCAAGTACGTTTAGTACAATAACCAGATATAAACGGAAAATGCTCACGTCTTTCAGTATATATTGGAGTTGTCTGTTAATTTGAACGTTTGCCATATGTTTACAACTTCATTGAAAGTGTATAATCAACATCATGTACAATATTCACCACAGATTAATTCCAAAGGTCTTTAAGTATACACAATTATGAAATAAGCTGAAATAAACATGAAAAATGTCTTTGACTGTTATTGTAACACCACTTTACATTGCAAGTGTAATTGCCTTTGGTCATGTCATTCATGCTATATATGCCAAACTGTGAAAGCTCATTAGATATGCAAATTGTCAATTAACTGAGATGATAATGAAAATATCTTTCACTAATACAGCATATTTGTCTAATCAATATGCATAGCAAGTTTCATAAACATTTTTTAGTGTCCTTCAAGTCTATATCCCTAATTGGAAAGTTAATTAGATATGGAAATTAGTAACTTGCTAATGTAAAAATGCTAATTCAAATGTATTTCTCTAATGAGGAAAGTTCGTTGAAAATGCAAATTAGTATTAGATGTTCTAACAAATATAAACCGACTTTTGGCTATAACATATACTTTTTCAATGTACAGAGCAAGTTTCGTCAACTTTGATCAAGTCAATCTAGATATATATCCGTAATTAGGTAAGTTTTTTTTTAAATATGCAAATCAGTAGTTAGCTGAAGTAAAAAATGCTATATGTCTCTCAATATGGTCTTAACTTAGCGTCTTTATGTTCATTGCAAGAGTTGTCAACTTTGATACCGCCAATCAAGGTACCCCTTATAGGGAAAGTTCGTTTATCATCCAAATTAGTGATTAGCTGAAGTAAAAATGCGAAATCACTTTCAATATTGTTTTAAGCTAGTATGATTATTATATATAGCATGTTTGGCCAACATTTTTTGAGTTAATCTTGGTATATCTCCCGTAAGAGGAAATTCACTAGATATGCAAATAAATATGCAAATATATGTCGTGAACTGGTCAAAATCTCGTGGTATACCATCGCTTGGTGTGCTTATTGCTTAATCATAGACTACCATAGTGAAGCAACAATCCGTGGCACATTTTGCCAACCAATAAATCAATTTGCATTTTCAAAAAAGAAAATCGAAATGGAACTAATTTTCAATTTTCAAATGGTTTTATCATCTTGATTATTAACTTTTAGGCCTATTTCTAAATTTAAAGTCTTTGGGCTGAGATTGAAATATAGGAAACAGGTGTATACTGCCGTGAGGATGGCACTTTGCGGCCATTCAAATTTCCCTCTGACAAACTCTATTTCCCACAATGCACATTTCCGTTTTTTCAATTTCCAATATACCAAATGTCCAATTTTCCCATTTCATTTGGGGCGTGGCCCAGTATCTTTTCATTACTATGGCGGAAATAACTGTATCGAAATGGAATTAAGGTGTAACATTTATCTCAGTGTGACCAAATATACTGGGGGAGGGCTTGGTTATAATTATTCGTACAAGATACTTTTAAAAATTAGCGGGAATGAGGGACTGGTCAGTTTCTTCGGCCTAGGAGGCCGGTGGATTCATGGGGGTCACCCTGTTTTTTACTTTGGTGATGGGGTCACCTATTTTGAAATGCCCAATTGGGGGGTCAGTGTGTTTTTAAATTTCGACACGGGCTCATACTTGCCTAAAATGCATCAAATGCATCGTGCTAGCCATGAATTTCATCATTCAGTTTCATTTTTCGGCGCGCCCTTTGGGCGCGTAACTTTAATAATATGAGGTTATTACGAAAATACCGCAAAGGATGCATGAGGACATCGGCGCAGCGTAACGCTCGACAGGAAGCGGAGGGCGATGCACGGCACCAATGTCCTAGTGCATCCTTTGCGGTATTTTCGTGATAATCTTATTATTATACATCTTACATTCTTGACTGGGGCATCAAATTGTCAGAGTAGTGACCGTTTTAGTGCAATATCAACATTTTTTCTTCCGATTTATAGTGCAAATGTAGAACGCTATCTCAGACGGCTTCTGCAAGCTCTGGAGTGTGTGTACTACACACGTACGTACAGAGCGCGCGAGGCTGAACAAACTGACCAGTCCCTAACATCGTCTCACATACTAGTACTGGAAGACAAAAAAAACTGTTCTTTGGTTGGTAGAGTGCGCGTGCACTTCAGGCAATGAATTTAATTTGGTGCGTTCAGCCGCAAGAAATTGAAGAAATGGTTGATAAAGGAAGAAGTCACCGTGAAATAGGTGTTCATCTCCAGAATGTTTTGCCCAGGGCAAGTGGTATCTCTGAATGAACTGTAAGAAGATACTCTCTCAAACATGATATCTTACGCCTTCAAGGTCAAGATTTGGATCGGGTTGTAACGGATGCAATTCATAAAGTGAGCCGGCATAGGGGTTAAAAACTATATGACGGGGTACTTAGATCATTATGAGGAGAGCATCATTGCGTACAAAGATTGACAGCTGAATAAATAAATCAGATAAAATTAAATGTGGATGCCGTTCTCTAATTGGGCTGATGGCTGTCACAATTTTTCACAACGTTCTGTCACGCTCGTGTTTAGGGGAATTACAAGTTGAGGTACTGGATCGTAATGCTTTCAGTAACTGAAGCTGACACACCAAGATCAGCAAGATGTAGATTATAACACACCCTTGTACTTTATTGCAAGATGGCGACCGTGTCGTTCACCGTCAAAGGTCTGATCTAAAGTGTATCTAGTCTAAGCTCTCTACAAAGTTAAATACATCTCTAGACTTACATAATTACAAAAGTTACCACGTGGTAATTTTCCCGCCAGTCTTTGATTGTTTCTTAAGATTAAATAAGATCACACCATGGAATATCCCGTTCTCGATTGTTCTCATTGAAATCTTAACCAATAATTAATTAAACTATCACACTATCTCTTATCTGCTTCTCGTTCGATCTGAGTCAATGACCTTCACACGCCTTGGCCACGTGAGGGACGCTTCGAGATAAAATCTCTACAGGGAGGGGCGTTAAAGTTCCAGTTTGCGACATTGACGGGAAGCGCGCAAAAGTTCAGCAGCTCAGGTCAAACTGATTATATTTAACTTTCCTTTCCGGCGGCCGCACCACTATTGTTCTTTGTATGTTCGTGACTCATCCATTGAACGAGTTGCACGCGCAAATAACTGTCACAATATGATGCATTCCTAGGCCAAAGATAGATACTACCAGCTGCCACTCCCAAAACAAAATAGGAGAATAAGATTTCTGGTGAATTGAAAATTGGAAAAACGGAAATATGCGTTGTGGGAAATAGAGTTTGTCAGAGGGAAATTTAATTAGCCGCAAGGTGCCATCCTCGCGGCAGTATACAGCTGTTTCCTACATATCAATCTCAGACCAAAGATTTTAAATTTAAAAATAGGCCTAAATTTAATAATCAAGATAATTAAACCATTTGAAAATTGAAAATTAGCTCCATTTCGATTTTGGTTTTTGAAGGTGAAAATTGGTTCATTGGCTGGCCGAATGTGCCACGGATTATCAACATTTCGGTGAATTTCTAAAATTCAATTTCTTGCACACATATCAATTTGTAACCATCCTAGTCTAATCAAGTACATTAATATTAATTGAGAGTACATAAATACACATATTTACCTATATTTGTATTGGAAAAAATATTCCTCGTTTCCTCATAGACTTCCATGTATAGTGGACATTTTCAGTGAAATTCCAAAATCAGATTTCTTGTACACATAATATGCACCTTTAACCATCATATGCCAATCAAATCCAATTCCATTGATTATTCAACGTCTGAATATGCACAAGTATAGCAAGTTTTTCATTGGAAAAAATTATTCACAATTTTATCATAGACTCCCATGTATAGTGGATGAACATTTTTGGTGGAATTCTAAAGTCAAATTTTTTGTCCACATACCAGTTGTAACAACCCTATTCCAATTAAGTACATTTATGTCAATTATCAAATATCTATAAATGCATAGATATAGTTTTGTATTGAAAAAGTATTACATAGTTTTCTCATAGACTACCATGTATAGTGAATCAACATTATCAACAGCTGATTATCAATTAAATCCAAATATCAAAATTTTGTACACACACGCTTGCGCAAAAATATTGCGATCCACCTGTAATTTCTGTCCAATCCCTTTTAGGGGTAATTTCAAAATTATAGCAAGTCAGAAGGGAAAATTTGAACATTAACACCTTGTGAGTTTGTAAGGAGGGTCATTTGAAAAATCTGAGAATCTTTTTTGGATTCTATCGCCCCCGAGGTGTTTGTGTGTGCAGCTTTACTCAAGCAATATGGGGGGGGGTCATGAAATGTTTGTCATCTTAAAAGGGGGTCATCAATTTTTTGGTGCAATGGGTAGGGGTTCACTTATTTTGACTGATGCGCAGGAAGAATTTGCCGGCCCACCCCGGGCCATAATAACTGAACGCTCCAGATTTGATTCTGATCCGATTAGCCGTTCTTGAGATATCGTGCAACAGACAGACAGACAGACAGACAGACAGAGCTGCGACATTGGCTCAGTAATATTACATGCAATCATTCATCGTACACTTTACCCTCTGGAGAAGATGCAATGAAGTTTTTGTATACAATACAAAATGTCCTTTTCTAGATAAGTCTTTCACAAGGAAGAGCCTTTTCTTTGACAACATTAATAAGACTAAGCGCAGCGAGGTGAATTAAAAAAATAAATTAATTTGCAACATTACAGTTTTTGCTTTATCTCTTCTATTTTATATGCACCTATTCCACACTATTCAGTCTAGGCCGGGTTTTCCTTGCAGTTGGTTTGGGTGAGACTCCTTTGTATCGTGCGCGCACACACACACACACACACATACACACACCTACACCTACACACACACACACACATATACACACACACACACACACACATATATATATATATATATATATATATATATATATATATATATATATATATATATATATAACACAAAACAATAGTCTTGCCTCCAAAATTCCATCTACCTCCTACCTCCCCTTCTCACCTCCCCTGTTCAACGGAAACAAAGTTGAGTTCATGACAAGTATAATGATATCAGACCTTGTTTCGATTTGCTATTTAGTGATTAGGGACTGGACACAAATTACAGGGGGGAAGGTGTTTTTCGAAACACTGCTGCATCAAAATAGTGACCCTTCAAAAGTTCATGCACAAAAATTAGTGACCCTTTCCCTTATCCGTGCATGAAAATAAATGACCCTCACCTGTTACTCAATACCCAACAACAAACCCGCAATGTGTTCAAGTCCCCCCTTCTGACTTGCTATACTTTTGAAATCCCCCTCCAAAAAGGAAGGCAAAATGTGGCTGATGTAACGCTTTGTCCAACAAATATCAAATCATCTGTGTGTGATAATTCATGTAAATGTAGTTTGCTTGAAGTGGCAGGTAAAAAGTGCATGCGTGTACAAAATATGTAATTTTTACATTTCATCGATAATGTTGATTCACTATACATTGTAGTTGACTCTAAGAAAACTATGAACGTGTATTTTCCAATATAAAACTAGCAATATCTGTTCATCTATACATGTTTAATAACTGATATAAATATACTTGATTAGCATGGGTTGTTTACAAGGGCACATATGAACAAGATATTTGATTTTGGAATTTCACTCAAAATGTTGATCCACTTTACATGGGAGTCTATGACAAAACTAAAAAATTCTTTCACAATTAATAATATGCAGTTTTTGTACATATATGGACCCTGAATAATTGACATAAATGTACTTCATTAGAAGAGGGTGGTAACACGTGCATCTGTGTACAAGAACTTTGTCTTTGAATTTTGCATAAAAAGTTCATCCATTATACATTGTAGTCTTTGACAAAACAAAGAATACTTGTTTTAAAATACAAAACTTGGCAAATCTGTCTATTTATGTACACTCGATTATTGGTATAAATGTTCATGATTAGACTAGAGTGGTTTCAAGTCAATGGTTGTGCAAGAAATTTCATTTGGCATATCACTGAAATGTTGATTCACTATACATGGCAGTCTATGATGAAAGTATGAATAATTTTTTTCCAATACAAAACTAGGTAAATCTGTGCATTTATGTACACTTGATTATTGGTATTAATGTTCATGATTAGACTAGAGTGGTTTCAAGTCAATGGTTGTGCAAGAAATTTGATTTTGGAATTTCACTGAAATGTCAATTCACTATGCATGGCAGTCTATGATGACACTATGGATATTTTTTCCAATACAAAACTAGGTAAATTTGTGCATTTATGTACACCTAATTATTAGTATTAATGTTAATGATTAGACTAGAGTGGTTTCAAGTCTATGGTTGTGCAAGAAATTTGATTTTGGAATTTCACTGAAATGTCGATTCACTATGCATGGCAGTCTATGATGAAACTATGGATATTTTTTTCCAATACAAAACTAAGTAAATCTGTGCATTTATGTACACCTAATTATTAGTATTAATGTTAATGATTAGACCAGAGTGGTTTCAAGTCCATGGTTGTGCAAGAAATTTGATTTTGGAATTTCACTGAAATGTCGATTCACTATGCATAGCAGTCTATGATGAAACTATGAATATTTTTTTTCCAATACAAAACTAGGTAAATCTGTGCATTTATGTACACTTAATTATTAGTATTAATGTTAATGATTAGACTAGAGTGGTTTCAAGTCCACGGTTGTGCAAGAAATTTGATTTTGGAATTTCATCGAAATGTTGATTCACTATACATTGTAGGCTATGAGGAAACTACAAATAACTCATAGGTTATCTGATCCTAAATTGTTATTCAAAAGTTGTTCGACCTGAAGCTTCCAGTTGTTATTGATGACATTTTGCACTATTCTGAATAGTTTGTATTCTGTCAATGTCCTCAAAAAAATAAAAATGTACATACAGCGACATAAACATTTGACACCGACCTATACCCAATGTATTGCCAATGGGAGAATGATATCAAATAAGTGATATCCCAAATTGTTATTGAAAGAGTCATTATAGGGGACAGTTATGCACAATAGAGGAGTTGGATAAGTAGAAATCATGACAACTTAAATCAATGTGGCTGCTTGGATCATCAATACATTGTTTATTATACCCTTAAACTTGCGCCCGAAGGGCGCGCCGAAAATTGAAATGGCAGAAAATGAAAGTGCCAGGAGGTATTTTTTCTTTTTTAAGTATTCCATATTCTTCAATACGTGCACATGCAATTTCAGCTTTGATGCAAAAAAGGTGACCCTCCCCCATAGGCATACACAAAATTTTATGACCCTTCAAAAATGCTTGCGCGAAAAATGGCGACCCACCCCCAAAAAACACCGGCCCAACCCCCCTGTAATTTGTGTCCAGTCCCTTAGCGATACCATACTGCCCAGTTATCATGTCAGACACTAAATAAGTTGAACAAAGTCGAAAACCTTGTTGACATTTCAACATTCTCTCCTTATTGGCGAAACACACGACTAGACAATGCTGTGTCACTAAATTTCTGTTCAGGAATATTGACAAAATATTGATAAGTTAAGGTTTGGTATATGAAAGCGATATTTAATAATAATAATAATAATAATAATAATAATAATAATAATAATAATATAGGGTTCTTATATAGCGCACATATCCACAATACTACCTGTGATGAAGGCGCTTTTTTTACAATTATTATTACCCCTGGTCACTGGACCTAATATGATACCACTCAACTCCCTGGGGAGCAAGCAACAGTTCACATTTGCAGCCAATAAGCGCAGCAGAGCTAAACACACACATTACAACCACTGTCCTACCAGGTACCCATCACTCCTGGGTGGGGAGAAGCAATGAGGAATAAAGTGCCTTGCCAAGGACACAACACCACAGCCATGCAGGCTCGAACTCGCCATCCTTTGATCGTGAGTCCACTGCTCAAGCCACTGGCCCTCCCTATTTTACCCAGAAATACATTTCCAAGCGACTGGGGAATATATGCCAGCGTTAAAAGCAAGCATCAGATATTCATCTACACGGTAGTATCCGGTTGGAATGTGCGTCCTTGCCTGGTCATACAAGCCAATTCAAAACTTCATAAATCATGTTTTTTTGGTTTCAGAGACTAAACATATAATCTATCAACATAATTTACAAGCTTTTCGATAAATTATTATTTGCCAAGTATGTAATGACAAGAATTCGATATAAAATGACCACATACCTCGTTCACAGCCATGTGATTTTAAAGTATTGGATCACGCCCCGGAGTGCTCTTTCCACTTGCTTTAGTTCTCTTCGTCTTTAAATTTCGCAAAAACTTGGATAGGAAAGACACTTCGAATATACATGCTGTAAATAGAAAATCCCCCTCTGGGTGGTATCTTTGTCACACAGGGAAAGAGAAGTGTCAGTCGTAACAGAGCTAGAGTTGGATTACGGCTTCATCGAGTAACACTAGTCGCCATTATTTGAGGCAAAATTCCAAAGTCGACAATCGATAAGCGCATTTTGATGATCATTGATGTATACACCAGTTATATTAACATATTAACTCCATTCGATTTGTTACTGATAACGGAACACCTGACAACATAGAGTAGGCTTGAAACAAGTCTAATTACATGTTAACAGTAATTTTCTAGTTTTTATATTTGATTATTACTACAAGTAAGGCAACAGAAATATTTCCGTTTTCGGTATATTGACCGTTGGGTTTTATTTCATATTTTTGACAAAACATTTAAACAGTAACGCCATATAGCCAGTGATATTTTTAAACTTCGCTATCTTTGATGGATGGGATCGTGTCATCATATCTTTTCCTTCATGATATTCTCGTGTCTCGTCAGGGCAACGTCCTTGAATGTATGTCAAAGGGAAATTTTGAGTCTTCGGCTTCATCAGCTATTCGGTAGTGGTTACAAAATACTAGTGTTTAAAAATATTTCAGTACGAATAATTTACAACGTGACATGGTCAAGATGAGCTCAGTGAGTACTTAACGCAAAATAAAGGGCGTTCCAAATTATAGTCGGTCATTTGATGGCTTTTTGGGAGCCAAAGCACCAATATCAAATGCCCAAAGTTGGACAGTGTTATAGGGGTTTCTAAAAACTACAAAAAAACTGATAGATTCTAGGCCATGGAAACCAGTCGGTCTTTTTTAAGGTACTCCACTTGAAGGAAGTCGGAATCATACTTAGTCGTATAAATGTCTGATGTTATGTTCAATTTCTTGGTTAGATACATCACCTACGATTATCCAAATGGTTGCTGAATTTTAAAGAGTATGATTTTTTCATAGATACATCTAAAGGTTGGGAACACAATAACATGTACATAGGGAGTAAATTACTCTAAGACCTCTTATTCACTTCCAGAACAGGCAGTTTGTACAGTACGCTAAGATATTCCCATTGAGGTACGTTGGTTATCAGCCTGATCCAATCGACCATCAGTTCTCCATTGACATATCGCAACTGATAGCGGGCGTTCTTATCTTGTGAGGACCAACGAAAAAGAAGCAAATCGGTGGTGTGATTCGATTAGATGAAATAATTGGCGAACAATGGACATTGTTACAAGTTGGAGACCCGGCAGCCAACATAGCATTCCCCTGTGCATGTGCAGTTGGTCTGCTCATACTGCTTCTGAACAAAAGTTCAAATTTCAAATATTTGACAAACATCTATTCAGTAACGTCATATAGCCAGCGGTATATTTTAAACTTCACTGTCTTTGATGGGGTCGTGTCATCATATCTTTTCCTTCATGATATTCTCGTGTCTCGTCAGGGAAACGTACTTGAATGTATGTCAAAGGGAAATTTTGAATCTTTGGCTTTATCAGCCATTCGGGAGTATTTACAGAATATTGGTGTTTCACAGTATTTCAGTACTGGTAATTTACAACGTGACATGGTCAAGATGAGCTCAGTGAGTACTTAACGCAAAATAAAGGGCGTTCCATATTAAAGTCGGTCATTTGATGGCTTTTTAGGAGCCAAGAGCCCGAAGTTGGACAGTGTTATAGGGATTTCTAAAAACTACGAAACAACCTAACAGATTCTAGGCCAGGGAACAGACCGGCCTATTTTAAGTTACTTCACTTGAAAGAATTCAGAATGATACTTACTCGGATAAAAGTCTGATGTTATATATCGTGATTTTCGTTACGTTTATATGGATGTGTGTTTGTATTCAAGTTTTTCGTCAAGCGCAGTCTGTTATTGAACAAGATGTGGTTACTTCATGCAGTTCTTGCCGTGTCCTTTAGTCTTATTTTGCTTTGTAGACGAAGTTCTAGTGTGCCACATGGACCCACGTTGGCTCCGAAGACGCCATTTGCAACACAAACAGTGTATTACAGTAGAGAACAGCTGCTTGCCATTAGAACTAACTCCGCACTACCATCACCACCAAGTATTGCTACGGAAATTTCACGTCGTAGGAGAAGAGGAAAGAAGGGAGGAATTCGTGAAAGACTTAAACGACGTGGTAATAGAGTTCCTCTGCCAGGTATTATTTTCGGAAATGTTCAGTCGCAACGTAACAAGATGGATGAACTCCACGCAAATGTTCGATATTCATCAACATATAGAAACATTTCTGCCATTGCATTGTGTGAAACATGGCTTGATGACAATACCCCTGATAGTGATATTAATTTATTTGGATTTACCTGCTTTCGAGGCGATAGGACGATCGAATCCGGTAAAGAAAGAGGGGGCGGGGTTTGCCTGTATTTGAACGATAGATGGTGTAACAACGGTACTGTACGAGCAAAACTGTGCACTCCAGATATTGAATTTCTGACCATCAGTATCCGACCGTACTATTTACCTCGGGAATTTTCAAAGATTGTTATTTGCGTAGCGTATTGTCAGCCGAAAGCAAATGTAAGAACAGCTGGTGGACGTTTAGCAGAGCACATTCGACAAATAGAAACTGATTCTCCAGGTGCAGCAATTATCATCGTCGGCGATTTCAATGAATGCCGGTTGAACAGGGTTCTTCCTGACTACCATCAGTATGTAAACTGCCCAACTCGGAACAATAAGACTCTTGATTTCTGCTTTTCTAACATTGCTAATGCCTACTATGCTCGAAGACTTTCTGGGCTTGGAAAATCTGACCACTGTATGCTACACATGGTGCCATCATATCGACAAAAACTGAAACGAGAAAAACCAACGAAAGTTTCGATGTTACAATGGACACCCGATTCAATTGAAAGGCTACGTGCTTGTTTGGATTGCACCAATTGGGATGAGCTTTATGATGGAGATTGCAACAATTCAACGGAGGTGATAACTGATTACATAAATTTTTGTATTGATTTATGCATACCGGTAAAGACTGTCAAACGTTACTCAAACAATAAACCATGGTTTACAAGTAGTCTAAAACATATAATACAGCTTAAACAGGAGGCATTCAGGAACGGAGATAAACAACGTCAAAGAGAAGTTCAAAAATTGCTGAAAAAAGAAATAAGAAAGAAAAAATATGAATATAAGGCGCCGTAAAATAAATTCTTTGTTTGCCGTCCGCGTGAGGGTAGGTTTTTGGACGAAATATGAAAAACAAACACAGATCGTATGCTCGAAAATACGACGCGTTGTGTCCTTCCTTTGTTGGCAATGACGCAGCAACTGACTCAAATGTCGCAAAAACGCAAATGTCGTACGATCGTTTCGATACAAATCAGATTACCTATCTTAAAGGGGTACATCAACCGCTGTATGTAAAGTGTACATGTGCACCTCCTGTTGTAGCGGACTGCAGTATACCGTAAGTGAAGATCGATCGACCGTTTGTTAAGACCTCTAAGTGGTCCCCGACTTCAAAGTGGTTCCCATCCTAAATGTCCGGTAAGATAGGGGTCAAACTCAGTCTGACGACACCGACCGTATAATGGACGCATTTTTGTCACATGGACGTTTTGATGAAATATCAGCTGCTATTTTAGTATTTAATACCTAAAGTTGGGAAAAAATAAACAAAATAAGGGCGGAGCATAGAATTAACAATAGGGAGGGCTAGTGTCTATATCATCATGACTTATCTATAAAATGACTCTTTTGATGTCATATCGACATTTGGAAGTCATTCTAATCGCTGCTCTTAAATACATAAGCGGATATGAAATACAATTTGCAGCAGTACTGTGGCGTATCAATCGCACTTGCGGGTCAAAAATTCATCGCCAAAAGCCAGCCCATAGACATTTTTGGTAGTTTACTTCGACCGGTACTGTAACACTGGTCGGTTCACGACCCATTGTCTACTTCTGCTAGCTACCTCGATAATATAAACATGTATTTTCAACCATTTTCCCGTGAGCCGACGTCCACGAACTCTGCAACGTTTCCCCTCTCGCGTAAAACGTATTGAATTCTTTTGATCTGTCAAAAGTTCAGAACCGAGCAGAAACAGTCGACGGCTCTTAAAAACGGCTGAAATTTGATGTTGCCACATTCGACATAATTAACGGAAGTAGGAGATAGGTCATAGGTAGTGAGAGGTAAAGTAGGTACATATTCATTTCTTCAAAGACTAAGCTATTTCATTATTTTGCGAAGTAAATTAAAAAACTGACTGGTGTCGTAGTAAACTACGTAAAAGGTCCATGGACAGATTAACAGCGGTTCTAAGCGATATCCCTTGACAAGAATGCGATCTATACGCCTCAGCATTGTGCTACGAATGCACAGATATGAAATACCTATGAGCAGGACTCGAGGCACATTTTTTAAGAGTGGGTATTTTTCTTTATATTTTTTAAAAAAATTCATTATGTACCATAGACAGTGACGCGATTGAAGTAATACATTACCTAAAAAAGTTGAATACAGCAGACAGAGCGTAAAATTATCCAAATTTTCAAGGGGACACCTTTGAAGTCAAGAGGACAATTTTGAAGTCATACTGATTGTCTTTATTCAATACTAAAAGTTGGACAAAAAAGGAAGGGTACTCTTGTCTTATTAATACCTGATAATTCGAAGGTCGCATGTTACATTTTCAAGTCAACACATTCTTTTAACATAAACGATGATTAATACAGCAGAGAAAGCGTAAAATCATCCCAAGTCTTCAGGGACCACTTTGAAGTCAAAAGGACACTTTTGGAGTCAAAGTCATTGTGAAGATCCAATACTAAAAGTTGACAAAATTCAAAGGAAGTGTACAAAAGTCCTATTAATACCTGATACTTCACAGGTCGCATGTTACATTTTTCAAGTCATCACATTCTTTCAATAACATAAACGATTATGAATACAGCAGAGAAAGCGTAAAATCATCCTAAGTCTTCGGGACCACTTTGAAGTCAAAAGGACACTTTTGGAGTCAAACTGATTTTCTTTATTCAATACTAAAAGTAGACAAAAATCGAAGGAAGTGTACTATAGTCCTATTAATACCTGATACTTCACAGGTCGCATGTTACATTTTTCAAGTCAACACATTCTTTCAATAACATAAACGATGATTAATACAGCAGAGAGAGCGTAAAATTATCCCGAGATTTAGGGGACCACTTTGAAGTCAAAAGGACACTTTTGGAGTCAAACTGATTTTCTTTATTCAATACTAAATGTTTGACAAAAAAGGTAAGTGTACTATACTCCTATTAATACCCGATACTTCACAGGTCTTATGTTACATTTTTAAGTCAACACATTCTTTTAATAACATAAACGATGTTGAATACAGGAATAGAGAGCGTAAAATCATCCCAAGTTTTCGGGGACCACTTTGAAGTCAAAAGGACACTTTTGGAGTCAAACTGATTTTCTTTATTCAATACTATAAGTAGACAAAAATCGAAGGAAGTGTACTATAGTCCTATTAATACCTGATACTTCACAGGTCGCATGTTACATTTTTCAAGTCAACACATTCTTTCAATAACATAAACGATGATGAAAACAGCACAGAGAGCGTAAAATCATCCTAAGTCTTCGGGGACCATTTTGAAGTCAAAGGGACACTTTTGGAGTCAAATTGATTTTCTTTATTCAATACTAAAAGTTGACAAAATCCAAGGAAGTGTACTATAGTCCTATTAATACCTGATACTTCACAGGTCGCATGTTACATTTTTAAGTCAACACATTCTTTCAATAACATAAACGATGTTGAATACAGGAAGAGAGAGCGTAAAATCATCCCAAGTTTTCGGGGACCACTTTGAAGTCAAAAGGACACTTTTGGAGTCAAACTGATTTTCTTTATTCAATACTAAAAGTTGACAAAAATCGAAGGAAGTGTACTATAGTCCTATTAATACCTGATACTTCACAGGTCACATGTTACATTTTTCAAGTTAGAACATTTCTTCAATTACAAAAAAAGAAGTTTATAAAGCAGACAGAGTGTACAATCATTCGAATTTCTCGGCGACCACTTTGAAGTCAAAAGGACACTTTTGGAGTCAAACTGTTTCTCTTTACTCAATACTTAAAGTAGACAAAAATCAAAGGAAGTGTACTATAGTCCTATTAATACCTGATACTTCACAGGTCGCATGTTACATTTTTCAAGTCAACACATTCTTTCAATAACATAAACGATGTTGAATACAGGAAGAGAGAGCGTAAAATCATCCCAAGTTTTCGGGGACCACTTTGAAGTCAAAAGGACACTTTTGGAGTCAAACTGATTTTCTTTATTCAATACTAAAAGTTGACAAAAATCGAAGGAAGTGTACTATAGTCCTATTAATACCTGATACTTCACAGGTCGCATGTTGCATTTTTCAAGTTAGAACATTTCTTCAATTACAAAAAAAGAAGTTTAATAAAGCAGACAGAGTGTACAATCATTCGAATTTCTCGGCGACCACTTTGAAGTCAAAAGGACACTTTTGGAGTCAAACTGTTTCTCTTTACTCAATACTTAAAGTTGACAAAAATCGAAGGAAGTGTACTATAGTCCTATTAATACCTGATACTTCACAGGTCGCATGTTACATTTTTCAAGTCAACCCATTCTTTCTATAACATAAACTATGTTGAATTCAGCAAAGACAGTGTACAATCATTCAAATTTCTCGGGGACCACTTTGAAGTCAAAAGGACACTTTTGGAGTCAAACTGTTTCTCTTTACTCAATACTTAAAATTGACAAAAATCAAAGGAAGTGTACTATAGTCCTATTAATACCTGATACTTCACAGGTCGCATGTTGCATTTTTCAAGTTAGAACATTTCTTCAATTACAAAAAAAGAAGTTTAATAAAGCAGACAGAGTGTACAATCATTCGAATTTCTTGGGGACCACTTTGAAGTCAAAAGGACACTTTTGGAGTCAAACTGATTTCCTTATTCAAAACAAACTAAAAGTTGACAAAAATCCAAGGAAGTTGTACTACAGTCCTTTATACCTGATACTTCACAGCTCACTCACTTCTATGATGAGCCTCTGCGTTATATTACGCCGGAACATTTATGCAGGCTGGCTCTGCATGGCTTGGCTGTGTGTTACACAGTAAGTGAGACTACCCACAATTCCCCTTGATTTGTGTGCTCAGACATTATTTGCTAAAGGCTTCTTCAATTTTATCAGTTTCTGAACAATTTGAAACTTAGAATTTAATTTAAGGATTATTGGTTAAAACTATGTTCCAAAATTATTGATCATGTTTAAAATTCAAGAGTAAATTGAATAAGAAGTCGATGTTTGAAGGTGCTAAAAATTGTACACTTGTCAAGGTAAAGTTATCAGCAACTAAGATGGTCTCATCATACCACCTGTCAGACATGCAAATTTCCTTTGTTACAAACATTCAAAAAAATCAATACCCTTTCTTTTGCCAACACAGATGCAACTTATTCCCTAGTTTCCTTGAAATATTGCATATGACTGTCAAAAAACTATGTTGACAAAATCACAAATTGCTATCTCCTCTGCGGAAAGGGGTTGATCTTCTCATTATTCACAGTGAGAAATTAGAGAATTATGATTATCAAAACTATGGTCCCAGAATTTCGAAATATGGACCAAGCTGTTCTGTGTACAGAAGAAATTTGATTTAGTTCAGTGAGTGATCTCCGTGTGTACGGATCATGGAGAATTGCGGGTAGCCTCACTTACTGTGTGTTACCGGCGTTATACGGCCCCCACCATATGCGATCAGTGTAAAATAATCGCAATCATACCAATCCATAATCCAATGACAGTAGGTCAGAATTCGCAAGACAATAGTTGTAAACATAGACACAAGACAGCACAGAACAGACAGTAAATAGACGGTACACAAACAAAGTCATATTCATGAAAGAAAGATATATGGACCTCTGGCCAGAAGACCAAGAAGTGATGTCAGGTGTGTGTGGGAGGCCGTATAACGCCGGTAAACCTCCCCGTGGGTGGAGGGACGGTGGCCGGTAACACACAGCCCAGCCGGCCCTGCCATGCAGAGCTAACGCAGGGCTAGCTCTGCATGGCAGGGCTACGGCATTATACGGCGTGGTGGGAGGCCATATAACGCCGGTAACACACAGCCCTGCCATGCAGAGCTAATGCAGGGCCATAATTTAGCCCTGCGTACAGGTCTTACACGGCCTCCACCAGGCCTTGTAATGCCGGGCAATCAGTACTCGCATGAAATATAACTTCGAGCAACAAGCTTGAAATTATATGACTGTTTGAGGTGGTACTCACTAAGATGCTGATGGGTTTAACCAGTGTTTCATCTAGGATGCTTCACCAGGGGGGGACTAGTCCCCCTCTACAGGAATTTTTGAGGGGGGTTTTAAAATTTTGGGGGGGGATTAAACTGAAACATATAATCACGTCTACAATGTAATTTACAGGCAAGTTTTAATGTTGCAATGATGTAAGTTGTAATATACATGTTACAAGCTATTTATCACTTGCTTACACAATCTCAATCATGGTAAGTATATATAGCAAGTCTTGAAGAATTGTGAATAAACATCAAACCACTTCAACATTATCTTGCAGTCTATGCATACATCAGTATACGATATATCACATCATGAAATATGATATCACGAAATGATCTCAATCCAGCTAGGATTTGCTGTTTCTAAAAAATAAATGCTGATTTTTTTAAAACACACTTGGTTTGGTTTGTATATTTTGTTTTGTTGTATTTTGGGTTTCTTTTTTGTTTCAATTTTGTCTCAAATTGAGGGTAGCTATGCCCAACACTAGAACATTATCAATATACACAAATCTTATTTCCAAAACACTGTAAAAATGCGAGATAGGGGCTAACTTTGGCCCATGACGCGCCACAGCACAGAGCACAGCTGACAGTCTTTTATCAATGGGGTCACCAAATGTCATCGTGCCGTAACCAGCCCCCTGACCGCGAACAATAAAATAGTCACAACACAATCATACAGACTGTAGGCAATTGCCGGCAATATACTGTCCGTTGACATCAAATGGCATCAATTTTTGAATATTTTGCGTGACTTGCTATTCCTCCAGTGATGGAGTGCCTCCTCAAAGTCAAAATTCGTGAGTTGTGGGCCTTCTATCATTATTGTCATCAGCCGATTCAATGCATTTTCTTCGATTCTGTTTCGGAGGCACGTTTTGATATTGTTCTGTGCGGAGAAACCTCGCTCGCAAATCGCTGTGTTTATCGGAAGTGTGACGGCTATGCGTGCTAGCTTGACGAGATTCGGCACTATTTCAGCATGTTTATCGTTTATTATTTTCCAGAGGAGAATTAGGTTGTCGCGAGGGTACGCCTGTTCCAACACTAATTTCTTGACTATCACCCATTCACGTCGCGTTTCTTCGGCGTCGACAACCGGTTCGATTACTTTCCCCTGATCATCGTGTTTACTATTTCCGTAGTGTCCAACCAGTATTTCGATTTTACCGTCTCCGTATGTTGGCATCTCATGCGGTGGAATGAATGAAAGCTCTCGCATGCCGAGTACGTCAAAAGCAGACACGACGCTGGTGTAGTCGTCGGGGAATCGACTCTGAATGTTGTCTATCAGAGCGTTGATAAATTCTGCCTTTGTCTTTTCCACGTAAGGTTTATGCTGACAGCCTTGTAACCTGTGTCCAAAAAGTTCATTGCCGTCGTTCAAATGTTCACGTAACTGCATCTCATAATGACCAACTAGGGATCCATCTTTGACATCTTTCAACTGTTGCAGTGTCGCATCCACAACAGGCTTGATTGAAGCCACGACAAGTACATCGCGTTGAAATATTAGGTTACATGTAAGTTTAGTAACGATTGGAATTACGTCCATGAGAAACCATGTTATTGCCACCGAATTTATACTGAGTAATTTGCTTGAACAACCCAACCGCTTTTGGGTCCTTGCTGCGGCTGCACTGATCGAAGTATGTTACAAGTGGATTCCAAGAGCGATAGACCGTTTGCAACGAGTCGTAGAACGCGAACCACCGAACCGCGTGTATTTCTTTCATTTTGAGTTCAGGACAATCCAACATCTTCTCAACATCTTTTAACCGTGACGACCTGAGTGACGAGTGTTTGAAATAGTAGAACAGGTTTGTCAGAATTCCCTTGTATTCCTTTAGGTACTCCACTCCCTCCGCTGCTTGGCTTGTACACAAGGCTAAACGGTGGGCCACGCAATGAATGTTCAGCAGAAACGGGTTTGATTTTTTGAGAAGAGCGCTGACACCACCTCGTTTCCCCACCATCACGGACGCACCATCGCTCCCAAGACCCATCATTTTGCTGACATTCAGGTTTTTGTTGCAAACTGCGGAAATAAGTGTTGTGGAAATGGACTCGGCATCTTTTTCGACGAGGTGGAAATTTCCCAGAAAATGCAATTCTACTTCAAACTGGTTTGTAACCAGCCTCACGTACAAGACAAGTCTACCGGTGACAGAAATGTCCGTGCTCTCGTCTGTGAGAATACTGAAAATTTCACTCGCGCTAGTTTTCTTCAAAACCTTAGACATGATCACATCACTGATCGCTTGTTGCAGATCTTCCGCGGTAGCAGATGATTGATAAGTAGCGTTGGCACCGACTCTCAGACTACCGATCTGTTCACAACCGGACAATTGCAGTAATTGCAGTAAAGATGCGTACTTATGAGTTGAGATGGCTTCTTTTGCGAGCCAGTATACGGCTTTTAGTGCTGTTATTACTGCGTCTTGTTTACGTGTAATGACATTAGAAACAGCAGTTTACATGTTCGCTCGCATATGTAGATCTCTGACCGCTTCTAAATGTTGTGCAGATTCACAGTGTCTTGCGATCGTCGATGTTCTGTAATTGGTACAACCGTCTGCACAGGTAAACGGGTAGACTTGGTTCAAGTCGGTGAATTAAAAAAAAATAATAATAATTATAATAATTCTCTTGTGTCTCTCCTATTTTGTACAAACCTATCCGGAATTTGGCAGCTCACACCAGGTTTTCCCAGCGGGTTGAGTGCGTCGCGTTTGAGTCTGCGCAGTAGTGAGTTAGTTTCTGCCGGATGAAACTCCGCTGCGCGCTGTAGAGCGGTCACTCCACTCATCGCGTTCACCCCACTCATCGCGTCCACTCACGGGCGCGCGCGTTTCACATGAAAGCAGAATACAAATCATTGCGTTCACTCCACTCAAACATTCAGAAATCACAGACTTGAACCAAGTCTAGTAAACGGGTTCCGCTTTCCGGCTTCTCGGCAGTATTTACATTTCATTCCGAAACCATTCTCAGGCAGTTCAAGCCAGGCGTTCCAGCCTGATTTTTGCAGCCATGATCGTTGGAAAAAACTTAGTTTTCCCTTTTTGGTGGATGGCGGCCCATGTTGCTGCTCGTGTTTGTCGTCTCGGTTGGACTCGGAGGCAATAGATGACTCTGTCTCACCACCATTTTCACAGTCGCGGCCTTCACCTGCAGAAGAACACTGACTATTTTCGGTGTTTCCATCCTCTGTATCGACACTACCGGCACTGTTTCTCTCATCAGTTTGCTTTGGTTTAAAGAACGAAGTGATGAGCATTCGTTTCATCACGATCATCAATTTTAGAGTGAGCTACCAGCGAGCAGGTGGCTTTGACTGTGCACAGTTTGTCATTGCTCTCACCCCTACAAACAAGCGCGAAGACACCTAAGATCATGTGAACAAATTTCATCGTTACAGGGATGAACGCCAGTAAGAAGAACAGCACAAAAAAGTATCAAAATCGAACTAAAAGTATCCCCTTTCATTTACAAATGTACTTGCTACATTTTACGATGCCTGTTGCCACGCCAACAGGTTCCAATGACCGAGTCACACGTATCGAAGTGTGATATACCCATGATATTTGCATGCCAGCCAGCTCAGTGCAGTGCGCGATGGGTCGCCCCTTCCACGTACGATTGGCGGCGCGCAGCACTCCGAAGAGGGGGAATCGCGCAATCGCGCAGCCTAGATGAAACCTGGCGGTTTAACCACGGAGATTCGTACAGTGATCGGTAGGTCGCCAGGTCTTAACGGTAATGGGCTCCATGTAACAAGATGGCCGCCGTGTGCAACGCAAACTCCCATGATGCTAATATGAGACACCCTAACCAGGTGAAAAAATATGACGTGCAGTTTAGGCTGATTACGCATGGTAAAAACACATCGGAATTTTGAAAAAGTAATAAAAGTGAGCGCATATATCAAAAAGGACCAAAAGTAATAAAAGTGAGCGCATATCAAAAAGGACCAAAATTACAGAATAGTATTTGCAATGTTACAAAGTTCAACAACTTTATCCAAATATATGAATGAAAAAATCCCTGGACTGCGTAAAAAATTAGTTCAATTACAACTACGGAGACCACTTTGAAGTCTGGGACCACTCAGAGGTCTTAACAACCGTTACACAAGTTTATTTCTCCCTCAAAGTTTCCGAATCGGCGGAAGTGCGCTATATTGGCTTGGTCTCCATACAAGACGGATCGAAAACAATTCTTGACTGGTTTAGCTTCGAATAAGGAATGGAAATGAATTTCCGCGATTGATCACGAGGGGGCAAGCAGCCCGGTGGTGGGGCAAGCAGTTACCGCCGGTGAAATGTTCGTTGTTGAATGCTACAAATAGTTCGTACGCAGTATAAGTTGCTTTCACTTTGAACACTGTTTTTGTGCTAAAAACGATGTGGTCATTTTATAAGTCCGGATTAGAATTCAGTTTTCAAAAATAGCAATGGCCATTCGGCATTGCTCTCTTGACAAACAGAATATTCAGCATTTTAGTATGCAATAGCGCTGATCACTTAACGTCATTTTTTTTTATTAATGTGAAAAATTTTTCCGCATTTTCGGCAAGAACGATGAAATCAAAACCTGCTAGCGTCATAATGCATACAGAAAATCACACTAATTCATATGAATTTATGGCTCAGACTACAAGTTGCAACAACGACCGCGCATGCAATATTAAACACAATTTGTCCGATTTTCAGGCAGCGGTGTTCGAAGTCGCGCGCGCAGCTATATATAGTAACAAACCTGACACCGAGATCAGCGCTATTAGAATTCGGATAAAAGACTAGTTGATACACAGAATTCAGAATAAATAGCCTTTAAAGTTACAGCTAATGGAGCATTTAACTCAACAGAAACAGTGCTCAGGACTTGTATTATTTGACACTTAAAAAGGAGGATTTGTACTCAAGGCTGTTATGATTTGCTCAGCTACCCACTCTTCTTACTGCAAAAATTCTAATTGTATGGAAGAGATAGTAGTTTCACCTTTTACCAAGATGTTTAGCATTTGTTTTCTGAGTGACATCTATACTTTGTTATACTTAGTACCTTTTGCAGTTTAATATGTGGAATTTTCAGGTTTTGCAAGAACATCTTTTTGTTGTAAGCTTACCCCAACATTTCGAAATAGTGTTTCGTTGGTACTATATAGACTTTACTTCTCGGTAGACAAGCTTGACAGGTGCCGTCCAAGATACGCTTCTCCAATTGTCTAAATGCCCTGGACTACTCTTTGGTCGTTGTGTCCTCCTGCCCTGTCTGTTGTATTTTTCTCTCTTGTCCTTTCCCGTATTATTTTAGAATGGGATTTTAAACTAAGTTTAAAGCTTGGTTTTGATCATATGATAGATATAAATTAAAGATAAAAATATACGTCCAATCGTAAACATCAATACAGGTCTCGATCTTAAATTTACATGTTATAATTAATATACAAATGTCACTTAGACACGTTGCAAAATTGAACCCATTACGTGAAATTCTTAGGTTCCTTCATCAGGTGTTAATTCAAATATATTTTGTTTTCTTCAAAACTTCGTAAACATCCTCGTAATACGTAAGTTGCATCTTTTTATATTTGTCGCAAATATGCTTTTTGTTCATATTTGAGATCTTGTTATTTAATTAATAGTTTTACTGGCACCTATGACCACCTAGTGCATAAATCTCCGTCAGAGACAATCTGTAGATCTTCGTAACACAACCAGTTGATTACTATCACACTGTACATGTTTTACATTTTTTACTGGTATAGTGTTTATTGCCATTGTTTATTATTGAATTTTTGTTAAGACTCAGATTCACCTAACTCTAAGTATGCTTGTTGTATTTACACAAGTATAACCTTTGTTTCCACGCATTGTTTTCAGCGTACGTCTGCTAATGAAGAGCATAAGAAACACTGCATTGTAAATGTAACAGATGATTTTTTCATACTTGTGACCCATAAACCGATGGGAAAGTTAAAGTTTATGCGATCGATCTGTGTTGTGTTTTTTTTTCTATATTTGTTTTTTTTTTTGCTGGCTGGCTGGTAGGTTTTTCAAAAATCCAAGGACGGCAAACAAAGAATTTTATTTACAGGGCCTAAGTGCAGAATAGAAAATAACTTCCACACAAATAATGCGCATGACATCTGGCATGGAGTACAAAAAATAACAGGATATAAACCATTGACGAATAAGTTGAGAGTTTCAAAGGAAAGAGATTTCGCGGACGAACTTAATGAATTTTATGCGTGATTTGATAAGGATGACAATGAACACAAATTAACTGATGAACTCATTACCTTGGGTGACCAAGGTAGGGATAACAATGCAAATATTGTGATAAGTGTAGAGGAGGTGGGTAGACAGTTCAGAAATGTTACAGTTCGTAAAGCCGCTGGTCCCGATAATATCACAGGGAAACTTCTTAAAGAATGTTGTATCCAGATGGCGCCAATTTTTACCAAACTCTCCCAACTGTCTCTTGACACCCATAAGGTGTCCCTCACTACTGGAAAACAAGCTGTATCATTCCCGTTCCAAAAGTATCAAGGCCAGAGAAACATAATGACTTCCAACCTGTCGCACTCACGTCAATCCCAATGAAATGTCTTGAAAGAATTCTCCTAAAATATTTGGTTTCTCAAACATTACCTTACCAAGACCCACTACAATTTGCTTACCGCCAACACAGGAGTACGGAAGATGCAGTTCTCTGTCTTCTTTTAATATCCTCACACAACACCTTGATACTTCCAATGCGTCTGTTCGAATTTTATTTGTGGACTTCTCAAGTGCATTTAATACTATTTCACCGAACTTATTAATCAGAAAATTGAAAAATATGTCAGTAAACAGGCAGTTAATTCATTGGGTTGCAGATTTTTTGGTTAGGAGACCACAGTTTGTCAAGGTAAATTCAATACGATCGCATGTGCGACTGACAAATACCGGCTCGCCTCAAGGCTCGGTTATATCACCGTCATTATTTACCATATTTACATCTGATTGTACCCCCATACATGCGGACAGTAATGATAAGCTTTACAAATTTGCTGACGACAAGGCTTTAATTGGCCTCATTACAGCAGATCAGGACACAATTTTAAGCAGGAAGTGGACAGATTGGTTACATGGTGTGATGGTAATAACTTGTTTTTGAATGTAAAGAAAACAAAAGAAATGATAATTGATTTCAGGAAAAACAAAATCAGTCCACCTCCGTTAAAAATCTAAGGTGAGGAGGTTGAAAGGGTAAATAATATAAATATCTTGGGACCCTTCTTACAAACATGGTTTCTTGGGATGACCATGTGAATATGTTAAACCGTAAATGTCAGCAAAGATTGTATTTTCTGCGTAAGTTGCATAGATTTGGTGTATCCGGGAACATTTTGCATATGTTTTACAGATCAACGGTTGAGTCAATCATTTGTTATTGTATTTCTTGCTGGGCGGTAGTATTTCCTCTTCTAATAAAGTTCAGATAAATCGTGTCATCAAAGCTGCTAGGAATATTCTAGGCGTACCATTGTATAGTTTTGATGACTTGTATATGAAATCAGTGAAAAAGAAATCTACAACTATATTGTCTGACAAAACGCATCCACTGAATAGTAATTTCATTAAAATGAGGTCTGGTACCAGATACTATTCAGTCAGGTGCCGCACAAACAGGTTTAGAAATACTTTTGTACCCTCAGCAGTGAGGATTCTAAACCAATTTTCTAACAGGTGAAAAAACTCATCGATGGCTACTGTTAGGATTATTTTAAATTGTACTGTTGTTGATCGACAAGTGCTCTGTCTGTTATCTGGAACTGTGCTTTTTAATCTGTGTGATCTCTTTATATTTTATCTATTGTGCAATATTTGTTTTTAGACTGTGTACACCACAACACATTTCCATTTTTTATATTGGATTAATAAAGGATAATAATAATAATAATAATAATAATAATAACTTCGTGGTTAGATACATCGTCTACGTTTATCCAAGTGGTTACTGAATTTACATCTAAAGGTTCGGAACACAATAATATGTACAATAAGAGTAATTTTTCTGAGACTTTAATTCACCATTAATTGGCATTTGTTTCCAGAACAGGCAGTTTGTACAGTACGCCAAGCTATTCCCATTGGGGTCCGTTTGTTATCAGCGAGATCAAATCGACTATCAGTTCGTCATTGCCATGTCACAACTGATAGCGGGCGTTGTAATCTTGTGGGGACCAACGAAAATGAAGCAAACAAGCGGTGTGGTTCGATTAGTTGAAATAATTGGCGCAGTTACAAGATGGAGACCCGCCAGCCAACATTACATTTCCCGGCTGATGTGCGGTTGGTCTACTTATACTGCTTCTGAACAAAAGTTCCAAGATAAAGCCGAACTGAACTCTCATAGAACGAGACGTGTTTTAAGTAGAGTGCTTTCGACGAATAATTGAATTGTAGGGGCATTCATACTAAGGTATACTAGCAGGCTAGCTTACCTATTGGGATCACCTGGTACAACCACTTACTATTACCTTAGTGGTTCAGGATTGTCTGAGTAAATATTTAAATACTAACTATCTTACGGACCTTGAGTTCTCGGACATATTTTGATTTCACAACATGACTGTAGCTTAAAACGACCACTTTTATTACATTTTGCTCATGCTTAAAAATATCTCACAAAACTCGCCATCTAGTAATAATCTTGGCGTTGAACTTCACATATTTTACTCGTTCACACCGTGCTTTATTCACATTCATTTTTAGCCGTTTTATTCTTGAATATTTCAAAATTTACCCTTGGGTCTTCTGTACATGCAACACCGTTGGTACGAATAAACTAATAAGGGTATACATTCTTCAATGGTAATTGTGTTCAATAAGGCATTGGAAGATTCATTTTAATATCACGAATGCCAGTGTACTGGTGGTTTACTGGAAATCTACAAAAGTAAATTTGTTTCATGCATTCTATTACTAACTCTCAAATTCTAAAGTGTGACCTATCAAAGTGAAGAGTTCTGCTTAACACAACAAAGATTCACCCATATAAAATTGTGGTATGGGTAGAAGAAATGAAGGATGCATTTGAGAAAATCAATTAAAGCGCTCTATAACACACAAATGCAACGCCTTACGTGTAATACATGTATATTACATGAAGTTGCACTTCTTGGATAGTGTGTTAACCTGTCTCTTAAGGATTTTCACAACTTGAGATCACATAATTATACAAATCCTTTGAAATCACTGCAAAAACTTGCATGGTAAGGGTTCCAGTAGTCAGTGAAAGCAAATAAGTGAAAATGTCTTCATTAATTGACATAAAACTACATAAGATAATTTCTAATATTCGATACAATCTTCAAATATATTTTGCATTACCTTAAAAGTCATTGCTTACATGTATATACTATTTTTTCTCTCCTTTCTTTTGTATTTAGTTTTTCAAAAATGACAAATCAAACCAGCATAGTATGAAAAAGCTAAAGTAATAATTCTATGATTGACCAGGTACAATAACTCATTGTCTTGTGCATTAAAATGTCAAAGTCAATTGTAAGAATTATGAATCACAGATGAACACTCACATTGTTACAAATACATACGTTTTCATCATATATGTGTTTCATATGGATATTTCAAATTCAGGCTCCATAAAACATGTGACAAATTTCAGTCTATTTGGGAAGACGATTAAAAAGTTAGAATCTCTACAAAATATCGAAACAAGTCGAATGGAAAAGTTTTTGAACCAAGTCGATAGTCTTTTAAAATTTGAATTTACTGAGATATACGCCTTCATTTTATTATAGTACCTGCACAATCCAATTGAAGCTGTTGGATTGAAGTAGACATATCACAGAAAACGCATAAATTGCCAGAGTTACATATCCTGCTTCCCTAAAGATGAAGGACAAAATGTACACATAGAAAAAACCCTATTGGCACGAATGAAAGATCCTGATTAAAATACATTCACAAGAAGGAACTGGAACTTCAGTCAACTTTTGTCGATTCTTTTCCATCAATTATCCGCAGTACCTAATTCGACCGGCTGATATGCTTGTGCAGCAGAGAACTGATTATTGATTTCAGTCGGATCAGACAGTATTATACACTGACTTCTGAACGGAACCAGTGGGGACATCCATGTATAATAAAATTAACTAAAGCATATCGATGCCTTTTTTCGAGGAACTATCCAAACTTAACACATGCGTTAACAAATCAAAATAGACATTCTAGCGACAATGTTAGAAAGCAAAGTTATCAAACACGAACCAAATCACATAAACTAAAGCGACTGATGAAGGAACTACTCAGGGTTCTTGAGTGAAAGCGTCAAAAGATCACAGTGTCTCAGACATACTCGATACGGCTTCGTCTCACATAACTAATTTCTAACACCATATAGCCGACAAATAACACAATATACAACATGAATATACTGTACTAAAATAATCTCTGAACCGGTACACTATCGGATCATACCACAAAACATTAAAAAACACAACTCCTGACATAATATAAAAGCCGATGTATGGAGACGCATTCCCTTATTTCAATACACCTTTTGAACCGAAGAGGGTCCATTGAGCCAGCCACAGCACCAAAACAAAGACTTAATTTTGTATTCGTGGACGCAATAAATCCTCCTTGTTTGCAAATCACAAATAGTGACGCTGAAAACGTTTCCAATTTTACGTAGTGTGAACATAGTTAGAGTTGTAAAGTAAGTCATGAAAAAAAAGAATTTCCGCTTCACAAGACAATTGCAAAACAATATTATTCTTGAGGGGAATGTGGTCTACTGAATAGTGAGTAGGCGTGTGGCTACGACTTTTGGCGAAAAGTGTACAAGGTTGTGCATCTACCGAGTGGGCCCTTTCGCTTAACAAGAGTAGGAACAAATAATAAACAATCATAACTCAACGAATATAGCAGTAATCTGCTCTGAAAGTGATTTGTGGATTCAACCTTTGAAACTTGTCATTGGAGGATGGTTGCATAGTAGGAAATAATAAACGCCTGTCTGTGAAGGTAAAGTTTCCGTCTCGCAAGTTACAGTTAGCTGATACTTCATAACATCAGTCAGGTATATTCGAGTGCAATTTTATTTTCCAAGATTTTTCTAGACCGGCGGAGGGGTTCCTCATTAAAAACCCTGAAATCCCTGTGTTTAACAAATTTGGAACCACTCTATTTCCGTTTTATAAACTTGCGAAACTTGCCTTACATGATACTACACGGTCATTGGCTAGGAAAAAACGCAACTATGTACCTACGTGCCATTATGACACCAGGTGTTTGAAACATTCAAACCACAGATTGTATGTTTCCGTTGATGATACACTTTTCCCCAAGTAACCTTAGTTAAGCAGTCTACATCTTTCGGCATATACCTATGACGGATTTAAAATCCGCCAGGGCTTGGATGGTGGTGGGATAGGCTGAGCTGGTATGGCATGAACTCAGCGGCTGAATGAATGAATGAATGAATGAATGAATGGGAGCGATGAGACAAAGGCTTGATTATGTAGTGTCATGTGCAAACGTGGCTGATTGGCTGGGAAGGAGGATTGATAACAGTCATGGGTAGAAGAGCCGATTGGCTAAGGGGACGACAGTGAAGATGTAAGGAAGGCAGATAGCTAGGTGTAATCACAAAACACATCTGTGAATAAAACACAGATTCCACTTTGTGAACACACCATCGCTAAGTTGAGGGAAAAACAGGAGGGTTTATTGCAAAAGGAGAACGGAAACGCCAACAAAGTATAGAATAAAGCACAAAATGAAACGGCAAATATAAAGCAGTAAGGGGCATAGAACTAGTGCCCTCGCAGATCTCAAACTAAGTACTATCAAAACTTACAATACAAAACAGTCAAAATAGAAGTAGCAGACTAACCTACAATAAAATATGAGCAATATATATGGGAGAGGGCCCCTTCAGTCAAGCAACCGAGCAACGGTCATTGGTGACCTTGGGGTCAAAGGTCTGCATGACCTGGATGATGAATCCATCCTGAGAGGCCGCAAAGTGGGAAAGGAGTGGAATTCCCGAGAAATAGGGGTCAGGATGGAATCCAAAGCCGAAACGAAGGAAGAATGACTGAAGTGACCCCTAAAAGGAGGGAAGAAATTGAGAATGATGTTAGTAAAGGGGGTTCTCGCACCCAGGGGAACACTGCGGTGGTGATACGGCCTAGGGGAGGGGGTCCTGGGGAACAGGTAAACTGTACGAGCCCAGGTGGAAACATGATGAACGGAGACGAGGTTCTCGCACCCAGGGATCATCGCGGTGGTGATACGGCTTGGGGGAGGGGGTCCTGGGGACCAGGTAGACTGTACGAGCCCAGGTGAAAACGTGGATGGAACAAGACAAGGTTCTCGCACCCAAGGGATCACCGCGGTGGTGATACGGCTTGGGGGAAGGGGTCCAGGGGGACAGGTAAACTGTGCGAGCCCAGGTGGAAACATTGAACGAAGACAGGGTTCTCGCGCCCAAGGGATCACCATGGTGATGATACGGCTTGGGGGGAGGGGGTCCTGGGGGACAGGTAAACTGTGCGAGCCCAGATGGAAACAACGTACATGTAAGAATGTTAGGTGACAGAACACAGACGTGAAACACGACGAGACATGTAATGTGTGAGTCATAATGCAATAGAATGAGGCTGACTTGCAATGACAAATAGGTAGCCGTTAAAAAGTGTTTGAGTGTGCACACAGTGAGTCCAGAATTAAACAGGGTGGCGCCATGAGAATTAGAGGCTAGCAGTTGAAAAGCATGACGCAAGGAAGTTTCTGATGTTCTTATGTAAAGTCAATAGCAGTTGCTGGACCATCTGCCAATGTCTGGATCAGGTGGTCTGGAATTTGTGATGCTGCGGCTGAAGTGGCTGCTCCAATGCGGAAGGAATGGCCGCAAAGAAATTCGGTCAAAGGCCGACACGTGATAAAACAGTCCGCAGAAATGTTGTGAACGTGTTGCGGTCTAAAGGTGTTCTTTCTGGCAGGAGGAAAAAGGGTTCGGATGCACTTGGACACATAGCTTGACGGACAGACATGAAACGAGTAACGCTGGCAACAGGACAAATTGCGGTACCTGTGGGGAAGAGGCGCAGGTTGAAGCCACGGCGAAATTGGTCAGTTTTTGATGACTTCAGTCGTACTGACAGACAGGAGACTCGTGCGTCCCGAAGCAGAGGTTACGCTGAGGGTCAAATTTATGGGTGGTGGATGTGAACTCGCTACAGCGTAGAAACCCGAAGAAGGCAAGGAGGAATGCTGATTGCAACAGAAGGTCTACGTATGGGCCGAATACTCCTTTGTTGAGGATGTTGCACATGCGCCGGAGAATGTCGGCTGTAATGGGGAGGCGTGGTCTTGTGCTTGAGCCTTGTACACGATGGATCCCCTTGAGAACATTCTTGAGGCGTGGGTAAGGATGGTCGTATTCTGACACAAGGGGATTGCGATGGCCATTCATAATGTAATAGGAGCGTATTCCCACTAGATACAGTTTGATAGTGGACAATTTCAGGTGAAGGAAGGTGACACAGTGGGAAACAAAATAGACTAAAAGCTCGTCAGACACATCAGGCAGAGACGTTGAACTCACTGGAACGTCTGACAACGTGCAGAAAGTTTTCCATGCGCGAACCCCCGACGAATAGGAACCGATTGTCCTCTTGCTTAGTGAAGCTTGTTGGAAGATTGCTACAGATTCGTTCAGTGGAACATTACTTCTGAGGGCACTTGGCAGGGGGCTGGATCCGCGTGTGGTGCCTCGTCCCGAAAGCGCTGCATCTGAAAACGAGACAGAGAGTCAGCAATAGTGTTCAACTTCCCAGGGATGTGTTCGGCATGAAACATGAAGTGATGTGTGGCTGCCAGAAGAACGAGGCGCCTCATTAATTTCATGATGATGGTGACTTGGAGTGTCCTTTGTTGATGATGTGGACGGTAGCTGAATGTCACAGTGGAACAGTATGCGTTTGCGCGCCCAGAGAGCGGCAATGACAATAGGATACAGTTCTTGGAAGGCTATAGAAAGTGCAGGGTCGGAGTCTAAGCGCAAGTTGCTGTCCCAGCGTTCTTGGAACCAGTGGCCGATGAAGTAGCCGCCGTGACCAATGCCGCTGGCATCTGTATAAAGTTCCATGTCTGATGCTGCTGTTGTACTTGTGTCGAGGAACATGGAAATGCCGTTGCAGCTCGCGAGAAATCGGTGCCACATTGTAAGATCGAGCCTGCTTTCTGATGAAATGGTGATGTGATAGTCTAGTTTTTGTGGGGCCTTAGACAATTCAATGAGTCTAGAAATGAAAGTTCTTCCTGGAACCACGACGCAACACACAAATATGAGGTGACCGAGTAGACTGAGTAGTTGCGTTTTCGTGCAGAATTTGCAATTTAGGAAAGAAGCGACGAGACCGAGTATACTGTCGAGTTTCTCTTGTGGCAGGCGGGCTTGCATCTTTATGGTGTCTAATTCAATGCCGAGGTATTCAAGGCAGTTGGTGGGCCCAACGGTTTTGTGCGGTGCAATCGGGATAGCGAGACGACGGAATATCAAGGTCAGGAGGGCCATTGTTCGGTTGGCATCAAAGGATGGAGGGTCGACGGTGAGGAAATCGTCAAGGAGGTGGAAAATGGTGTCAATTGTGTATACCTTCTCTGCTATCCAAGAAATGGCGGTTGAAAGTTGGTCGAAAATCTTTGGGCTAGAACGAGAGCCGAAGGGGAGACGTACAAAGAAGTAAAAACGGCCTTGCCACTGGATACCGTATAGATGCCATAGTGATGGATGGATAGGGATCAACTTGAAGGCATCAACAATGTCCGTTTTGCAGAGCCAAGAACCCTTTCCAAGTCTGAGAATAGAGGCAATGGCGTCATCGAGTTTAACGTAAGATAGACTGAATTCTTCCTTGTCAATGAGTTCGTTTATGCTTGAAGTGACTGGGTCGTTACGCGACAAGGAAAGATCAACGATGAGACGTTTTTTTCGCAGAATATTTCTTTTCGGCAAGACCGATAGGACTACAGCGGAAGTTAGCAAAGGGTGGCTGCTCAAACGGGCCGAGTAAATACCCTTTGCTTACTGCTTACTTCAGAATCTATTAGTTCTAAGACAGTTTGTGGCTGAGAGCGGGCTGAAAATAAGTTACGGCCGATGTAAGTTGACGAGGGTGCATTGCGGACACCTGTGTGGAAGCCATCTTGCAAGCCTGAAATTAGAGCGTTGACAAAGTTCCCATCCAGATGAGGGGCTAAATGTTCAATCAGACTTGCGATATTAATTGGAGTAGAGGCCTTCGATGGTAGTAAGTTCATTGTGGGGTTTTTGCTAGGGCATTTATTTCCTTGGGCTTTACTGTGTTTGTCTGAGAAACATTGAGAGCAGTAGTGCGCATATGTACAGTTCGCCTTCGTGCAGCCGCTGGAGGCATTGAAATTATTGCATAGTTCTCTACCTTGATGGAATACATGCAGTCGTCCTTTTCTGTCTTGTGACGATGATCGAGTGGTCGCTGCTGAAGAAACCGGTTTCTTACTGCCTGGGGCCAGTTGAGGGCAGATTTCTGTAGCATGGGAAACGCTGCCACAGAGGTTACACAATACCGCCCGTAGACCAGAAAAAATAGAGCAGAAGAGGTCGTTATCACGATGGGCCCAATCGACTTTGATATTGTGATTGAGATTGAGAAGTAAAGCTGCCGCCCTCGCAGAAAAACGCCGGTGGTACTCGTAAAATGCTAGGCCACTGAAACGGCTGGACATGCCCACGATTTGACGTTGATACGCATCTAACTCTCCGCGTCGGTTCGGGAAAGCCTCGCACATAACGTTTTTATAGATGGAGAAGGCTAGGATGAATTCCTGGATAGTAAGCGAGCGGGCTACTCGTGAATTGTATAGCGGTTTTCAGTGATAGGGCTTCGTCGCCGATGACGATGTGACGTTGGCCGTCGCTTGAACCATAGGCGGGGATGAGTAAACAGGCAAGATTCACATCCTTACCTGCCAGGATATCGCAGCGAATCGCTGGAGACACCACTTCGATATGTGGTAGGCTTTCTGAAGGCATTCCGCGGGTCCGTAGCAAGTTGTTGGACGACGATGTGGAGGGGATGACATCGATGTTGTTAGAACGTTGGGCGCCGCCATCTTGGATTGTGTTGTTTACGTTCTGGAGTGGAACTTCGGGAAGTGACGTCAGAGGGTTCATAGGTGATTCAGTGGCCGCTGGTCGAAGTTGCCGTTGCAGGATATCGGATATCGTGTTGACTGAGTCTTGCAGCTGCGTAAACATGGCTGTTGTTACATAACTATCTTCTTGGTGGTACTGTTGGCTTGGGACGCTGCCCGCCGAGATGCTGGCCGAAGGAACCATTGCAGACAATGGAACTCTTGAAGGAGACCTGGGTCCGAACTCGGTTTGAATGCCAGGACCGTCATTTGCCTGAGGCCGATTAGAAGGATTGTGAGTAATATGTGTAGTACCATGTACGTGTTCCGTATTCGCAGTTATAGTATCCAACGTTGCACTTGCAGTGGAGCGAGACAGGGAGCGAGTGGCCGGCCTTGTGTAAGGCTGCGCGCGGGGTCTTGAAGCTGGTTGAGCATTCGGACGCTGAGATTTTTTTGGCTGTCTTCGGACGTCCTTTGGCTGGCATAGTTGTTCGACGGAAGGGATCGTAAGCGTATCCGGACGGAGAGTAATAGGCTGAGCTGGTATGGCATGAACTCAGCGCTGAATGAATGAATGAATGAATGAATGGGAGCGATGAGACAAAGGCTTGATTATGTAGTGTCGTGTGCAAACGTGGCTGATTGGCTGGGAAGGAGGATTGATAACAGTCATGGGTAGAAGAGCCGATTGGCTAAGGGGACGACAGTGAAGATGTAAGGAAGGCAGATAGCTAGGTGTAATCACAAAACACATCTGTGATAAAACACAGATTCCACTTACAATCCGCCAGGGCTTAAACGAATTTACCATATAACGGCACGTCATCTCACTTCCAAAGAATAAGAAAAAAACGTTTACATCAGAAGGGAACATGATTTGGCGATGATTTCGGCATGCCTCCTTTTCATCCATTTCGTTAACCACACTACAAACTAAATGCTTTTAAGTAGTAATCGAAAAACATATTCGTTCTTGCCTTCACGCTCCAGTCTCTTTTCTAGCATCCTCACAGCATCTCGAGCTGCTCTTTTCCCATCACAGTATTCAGATCCTATAGTTGCTGCTTTATTCAGATAGATCCAGCCATTCTTGTCATCATTGAACAATTTGTACGTACATGCAAGAGCAAAATACGCAGATGACTTGTAAAAGGGACATGACAGCGTGCCGCCATCGATGAGTTGGGTGAGTATTTCTTTTGCTTCATCATACTTTTTCAATAATTGAAGGACAATGGCCTTGGCAAAAACAGCTTGGTGATATACTCCACCAGCTAGTTTAATAGCTTCGTCGTAGCACTGCAATGCTTTAGGCAGCAACTGGCGATTTATCTCCAGTGAAGGATACCCTTGGTATTTTACAACATACGTTTCTCCTAAAGTAAAAGTAAGTTCTGGAGATCCCGATGTGTGTTTTATGGCATTATGTACTAAATTTAAGGCTCTATCATAGTCTTTGCTTTCAATCAAAAACTTGCACATCCCAGATAGTATTGTAGTCGATGTTGGATGTAATTTAAGAGCCCGTTCGACGTAGGATTTTGCGTCATCGTATCGACCTATATTAGTATAAAGCTGTCCTAACATTGCCATGGCACACCCATGATTCGGATTTATTTCAAGAACCTTTTCAGTTAAATGTTTGATTTGGTAAACCATCATTGAGGCTTCTCTACATTTTAGATCGTTGAATATTTGCCCCATCTTAATGGACAAGAGAGTAGCCAAGAAAAGTAACCAATCGACTTGCTTTGGGAACTCCAACAAAGCTCGTTGTAAGCAATCAATTTCCTCATCATTTGCTCCCTTATTGAATACGGCTAGTTTTCAATCGGATTCGAACCCACAACATACGAGTATAGAAAAGCCACGGCCTTGTGACCATAAATATATGATTTTCGTTTCTCTGTCATTTTACTGATAAATGATTTTGCGATTTTGTGTAAGCTTTCCCTAACTTTTACCATTTCGCCGAACAAGAAATGAACCCACGCTACATCTGCAAGAAGAACCAACTTATCACCCAGTGGTCCATCGCTATCATTACATCTGCCAAGTTCTTTTTGATTGTCAGAGAGGGTTTCGTCAAACCACTTTAAGGCGGCTCTCGGGTTTCTCTTGTGTTCCGGCCTCAGTTTTGACACGTACAGATAACCTTTCAAGGATTTGATGGGCACCGGAGCGAGATCACCATGGTGTTTTAGCGTATTATCTACGGCTGGCATTAGATACTACAGTGGAAGAGATGAGACAGCGATTTATAATACAATAACGTCAACTGGCTTACTACATCACAAGAAACAAACAAAATTCTTTGTGTACGCATTGAAAAAACGTTTATCTAGGAGATGCACAAAATATGTGCTTATGATGATAGACACACACTATACTATCGCAAGATTATTGTCAAGCTATAATCTTAGATTATCTGATACGAATACTCCTTGACAGCAGACAGAGTAATGGGTGATAAAATTTAAACAGCTTTGTCTTGCAGTGAATAGCACAGTATGTTTTAGAGAAGAATAATATGTAAATTGTTGGTCAACAATTTATTACCTCAAATCTAAATCAAAGTCCACCTCCAGTTCCCACGTGAAATGACAGGGTAACGTATGAAGTATTTCTTCGTAGGACTGTTGTGTATCGTCAAATTTAAACGAAAATTCTGTCAATAGTAACAAGAATGTGAACCAGGTAATTAGCTGAAAATGTTCACTTTAGTGTTTACGTCAGATTTATTCTGCTTGACGGAAGAATAAAATCAGTTACTCGTGCATTTTTGTCGTGTGATTCATACAGGATAGGGAAAATACGTAAAATAGCAAATATTGGACCATCGGCAAACGTTACAGTCTTGACAACTGTATATTTAGAAAGATGCTAAAAGGTACATGCAGTGTAACTTTTTATATCATTTTCAAGCGAGAATTTACCTTCAATAAGTTGATCAACAGACGGTTCTCTTTCGCTCTCCGAATTCATGATTTCTTCAATGATCTTAAGTAATATACGTTTTTCCTCCGTAAGTTTGGTGATTGCATTGCCAAGTTTTGCGGCCTTTTCTTCTTCTTTCTTCACAATTTCTTCATGATTTGCTTCCATGGTTTGATACTGATCTTGTAAGGAAGTATAATCCCGTTCGATCGATTTCAACCGCTGTTGGATCTTGTGTTCATCATACATCAGAGTGACTGTATGTAGATAGGTATTTGTTGCGGGCGATTCCAAAATCCTGAACAAGCGCTCTTTTAAATCTGAATCTCGTTGCTGAACTAGCACCTTGGAAGAAGTGGCAACTCCGCTCACTTCAATCATTGCCTTCAATTCTTTCGAGATTAAATAAAACACAAGGACAAGATTGTTTAATACAGTACATCAGCGGGGCAAGTGAAAAGTGTCGTTTTGCACTTTCTCCTCTCAAAATTGACACAAAATTTAATCCAGCATAAGAATCACTTTAATCAGAGAGTACAATTGGATCAAAAAAAATTACACACTAACCCATTGCATCGTACTGATAGCTCTTTCCATCTGCAGTTTCTGATCTTACACGTGACAGCTGACTTGTATCTAGATTCAAATATCGATTGATTCCAAGTGCACCAAATATCTCTGGTCGCTCTTTCGCCAAAGCTGAGACTTGTTGAGGTGTTTTTACTTTGAATAGCATTATAGACGATACTTCTTTGTCTGTAGTTTGGACAGGTATATCAGTTTCATAAGTGCCACCGCCTCCGAGTATTTTGGTCAACTCTGCTTTTCTTAGGTCAGATTCAGAGATAGACCTTTCTAATTCGACCGCTACGTAAGGAGTAATGTCACCTGCAACGTAATATTAATAGCATTACAAGTTTCGAGGAACTTTTAATACGAAAAACTTTCCATAGTATGACTTGCCATACAAATAATTGAATACCTCGGCGTCAAAACATAATTCAAAAGTAGACGTATGTCAGATAATATTTTGTTCAGAATGATAGTAAATGTCATTGTTTTCATTCTAACAAAGCTATCATGCAATTTGTCGTGTGAATCACACTGAATTGGAAAAATATGTATAACAATACCTATTAGAGCATCGGCAAACGTTGCTGTTTTTGACAACTGTCTGTTCAGACAGATGCTAAAAGGTACACGAAATATAACTTTTTCACATTTTCGAGAATTTACCTTCAATATAGGTATCAACAGACTGTTTTCTTTCGCTCTCCGGTTTCATTACATCAATGGTCGTAAGTTTTCCCCCTGTAAGTTTGGTGATTGCAATGCCAAGTTGTGTGGCTTTTTCTTCTTCTTTCTTTACAATTTCTTCATGATTTAATTTCAGGATTTGAAACTGATCTTTTAAGGAGGTATACTCCAGTTCCAACTGCTGTTGGATCTTGTGTTCGTCATACATCAGAGTAATTGTTTGTAGATTGGTATTTGTTGCAGGCGATTCCGTTGCTGGCGATTCCAAAATTCTGAACAAGCGCTCTGTTAAATCCGGATCTCGTTGCTGAGCTAACGCCTCGGAAGCAGTGGGTTGGACAACAACTCAACTATCTTCTATCATTGTCTTCAATTCTTTGAAGATGAAATAAAACAAATGAAAAAATACCGCTTTTTAATAGAGTTAATGATCGGGGAAAGTAGAAAGTTTCAGTTTTAACTTTCCTCTCAAAATTGATACCAGCATTAGAATCATTTTAATCAGAGAGTACAAACAGATAAAAAACATTACACACTCACCCATTGCATCGTACTGACAGCTCTTTCCGTCTATGTGTTCTGATCTTACACGTGACAGCTCATTTGTATTTAGATTCAAATATCGATTGATTCCAAGTGCACTAAGTATCTCTGATCGCTCTTTCGCTAAAGCTGAGACTTGTTGAGGAGTTTGCACTTTGAATAGCATTATAGATGACACTTCTTCGTCTGTAGTCTGGGCAGGTATATCAATTTCAATTGTATCATCGCCTCCGAGTATTCTGGTCAGTCTGGCCTTTCTCTTGTCAGATTCAGAGTTGGACCTTTCTAATTCGACGGATACGTAAGAAGTAGTGTCACCTGCAATGTTATGATCATTATATTACAAGTTTATACTATCACATGTCAAACTGACAATTGAATACCTCGGCATAGAAGCATAATTCTTTATAAAATAATGATATATCAGATAATATGTTCATTTAGAATCATAAGTATTCGATGTCCTTGTTTTCCTCTCTAAAAAACAACTGTCAAGCACTTGCAGGCACAACTTAACAATTTCAAACCTTCAAACAGTTTTGTTTTTTTTCCCGATCATATCGCAATATGTTAATTCTAAAGAGAGTTTGATTGACTGACAGATTGATTTATTGAGTCGTTAACTTCTTTACGCGATTGTTCGGATAGCGCCACACGTCAGCCGCTCCAACTATCTTTCCAAATATTAGGCCCAGATCGGAATACATTTCTTTGGGCTCGAAAGCTACCAACGAAGTATTTTCATGTACTGTTCAGTGTTACGTCATGATGTTTATGCTAAGCGTTGTTTCAAATAAATTATTTGGCTCAACCCGGCTTTTCTTTGGTCAATTTGAAATTTGTTAAAAACTCATAGATTCAAATCGACAATGTCAAATCTTCACCAGTTTAGGTTTCCTCGATCATATCATAACATGTTTATTCTAAAAGATTTTGATGATTGACAGATCGATTCTTCGAGTGGCTCTATACCTTCTTGTGATAACGCCAGACTACTTTCAGCCGTAGCAACCATCTTTCCACATATTTTACACAGATCGGAAGGCACGTCTTTTGGCTCGTAACCTGTTGACAAATATTTCCATGTAAGATACGATATTACGTTAAGATGTTTGTAATAGACCTTATTTCTGACTGAGAATAATAATAATAATAATATTGGGTTCTTATATAGCGCACATATCCACAAGTACATGTGATCAAGGCGCTTTTTTACAATTATTATTACCCCTGGTCACTGGACCTAATATGATACCACTCAACTCCCTGGGGAGCAAACAACAGCTCACATGTGCAGCCAATAAGCGCAGCAGAGCTAAACACACACATTACAACCACTGTCCTACCAGGTACCCATCACTCCTGGGTGGGGAGAAGCAATGAGGAATAAAGTGCCTTGCCCAAGGACACAACACCACAGCCATGCAGGCTCGAACTCGCCATCCTTTGATCGTGAGTCCAATGCTCTAGAATGAGTTTTATTCAAAATCCGAAATTCTAATCTCGGCTCTTCCTCTATTACTTCAAATAAGTTTGCTTGAAACATACCAGAAACACAATTAACTTCGCCCAATTTCTAACAGTTCAAGCTTAAAATGGCAAAAATATCTTCTCCCCTATTATCTCTGATTTTTGTCACGGTGGCATTGAGAAAACTGATGAGGAATAACGGATATGTTTATTTGTAAAGTCACGGAGAGCTTGTATGGTACTATGATGAAAAATTTAGGAAAATACCTTCCTTCAAATATTTCAACTGCACCACTGCCCGTCGATATTGCCATCGAGGCAACGACACCTCTAAAGATACAGCCGATACTCGATATCTTTGTAGTCTTTCAGCAGTTCCGATATCATCTGTGAACAGTGTCTTGAGTTTTCCTCGCCTGTAGTCCATCCATAACTTTTCCACGGATTCTGATGTCTCACAGTCCAGTACCACACACAGACTTCCTTCCTTAACAAGTCTGATAGTGATTGGACCAATACTGCGTAGATGTTTCTCTACACGAGACAGGTCTTTTGGTGTTCTTATTTCATTTAACATAGATATCGCTTTCTTTTTTATTTCTTCAGCCGTTGTTCCAACATGATTAGCATTAGGCGTACAGTCTGACACAGTAATACGGACTTCCACAATACTTAATGTAAGATATTTGAATTATAATTCATAGTTACATGCATAACGTTGTGTGTCTCTCTTTCTCTCTCTCTCTCTCTCCGAATAAAAACAATAGTGCGAACAGTGTCTAACATCAAGACCTCGAAAACTACTTCCTATGCTTGCTTTGACACGTGGTTCATGCCCTACGCGGGTTTATTCGTTATAATTTTTCTCATCTTTCAAAAAAGTGTTAAACATCTTTCATTTCCAAAGTCGTAACTTGATTGCTTTGAATTTGAGCTTACTGTTTAAAGTAAGACATCAAGTTTATTCAAATGATGATAAAATTTACAACTTAATTACAGGCAAAGTGTTGCGGCATTTGCTGGTGAATAACTCTTTTGCTCAAAGAGAATTCCAATAGCTCTAAAATTCGTTGTGCGTGTCCCTAGAATTATGTCCAGCTTAATTGTTTACAAGATGACGATGTTTGAGTGAGTGAACATTTGAGCCCAATTTGCCTTGTTGGTGCCTCGAGATTACTTCATTCAGATTTGCATTAAATGATCGTGCTTTGTATTCTTTCTGAATATTTATTTTATAGAAAATTTCCTTAATTTGGAATAAATGTCATCATTTCCCCCCAAAACTATTCACCTCTCATTAAAGTTTGCATGTCAAACTCACATGAGCTTAACGGTGATCAAATGGGAACACAACGCATTTTGTCATATGAATTGTAACTGTGTACGCTTTGCTGCCACTTTGCTCGGTGAGTTGCCAGTGGAACAAAAGGTGCTGGGTTCTAAATCGTACATTCCGTAGGTGCATACAAAACTATTTTATATGAGGGTTTATAACAGGACAGTATTTATACAGCGGATAAGAGAAGTTGAAGTCAAGGATATTATAGGTATAGTCAAGACATAAAATGGGAAGTGAACAACAAGTTAAGGCGAAATGGTGAACATATGGTTTCATTTTCCCAAACTCTGACGATGTTTCTTAAATTAATAGTACATGCAAAAGTCAGTATCAAAACGCAGTCCACATTTTTACATTCTGCTTGCAAGCACTTACCCATAACGGTCTCTTGTATGTGCAAACTCGAACTATCGTCGCCGTTTTGATTACTGCCAGTATTTGATTGTTCTTGATCGGTGTTTTCTTCTGCAACTTCTTGTTCTTCTTCAGGGGGAGCAGCAGTTTCATTAGTTCCGGTCTCTTCCGTATCCTTGATTTCTGAATCAAAGTATCGAGACAAAATCCGTAAGGCATGTTGAGACACCTTGAAATGTATGTGCTGTTTACAAGCACTAAATGGTGTATCATTTGTATAACTAGAGCATAAACTGGGCATAAATCGTTTTGTTCTCTCACAAACAATTATGACCAGCAGGAATGTAACAATTCTAATTCTTTGCTCTACTGCAAGTTTTTATTGTTAACATAGTTCCTAGGAATCATTTACGATCAAACGTCTGAATAAGTCACCATCGTCGATGTACAACTTATGAATATAAAGTTATGCACATTCTAATGATTAAAAAGCACACTGAGTGCTTTACTGAAAACAGTAAGATATAAATTCCTCGTATAAAATGAATTGGTTATGCCCTTAGACTTTTATAACACTAAACTGAATTTATGATTTATCCCCGAAACATTTTCATAAATAGATGAGAATTATAATGTAAAAAAATGGGTAACCTTCATTTGGTTTTTTGGTCTGGTCATCTCCAAGATGTTTTGACACAAAATTTAGTAAATTTGTCTGATAATCAGCAATAATGCCGTCCTTTGCAGCTTCACGTAGTTTTGCCATCAGTTTTTGTTCAAAATTACACGCAACATCATAGCTCTTCAAAGTTTTCATGATGCGTTTTTTCCACTTTTCACTAGCTCCCTCTGTGGTCTCTGCTGGCCTAATGTCGCACACAACTGAGTTGCATTCTGGAAACTCTGCTTCGATAAAGGAGGCAAAGCCTGTTGATTTCGACACGAGGGATGGCACACCTGCTGCGCAGCCTAGCAAACCAACCATACCAAACGGATCGCCTTCGGTAGTGAATACTGCCAACAGATGACACTGCTGTAGATCCTGTTTTATCTTTATATCTTTATCTTTATCTGATAATGGTGGATAAATGTTGATTTTGAGAGAACTCGAATCGGTTCTGGCATTCTTTGCAGCAGTTGTTTGGAATCCCTCTGATCTTCCATTGCGGTCGAAATTTATCATACGTATAGAAGTAGGCGACTTTTCCCATGGCGACGTTCTATTTGACGTACCTGAAATTAACGGATCAAAACTCTGTTATGAAACAATAAGCCGTTTAGAGCCACCAGGCTATATATTTGTAAAATTGAACCATTGGCAACTGGAGATGAGCCCAGTAATCTTCCTTCAGTCTTTGCCTCTGGACAAAACGACAGAACACTATGTTCACTGCTTGACCTGTCCGTTAGAATGGAAAGTGAGTAAGGCTATCTTACACACTTAAGAAGCCTAATGAAGTTAATGTATACGGCAATATGCTTAATTCATGGAAAACATGTGCATGCTATGAAGTGTGCAACCATGAAGTTAATCTCGGACAACTTGTCGTTTGAAGCGGTACTTAAAACATTATATTCAACAAGACTACATCCTTGGTCGGTAATAGAAACCACTTCAAATTCATAGATCGTGCTATTTTGGTTTGAAAATTCTATATTGACAATCATTATAAACATGCTTTAATCCACAAGTTATTATTTATCAGGTCTGTCATGACGACAATTCAATACAAAACGACGGAACGCCGTGTTCACTGCTTTGTGCTTTGCAGGGGGTAGGATTGCAATGTCCACTTTCGGCACTGTAATTTTGTCTTTTGTGCTAGTCTCGGTTTACCCAGACTGCAGTGGGGCTCTACTTCCACTCACCCACTGTGTGGGCGGGCGGAAGTAGAGCCCCACTGCAGTCTGGGTAAACCGAGACTACTTTTGTGCAGGAACGTTAGTGAAAGATAAACACTCGGAACAACCTACGACCTCACAGTAGAAAGCCACTCACCTGGGATGACTTGTATGTGAAGGCTTAGTCGTTACGATTTCGGCAATAGCTGGTGAAAAGAGTCGCCATATTTGAGGAAAAATTCCAAACTGGATACGTGATAGGGTTGGGTAATGATTAACACGCAGAGCTAGCTGTCAAGCGGCTTACGCAGAGACCAATCACAGGTCAGAGTTTCTCAGATATATGGCGCACTTATTGTCGATGTCTGTGGTTGCAATAAGTATGGTATACAGTGAACCGCTAATTGTGACTGCTTTGTCATTATAACTATCAAGTAAAATAAATATAACTGATTTGTAGCAATGCCAAGAAAGATTCAGGTAATCTGCATTGTAGCCAATATGAAATGATTGGCAACAGTTCTGTAAGTTATTTTCAAGTTTGCCATTTGTCTGTACAGTTTTTGTTATTAAAGGTTAGAACTTAAAGAAGAACGCAGCATCCCGATATCGTCGTCAGGGTAGTATGTGCCTTGAAAGTGAGACTTGAACTTTTGTTAAAACTTTCCTCAAGGAATCTTTCAACCATACTCTTTCAAAATCAAGAATAAAAGTCGGGGGTCACGGTGCAAATTTTGTACTAGAGAAACCAATAACCCAAAATATTTACCGTTATGAAATGAAATGGGAAAATCGGACATTTGGTATATTGGAAATTGAAAAACGGAAATACGAATTGTGGGAAATAGAGTTTGTCAGAGGGAAATTTGAATGGCCGTAAGGTGCCATCCTCACAGCAGTATACACCTGTTTCCTATATTTCAAGCTCAGCCCAAAGATTTTAAATTTAGAAATAGGCCTAAAAGTTAATAATCAAGATGATAAAACCATTTGAAAATTGAAAATTAGCTCCATTTCGATTTTTTTTTTTTGAAAATGCAAATTGGTTTATTGGTTGGCCGAATTGTGCCACGGATTCTAGAAGCTCCTCTTGTCTTCACACTAACAGTGAACTTGAATATACTCTTTCCCGAGTAAGTTTGTTAACTACGTCAAAATAAAGGTCTAAGTATGTGTCTAAAGTATCACATATGGTATCATTAAAACTAATATTACAATCTATAAACCTGCGTTAAAGAACAACGTTTGAAATTAAAATACTTTTTGGATTTGTTTGGATTATTGAATATTGACCTTATTTGCATTTGGACAAAACCAGTTGTGAAAGCAAAGTTAAGTTCTCCATAACCCAGTTTCCTTGTTCAAAGTTAACATGATTGGAACTAATTTCGGATAATTGGATCTTCCTATTTTTCAATTTTTTCAACAGTGTTAGATGCCCTATAGCTGAATGTTGCAATATTACAAATAACTCATAAAACACGTGTACAGCTTAAGAACAAGAGCGGATGAGCTTGCATTTGCAGATTAAACCGACATTACTTCACCATCAAATTATCCCAAATTAGTTCAAATTGTGTTATTTGCTGCTAATCGAAAATTGACTAACTTTGAAGTCAAGCTGCGAGAGCCTGATAAACATTGGATTTCAATATTCCAAACTAAGCCTACCCATGTAGTTGGCTTTGCATGGCTTAAGATACAAAAAAACGTACTTTTTGTTAAAATTGGTTGACTCAGCAAAACTAAATTATTCAACCAAAGGCAGCACTTACAAACAATTTTAATATTACATAAGGTAAGGAGGACTGAGTGAATTTCGTGAATGATTTTGACAAGGAAAGTGTTAGAACTGATATACAATTTACATTTTCGTACAAATTTAAAGGATTTGATAGACGACCCATGAAATTTTAGAACATTTTACATGTGGCATGAAGAATATAAACATAAAGGACAATGAATAATGACACACACGTGGATGATTAACGAAATACCACAGTTTGACCTCAAACCCGCTCCTCTCCTCTACACAAAATTAAGAAAATCTGACAACGACATTGTCATTTGATCTGGCCCTAAATACAATAAATTACTTATATATATTTTTTGAGTTTAAACTACTGGCAAGAATTCGAATGACAATCCAGTAAATATTTCAAAACAATCTCGAAAGGGTGATTGACCATCATGAATGTACACTCTTTCCTCGGACATCATAACTGTTGATGTGAACTCACGTATGATTATCGTAAGACAGGTAAATCCCTACCCCTTGGAGCAATAAAGTTCGTATGTCATATTTCATTAACCCATTGGTTCCTTGAGGTGCCCATATTCTACTTTTGTAAACACTGCTTAATACTTCCTCATAAATACTGATTCTGCCCACACATCTTAAGATTGGGTCTTCCAAGTTAATTTATTACATTTGCCCTTCTTAATGAAGGATTCAGAGAGTGTTAATGATTTAACAATAACAATGTAGTGTACATTTTTGTTACAAGGTAAATCTGATAAAAACACATATTTTAAGCAAGTTCTTACGCAGAATGGCCCAAGTAATTACTTGTACATAATTAAAGAAAATTACAAAAATACCGCATTGCTTCCAGAAATATAGCAGGTAACTTTTTCTTCCCGGTAAAGACACAAATATCAAACTTAACTCTCAAACAACTTGTAATGTGAAAAAACGGTGTTATTCATAATAAATTTACAGTAGGCCTACATCACTTTTGTTTTTAAAAAAAGTTGGCAAACGCAAACTTTCTAATCATGCTAGAGCCAAATTCTCCAAACAGATGAAAATCTAAAAGTCATAAGTTTTGCGAAGAGATGATAGAGTAACATCTGATGTATTAAACTACATAAAATTGTTCTGCACGAGAGAAATATATTTGCGGCTTGAATGTCTCGAAAGCAAGATCACCGGGACACACTATAAAAAGCGGTCACCTTCAGGAAAGTAAACATCTGGTACGAAAGCATGGAAATATAATTATGTAACATCGATGAACAATTGATATTTCTGTTGAAATTTTTAACGTCACCAAGTTAAATCCTAACTTTAGTATCGTGAAAATCTGTGGGGCTGTAATGGATTTAGTCTATTATGATAAGTAAATGGTTTTTTTTATAAACGGAAAGACACTTAATGACACAAATTGTAAATTGCCAGCTCTTCAGAAGCAAAGATTTGAGGATGGGAGTTTAGATTACCCGTCGGGGTACCTGTCATCAGATCATGGCTTTAGCTCGAGTGCTTTCGTATAGTATTCACAAGCCTTTTCAAACTTTCTTAATTTCACATACATTGAGCCTACTGCACATAATTTGCTCTTGTCGGGACTTTCAATATCAATCTCATCTTCCAACCACGTAATTGCAATACGTGCTGCTTCCCTCCCCCATTGATATTCAGGCGCCCATTCTGCTGCTTGATAAATGAATTTCATAGCATTGTCATTGTCATCAAGTGACTGGTAAACCTTAGCTAGGCGACAATACGCTTCAGATTTGCTCCCGGGAGATGTCAATATTCCATCTTCAATACGTTTGCGAAATATTTCTTTCGCTTCATCATATCTTTCAAATTTATCTAAGGAATAACCCTTACTTATTAAAGCTTCGGGGAAAACCCCATCTAAACTTTTAATGGCTTCATCATAACATTCAATAGCTTTCAGCATCAATTGATCATTGCCTTCTGGTTGACCTGCCTTGTATTTATTCGTGTACATGTCACCAAGTAAACACATCAAGACAGGATTTTCTGGATTGTGCTCTTCGGACTTACAAAGTAACCTGGACATACTTTCGAAATCTCTAACCTCAGTATAACAATTAATAATCGGGGAGACATTCGGTTTAATTCTAAAGCCTTCGTGATGTGATGCTTTGCTTCTTCATATTTACCCATGCGAGCGAATATGCATCCTAATAAGGCCCTAGCTAAGCTATGATTTTGGTTTATTTCAATAACTTTCTTTAAAATATGTTTCATTCGATTACTTAAAAATATGGATTCTTTACATTTAGGGTCATCACTCATGTATCTGTGATCATAAAGAAGTAAAGCTAGGTAGAACAACCAATCCGTTTCATTTGGCAACACTAACAAAGCCCTTTCAAGACCATCAATGCCCTCATTACAAATGCTGTGATCAAAATAGGCAAGCGAAATAGCTTTATGACCATACACATGCGCTTTTTGTCTTTCTGACAATTTTTCAAGTGATAAATCGGCAATTGTGTTTAATGCTCCTCCATTTTCTGCTTTTCACTAAATAAAAAATGAACCCAGGCTTTATCTGCAAGAAGAACCAACTTATCACCTAGTAAATCATCGCTGTCATTCCGGCTTTCATGTTCTTGCTGGTGGATATGTCAGAGAGGGCCTCGTCGAACCAATGTAAGGCGGCAATTGGTTCTCTCTTGTCCTTCGACCTTAGTTCTGAGACATATGTATAACCTCTGATGGCTTTATGAGGTACAAGATTGAGCTCGTTGTGGTATCTTAAATTGACCCCAGTATGAGACAGTAAAAACTGTGGAAAAAGAACGTACAACACTTTGTAAGAGAAGAAACAAATGAATTATGTTAACAGTACAAGGTCATAAATATAACCCTAAGTGGTTTTATTACATACAAGAGAGAATTCGTAGTAGCATTAAGAATTTTGTCAGAAATAAAGTATCAGACATCCCTTCTTCAATAAATCGTCTGCATTTTCCCTAAAATATCATAATAATATTTTGGAAAAAAGCAGACGATTCATTGAAGAAGGGATGTGTATAACAACGGTCCAGAAAAGTAAATCACCATGATGTTAAAATCAACGTTGCTAAGGTCAAATTTTGTGCTTTTATTTTTATTCTGTAAGGGTGCAGAGCTTACCAAAACGATCTCGAAGATTCCTTATCAATCATAATTACAAACACGAAACATTGCTAGCAGTCGTGAGACAAAAGACCGTCAATGACGTAATGTAAATATCGATTATTTTCTTTGACCTCATCAGGCCTGATTTGATGAATAAATTTCCAAATTACCCTTTAACACGGATATGGAAGGGATCAAAGCCTATGAAAAGTTAAACTATACATCTGAAGAAATTCAAGAAGCTGAGTGCATTAGCTGTTAAATAGGCGAGTTGGCGCTGAACAGAAACTGCGCCTATAATGATCCTAATAGACCGAATGAGGAATTGTTTAAACTAAAATGGCAACCAGTGGACACTGTAATGATATCAAGGCATAAAAAGCTTTGTCTTCAACTGAATAATACATAACGTTCTTCGAGAAATTTCTTTGAAGGTATTATTACCTGAACGCTGTTATCACAAAACCGTTCCAAGTTCCAGGTGAAGTGACAGGGTAATTTCTGCAGTATTTCTTCATACTTCCACGTTTGCGCATCATCAAATTTAAAGGAAAACCCTTCAGAGAAAAAAACACAAAAGTCTAAATTATTCAAGTGACCAGGTGAGATGATTCGTTTTAGAGTTCACTACTGACATATTACACTGTCAGGAAAAAGCAAAATGAGTTCAAATACAAACTCGTGTTTGTATTCAATGCAATATGTCGCATGTATCGTATAGGCGAAACAATTGCATCGGTTATAAGTACACCACTATACTTATTAGTTGACTTCTGCACCAATTCGTGGAAAACTTCGCTGTTAATGTCAATTATTTCTTGAGAAAGTTACTGAAAGTATATGAGATCTAAAAGTTCTCTATGTCTCGGAAACTTTACCTTCGATGTTTGGATCAACAATCGGTTCTCTTCCACGGTTGGAGTTCATAATTTCATCAATCGTCCCGAGTAGCCTACGCTTTCCCCCTTAAGTTTACTGTTTTGGACGGAAAGTTTTTCGGCGGTGTCTTTTAGATTGTCTTGGGACTGTAAATCTTCTTTCATGACGGTTTGGAGCGTTTTATATTCACTGTTTAATGTGCTATACGCCTTTTCAATGCGTTGTCGAGTAACGTGTTCGTCATATAGCTGAGTAACAGTATGTAGATGGATGCTTGACGGCGGTAACTCCAAAATTCTGAAAACAGTTTCCGTGAAAACCGAATCTCTATATAGAGCTAGCGGCTCAGAAGCATTAGCTCCAACTTTAATTCCATTCTCTTTGACGAGTTTCTTCAGTTCTTAAATAAAACATAATCACGAGGTAGTTACGACAAATGGCCGATAGACATGCATGCACATTGTCATTCTAAATTTTATTCACTTAAGTAATCAAACGTTGATAATGCCTTTCAGTAGATTTCATGAGTGAAAAAAAGAAAATAATATATAAGCCACTAACCATTTTCATCGTATTTAATTCTCTCCCCCTCTGCCTCTCTTGATCTTACATGAGAGAGTTGATAGGTGGTAGATTCAAATATCGATTGATTCCAAGGAACACAAGAATCTCTGGTCGCTCTTCTGCCAAAGCGGAGAGGTGTTCAGGAGATCGTACTTTGCAAAAGCAGTACAGTTGATGGTTCTGTGTCTGTAGAGCGGACAGCGTTTCAAATTCAATAGTACCATTGCCTCCGAGTGTTTTGGTCAATCCGGCCTTTCTCTTGTCAGATTCAGAGATAGACCTTTCTAATTCGACCGCTACGTAAGAAGTTATGTCACCTGCAATGCAATAATAATAATATTATTACAAGTTTCGAGAACCTTTTGATACGATAAACTGTTTATAATGTATGTGATGGTTCGGATAGCCCTAGACTACTATCAGCGGAACCCACTATCTTTCCAAGTATTTGGCCCAGATCGGAAGGCATTTTTATTTGTTCGTAATCTATTGACGAAGTATTTTCATGTACGGTACAGTATTACGTTACGATGTTTATGCTATGCTATGGGTCGACCTGGCTTTTCTTTGGCCATGTCCAGATATGGACGCTTGCCATTCAATCGCTACAAAAATGTGGTCAGATATGTAATACATATGGTATTATAAGTTTCGAATGATTAAGTATAACCACATCCTCGGCGTCGAAACGCCAACCCTTAGAAACTGTGATATTTAAAGATAGCTTTTTCGTTCAGTTAGATGACGAAAATGCAATTGTTTTCCTCTCAGGCAAATATATCCAGTTTGAAAATTTGTCAAACATTCACAGATTCAAATCAACAATTTCAAATTTCAACAGTTTTAGTTTCCTCCGATCATATCGTAACATGTTTATTCTAAAAAATGATTGATTGACAGATCGATTTATTGGGTAGTTCTATACCTTCTTCTCGTGGTGGTTCGGATAACGCCAGACTACTTTCAGCCGTAGCAACCATCTTCCCACATATTTGACACAGATCGGAAGGCACGTCTTTTTGGCTCGTAACCTGTTGACAAAATATTTCCAGATAAGGTACAATATTATGTTGAGATGTTTGTACTAGACCATATTTCTAACTGAGAATGATTTTTTATTCAAAATACGAAATTGCTAATCTCGGTTCTTCCTCTATTACTTCAAATTAGTTTGCAGGAAACTCATAGCAGAAACACAACTCCATTTAATCACGAACAGGTCAAGCATAAAATGGCAAAAAATCTTCTCCGCTTGTTATCTCTGATTGTTGTCACAGTGCCATGGAAAAAAACTGATGAGAAATCGAGGATATGTTTATTTGTAAAGTTACGTTGAGTTTTATGGTACTATGATGAAAAATTTAGGAACGTAACCTACCTTCCTTCAAATATTTCAACTGCACGACTGCCCGTCGATATTGCCATCGAGGCAACGACACCTCTAAAGACACAGCCGATACTCCATATCTTTGTAGTCTTTCATCAGTTCCGATATCATCTGTAAACACTGATTTTAATATTCCACGTCTGTAATCCACCCATAACTTTTCCACACATTCTGATGTCTCACAGTCGAGTACCACACACAGACTCCTTTCTTTAACAAGTCTGATAGTGATTGGACCAATACTGAGTAGATGTTTCTGTACACGGGTAGGTCTTCTGGTGTTCTTATTTCATTTAACATTGATATCGCTGTCTTTAGTATTTGTTCAGGCGGTGTTCCACCATGATCAGCAATTGGCGTACAGTCTGACACAGTAATACGGACTTCCACAATTCCTAATGTAAGATATTTGAATTACAAATCATAGTTACATACATAACGTTCTCTTTCTCTCTCTCTCTCTCTCTCTCTCTCTCTCTCTCTCTCTCTCTCTCTCATAAAACAATACTGACAACACTGTAAAACATCAGTATCTCGAAAACTACTTCTTATGCATGCTTTGACACGTGGTACATACCTTATAAGCAGGTGATTCATTGTAATTTTCTCATATTTGTCAAAAAAGTGTTGAAAGTCTTTCATTTCCAATGTCGGTAACTTAATTGCTTTGACATTTCAAGGTAAGACATCAAGTTTTTTCAAATGATGATAAAATTTACAATTTAATTACAGGCAACATTTTCGCATTTTGCTGGTGAATAACTCTTTTTCTCAAAGAGAATTCCAATAGCTCTAAACTTTGTTGTGCATGTCGCTAGAATTATGTCCAGCTAAATTATTTAAAAGATGATGATGTTTGAGTAAGTGAACATTTGGGCCCAATTTGCTTTGTGGTGCCTCGAGATTACTTCATTCAGATTTTGATTAAACGATCGTTCTTTGTGTTCTTTTTGAATGGTTATTTTATGGAAAATTTCGCTAATTTGGAATAAATCTGATCATTTTTTCCTCAAAACTGTTCACCTCTCTTTCAAAGTTTGCATGTCAAACGCATATTAACTTAACGATGATGAAGTGGGAACACATCCTTTAACGCTTTTTGTCAGATGAAATGTAATGTACGCTCTGCCGACTCTTTGCTCCGTGAATTGGAACAAAAATGCTGTATTCTAAATCCCACATTCCGTAGGTGCTCACAAAAATATCTTATATGAGGGTTTATTACAGGACAGCATTTATACAGTAGTTGAGAGAAGCTGAAGTCAAGGATATTATAGATATAGTCAAGACATAAAATGGGAAGTGAATGACAAGTTAAGGCAATTACGGCAAAATAGTGAAAATGTGGTTCCATTTTCCAAAACTCTAATGATGCTTCTTAAATTAATAGTACATGCAAAAGTCAGTATCAAAACGCAGTCCACATTTTTACATTCTGCTTGCAAGCACTTACCTATAACAGTCTCTTGTATGTGTGTACTCGAACTATCGTCGCCATTTTGATTACTGCCAGTATTTGATTGTTCTTGATCGGTGTTTTCTTCTGCAACTTCTTGTTCTTCTTCAGGGGGAGCAGCAGTTTCATTAGTTCCGGTCTCTTCCGTATCCTTGATTTCTGAATCTAAGTATTGAGAGAAAAAAAGCAAGGGAAGTTGAGACACCCTTGAAATATATGAACCTTTTACAAACACCGAATGATTTATCATATGTATAACTAAAGCATGGACTTGAGCATGAAACCGTTTTGTTCTCTCAAACAATTATGACCAGCAGGAATGTAACAATTTAAATTCTTTGCTCTACTGCAAGTTTTTATTGTTAACATAGTTCCTAGGAATCATTTACGATCAAACGTCTGAATAAGTCTCCATCGTCGATGTACGACTTATGTATATAAGGTTATGCACACTCTAATGATTAAAAAAGCACACATTAATTTATTAAAAACAGTAAAATATAATTCCCTCATATAAATTGAATTGGTTATGCCTTAGACTTTATAACACTAATTATAATTTATCATTTATCTCCGAAGCATTCTCATAAATGGATGAGAATATAAATGAAATAAAATGTATCACCTTCATCGATCTGGTGTTTTGGTCTGGTCATCTTCAAGAAGTTTTGATACAAAATTCAGTAAATTTGTCTGATAATCAGCAATAATGCCTTCCTTTGCAGCTTCATGCAGTTTTATCATCAGGTTTTGTTCAGTATTACACGCAATATCATAGTTCTTCAAAGTTTTCATGATACGCTCTTCCCACTTTTCGCTTGCTCTTTCCATGGTATCTGCTGGCTCAATGTTGCAAACAACTGAGTTGAAGTCTGGAAACTCTGCTTCGATAAAGGAGGCAAAGCCAGTTGATTTTGACACCAGGGATGGCACACCTGATGCGCAGCCTAGCAAACCAACCATACCAAATGGATCGTCGTTGGCACTGAATACTGCCAAGAGATGACACTGCAGAAAATCCTGTTTTATCTCATCTGATAATGGGGATAAATGTTGATTTTGAGAAAACTCGAATCGGCTTTCTTATTGAGGAAATTATTGCATTCTTTGCAGTGGTTATTTGGAATCCCTCGGATCTTCCAATGCGGTCGAAATTTATCATACTTATAGTAGTTGGCTACCTTTCCCATGGCGATGGCTGCTGCTTCCAAGCTGAGAAAGTTTTGGTCGTAACGTACTGTATGCATAGAATACACTTCTATGCTTTTGTCGACAGAAGTTTGGGGCACTTCAAAATTCTCGAACTCCTCTCCGACCCATGGAATGTATGGAAGGTGTTTTTGCTTGTTCAAGTGTTTGTACATGTTCTCATTGTAGTTGTATATGTTTGTTCCTACAGAGACGATAGCAAATGCTGCTTTAGCATACTCCATCATCTCATCTACCTTGTCTTGCAAGGTTTCTGGATCTAAACCCATGTCTTCAGGGATTTCATAATAAAATGGAATGAAAACGGCATCTTCAAATAAGTCATTTTTGATGACCAGAGCAGCTTCAGCGGTTCCATTTTCGCATGCATGACCAAATATCACCGATACTGGCTTGTGGTTCTTGAGATCAGGAAAGGTTTCCTTATGGAGAAGAAGCATATCATCTTCAGCTACTCTCGTCGTCGGTTTAGGATTTGGAAGTATTAAATGAACACCGTTTCGTTCTGCATCTTCTTTTTCTTCATCAGTGGCGCTTAAAACTGTGAAGTAAACACGATGACGTTGTCTGGAAAGTTTGATGGCAAACTCTTTCTGCACAAAACTGACAGTCAAAGAACACTTTTTCGGCATCCACTCTTTGCCAATGATCAGTGCGCTCTTCATTTCAGTCATTATGACACTGCGAACGAAGAGTAATTGATCAATGGTTTCTTCAATTCAGATGTAAATGTTTTCGTTACGTGAGACCTTAACTCACACACTACTCTTTTGTATACATAGGGTCATATGGCGTTATCAGTGATAGCAAGAGTGTAAAAACAATATATTTATGATTATGAATACAATTGATAAAAATTAAATATTTCTGTCATTATTTTATGTGATTACTTAAAAAAGTTCCCTACAGCACTAGAATCCTAAATGATGATCAGTATTTATGCCTACACGCAGTTGCAGTGCAGACCCTCAGAAATATGTCAATATTACACTGCAGCAGCATTGCGCGTAGGAACTTGATAAGCGGTCACAGCACTGCCTCGGCAGACTCTCTAATTAGTTACTGTGACGGGTAAACTTTTTAAAACTCGGAGCAAAATAATAAACAACTCACGACGTATTGTCGATAATCTATTTTATTGAGTAAGGGAAAATCGTGGATAGAACACATCTAACGAACTCCCTCTAATATAATCTCTGAGTTGAACAGAATTTTACCTTGACCTCATGCACTGACACCTTTGACCCACTGCGTGAATTGACCAATCACAACCAGGGGAACTTTAGGGACTTTCCCTATACTCATATTGAGCATACGGTAGTATTGAGTAAATATAATTACTCACAATGTGACAATGCGAAAACAATTGTGTTGTGTATCGCCACTGTACGCCTTGTGTTGTGTATCAAAATTCAATTTCCCATAACAACGAGTCCAACCTATGCCTACCTTACGAACAATAAGCTGTTTTAGGGCCTCTAAGCTTATATCTTTGTAAAACGATTAGCACCAGTGCAACAATACTTCGCTAGGTGACTGAGTCCCGTGTGAGTTCGGATCCAGGCGAGAATTTACCAAATTATATGAGCTCAGTAATCTCCAGTCTTGTCTCAGTGAACCTGTCGGTTAGATTGGAAACTTAGTAAGGCTATCTTACAACCGTAAGAAGCCTGGAGAATGAAACTTTGAATTTATGTAAATTTAGGCTAGTGCCTCACTTCAAACATTTGTTTTCAATTTGAAAGCTATATCTTTGGCCGCCGATAGGAAGCGCTTAGAAATTCACAGATTGTGTTATTTTGGTTTGAAAATCTTGTAAGAACAAATACTTGAGACATGCTTTGACCCCACAAGTTATTATTTTGTTAGTCTGACATGACAAATATTCAAAACAGAACCCTGGAGCACCTTGTTCGCACCTTTGTGCTTCGAAAGGGTTGGATTACACTGCCCATTTTCGGCTCTTATTTTTGTCTCTGTCTTGTCTTAAGAACGAAGGTTCAAGAGAAAGACTCAAGGAACGCACAACCTTAAAGTAGAAAAGCACTCACCTAGGATCATTGAGAAAGTGAAGGTTTAGTCGTTACGATGTCGGCAATAGCTGGTGAAAAGAGTCGCCTTTTTTTGGCAAATTTCCAAACTGGGTTTGGTCATTCGGCTTTCGTAGAGACCAATCATTGGCCGGACTTTCTTTGATATAATAGCACACCTATTGTCGATGTCTATGGTTGATACCAACACTCTTTACATAGGAAACTATGGAACGCCGCTTATTGGTTTTTTAGTCATTACAACGGTCATGAAATACCATCAGGCTGTATATCGTTTTCAATACGTTTAAGCTAGGGAGCGTTCAGTTATTACGGCCGGGGGTGGGCCGGCAAAAAATCCGGGGGTCACCTTAAATTTGAAAACTGCAAAGAGGGGCATGTATTTTTCAAACAGCTCAGAGGGGGGTCACTTAATTTTCATAAGTATCCATCCCGTCAAAAAGCAGTTTCAGTGTTCAGAAATATTCTGGGAGATAAAAATGATTCGCTGCATGATTTCATTCTCTTAAGTAATTGAACTGTAAATCTGAACAAAAGTATAATTATCTGTCACATGAACATCTTGACTAGGCAACTCTGAGGCTTGTCTTATTGTAAATCCAGCTCACTGTGGGCAATGAACAATTCCTATTACTTACATATTAGAGATATAGCAAGTTTTGTCAGGGAAATTATTTAACAGTTACCTGTAGACTACTAGTACCATGAAAAGTGAAATTATACTTTTAGGTGAAATTCCAATATCATAATTGTTGTCAACATCTGAACTTTCAAATACCCTATTTGAATCGAGTACATTTGTATCAATTATCAAACACCTATAAAAGCACAAATTAATTTAGTCTAGCATTGTAAAAAAATTATTCATAGTTTTCTCATAGACTCAAATGTATTGTGAATTAACATTTTGGTGAAATTCCAATATCCAATTTCTTGCGCACATATCCATTTGTAACTAGCCTTGTCTAATCAAGTACATTAATGTTAATAATCGAGAGTACATAAACATACGGATTTACTATTTTTGTATTTGAAAAAAATTATTCATAGTTTCCTCATAGACTTCCATGTATAGTGGATGGACATTTTCAGTGAAATTCCAAAATCAGATTTCTTGTACACATAATATGCACCTTTAACCATCATATTCTAATCAAGTACAATTATGTTAATTATTCAACGTCTGTATATGCACAAGTATAGCAAGTTTTCATTGGAATAAATGATTCGCAATTTTATCTCAGACTCCCATGTATAAGTAATTTAGCAATTCCCTTGTGACACAAGGGATTTCCTTCAGTATTGCTGAGCAGACACCAAGCTCAGCTCTGATTCAATGTCAAATCGGTTTTATTGATAATATTAGATTCATATTTCATAATATCATGTCATACACTGTTAACTTCAACTTCGTCTGTGTACTGGTGCCCCTGTTGGCGATGATGGTCCAGCAGTTACTGTAGAGTTATGAATCTTGACCCTTGCCTTGAGCTATTTATTTACAGAGGTGAGGGTGTTGATTATATTCCCTTTCACGAGATTTGGGTATTGACAAATATTAGTTGACATATTCACACCCAAATGTAAAGTCTGCATTGTTACCTTACCAGAAAACAAGATTTTCTTCTAAGGCCAAGAAAAATAAAAAGTTTGTTTCTCATCATCGCGCGCGTCAATTCAGACCCGCCGCGTCACTCTTTTTTTCTGCTCATGAGGAAATAAAATACAAAGATAAATAAACGCGAAAATACGAGACGATAGTGCACAACACCATGGTTTTTAAAACAGAACGGTAAACAAAATAATTCACACTAACATTCCATTCAGAACTGTACGCATTGTCACTGTTATATCACACTGTCACAACTGTGCATTGTTGCACTAAAAGTCAAACGACAGAACTGTTGCTATACAAAAATAATAAAGTAACACTGCTGTGCATTTATCTCTGCGTGCATTCCTATGTTTTGCCCCAAAAAATATGAAACATTCTGATATCTCTGATAAATATGTCTGATATATTAAAGTAATGCGCTCAAAGTGCGCGCTGAAAATATTGAACATACAGATATCTCTGATATACGTATGTCTGATATATCAAAGTCGGTTGTGCTGAAAAATATGTCTGATTATTAAGTTACGCGCCCTTGGGGCGCCGAAAAATGTTACTAAATGATAACATTTGTTGCTGACACGATGCATTTTAGCAAATATGAGCTGTGTCGAAATTCAAAAACGCACTGACCCCACTATTGGGCATTTCAAAAATATGGTGACCCTATCACCAAAGTCAAAACACAGGATGACCCCCCAGTAAATCCTCCGGACCCCCCAGGCCGAAGAAACTGACCAGTCCCTTAAGCTGTCAAAACTCTGCATTGCTGCACTAAGTCAAACCACAGAACTGTGCTATGCAAAAATACTAAAGCAACAGTGCTGTGCATCTATCTCTGCGTGTATTCCTACGTTGTTTCATGTTTTTGCGCGTTCTTCTTGGTTGAAGTATAAAAAAATTGAGAGGAAAAAAAAACCCGCGACAACGCATCATTTTTGCAATATGTCTAGGATGAGAAACAAACTTTTATTTTCTCCGGCGAACCATTAAAAAATCTATTTTTACATTTACTACCATTTTCAGTAATAGAGCGCGAGGCCACTGCAGCAAACTGCAATAGAACTGCTCACACTAATTAGTTTCAGCTGTAGCCAGCTGGCAAAGTCGACAACATTGTATGTCCCATGCAGACAGTTTGTCTGGGGAAGTTGAAATAAAAACGATTTGTACATGGACCAGTGCATGGTAATGTTACATTGTATCTTAATCTTGAGCACAGGGTGCCAATCGTAAACTCTCATTTACAACTCGAGCCTCAGACAGAGCTAGTTTTGTCTTTGTACAAGCAGACTTTTTGGTCTTTATCAAGTAGCCTTGTTCAACACCAAATGGCCACGGCTACAGCTGAACTAATTAGTGTAAGCAGTTTTACTGCAGTTCACTGCAATGGCTTCGCGCTCTATGGTAGTATTTGGGAAATATGCCTGCAATATGTACACATCTGCATCTTAGTATTGTCTCTAGTCTTATCAGTTCATTTCAGTGTAAATTCGCTGCAGCCTGCAATTTTTATTCAACCCCCCAAACACTGTTCACATACATGGCGGGCTAAAGAGGTTACAGTTAGTTACGAGTGCAAATCAATGGAAGTATCACGAGAAAACCTGTGTATTTATGTAAAATTCCAACGAGTTGAAAGGGAGGGGCTTGTCGGAACTCTGCTCAACGGTTGCCAGGGACCCCTATGAACCATTCGAACAAAGGTAAGACAAATAATTTACATAGCGCCTCGTATCCATCAGTAATGTTCACTGGCATTTTACAATACATGTAAGTCACAAGTGAGCTATCTCGAAGAAATGAATGTTGAGAGTTGATCGAATATGCCTGCAATATGTACACATCTGCATCTTACCATTGTCTTGTAGTTTTTCTATAGAATGTATGAAGAATAGGAGAGGGATCTGTCACGTAGGATTGTAACCCAGTTCGAGGAACGTTAAGTGTGATTTGTGGACTTGATCAGAGATATCTGCAAGGGGTATTGACTTTAATGAGTTCAGCCAGGTATGAAGGAGCTAGTCCAAGTATTGATTTATACGTGAGAAATAGGATTTTGAACTAACTTCTTTAAGACACGGGGGCAGCCAGTGAAGTTCCTTCAGGATCCCTTCATCTCTTTTTTGTTTTGATGAGACAGATAACTGAGTTTTGAGCTTTTTGTAGTAATCTGATGTAATCATAATCTTTATTTCTATATAGCGCATTACATATTTAAATATCTCAACGCGCTTTATATTTAAAACAAACAAAGAGTGACAAATAATAACAATAAATTTAATATGTTCAATAAAAGTAACAGCTGGTAAAACTGAAAGAAATGGTTTAAATAGATCAACAAATAAGAACTCAGGTATAAAATGACTTAAAAGGGTATAAAACTCAAGTATAAGATGACTTAAAAGGGTAAGTTTTTAACCCGACTTTAAATTACCGAGAGACTGAGATGCACGAAGGTGCGACGGCAAAGAATTCCACAAACGAGGCGCACATATTGAAAAAGCCCTATCACCATAGTAAGCTGTGCGACCAATGGGTTGATATAACTTATTTTCCCCATTTGAAAATGAACGCAATGTATGACTCGTACTACGTCTAATCAAAAGCTAAAAGGTAAGATTGTACATAACTACAAAGAACTTTGAAAGTAATACAAAGGCCTTTAAATTGGATACGTTGTTCAACAGGGAGCCAATGAAGGTCACGAAGAATGGAAGTAATGTGATAGATGTAGATAGGATATTGGCGATGGATGAAAGTTCAAACATGTTCGTGTACGATGAATATCCTAAACTTTAAATATTGCAGCTACATTGACGTGATGGATCTAGATATCATGCATGAAACACATTATTTGTAAACAAGGAAGTTGCACACGTGCAAAATTGAGGGTTTATCAATCGGTATATAGCCTGATATCTCTAGAACGGACTGGATCTGATGCAGAAACTGATTACTGCCAGCAACAGTATAAAGCTTGTGTAATTTTAGGAAGTTATGCTATCTGATATTTTGCTGTTATATTTTACTGATGTATGAAATTACAGGTTATGTCCATCAAACAACTGAATGTGACAGGGAACTCATCATGATATCATATCCGATTCTGAAATTGAGCATTAGAATGATTACGATGTTACCATTCAAAGTTACTCAATTCTGATTCTGATGCAGTGAGTGTATTACTGAAAATAACCACGTAACGATTAAGAAGTACAACGAAGCATAATTACTATCGTTGTTTTATTTTTGTCATCAAGTTATTAGCATATCTGTACTCGCATAGTCTACTCTGATCCTTCATATGTCTAGATTTATGAATGAACAATAGGTGAAAGCGTTATGTTCCATCTCCAGGGTGGGGTCAGAGGTGTCTTTGGTCTCACCACAGGTTTAATTGCTGCATTTTTTATTTTTAATACTATCAGACTATAATATTGCCGATAAAGATTTATACCACCAACACCTTGGTTGTCTTGCTCTTATCTTAGAACTGGTTTTGTATTATTTCTTTTTCTTCTTCACTGTGTCATGAATTTGTCCCATGATAGCATTACACCAAGTTTTATCACCATGTGCATCCATTGTTTGATGCGTTTGATTGCCTAGTGCGCCAAAGCAAGCAGGTGTCATAATCTTCCGAATTGCTCATTAGAATAGTAATATTCCACGCTCACAATACATTAGCGTTCTTGGACGATTGATCAAGCTGTAACGTTTCTTTGTTTGGACTCTAACAATGCTGGCGCCACGAAATACCAGCACAGTATCGCCAACATGATCTCGCTCTTTTACACATTTAAAACAATTACCCAGTAACTTATTTTCTCATGGAGGTATTCTGCGTACTACCCCTATGTTCTATTTTGTTTCAACCAATCGTAATATTGAGCCGTTGTTATCAATTTAATTTATTCATGGCGTGGGTTTGAAACAAAAGAATTGTAGCAAGCCACGCACGGGCAAGTGATAATTTCTACTTTTGTAATCTTTTCTAATGTCGGTAAATCAAAGTATTGTCTTATTATATTCTTTATGGCGTCGGCATCCGACATAGCCAAGATATTGTATAAATAGACACACTCACTTAAAGGAAAGAGAGAAGAACTCAAGGACCGATAGCCACGGTCACTCTCTTGTGGAGTGACCGAGACAGGACATTCAAGACCGTACTCTGTTATTTCAATTATATTATCAGCGAACCGAAGAAAACCGTCAAAGTTTGCAAAAAATTTCGGGAGCGAACAACAACTGGGCCCAAGAACTGAGCAATACGCGACAAAATGTCACGCACGCTGTAAAAAATGGCAAATCCGGAGATATTTTCAGAAAAAAGTATTTCAACTGGCCCACAAGTGCTCCATTTTATTTTGTGTGATTGATTATGATTTACGTTTTGAGCCGTAAAGTTACGATACTTTGAGTTGTTAATCTTATTATTCATATTCACGGGCATGTAAACAGACCATTACTGTGTATTGTGGTCAGTCACATGGTTCAGCTCGACCAATCAAAATGCGACAGCCAGGGCATGGTAATATAATGTGTATTTGTTGACAGTCACGTGAGTAGTAAAATATTATTCCCTTCTGTGACAAATAAGAATTTTTACACCCATTTTATTCATTTATCTAAAGGGAGCGAAGGAAAAATTAACCATCCATGTAACTAAAGTGTGACCCTGACCTATATACGAACTCACGCGCAGCAGTGCATTGTCCTGAACTAAGCGGGGAAATTCCCTGCTGAGTCAGGTCCTGGACTTGCGCAATACAGTAGCTATGACTCACTATCAGTACATCTGTCGGATCATTTGTTAGATAGATTCCGACTGTGCTGCAGCTCTGTACAGCTCCTTAAGGATTCCAGTGCCCGTTCCAGTGCTGATTTTTGTCTTCTGGATGTAAGTATATACTCGTTTACTATGTTTTTCCTACGCCTATCGGAGCGAGATTTTACTCCCCCTCCCATACAGTAACCGTTCCGATCTTGAACACTGTTGCGCAATACCCCTATCGGGACGTTTCCAGTAGGGACTTTCGCAATACTGCTTTCGCAATACCCTTCCAGTTGCTTAGCAACTTGTCACGTGGTTTCAGAGGTCTGAAAGTCTACAGTTTTCAGAAACATTTTCTACAGAATTTTTTCTGAACGACTCTAGTTAACTTGTTCACCCGATAGATAAAATTTTAGTAATTTCCTCTGAACTTAAAATATGTCGGAAGACCATTACTTCAAACAAAATGAGACGTTTCAGATGAATGGTACTGATATCTAAAGTGTTCACTCTTTTATCTCTACGTACAAATGTAGTTCCTAAGTCGTTCTCTACTCTATTCCCACCAACAAAACATTCAATACTCATTTCATTGCGATCTTTATCAATACTTATGATAATATCACAAGTTGTTCTGTTATCTGTTTTCATAGCATAATATCCAACCAAATCGTCAAACTCGTCTCCCGTAGCTAACTTTACACATCTAATGAGAACTGTACCATGTTGAAGTATTTTCATATTATCTGTCATCTGTTGATTTACTGTCTGTAAGTGAGAACAGCTGCCTCATCACCGACACTTTTAAGACCCAGTTTCTTTAAAGTTGTGTCCCAAAATAATCTTACTGGAACTCCGCTAGCTGTATACGAGCAATAATTCTCCCCCTCGTTTATCCACCTTCTTAGTGTATTATCCGCCTTCATTATTATATTAAGAGGACTAATTTTAAGGTGAATCGGTATACCAAGAAGTGCAATGTATGGATTCGTAGGAGTAAGCCAACTACGAAAATCTAACAACTTGTACTTGTTAACATTGCTATCGAAATAAATAACATTTGGAGTTCCTGGCAGTTCAGTAACTCCACCCGCAATTTCACTACCCAATATATCTAAGATGTTACGTGGTACATTATAAGGTCTGAATTTCTGACTAACCGAATCCCACGTCAGAGCAAAAGGAGTTGGATCGTTTGAAGCCTTTGTAGCGTCAATTACGGTTTCATCAATGTCTGTAAGTTCAGAAAATTCTACAGCATGCTCGTGGGAGGGTGGCACCGCGACATTGGCTAAAACGAAATATTTTTCGCGGTCCTTGTAACGAAGGACGTAATCCTTATTATGATTAGCAGCCATCTTAGTATTATTGTTAACTTTAACATCACTCAGATCTTCAAGCTCAAGATTTTGCATACGAATTGTACCTAGACCGAAGCCACTTGGATCAGACATAATTATGCTATATACAGTGAAAATTAAAATAATACCTTGTAATATACACAATCATGGCTTCAGCTATAGGAATGACAGTTCTCGGTGCTGTATTAACAGTATTAAATGCAACGGCATTCACAGGAGGAAATATTATCGGGCAAAAGCTTTCTGGGAATGGTGAGGCTCTTATTGAAGAAAAGGTCCGACATGATAAAGCATTAGAAAAATTTGAACATGATCGCAACGTCTGGTCAGAAAAAAGATTACTACAGGCTGACTGGGAAAGAGAAAATCAAGCAAAGGACGCACATGCTGCAGCTGAGTTAAGAGATACAGATGCAGAAATCCTTGAAGAAGCAGCGGCGCAAGCCAACTATGCATCAGGCAAAGCAGTTCAATTCTCAGATTATTATCAACCCAGTCCTGAGCAAAAGAAATATGAAATGATATATATTGCTGGAGGATTGGTCGTGGGATGGTTTATGTTACACCGGTAGGATGGTTTAGCTACAATAATTCAATACAAAAGCTAATTGGCCAGTTATTGAAATCGATCATGTTTCCATCCTGATCCGTTATCCAGATACGAATTGAATTCATCCAATCTCCCCCTTTTCTCAATGGCATAGAAATTGCTCCGTTTTTAAAATCGTAAGTAACCTTTTCACTTATTTCTTTTGTATCCCGAACGGGAAGTATTTGTAAACAGTCCGATAATTTTCCCTGTATGTATTCACCAGAGCCAAATGAAACATAATTTCAGTAACATCAACGACATCTGAATGAACTATATATTTAGTGACTGTTAAGAAATCTGCTCGACCTGGACTAATAGTACTTTTTATAACTGGGTTGTCCTCAGGTTTATCTGAAAAACCGACTACGTTGGCGAAGCTACCTGTGGCATTGAAATAGACTTTAACATCTTCAGCCAAAGTTAGATAAACATGGCCTGTCGGTAGATTTTTTTCAAAATTAATTTTTTGCTTCAACCCGATTGCTTTGTTTAACGTATCGATATTGTAGTTACCCGGACGTATTGATTTTGTCGTCTTATTTTTTGGGTCGTTTCCTTCCTGATATTTTAGTACATTATTCGCCCTCGTCACGTTATGCCATGAATTATATAGTCCGCACTCTAGCAGTCGTATCTTCGTAAACTGTGCCATCCCAATGCTAGGGTTAAAATTAACAGTAACTGGTCCACCTGTTTTGCTTACAATCCAAATGATCATCGTTGTACGTTGTATATATTACTAAGTATAATTTTTTTGATGAATAATATTCCGAAGGTGCTCATTACAAAGTATAAGGTTCTGCAGGAATAATATTTTTCTGTTCAAGGAGATCTTTTGTCGCAACTGCGGCAGCAGTCGCACCGCCTAATTTTGCCAATCGAATTAAATTTGGTCGACTTGGATCGCCCATATCCATTTTCAGAAATTTGCTGGAGATCATTAGATATCCCATCGCAAGTCCTGCGATTACAATACCATCGTACATTGTGTTTACAACTGTTTTAGTATCCATGATTGCTGACTAGTATATAAAATAAAAAATAAAAATAAAATATGGGGTAGTTAATCCATCTCATACAATGTAGAGGAGCTGGAAACCTCCCCCTCCCCCTCCCCTCCCCTCGGAACCCCTGTCGGAACTGTTCTGGAGGGAGCCGCTACGGGCTCTGTTTTTTTCGCTTTCTGAAGCGGTTCATCTTTCCGGAGGGGACAAATATGTCGAGCACGCCCCCAATATAGTCCTAATGCAGTCAATGAAACTCCCACAATTCCTAAAACAAGATAACATTTATTATACCAGCTATCACACTGTTGTGGTACGTCCTGAAAGGGGCTTATACAGTTTGCCGCTACCGCATCGCTATCATTAATCATTGCTTGGCGTTTCTTCTCCCTGTTTTGCCTGTTCCATTCTGCTACTCGCTTGCCCGCAGCAACTCTCCCTGGATGCTTCGGCGGTAACGTCATTTTCTCTATGTTGCGCTGTGTCGGAGGTGCCGGTGTTGGTGGTAGGATCGTCCCTGACGGAGTCGTTTCCGTTTGCTGAGTCGAAACCGTTTGTGAAGTTGAATCCATTTATTTCAGGTACTATATTAAACCCGATTTTTTTAAAATTTAAATGTTTACCCGTAATTAAACCGGTGGAAATTAGAGCAATCAGGGGCCCCCATGTGTACCCTATCCGTCCTGATAATCGTTTTATTTCACTGTTTAGAATAAAATCCTTTTTAAGATCAGTGGCATAGTTATCTCGATCATCGATTGGAACTACCTGACTTATTGCGCGGGCTCCTAGATCTATGAAACTTTGAGTGATGGTATCACTTATAAGAGAACTGTATTTCGCTTCGTACATTTTGAAGGCTTTATCCACCGTTTCATCTTTCCATTTTTCTACGTCAACAACTGAAATCTCCTTACCAAAAAATAACTTACTTTGACCACTTGCGATGACACAGAGTATTTTTTCACGTTTTGTCTCTATTATGGATCGAGCGTCCGACGCTGCGGTTGGCTCTTCGGAATGCGCTGCCATATTTGCCGCTGCCGATGACTTTATTAAATTCTCCATTGTTTGCAGTATGTTATCTATTCTTAGTAAAAAATAAAAAATTCGTTTAAACCTGAATCCGAAATAAAGTATTAACATAGTCTGGAATGTTAGTACCCCTAACGTACCGACAGGGATTCCGGGAAAATTCTCCTCCATTTAAATCTATATGTATATAGAAACACAAATAATGAGTACAGACCTATTCCCAGTTGCTTTTCAATTGAATAAGACGAGCGTACCGACAGTACAGCATGCTGATATTCCTTCCAAACCGAACGGGGAATAAAACCTATTCTCATGGACTTAGAAATATATGTAACGCCGACAGAAAAATTTACTTTCATCCTCGGGATGTGTTCAAAGATAACGTAATCACTCATCGATCAGCTAAAGAAAGTAATGTCTGGCTGGGCAGCCCAAAGATGAAATACTGGGACCAGCAACTGAATTTCGCTGTATGGTGTAGCACTACTGGTTGTGGTATATCATTCACCCATCTCTTTGATAAGAAATTTCCGCCGCAAATACGATCATTCTGCCGTTTCCATGTATATTTTACAATACGTCGTATCCTTCACGAAATGGGCGTTGCACTTCCAGACGATACCCCCACCTTCAAAGCGGGCGACAATCCGTACAATCTCGTCCAATATGAACTTCTATGTACAGAATTTGGAAATATAAGTCCAACGAAGTCCGACTTTCGTTATCGAAAAGGTCAAAATAAAGGTCTTGGTTATGGATATGAATATTACACTAATCGTGGGCCTGTTCGACAGCCAAAAGCGATATACAACGGTCATGACTTTTTCCTCTCCGCCGACGGAGGCGTTTTCTATACACATACAATTTTTGGAAAGAAAAAACATATACTGCCCGACAAAGAACGACCGCACTACTATTTCTTCGAAATGATGGATCGGAGGGACAATACAATAGTTTCATTCCTCTGAAGGGAGACTCTGGATTGACAAAGGCTGGCCTAGCCCGCCTCAACGAAAGTCTTGAAGCCTACGTATATTGCATACTCGGCGCACAAGCAAATATTCGCAGTACCATAGTGGGTGATACTGGCAGTGCAGAGCAAGTCCGAAAAGAATTCGGTGTTCTCCTCGAAGATGAAATTCGTATACTGACAAAGTAATTAGTTATAGGCGATATCAAGACACAATAATGAATACTGGTGTCAAACTTGATATGGCAGTCTCACCCAATTTACTTCTCTTACCGTCTGAGATGGTCATCCTTTCGGGCCCGGCAATCTCGGGTATAATAATGAATTGCAATACGCAACAGAATCTATGTCCTTCGGGGTGAATGGTGATATAAACACGGAAGTTCGAGAAAGTGCTATACATGAGATAAGTGCTATACATGAGATGGAAGGAGGGGAGGAGGGGATCCCGTGAAGTGGCAGGACGAGCCCGGAGGAGCGACTGATACGAGTCGAGGGGATCCTCCTCCCTCCCCTCCCCTCCCCTCCCCCGGAAGGGCAGCATCTGCAGACCCTATTCACGAATTCGGCAAAATTGGTTTGTTATCTTTAGCAATATTCATTACTATTGTAGGTACTGGAATAAAGTCACTAAATATATAGTTCATTCAGATGCTGTCGATGTGACTGGAAATTATGTTTCATCTAACTCGAACCAGTAACTTAAAAGAACTAGAAGAGATTCATTAATTTACAATATATAGATCCAGAGGAAATGTCAATATACGTAAACCCGCCATTCAACATGATTATAAATGGACCGACATATTCTGGCAAAACAGAATTTATGTTGGACCTCCTCACCGGTCCGTACTTAAGGAAATTCGAATATGTGATATTCATTTGCCCAACATTCATGAAAAATAAAGCGTATAATAGAAGATTCATTTTCACCGATGATAATGTATTCGTGTTTCCAGTCGGACTCGATGCTGTGGATGATACATTAACCTACGTGCATAAAGAATGGGCCGGTACAAACACTTTAATAGTACTCGACGACTGCGCCGCGTCCAAAGATATGAAGAAGCGCAGTAACGTTTTAGTCCAACTTGGTTTCAGCGCAAGACATGACGGATTATCTGTCTGGGTTCTGACTCAACAATATACTAGTATTAGTAAACCATTCAGGGAAAACATACAGATGTTAGTACTATTTTACACACCGAACAAGATAGACAACAAAACTATTATAAAAGAATATGGAATGGAGTTGTCAGAACGGGAAGCCGTGGGCCTAATCAAGCAATTGAAAAGTAGGCCATTCAGTAAACTAGTATTTCGTTTACGGAATCCGTACGACATAAAATTTTTCGTATAATATAGCAATTATGGAAGCTGAAGGCACTCTTAGAGAATTATATTACAACCCGAAAACTGGTTTTGGAGGTGTACAAAAATTGTATGACGCAGCACGGTCCAGCGGGCTCCAGCGTTACTAAGAAAGAGGTGCAGGAGTGGTTAAAAACTCAGCTAACTTATAATCTACATAAACCGGTACCTCGTACTCGTGCTACGGGCCGGCGCGTTTTTGTAACATCGATAGACTCTCAATGGCAAGCGGATCTCGTGGAATTCCCTCCCCCGTTCGCAAAAGAGAACCGTAACATTCGATACATGCTAACAGTAATCGATGTGCTCAGCAAATATGCATGGGCCAGGCCGATACAGTCAAAAACGGCTGATGATACGTTACAGGCGCTACAAGACGTGATTAAGAAATCTGGGAGAAGGCCCGACAAACTTCAGACAGATGAGGGGCGGGAATTTACTAATCGAAAAATGCAGGGGTGGCTCCAGGAGTCAGGCATTCATTGGTTTCACACCTACAGTGACAAAAAAGCTAGCGTCGTTGAACGTTTTAATCGGACCCTCAAGACGATGATGTGGAAATACTTTACATATAAACAGACACGTTCCTGGCTCCCCATTCTACCAGAACTTCTTGAGAATTACAATAACACCGTACACGGAAGTATCAAAATGAAACCCAGGGACGTAACAGAGGAGAACGATTGGCAGGCATTTTATACACTATTCGGTCCTGAGTTGGCAGCCGGGGGAGTTGACCCTGAATTCAAGCCGGGAGAACGGGTTCGAATTACAAAATACAAGACCACTTTTAAGAAAGGATATTTACCAAATTGGACAGAGGAGATTTTCGTAGTTTCAAAAGTGGTGTATGCGGCTGGACTGGGAACGCCACCAGTTTACAAAATAAAAGATCTGAATGGAGAGGAAATACTTGGCACTTTCTACTCCGATGAACTTCAGAGCGCCCTTTCGGAACGGGGAGCCGACGAGCTGTACAGAGTAGAACGAATTTTGAAGACGAAAAAAATTAGAGGAAAGAAATATTATCTGATAAAATGGAAAGGTTATCCAGAAAGTTTCAATAGTTGGGAGCCGGAGGAAAATGTTATTAGAACTTCGTAAGTTCCTGTGCTGGTACTTGTCAAGTACTACGTAAGTACTTCGTAAGTTCCTGTGCTGGTACTTGTCAAGTACTAACGTAAGTATTTACGAAAGTTATTCAGTAAGTACCATGGACGAAGTCTTAATTTCTTGAAAGCTGAAAGTGTCAGTTTACCGTTATTCTTCCAACCACCTGGCCAAGTATTTATCATGTACTGTCGTAAGTAATGTTCACTTACTGCATCTCGTCTGGCCGTATGTGGATGAGGTGGTACAGGGAAGGATTTGTAGAGTTCCGAAGGGGGACATATTAAGTTTGCAAGATCTTCAAAGCGACTGTGCATGTTGCCCTTATCCGTTCTTTTGAGTCCCCTTTGTTCAGCTTTCTTGATAAGTTCTGGTTGAAGTATAATGTACACAACTGCCATGAGCCACAGACAAGTAACTTCAAAGTCTTGCTTGTAATCGTAGTGTTCCTTCAGCATCATATCAAGTGCCTGTAAGTCAAACGGAGCATTGTAAGCGTGCACAGATTCACAAGCATTAAGAAGTTTGTGTAGGTTCTTGAGTGAGACTCGAGGTTGTTCTAGTTGTTCTTGATTAGGTGGATAATAAGCTTTTTCAAGTTCCTCCTGCTGAAACCGTCTATTAAAAATCCCTGGCTGCCGCCGCTCCATGCAATTCCAAAGTCAAAAGCTCGTGGATATTCTACTGGCCCGACTGTCTCGGTATCAATTGTTGGATTAAGTATATTTTTGAGAACTTCGGGCGTAAGAGATTGATGAATTACCAAACATGGAAGCCTGTAGTCGTGGCAAATTTCTAAGAAAGTCTGTTTGAACTTATTGTGAATCTCTTCTAGTTCTTCTAAGGCGCCTATTTCGTACGACCTGGCTCGAGTCAACACATTCCGCCTGCAATAATCCCAAGGCATATCTTTGAATATGATAATGAAATTGTCTAAATGGTCAAATGCTCTATAAACAATCTTTTTTTCTTCCGCTGCCACGGAAACGCCCCGGATTCTAGAAAAAGTCAGATGTTGAATTATGGAAGAGTCACAAATAACGTAGTGTTCTGAAGGGTAGCCCCCCTCCCCCTCCCCCTCATCCACCCAAGCCTGATATTGTAAACTAAGAGTATGTTCTATAAACTGTTTCTGAAAATCGGCAATCGAAACGTGGCGCCCATTATAAAAGTCGGCAATGTTGCTGGAAAAACTAGTGTCAAATTCTGGTACGTGAGTCACCGTAGCAACTCCCTCTTCTTTCAAATTTACTGCATCGTAACTCTTACCACTTCCAGTTGGTCCATTTATGAATATGTATGACATTTTGGGGTACTATATCATAGAAAAAAATTTTTTTAAATTATTTTTTATTAAGATATATACGATAAGACAATGACAATCCTTTCTATTTCAACTGCAATAAAAATACTTGAAACCGGAGAAGAGAATATTCAAATCAGTGACGGCAAACTCATATTTGGTGAATCTTTGGTAGATCCTTTCATATACGTAGACAGTGAGCTAGAAGTAGTTTTCCCCATCGGACCTAAGTACGGTTCGGGAGGAGATCCTGCTACATGCGATGAAATGTGTGTCCGTTGGCAACCGAGTCTTCAAAAGTTTACCGATTTAATAATATTCCGTACCCTAGGTGAAAGTTTCGATGCATCTACTGCTAAAAGTTATGCTGCAAGCCTGGCCGCTCACTCCAAGAATACTACTGGATTTTACAATCCATCTAAAGTGTATCAGAAGCGAGGGAGCGAGGCACAGCCAGTGGCGTATTTTAAATTTCGGTTTAAAAGAGGGCCTCTGATTTCGCTACATGTATTGATATGGTTCAAGAAATTGACTGTGCTTTTAAAACAGTGAGCCCATTGCCAGTCCGAGAAAATCCTGCTATTGTACCTCGTAATATCAGGAAAGGTAGTAAGATAGAATTCTTAGCATTTAAACCGCGCTTAAGTAAGCGTGCTCTTTCTTTCACTGTTGAGAGGTTATTTTGTGCTGCGCCTAATAAACCAGAAATTCAAGATGCGGAAGAACTAGTCGACTTAGAAAGATTAGGTGAGATATATAAACAAATAAATGCTGACAAAAATATTATAGTGGATTTTGATGACCTATCATAGAATAATTATTTTTTCATTTTAAAAATTTTTAGGATAGTATATATCATAAAGATGGCCCGTCGATTACATACAGCATTCAAGGGAGCAGTTTTACGAAAAGAATTTCCTGAAGTCAAGCGAGTCGAGGATATCGGGGAGCTGGTGGATATTGAAGGTATGGTCAAAGGGGGAAAGATGTACTCTGTTTATACCGAAATGGAAGTCAAATTATCGGATCCGAAAACTGGTAATACACAAATTCGTATATTGCCTGTTAAATTAAAAGATACATACACAAAAGATGTAAGAGGGGCGGATGTGGGGCAACAATTAATAGATCGCTACGATCGTATGCTTGATACAATTGAAGCTGTTGAGGGTTCTGGTCTCGTTCTCGAGGAGATACTTAATTTTGAAGTAAATCTAGTAGAAGTTTTACTGGGGCGGCCCGGAACGGATTCAACTTCCCGGATGGTTAAAAAATAAGCATTGTGTTAGCGATCTTATTCTACCGGTGGGGGTCGAGAATTGTTTTCAGTATGCCGTCGTAGCAAGTATAAAGTTGAGCGATCCCGAGTTTCGTGAAAAGAGGGGTGGTCAGGTAAGGAGAAAATGGAATACGTACGCCCCATTTATGGCTGACTACTGTTGGGAAGGTATTCCCTTTCCTACGCCCGCCGATCTGACTGTATTCAGGCGCTTCGAGCAGCAAAATCCGGAGTCCAACTTCAAGTGTTTCAGATCACGAGTCCGATCCCGACCCGTCAGACATAACTGTGTTATATAGCGGAGCCGAGGGGGGAGCGGATCGGGTAGCAAATATATTACTGATAGTTGGTGGGGAGGAGGAGAGGGTCACTTCGTGCCAATTACTTCGTTAAATCGTCTTTTAATTCTCATACTAATCGTAAGAATAAGCACAGAAGGAAGTGTATTTGCCTGGTTTGTAAAAGAGGTTTAAGTCAACAGAAGAATTAGAAAGAACATCAGGTATACTGTGGAACAGACACGCCCAGCCAGTTTTTCCTAAGGAAGTATGTCAATTCGAAGGACATCGGAAGAAGGTTCCTTCCCTACGTCGTCTATGCAGATACTGAGGCAATTATTGAGAAGGGGACCGGTCGACACATTCCAATTTGTCTTTCGTATGTTATGGTGGAACGGGTGTGGGCGCCTTCGGAACGAGGCCAAAAGTTTATGGTAAAAGAACATTCACAGGTCTCTCCTGTGTTACAGAATTTCTAAAGGATATGAAAGAACGGGCCGAGTATTATTCGAAATCGTATTATTGGAAAATAATACCGATGAAAGATCGATCTAATTACAATGATCCAGTCTGTATTGCATGTGGAGAGCCGCCGGATACCGAGTAGTGAAGGAGGAGGCGACCTTTATTGCGAAGGATGCCGGCCGTCGAGAACCATTCCTATCTACTTTCACAACCTCAAGGGATACGATGGTTCTTTTATTTTGAAAGAATTACATGAAATAGATGAGGGGGGTACCGGACCAGAGCCTAAAATCATAGCTAAGACGAGCAATGGAGGAATTATGGGTCTCTCGAAAACATTTATTTTTCACGCCTCAATTGTTGTCGATGGGGAGGAGGGAGATAAAGAAACGTTTCTTTTCTATAAAGTTTATGGATAGTGCTCAGTTGATGATGGGGTCATTGGCGAAGTTGGCAAAAACTGTGCCGGAGGATGGGTGGACGGTACCACTTTCGTACCCGGACATTCAAAGGGCGAAAGGTTTCTTCCCCTACGAATATTTAGACTCGGTTGACAGACTGGGAGAGGGTGAGCTCCCGGAGAGGGGGGAATTTTATAGCGAATTGACGGAAGAGGGGATTTCAGAGTCTGATTACGAACATGCTTTGCGAGTATGGGACGAAGTTGATGTAAGACGATTCGTGATTATATGGAATTCTATTGTGAGACTGACGTTCTACTTCTTGCAAATATATTTGAAAATTTTCGTGACACATGTTTAGAAGCATATAAGTTAGATCCAGCCCACTATATGTCAGCGCCCGGCTTGACATGGGATGCTATGTTACTTACACAGGTAATAAATTTGGGCTCATTCAAGATGCTGAGCAGATGATTTCGTACAGAGGGGAATTCGAGGCGGTATCAGCCAGTGTAATATTCATTATTTACAGACAAATCATCCAGCTTACGTCGCCGCAGGGGGCTGGTGAAGCTGGCGGAATTACGATCCGGAGAAACGGTGACCGAAATAAAATATCTCGATGCTAATAATCTTACGGCTGGGCAATGAGTCAAAAATGCCAACTGGCGGACTTCATTGGATGACGATGGAAGAGTGGGATGAATGGGAAGAAGGGGCCCGAGACGGTGGAGCTGGCGGGGCGTGGGGACCCGGCGCCACCTTTCCACCAAGTTTTCTAGAAGTAGATCTAGAATATCCAGCCGAATTACATGAAGAACACAGCGATTTGCCATTAGCGCCACATCACTATGAATTTCCGAGGCAGGGCACTCGACTGATTACAAGTGTGTTGGACAGAGAGAGATACGTCTTACACTACAAGTTGCTGGAATTCTATCTTCGGATGGGAATGAGATTGAAAAAGATTTATCGGGTGCTTGCTTTCGATGAAGCTCCATGTCTCGCGAAATATATCTGACTTTAACACTAAAATGAGCAAAGGGGAGGACAGATTTCGAAAAGAATTTCTATAAGCTGATGAATAATGCAATGTTCGGTAAGACAATAGAAGATGTTCGAAAGTACAGAGACTTTAAATTTGTTTCGGACTGGAACGGTACGGATAGTGGCCGTAAAAAGATTCAGAAGTATAATCCAAAGACGAAACATATAACTTTCATAACTTCCGAAGAGGATGGCGATTCCTGCGACAGTGCCCTACTGGAACTGAAAACGGATGAGCATAGATATGTAAAACCAGTTTTCATCGGCGCCGCAGTACTGGAACTTTCTAAGCTGCTAATGTATGAGACGCATTACAATTACTTTCGGGCCCAGTTCCCTGGAATACGATTAGCCTACATGGATACTGACAGTTTTGTTTACAGTGTACCGATCCCGGATCCGGACGTAACTTTCAATGATATAGTCCGAGAAGATGTTGAAAAGAATGGTGAGAAGTCTATATATGATACTAGTGGGATGAGTGGGCCCAACTTTCCGAAGATTAATAAAAAAGTGATAGGTAAATTTAAAGATGAGTTGAATGGTGAACCTATTCTTGATTTTGTCGGCATACGCTCGAAAGTGTATGCTTTTCGAACTCCCGTTTCCGAGACGAAAAAAAATAAAGGGGTTAAAGATGTTTGTGTTAGAAAACATTTGAACTTTGAAGATTATAAAGATCTATTTGAAACTGGGAAGGAGCCGGAGCCGGCACAATTTGTACAGTTTGTACGGAAAAAGGCTGGAGAAATCCGTAGTGAAAAGCGTAGTAAAATTATGATGGCGCCAAATGATATCAAACGTGTGCAGTTATACAATCCGGACACGGGCGAATGGTGGCAGAACATGGCCGATAGGGCAGAGACGGCCGATAGGAATGAGTTATGGTTAAATTTAAAGACTTTATCTACTATTTCAACAGTGACCTGGGCATCGCTAATAACATAAACGTGGGCAAATATATTATCATCGCGAGCGTCGTCGCCAACCTTAACTGAGGTGTCTTTCTTCAGAATTTCAAGTTGAATTCCGTCCTTTGTGTTCATTACTCTAAGACCATTTCCATGAAACTCAATATCTTTAAAACTACGCAGATCGATAAACAGACAGAATTTATTCTTCAAATAATCGACCTCATCTATATCAATTTCACACCAATCTTTATCTTCAGCAAAATACCGTCGTGTTTCTTTCCAAAATTGTCTTGGTATCATCTTCTGAGCGTACACTTTATTTGCAATGCCTTCGATTGATACAGACACAGATTCAATGGAGGGGTTAAAGAAAAGTTCACTGTTCAGTTCTGACTGATTCTGATTTTTAGTGAAGAGTATAGCGATACCTCTAATGCTACGTCGTGGTACATTCACATTTTCATTGATAACCGTGTCCGATTCTTTGAATGGGATTATTCTAAAATAATGTATATGCTCGTAAAGGTAACTTTTTCCACCGTTGTAATAACCAGCAGTTGACCCGCGAGTTGGGGTCAGAAATTGTTTCGTATTCCATTTGAATGTTTTTTAATTTATAATTGGCTGTAACAACATTATTACTGACAAGTAATTGGGAGGTGGGTGCAAGCGTAATTTCCCATTCGATATGACTCCCTAACGCTTGATGGGATATGCAACTCCATGGCCTGTTATGAGGGGGTGAGTGAGACGAATAGCATATTTTGTTTTATATGTGTCGAAAAGTAAAATATCGTCCATTTTGAAAGCTGTCGGCATTTGCATCGGCCGCGCCACTTCTCAATTTTCTTAGATTTTCGTTCTGAATTCCGTACAGTGTCATGTTCGTTCTCTCCTTTTTATGTTTGAAGAGATCGCGATAACATTCAATAAGGTTATATTTATTCAAATCGAAAAGTGTCTGACCCTCAAATGTGAGTTTCATACGCTCCACCAAATTTTTTGCAACATTTTGTACTACTCGGTTATCTTCATGTCCCGTTACTTCGAGATCAAAAACCAGGTCGAAAGTATCTGGAACTAGTACTACTCCGCTTTCTAACTTCGGACATCGTATGATAAGTGCTGGCCTGGATCTGCCTCACTTGGATTATGAGCAATCACATGATGAGTTCTTTCTGACTTCGTTCCCTGCGGTATTCGGTTGGTGAAAGTCGGTAATAATGATCTATCGTACCCCATTTTTGTGTAATGTATATAGTAGAAGAAAAAAAGAAATTACAGTTGAAAAGAAAATTAAGTTTCACTTCGTGTATATAATGACTTAGAAGAAAAAATCACATCTTTACGTAAATATTTCCGTCTGCCTGAAAGATAAATCGATTGCCTGTGTCGCGAATCAATCGAAGAACCCAATATTCTTGGAGATGTTGGACTTCCATTTCATCATTGTCAATCTCCTGAAAGACGTTTATGAATTCTAGTCGCTTAAAGAAGTTAGTCTTTTGACATTCCTTCACGAAAGCTAAAATGTTATGATAAAGATTATCATCTTTGAGTCGGACACCTGGATTTGCTCGAAGGATATGGCGATTTACCCGCCGAAGTTTGCACCATTCCAATTCGACAGAGAAACCAAACAGGTCTTTATTTTTAGAAAGAAACTTTGCAATATTCTTTTCACCAAACATGTCGATTCCGTAGGGGGGTGATATATTAATACATAATTTTATTTATAATGACTAATGTTAATCCAGTTAAAAATATCCATAGCTGTTCTCCAACAAATCCGACAACCGATCCTGCTGTTTTTAATAGAAAACTGACAAGGGAGCCGATTAAACCTGGTATTGCAGCAGCACTTTTTGCGGCCAATGTTTTTAACCATTCGCCAAATTGCTTTACAATTTCTTTCGCTTTTGTATATACTTTGGGCGGACCTGAACCAGACCCGCCAGTTCCTGCTCCTCCTCCTCCTACTTTAGTCACAGCCAGGGCAATTGTTGATATTGTCATTCCAAGGGCAGTCAGTATTGCAGCGATTGTAATACCATTTCGTTTAAATAACTCTGTCAGCTTCAGCCTGAGTGACAATTCTGGATCGGAAATTACATCACGAAGAGACCTAGTCGTAGCCAGACTTTCACGTGCCCCGCTAATCTTACCATTTTCGTATTCAATTCGATTGTCAATTTTAGCTTCTCTTGTTATGAGTTCAGCTAGTAGTTTCTCAGCTTTTTCTTTTGCTTGGGTGTGATCTTCAGGAATTTCCTTTAACTGTTTTTCAACTTCTCTTTTCTCTAGCCTTATTTTAACTTTTTCATTGTTAAGGTCGCTAATACGCATATTCGCAATCTTTAATTCATCATTAATAGCTCTATATTCTGGGTTTAGATTGTTCCATTGTTCGATTTTATTTTCAAAAGCTTGTATTTTATCTGCATTACCAGAAGCATCTTGTCGTAAGAATGTCAGTTCATCTTTGTATATACCCATGTCTTCTGGCGTCATCTTCTCAGCCGGTATTTATCATTTTTCACATCTTCAGAATACAATGTACGACTCACATTATTCGGGCTCTGCGCTAGAGCGACCTCCGAGTACATCTCTCATAAATTCATGTCCTCCTTTTTCTCTCATTAGTGTGGTGAGCTTATAAAATCCACCTCCTCTATCTTTAGACAGCTTGAGGTTTTTATAATACAGCTTTCCATCCTTAATCTCAGATTCCATAGCCAATACATTTAGTGCATCCGGATCAGTAATTTTATTCTCCTTTAAGAAATTTTTTACCATACTTAATTTTTATCTGCTCTAAGTTCAGTCAAACGATCAACCTTTGGGCTAGCAAGGAAAGGATCAGCTTCTGCAAGGGCATTATCATCGTCCATAAAGAATGTTTCAGCAGTAGCGTCATCATTCAAATTTGCATCATCGAAATCCTGGAGTGGTATATCTTCTCCTCCTTCTGCCATATTGTATTTCTATATTACTACAATTATTTTTTATCATCCCTTACATATACAGTAAAAAAATGCACATCTCAGTTGTTGAAAGCGTTGAACAATTGGCTGATTATATCGAAAGAACAAGTGCTGCATATCGACGAAGTTATAAATTAATGGGTCGAATTGATATGGCTCTCAATATTACTAAGGGAATTCTTGTAAGTTCTGCTGTCATAGCGGCAATTCCGACAGTTCCAGTTCTTTTAGCTTTAACTCCTATACCAGGTGTTATTATTGATGTGATACAAGGAAAAACGGGTGTAGCAAAGAGACGAGAGAAGTATAAACATTATTACGTTCAATATAAACAGCTGCTTACACAAATACAAGAAAAAGGTGCAACAACAGAAAACGGGTCAGAACTTATTCAGGACATATTTCATCAGGCGCTAGAAATTCAAAAACAAGAAGGATTTAGTCCACCTCTGGAAAGATACCTAAGACATTATGGATTGAATGGATATGAAAGTTAGATTCAGAAAAATTCTGTAGAAAATGTTTCTGAAAACTGTAGACTTTCAGACCTCTGAAACCACGTGACAAGTTGCTAAGCAACTGGAAGGGTATTGCGAAAGCAGTATTGCGAAAGTCCCTACTGGAAACGTCCCGATAGGGGTATTGCGCAACAGTGTTCAAGATCGGAACGGTTACTGTATGGGAGGGGGAGTAAAATCTCGCTCCGATAGGCGTAGGAAAAACATAGTAAACGAGTATATACTTACATCCAGAAGACAAAAATCAGCACTGGAACGGGCACTGGAATCCTTAAGGAGCTGTACAGAGCTGCAGCACAGTCGGAATCTATCTAACAAATGATCCGACAGATGTACTGATAGTGAGTCATAGCTACTGTATTGCGCAAGTCCAGGACCTGACTCAGCAGGGAATTTCCCCGCTGAGTTCAGGACAATGCACTGCTGCGCGTGAGTTCGTATATAGGTCAGGGTCATACTTTAGTTACATGGATGGTTAATTTTTCCTTCGCTCCCTTTAGATAAATGAATAAAATGGTGTAAAAATTCTTATTCGTCACAGAAGGGAATAATATTTTACTACTCACGTGGTGCAGCTCGACTGATTAAAATCCGATGGACAGGGATGGTATGATAATGGACAAATAAAAGCATTCACAGATTTACAAAATATCAAATGAAAACACTTGTACAGGTCAACACATTTGAATTTTCACTAATATAGCGACAGAAGTCTTCATTTAATACTAAATTAATGAAAAACTGGAAATTGTACATCATTTTCAGGAAAAACGAATGTTACTGTAAAATATTAAAAACTGTATCAGAAATTATTCATGGTAGGTCCACCTGTAGAAATGGAATATATAAGAAGGTAACGTACAATTTACATGATTAAAGTATTAAACTGCTCTCCAAAAAATTAATAATGAAAATATAACAGTAAAATAAGACAGTAAATGCTCGATGTATAACATCATGAAACATGATATATGGAATTATTATCTATGTCAACCAACCCCCTAAAATAAAAGTACATTAAAAAGTAAGGCCCGGAAAAGTGTTACTCTTGGTCTCAGAATGTTGTTGGAGTTGAACAATGATAACGACAATTTTTCAACAATACAACAACGCACAATATACAACATCAACTCCCGTAAATGGTCAGTCGTTTGCTGGCTCTTTGGAAGTCAAAATATCAATATCATGAACACGCGTTGCTGACCAATGTCTCAAAGCTAGAGAACGATCGTTACGTAGTAAATCCACTAGGATAAGTCGGAATCGTATTTTGTCAGATAAGGGTGTGATGTATATCCAATTGCTTGTTGGACACATCGCCGGCGATTATTCCAAGTTGTTAGTTAATTTTATAGTTTCGTTTTGCATAGGTACATCCATAGAGGGACTGTGGTACATCTTAAAGCTTGTACTTCAGAAAACTTACCAAAGCATGTACTTCAGAAAACTTCCCAATACTGCAGGCAATTCGCCAGGTTAGTGTATCTCTACGGCATTATTCCTCATTTACATCAATGATTTATTCACTCAGCTTGAGTCCAGTAAAGTCGGTTGTTTTATCGGTTCATCATTGGTAGGCGCACCTGCACTTGCTGATGATATTTCAATCTTGACACCTACTCGTTTAGTTGCCAAAAATATGTTAACATTGTTAGTAATTTTTGTTCCCTTTGGAGACTGAAACTCTCAACATGTAAGAGTCGTCTTATTTTTCGGGAGAAAGAAATCTGAAACACAAAAGTAGACCTATGCATTGTGCTGTGTTTTTAAATAACGAGGCAATACAAGAAACTGACTTCATTACCACCGTTGGCATGCAATTCAATTAGTACTTTGTCATCTTTAGATTGGACAGTTTCTGTATGTAAAAAAGTAAGATCCATTATTATTCTCTGCGTAGCTCTGGTGTTCGACCAAATAGGATTAATCCTATCATTGGTGCAGAGGTTTGGAAAAAGATGTGTATGCCTGCAGCTTTCCACACATGTCAACTTTGGACAGTCTCTGATACTGAAATGTTAGTGTTAGAACGGTGCCAGCGATATGCTGCAAAAATACAAGGTTTACCGACAAGAGCTTCATCGGACATTGCTATAAGTACGATTGGCTTGTACTCAATGGAAGCACACTGTTACAGAGTTCATTGACTCTGACGTCAATTCTGCATAAAGGTTAATTATCAGGTTCAGACAGGTTCAGACTTATTAATTATGTGCGATGAATATACCTGCAGCTTTCCACACATGTCAACTTTGGACAGTCTCTGATACTGAAATGGTAATGTTAGAACGGTGCCAGCGATATGCTGCAAAAATAATACAAGGTTTACCGACAAGAGCTTCATCGGACATTGCTATAAGTACGATTGGCTTGTACTCAATGGAAGCACACTGTTACAGAGTTCATTGACTCTGACATCAATTCTGCATAAAGGTTAATTATCAGGTTCAGACAGGTTCAGACTTATTAATTATGTGCGATGATTATACCTTAGGTGAGAAATCTAACAAGTACATACTGTTCTCGTGTTTATGGTCTTGGCGATTGATACATGTAGGTACCTTGGCACCAAATACGTCAGGGAAAGATTGCATTTTATTTGTATGTAGATAAGGATTGTATGCATTGAATTGTATATACACGGTGTCTTTACGAACACCAGCTCAGACGAAGGGACAACATCTTGAGAGAAGGAACTATCTGGCAATATGTAGCATCCATTTATAAGAAATAAACGGTGTTATCTTTGAAGACTTGGAGTCTCTACGCTGTTTCTGTATCCCGATATCCTCTCACATGGCGATTCCCCGAGGAAGATAATTGTCGATGGCAACACATGGTGACAGAATCCGAAAGCTCCAGTTGGAAAAGTTAACACCGAACGAAAAATACGTACAGCACGATGGATGCAGCCGAGAACGAAGGTATAAATGTGGCTGAATGGCAGCGCGATGTCACGGCCAGGTTGGCAGAGTTACAGGACATCGTCTCTGGAAACGGCGATTGTTTAGGACCGGGCATTTTCCACGGTCTCGAAATGAGAACGCGCTTCGATGGTGGCAGCGATATACTAACTTTGCGGACTTTCGATGCTGGTCAGATGAAAAAAGACTCAAAGGCTTTGGCCTTTACTTATCAGATGAAGCCGAGAGGTGGTTTCGGAATTTACCTGGCGATCGACGGGCTGACATGGAAATCTTAGGAGAGACTTTCCTTGAGCGATTTGATAAGTGTGGTCCTACATGGTTGTACGATAAAATGCTTTTCAAATTGAAACAGCAGTCTAACCAGACAGTCGACCAATACGCATCACTGTTACAGCTGAAGGCAGAGAAAGCCCGGAAAACCGACAAGGAAATTTTATCGTACTTTATGAATGGACTGAAACCTCCACTACAAGCATTCGTCGCAGGAATGAATCCCACCGATTTTACAAGCGCCTATGAACACGCGAAGACGGCCGAAGTTGTCAACAAATTGCAACAGGAGCCAGAGGAGGAGTCAGCAGAGTTAACGGAGGAGATCAAAGAAAGAATCGGACAATTGAAAGAACTTGTGAAAGAAATGTCGGACATTGAATCGAACTTGCATGAACAATCGCGTCAAAATGACTCACAACAGACAGGCAAGAGACGATGGAAAGTACAGAAATACGGAAGAAGAAAGGCTGACAGCAAAGCAATACGGTCTAATCGCCGTCAAGGTATTTTACATAATATTTCGAAATGTTTTAGAAATTCAAGAGACTATTTCGATAGTAGAATATGTTATAATTGTGGGAAACCAGGGCATATAGCCCGTCAATGTGTTAAGAAGTTTGTAGGGTTTCACCAGAGCAAATTTACTAAGCCAGGTGTTTGTGGGATGTCATTTGCTGAAGGTCAAACTCATAAAATTTTCCACACAGATTGTTCCTCCGGGAAAGATAATACTTTTGAAGAAAATTTAATTCCTGTGTCTATCTGTAACAGAAAGGTAAATTCTTTGATTGATACAGGGGCTAGTATTACAGTGGCTCCCATGCGATTATTAGATTTAATTCCCGAGTTACGGAAATATCCGATTTTGACATCAAAATATAGTTGTGTACAAACAGCGGGGAAGGGAAAATTGAATGTTGTTGGGTTTATGAAGATACCTGCTTATGTTGGAAATAAGCGTGTAATGTTGAATGTTAACTTAGTTGATATTCTCACTCATGATTTAATTTGGGACTTGATTTTTTGAAGCGTTATAGAGCTGTCATTGATTTTACTGCAAATAGTGTTAAGTTACAATCTGATGTACCATTGAGAACTACTGTCGATATGATAATTCCCAAGGGCGTGAAATGATAATTCCCGTTAAGGTGCCGTATAAGTATGCAAATGGAGTGTTAGGGTGTATCTGTGATAAACGAACCGACTAACTCCTGGTGTTTTAGTAGCTAGTGGTTTGGTGTATTCGAATAAGAAATCAATGCCAATGAGAATTTTGAATACATTAGATACAGATGTTAAGATCAAGAAAAATAGCTTTGTCAGAGCATTTTCGCCACTTCATTTCTCAAGTGAAATTATTCCACTGGTCGAACCCATGATTAATAACGTTGCTAGCAGTCACAGTCAATCACAATATGAGAGAGATTACTTGCTTGGTCAATTGAAACTGATGAGTTAGACATAACTGATAATCAACGTAATCAACTTAAAGATATTTTACTGCGTAATGCCGATGCTTTTGTTGATTCTAGTGGTAAACTGGGTCACTGTGATTTGATTAAGCATAAGATTCAATTGCAAGAGGGTTCTGTTCCGTTTCGTCGCGCCCCTTACAGAGTGACCCCTGATAAAAGGCAGGAAATAGAACGACAAATTGACAAGTTATTAGAACAAGGTATTATCGAACCATCTACTTCTCCTTTTTCAAGTCCGGTGGTTTTAGTTGCAAAATCAGATCATTCTTTCAGATTTTGCACGTATTTCCGGGTTCTGAACGCAATCACTATACCTGATTCCTTTCCCTTGCCAAGAACAGATGAATCTTTAGAAATGCTTGGTAAAAACAATCCCAAGTATTTCTCGACTTTAGATTTGCAATCTGGCTTTTTTCAGTTAGAATTGGATGAAGAAAGTAGGCCAAAGACAGCTTTTGTCACACATCAAGGGTTATATCAATATCGGAGGCTGGCTCAAGGGTTGAGAAATAGCCCCAGTTGTTTTCAAAGCACCATGCAATATGTCCTACGTAACATCAATTGGCAGTATGTTTTGTGTTATATTGATGCATCATTATTTTAGTAACACCTTCGAAGACCACCTACAACACATTGACACCTTTTTGACAAGATTACGTGAAGCAGGATTAAATTGAAGCCTAGCAAGTGTCAATTTATGAAGCGTAGTGTTAAATTTTTAGGACATATCATAAGTAAAGATGGAATTTCGGTTGATCAAAGTAAAGTAGAAGCTGTAAAGAATTATCCCCGCCTCACACAGTCACACAATTGAAGTCATTTTTGGGAATGGCAAATTACTATCGGAAGTTTATTAAGAATTTTTCAATAATAGCAAGGCCTTTACACAAATTATTGGGAAAGGATGTCCAATTTGAGTGGACTGATAAATGCGAGGAGGCATTTGAGAAATTGAAACAGATACTATGCGAAGCACCAATTTTGGGGTACCCTGATATGAGTAAAGAATTTATTTTGTATACTGATTGTTCGACTTATGCCCTTGGATTTGTTTTGGCACAACAGCAAGATGGCGTCGAGCGTGTTATTTTGTATGGAGGACGGAGTTTAAACTGTCATGAACGGAATTATTCTATCACAGAGTTAGAGGCCCTGGCCGTTATACATGCTATAAGATATTGCGATCCGTATGTAAGGAGCAATCACATTGTTATTGTAACTGATCATTCCAATCTAACTTTCATGTTTAAACAAAAGATACCTAAAGGTCGAATTGGTCGTTGGATAATGACATTGCAACAATATGATTATGAGATTATTTACAGGCCTGGAAAGAAACACATGAACGCTGACGGGTTGTCAAGGCGACCATATCGTCAGTGCGAAGGTTTTCCTTCCAACGTCACAGATCTTGAGAATGCTCCTGAAATAAATTATCGACCTGATCACAGTCCCAAGCTGGTTGATAAAGCAGTTAATACAGACTTAGTTCAGCCTCCTACCATTTCTAGTTTGACTGTTGAGAGCAAGGAAAGCTTAAACAAAGGTTACGCCACAGGCCAAGACACTTTCTCAGATCAGGAAACCCATACCGACAAGGCAGACAATGAAATTGACAAAGAAGTTATAGAAAACTTACGAAAGGAACAGAGAAATGATTCGTATTTGATTAACCTTTTAAATTATATGGAGAGTAACGAACTACCTGAGAATGAACAGTTAGCTAAGAAATTAGTAAATATGGCTCCTAATTATGATATTGTTGATGGAGTTCTATATAATATTGGAAACCCACTGGGAAAGCTACGACGAAAACTGATTGTATTAGGCAGGTAGTTATCCCCAAATCTATGAGGAATTATGTGTTGAAGAGGGCCCACGATTGTGTCCTGGGTGGACATCTTGGTTACACTAAAACACTGGGAGTTTTGAGACAAAGGTACTTTTGGGAGCGAATGCCTCGAGATGTTAATATGTATGTTAAAACGTGCGCCCATTGTCATACTAGGAAACGTGCTGTGCCCCGTCCCGTGCTAAATTACTGCCGATTCCAGTTTCTGGACCATGGGATCGACTAGGAATGGATATCGTTGACCATTACCCCGAACTTATGATGGTCAAAATACATTTCTGGTTCTCACCGATTATTTTTCCAAATTTCCCTTAGCCTTCCCTCTGAGAAATGCCAGAGCAGAAACTGTGGCCAGAATATTGTTTGATGAAGTAATTGCTACATATGGAAGTCCTACAGTTTTGTCATTGAGTGATCAAGGATCAAATTTCTTGTCTCAGGTAGTAAAAGTAACATGTAAATATTTTAATATAGAATGTCCACTCCTTACAGGCCCCAGACCAGCGGATTAACGGAACGTTTTAACTGTGTGTTAGTTGACATGTTATCAATGTTTGTAGATAGCAAACAGAAAGATTGGGACCGATATATAACTTCTGTGTTATTTGCTTATCGAGTTAGTCCACAAGAAGCAACAGGGCTATCTCCCTTTTTCATGTTATACGGAAGGGAGGCTACCCTCCCTATGGATGTAGAATTTCAACCAGTTGAGGGTAGAACACGAAATATAGACACCCATTTGAAATCTTGGCGAGTAAAAGGAACATAGCCAATCAGTTAGCAAGAGAGAATATTGAGAAATATCAGTGTGAAATGAAGAGCGTTATGATCGCCGTAATAAGAAATCTCAAGAGTTTAAGATAGGAGATGCGGTGTATTTGTACAAGCCGTCAATTAAGCCAGGAGTAAATAAGAAATTTGTTCACAAGTGGACGGGCCCCTATATAATTGCGGAGCAGGTATCTCCTGTTAATTATAAGTTACGACTTTTGAATAGCAATAAGAATTATCGTAAGGTGATCCACGTAAATAGGTTGAAGAAAGCTTATTTGCGTCCATCAGAGTTTAATTCGTCGACTTCCTATGAGTCTGAAGATGAATTACAAGTTCCATTTCAATCGCAGTAGCTGATGAGAACAGGAATTCTCCTGATGACGATGTTAGTACAGCTTCCAGTCAGAGTGTGCATTCTTACAATGATGATGACAATGAACATTCAGTTCACGAATATGTAACAATTGGTGGTGACCATGACAATAACGCTCCACGATCAGTGGGCTCAGAAAGTGAACAGGCACCTTATTATAAAGTTGAGAAAGTTGTAAGGGTCGATATAGAAACGGCAAATTACAATACTTAGTTTAGTGGAAGGACTATTCACACAAACATAATACGTGGGAAGATGAAAATAATTTGAATGATGCCGCACGAGAGTATTTACGAGAGCACCCTGTGAAAGTTACAGGCAAGGCATTGTTGTTTTTTTTACAAATTTGCTAATTGGTCACATATAAAAGTGAAACGAATGTGTGGTCACCGGTTAGTCTGGGATGTGTGATTGGTGTGTATGCAAGGCCGGCCAAAGTATGTTAGAACTTTGTGAGTGGCGTGACTCGATTCGTTTGCCCCTGAATGTGATCAAATTCACGAAAATATGAATTTATAGTGTTGTATTTATCTTCTGAAAGTATCGAGATTTAGTCCTTCCACTTAAAGAAACCAAAAGAAAGACGTAACTGAGACTATTTAAATTTAATCACGCCCCTCAATGGGAGCTACACGAGGTGAAAAGGACGGGAATAGTTTAAGCCGTCATTCTCTGAAATTTGAATTGAGAAATCGGCGATAAAACCCACTCTGCCTCCTATAATGATGAATTTTGTGTGACTGAAGTTGTACAAGATATGAAATAGAAATGCAAGTTTCGAAAAAGAGAGATATTAATGATGGTTCTGTAATACGTAGTGATACAAAGAAAAAGATGATACAAAGGAAAGATTTACTTTTCAGAATGAAGGGATATAACCTTCCACTTTGGGTTTGTAACAAATTATGAAAATATTCTGTGTAAATTGTAGTTAGAAAGGGCCCTTATTACTCATTATTTATGTATATTTATGACGAAGTATATTAACTGTTGTGTAGAACTATTTAACACACTTTCTTATGTAATTTTTCTTCTTTTCTTTATTTTATTAGTGGTTGTATGCTTTTCATTTTACCGTTTATTTCTAATTGAAAATTCATGCGGGACGCATTCATAGAAAGAAGGGGAATGTTACAGAGTTCATTGACTTTGACGTCAATTCTGCATAAAGGTTAATTATCAGGTTCAGACAGGTTCACACTTTCTTGTTAATTATGTGCGATGATGATACCTTAGGTGAGAAATCTAGCAAGTACATACTGTTACCTTATGTGAGAAATCTAACAAGTACATACTGTTCTCGTGTTTATGGTCTTGGCGATTGATACACGTAGGTACCTTAGGCACCAAATACGTCAGGGAAAGATTGCATTTTATTGTATGTAGATAAGGATTGTATGCATTGAATTGTATATACACGGTGTCTTTACGAACACCAGCGCAGGCGAAGGGACAACATCTTGAGAGAGGAACTATCTGGCAATATGTAGCATCCATTTTTAGAAATAAACGGTGTTATCTTTGAAGACTTGGAGTCTCTACGCTGTTTCTGTATCCCGATATCCTCTCGCATGGCGATTCCCTGAGGAAGATAATTGTCGATGGCAACAACACTTAGATTTATGTAAATTAGGATTTTTTGGAACATTGTGTCGTCTTAGTAACTCTGCTTTGTGCCAAAAGGTCTTCCTAAATTGTCTTTTTGAATTCAAACTATCAGTCATTGAAAGTCAAAGAGGCTTTATTCCTGATGTGTTACGTATTTTAGCAAAATATGACCTGTTATGTTTTCTGGAAGAATTCTATTTGACAGGATTCTTTCCTAACAAAGAAACTTGGAAATAGATAGTTAAAGATACTGTCTATGAAAGAGAAAATTTCTTGCGGAAGGGTAGACTTGAAAGTAAAAGGTAATGTGATTTCTTTCATACTGTGCATCCAAAAATTGAACCACTTTTCTTATTGCGCTTTGCAAAATTGTTTCCTTTCTTCAAAGATACTGCGATGTATATTTTACAGATCCTTGCAAATTTGGAAATAATACATTGTCCAAAATGTGAGGAAGACACGAATAATTTGCTTATCCATTCTGCTGTAGCCTGCGTGGAAACAGAACAACAGAGGATTGATCTTTGGTCTAAGTTGATTAACCACACAAGTGTGCACTTTACAGTTTTCCTTAATGATCTCAGTGATGAATATTTTGTTTCAGCAATGCTTGGAAACGAATATGTCATTAACAATTTCAGCTCTGAGGATAGTACGTTTCTCGTAAAAACTTCCCTGGAATTTTTTCAGACAATATTTTTGCGTTAATTAATTACATTTTTCTCTCTGATGTAACTGTTGTGACTCTTAAAATGTAAATATGTATGTTGCTGCGACTCTTCTTTGCGAAGGAGGAAATAAAGAAACAACAACAAACAACAACTCAGTGATTTATCATTGATCCGTATTGATTTCCGGAATAGGTATTTGTGCAGTACGCCAAGGTATTCCCGTTTAGATCCTTTGGTTACTAGCCTGATCCAATCGACAATCAGTTCGTCATTGGCATGTCACACCTTATAGCGGGCGTTCTTATCTTGTGGAGACCAATCAGAATGAAGCAAATCAGTTTTGTATGATTCTATTGGTTGAAATGGTTGGTGCAGCATGGACATTGTTACAACTTGGAGACCCATCTGCCAACATAGCACTGCCCGATGGATGTGCGATTGGTCTGCTCATACTGCTTAACAAAAGTTCAAAAATAAAGCTGACTAAAATTGAGAGGGCAAATATTATAGGTTCAGTGACTTTTATAGATGAAAAGATGGTGTACCATCTATGTACACATATTTTAGGGGTACCTGTATTTTATCTCGATAATACAGAACCGATCGAATTGTATTGTAATTTTTAAGGTAAAGAAGCCACAAATTATTTCATAGTTTTTTCTTACAAGTACACTGTTTATAAAATAAAGTGCCTGAATAAATGTTTAAACCACTTTTACAAGACGACAACAGCAGTGCAAAACGGAAAAATTCATCACTCATTGTAAAATTGCATCTTAATGCCACTGTGGCAAGATTTCGATGGTCACATTAACATACTGGTCAGTCACTCTAAGAAATGTTGGAGATGATTTCGCATGTCATTTGTTTTTCATACTTTGCTGCATCAACGATCTCACTACCCAGCATGCCAGGGTGGTCCTTACAAGGTATAATAAATGTAGTTTCAACGAGGGTCTTCTGACAACAGTTCCAGTAGACACAGCGTGCCATCAAAAGACGGCGGTACATTTAAGAAACTAAAATTGTCAATTGAATCTGGTATCACACAAGGTTACTACGTTTCATATTGCGGATCTCTTTCAATAAATTGCTCTTTATCTCATCTCAGGAAATCGAATGATACGATATTGGATAATTATAAGTGTACTCTGTCACGCCTCGAAATTCTTGACTTAGTCAAGACTCAAGGTTATGAATAATATCACATCAAACATGCAGTTGAACCTTCATTGATGTGCCACGTTATCGATTTTACTACATATCTTGTATATTTACAGAATAATTCAAAATTTCAGTCTTACAAAACAGCGTCAAGCATGACAAATGACAACACAGAGAACTTTTTACAAATTCAAGAATAATGCGGTGAAACTCGTACTTTCGGAAAATTTCAAAATTTAATGTTGAAAGTCCATTACAAGACCAGTTCGGATTACTTCATCTAAAATGCTTCACTTTGAGTGAATATAATCGAGCAGTATAAACTCATCTAGTTTTACAAATTAAAAGAAAACAGGACTGGGTGATTGTATTACAGGCCGAAGTATTGTGTATTTTATGAAAACATTGAAGTTTATGTTATTTTTCAAAAGTAGTCCACTGCCGGTAAAAAATACTAATTTTAAGTCTTTCACATAGCAGGAATCTTGCAGATTGAAATAACCTTGTGGCATCGGTTTCTATGTGTGAGCACAATGATATAGTGATATTTTATTCTGAGTACATTATGTTATTAAGGTTGTTATATTATAAAATCACTTAACTTTTCCACGATTATTTAAGCAATAAAGCACACCGAGAGATGGTATACCAGGAGACTTTGACCAGTAAACGACATATATGCGCGAGCGATAGCAAGTGCATATATGAAGTGAACTGGACAAACTCGAGTGGTATACCGTCGTCGGGTGTGATTTATTGCTATTTTATCATAACAGTTTATTGAAATTCAGCAATAGAAAGTCAAAAAAGGATTTTTGCCCAAGCCGAGAGGTCGCGCGTGTGCCAGCCGTGGTAAATCGCCAATATACCATGATTCTTTTCACGTCTTGACCAATCAGATCGTTGTATTTGCGCCATCAATATACTGGCATATTATGTCACTTATCACACACATTTATCATCATTCAAGCAGGCTAAATTTACGATGGTACTACACAAACGTTTTACACAAAGTTCGAAAAACACAGAAGAATAAGGTATTGACAACAAAGTAGTAAAGTGAGAACGTGCAAAATAAGTCCGTTTTAAATAAAATCATTTTGTACCGTTTCTAATCAATGTAGCACACAGACTACAAGACTGCAAAGTAATGCAAATTGTTACAAGTTCTAAAATGTGGCTTGAGAGGATAGATATTGTAGCTTGAAGCTCCTCTTGTCTTTACACTAAGTTAACTTAAATGTACTCTTTCTCGAATAAGTTTGTTCACTACGTCAAATTAAAAGTCTAAGTATGTGTCTATAGTATAACATATGATATCGTTAAAATAATAATACAATCTATAAACCCACATTAAAGACCAGCATTTGAAGTTAAATTATCTTTGGAATGTTGAATGTTGACTTGTTTTCATTAAACAAAGCCGGTTGTTAAAGCCAAGTCAAGGTCTCCATAACCCAATTTCCTTGTTCAAAGTTGCTAGTAATCGAAAATTGACCAAATTTGAAGCTAAGCTCCGAGAGGCTGATAAACATAGAGTTTCAATATTCCAAACTAAGCCATCAAGGGGCTTTTGCATGGCTTAAATACAAAAAGACTTAATTACACTTTTTCGTCAAATTGGTGGATTCAGTAAAACTGTATTATTCAATCAAAGGCAGCAATTGGAATAATTTTAATATTACACGAGGTAAGAAGGACTGTTTGGATTTGATTTCAATATTTTTGACGCGCAAACTCTTAGATTTCAAAATAAAAATTTTCATTTTCGTGCAAATTTAGAGGATTTGATAACGACCCAGAAAATTTTAGAACATGTAACATTAGTACGAGTGAAGAATATTGACATAAAGGACAATGCATAAGGACACACAAGTGCATGGTAAACGAAAAACATAATGTTTGACCTCAAACCCACTCCTCTCCCCTCAACAAAATTACGAAAATCTGACAACGCCATTATTATTTGATCTGCCCCTAAGCACATAATTACTTATATAGACAGTTGAGTTCAAAGTACTGGCAAAACTTCAAATGGCAATCTAAATAGTACTTCAAAACAAACTACAACGGGGATTGACCATGATGCACAAACCGTTTCCACGGACATCATAACTGTTGATGCGAACTCCGTACGATTATCGAAAGAGAGCTGAACCCCTATCCCTTGGGGCAATAAAGTTCGTATATCATGCCCATATTTCAATATCAATTGGCCCCTTAAGGTGCCAATATTTTACTTTTGTAAACACTGTTTAATACTTCCTCATCAATACTGTTTCTATCCACACATCTTAAAATTGTTTCTTCCAATCCCAATTATTATATTTGCCCTTCTTACTGAATCATTCATAGAGTGTTAATGATTTAACAATAAAAATGAAGTATACATATTTGTTACAAGGTAAATCTGATAAAAACACATATCTTTCAGCAAGCTCTTAGGTACAATGGAGCAAGTAATAGTAACATGTATTTATTATGTATTACATAATTAAAGAAAATTAGAAAAAAATACATGCTGTACTGCTTCCAGAAATATTACAGCTAACTATTTTCCTGCCCGGTAAAGACACAATAAATCAAATTTACCGTTTTATGAAAGCATCCATCGACTTAACTCTCAAACAACTTGTAATTATAATGTGAAAATGGTGTTATTTATAATAAATTTACAATACATCACTTTTATTGTTTAAATTGGCAAACGCAAACTTTCTCTAATCATGATAGAGCCAAATTCTCCAAACAGATGAAAATCTCAAAGTCATAAGTTTATGATACAGTAACATCTGATGTATTCGACTTTATAACATAGTTGTGCACTAGAGAAATATATTTCCGCCTTTTAATATCTCGAAAGGGAGATCACCGGGACTAAATAGTATAAAACAGTCATTTCAGGAATGTACAGGTTAAAATGTCCACACACATGACACTTTGAATTCATGAACATCTAGTACCTTTTAGATTACCCGTCGTGGTACCTGTCACAAAATCATGGCTACAAATCGAGTGCTTTCGTGTAGTATTCACATGCCTTTTCAAACTTTCTTAATTTAGCATACATTGAGCCTACTGCACGTAATTTGTCCTTGGCTTGATTGTCAATATCCATCTCATCTTCCAACCACTCAATAGCAGTACGTGCCGCTTCCCTCCCATAATAATACTCAGGTGCCCATTCTGCTGCTCGGTAAATGAATTTCATAGCGCTGTCATTGTCATCAGGTGACCGGTAAACCACCGCTAGGCGATAGTACGCTTCAACTTTGTAGCAGGGAGATGACAATATTCCATCCTCAGTAAGTTTGCGATATATTTCTTTCGCTTCATCATATCTTTCCAATGTTTCTAAGACAGAACCCTTCTTTAGTGAAGCTTCGGGGAAGAAACCGCCTGCACGTTTAATTGCTTCATCGTAACACTCAATAGCTTTCAGCAACAATTCTGGTTGACCGAAGTCGTATTTGCAATCGTACACGACACCTAGTAAATTAATTATGTCAGGACTTTCTGGATTGTGCTCTTCGCATTTGCAAAGTAACCTGGAAATACTTTCGAAATCTTCAACCTCGGCATAATAACCAAACGCAATGTTTAATAATTTGGGAGATGTTTGGTTTAATTCTAAAGCCCTTGTGATGTGATGCTTTGCTTCTTCATGTTTACCAATGTAACGAGTAGGGTTCCTAACAAGGCCAAAGCTAAGCCATGATTTTGGTTTATTTCAAGAACTTTCTTCAACATATGTTTTATTCGATTACTTAAAGATATGGATTCTTTACATTTTGGGTCATCATGCATGTATCTGTGATAATAAAGAAGGAAAGCCAGGAAGAAACACCAATCCATTTCATTTGGCAACACTGATAAAGCCCTTTCAAGACATCAATGCCTTCATCACATACGCTGTTATCAAAATAGGCAAGCGAAATAGCCTTGTGACCATACACATGTGCTTTTTGTCTTTCTGACAATTTTCCAAGTGATAAATTAGCAACTTCGTTCAACTGCTCTGCAGTTTTATCTCTTTCACCGTATAAAAAATGAACCCAAGCCTTATCTGCAAGAAGAACCAACTTATCACCCAGTGAACCATCGCTGTCATTGCGGCTGTCGTGTTCTTGCTGCTTGGATATGTCAAAGAGGGCCTCATCGAACCAATGTAAGGCGGCAATTGGGTCTCTCTTGTCCTTCGACCTTAGTTCTGAGACATATAGATAACCTCTGATGGCTTTATGAGGTACAAGATTGAGCTCGTTGTGGTTTCTTAGATAGTCCCCAGTAACAGACAGTAAATACTGTGGAGAGAAAGAACGTACAACACTTTGTAAGAGAAATAACAAATGCATTATGTTAACAGTACAAGTTCATAAATATAAATGCTAGTGATTTTATTAGACGGTTGAAAGAATTCATTGTAGCAGTAAGAATTTTTTTATGATATAAATATGATATTTCAGAGAAAATACAGGCGATTTATTTGAGAAGGGATAGGTGTATAATGACACCCCAGAAAAAAGAATCAGTATGTCAACATCAACATTGCTATGACAAACGTTTGTGCTTTTATTGTGTAAGGACACAGGGCTTACCAAAAAGATCCCGAAGTTTCCTAATCAATAATAATTACAAACACGAAATATCTTGCAGGCAGTCGTGAGACGAAAGAATGCCAATGACGTAATGTAAACATCGAGTATATCCTTTAACCTCATCAGGCCTGATTTGAAGCAGACATGTTCAAATTACCCTTAGCCATAGATATAGGGCGTATCAAACCTATGAAAAGTTTACACCTGTTAGACATCTGAAGAAATTCAAAAAGCTGTGTGCATAGGCTGCGTGAATCGGATTAAATGTGCTGCACAATAACTGTCAGAACTGTACCTATAATGAACGTTTGGCAGACACTGCTAACAGCAAGAAGAAGAAACAGTTTTAAACTTAAATGACAACAAGTGCACCTTTTAATGTCATCCTGACATAAAAGAGCTTTGTCTTCAACTGAATAAAACATAACGTTCTCAGAAATTCCTTTGAAAGTACTATTACCTGAACGCTCCAGTCACAAAGCCTTTCCAAGTTCCAGGTGAAGTGACAGGGTAATGTCTGTAGTATTTCGTCATACTTCGACGTTTGTGCAGCCTCAAATTTAAAGGAAAACCCTACAGAAAAACAAAAACAAAACAAAACAAAACAAAATAAACGGTTTGTTTTAGAGTTGACTGCTGGCATGTTACACTGTCAGGAAATAGCAAAATGAGTTCAAACTCGAACTCGTGTTTGCATTCAGTGAAATTTGTCGCATTGACGAAACAATTATAAAGACACCATTACACCTAGTAGAAGAAGTGCATCGATTAGTAAAAAATTACGCGGTTTCTGTCGACTATATCTCGGGAAAGTTACTGAAAGCGTATGAGATCTAACAATTCTACGTCCCGCTAACTTTAAGCTACCCTCAATGTTTGGATCAACAGACGGTTCTCTTTCACGTTCAGGGTTCATAATTTCATCAATGGTCTCGAGTAGCCTGCGTTTTTCCCCTTAACTTTACTGTTTTGGATGGTAAGTTTATCGGCGTCGTCTTGTAGCTTGCCTTTGGATTGTAAATCTTCTTTGATGACGGTTTGGAGCGTTTCATATTCACTGTTTAAAATAGTATACTTCCTTTCAATACGTTGTCGAATAACGTGTTCGTCATACAGCTGGGTAATAGCATGTAGATTACTGCTTGACGGGGGTGACTCCAAAATTCTGAAAACAGTTTCCGTGAAAGCCGAATCTCTATAAAGAGCTAACGCCTCAGAAGCATTAGCTCTAACTTCAATTCCATTCTCTTTGACGAGTTTCTTCAGTTCTTAAATAAAACATAAACACGAGGTAGTTAAATGAAGTGGTCGAGGGGCATTCACATTGTCATTTTAAATTTTATTCGCAAAATTAATCAAACATTGATAATCCCTTTCAGTAGATTTCATGAGTGAAAAAAAGAAAATATTATGTAAGCCACTAACCATTTTCATCGTATTGATTTCTGTCCCCCTCTGCCTCTCTTGATCTTACACGAGAGAGATGATAGATGTGTAGATTCAAATATCGATTGATTCCAAGTAATCCAAGAATCTCTGGTCGCTCTTCTGCCAAAGCTGAGAGCTGTTTTGGAGTTTGTACTTTGAAAAGCAGTAGAGTTGATGATTCTGTGTCTGTAGTCTGGACAGCTGTTTCAAATTCAATAGTACCATCGCCTCCGAGTGTTTTGGTCAATCCGGCCTTTCTCTTGTCAGATTCAGAGATAGACCTTTCTAATTCGACCGCTACGTAAGAAGTAATGTCACCTGCAACGTAATAATAATAATAATATTACAAGTTTCGAGGAACTTTTGATACGAAAAACTGTTTATAATGCCCGTGATGGTTCGGATAGCCCTAAACTACTATCAGCGGAACCCACTATCTTTCCAAGTATTTGGCTCAGATCGGAAGACATTTTTATTTGTTCGTATTCTATTGACGAAGTACATTTCATGTACGGTACAGTATTACGTTACGATGTTTATGCTATGCTATGGGTCGACCTGGCTTTTCTTTGGCCATGTCCAGATATGGACGCTTGCCATTCAATCGCTACAAAAATGTGGTCAGATATGTAATACATACGGTATTATAAGTTTCGAATGACTAAGTATAACCACATCCTCGGCGTCGAAACGCCAACCCTCAGAAACTGTGATATTTAAAGATAGCTTTTTCGTTCAGTTAGATGACGAAAATGCAATTATTTTCCTCTCAAGCAAATATAACCAATTTGAAAATTTGTCAAACACTCACAGATTCAAATCAACAATTTCAATTTTCAGTAGTTTTAGTTTCCCCAGATCATATCGTAACATGTTTATTCTAAAATATTTTGATTGATTGACAGATCGACTAATTGAGTATAGTTCTATACCTTCCTTTTGTGGTGGTACGGATAACGTCAGACTACTTTCAGCCATAGCAACCATATTTCTACATATTTGACACAGATCGGAAGGCACGTCTTTTGGCTCGTAACCTGTTGACAAAATATTTCCATATAAGGTACAATATTACGTTCAGATGTTTGTAAAAGCCTTATTTCTAACTGAGAATGATTTTTTATTCAAAATACGAAATTGCTAATCTCGTTCTTCCTCTATTACTTCAAATTAGTTTGCTTGAAACTCATAGCAGAAACACAACTCCATTTAATCACGAACAGGTCAAGCGTAAAATGGCAAAAAAATCTTCTCCGCTTGTTATCTCTGATTGTTGTCACAGTGCCATGGAAAAAACTGATGAGAAATCAAGGATATGTTTATTTGTAAAGTTTCTCTGAGTTTGTATGGTACCATGATGAAAAATTTAAGTACACAACCTACCTTCCTTCAGATATTTCAACTGCACGACTGCCCGTCGATATTGCCATCGAGGCAACGACACCTCTAAAGACACAGCCGATACTCCATATCTTTGTAACCTTTCATCAGTTCCAATATCGTCTGTGAACAGTGACTTGAGTTTTCCACGTTTGTAGTCAACCCATAACTTTTCCACAGATTCTGATGTCTCACAGTCCAGTACCACACACAGACTTCTTTCTTTTACAAGTCTGATAGTGATGGGACCAAGACTCTGTAGATGTTCCTGTACGTAAGGTAGATCTTCTGGGGTTCTTATTTCACTTAGCATAGACGTTGCTATCTTTTTTATTTCTTCAGCCGGTGTTCCACCATGATCAACAATTGGCGTACAGTCTGACACGGTAATACGGACTTCAACAATCCCTAATGTAAGATAATTGAAAGATAAATCATAGTTATATGCATAATTAACTCCCTCTCCCTCTCTCTCTCTCTCCCTCCCTCTCTCTCCCTCCTCTCCCTCTCCCTCTCCCCTCTCCCCTCTCTCCTCTCCCTCTCTCTCTCTCTCTCTCTCTCTCTCTCTCTCTCTCTCTCTCTCTCTCTCTCTTACGAACAATGTCAAACATCAAGACCTCGGAAACTACTTCTTAGGCTGTGTTTGACGTCTGGTACATGCCCTACACAGGTCAATGCATATTATTTCTCTCATCGTTGTCAAAAAAATGACAAAGTGTTACAACACTTTCATTTCCAAAGTCGGTAACTTGATTGCTTTGAAACTTGAGTTTACCGTTTACGGTAAGACATCAAGGTTATTCAAATGATGATTAAATTTACAATTTAATTCAAGGCAAAGTTTTTGCATTTTGCTGGTGAATAACTCTTTTTCTAAACGAGAATTCCAATAGCTCTTAAATATGTTGTGAATGTCCTCAATAAAAATGTCCAGCTGAATTATGATGATGTTTGAGTAAGTGAACATTATTCGGACCAAATTTTCCATATAAACAAATTTTAGTTTTAAACTAAGCTATTCGACACCTTTGTTTGTGATGATTACCGGGGATGACGTTTTACTCATTTTCCCCTAAAGATGATGAAATTTGACGGGGTAAATTTCAATCAATTTACTCAGTTTTGTCCAAACACCATATCTTGAGCTGCTTTGGCGATAGTTTTATCATTTGCTTTGTTGTTTCCTATCGTTCTTTGTATTATTTTTGAATGTTCCATTCATGGAAAATTTCCTTAGTTGGAATAAACCTGATCATTTTCCCTCAAAACGGTTCACCTCTCTTTCAAAGTTTGCATGTTAAACTAACATTAGCTAAACGGTGATCAAGTGGGAACACCATGCTTTTTGTCAGATGAAATGTAACTGTGTACGCTTTGCCGACAGTTTGTTCGGTGAGTTTCAACAAAAAGTGCTGGGTTCTAAATCCCATATTCCGTAGGTGCACACAAAATATTTTTATGAGGATTTATTACAGGACAGTATTTAGCGGATGAGAAAAGTTGAAGTCAAGGATATTATAGGTATAGTCAAGTTAATACAAACAATGGGAACTGAACAACACGTCATAGCAATTACGGAAAAACAGTGAACATGTGGTTCCATTTTCCCAAACTCTGATGATGCGGTAGTACTTATTCTTTTTTATTTCTCTTAAATTAATAGTACATGCAAAAGTAAGTATCGAGACGCAGTTCACATTTTTCCATTCTGCTTGCAAGCACTTACCTATAACAGTCTTTTCAAGTTGTATGTGTGTACTCGAACGATCGTCGCCGTTTTGATTACTTCCATTATTTGATTGTTCTTGATGGGTGTTTTCTGCTGAAACTTCTTGTTCTTCTTCAGGGGAAGTAGTAGTTTCATTAGTACCAGTCTCTTCAGTATTCTTGTATTCTGAATCAAAGTATACAAAAACCGCAAGGTACGTTGAGATACCCTTGAAATGTATGTACTATTTACCAACACCAAATGATGTATGTATAACTCGAGCATGCGCATTGGGGCATTAAACCCTTTTGTTCTCTAAAATGACCGGGAATGTAATAATTTTAATTCTTTGCTGTACCGCAAGTCCCTAGGAATCATTTACGATCAAAAGCCTGAATAAGTCGCCGTCGTCGATTTACGACTTATAATAATAATAATACTTTATTTCCAGTGGCAGGCCTCTGCCCATCGCACACACAAAAAAAATACATTTTTGCAGAGAGAAAAAAACAAACAAACAAACAAACCAATATTACAAAGGTCATTATTGTATGCATAATAATATTGGAATTATAAGCCGACATTTAAATACAACTCCGTTACTGTGTATTTTGTACAAAAAATTCTCTTTTCTTAAAGACTTGTGAACAAAACTGACAACTTATATTGTACTTGTTGATCTTTGCACGCTAATAAGGCAAAACATTTATCACGTGTAGGGTAAAACCGGTATCTCTGAGGGATCAATTCAGACCTGTCATTTTCGTATAATGGACAAAACAATAGAAAATGACACTCGACCTCTACAATTAAAACACCTTGACGTTTACAATACGTACAAATTCTCATATTGACAGGCAAAGGTGGATTACAATGACGTCCCTTTTCAATTGCTAATGAATGGCTTGAACACCTAAGCTTTGCCAAATCATATTTGAATTTCGTGACATTAATACTCGACAGATAGGTTTCAGGTTCAAGCATGCTTTTAAATTGAGCATAACTTCGCAATCGTTGGGAGTCTGTTAATGCAGCTGACCACTCTTGCCTATAGCAATCCTTTAACCTTTCGTAAAACAATTTCAGAAAAATACTATGATCCCCACCTGTTGCTCAATCCATACTATTCCAAACCCATATCTGTATAACAATTCTCTTATTTTTGTGACCCAAGTAATTCTACCAGAAGAATCCAAGACTCTTAGCATCTCATAACAAGCTCGAGGATACCGACTTGTCTCCATTTCAATAAGTTTAACAGTATGAAATGCAGCGCTTCATGTAAAAACAGGAGAGAGGGAACCTTCCACACTCTCCAAGAAGTACTTCAAATTAACGCTTGAGTTGACACCCAAAAGGAAACGACAGAACTTAAATTGTACACTTTCTATAATTGGAGAGTACTCGTATCCCCAGACTTCTGCCCCATAACAAATTACCGGGACAACTGATGTATCAAAGAGTTTAAATGCTTGAAGTACAGGAAGTCCTCCCAATTTCTTTATAACAACTTGTATTTGATAGAGGGCCTGTTTCCCTGGCAACTAAATTTCCTTGGCTGGTGACCAAGATAAACGTGATGAAAAGAGAATACCAAGATAATTATAGTGCTTTACCACATTTACTGGCACCCCTTGTAAACCCACTTTTCGTACCCTCTTAAAATACCCCCATTTCTAATACAATTATTTTAGTCTTATCTAAATTCACTGACATACACCAATTATTACAGAACAATTCTAGCTGATTCACTTTTCTTTGTAATTTTATGGGAAGATCTGCAGCATCAGCTACGTCATCTGCGTACATAAGTATACCTACATTATTGAAATCATTGTTCACAAAAATCCCTCCATTATCATACTTGCTCATATAAGATGCCAGCTCATTTATAAATAAACTTTTCAGTTTATTTACGACTTATGTATATATGTAAAGTTATGCACATTATAATAATTAAAAAAGCACACCAAGTACTTTACTGAAAAAAGTAGGATATAATTCCCTCGTATAAATTAATTTGGTCATGCCCTTAGATGTTTTCACTACTTAACTGAATTTAAAATTTATCCCCGAAACATCTCATAAATAGATGAGAATTAGATGGCTCACCTTCTCCTGTTTTTTGGTCAGGTCATCTTCAAGAAGTTTTGACACAAAATTTAGTAAATTTGTCTGATAATCAGCAATAATGCCGTCCTTTGCAGCTTCATGCAGTTTTGCCATCAGGTTTTGTCCAGTTTTACATGCAACATCATAGTTCTTTAAAGTTTTCATGATGCGTTCTTCCCACTTTTCACTTGTTCGCTCTATGGTTTCTGCTGGCTCAATGTTGCAAACAACTGAGTTTAAGTCTGGGAACTCTGCTTCGATAAAGGAGGCAAAGCCTGTTGATTTTGACACGAGAGATGGCACACCTGCTGCGCAGCCTAGCAAACCAACCATACCAAATGGATCTCCTTCGGTAGTGAATACTGCCAACAGATGACACTGCAGAAAGTCTTGTTTTATGTTATCTGATAAAGGGGGTAAATGTTGATTTTTAGAAAACTCGAATCGGCTTTCATATTTAAGAAATCCTCGCATCCTTTGCATCAGTTTGGAATCCCTCGGATCTTCCATTGCGGTCGAAATTTATCATACTATAGAAGTTGGCTACTTTTCCCATGGCGATGGCTGCTGCTGCCAAGCTTTGAAGGTTTTGGTCGCCACGTACTGATGCTTCCAAGCTGAGAAAGTTTTGGTCGTAACGTACTGTATGCATAGAATACACTTCTATGCTTTTGTCGACAGAAGTTTGGGGCACTTCAAAATTCTCGAACTCCTCTCCGACCCATGGAATGTATGGAAGGTGTTTTCGCTTGTTCAGGTGTTTGTACATGTTCTCGTTGTGATTATATATGTTTGTTCCTACAGAGACGAATGCACGTGCTGCTTCAGCATACTCCTTCATCTCTTTTGCCTTTCCTTGCAAGGTTTCTGGATCTAAACCCATGTCTTCAGGGATCTCATAATAAAATGGAATGAAAACGGTATCTTCAAATATTTCATTTTTGATGAACATAGCTGCTTCAGCGGTTCCATTTTCACATGCGTGACCAAATATAACTGATATTGGCTTGTAGTTCTTGAGATCAGGAAATGTTATCTTATGGAGAAGAAGCATATCATTTTCAGCTATTCTCGTCTTCAGTGTAGGATTTGGAAGTATTAAATGAACACCATTTCTTTCAGCATCTTCTTTTTCTTCCTCAGTGGCGCTTAAAGCTGTGAAGTAAACAGGATGACGTCGTCTGGCAAGATTGATGGCAAACTCCTTCTGCACAAAACTGACCGTCAAAGGACACTTTCTCGGCGTCCACTCTTTTCCAATGATCAATGCTCCCTTCATTTCAGTCATTATACTGCTGCGAATTGAGAGTAATAGATCAATGTTTTCTGTAATTCGGAGGTAAATACATTCACTACTAGACATTAACTAGCACACTACTCTCATATGCTCAATGCAAACAGAAAAGAGTGTTTGAATGCAAACTTTACCAGCAAAGACATTTACCGGATATGCTTCAAGCAACAGATCACAGATATAACAGCTTCGCAATTATCAAACCATGCATGTATAGGGCATCTTTGTCATAGCAGGCAAATTTGTCTTTGCTATCATGTTGTTTTGGTGACCTTCTCAGCGGAAGGATCATATGGCAATAGCCATTTTGGTCGTTGATCAATTAACGATCATGCGTCTATATTTACTAGTAACTAATGTTTTTGCTTCTTATTTAGAAATGGTTTTAAAACAAATCTTCAGTAATCACTTTGCTGGCTGCTTAAGTGAAGTGAAAGTCAGAAGCATATTAAGTTTAGATGCGGTTTTCAAGTGTGAATTTACTGTTAAGAGGGGCAGTACTGTGACCTCGCATCAAGTTACTGTGCAATGATTCAACTGTAACAATTGACCGTATTTCAGAGGGTCTTTACAAAATTTACATGAATTCGGCATAAATACTGATCATCATTCGGGATTCTAATAAAGACAATAATGACAGAAATATTGATTTTTTAATCAACAACATTCATAATCATAAATTTATTAATAACAGGGTCTGTAGTACAACTGCGTGAATTTGGCTTGAAAACTAATCGTCAGTCAGGAATCGAGTGCAGTAGGTACTTTTGTAAGTATGCAATAATGATAGAAATATTCAATTTTTATTTACGGTACTCATAATCATAATTTTTAAAATATATTTACACTATTACTATGCCTAATAACGCTTTATTCCCCTGTGGCATTCCGTCCTATTTGCATCCATTTTCGGGCATGCTTTACCCCGAGTTTTCATGCTTGGTATGAGAAGAATAAACTATCTACAAAATGTGCTGATCAGAATTTGAAAAGCTATGAATCATGGATGCAATGTAGCTACTGCATCGCATTTTCACCAGCTTTACTACTTAGACAAATTCAACTAATTTAGTCAACAGATAGAACAAGGATATCATACTTGACAAACTATTATGAATGTCATTTCACATTTCACGGAGATGAAGGAATCGTGCGCCTGTGATATGTCAGTATTCAGCAAATATGATAGCGCTGATGGCGAATGACGTCATTTCTTTGTCATTAAAATGCATGAATAAATATATGTCGGCATTTTCCGCATAAGCGACGAAAATAAAATCTGTTAGTGTCACAATGGCTACTAAAACTAATTTATGGCTGAGACTACACATGTACAGGCTGCAACAACGTCCACTCATGCAACAACAAATTTGGCCACATGTATTCAAAGCGTAGTGACCGAAGTCGCGCGCGTGCAGCTATATTAATTTAGTGACAAACTTGCAATTGTGATCAGCGTCATTACTCATAGTGTGACATACGAAAACAATAGCCTTGTCTATCAATTCAATTTCCCATTACAAAGATCTGCGCACGCCCCCTTTAGACTGAAATAAATTTGAATAATAAACAACAAAATGGTAGAAGACCTTTGTACCTGTTCGTTTCTTCCTATTCGTAATTTACTGGTTGCTGACGCAGTACCTGCCAAGTTCTCGCCTCCAACAAAGAATTGGGCAAAGTTCTAATTTCTATTTGACGCACCTGAAGTTAACTTGAGTCCAACCTATCTCATGAAACAGTAAGCTGTTTTATAGCCTTCTATATATTTGTAAAACAACTGAACCATTGGCACCGGTACGAGCCCAGTAATCTTCCTTCTTACCCTCTGGACCTGTCTGTTAGAATGGAAACTGAGTAAGGCTATCTTACAGACTGAAGAAACCTAAAGAAGTTTATGTATACGTCAATGTGCTTTATTCATGGAAAAACGTGCATATGATTGAGGGAAGTGCACAACCATAAAAAAATCTCGGACAACTTCTCGTTTTGAAGTTGTACTTAAACGTATATTGAACTAGACTACATCCTACGTCGGTAATAGGAAACGCTTCAAAAATAATAGATTGTGCTACTTTGGTTTGAAAATCTATATCAACAATCATTATTAACATGCTTTAATCCACAAGTTATTGCTTATTAGTTATTATTATTAGGTCTGTCATGGCGACAATTCAATACAAAACGACTTAACACAGTGGTCACTGCGGTGTGTCGGGTCGGATTGCAATGTCCACTTTCGGCATTTAATTTTCGTCTTTATCGCATGAACGTGGGTCCAAGAGAAAGACTCGCAGAACTTACAACCTAGAAAGTCACTCACCTGGGATCACTATGAATGTGAAGGCTTAGTCGTTACGATTTCGGCAATAGCTGGTGAAAAGAGTCGCCATATTTGAGGAAAAATTCCAAACTGGATACGTGATAGGGTTGGGTAATGATTAACACGCAGAGCTAGCTGTCAAGCGGCTTACGCAGAGACCAATCACAGGTCAGAGTTTCTCAGATATATGGCGCACTTATTGTCGATGTCTGTGGTTGCAATAAGTATGGTATACAGTGAACCGCTAATTGTGACTGCTTTGTCATTATAACTATCAAGTAAAATAAATATAACTGATTTGTAGCAATGCCAAGAAAGATTCAGGTAATCTGCATTGTAGCCAATATGAAATGATTGGCAACAGCTCTATATGTTATTTTCAAGTTTGCCTTTAGTAATGCCTGTGCAATATTTGTTATTAAGGTTAGAACTTAAGAAGAACGCAGCATCCCGATATCGTCGTCAAGGTAGTGTGTTCCTCGAAAGTGAGACTTCAACTTTTGTTAAAACTTTCCTTAAGGAATCTTTCAACCATACTCTTCCAAAATCAAGAATAAGAGTCGGGGGTCACGGTGCTAATTTTGTACTAGAGAAACAAATTACCCAAAATATTTACCGTTATTGTTAACTCTATAGGGAAAAAATAAAATTTTCGATTTTAGAAAAACGTAAGATGGTCAAATTTCCCCCTACAAACAAGCTTTAAAATGAGCCCACACAAGTGGTAGACCACAAATAATGTAAAAGTTTGAGTCCTAATAGCTGTCCCCGAGGCGCATCATACCGTAAATACTAAAGCACAAACAAAACGTCTGTGAACATAATTTCCATCGAATTAACGGTGCCCAGCTGACGCATGTACTGACACAGGCAAACTGGGAGGAAGTACTCTAAAATCGGTATAACATCAGGGTGGGGATTCTTTACTGGTCAGCAATGTTTTTTTCACTTGAGGTATATGAACTATATTTGATATCGTAATCAACGGCCCCTCTACGACGCGCCTCTTTTTACATATTTTTACTATACGGGATGCCCCTTAGACTACGATGTCAAGGGCAATATCAAAACGGTTTTATTGATATTATTTATTTTTCAATATATTTCATAATATGACATTAGTGTTATATGTCTTAGACAATTAACTGCAAGTTTATTCGCCTGTGTACTGATGCTCCTGTTGATGCCGATGTCTGACAATTACTGTACATAGTCTTGAAACTTGACCCTGGAGCCATTTTTTTATTCTAAGAGAGGTTGATTATATTCTCTCTTCATGATATTCGGACATTGACAAATCTTATCAGAAAAGGCGTAACTTTAGATCGGAGATATCCTGGCATGGTTAGTTCTTACCTTACCATCATAATTTATTTATTATATAACAACCCTGCATACTAAATATGCATATTCATTTGCAACCATCCCGACTGCTCGATTGCTGAGGATCAAGTGCCACCACAAGCAAGATCCATGACAAGTATAAATTTAGTTGACAAAGCATATGCTATGTATCAAGTCTGCATTATCATGTACCTACATTCACGTGCCTGCCTAAAGCTACGGGAGAAAGCGCCCTCAGATCCGTGCATTTATTATTGCCTTGTCATAAAACAAGATTGGCTTGTAACAATTAGTGAATCTGTTAACATTTTATTTTTGAAAGATGCCTGCAATACTTTTTATATTGCCTCTAGTTTCATAAGCTGTATTGAAGTGTGAAGCTGCAGCCCGCAACTTTTACATTTCATCCCCTCCCCTTTACACGTACATGGTGGGCCCAGAAGCTACAGCAATGTTACAAAGTGCAAATTTAATGGCAGTAAGCATTCATGAGAAAATTAATGTGTTTATGTAAAATTCCCATGACTTTCAAGCACAATTTAATGGCTTATTGATCGGTGTTGCAAAGTATCTCCGGAAGTAGAACTGATGCAGAAACTAATACTGCCAGCATCAGCATCAGAATAAGGTTTGTATGATTTTAGGAAGTGATGCTATCTGATATCCTGCTGAGTTAATGTACTACTGGTTATGCCAGGAACCGATCATAATACCAAATCTGATTTTGAAACTGGTGCTAAGATCATTAGAATCACTACGATGTTACCATTCAAAGTTACTTGATTTTGATTCTGATGACAACTTTTCTGATATGAGAAGAAAACTCTGATTTGACTTTTTCCTATTACATTCAGTGTTTACTCCCACTGTTTGATTATTACTGTTATTATTAATACAATATTGTTAGGCTGACTGTACACACTTATCCAAACCCCCATATATCCAAACTCTTCTAAATTACGGTTGGACAGAATTTGCCTGTTATTAACTTAACTGCTAGTTCATTGAAAATGTTCAGTTCATTGCAAATCAGCAAATACCTTACAATCGTCAGCTGAATATAATAGACACAACCAGCATTGTTCTTTGGTGATTAAAATCATGACATTTTTTATTCATGTAGTATTTTGCTACATAGGTACTTCCTTGAGATAAAACATTTCAAACTCAGAGAAAAAGGAAGAAAAAGCCAGTCTTTATAATTATAAATGGTTCAGATCTGAGATACAAATGGACCACAGTCCAAACAAACCCAATTGCACAAGTGCAAAGAAATACATGTATGTGTATTGCTATGTGCACTTGTATACATGGGTTTATATTTGTACCGCAGTCACATGATTGTTCGGTCAAACTGAGTCTGTAGAAGACTGAACGTCGTTTTATTCCAGAGTAGAACCATTCAAGTGTTATTACCATATATGGATTTTTTTAGTATTATGGCAAGATTATGTAAATAATAACATAACAGAGTTACAGATATCATCACTAAAATTGTAAATAACATCTAAAAAAAAAAAAATACCTAATTAGTGTACACCATCAAATTAAAAGAGTATAACAGTTACAGTAAATGTTTACTGGCAAAATGAGTAAATGATCCTATTTTTCAGATTAAAAGATACAAGCAGATACATGTACAATAGCCTCGGAAGAAAATATAGTCATTCAATATAAAAAGACATCACATTTCCATGTTATGCAATCATGTTGTACTGTGAGAACACACTCTGTTAAAGTTTGACTGAATCTTTTTAGAAGAGATGGACAAAGTAAGGAGTTCCTTACATACGTGTGTATTTTAGACAAGTACAAACATTCACAGACTTACAAATACTCACACGAAAATACTAGTACAGGTCACTACCTCTGAATATTTCACTAATCCAAACGTTTTCCGAACTTTAATCGTGACAGAAGTCTTCACTTCATATTAAAGTAATGAAAAACTGGTGAGTCTACATCATTTCTGGAAAAACTGAAGTTGAAATAAAATATTACAAACTCTATCAGAAATTATTCATGATAGGTCAGAAATCTTCACTTCATATTAAAGTAATGAAAAACTGGTGAGTCTACATCATTTCTGGAAAAACTGAAGTTGAAAAAAAATTTTACAAACTCTATCAGAAATTATTCATGATAGGTCCACCTGTAGTACTGGAATATAAAAGAAGGTAACCTACCATCTAAATGATAAAGTATTAAACTACTTTCCAGAGAATTAATCATTAAAATAAACTGGAAAATAAGATATGGCACCATGATTTGCATGTCAAACAACCTCCTTCAAAAAAAAGCAAGTTAAACGTGTTAAACTTGGTCTTAGAATGTTTTTTTTTTGTAATTGAACAGTGATAATGAAAATTTTTACAACAATACAATGACACCAAATATACAACATCACAATAGCTGCTGTGTGCTTATAAGGCTACATTCTGAAAACAAAAACTAATGTGTCTTGCTGAGATAACCACTACGTTTTAGGTAGTACTCACCTACATGTATACTACGATGGTTTTGAATTTTCCTCAAACCATGCTAAAAACTGATAATTGTCTTTTATAAACGTGAATCAAAAACAGAGGTCATCATGAAAATTTTTGGATAAGTGAAGCAAGTATTTAAAATCTCAGTTACTGGTATTAGAAATTCAAATTAAAAACAAGAAAATTCTTCATTTTTCACAAAAGTTGCAGACTGGAAAAAAATTGTAAAATCTTATGAATTTGCAACATGTCTGCAAGGCACAATTTGCCATTGCAGCATATGAATCATTACAAATCAGATAGAATCAGAAGAGAATCATAGTATGAAGCTGCCTTGAGTTACTTTTACACTTTGCCTGAAATCTGACAAGCATTCAGAGTATGAAGCTATCTTACTTCTATCGTCCCAATTTTGCCTTTTAGTTTTACTGCAGACTCAAATCTTTAACAGCTTTGAATCTTGTTTTGTTAATGTCTATTGGAAAATACTACTGTCCTGTGTGATTAAATAAAATGTTCACATCCCCTGCATGTAACACTTGAGGATATACAATTAAAAGACAGACTGAAATATTGCTACAACAGCCTTGATTTTAGGATTGGTGTTAATAAGAAATCTACTCTATTTTAGATTGTTTAAAGTTAGAATTAGCTTATTTCTCACATACTTTCTTTGTCTGTTAAAGTCTCTACATGTGTGATGAGTCAATTCTCTCCAAATTCAAATTTCAAACTTTCACATGGTAAGAGCTCCAGAAAAGCTAATAAAATATAATAATGTACATACAAACTGCTGCTAAAATAAACATAACATTGTCATTAAAGCCATGCCCTCTGCATATTGAATGCCATGGCATATAAAGCTGTTCTAAAGTTCCCCTACCATAAAATTTTCAATCCATATTTTTGCATCAAGATATTTTTTTGGGAAAATTTGTTACATTGTCTGTCACAATAATATAGTTACATGATATTCAACCACATTTTAATGGCGCATTATCCTCTAGGCACTTGTCAATCTAAGCTGTGATGTCACCTTTGTGTACCATGGAACATAAAGGGGACTGGACTTGTCTTTTGATGTAGCAATGGAGAGATACCTATGGCAGAGCAAGGACTTTATGCTGGTGTGAAAAATTCCTTTGTGGGGGGTTAAGGATATCTTTGGGTACACCATTAGTGCCTGGCTGGCTTTGATTGCTATCCTTGTATCATGACAACTCACCAATAAGTAATGTGGGTATCGTGTACAACATAGTATATCAAACATGAACAGCATTTTACCCATCCTCAAACAGAGTGATTTCATGTTTGTTGTTTGGGGTGTTGAACAAGCTCTTGTATAACTGAGAAAGCGTTTGACAACCTTAAAATGTGTAATGGCTTCATTGGACCTGTGCTTGCTGTCTGCAATGCAACAGTCAAGTCAAAATGTACAGTGGTGTTAAACACCAAACACTATCATGTCTACAGTATTTGCAGGACAATTTCAGTCCTAGTCTGTTGTTTCAAGCATGTACAATGTCAAGTTATGTACAATAATTAGCTAAAGATAACTATGACAAAAATGTGTACAGTTTTCATGTTAATGTATACATATCAGATCAGTGCAATCTCACCTTTAGCTGAATTAGGAGAGAAAGAGACACTGGGTGAAAAGACACAATGTCTACCTATATAATTACTGTATTTTAACATTGGTGAAAGCTGCCATATTGATACAATGTTCCATCAACTCAGCTGTTCAAGGCTGCCACACTGATACAGTGTGGCTTGTGTTCCGTGCATATCGACAATGCTATGACTTCCACAGAGAGTTTTCACTTCTGTTGGCTCTGGCCACCTCCAACAACGCCTGAAATCCAAGGAAAATTCTACGATTAGTGAGCAATAAAAGAATGACATCCATCTTTTACATGCTGTTATACCTTGTAACATTTTTTATATTTCCATTTTTCACAGGGCTAAATTTTGTTGAACAACTCTTTTGTGTGCATGATATTTAACCCCAACCTATGACTTCTCCTAATTTATCTGAAACTCAATTTCATCACAACCAACAACAGTAAGTTTACTTTATATTGCAAAAAATCCTCATACAAGCAATTGATGGGTAAGGAACAGCCGGTGGCATCAAATTCAGTGAAACTTGTGGATGATGGTGTGATCTGCAAATTTACTGAAAATCCCAATACTTTCAATGAAACTTAGACTCATAATTGTGAATTGTTACCTGAAACCCTGGAGGGGAAAAGGATAACTGTACTTTTCTAATGTCAGGGGACACCTCAATGTACATTATACCATCAACAAGTCATCGTTGATGACACAGTCCCCACTTGTTAATGGGTATTTTGATTACAGGTCCTCAGAGAGGATAGAGTCCTCTTCATTAGGTCTGTGATAAAAATACTTTTGAATGAATTCGCTTGATACATGTCTGAGTTATGGTTCAGGACATGAAAAATATCGTAACTAAATGGTCGCACAGTGGCCATATTGGATCGCATCACAAAACAAATTGATGTGCATAGCTATGACATTGGTCGATGTCCTTGTACCAACTTTGAATAAAATTGGTCGAAACATGCGGATATGCCTGAGAAATGGCTCTGTACATGAAAAAATCGTAATAAAATGGCCGCCTGGCGGCCATATTGGATCGTATCACAAAACAGATTGACGTGCATATGTATGACATAGGTCAATGTCCTTGTACCAACTTTGAATAAAATCGGTTGAGATATGCCTGACTTATGGCTCTGTACATGAAAAAATCGTAATAAAATGGCCGCACAGCGGCCATATTGGATCGTATCACAAAACAAATTGCCGTGCACAGCTATGACATTTGTCAATAAGCTTGTACCAACTTTGAATAAAATCGGTTGAAACGTGCCTGAGTAATGGCTCTGTACATGAAAAAATCGTAATAAAATGGCCACCTGGCGGCCATATTGGATCGTATCACAAAACAAATTAATGTGCATATCTATGACATTGGTCAATGTCCTTGTACCAACTCTGAATAAAATCGGTCGAAACATGCCTGAGTAATGGCTCTGTACATGAAAAAATCGTAATAAAATGGCCGCCTGGCGGCCATATTGGATCATATCACAAAACAAATTGATGTGCATATCTATGACATTGGTCAATGTCCTTGTACCAACTCTGAATAAAATCGGTCGAAACATGCCTGAGTAATGGCTCTGTACACAGAAAAAATCGCAATAAAATGGCCGCCTGGCGGCCATATTGGATCGTACCACAAAACAAATTGACGTGCATATCTATGACATTGGTCAATGTCCTTGTACCAACTTTGAATAAAATTGTTTGGAACATGCCTGAGTTATGGCTCTGTACATGAAAAAATCGCAATAAAATGGCCGCCTGGCGGCCATATTGGATTGTACCACAAAACAAATTGACGTGCGTATCTATGACATTGGTCAATGTCCTTGTACCAACTTTGAATAAAATCGTTTGGAACATGCCTGAGTTATGGCTCTGTACATGAAAAAATCGCAATAAATGGCCGCCTGGCGGCCATGTTGGATCGTATCACAAAACAAATTGACGTGCATCTGTATGACATATGAAGTAATCCTTGTACCAAGTTTGAATGAAATCGCTCTAGGCATCTCAGAGATATCTGCGTGAACGGACGGACGCACGCACGAACGGACGGACGCACGCACGCACGGACGCACGCACGGACATGACCAAACCTATAAGTCCCCCCGGACGGTGTCCGTGGGGACTAACAAAACACACTGTAAACAAAGGATGAGCGAACCAGTTCAAACATGATCCCTAGGCCAATGTCAAGATCGAGTACACCAGTTCTTCAAAATAGTTGGTCATCTTTTGTACATTATTTTTAACATGGGTCATTTAGACCCCTGGAATGTCAGAAAAATGGTCATTGCAAAAATTCTTGATTGGTGTGACCTCTGACCATGTGATGCTGACCCCTGAAACTGACACCCTTGACACTGTACATGGTCAGCAACAATGCACTGATACAAGGATAATTCTTGTAAGCCTGGCAGCTGGATCAACTGCATAATTCATTATCGCAGACTTTGCTGAAAAGCCAACTGCACCAGAAAAATTGTTTTACTGTCTTTCCTTCTTCAAGAAAGGTTCTTTTGTAGAATGTCTAAAAATTGATGAATGAAAGATGTAATAAATGTATTTTCATTTAATTGATGAATGAAAGATAAAATAAGTAAATGTAGACTTACAGCCATCTTGGCTTTCTCTTTGGCTTGGTAATCTGAAATCTTCTCGCTGTCTGCTTGGCGTTTTTCTTCCTGTCTGATTTTTCTTTTGTGTAACCTTGCATGGAAATCATCATTCCTGCAGAGCCAACAAAGTAACAGATAAACAAAAAACAATTCAAAAGGACTCCTATTTTAGAGAGATAAGCCTTTGACTCAAAACCTATATTCACTGGAAACATGGAGTACAGTAATGCATAACTTCTTGACTGAGGGATGTGTGAGAGGAAAAGACTTTGATGAGTGGGTAAAGTTACTGTTCCTGAGAATCTTCATCTTATCAAGATCAATCTCATTATGGTGAACTCAAATCCTGTTGTTCATGTGGGACATGAGTGTCAAAACCTATGCCTTTCTGTATACAGATGTTCACAGTTCATAAGATAAATGTTTTCTTACACTCTTCTGTACAGAAACATTACATTTTTTGCTGACCACTCTTTCACGACGTTTCAAGATACTAGCCAATATCTTACTTTTAAAATGAAACATATTGGATAAAAAATGCTGCTTCAAGAAAGAAAATTGGCTATTTAAGTTAGAGGGGTAAAATTAAATCTATCTGAAATCAAATCATTCCATGGCATCTAAAAACACAGATTGGTGCATTGTTACCCAGTAGAAAAAAGCGGGAATATGACATAAAAACAGGTCCAATAATTACTTATCATTCAAGGTAAGATGATTGCACAATGATGAAAGATTTCATCTCCTCAATATTAAAATTCCCTCTTCAACTTTGAAAATAACATCCTACCATTTCCACAGAGCGAAGAATGAACGAACAAACAAACATCAATATAGGTGATACAGTTCAGTGAGAGGTGATACCAGTGTTACAGCCAGGATTTTTAAACCTGGGGATAATGTGTCCCTCTACCGTTAATTTTTGGGAAATTTTACACATTTTGGGACAACATGCATCAGTTATCAACCACATTTTGTATCATTGTAACAAATTGGTTTCACGAAACAACATTCAAGCTACCGGGACCGTGTCGCCATGCTTGAATTTCAGTAATTGAAGCAGTATACTGTATCTGTCACCTATCAGCTAAGTCAAACAAGCAAAGCTAAGTCAAAGAAGTTATAATAAAAGTGCATCATTTTAATTATTTCTAATCACAGCTCCAAAAGTACGCAAATATAATCCTCAAAATAATCATGCAAAACAAAGGTCATTGTCAGTGTCAGATATTACTTGCAAACTATACCAGACACAGTTGACTGACTCATGAGTTCGCCTCGGGTGACCCCCAGTATGCGGGAGACAATGGGTTCCGTTTTGGGGACATTGTTGCAAGGGCGTGTCCTGGCTGCAACGCTGGTGATATAGCTTTAGTTGCTATACATGGTTGTTTTACTATTTACTTACCCTCCCATGATGTAGGAATCTTTCATTTCTGGACTCTGTCCTCTTTGCTTTCTCTCAAAAGACCTGGACAATTTCTTCTCTATCTTTGCATCATGACCAGTGGCTTTGGGAGCAAGTTCTTCCATCACCTAGAAATGACGAAAATGAACACTCACTCAGTGATGGTAAATCATCGGTGCTACTCTCTCAACACTTCGTACTTTCATATTCATTGAGCTGACATTTTGAATATACAAAAGAAACATCACCATTGTTTAGAAGTTCTCCAGAGCAATGAAGCATTTGCTTTGTTACAAACTTACGTGCTCACAGCAAGTGAAAGCCAAAGAATCTTTTCATTTTTTGAACCCTGATCCCCTGCTGACCTATCAAAGCATGCCGAGATGTACTGTCAGACAGGGTTAAGAGGGTTTGTACAAGTTAAACTTGAGGTTTCGAACTTCAATCTTGAATGTATAATAAATTAAACTCTAGTCAAGATATTCATGCTGATTTCCAACGTGAGCCAGACACTGTTGGAACTGTTGTGATGTTGTCATACAATGTTAAGCTTCAAAGAAGAAACACTATTGGCAATGATAATATACCATCTTATCATGACTTCTGAAATCTTTTCTTTCTTTCTGCAGCCTCCTCCTGTCTGCTTCTTGCTGTTCTTCAAGTTCAAACTGTGACCTTGGTGGCTGTTTGGAAGACATTAATGCAATGCAAGAGTTCATTAACTCAAAAAATTTGCATGTACTGCCAATTCTGCAGAAGTATCAGATGTCAAGGGTTTGGATATTGTACTTGTTATTATACAGTTACCGGTATTATAATATTTATACACTTCTTTCAACAATCTATGTTTTAAGTTTGTGTACTTATGCCTCCCTTCCCTGCAATTATTTGTTATCTTTGAATAAATTACACATGTCACAGTGTCACAATATATATCAAGAATATTGTTCCTAATGATATAATGAATGTCTTTTAATGAACTTTCTCCTCAATATTTACCATATATGCAATGTACATGACTGGTGATAAGTTTTTCCTGTATATCATATTTCTCGCATGACTTAATTATTACCTTAACGGTTTGTTTTGCTAAACTTGTGAATCAAGTCAAATTTTCTGTGAAACTATGGTATATGACCAATTTAGTCAAAGTCTGTGATTCTTAATTCAGTACATGATGTACTAATTTCCTGGTGTCACTAGAGGATGTTCTGTATGCACAACAGCTACATGAAATCTTAAAATCTTACCCTCTTTGGAAGATGATGTTTTCAATGTACATTTAGACAGTGCTTTAACTCTTATTTCGACCAGCTTAATACATCTTTGACATAAAAAGTGCAATGTAAGATTATATTTGGTGTCTACGTGATTATTCCGAAACATTTCCTGGGGAATGATACCATATTCATTGAATTACATGCCCTACCAGCATAGATGGTCCTTGTACAGGTCTGTCCATCCCTGGTGGTAATGTTGGTCCAACCACTGGTCTACGGGACCCAGGTGGTAAAGCTGGGCCTTGGACTGGTCTATTAGACCCAGGTGGTAATGCTGGACCCTGGACATGTTTGGAGGGACCTGCTGTCCTGGAATCACCACCTTGTTTCCCAAAAGTTGAGAATTGGGGGTTGTCATGCAGCGATACATTGGATCCTGATGTCCAGCTCTTGATCTTACCTCTGACTGTCTGGATTTTGTTTACTTCACTGGATCCTTTGAACTGAAAAATCATACACTTGTTTATCGGTATTTTTTTAGTACAAGTAGAATAAATTAATGAAATTAAAGAGTGCTTCTAGAAATATGTTGATTTTGTGTGGTTATTTCAAGTTCATGGGGGACAACACTGGCCCTGCTGGACAACAGTAACTTGGAGTAACATGTTGTGATACAGTATGTAACCGAGGAGCTGACTTACTTGGATTACTGGTGTAGTGTTCAGGAAGATTGATAAGTTATATGTACATAGTGTGTGGAGACTCACATAAGTTGGAATGTTTGATCAATCCTAAATATCTCTGAGGTGCATTTGCTGTGGGGATATAGTGATGAGACTTTTGCATGTGCAAACTGTTGGGAATATTCTACCAGGGCAAAAGTACAGAAATATCGACTATGAGAAACAAGAAGTTGTTGGTATGAGTGCATGGAGACGTCGGTGAAGATGTGAAAAGTATTTGGTGTCGAGATCAAACAATTCCATGCATCATCCGCCAAGTATGTCATGGAATGTTGAAAATGGACAATCCACATTTTGCCAGCTGCACATCTGTCACAAAAACTACAGGTTTCTGCTGTGGACTAAGTCCAACAGGTAATACCAAAGACATGTCTGTGCTACTCTACATTGTATTTGTCTGTACACTGTACATATTAACAACTTACATTCCATTTGTACTTGGTCCTGGATGCAGCACTGATGTCTGATGCATCAAATCCTTTGTAGTACTTCTGGAAAAATATAACACAGAGACAAAACTTAACGGTATGATGTTTTGGTAGATAACAAGGAAAAACCAAATTATTTTTATGAGTCACAAAATGCATAATGGAGACTGACTACATTTGATCCAAACAAATAATACCTTAACCCTTTTCCTGCCAAGTCCATATTTCACCACCAGGTCAAGATGGTTAAAATTAATGAAACACAACGTATTCCATATGATGTATTTTAACATTATACTGTACATTTGAAGGCTGTTGAAAACATAATACTGTAAAGTTGATTTTTTTTGGACAAAAGATGCTATAACATACTAAGCCAAGTGGGTGAAAATACGTCATGTTTTGGCTCACTACCGCTTTCTACTGACTTGGCTGATGGGGAAGTGATACAGTTATTGCTGTCTGGCAGGAAAAGGGTTTATTGACTTAAAAAAATATAAATTTAAAATTATATTAAAGCTGGAATTGTTGTAATTTTGATGTACTAGATGTACCAGTATTTTTTACTATTTTTTTTTCAGTCTGTAAACTATAACTTTGTTCTACTCCCAACATCATGTCAAAAAATTTTTTGTTCAACTTGTACTCATAGCTTGTAGGTGACATGTTATCGCTGACAATTGAACTTAAAGCCCCCACTCAATTATCAGATTTATCTAGTATAAATATTATTTACTTGATAAAATATTCAATGGAAAACAAAAGAATGACAAACTGTTAATGGGCTGTTGACACATTCGCTAATGCGAGAACCTGGGATTGAGAAGGGCGCATTTAAGTCAACACTACAATTCATTTGTCAACAAATACACTGTTTGAGAACCGAATTAGTAGAGCCCCTTTAATTAGAAGATAACTAAACCATACTTGGGATGACAGCGAAAATACAAAACATTCTCTGGATGACTTGTGAGCAACAGAACGAAAAATATTTGTTCATTTCCGGAAATATTTATTTACCTTTGGTAATCGATGTTTATTCCACTTCTTCACAAACTTCTTGAAGAGCAACTTTGCTTTTGAAGTCTGCAACTCATCAACGTATTTCCCTTTCTGGAAACAAAACCATACAAGTGAACAAAAACACAAACACCTGATATACATACTGTACGCAGTAACCAAACGTGCGATAATAATACAGAATTTTATGTCTGCAGAATGAAATCTGACATAAAGAAATGCTCTTCAGTATTTTAGTGATTCAAGGATGATACAACTACCTTAACTCTGGAACAATCATAATTTCTTACCTCTTCAACTAACCATGTCCTGAATTCAAGGCCTTTGTTGTAAAAATCCTCTTCTGTAATCTTCCCTGTTATGAATTACAAGGTCATTTTAATAGATCATACAGAAATGCATTATTGTTATCTCCAACTGTGGAAGAGAAATTTGCAACTAGGACCATATTGCAAGTAGCATGTTTCTTGAAAACCAAACCAGAGAAACAACAGATGATGAACATTACATGCATCATCTATGCACCATGATTCACACAAAATAACACATAAACAAAGCTATTCCATTACCAATTGATGCATTACATCATGTATTGGCTTAAATGTATAGGTAATGTGTAATGTGTCTGCAGTTTTAGAACTTTACTTTTTCACTGAGATTTAATACATTGTAATATAGCTTTGGATTTTCAGCTGCTGTATTTGTACAACACTTTTAAGTATCTTTATGATAGTAAAGCCTTCAGAAAATGAACAAATGTGAATGTAAATGTGTACTATGAATTTAATTTACTCACAAAATTAGCAAAAAAAAGTGGAGTAATCTAATTTGTGTGTAATCATTGTCTTCAAAAGAGTGGATTGATCGTTGTAAACATAGGAATGACAATGATACATGTGGCGTTGGACTGAAGACACCCACTCTTCAGGTTCGTGACCACAGATGACAGTTTACTCGTTTTGTTCTAGTTGTTCAGGAGGGTTAGATGTTGTGAACTTTATATACCTTCTTCGTTTGATTTCTTATCCTGTAATTTGTCCATCTGAACTTTTTTTTTTAAATCCAAATATAGATCATAAAATAAATCACTGACCTTGAGCTTTCAATTTTTCTTTCTTCTTCCTCTTCTTCTCCTCTTCCTTCTTTTGTTTCTTGGCATGAGCATCTAGTTTTACTCTCTTGGTAGACAGGGCATCATCAGAATCTGTCAATTCAAATTGAGGTTCAACTTCAATGTCAATATCATCATCATTAGCAATGCTAAGCATGCATGCTTATTGTGAAGGATATACGGTACAAATTTATATGAAAGACCGTGAACTGAAGAAGGCTAAGAACAGTAAAAAAGAGATCTACTGTCTATGTTATGATTGCCTTTGCAGTTAGAACATACTAACTTACAGCACTGTAAAATTACTGTTTGCTTTTGCATTCACCATAGAAAGCTGCAGCAAGACTGTCTATACTTTCTGGAATCATCAAGAATTTGTACAAAATGAACTAGACAGTGTCAATGTCCATGTACAGTACCAGTGTTACACACACCTACAATACTGCATCTTACAAGGATTTCATGAAGTGTACATTGATAAGGTAACAAATGAAACAACTTACTCCTTCAAGCAGCAATCAGAGTATGATTACTGGCATTGTTACAAATTCTACAGATTCATCATGTTTTCCAAAGTTTGATTGAATCTGTGTGATTACTATTTGAACTTGATTTTTGTGACTTTTCAACAAGTTCGTTCATGTTCTTGTATATGAACACTGTTCCTGTACATCAATATGCGATAACAATTTTCCAGGCAAAGAAAAGCAAAAAAAGAAAAGAATTTTAGTAATCATGATTGCAAGTACTTGAGTAATGCATGAACTGATGTCAACACTCACCAGATTCTGATGAAGAACTGTATCCTTCACTTTCACTGCTCTCTTCTGCTTGTCTCTTCTCCGCTTTCTGCTTGTTTCTATTTGTAACAATAAGATAACATGTGAGTTTATCAAATGGCACTCACTGCTCTTATCAGCAATCTACCTCTACTGGTGTAATGAAATTACAGCAAAAGCTGGCATCCACTGCTTGTAAAGGCACCTACCAGAGCTGGAGGTTGCTATACCGTGACAGGACACAATGATACTGTACAATAATGGAGGATATATAATAAAATACCATTTACATGTACATTGCAGCTCAACATTTATATTATACTAACACATGCAAATTTTATCAACATACTTTCAGTGCAAATGCATATGCTGTATACATTATCAGAGAACAACAAATGGGTCCCTCTAATTTGTAAACACATTTTACACAGATAAAATTCTGGCTCGCATTCCAAGTTTGTGTCAATTACATGACAAATTTGACTTGCTCCCATATGGTCGTTGTTTTAGAGCACAATCTTTTATAACCAACAGCACAAGATACTCTTTTATCAACAGGGCTATCAGACATTGAACAGGCTCCACTAGCTTTTAAAATTATGTATTTCCATCATTTTACCCAAGTGTGCTTTTTATTGTGTTTTACTATGTGCTGCCATGATTTTGACACATACATGTTTATTTTACAATGTCATTTTTGTGATTGATGTAAATATGTTTGTCACTGACGCAATACTGCCCGAATTGGGATAAAGACATATGATAGATAATTGTGGCCTGCTCTGCACGCAGACATGATGATAGTGAATAATTAATTGTTTGTTGTACTTCTTGCTTTCTGTGGACAAGTCCAATCACTCCCTTGGTTTAAACATGGAGGTACCAAAAGATTTGGTACCTTCATGGTTTTGCGTAGTACTAGTACATGTACTAGCCCTGCGTACAGGTCTGTGTGTTCCTGGCGTTATACAGCCTCCACCACAGCCCTGCAACGGTCTATGGAGATAACTGGTCTCTGCAGCGAGATTCAAAATGGCGATCTCCATGGGTAAACAACTTGTCAAGTACGTTATGTTTCAGAAAACAAGCGGTTTTGGACGTTAAGAGAAGTTAATCCCATCTTTCTCTGGGGTCGGTTGGTAGGCAGGGAAAGGATTTTGCCCCAAGAGAGCAAAACTTCGGCCAAAAAGACCGTTTCTTCGTTGCGGTCCGGATCTGAACCGCAGAGACCCCAGTTATCTCTATAGGCCATTGCAGGGCTGTGGTGGAGGCCGTTTAATGCTGGGAACACACAGACCTGTACGCAGGGCTAGTACTAGCTGCAGTACGGTGGCTCAAGGTTTTGCCTGGGTATTTGGGTCGGACGGCAAAACCAGAGCCGTCCGACCCAAATACCCAGGCAAAACCTCGAGCTACTGTAATGCAGCTAGGCTAGTACCAGTACGTACAATCTCTAGCTGCAAAATTGTAGCGCTACGTTGAGGCGATCGGTGATTTTTGGTTTTTGCGACTTCCCTCACCAGTAGCGCTACAATGCCGATGGCCCTGGGGAGTATAAAATAAGCGCATTCCACTGGACTAGGCGTGTTGATGTGAAATGCTACATATTTACTGCATTGGTCGTATTGATTTATCACTACTGAAGACTAAACACTATACTACACTAACCCTTGTCATTTATGGGGTTTGGAATTTGTTCAAACACGTTGATCGCGTTCCATAAACATTGAGTGTGAGGCATCCGTGTTTCTGGGAGCCGCCATTACCGGAAGTTGGTAATGGCTGCTCCCAGAAATGTTTTCGGAAAGCGATCGACGTGTTTGAACAAATTCCAAACCCCATAAATGGCGGCTGACTAGAACGTGATGTGCGTCCGGGATAGGTGACGACATATTCTCTAAAATAGATTTTCCAACATTTTCCAACATTTCAACAGCGTAGGAACTTGAACAGCTCATCGACGGAAAAGATTAAAGTGCAACTAAGGATGTCGCTAGGTATGTTTAGAATATTTTTTGAAAGAAAGTGGTACCACGTACAGCTGAAACCGCTGTGGAAACATTGCAACTTGTCACAGTGGATTGTTGCAGTGCAAAATATCAAAACACATTAAAAGCTATATTAATACAACATGAGCATGTGGTGTGTTATAAAACACCTATAGCCTGGTCTTTATTCGGGCTATAGCGCTCGTCTATTACCCCTCGTGGCCGTGTGTTACCAGAAACACATCGCTATACCCCTCGGCCTACGGTTTGCAACTCTCAAACGTATCACAACCTGGCTTGTACCTCGGGTATGAGGTTGGAGTTGGCACAGGCACACGGAACGTTTCGTAGATCGTCGTCTGATGGGAAGTGACTGAAACAGTGAGGCCGAAGGCCGAACCTCGGTACTTATAGTACCGAGGTTCGGCCTTCGGCCTCACAGTGTCAGTCACTTCCCATCCGACGACGATCTACGAAACGTTCCGTGTGCCTGTGGGAGTTGGTAGGGTACTCTGGGCTACGGATCGCAGAAAATCAAAAACTCTTAAAACATACAAAAGAGCAATGCTTACTTTCCCATAATGTTTGTAGTACTGAAGGTGTTCGATTTCGGGTGAATGCAATTCACTGATATCGTTGCAGTTCACTGATACCAGAGTCGGTAATCCGCGTCCGAGTAGATATACTACGAAATACTGTACAAAGTGTACAGTACCCTGTCAGGACCGACAGGAGCGTGGCGTCGCCTGGGGCCTGGTGTACTACTGTAGTGCTGTTAGTGTTGAGTATCGTCGATGCGACGTCTTGCTACTGCTCAGACTGCAGATCTCGAGATCGTAAAGGAAATAACGAGACGATCAAAAAAGGTATTGGTGATTCGAAACTCACGCACAGTATGTACTTTCTCTTTTGATAATACTTCCACCGTTGAAGAGCGTATATCGGTTTACGCTGATTGTATCATAAGACAGGGTGTACGTCGCTTCCGTATTTGTTTCAAATTTTGTCCGCCATTGGAAGTCAACATTTGCACTTGCGCAGTGACCTTTACTATATTTGCCTGATTCTACGGTCGAGGGAAATTTTGAAATATTTATGCTCAATTTGTAATAATATAGCATTTTAATAATGGTTGAGTTCAGATGCGTACTCTGGTTTATCTAATGTTAGTAACTAATGCTAAATATCATAAAACCTTTTGAGTGTCACATGACATATATGCCCTTTGACCCTTGGCTAGGTTTCAACAGCTGCGATTTCTGATCGGTTGCAGAGGAATTTTTTCCGTTGCCGTACATTCTCTATACATTTGACACCTTGATCCGTTATTCACGCTTTGCATTCTTCTCACGCGTGTCAGGTTTTATGCAATTATGTTGATTCCCAAAGTTTCGCCTCCGTCTCGACATGTAAATTAAAACGTTTGGTACTAACGTTTGTTGGCGTCTGTCAAGTTTTGAAGTAACCGCGCCAGTCCATTGAAATTTTTGTTGATTGTCTGTTATCCCAAATATGCCGCAATTCGGTTTGGACACGAGTCACATCATACCTGAAAAGGTTAAGAACCTAGAGCGAACAGTTCGGGTAAGTCACACATTTTCTGTCTTTGAAAATCGCAATATGAATTAAATTTTATGTATTTCGCCACTGTAAAATTCCACACGGTTGTATCGTAATCTATTGATACAAGCCTGTGATCATTGATATGACACTGACAAACGTTACTGCTAGAAGTTATTGTCTCCATGCACTTTACCTTGCTGTTTTGGTGCAGAACACAGGGTACATGAACGGACGTATTTCATATCATACTCATTAGTTTAAAATTAAGTCAGAAGACATGATACATACTTAAAATTGTAAAATGCATTATATATGATACAAATTACTTCAAGACTCTATTTATAGGTGGTGTTAAAATTTGATAAATAATATTTGTTTTGGTGGTGACATTATTATAATCAAATTTTAACAGCTACAAATAGAATGGCACATCTTAAAATATACAGTAAAAGAGAGTGTCTGGCTAAGAATCCTTTCACTTCATCTATCTGATCTGATCTGATTACAGGATGCATGAAACTTAAGTAACAGATATTATTACTCTGTACGCGAAGTAATTTGTATCATTATTTTATAACGCTCTGCTTTAGCATGGAGCACTGTAATTTAATTCCCATGAGGACATCTGTATACTTCACTTACTTCACTCTGTCTCTGTCTGTCTGTCTGTCTGTCTGTCCTTCTCTCTGTCTCTGTCTCTGTCTCTCTCTCTCTCTGTCTCTCTATGTATAATACATTATACATACATACATATTATTGTACATACTGTCATACTGTATACATTATATATATATATATATATATATATATATATAGTATTATATGTATATATCTATCTATCTATCTATCTATCTATCTATCATATCATATATATATATATATATATATATATATATATATATATATATATATATAAAATGTATTTTAGTTTAAATACTAACATGACTAAAATCTGTATATATATATATATATATATATATATATAAATATATATAGATAGATAGATAGATAGATAGATAGATAGATAGATAGATAGATAGATAGATAGATAGATGTGCACACACACACACATATACATTTACACACTTTTGTAGTATACTGACATCAAGCACATTTGTAATTTGTATTTCAACTGCAGGCTAAAGATGAGAGAATCACTGCTTTGGAAACAGAGAATGCAATGTTGTATTTAAAACTGGCTCAGGTAAGCATGAAAAAAGCCATTTCTTAAAGATACTGCTGACCTTTGCACTAAATGACTGGTTATCACCACAACACAAAACTTTGCAATATGGCCCTCTAGTGTCAGATAGAGTGCATTGCATGACTGTAAGTTTGACCAGGCTAGTTCATCTGTCATCAAAATTAAGCCCATCTTTGAGACACTTGAACTTCAATAATATTTTGGAGTTGCTACAGTTTTCTTCTACAGTAAAATGATTTGCAAGTAGTCATTGTAAACAGTGAGCTGGAGCTCACTGTGATAACTTCATTATAGTATGACAAAATAACAGTTGGAAAATGTTATTTCACACCCAAAGCTTAGAATAGGATACTGCAAGTTCAGGGGCCTCATTGTGAAAGTTAGGACCAAATATGCTCTTTCAAATACCCTTAGGGCCAACGTCAAAAGATCGATGTTTGAAAAAAAACTTAATTGCTTTAAAGTTTGGGGGTGGGGGTGGGGTTTTTGGCCAAATTAATTTCTGTGCAGTCAAAAACGTTTAATGTCTTTTTGGCAAATTTTACGATTTCAAGGCTGTTTATTGTACGCTAAAACCGATCTAGTCACCCGTATTTTTGTTACTTTATAATGGTTTTCACTTTTTATTTTATTTAATTCAATGGTACATTGGTACGTCGTTTGAAAGAATTAGTACAGGGTATGAGTCCGCAATGTTTTTCAATTTTAGGTCAGTTAAGTTAGAAGGGGGGTTGGGGGGGTCTGAGGCCAAACTTAGCAATTAAGTTAGATTTATTATATTGAACTTTTGATGTTGCCCCTTACTGTGTGCCGTTTTCCTATCACTACATCACTGTTTTGTCAAGCTGTTTTTAGCTAGATTTGTCAAGTGTAAATTGATCAAAACTGACCCAAGGCTTCTACTGGTTTCATATAACTATTTGAAATTGCAAAATTTTGTGAGTGTTTACAGATGCTGCGCAGTTGTCTGCCTGTAAATTATGACTTCAGCCAATCAGATGGCTGGACTCAGACAAGGCATACATGTATTTAATACTGTATGTCAGCAGATCTTGCTGTTGTAATATTCAAAATGCTAGATTAACAGTTTGTACTTAATTGGTAAAATCTCTTACGTTAGGACAATGGCACAGTGAGAATTGTGGACATTGATCAAAAAACTGGCATTGATTTAGGTGTGTTTCTATTCAACACAGAGTGTGAAAATCGCAAAATTGTTGCTTTATTGATGTGTGTTTTGATGTACATTGTCTGTTTTAGAGCAATCCCATACCAGTACATGTTTGGTGTTTTACCTCTAAAGCAGTGTTTCTGTTTTCTCTGCCAGTTCGTCTATTGCCACACTTGTTAAGTTTGTCATCAGTGACTTCAAACAAAAACTAAAGGTACAAGATCTTTGCCTTTAGCTCAATTGTCTCAAACAACTGTGAAATCATGAAATACTGACATGAATATAGAAAGTCAGTAGCTGTGTGAACATATGAAGCAAATAACATTACTTTAACATAATGTTAGTTTATATCTTTTTTGTGACCATGACCTCAACAAGTAAAGTAATGTTCCTAACTGTGATATCTTGTGATTTGAGTAACCTGTGACTGAAAAGCAATGTGTATACTGCCCTCATGAGTTCAATTCTGTCTGAAATATCACTTAATGTATTAATATCCCCACTCCCTACTGCATAGAGTCCACAACATGGTCTGTGAGTGATATATATCTAGGTACCAGTATTAATTTCAATCATCAAATCTACTATGCTGCTTGTACAAGGCCAAGTATGCCTTGTTTCATTGTCACTGTCATGCTTGCACTGTACCAGTAGAAATGGAATTAGAATGCTACAGGTACCTTTTGGCTATATTTACTTGTAAGATGTATTTTTCATCAGAATTAGCAAACAAAGAACACTGGTCATCGCAACATGAAATTGTTTAAGGCCAGTTACACTGTTGGCGACCATTCTTTCGTATGTACATGTAGAGTAGATATTTGTCAGCAACGCATGCCATATGAAAATTATGATATTTACATAAATTTCTATTCTGGTGGGTTGCTATTTTTTCACCTTTCATTGTTGTGTGCCCATACCAATATATAGGTATATATGAACAAACTGTATCATGAAAACATTGTTGTGGATTGAAAGTGAGAATTAACAGTTAGAGTGTCTATTGGCCTTTTTATAATACTTTACAAAGATTTGTCCACATGTTGGCTTGATAAACTCATATGTAAACATACATCCCAGAAACATTCAACAAACACAAACTTTTGACACAAAGGGATATTTACCTGTATACATCAGAGTTGGATGGGGAATTTACAAATGTTTCAGTCAAGCAAAATTTTGCAAGATATTTCCTTAAGCTTCATTAGCTGTGTTAGATGTATTTTCAATTATTTTTGTTTAATCTGCAAAGTGCAGTTTTTGACTCTGCTCCCCAAATCAGATTGAAATGCCATTGTCGTATAATGTCCAAACTAATTCTTGACGACTTGGTTTGTTAACTGGAATTCATTTATCAACAAGAATACGTGTAATTGACATTGTATGTTAGTCATGATGCCCCATGTTTGCAAAGTTGTATTTCAACACATTTTGGGGAAAAGGAAAATGTAGGCATTTTTGTAGAAATAAATTATTCAAATATGATCAAATGTTACTACTGTAGTCTCCTTTAATTCCCCTACTCCGATGTTCTTTAAAACATAATCTGTTACATTTGACACTGATCACAGTATTGGCAACATGAATCAATAAAATTGAGTTTGTTGGATGATACATGCAGCTTTCTGTGCTCAGTGTACTATCACAATTTGCTTTGTAGATTACAACTGCACATTGCCTGATCAATGTCTCTAACAGTGTTTATGTGTGACATTCCCTCAGTTACAAGGTGCAATACGGAACACCAAAGAAGAGACATCTCACATGAGAAGACTACACACTGCAGATAAGAAGTTCAAAGACAACTTGGCTTACAACCTTGTCACTGTGAACAGACAAATCAAGGTCTGTATTTTTCTACTTGTATGTACTCGCCTCAGAACTGAAAGACCTTAACTTTTGGTCAAACTTTCCTATATAAAAGGAAATCATAAGCCATTCTCTTTTCAAAATCAAGAAAAAAATCAGGAGTCACGGCGCAAATGTTGGTACCAGACAAACAAATTGATGGAAAATTAATGATGTATCAAATTCAAAATGACTTCTTCCCGTACGATAGCTTATTTGGGGGAGAGGAGGATTCAATTTTCATTTCTCACAAAAATACACCAGTGAAAGGTCATTTACTTCACTAGCTTCAAAAGGAGTATACAGTGGCAGCATATCAGCAGAGCATTGTAAAACTTTTAGAGTGAATATCAGTGTGTGAGGAGCATTTTACCTTCAAGACAGTTTTAAAAGCAGAACATGCACATAAGGCCATAGATGTCAGAGAAAATGCATTGATCAGTGGCAGTAGCTGCCCTATGACCAGGGATACTGTATGTTTCAAATGAAAATATTTTGCTTTGAGTTGAGGTTTCAATTTCTTTGACCCGTTTGACTAAAAGCTGTGTCAGATGCAGCTGATTACCAAAACATTTGCGTTTTTATCCTCTGCAATTTTACAAGTGTTTTGTCTCCTGCTGGTCAGTCAGTGCCATTGTGCACACTGCTTTTACTTTTCTATCACCAAGTATCAGCATTTCACCTGAGAAAATACTGATTTTAGCCAAATGTCTCAGTCTTGTGTCAGTAAAAATGATATGTTTTTATACAAAAAATATAATAATCTCTTTATAGGGTTATAGCCTATATGCTGTCAGACCGTCCTTGTGGTTGGGCAAGGACTGTACTTGCCTCAAGTAGAATGATTTTACTGATTCTGGTTCATGAGAAACCGACACCAGATAATTAGAAACTTTCCTCAATAGCAGTCATGAAGTGCAAGTGAAGATTTCTTTTAATCAAATAAGACAATTTGAAAACAAATTGAGCATACATGGTGAACAGCAGTCTCAGTTCAAGATGCTGTCTGGTATGTGCTCTATCTTGTAGAATTTGAAGAGCGAGCTGAACAATCTAAGATCTGTCGCAGTGTCATTACCGCATCAATTCAATGAAGAATATGACAAAGGAGTTGAAGCTGCTAAACTCTACAACAAGAAGTGGTTGTCAGATAATCTGGACATGAAAGGTGAGTTTAACCCTTTGCACCCTGACCCCCTGGTACTCTGTGACGTCATCGGAGATTTATGTCTGAGCCGGGTTCAAAGGGTTAAACCTGTTCATCCCCAATTCCCTGTAAACAGATCCATACTTACCTGTACCATTAGTAACAACGGGTTTTGGCCATTTGCCAAACCATGGTGAAGAAAGGGTTAAGATACTCTGATTTAAAAATTCCAGGAAAGCAGAATGTGTGACTAACAGTGAATGCAACATTTACAATGCACATAGATATTTTTTTAAAGCCTACTGACAGATTTGTGGAATAAAAATGAAAAGATATCACATAAAATGTTATGTATCTTTCAGGAGTAGACAACGAAGAAAAAGGTATTAACTTAGAAAAAGAAATGAAAAAATAATTAAAAGTCAATAACAGAAAAAGAGAGTGAAACGTCTAATGCTAGATTGAGATTTCATTAATATGAAATGTAATATAACCAATGCCTTGCAATGGATAATTTGAAAGTTTCCATTACTATAGTAAAAAAGGTTATCTAGTTTTACCAACATGATTGTGTTAAATGCAGTAGCTTTCAAGAAAAAAGCTAGAAATAGTTGCTGCTGATTCAAAACAACACCCAGACATACAGTGTATATTCCCACTCGTACCTCCCACCACTCTCAACGTCATGAAAGAAAATCTGATGATGACTTGTTAAATCATTACTCCAGGTTACTCCATTTGCTTTCTGAGAAAGGGTTACAGATCTTGCCACAATTGCTGTGAAGGCAATGAATAATTGACATGACTGAGTGTGTCTTCATATTTTGTAAGACTGGAGGCCCAAGTGTTACAGCTTTATCCCTTACAGCTACAGGCTGTAGTACTTCATGGCAAATCATCAGTATGCCAGATTTAGGATATACGTTCATTAAATATTGATAACAGCCATGCTCTGTCTGCATTTTGACAGTGCCCAAAGTATTCCAATTAAATATTGATAGAATGTCACAGCTTCTGTGTTTAAAGAAGATCAAACCTTTTTTTCTGACCTTTTCACAACCAGAAATGTAAATATCAAAGTGGAAATAAAAGGATGAAGTTTGAGACAAAAAATAAGTTCAATTTCCTGTCTCCCTCATACATCCACATGACAGTAGTAAACATCTTGTAAAAGTTGCTTGCATACTTAATGACAGTGCTGGATACAGTCTCAAGTAAAGTCTCATTATTTGTCAAAACGAATTCGGAATCCCAAATACAGTCTCAAGTATGTGGTCTAATTTTGATCTTTCTCTTCCGCCTGAAAGTCCCAACTTTGGTCTCATTTACGGTATATAGAGCTCTTACACACTGGTATTTCCATGACTAATAAAAGTAAGTGATACAATGTGCTTCTTCTTTTGGAAATTTAGAATTGAAGTTGAAGATGATGGAGATGGAAAGAGCATTGACTGACGCCATTGAGAGACATGCCAAAGAGAAGAAGAGACGAAGAGAGTTACACAACACCCTGGTGGTGAGTCCACAATCCCTGTGTGAAATTTTCTTTACCTTGTCCATTGCCCAGAATTTCATGTTGTTTACCACCTCTCACCAAACTCCCCAGACCAATTGTAAGGTGGTGGCTGCCACTTTTTAATTTTTGGTAAACAATAGTAACTCATTAACATAACAATTACATTTATTGTTATACAAATTACCCACCACTTTACCAGGAAATCCTTGGGAGAACACCATATTTAATTAGCACATGGACAAACCTCAGCCTCGTCTCCGTATCAGTATCCCTTTCTATTGATGATGTTCATGTTGTTGTTATGTTACAAGTAGTTTGTGGATTTTCTTGGATATTGGGTTTTCCACCTTGTGATGTCCAATGGAGGTCTCCAAGCTTGTGAAGTGGTATTCTTCTGAGAAGTACATGTAGCTGATGTTATAATCGTCATAGGCTATAATTTACTTGTTGTAACACAAATAGACCAAAGGAGCTGATAATCAAATGATATCACACCCATGTCATTAATAAGCAAACCTAATATAAGAATCACGTCTAATAATATGGTGATAGGCTGATACTTGTAGCCATGCTGATCTTCCATGGACTTGCCAGTACTGTACAATGTGATGCCTCTTGTAATAAGTTTGATTTTAAAACGTTGTGCACTTTAAAAGTCAAGATAATCAAAGTTTATGTTGAAGCTATTTTCTGCAAGGTTCTCCATGACTTACGCCAATGAACTAAACGCCTCAAGGATGTCTGCGCAGTGGTTGTGTTTTGTACAGGATATTTTGTCTGAGTAATCGTTAAGTATGATAGATTGCAATGCTGTTGATGCAGTTCCTGTTTCACAGTAATACTCAAAATCTTTCTTCAAATTTATATATTTTTGGTGTATTTCATTGGTAATGGATGTCGGGCACCTTACTAAAACTCAGTAACCTATTGAATGAAACATATTAAATGAAAAGTTTATTTTCCATCCTAATTCATGACTTGAAATGTATGGTACATTTTCAGTATAACAGTACTCGTATCACTCTGAAAAGAAACATATTTTGTTTCAGACAGTTACATATTGAAAACTTATTGTGTTTGACAGATTATCAAATGTTGAGTCAAGTCGATACTGATACTGAACAAGTTGGAACAAGTTGTAATTGCTGGGAAACATTGAAATTTACTGAATTACATCATTGCGATATTTTTCATGTTCGCCAACTTTGAAATAATTAGATGTTTGATTCAGCAGTAATATACAGACCTATTACTGCAGTTATTGAGAAATGTTGCCCGGAGGGTGTAATTGTTGGAGTTGAATTGTCTTGAGGCTGTGACAGGAAAGGCAATATACCTTTGGGTTTGTATGATGATGACTAGTAATAATGCCAATGCTGCTGTAGCAACACTGTGTCAGAAATCATAGAGTTAATTACATAAAAAAATAATGAACTGTCAATATTGATATCAATTTCAAAAGAGTGACTGTATCAGTCAGGAAAATATGACTGCTGGCTCTCATAGGGGAGTTACATGTACCAGAATTTATACCTTGTCTCACAGCCAAGGTGATTGAAAAGCGCCCTCTAGCGATGTATTTTGGCATAAGTTATGTGGATCTGGTGTTTCCCTATCTGTTGAGAGTAATAATGTTTGGTCTCATATTGAATTTTACCTGTGGTAGTTGACACAGCTGCCTATTTGAGAGAAATTGATTACCTACAATTAACTTGGATCGTTGTCTCTATCAAAAGTAAATGACACATCTCAAGATATTTGAATTACCGGTACACATAGGGTAGAGATTGTGTTGCTCCCTGGATATGAGGGAGAACATTAAAGTGATTGATGTCAAGTGATTTAGATGTTATGAAACTGTCCCTGTGTCATTTCAAGTGTTTCTGTGCTAAATGGTGAATTGGTCTAGTTTACACCAATGTGTGGTAAAGAAAAATGAACTGAAAGGCGAAACACATGAAATACATAACATTGTTGCTTAGTGTTCCTTGCCTGGCGAGTGCATACGCAGTTGTCTATGAAGAATACACAACAGTTCATATCATATGCTACATTGTTAGAAACATTGACTGGAGTCATAAACAATACAACAAAGGTCATTAAAGTTCATCAAAGTATTTGGTGTCATCACCATTATTGAAACTGCAAGATAAGACTCAATGTGTCATTTGGAACATGGCCCATTACACTGAAATGCGACTGCAATCTGTGGTGACAAATATCTTTATTTGACGATTTCAAAAGCCAGATGGGTGCTATTGTAGTCAGATTTCATAATTGCCATTAATGAGGTTAGTGAGATATTTTCCAGAAACACAGTCGGGTAGCCATGGAGATTACATCGGTGTCCTATTGACTGCAAATTGTCTTCCTCTTGCACTTACCCAAGCCGTCCTAGGGCTAAATTATAAATATATGTACATGTATGCATTTGTATTGACACTTGACATAATTTTTCATATTTCCTCATCGTAGATGCGCAACTTCAGCTAACTGCTTGGAGTGTTTAACCTGAATGTTGTGCATGCATTACACAGGCTGCAGGGGCTCAAACAGGCACAGATGATTGGAGCATTCTTTTCTGTTAATTAAAAATTCAAATTTCAAGAGCATTAACAACAGTTCCCCTGTAGGAAACAGTGCAAATTGTTATCAAATAATGGGTTCATCCAAGATTAGGCCAGCATTAGTGTAATTATGGTTTTCCTAGATATTTTAACGTACAAATAATTGTGCAGTTTGAAAACTTCTGCATCAACTGCTACCATAATACTGTGGTCATGACTGACTGTTATGGCGATTGCTCATTTGCAGGTTATGCCAAGCACTTCTTTACAAAATAGTTATCTCAAATATTCATGGGCCAAGCATTTTGTTATGAAACAGTTATCTTAAATATTCATGGGTGATATCTCTACTATACAGTACATGTACATTATGCACAAACTAAAATGGTATACAGACAGAGCTTCCTTTTCTGTATTTTACTGTGCAAGAGTAGCAGATGTTGTAGCATATTAGTGAGACCAAATTTAGTTTTATCATATTATTGTGATGCTAGACTTCTTATTTGTGGAAAGAAATAATTTTTTTGTTAAAAAAAATGGAGCAGAATGCCTGAAGGAAAGGTTTTGTTAGTTTTTTTGGTGCAAGTTATTGTAGTCATTAATTTTCTTGTAATGATGTTTGTGACTCAAATTTCTTATTGATAATTTTTCATTTAAAACTCAAGAAATGGAGCGCAATTTTCTATGGAATGGCTACTGTACAGTGATTTTAATGACAATATTTTGAGAATGTGTAATTTCACAGAAAGGCAAAATACACAAACTTTGTAATAGAATCCTTGGCTTTACCTTTGGGGGAGCAGAAAGCATTAATGACAGTCGTCTCATAGGAAACAGTCGTAAATTGCTATCAAATAATGGGTCCATTCGGGAATTCGCAGCGTTAGTGTACAGTCTTGGATAGTCTTATGAAATCCTTGTAATAGTGCCCCATTGACTAATAGACTAGGTTGACTGACTTTGGTTGTGTGACTTATTAATTTTCTTAATCATGATGATGTTTGTTTCTTAAAGTTCTTTTTGATTACATTTGATTCATTGAAAACTCCCCAGGCTGTCATTTGTTGTGTGTTTTTCAGAATTACTTTTCTGTTCGTAAGATGTATGATCTTGCTCTACTCCTTTTTCAATTGGATAGATCTGCCCTTTTGTGACACACATCAACACAGCCTCTACAGCGTAATGTTCAATATTGTTGTTGACAACTCTAGTATGGTCCAGACTATGGTAGAATTCACTTGTCAACAATGATATTGCACATTCTATGTAAAAAATGTCAGCATTTAATATATTTAATTTATTAAATATGTAACTTGTATTCAAAATAGCTAGGGGAAATGTACTGTTTTCACACCAGTAAAAATGATGAAAATATTGTCAAAAGTTTAATACAGACTATTCCTTTTGCTTAGACGCCCTAGTGGTCATGTCACTTATTTTATGAGAAGTACAAATCAATGTAAGTGTGGTTTTTATTTCAAGATGACTTATTAATCCCAACATGATTTCAAAGTACAAACATTCCTCCAGGGTAGTACTGAAGCACATTTCCAAGTCCATTTCTGGTAACAGTGTGTAGTCTATTGCATCACATTGCTGTGGTGTGAATATTCACATTAGGGACAAAGGTAAAAAATTTACTCTCATGTTGAGGTGTTGAAAAACAACAGTTTACAGCATGACCATCATACTGGTGGATAAGAAATTTTCATTTTCGGTAATGAAGGCAAAATATGTGCTGCAGAGGTGTTGGATTAAAGTTTGTGTTGTTGCCAATTTGCCATTTCATACCAAACTTGCAGGCCATAAGAAAACTGTTTCATAGTATATTTGGGAAAAAAATTTATTTTCCTTCTTGATCTGCCCTGAAGTGCCGAGTCTGAAATATGTGAAACATCCATTGATGCAAAATATGGTTGAAGGATTAATCATTGCTTTTAAAGATGCTATACATCTTTCATTTTATTTTTCCGATTGAAAATTGAACACTTATTGTTCTTCCATGTATATCTGAGAACCTGAAGTGGCTTTGTTGCATATCAACCTAAACAGGATCATTTCAAATTGACTTTTTTTTGGTCGCAATCATTGGAAATTTAAATTTTGTTCATTACAAAAACCTTCTGTTCCTATACATGCTACATTCACCTCGGACTAAGCAGTTGGACAGAGCAGCTAGATTTTCAACTTGACGTGCTAATTTTCATGTCTTGTACCTAGTAACACGATTACGGCAAAAAAAATAAATTGTGCTGTTCCGATAACATGGTTTTCAAAAATAGGGTTGGTAGGTCGGCAGGAATTCCAAAATAATTTTAATTTTAAATATACATTTTTCAAGGGTTCAGGGCGGTCAAAGACTGGCCATAACATTTCCAGAAAAATGTATCATCCATATAAAAGGAAAAAAAATAAAAGACATCCTCGTTCAAGCAAAAATCAAATGCCAGGTACCGAATGCGTGATTTTACGGGTTGTTTCTTTCATTTTTTTTACTTCCAGTGTTAACGTAGCTCTAAAAGTTTAGGGTCGGCAGGTAAAAACTAGGGTAGGTCGGGTTATCGGAACTGCAGTTTTTTTTTGTTTGGCCTTACAGTGTATATCGATGTAATACAAGGTTTAACATGTTCTAATCCAAAACACAGACACACTGATAGAAACATGATATTATCAACATCATTATTTTCTATTTTATAATTCATTGCGTTTGGTACAACTTATTTTCTGAAATGCGATCATTGTCCCCAAGGACACTGGTTGATAATCATCTATACAATGGACGTTTTTCATCCAGAATACTGGTAGGTATTGCATTATGAAATATCTATAGGCCCTGAAGCTTCTTTCCACCATATCAAAAATTGGCATACATACATAATAGAGTTCAGTGACTAGGAAGGCAACTTAGTATCATCATGCAACTGTTATGTAAGAATCTCAGAAATCAAACAGAGTTCTTTTTTTGAGGGGGGGGGAGGGAGGGCATGAAAGTAGAATAATTGGAAGACTTGGTTCTGCCATATGATACCACCCTCCTTTCTTTACTGTTTTCTTCCTGTTTTCCTTCCCTCTTTCTCCATCCTGTGTTCCCCTCTCTCTCTCTCTCTCTTCTCTCTCCTCCTCTCTCTCTCCTTTTGTATGTTGTTAGCAAATGAGTAACATACAATAATTGTTGTTTAGTATATTAAACAGAACCTGTCCTAGTACAATAGAAACCCACCAGCAATACATTGAAAAATACTGAACTTTATTGGAAATATAACGTTTTCTGTATAGACACAGTAAAAAGGCTGTGACACACGTGGATTATACATTATATGCATGAACAGGTTACCATTTATAAACAAAAGGCTGACTACGATTTATTTTGATTATTAAAATATACTGAGAATTATGATAAATAACAAATTTGTTACAGAAAATATAACATTTGAAATTAATAAGAATTTTACATACTAACTTGTGTAAAATAGTGAAATAACAGTACAAAATCAGCCAAAAAATACAGAAAAGACAATGTGAACACAAATTAAAAGGCTTTGAAAAAGTTTCCTCTTCTGATTGAAATCAAAGGCTTGTTTCCAAGGCGATAAGATTTTTAGCTTGTCTTGATGGTAGCTTATTCCATTCGGAATTGGAGTACAGGGGTGGATACATGTAGGTTGACATGGTTATTGCTTGCCATACTTATTTGGTAAAGTTAGATTGCAATGGTTGTGACATTTTTTGATTTGAATAACAATTTAAATATATGCTAATTTGAGGTAACTCTTATTTTAAGGCAAACATGTCTGTTGTGTTCACTGGTTTCAAAGTTTTTTGTGCGTTCATTTAAAACTTGGTACCAATTTACCAACCACGGTGAAATGCCAATATCATAATAAGATACATGTGATTCAAAGCATATTAGTGAGATAAATAATACGTGTAAGTCATTTTCTTGTGTTCCAGCTGATGCTTTCTCAACTAAAGTTTGGCGCTAGTCCTTTGTCTGCTTTAACCCTTTCACTGCCATGGTTTGGCCCAATCCTATTGTTATCAATGGTGTGTGTGGACCTGTTCACTTGTAATCTAGGGTGAACAGGTCAAAAAAGTCTGATCTCTGTCCATGGAAATGAAAATGCTCAGTTCACAGTTTTCGCCTATGCAGATGGTGTCTTCTGTCCTATTTAAAATAGGCACTTGAAATATAAAGAATGGATTTTAAAACATTGCTACATAGTCACAAGATTGTTTGGTTTCTCACAGGGAATTGTACATCAGCAACAGAGAACATCGCGATAGGCTTTTTTGAACTGTGAACTCCTGAAAGCATAGATAAATGGGTTGAATGATGAATTCCCCAATGCCAAGGAAACTGCAATAAGTACGAAATATCGTGAGATTGGGATGTGAGATGCAACCAAGGATGTAAAACCCAAGGGAAGCCAGCACAAACCGAATATCAGTGTTACAATCAGTACATTGACCATAACGGTATGCTCCCGATTCATTCTGCTTTGAATCAGTTTGTTTTGCCTGGCATTCAGTCCGTTGTTCTGCGCTGTCGTTTTGTGCCTTTTGACAAAGAGCTTGCCGTTATTGTCTTTAGTGACAGACGTCACACCATTGCTGTTGAGTTCAGCCATGACGTGGCCATCAGAAGAACAGGATGGCATGTTGCTGTGCTGATAACTCAGGGGCAATAGTACAGACTTTGAGATGCTTTCGTTGGTGATTTGTCTCTGTCCATGGTTAACACCTTGCTGGTCAGTCCCATTTTGACCACTTTTACTCGCAATGTTGCCATTTGCAGCGCTGTTCTCACGGGCAACTGAGCTGCTTTCGATGGATCTTCGAAAATTTGCAGTCACTTGGTGGATTTTACAGTAAATGCAAGAATACGACAAAGACATGATAATCATAGGGAGAACCCCACACATCACAGTCAGGAAAAGAAGGTAGCTATTGTCGTGGAAGTCGATTTTCACCAAACAAAATGAGATTTCTTCCTGATAGAAGATGGCACCCCATCCAAATAATGGTGGCAAGGCTGTTAGGATAGAAGCAAGCCACAGACCCATACATATCAGGAGTGTGTTCCTTGTTGTAAAATACTGACGAGCACGTGCGGGTCTTCTCATCACAAAGTAGCGGTTTACCGCAATACTGGTCAGGCTGAATACTGATGTGTGGCATAAGACGATGGTCAATTCACCAACAAACCAGCACACTTTGTCACTGAACGGCCATGTCTGCTTCACAATGCAGATAACATACATTGGTATTGTGACGGAACAGATCAGGAAATCTGAAATCGCCAAATTTGCGATGAAAATGTCCGTAGCTGTTTGCAAGTTCTTAAATTTAAGAATGACAATAATGGTAAGCAGATTGCCAAGGCAACCAAACACAGAAAACAGAGACATTATTGAAGCTTGTATAACTATTCCTGGAGTTGCTAGAGGTTCAACTTTTGGTGCAGTACCATTGCTGCCTTTGGTGATAGTATCGGTCATCATCAGTGTCATTGTAGCAAAACTTGTATTGACAGTTGTATTCATTGTGCCTTATTTCATCCCTGCCTCATATCCCATGTGCTTCTTATATCTTTTTGCGCATTTCTGGAGGGAAAAAACAGAAAAAAAAACCCCAAAAAGATGAGCAGATGATACAAAATAGACAGGGACTGTAAATAGCTTGTGAAAAGTTTGTCACAAAACAGAGAAGTTATTGTGAATATTCATGCATAGTGGCAAAAGGTGATTGTTTTAATTCAAGGTCATAGATGACAATCACTGGTGGGTGCAGAACTGTACAGTGATGTCATGTCTTTACTGTTTGAGTATTAGAGCTAGTTGAAAATGACAGTGTTCAATGATGAAAGGTTACTGATACAGTAACTAGGAAATTTTGGTCATACAGTTATTTTGAACACTCAGCAACTTGATGAGTGGCTACTTTTAGCATGTTTTGATCTACTTTTTTGGTGCAAAAATCATTTTAGAATTGAGTCCTTTAAATAGTGAAGGATTGTGTCAAGCTCAAATCTACCAGCCACATTTGCATGGTTTGATGCCAATTTAATGAGAAAAGTCATTTTAGAATAAAGTCCTAAGTAGTGAAGGATTGTGTCATGCTCAATTTGACCACTTTGAGAGTTTGACTGGCAGTCTGATCGTTATTCATGTAATTGTGGAAAGTAAGTCTTGCTTTGACTTTAATACCAGTATAATGAATTACCAAGATGTCAAGGCCACAAATTGTGCATTAAAAAATAACGAGCAACGGATGTAACTTTTCACCTACATAATGATATACTGGTATACTATACTTAAATGTGTTCAAGTACCAAAACCAATTTTTATTGAATATTTTAGAAACTGGATACAATGAAGTACATATAAAAATATTTCAAATGAGAGCAAGAAATGAGAACAGCTGGAAAATCACTTACTGAGTTGAACTCAAAGGTCAAAAGTTGATGTTAAGTGTCATTCCTAATTCCACTCAATTTTCCTTTGCTGAGCAGGTACATATTCTACAAACACTGGGCATGCTGGCTACATTGACCTCTGACCTTCAATCAGGACAAATACCTACATTTATTGAAATGACTGATACTTTCAGTTTACAGCTAATGAATACAGTTTAATTGGAATGACCTTCAGTTCTGTGAACAGGTCCCTCCAACTGTCAGATCAATGTAGAACAGAAAAATCTAGAGACATTAGCTTGAACAAGGAACTGTATTTTTTTAGACAGAATTTGACTTGAAAGGCTTTCCATCAAAACAAACACATCTAGTTTTGAAAAAATTTCGGTAACTGATCAATTTTAATTAGTAATAAAGTTTTGAAGGAGAATAGTTGGTTAGGGAGAAAACTTTGGAAATTACATGTTTTATCGTACATTATATTTTTATACTGCTCCTTGGCAGACAATCATATTGGTTGAGGCTTCATCAAAAATTGCACATTTGTCAACAAGGTAGAATATCTGAAAAGAAATCCCTTGATGGCTAATTATGTGTTTGTAACCTTATCCATGCACTGTTGGTGGTGGTAGAACTTGTTATAAATAGCCTATGATGAGTGTGGTCTCCTCTGTGTGGCTTTTGTTGAAGGTTGCATTTAATCTGATATTTAATAACTGCTAGACAGATAGGTGGTCAACAATTACCTTATATGGAAGTTGAAATAAATGACAAGGATAGGTATGCTGCAACTACTAACCAATCAGATCACAGTTTTCTGCTCTCAAAGTTAGGATCTGATTGACTTCTGCAATTCTGATCTACCATACTTTATGTTGCACAATGCAAACTATTTAAAACCCATAATAAAAAAAATTGTGGTTGCATATCAACTTAAGGTCTCTCTTTTACTGTCTATGGTAGAATGCGCCTCAAAACTGAAATTCTTAAAGTTTTGCTTAAACTTTCCTCAAGGAAACCTTCAACTAAACTGTGAAAATCTTTTGGTAACGCTAGGAGCTCCCTTAAGTTGTAGATCAAAAAAGATTTTTAAACATGTTAGAGACCAAATATCTGTCCCCGAGGTGCATTTTACATTGAGGTCCATGTGATGTGATGTGATATACAAAGCTACAAAGTTTTCTCTGATAAAAGACAATCTGAAATGATTCGGATGGCAAAGATCCAGTGCAATGTCAGGCCATGCTTGAAGATATAGCTAAAGATAAACTAGATATTAATATGTGTTACCTGGTGCAGTGGTGAAATTTACAAGGATAAAGGTTATTAAAAAACTGACCCTTTTCTGTTACACAAGCTTTTGAGCTGGTACCATACGTGTAGTACAGTGGTCTGATGTGTGTTTGCATTCAAATGTTGTGGTTTAGATTCAAATAAATTGATGTAACCAAATATGGTTTGACCCTTACAATATCCAATGAATACACTCTACCTATTTTACTTTGTTGTCAACAAAGAGATGCCATCAAAAGGTCAGTGCAAGAGAAAAACTAAAATTAATTGATGAAATTTGTAGTATGGGGAGGGCGGGGTCAAAAATGAGGTTTTGGTTTCTCTTAAAAAATCAACAAAAGGGGTGTGGAGGGTAGGAGGTATTGACATAAATGTTCCTATGTGATAAAACAATTATTGTTTTTAGCAGCATGAAGGTTGTATAAACAAGTCATGCTTGTGAAAAATGAGTCGTCATACCAGTGTTTTTTATAAACAGATATCATATCTGATAACTGCAAACACCCACCCTAGATGTTTGCCTGTTCTGTAACCTTTTATTACTGTGCACCAGAGATTAGTGTTGCAGCCAGGAATTTTAGACCAGGGACACTATGTCCCACTACCATTTAGTTTTGGGAACATTTTGCACATTTTAGGGACAACATGCGTCAGTTGTCAATCAAAGTTTGTATTATTTTGTAATAAATTAGATTCACAGATCAAAATTCAAGATGCAGAGACCGCGTTGCTATGCTTGAATTTCAGGTAATTGTACCAATAGCAGTATACTGTATCTGCTGCCAATCAGAGCTCAGAGTCCAGACGGACTACAGTCAAGCAAATTATGATATCAAGAGCAGCGTTTTAATTACTTTAAATCATAGCTTCAGTGTAGCTCCAAAAATAGGCAAGTGTAAGCCTCAGATTAATTATTCAAAACAAAGGTCATTGTCAGTAACAGATATTACTTGCTGACTACACCCAACACAGTTGAATCATGAGTGTGCCCGAGGTGACTTGTAGCATGCAAGAATATGGGACAACGAGTTCTGGGGACATTGTCGCAAGGGCGCATCCTGGCAGCAACACTGAGAAATTGTAGGTAAAGATACCACACCAGTGCTGTGGTCACAAGAAGAAGCTAGATACATGGCGAAGATTTTAATTTTCTTTAACAAATTAATTATTTAATTTAATTTAGATTTTAATTTTCAGATTAGAATCTGCAGCTTTTGATGGCTATTTTTAGATAACAAATACATTTCTTTTTTCTTTTCAAAGTTGAAATACACGGTATTCATCCTACATAACTCATTGCCTACAACATGAAATATTACTGTTGGTAAGTAAATTCTAGTCCAGAAATGTTGTCAATGATGGCATTGGGTATAACATACATTAAAGCCCCAATAGCTATGAGTGTGTTATAAACCAACCTCAAAGTATCCAGTTTTCGAAGACATTTCTTTGAATAAGACCCATTAAAGACTGAAAAAGTGTATGACCGGCCTCTCATAAGTGTCGAAAGTGGCACATAAATTCAAAAGTTGTAACATCGTTTTAGATTTCCCGCCATTTTCAAAAACTAATCATAGAACACAGAAAATAAAGATTACGACAACTGAATGTCAGCCATCGTGTGTTGTGCATTCATGTTAATAGCATCATGCTTGTTTCTGGCATGATGAGGATGTGTACTGGTATGTGCAGGAAATAGTGCATTTTTATAACACACCTCATCCGCAGTCTGTGTTCTAATTGTCCAATTGATAGTCACGTGGGATGCGTTCCTTTGTGCTGATCCACGTAAACGACGTCATCAGGCATCATTTGTCGGAACTGTTGCCTGCCAGGCATCAGTTCCGAAAAATGATGCCCGCTGACGTCAAAAAAACATTGGCGCATGCGCGAACTGGAATGTAAACAAAGATGTCGTCTGCGGCCGAGCGAAACGATAGTCGAGAAATTTCTCGGTTTATCCTACTTTCTGAAGAAGAACTGAATGCTCTGGTTTCCAACAAGAACTCGAAACGAACGAAAACGATAGTCAAAGGTGCATTGAATGTTTTGCAGAAGTATTGCGACCCTGTCGGGAAAAAACTTTTTTTTGCCGAACCACTTCAACATATTACATCATTCATGCGACAAGTTTTGTGTATAGTACGTTCTTATGCATGGCTACGGATGAGGTGTGTTATAAAACACATATTGACTGGCCATGCGGGCGACAGCATACGTCTTTAACCCCTCGGGCCTGTAAGTCACCCCCAAAAACAGACTGTTTCCCTCGGCCGTCCCCAAAAACAGACTGTTTCCCTCGGCCTACGGCCTCGGGAAACTGTCTGTTTTTGGGGGTGACTCACAGTCCCTCGGGGTACAGACGTATGCTGTTGCCCTCATGGCCAGTCAATATGAATATATTGTACTTTTCTATGGGACGCCATTTTATGAGTGAGGCATCCGTTTATTATTTAACTTGTTAAAACATGTAGATATGGTCCACATCAGTGAGCAGTGATACTTCTGTACACGTCCCTTCAGTCAGCACATTTAAATGAACCAACTTTGGTTTGAAAATAAAATCATGAAAATAATGCAAAAAATTTGCAGTTATTGGCGCTTTAAAAATGGCCCAACAATCATATCAAATCACAGTAAAACATTACCAGGTCTGTGAGAGAGTCATTATTGACATGTTGAACACTGGGCACATCAACATGATTTAGGAGCTGTAACCTGCACAAGTAACTTTTTCATACAAACACAACGAAAAAATGCAAAACAGTGTTGTTGCTAAGGTTTAGGAATATTAGTAAATGATTTGGTAAACTGGATAACATTGCTGCTGTCCCATTGATATACCAAAGGGAAGCCTGGTAAAATGACAGGGGAACCCTGTTCCGCAAACACTGCAAAAACAGCCCCAGCTGATGAAGGGCAAAGCCTTTTTCATAGAGTAATGGCAATACTGTGTTTGATTTACACAGAGAATGGTTTTCAATCGGTATCAGATGAGAAGTCATGAAAGTAATAATCTGGAACAAACATGGTCTATTTGAACCATGTCAACTGTAGAGACAAATGGCAAATTTCTCATGCGTGGTGACATGACAGGCAAACGCTAGCAATGTGTGACGTATCGTTAGAAGAGCGTCTTGTATCGGCAAAAGCTTGTGGTCAACACTCCATGTAGAACCATTGCAGAGAATATTTGATAAAATATGATGTTAACCCTTTGAGCGCCATAGTCAGTTTTTGTTGCATTTATGAAATCTGCATGTTTTGACAAAATTTTGATAAAAGATTGTAGGCAATGGAATTTGATGTCCATTTGGTCCAAAATTATCAAAAAGATCACACAAAAATTTATAAAAATTGGTAAAACGTTGCTCTAAGTTTTTGTTGGAAAAAATGACGGCATTCTATGGTTTAATGGTCATAATACTACAATTTTGACTATTGTCACTTTGTGACAATAAGGTCAAAAAATAAATTTATTAATCTGAATCTAAAAGTTGAGTGGGTGGACAGTACTACAGGTGTGTCATCTAAAAATATTTTTTTTTAAGATAAATAATTTCTTTGTGTAATGAGGAGAGCAAATTGTCGCAGCTACAGTAACGCGTGTAACATGGACAGACATGACACAGTATTGTATTTGATCACATGTATGCCGTTATGATCCCTGTGCCACGTTTGAAAGAAACCCATTAGTCTACAAGAACTAGAAACACACTTCAGAAGATATTTTAATCTTAAATATTATCAGAAGAGGAGGATATCTGACGCAATGTTATGGCAACTGGCAACGTATGTAACATGGACAGACACTGGATTGGCTTTGTGCACAAATTGTGTGTGTTCCAATCTGAATAAATGTACTTGATTGATTTATATTATGTACGTATATGTCATGAAGAAGTTAAATATCTCACTTATGAAGTGAATTGTTATAAATTGGCTCTGTGGATAATCATGTAGACAACAGAGGGAAGACCCCTGTATTGTCTATGGGATAACATATGTAACATTGGACAGACATCAGTTCCGTCCAATTTGTTCATAAATGATATGGGCATCTGAGGTGCATCAAAAGAAAGTTGTAAAGAAAGCTTTCAGTAACTTTCTGATACAGAAAGAATTGTCACACTAAAAAACAAATTAACATTATCTATCCAGTATTTAATTAAACTACAATTACTTCCACACGTGTAACACCGGTAACGCGTGTAACAAAGAGGAAAGACATTCTGCCATTCAGGTGCTCTCAGTAATGGTGGCCATTGGTTTATATTCAATTGTGCCATAAAACATGAAATTTAGGGCACCCTCAAATGACAACATTTCAGCAATGTATACAAAAAGAATTTTTTTTTATATCTTGATTTCGGAAATGAGGTAACGCAAGTAACATGTGGACTGAAGCCTTCCAGAAATATTTTTAACTGCAAGAGAACCAAAGCTTCAATAAAGACAGAATAAAGAATGTTACATAGTGGAAGATTTCATTGTTAGTCAAATGTATGAGTGGTTTGTTGCAGCAGCCTTCACTATATTTATTGTTCTCATATTATCAATTCGCATACCGGTAGAGTTGGACAGACATAGTTACACGCGTTGCCAATATTTTTTGGCATAATATTTGGCCCTTTCCCTAGTGTTTTTTTTTCCAAGAATAAATTTAGTTCGTAATTGCTTATAATACATTACTACTTTGCATTTGAAATCAATTCAAATAGTATCAATATTGTAAATATCCTTTCCTAATGTAACAGGGGTACAAAATATCACAAAATGGTGAGCAGATAGAGGCCATATTTACAAAGATAAATATCTATAATTTTTGTTGAGCTGGACATACAGCTTTAATATTATTTTTTATATATGCTCATATGTAGTACTTACTAAAAATAATATCATTCTGTATGAATGCTGTTATCATTGAAAAAGCTAGAGCTCCAAAATTGGGAATGTCAAATGTTGCGCTTTACTGTGGAAAGACTCAACTCCTCATTGTTGGAAGGAACATGTCTATATTGATATGCAAATACAGGTAAAATGTTTTAATTTCCTTTCACAAACATAAATGTGTATCCGCAATATTGATGTACACGTAATTGAACAAATAGCAGATATTGAAATGGGTAACGAGTGTCTTTGTATGCGATAATTAGAACACTTGTCAAGTTCTCTTTTTAGATATTATACTTCATGTAATCTTTAAATTTTAATATCATAAACTTATTGGCAGGTTCTCTTTGGTACATTATGGAAAACACTACTGAAAATTAACTGAAAATTTATAAACCAAAAGTGATCTTATTCGATGATCTTTGTAAATCAGATGAACAGAGCCGGAACTGATACAAAAAGCATTTCCTAGAATAGTGAAGCTTAAACTGAATAATGAAGTCCAGTATGTCCTTAGCATAAATGAAAGTGACAGGAAAATGGGAAAAAGAATAATAAGATGTATACTTACAATTGATTCAGATTTTAGCTTAGCTTTGAGACTTTGAGGTCTGTCTCCAAGGTAGTGTTAACTGCTCTTTTGGAAGGTACTGGTGCTGGTTTTCCATTCAGAATAGGAATGCTGTTACCGCAGTGACTCCGGCACATAACCTGAATGCAACAAGTGAGAGGGATACCGTTGTTAAATAAGTATACACACATGAGTCACAAGTCAGTGTTATTTTTGTTGTTTGCGTGACTTATTACCATCAGATGGTAAAATTATAGCCGCTATATTAAAGATCCGGTCATCGTCATAGTAATTGCATGTCAAAGCCTTGTGAGGAATATTCATTTGAGCTGACTGGACAAAAAATGTGCTCACTTCCTGTCACTTCAAGTCATAAATATCACACACAAACAGGAAGACTTGCATGCTGCAGTAATTGTGAACAATGACAAGATACCAGATGAATGCCAGCCCAACATGAAAACATGGATGACATTGATAGACTACCTGCCTTCCTGTGTTTATGAAGTCAAGGGCTGTCTGAGTTACAAATGCTATTGGTCATTTAAGGTGGCGTTGCACCATTACTCAGCATATTTTGCTCAAAATTGCTTTTTTGCAAAGATTCATTCAATATCCATTAAATTATTAACCCACGGATTCCTGATAGGGCCAACCTTTTAGCATAACAAGCAGTTGTAAGTTGTATGAGGGGGTTTTCATGTCATCTTTGATAAGAATATTGCTTTGAAAACTGTTGTCTATGTGCAACACGACATGTAAACCAAGTGAATTGCCACTATTGGGTAGGAAGGGTCACTGACGCCACTGATGCTGGCTGTTTACAAATGAAATCTGAATAGAAATTCCATGATTTGTCATAGTTCTTTTCTCAGCACAGCCATATTTTGTGCTGGTAAAGCATCTTCCTGCTTTAAAACACATATATTTAAGTTACATCACTTCTTTTTTCGTATACCTGTCTCACTTGTCAACCACATGCACTGTTCAACTCAGACCTTGTATTTCTGTAGTATGCATACACTGCTAACATATTGTCATAAAAGTAGTCTTTTAAAGCACAGTTAGTTGAAGGAGAAGACTTTATATTAGCTCTTTCTTAAGATTCAAATAACCAGTCAGCCTACTTTAGTAGGGTTTTACTTTCAGACATTTTCGTCCTTATTGAAGAGATGATTTATCCCCTCTTTCATAGGGATTGACATGCCCTAACTTGAGAGGTGATTTCTTTACCCTAATAAAGGCATTATTTCTCTGACTTGCCTCATTCAAGGTACTGTGATTTTGTTACGGGTGGTCCTACTTAATATTGTACTTAAAATGTCTCTCAGACCTGGTTATATTTTACTTTGATTGGAAATGATGATTGCACCAGGTTTGATGTTATACATTTTCCTCCTTTTATGGGATGATTTCTGTCCCTGATTCAGCGATCATTTCTCTCACATATTCAAGGGACAGTTTTTTGCCCTCATTCAAGGGATCATTTCTTGCCCTCATTCAAGGGACAATTTTTGAAAACTCTCTGATTCAGTGATTGCCCCATTGAAGGGATGGTTTCCCCCCCCCCCCCCCCCCCCCCCCCCCCCGCACCCCAATACAGAGATGATTTCTGCACATCAATATCCTACTGCAAGCAACAGATTGAGGAAAAGGATCTCACTTGCACACAATACTCATCCTGGACGGGTGTTTGTTATAAAGTACATTGTAGTTGGCATATCCAAATTGAAGGATTTGAACTTTTGATAAACTTTCCTTTACACAAACTTTCAACCATTCTTTTTCAAAATCAAGAAAATAAATTGCAGGGATGTGGGGGATGTCACTGTGCAAATTTTTTTTACTGGAAAAACAAGTTACCCAATGTTTACTGATATTTATAATTCGAATTGGCCACCATCCCTGTAAAGAAGAAATTACAGTTCCCAATATTCACAAAACTAAGCCAGTGCAAACTTACTCCATGGGCTTCAACATTAGCCTCCACAAGTGGTAGGGCCAAGAAAAATAAATTGTGCTGTTCCGATAACATACTGGTAGTTTAACCGTTTTCAAACAAAGGGTTGGTAGGTTGGCAGGGATTTTTTTTTCCAGAGTATTTTTATTTTTAAATTTGCACTTTGCAGGGGTTCAGGGCGATCAAACACTGGCCACAACACTTCCAGAAAAACGTATCATACATATAAAAGGAATAAAACATAAAAGACAGGTAACAAACATGTGATTTTAGTTTTTTTTTCGTTTTTTTATAACTTCCTTGTTTACTTTGTAGTAAATGAAATGAAAAGTGACCCATGCGGGACTCAAACCCACATCCCCCGAATACATTTCAGATGCTCTACCAACTGAGCTAATGGATCAGTTGGAATTACTGTGGTCAGTCCTGTCACTTAGATGGGGCTCTTCATTTCATGTGCGTGTATAGTGAGTTTTGGCTAAGCTCATCCTTGTTTACGTAGCTCTAAAAAGTTTCGGGTCGGCAGGTAAAAAATAGGGTAGGTCGGGTTATTGGAACAGTACAATTTTTAGCTCACATTTGGTATACCAATGTGAGGTTATCGTATAAGCTGAATCAGTTCATTTGCATCTGATTTGCATGTCTGTATATTTGTGGGTATGTGCGGATGTATGTCCGTCACACACAAAGGCTCCCATACCGCCAAAGCTACCGTCTCAGTATTTGGTGTACAGGTAGATGTAGGGGTTGAGATGTGAATTTGTTCAAATGAACACATCAGTGTCAAAAATGTGCAAATGAGGTAAGAAAAAGTGAAATCCTGCAAATGTGCAGGCCAGTAAGAAACAGGCCAACTCCACTGATCTTGAATCATTTCCTGTCATTGTTTATGAACTGTTACATATTAACAGACCTGATGAAACCATAGACAGTAGAGGGGGCGAAGACCGTCTATACTCAAACTAAGAGGGGCTTGTTTCTGCTATGCATGTTGCTAAAGTTGACCTCCAGTACCTAAAGTTTCAGACCTTAATTACTTTTGTCATTCCTGTTTTTCTGGTTTAAATATTTCTTGTTGTTTTTCTGGTTGTACTGTGCAGAAATCATTTTCATAACATCAACATAGAATTTTCCTGCACTGAACAGATAGAAACAACATTTATTGTTGATCATTGGTAACCCATACTGGTATATACCAATTCTGATCAAATTTGAGCGACACCGTATAATTGCGGTATTTTTTTTCTTTGGCCTAGGCCAAAATAATATTCTAAAAATTTGAGAGTCTTAATGTCTGTGCCTGAGGCACATTCTAACTTAATCAAACCAACAACAATGCACTGATACAATATGTTATAATTTGATCACCAGCTGATAACTGTCTTTGTGAGTTTTTGACCGTTATGCACTAGATGTACCTTTGTTAATCTTTTCCTAAAGACACTGTGAGTGACATCTGCTTTTATTCATCTCCGGAAGAGCTGTGTATTCCCTCGCGCCATTGTATCTAATTCCAATTCCCATAAAATGGCATATTGATTGATCGAATTATAAATGTCATGCACTCATTGTTCGAATGTCATACAAGTATATCTGTTTCATAAAATCTTTTGTCGTAGCGATATTGATGTTTGTTTTGGAATGCATTTATAAATTGCATAATGGGTAGATCAATTATGGATAGGCTTTTTGTTGCTATGGCATACACTGCATCTATTCTCTTGGGTTTTTATTTGACAGCTAGATCAAAGTTTCTGAAGATCAAATTGATGAGAAGCATGTTGAGTTTCTATGGTTATCTTTCTTTTATTGTCCCGTTCCTACAGAATAAGTAGACATTTTGAATTATTTCATACAGCAAACGCTGTGAAGTTGTTATGTCCTAAGGTCATGAATTTTTTGTATGGACTGCTGTAAATTTATGAAAATTGAATGAAAACTAAGAACCTAATTCCCTGACTGCCATGCTCTACTGTAATACAGTGTACTTTAGTCCAAAGTTTACTTAGAATCTATGGGTGTAACTTGTACAATGGTTCAGATGGATGTCATCTGTATGCATATTACCAAAATGTTTGCAAAGTGGCTTAAAGGTTGCTTTAGGTTAGGACAAGTAGCATTCAAATGTTATTCCAAACCATTTACAATGAACCTTTAGGTCCGGTATCCGTACCAAAATAAAATCTTCTGTTTTGACACAGACAAGGAGAAAAACAGATATGAAATGTGGCATGCTGTTTGATGTCATGGTCTCAATAAGCTATGGCCTCTTCATATTAAAATGAGCTTCAAAGATGTCAGACTTCTCAGAGATTTCATGCGCAATTGAATATTACACGAGATTATGTGAAAAGTAGGACGAGATTTCCCACAGTCCTGTGCGTAGCCATATTTCGTGTTTCGATACAAACACAAATAAACATGGGCCAGTGCATCAGTTAGTAGGGCCTCCTTTTTCATGACAAGCTTGAAGACGAACTTGAAATTGACAAACTTTCAGACAGTAAGTTTGACAGTGATTTTGATCTGTCCTTTTTGGAAGAAAGCAATGAGAAGTTGTAGATATCAAGTTGTAGACAAACTGGGAACTGATGTCATGCCGACAGAACGGTACGATCACTTTCATTTTCAGACAGTCACATGACTAACATAGTTTTGACTCACAAGCAAACACCCAATGTGCCTAGAATTTACCTCAGGGCAAAGAAGACACAAAACCGAGCCGTTAAATTGTACACAACGCACTGGGCCTTTCCTTGTGATCGTATATGATGCATACCATTTAAATACAAGACAAAAGAACTATAAACCTAAGGAAAAGAGTAAGAAAATATGCCTATTTGGAGGTATGAAATTCATTAAAATTCATCAAACAATTCCCCTGTCGTCTCTTAAATAATAACTTCCTCACGATTTTCCTTATGAGTGGAAACACTGTGGAATATCCAAGTAACGCCTCTTTGGCTGATTCTTTTCCTTGTACAGTGATGCACTTTGCCATGTAAAACACAAGGTTTCTACTAAATTTCTTGGTATGAAGTGGTCAAACAATTTAGTGGTCAAGAAGGATTTCTTGTTTGCCTTTTGTGGCTGTAAAACCTATTCCACACATGGTCATTGTATTATAAAAATTTAAAAGTTCTCTGCCACAGGTGGCTTACAGTGTCTGATTGGTGCCAACATTCATGGATAATTTGAGAGGTTATTCCTTATATCAGGTGTTTAATATAATTTGAGGAAATTTCTAGTCTCTGAGCTCTAACACCACAGGTGTCCACTTTTCTTAAGTGTGAGTTTCTTAGCAACTGCAGAGTTGTCTACATCGCATGTTTTTCACATCAGTCATAGACTGCTCTCATCACTTTGATCCATTCAAGGATAAATCATTTTGAACAGTAACAGAAGGAACTGTCTGAGTGACTGCTAATTAGACTCTGTGATATTTTAAAGTAGTTTTGTGATGATTGTAACAAGGTGGTTTGAACACTACTCACACATCCATCCACTTAACAATGCCTGTTTTCATCAACACCAGATAGCCTGGTTTACCTTTACATGTTCAATAAATGAAAGACTGTAAAGACGTTTGTGTGTAGAGTATCCTCTGGCATCAGTAACTATTACTTTAATCTGTTCCCCCCAATTCCATGTAAACAGGTCCACATCCACCATTGATATTGATGGGTTTGGGCTAAACCTTTGTGGTGAAAAGGTTAAACAATTTTATCCACTACAATAGAACATTGTTATATGCAGCAGCTGCATTAGTCCACTTCGTGAAAGTACATTTACAGGGAGGGGTTTGTAAGAAATGCACTCAAAGGTCCAATGGGACCCATATGACCAATGTAAACACTGTATTTAAAGTACATTGATGATTGATAGAAGTTAACTTTGTCATAGTGTACGTGATAAAATTTAAATGTTGCAGCTATGTTGATGCAATGTATCTAAATTTTGTGCATGAAATACATTTGAAGGTAAACAAGAAAGGTGCACAGGTGCAGTTCTGACAACCCCCCTCCATTCAAGGTGTCTATACAGGTATTCCTTCATCAACTGTGCAGTACATCATCCAAGACAGACTTCTGTGACAATTAGTACTATCCTTAACATGTTGTAGACAAAGAAATTGCCGGTAAAAAACTTTTTGTCGAAAGTTGCAGAACCTTTGATTTTCACTCTTCTATCCCTTCTGCTTAGAGTATATTTCCGTCACTGCGGTGAAAAACATTAGCAGGGGTGTAGAAAATAGCTGGCAGCCAGCAAAAACAACTATCTGTCAGCTAAAATTTGCCGGCTGTGAAAATTTAGTTTCAGTAAAAGATCAGGACATTTTCCACAAACTTAATGTGCACATACACTGCCTATAACCGCCTGTACTTTTATTTTTGCCACTCGTAATCAAAATTTTCTACATCCCTGATTACAACATAAACATAAAGAAAAACCTTTTAAGAAATAGGATAAGAGCTTTTCAACAATTAAGAATTTCAAAGGGCAGCATATGGTGTGCTTTTTCTGTACTGATGCTGTCGTAAACAGATTTTTATGGGTTCGCAGTCTCTGTTAAAAGCCACCTTTTAAAATGTCTTGGCAGTTGAAGTGTATCTTTTAAGATTGGAAACGTGCAAGGCATGAAGCTTAAAGCTTTAACAAGGAAATAAAATGAAGTTACTAGGTTTGTAATGATCAAGTCAAAAAGGAAGATTGGCCAGTCATTTGGGTGTGTGGCATTAGCTTAAGTACTGTGAAGTTCAAATTCACATTCAATCCTAGAAAACCAAAAGGTCTACAATTGTTTATTAAAAAAATTCAATTATTTTTTTTCAAATAATATACTCTTTATATAATAATAAATAGGGATATATATCATTTCCAGTCATTGGGAAATTTTGAAATGACCTTACTTTTCTCTGAATAATTATTACAAATCAATTCCTCAATTAGTAATCTCTGAATATTCTTTTGGTTGATCACTCTTGCTTTATATACTGAAAAAGTTGCAACCATTATTATAAAATTCACATCTTCTAGATTCTTTTGTTTCAGGAAGTATCCATAAATTATGAGTTTCCACAATAGCTCCAAACTTATTTTATAAATTATATTGTTTGTACAACATTATTCCAAGAATCTTTCACAAAAATACATTCGAAAAGAAAGTGTTGAAAATTCACTTATAAAATGATGAGAATAGTAAGAAAGTATGGTGTGATGATATTTGAAATGATTAATTATCGATCAAAACTGAACAGATTACTTGATGTCAAGACTTAGGGACCTTTGGCTTTGATGACAAATGGTAATGGCAGAGGAGCAACACACTCTCATACCTTTTTAAACAACATGACAATCAATATTTTGTTTAACTCTGTACGGGTAATATAAATTTATTGACCATTAAAATTCGACTAAGAGGAAATGGACTGATTTAAAGGAAGATCGTTTCTGTAAGTCCCATTACTTGCTTTGCTGCCAGCAAAATCGTGATGTTCTGTTAAACACATTTCAGGGGAAGCTCATAAAATATCACAAGTGAATGGATGAAATGTCACAGGTGCATTGATACGACTTGAATTGCGTAAGAAAACAGAACTGCTCACACTTTTAGGTTTTGTCATCTTTCTTCAGGAAATGTTGTGAAAAGTACAAAATGTTCAAGATGTCAAATATGTATCTCACAGCAATGGTTCAATCTATCACACAATAATGTTTCAATATTAACCATTTTAATGGATATGCACATATCCACTGCAGTGCCAGAGGATACAGGGTTCCCTAGACAATGCATGAACTGACATTTCACTTAGTGCATTGCTGAAATTTGTGACAGGAAGAAACTTCAACGGATAGTATCTTTTGATAGACTGAATACCATAAATTACTCAGCATGTAAGGCAGTAATTTTCTAAAGGAATTCTTTTGAAATCAAAGAAATAAAAATTGGGGTCACTGTTCAAGTTTTGGTACCACAAAAACAAATTATCTAACATTAACTGGCTTGTGGTATTCAAATAGGCCGCCATCCCTTTGTAAACTCTGAAGTGAAAATTGAAATTTTTCATTTTAACAAAAATAACACACACTGTAGCCAAGAAGAGATTTCAGAACCTTGAGTCTGAATGTCTGTCTCTTGTGCACATTCTACATGCAAACAAAACTTTTATGATCTGTGTATTAGGATGATGTAAATCACTTTTTTGTCATTTTAATGGCCAGGTCTGGCATTTTATCAGTTTTGTATTGTGATAGTGTGGTCAGCTTGAATATAGTACGTCATCTGCTGCGCAGATAGTTATATAGACTCTGCTATAACTGCTTTGATTTGAGATATTTCTGTGAGATTTGGTTCAATCATGTCTATCAAACTATAAAGAGAAACCTTAGACAGATGATTTTGTCTGTCAAAGCCTGCCATGTGATATCCATGCCAAACAAAATGGGCATCAATTTGACTGTGATATCCTCATTAATTCAGTGTGGTTTCCGTTCTCCAAGTAATCCAATCTTACTTGAAATAATTGCATATCAATCGTAGGTACATAAAACAGCAACAGAGATATGCATGTACATCAGCATACATGCATTAGCACATCTTGGAATGCTCAGGACTAACAAATTTCAAATATCAAAAGATATTTCTTATAAACATGTCTTCCATAATGGTTTATACCACACCACCACATACACTTAATAAAGAGATATAATACAGTTTTCTAGATTTGCTGTGCACATCCATATTCAGGTTTTATGGCACAGAAATAGTGCGCCAGGGCAAATTTGCAAATTGTTTCTATCATTTGATAAAAAATAACTTTGTCTGATGAATGACAAGTCATTCGCCACTCTTCTCGGTCAATGATGATTAACTGCTCATGGAGGTATTAAATTTACATTTTTTGGAATGAATTAATGAAACTTGTTTTACAACTATTATGGGTTTGTGAGAAGTCATACCAGTAGAGTAACTCATTGCTTTATAAATCTGAAGTCAATTTGAAGTCTTCTCGAGGACAGGAAAGTTACTGATTGAATGTAAGGAGCATGCTCACATACTCATCAGCAGGGCTATGACCTATCGTATCCTGCAGTTTGTTAGTGTAATGATGTATGATTCAGTGGAGGGTAGTTTGTACCCACTACAAGTGCTTAAAGGTGCGGAAGTGTGTTTTTTTGACATGTATATCATTATCACCTACTTTAGCTCCCATGGGAATACACGTACCGGTAGTTTAGAAATGGCTGTAAGGAAAAGACACCATTCGGCACCTTACTCCACAAGTACCCGCTACTTGCTTTTAGGTAAACAAGCACTTTGCCAAAGGTCTGTGAAAATCACCAACTTATTAATGTGTTAGTTGGCTTACAAGTTTTCTGCAGCCTTTCAACAGAGCTCACCTGTGGGAATAGTGACAGTATACTCCAAAATTTATGAGAACGTACCGATAATTTCAGAATATGTAAGTCAACATGTGTGCAAGTCAATATTAATGAGCTGATTAACTTGACCTAAATACATCAGACATTGACGGCAGTAAGATGATTCTGTGTGAACTGCAGTCATAAAATCTTTCTAATGTGCAAGCTGACATTTAATGACTAATAATTTTTCAGTTCTTTACCTTTTTAAGAAGCCATTTCACTTTAAGAGCTGAACACAAAGTGGATGTACTTGAAATGCGCCCAAACACAGGTGAGACCAAAGTGTTATGAGTCGCCTCAAACAGTACTATACCTGAGCATTCTGCATGAGTTGAATTCAATATATTTCGCTTGTCAGTCATCATTTTGTCTGATCACTTTATATTCATCAAAATATAACACGATATACCGGTAAATTTTTAGGATTTTGCAAAGGAGACAGAGTGACAGGTTGAATTGTAACACACCTCATCCGCAGTCTGTATTCTAATTCGTCAATTGATAGTCACGTGGGATGCGTTCTTTTTGTGCTGATCCACGTAAACGGCGTCATCAGGCATCATTTGTTTGAACTGTTGCCTGCCAGGCATCAGTTGCGAAAAATGATGCCCGCTGACGTCAAAAACGACATTGACGCGAACGCGAACCGGAATGTAAACAAAGATGTCGTCTGCTGCGGCCGATCGAAACGATAGTCGAGAAATTTCTTGGTTATCCTACTTTCTGAAGAAGAATTTAATGCTTTGGTTTCCAACAAGGACTCGATACGGACAAAAACTATAATCAAAGGTGAATTGAACGTTTTGCAGAAGTATTGCGATCCTTTTTGGCAAAACTTTTTCTTACTGAACGACATCATAGGCCTACATGCGACACGTTTTGTGTATAGTACGTTCTTATGCATGGCTACGGATGAGGTGTGTTACAAAACACATATTGACTGGCATGAGGGCAACAGCATACGTCTTTAACCCCTCGGGCCTGTGAGTCACCCCCAAAACAGACTGTTTCCCTCGGCCTACGGCCTCGGGAAACAGTCTGTTTTTGGGGAGACTCACAGTCCCTCGGGGTACAGACGTATGCTGTTGCCCTCATGGCCAGTCAATATGTGTATACTGTATAAATCCTTTTGTAAAAATTTCCACATTTTCAATGCACACAAAAATATCATTTCCAATATACATTCATAGACCGTAGAAAACTCTAGGGTCTATGATACATCGTATTAGGCTACGTTGTCGTCTAATCATCTAATTCTCCATCTACCAAGTGTGTAGTGACACTCCCTTAAGAACGGAACTGTAATTATCTTTGATATCAGGTCCTTTCCAGTGTTCACATTTCATGAATTTTATTCACCCAGGTGAAATGTTAGATATTCATCCTATGCATACATGTACATGAACGTATCAAAGTGATTGAAACTTTGTGAATGATCATAAAGTAATTGATCCATATAGAAATTTGCATATAGATGAGATTTTGTGAAGTACTTGTAACCAGCTCTTTCTATTTTACCTGTTGGTTTTCATATCAATGTCAAATTAAATGATTAAATACAATTCACAAAGTCGATATAACTTTTATTGAGATCTCAGGAAAATGGGAAATTGCGCCGTGTACTTGACAGTTGCCAGAGTGAGAAAGGTACAATATGGTTAGAGATTCCTGAATGTATACCATTCAAACAATTTTTGAAAGCAAAGACAGACACATGAACCAGAACATCCTAAGTGTAAAGTTTTAAAATTTCTCACCAACATTTCTGGCCTATTTACATGTTGTTCGATTGGAAGCAAATTGTTATTATTAGTGGTATTTTTTCAAGGTTTCTTTTCAAAAGATTTGTAGCATGCTAGCAGGTTATGCTTACCCATTCCAAACAATTTGCACCACCACTTTACAATTAGTGGTCCAGGATGGTCCAATAAAATGTCTTACTGACCTGATGTGATTATTGGACCAGTTTTGGTGTCATTTTGCTTGGTAGCCCTAAATTGCAAACATCCCTATGAACAATTTAACTGAGAAAATATTCTTAAGAACCACTACACTGTGGGCAGAATGCCAGCACCATGGCAGCTGTTTAAAAGGCAAAGATTTGGCAATGGGTGGATGATGTGTAAAAAAAGTGTACACTGAACTTACCTCTCAGTGCTGAGAATAAGCGTTTTATAGCAGCTTGGAGAAGTGAGATGTTTTTTAAAAGTACCAGCAATTCAAGAACTTTAATAAATGCCAGGAACAAACAAATGCAAATTTATGATGAGAATGTTTGAATGACAATACGTACTTTGTACACAGTACATTAAAATTCAAACCAAACCAGTGGCTTTCACATGGTGAAAGTTAAACTATTCGGTGTTGTGAGCAGGCATTGAAGGGTATAATATGCAAATTACATTGATAGTTCCTGTCCCGCCTATTTATGTGTCTGTATAAAGTTGGCAAAAAGCACAAGAGTTGTACTGTTGGGCGTAATAGTTTTTCCAGTTGCCCACAAACAAATCAATCAAAGAATAGTTACACAACTACCACAGTGAACATTTTGACCACTTTCTTTAGGTACCTAGCTTGTTTACTGCTTCACAACAATAGTTGCGAGTTGATCTCGACGCTCTCACCCTAAATGCCAGGAAATTGCATTCATGTATTTGACCACTATTCATGGTATGAGGTGATAAATATTTCTTTTTGTTGGTGTACTTCTCATGTGTTTTGCAAATTTATATTATTATCTGATTTTTTGTTTTCTTCCTACCAAAGCATGCACGACTCCCAGTTCACTGAAATCAATCTAACTCTGCACTTTATTAAAGCAGGTGTAAGTGCTGGTAATGTGATATTTAAAATGTATGATGACATTTTAAATGTGATACATGAGAAAGAAGAGCCTAATGTGATAATCTGATTTGCAAGTGTTCCATTAAACATACAGTGTACCAGAACATGCGACATAGATCTTTGTCCATCCCACTGGTACATCTCACGAATCTCCATGAGAAGCTTATGGTGATTTCCAATAAATTATCTAATACTAATAGTACCGTCTAAAAAGACACTTTCCATTCCAACTTAGTAGCTAGTTAGTGTTATTCAAGAATTTTTATATGATGTAGTCTTTGTTATTTCTAAGTTGTTTTTCTGTAGAATTCACCGAAGGGAAGTGCTTTGACAAAAGCAATCACTCAAACAATGTCTTACTCATTGCTGAAAGATGAGTGCACGACATCAGCATAAATGAGATTTGTTTTCTTTTGTATGTTGATCAGAGATAACAAAATTAATGGTTTTATTTGATTGTGATAATACCTGACAATGATAACATAATATGAAAACTATTCACTATCAGGACTGAAGTCTACAGGTAAATCATAACAGACAAAGATAATTTACCATTCAACACTTTGATTGCTTTATTTCTTCAGATGTATTCATTGCTTTGATCAATTCTGTGTGCAATGTATGATTGAGTATATGTATGTGCAAGTGCTTCATGAACTTTACAGCGTGTGAAGGGGTCGTGGTCAAAAAAAGTAACAGCACAGCTTGGTTATTGAACCACTCTTTATTAAAAGTGGAGATTTAGCTGTGTGGGTTTGAGTTTGATGTGTTCAGTACGCGACTGGAGGTACTGTACGTTGTGAGTTTGAATCCTATCAAGACTTTAATGAATCTCCAGAATAAATGCTCAAGCATGCACAGTGTATTTATGCCCGGCTATCTCTTTCTTTCTTTCAAATCATAGCAAGTACTCCTTATCTTGATATTACCATGGCAGTCTTGCATTATGGTGTTTGGTATGTCAAATTTTAATACAGTTTCAATGTCGGCTTGATCAAAGAGTCCAGAATACAGATATCTTTAGTATATTTTTCTTGCATAAAAGTGAAGATTTAAAGGTTCAAGATACAAATAGGTTCAGACACAGTCCCTCCACCCACAGAGGGACTGCATGTAGTTTAGGGTAAGGTTATTGAACTGTTTGTGCAATCGACCAAATCCAATTAGTCTAATTACCCTTTATTACCAGGAAAACAAAAGAGGGATTAGTCATATTGTGTATCCAGTGGAGCTGTTAAGTGATATTTGGCAAAAGTATTACAGTGTCAGACAAACACACATTATATGCACTGAGTAACAGCAGTACCCAATCTGGTGTTAGTGCTGTGGTGTTTTTTGATATTGACTATTTGCTTGACATTGGTCTTTCACAGTGTGCCCTTGAACAGACATGTCTTTCTGGAAACTTTGCGTCAATTTGGGGAATTGAGGAAAATTCTTTGTGTAAGCCCTACATCTTTACATGTAAACAAAAAGTACACTTGCGTCACAGGCAATTTGTTTGTGCCATAGTGCGGCATATTGGCTTAGAGGGGTACACTAGTCCTTTGTCTTTCTTTGAAAGTTGTGTTTAAATCTGCCGTGCCCAAGCAACTGCAGCTTAGCTCAGTTGACGTGGCAACTGTAGCTCACCTCATACAATTGCCTCCGTAACTTCCAAGCTCTATGACAAAACTGTATGCATGACTGCAACACTACTTTAGAGAACAGTTACACTGCTTTGTATTTCTCCTCAGATCACCAGAAACAGAATAGACAATAGATTTGCAAGTACTGATATAAAAATTGATCTCCGTATAGTCTCTATCAAAGATGTGATGACAATAAGAGTGTAACTCCGTACAATGCTAATTGCAATGCCCATGACACTGTCTTGAAAATTTCAGTAAAATTTCACTTCTGCATTTGGTAGAGGGAGGCTATTGCTTTGAAAGTACATGGTGCCCTGTTCAATGCATGCCCTTATCCAAACATGACATAGAATTCGAGCGATGTAATGTACAGAAACTATTCCAGATACTTGTAGATAGCATCAAAATATGCCTGCAAGGTTTGGTAATGGAAAGATAGTCTGAAATTGATAAGTGCTTTATGAGGTAAATAATAAATGCGTGCATCCAATAAACAAATTATGATTCCTATCTTTTCTCCACTCTGTCTTATCTTGATGCAGAAAAAAAATCTAATTGAATACTTCAGTCATGTGAAACCTGATATCTGATGATTACAAGTAACACTAAAAAATAAATTATGAAGGTTTGTTGAATATACTGAAAGAGACGTTCGGGAAGACAGCACTCCACCTGGCCAAAATCCTAAAAGTTGTCCTTGTATGCTGTTCAATGGGTATACCTTATCAGTGTTGGAAACTGGCCAAAATATTTGCCAGACATCAGGACTGGTAACTTTCAAAACTTGCCTGTCCTGCCAGAAAGTTGCCTGTCCTGAATTTTTGACAAATCCATTCATTCAAAAAACACAAAACCATTATGTACTTCAAACTGTAAACAACTCTATTTTCGACATGAGTATTAACTGTGATCTTAGAAACAAACTGTTCTGAATTCCACTGTTTGAAATGAATTCTAATCCGGACTTGAATACAAAATTTCTACAATAACAATGCTGATAACACTCTGATACATTGTGTTGATAACCGAGTACTGGACATTTCATCATAGATCTGTGCATGGTCTCCTTGATAAAATCAGTGCTGACATGAGTCAAGCACAGATTACATCAAGTCAGTGTCACTACCGACATCACTTTCCAGGAGATCGACTTCCTGTTTACCTGTGTTTACATGTCTCGCTTGCATTGCGTTCCGGTGTCACACAGTTGCACAGTTTCAGTAGCATAAGCGCGTCGAAGTCGGACGTATTGGTATACTACATTTCGTTTATTTTACACAACATCTAGAAGCAGCTGATCGATGAGATTACTGGGTATGCCGTATGGGCTACTATCGAGAGCCCGACACACGGACGTGGAAGTACAATTTTCCTCCCGTCCGACTGACAAGTTATCCGTCTCGGACGGGAGGACGGGCGGTAGTTTCCAATGCTGACCTTATGTTGACAATGAACAAAGAAACAGGATCACTCGAGTCAATTGGCACTTGCAGTTTACCATCAGTCATACAAAAATTTTCTAGTTTCGGGTCAGCAGGTTGGTAATGTCAGCTGATTTAACCCTTTGAGTTCTGTAATGTTTTCCCACCAAAGTTTGTGAGTCCAACATTTTACCAATTTTTATGAATTTTTCTGTATTTTTTTGATAATTTTGGACCAAATGGACATAAAATTGTCATGGCTACAGATTTTTATCAAAATTGTGGCAAAATTTTGAAAAAAAAATTGACTGGGGTACATTTTATAAAGGCGACAAAAATTGACTTTTGCACTCAGAGGCTTTTAACACAGCAGTCATTAATGACAGGTTTTCAGATTAGAATCTACTCTGTTTAATCACACACTGTGACATTTGCTTTATCGCTGCCTACACAAATTTATTCCAATCGTTCAGTACCTTTTGCATATGTGAAAGAAATCAGATACTGCGTACCAATAATATCGGGAATCAAGCCCAGTCGTACAAAGCACTTAATCTAAAGGAAGCTTTTTTATATGACTGAAATTGCAATTGGAAGCAAACTTGAAAAGCTAGATTCCTTGGAGCTCTGTTCCCATGTTGCTTTGTCATAGGTATCTTGAATAATGAGTGTTGCCGCCATCTTAGTCCTTTTTATATTCCGTCCACCCCTTGAAATAAATAATGGTTGCAACACTTGAACCCAAATATACATAAAGAAAGGCAAGACCTGTAGGCTACCTTGCCATCCCTAAAAGTATGGTACAGTAATGTGAACACATTTTGATGTAGAGGCACACCTGCCTCATTTCAATATGTTAGCTGGTCATGAAGAGAACCTTTTTTGTACAAATATTACAAAAACTCTTATATATACTATTCATTTTAGACTTGCTTGTAGCTTTAAAATCAATGCACTTCGCTTCTGTCATGCATTTGATACTTGTAAACATTACTGATAATCCATTATAATTAACTCTGATTGCATATCATAAATCATGGATGCATACATGAGTTTTGTCATCCGGGCTCTGGACGGTGAAAATTGTAGAAAATAAATAATCGCATAAAGTAACAGAAAATTAAAAAATAAGACGTAACTTACTGATTTGTACTACTCTGTCCATTAAATATTTAGTTTCTCCAACTGGTAATTCATTCAATGCCATGAAATTTTATTTCTTCCCTACAACCATCATATAATCTTGTCTGCTACTATTTTATTGTACATGTAGGAAGTGTAAAGTTTCACAACCGTTTAACAAGCACATTTGAATGCACCCACATGCAGTGTTATATTTACATGCCAACTCTGCAGTCAATTAGCTTACCTTCGCTTTACGTCTTTTGAGCAAAACATGAATGCACTATTTGAAAGTAGGTCAGATTACAAAGTTTTATTTGCTCTGGGCAGGATGCCTGGATTTCATCAGGACAGATCTGCAGGTAGTTGATTTTATCCACAAACTAATCAAGCAACCACAGTTATACAAAAAAAGTAACCTGTTCACAAAATTGCCAGTGTACAGGTCCACATGTACCATTGATAATAATGGGTTTGGGTCAAACCATGGAGGTAAGTGAAAGACAACTTGAAGTGATTTTTAAAGACAATAGCCAAGTTGGTGAACCACTTCAAAATTTCACTTTTACTATGTAGTATGTCCTTGCTCTGTGATTTTCCACATTCTTGTCAAAAGTGTGTTTGTTCAGAGTTTGTAGAAAAGAGCAGAAACCCCTAAAATGATAATTATGACTGACTTACATGATTCAGGCAGTCAATATTTATCTCTGATTCTTATCTTTGAACCAAATGGAATTTACTACAGAGTCAGGAAAAAAGACTGACTTCCAACAATTGCAATATGGCAGTTTGAGCGCCAAAGTCAATTTTTGTCGCCTTTATAAAATATACCTCGGTCAATTTTTTGATTTTTGCCAAAATTTTGATAAAAAAACTGTGGCCATGAAATGTTGTGTTCATTTGGTCTAAAATTATAAGAAAAAATTACAGAAAAGTTCATAAAAATTGGTAAAATGTCGCACTAAAATTTTGATGGGAAAAAATACAGCACTTAAAGGGTTAAAGAAATCCTTGACCTGATCGAACATTGAACTTTACAGGTACCGGTATACCAGTAACACTGCATGCAAATAACGAGAGCTCCTTCAACTCAACTAATCCTTGCATTTCGTTGAGGTAGAAGTAAAACGTGTGATTAAATGATGAAAAGCAGCTTAATACAGTATAGTACAATGAACGAACGAAGTAGGTTTCTCTGTTGGAAGTAAGTTTTTTATTGGAAAGATGATATATTCTGTATTAAAGATTCCGTTCTTTGATATATCTGAGCACTGATCAGCTGCATTCATGAATAATCTATTAATACCAGCATTAGTATATCGTTAGTTTAAAAGCCTTGGCAGGAAAGATAACTGCTCTATGGAATCTAAAATGGTTTTTCAGATCATTGCCATATTTTGTCGATAAGTAACACTAAACTTCTTCATTTCCTTAGTCTATATGAAAAGGAAATTAAGATCTAGAAAAAAATTGCTTGCCTTGTCATCTCTTTATGCCTCTTAAACATTTGCCACAAAGAAGACATTTTATTTCACACCATATACTGTACTCTCATTTTCACTCCAAAGTGTGACCTTTCCTGTGGCAATCATAGCAAATTCGTAGTAACCAGCAGATAATAATTCACCCACGAACTACATGTTCTTCAAAACTTACACAGTGTACAAATTTTGCATCACTGTATGAGCTGTCCTATAATACAATCCTGGCTATGGGCAAAATTCAAAGACATTGAGCAATTAAGCCGATTATAAATGAGACATTTTCCTCTTATTTTTCTGGCAATTCACACGCAGTATTATACTGTAATAGCACTGTCTGACAAATCTTTCCCCACATTATTTTTCCCTATTCTTTCATGCTCCAATATTCGATAATTCTCAGCTGTGCAAAACAAAATTGTATATTTATAGTTTAAAGTTATTTAGTTTACCCGTAAACAGACGTACTTTTTTGAAGGTTACATGCATATTCCAATGTTTGCTCTTCCGTTTCACGTTTTACCATCTCGTTTTATAGTATATTCAAAACCTGCATGTCTGTGGAAGGCTTTCGAAGAGCGCAACCCTAGATTTCAATAATTGATTTGTAAAATATAGAGGCCTGTTGTATGTAAAAACTGGACATGTTTCTCTTGTGCTTATTAATTTTTTAAATTGATTGTGATGGGTGTGAAAACCCATGTATCAATTATCAAAATACATGTTGCCGTGTTTTAATATGTTAGACTGTATTAAAAGTTGAACAGTTGGAGCATATGAATTTGTTTTTTGTTCTTTCTGTTGAACTATTGTCTTTTTATTAAGAAGATATTTTTGTTATTGTTTTCAGTATTTAGTGACAAAGATACAAAGGCACAGTAATTTAAAGTCAATCACAGTAAATTGTGCGGTTTTGGTCAGTTTTTAAGAACATTTTACAGTAAAAACACTGCAACAATGCATTGTGTAGCCTGCCAGAATATCCTTAATTTATTTCTCAACTAAGCGCATTACATGGACACAGGTTGTGCTGACAGGCGGAAATATTTGACATTTAAATCTGCTATGAGTCGCTTTCCTTCCATAAAGGTCCACAGTTTGCATGGAAAACCTTAGGGCTATATGAATAGGACATTGATGTAAAAAATAACTGGCAATCTACTGTGAGCTGAAATTTGTCGGCGGGGAAAATTATCAGATTAGTGAAAAATCAGGACATTTTGCGCAAACTTAATGTGATTATGTAACTGCCTATACATTGATTTTTGCCACCTTTAACCAAACTTTCTACATTCCTGTAGAAGAATAAAAGGCAAACTGTCTACAGAAATTTTGAAAAAGTAAAACAAAGAACAGGGAAGTATTAAAGATGACGTACCAATTCCTGCTTTGTTGCCTCTGTTCAAAGCTGGCAGTCTGATATACTCCTCAACATCTATTTGATGTACCCTTTGTTTCTGCCAGTATAATGGTTAGATATGCCCGGAGAGTCATGTGTAAAGGATTGTCGATTCTTGTTTGTTACAGATGGACGTTCTGTCAGGTTTATATATGGGCATTAGAGTATTTCATCCGCCACAGATTAAATATTGTAAAAGAGAGTCACATGCTGAATCAAATTGCATTCTAAATAATTCATCCAAAATTGAGTGGGAATTGATGTATCATGTTCCCTGGTATGCAATCAATCAAATCCTGACGGAGTAACTTTTCATGAAGTGTAGGAGAAATCTTGTAAGAAGTAGGAAAGCTCCTCAAGCAAAAGATCTCAATCCTGTGTCTTCCTGTAATCTTTATGCCCACAGTGGCCTCTGTCCCATGAATATTTAAATTTTCAAATCTACAAAGAATGTGTAAAAACTCTTAGTAGCTACTAGAACTCACAATGTAAGAAGCAGTGTTAACTCGAGGGAGGGGGGAGTTACTCATGAACTCTTTTGAACAGAAGAGATGTTTACACATAGCATCACACAGGAACTCAACAACCATGAGATTCAAATTTCAATCTGTGTAAAATCATTGTAGCCTTAAGCTCGGATTGACCTCATTAATAGAATATCATGCCATGGCTGTCACAGTGGATATTTGTTGCCACAGACATTCCGTGAAATGACACAGTAGCTTTTACTTCCATATATCCTGCTATCTGAGCAACTCTTTAGACGGCAAAAACACAATTAAAGGGACTCTAGCTGTAACATTTAATGACCTTTACACTTTTTTGTTCAAATTGTCAACTGTACAGTTCTTGTTCTACTTCTAAAAACATGTTGAAATACTCAGTAATCAGCGTGTCAACCACGTCTGTGCATGTGTAAACTGCATTGTTATTGTTGACAAGTGAATTCTGGGTGGGACTAGCTTTCAAACATGAAAAATAAATAGTGCATTTGACAGATTCATAGATGTAATGTTGACAAGATTGAAGGTACGTGTTTCAACATGCTTTGGGAAGTAGAAAAAGAAATATTGTGGTCAGTGGATTTCAACAATAAAAATGGTTGAAAAAATTACCAAAAGTTACAGTTACTAGCGCTTTTATGGAGCAAATATAAATAGATATCTTCATTTTCTTTCAACTGGTGATTTGATAGTGAATGCATCAAGTGACATTGTTTGTTAGGAAATCAAACTACTTCTTGAGACACTTTCTGTTGTAATAGATATTTACAGTGGATTATTATTGCAAATGAAATTATAATACCTTTTGTGATAGTGCTACTATCATGCAATCATCACTCTGGCATTAGTACACCATATAGATAATGAGATTTCAATTGGATAGCTAAATGACTGAGTGATGGGCATTATTGGTGTTCCCACAGGGTAAGGTATTAAATGCCAAGTGTTTGTTAATACGGATATACAGCTTATTACCCATTATTCTTGATTTGTATACTAACATTGATGTACTGTAGAACTGTATGTATGCACTACATGCATGTACCGTACTATGCATCACATAGTTTTGAGGTTTTTCAACCCTGGAGCTGCTAAAACTTGAAAAATATGCATTTTTCTGGCGCTGATTTAGGAAGATATGGTCATCAGTATAGTATAAGTGTGTTATTTTGCCACATGTGAAACCTTGCTGCCGCATGCATTGATAGTTCATAGACTATTCATGATCAACCGAGCTCAATTGTCTACATATCTACATAAACCATGTGCACATATAATATACATGTACCAGTAGGCTATGCATATAGTCATGTACCCAACAGGTAATAATGTCATCAAGACAATTGTAGAGACAATAATTTTCTTGGCTCCTTCAGGCTGCTTCTAGGAAAGTTTCCGTTTTCTAGAAAGAGCACAGACGAATTACTTCCGACTTACTTTGATGATAGCTCAGTTTTCCGTCAATTGGAGTGTTTCCATGACAACTGACATGGCCATTAGGATTGAAGTCATCTCAGTTTAGTGTGAGTTCCTGTGAAGGCACCAACAAAATTTCACTGTACAGAACTCTAACAGATGATAAAGCTACAAATATTTCAGCTATACTGCCAGATCTGTTTGTAATTTTATTCTCTTTAAGCTTCTTTTAACTGTGAGTATATATTCAGTACAATATTTGTACTGCAAATTATGACAGTTGCTTGTGAGCCTGTGATGATGATTTGAACAGTTTTAGAACAAAGACAAGATCTGCTCAGAGAGTTAATGAGTAAATGAGTTCCAGCTATAGTAGAGTTAGTGGTTGATGACAATAAATGTGTAAAAAATATCTGTGGAAAAGAATAGGATGAAGAATGGTATAAAAAAGTGAGGATTTATAGAAATGGTACGGTAAAGTGAGCAGAGAACAAAGTTAGGGGAAATGATGATGCCTGTAGCTTGTACAGGTACAAGTATTGAGCCTTGCTCATTGTGAATCAGTTGGAAAGATCAGCCTCTTCAACAATGAGAGACCAGTTTGAAACAGAGCTGAGAATACCCTCAAGCACTCCACGGAAATCATTTCAAAAGCTCATTTTTATCCCGTGCAGCTTTAGTAATGAGGACTTTCTCCTATCGTTGCTTGGCAACTGGACTACAAGGCTAACTGAGAAGGAAGTGAGAACTGCTAGCCATATAAAGAAATCTGTGGAGAACTAAACACTTTGCTTCTTTCAAAATTAAAAAAATAAATGTCCCATTTTCAAGACAAGTACTGCGTCTGTATCTCAATGAAATATTTCTCAAATACATTTTAGTAATAGTACTATATAGAATCATTCACTTTGAGTAAAGGACACTTGATATCAAGATCCACTCTTTAATTTTTCATTTTTTGTTTCAGGATGGTGACCTTCATTTCATATTTGAAAAAACAAAATCTATCACACTTTTATCAAAGTTTGAATCATTAATGAAGACCTTCATTACAAGATCAATGTTGATGTTTCATAGTCAAGCATTTTTGATATTGATCTACAAGTCTGCAAAATGAATATTTGATGAACAATAATGTGTAGAATGGTATTGACTCTATAATAAAGATCTGAACTGCAAAGACTAAATGTGACTTATATAATATATGGACATACAATGTCACGACTTTGCAAACCACCTGTATCCTTGGGTTTAGAATACATGTACATCAAAATAATGCAAGCATTTGGTAGCCTAGGGGCTGAGAACTAATGGTTACTTTGTAGGTTTTTGTAATGTGAGACGGAAATCTGATGGCATTGGGTTTGATATTAGCACATGAATATATACAGCATATCAGCCATGGACAATTGTTTGATGAGTGATGGTGGACGGCAAATCACAGCCTTAATGTCAGGTGTATTCATATCCTATTCAAAGCTTAAAGACCGCGACAGTATGAAAGAACAAATGTTGACTTTCAATTTCAGCTCAATAAAGCCAGAATAGTGACTGTGTCCTTCTTAGGTTGCAAATTTCATGAAAGGCCAGAAAAGCAAAATGTAAAGGTGATAAAGTTTTACAAGTGTGACTACTGTAACTGAAAATAATTTTTATGAAAAAATCTCTGCGCTTTACCTACCTGAAAACATGTTAGGCAGAAAGATTTTACTTGTTTTGAAATTAATCTGATGACTGATTGGACACAGTGTCGTGCCCAGTTGTATTGTGATTGTTTCCATCATTAATTACAGCACTTTGGGATTTGCATTTTTATTTTGTATTTCACAGTGTATATGGCATGATGAATTAAAATGTTTTTTTTACACCTTACATATCATTCACTTATCGTAATGGATTAAGACTTGTCACCTGGCACATTGAAAAAGTGGTAAAACTTAGTTAAGAGAGAGACTCTTGCCTGCTTGGTGAGGTGATCTTGACTGCTTCAGACATACCTGAATCACTAGTCCTTCCACACACTATGCCTGAATGTAGTTCGCATCTTTTCTGTGCGTAGCAAATTGTTGTGCACTTGTTGCATGGTTAGCGTGTGTGCAAGTGTCTTAGGCTGGTACATAGGATTGGAATAATGATGATACCCTGGCCATCTGTTCAGGCATTATACAGGTGCCGCCAACTGGTAAATTTCATCAATTTCGCAAAATCATCACAAAACATGTTTTTAAGGCTGCTATTATAACAATTTTCCTTATTTTTGACCTTGACCTAAAATTTGGAGGGGAAAGTAGAGCTGTTCGTAACTGCCCTCCCACTGGCATACACGGAAAATGTGCCCTCCCGCTGAATTTTGATGCCCACTCCCCTCCAGTATTTATGGTCTGCCCACTCCCCTCTCCCCACAACAATGCAAGCTCCCCACTGTCCTCTCCCCACTACTTGAATTCACTGTTGCCCACTAGGCAACCCAGATCAACACAAAACCGTGCCAGCAGTTAACAGTATACCTTGGAGCGTTGCTCCCCTCTAAGTTAGGCGCTTAATCTCCCCTCAAGTTTATCATCAACCTTTGTTTCCCCTCCCTCTACGTATTTTTCCATACCCACTGTCAAAAATTTTCTCCCCACCCACTGAAAGTAATGAAATTTCTTCCCCGCCCAAAGTAAATATCGACTTCTTCTCCCCACCCGCTGATTAGTTTTGAAAATTGCCCGCTCGTTGATAAACTGTGCACGAACACCTTTTTGCACGAACAGCTTAGTTTGCGGCACCTGATTATAAGTATCACTGTGATGAGCACCATACCTAGGGCAGGTAACAAATCAAATCTGGCTATCATGTGTTGTTAAATCATATTATCCATCAGTTCCATGAATTTACCTCTTTCAATCATTACACTGCATGTATTTTATCACTACCATGCATGTAGTATCTTAAAATTTCCCCAATTATGTCGGCAGATCTCCCTTACCAGTTAGACTTTGTATCAAATTATTGATTCTCGGAGAATGCCACGATGAAATGCTATATCAGCATCCATTAAAGCTTACAGCTGAAGATTATCTGATCAACCAACAATAATAAATCTTTAATGTAATCATGACAAAAGGGATTTTAAAGTTACAACAATGCCTTACAGATAAAAGGTAAGCATGCTGAAAACAAGGAATGATATCCGATAGCCTTGTCATTTGGAAAACTCATTACGTACGTTTTTACTAGAGTCATGAAATAGGTCAGGATCCTCCTTAGGAATCACAGTTTCTAGCAGAATAAAACTCTGTTTGCTCAAGATACTTTCTTTTGTAGCCTTTTAACCCTTTGAGCGCTGTAATTTTCTTCGCCAAAATTTTAGTGCAAATTTTACCAATTTTTATGAATTTTTCTGTAATTTTTTGATAATTTTTGACCAAATGGACATCAAATTTCATTTGCTACATTTTTTTTCTCAAAATTTTGGCAAAATTTGAGAAAAAGTGACTGGGGTTTATTTTATAAAGGGAACAAAAATAGACTTTGGCGCTCAAAGGGTTTAATGCAAACTACAAGATTGGTTTATTGCTTACATGTATATCCTAAACAGATAAAATACAGGATGTGTCTATTCCTTATATCTTTAATATATGCAATCTACACTACATGATTTGACTATTGCTTAGCTGATATTCTGAACATGGGCAAAATACAGGATTTGTTTATTACTTATGTCCTGAACATGGGATGTCTGTTATTTTCAATATCTGCTAAAGCAGTGCTGCCTTTATGAATAGAATATTTACCAGTATTGTTATGAATTGATATGGATGGAAATCACTTCAAATGTCGGAAATTGATATAAACGGGAAAATAGATAGGAAATTAGATTTCACTGGGATGGCTTCTGTATTGATTGTTTGTTGAAGTACATGAGGGGGTTTAGTCCGCAATAGAAATGTATTAACTCCAGTGAATAGCATTTGTATAGATTTGTACATCGGACCAAATGCAGCTTATTCTCTCATTAAACTAGGTCATGCATGACCAGCCAATATTGCAGACATCGTGATTTTGATATTATGGTGCTTGACTCGAGAGCATGGAGCAATCTTTTGGGAACAGTTGAGTATAGTGATACGTCTCTCTTTGTCGCCAGTTTTGTATGGATGTTTTATGTCAGGAAACTTAATTTTCTATGCTGGTTTGTGCAGTGTCAGATGAATTGATCGGAAAAGGTAAAAGAAAATATTAACATTTTAGAATCAGAAATCTCATAAAATGTCCCTCCGTGAGTCTATGCATGTCAAATTCATTATGACACATTGTTTTTTAATGTTCCTCTGTTTCTGAGTACCAGTACAATATTTGACTTCTGAAGTTGTCATCGAGTATGTTTTTCAAGGATTAATGTAGTTCACTGATATTTTGTTCAAATACTTTCAAACAGACAGCCAACCATTCAGATTATTAAGTGAAGTGGAACTGTGGAATTCTGTCAACCAACATACAGACAACTCATGCCACAATAAATATGAGTTTTCAGATATAAGTATCAAGTTTTTTGCAGCTGTCACCATATGCTTTGAGTAAATTGTTTGAAGTCGTCACAGTATTATCGGGCACTGTTACTTTACAATCTTTCAGTGTCAGCTGGGCTTATATAAAACTGCTAGTTGCAGAAAGATATAACCCTGTTTGCTCTCCAATATCCATTACAAAAAGGATAACAAGGGTTTCTATTTAATATATGATTTCGCAAGTTCTTTATTTTTCTTTCCATCAATAATGGTCTCATCTGTGGCAGTTAAACAATCTGTTTCTGTTATAACATTTGGGAAAACACCCTGCAATGATATATCTTGCCTGGACAGAATTTGTTAAGAATCATCACTTCTGTAAGAAGTAAACCTGGGCTCAACATTGAAATGTTAGAATGGCTCAACCTACCCTATCCCTGCCCTGCAGATGTAGCTTCACTTTGTACAATACTGCTTTGAAATGGGATTTTGTGTGATAATCGACTCAAAAAAATTACAAAGTTTCTATTTCATAGTGCACTCTGGTAGTGTAGCATTTCATGTTTCTTGTTGTTTTCATTGATAATGTATAATGCTTCTTTCAAAACAGATTTTTATGTGACAGGTAAGGGCCTGTACCATATATTATAATTGTTGGCATCAATCGGCTAAATGAGGTTTTCAAAGTAAAGTAAATAACAAATTACAGAAAAATTTACTTTACAGTGTACCACTATAGCGCAGCCTTTCGTCTTTACTGTTCAAGTTATTGATGATCTTTAACCTTTCATTCAGAACAGATTTGCGTGTAAGGTGAGCAGCTTATACCATCGTAAATGTCAGCTTTTATTTGCTTAATGAGGTTTCATGTCGGGGCTTCTGTTTGCAAAATGAAGTTTTCCCGTGAGGTAAATATTTGCTTGACGCATACAATGACAGGTAACTAGCATAGTATTCGGACATTTCAATTTTAATGTCATGTGGGTACTTGGAAAAATGTTCTTGGCCATTTGCACTCTTCGTTTTTTACTTTTTTTTATTATTTTGTTCATCATACTGTTGAACTTTTTGCATCATTAGACAAAAATATCGAAACAAAAGGTATGATAATCATTGAAATGGCTAAGTGGTACTTTCAGAAAAAATTATATGATATACTGCAGACACAAGTCGGGAATAAGGAGGAATCTCAACAGAGCAGTGTCTGTAAAGGCAAGCAAATTCTTAAATTGTTACTTTTTGCTTGAAAACTATACCTTAGTATAGAGGCTGCTGCCCTGACATGATTAGAGAGGCTGTTACCCTGATTACAGAGGCTGTTGCCCTGATTAGAGAAGCGATTGCCTTGGTTAGAGAAGCTATTGCCCTGATTAGATAGGGCCATGTGGTTTATATCAGAAAGTAAAATACAAAACTTTGAAGCCCACAAAAAATTTGAGAGCTTTTACATTAATGCGTGTGCAACCTTTTCACCTCTAAATATTGGTGCTAATTCCATGAATGTTTTCTATGGAAAAGATTAGCCCCCTATAAAGAAAATGAGGATGAATGTGTTAATACTGAGCTGATTTCGCGAAAGCCACGTGGCAACCAAACACTGACTGTTGCACAGCGACAGCTTATTGGTATCAAAACTAGTGAGACAGGGATATACATCCAAAAGACTCGTGAGGCCTTTCAAAAAGTTCTACAGTCGATATGACGACATTGTGGCCAAATATGACACCTCGGTCACTCAAATGATTGGCGACAGCATATCCGACTTTGACTTATTACAGTGGTTCATATACAGTATCATTTCATGGAATATTTAGACAATTTTGGGACCAATCCTGATTGGTGTAGCATGCTAGCAGGGTATGCTTACCAATTCTGGACACCTGGTACCACCACTAACCATCAGTTGTTCAGGATGGTCCTACTTGAATTTGTAAATCACCAATGTCCCATGGACCTGGCAGTGTATTATCTTGAATGGAAATGATTATTGGACCAGTATAATGTCATGTTGCATATTCTGTATGGAGACTACGAGTACAGTAACAGAAGAGAAAATAATCTGAGGTACAGATTTTGTCAACCTTAGGTAGGGTCACTGTGGTCAAAAGAGCAGTGAACATGAAATCTGTGAACTGTACAGACAAAGGTGAGTGTGGACCTCCAAGCCAATATGACATGCCACAACACAAACAAATCGCCTGTGATGCAAGCAATTTTATTTATTTTAATGCATGTAAAGACATTGGGATGACGCAAAGAAATTTCCACAATGCCTCAAATTGACGCAAAAGTTTCCAAAAATACATGTTTGACACAGGGCACACTGTTCTAATATTAAATGGATCTGATGATATACATACAGGCTGTATTTGTAATATGCAGGCTGGTTGTTAAAGTTTCATACGACAACCATATTTTTATGGTCTGGATGAAATGAGCCTCATTTTGGTAATTCATCATAGTAATTTGCATGCGTCTATTAGATTGTGTATAAGAACTGAATTCTGAAATACAGATATTGAATACACCACTTTGATGGTGATAATACCCATTAATGGGTACATTATTAATAATTACGTTGTAAATGTTCTCATTCAAGCATATCCAAAATGCCACTCTAAAAACTATATCGAATAGGTGTCTTGCCCTATAATTTCAATATTCAATGTTCAGTGATCCATATAAACCACAGACTAATTGAAGTGGAATTTATTATACTGCAGTAGTATATCATACAGAATATTACCGGTATATGGGTGTGTTGTGGAGAATGCTAACCCAAACCCCACGATTATGTCAAGAGAGCTTATTGAGGATGGATTTGAATTCTGTTAGTTCGGTGATAAATACTGGGCTGTAAATTGACTTTTTGATATGATGGGCCATCCTTATTCCAGCCACATGGCAATTTTTAAATTGTATCATTACTGTTTCTGAAATATGACAAACAAAGAATATCATATTCTAACATCGTCTTTCATAGTTCAATTTTCATACAAACAGGCAGTACTGTAACAGTGAATGGAAGCAATCTCAAGCTGAACTTTACACCACAAAATACTCAATTTTCTTTTTGTATTGTAAGCTCACCAAACAGTAACTGGTCACACGCTGCTGGTATTAGACAGTGTTTAACCATGGTCAGACAGGTCACACATTGCTGGTATTAGGCAGTGATTATCCATGGTCAAACATGGTATTTAACCAAGGACATGGTTTCACATTGCTGGTATTAGACTGATTAACCATGGTCAAACATGGTATTTAATCATGGTCAGACAGGGTCACACATTGCTACTATTAGACAGTAATTGACCATGGTCAGTGAATGGTAAAACCAGTCTGCCAACATGGAAACTGACATAGAAAATTTATGACCAGTTCCTGTACAGGTCCAAAAAGAACCATACCAACTGATGCTGCAAGACAATAGAGTTTTGCAGTTTGCGAAAAGCACATATGTTTATCTCTTTACAAAAAATGATGAAATTGGCGAAAGCTGACAGGTTGCATCCAAACGACCATGCAACAAGGCAGAAAGTCTGGTGACATAATATGCTTTCACTCTCTTATGAATAGAAACACATAAAGACTATTATTATTAGTTTTGAATGACAAACTTCTTATATCATTTCAGGATAAATGCAGACAGCTGAGGCTTGTAGCTAGCTGGGCTGTTCATTGGCTTCTTTTTGGGGGGACAATTATGTCGGTGTAATTTCCTAAGTGGTACTGGTATTTTTTTCATAAACCTTTAGACTCGGGCAAAAACACCTCATGTTGTCTCTGTAAAAAGATTTATGTTTTCATTTCAAAACAAGTCATTGCCTGTATTTCCCAAAATACTGTCAGACAATTAAAAACAAAAATATAAAAACAATTTAAGCTTCTTTAAGAATCTGTAAAGACAAAAACAGTTCCAATTAATGTGGTATATACATGTTGCATGTTTTCAATATTAGAAAAAAGCATTTGCCTGTACAAGTTATTTACTTTTGTTCAGTTCAAGAACCTATATGTCACAGCAGTGAGCTACGTGATATGTGTAAATCAGTAAATTGTGAAGGACTTTCAAAGTTTAAGTGCACGGCCATTGAAATTTGCATTGTTGAATGCAAACATCATGTGAGAAGTCAACAGATGTTGAAATGGAGAAAACCATTAAATTGTGTGCCACAACCTTCTTAAATAAAGGATGTAATGTCCATTTCCTGGTGTTTATACAATGGGCAATAATAACTGTACTTAGGGACCCATGGTTTTATTGACAATGGCAAATATTTACAGTGACCAGTAACTGTCCATTAGGTCCTTGGAGTGGTTAAAAATGGGATAAGAAAAAAGATTGAAAAAATTCCAGCCGTCATGCTGATTTGAAAAAACATCCATAACTGGAAACTGGATAAAAAGTGACCATGCTCTGCCAACCCTGAACAATTATGTAAATTCTTTGAAAGCGAAAAATAGTGTATTCCTATTGCAGGGTCATACCAGTATTTCCACTGTCTTAAAATCAGTATCACTGCTTGTTTTCATTCATTGCATGAGGAGTTTTGTAAATTATAACTGACAGTCAAATGATATAATATTTGTATGGTTCAGGGTAATTCTGTCATTCAGGTCTGACAGCCAGGTGACAAAGAATGAGTTGAACTCATTAATATTTTCCAGAACAATTTCAATGAGAACACATTTTTTGACATGTTGTTTTATAAAAAATATTCTGGAAGAGTGACATGTAACCGTAAATTTTTCCCAATTGTCCATCATTTTGAATAGTACATATTTGAACTAGTTGTTGAAGTTGGTAACTGCATGTAGCCACGTGTGAGGGCAATAATGTAAACATAGGAAGTATGTAATAAAATATTTCAACTCAATATGACTACATTATGATATATTTCAACCAAATACCTATAATATATTCAAGAAATATATAAGGACTTATTTAACATTAGCGCTCATATCGTGAGATATGTTTTTCAAATTATTTGATAAGTATTGGTCAAATTGCTAGATATTCATTGTAAAAAATGCAATTTATTAATACAAATCCGTACTTGATTCAAATGATCCAGCAATTTGATTGTCATTGGTTTTATTTATAGTGGTGATACAATCCCATAAAATTTATATGCTATATGGGGAAGACTCAACAGAACAAATTTGTGCTTTGAGATATATGAAAGGTAAACAATTTTGACTTTATAGCCAACCAGAGACATGATGATGTAGATTTATCATAAGCATCACACTCAAATACATGAGTTTTAATGTCTCTGTAGAGTAGATCTGTTGTTGACTGTTGAACATTTAGACGAAAAACGTGATAAAATTCATCCTCCATTCATTGTTTATGTGTCCTCTGTGAATTTTCCAAGCATAGTGGTATCATATGACAAATTGCAAGCATTTTATGAGCATCACACTGCATTATTGATAGACAGGCGTCTCCCCAGCCATGTATCAAATGTAGCTTCCTTTTATTTCAGTTGTACCGGTAATTAACAGGACATTTTTATTTGTTATAAAACATTAATGATTATATATTTACTGGTATAATTGTTAATTTTAAAGGTTGTAAATGAATGCTTCCCAGTTCACTGTCTCTGAAAAATGTCAGCAAAGGAACTAGTACAAATGTATAACAAGGAAATTCCTGTCAAGAGAGATCATGTTTACTGGTAGAATAATATAGCCAATGAAGAATATTGAGCAATTTTCAAAATCTAATGAACCCAATGAAATGTTTCTTGTGTATTTACAAAGTCTGTAACTACTTCAGATCTGATGTAAAAATGAAACTGAAAACAGAAATGTTCTTACCATGGCCTTGACATGCTCTAAGCAAAGAGGCATGTTTGACGTAACAGTACTGATGGTAAGTATACTGGTACCCAGCAGTTTGAGGTCCAGCTAATCACCTCTATCTTAACACTAGGAAATTTTCATGCCTTACGCATCTAGGGCTATACCAGTACTGAATAGTTTCACAATGAAGTATCCCCTGTTATTGTATTTGTACAGTTATCGGTAAATTGTACATTGACAGATAGTTGTATGGTGTTTCCATCATTTTTGCAATGAAATTCTCTAGCAACTGAAACAAGAAAATGCATAAACAGAAGACAGGGTACTCTAATTTGAGAAAATCGGTTTCAGTGACATGAACATCTGAAGAAAAATATGTTTGTCTTTTGTCGTCCGATTTCTTTGTTAGTTTTTCAATAGATAGTAGTAGCGAGATGTTTGTTTTTCCAACTACATAAGGATTTCAGAAAATGCAAGTTAATCAGTAACTATTGAACTTAATTAATATGCAAACAACCATCATACACTCTTCTAAAATCTTCTCAGGTTTAATGGTTAGGGCAAGAGTTATGGATTGTAGATTTGACATAAAGATGAATTTTCAATGGTACAGTGTCAGTGCGGTGAGACTGATGAAGAAATATTAGTGTTCAACTCAGCTATTTTATCAGTGTAGTGAGACCAATGAAGCATAAACGGCAGTAGAAAGAAACTCAAACATAAAATTGTTCCCTTGAGATTGACTATTATTCACAAGTATATTGTTATTTAATACAGTGTAGTGGTTTTACTCGACTGCAATATGCAGCTCAACCCACTCTAGTCATCTGCTCTACATCTTATAAAATCCATACTGTTTTAACGTATGCAAAACATAGTGACGACGTTTGAAAGTTTTGTGGCTTTACAAGGTCTGTTGTTATGTGGTAGATGGTACTACTCACCGATGAATGACTGCTTCCCTAATCATGCAAAGTTGTTCTGAAGTCGACAGTCCACCAAGCTGATGTACCTTTTTTCCCTGTTCCCTCTGTCATGATACCCAGCTATTGGTTCAGTCTCCACCAATCAGAACAGTTGGGTCCAAACCATTGTCACTTTATGGACAGGGTGAGCGGATATGATAGATGGTGGATTTGATGGACAGGATTGTACAGACATGTGCATTTCATCCCATTAGATAGTTACTTAATGTGCATATATCAGATGCAGTGTATAATTATTGACCAAGTTTGGTAGATGTACATCCCCAGTACCTTTTGAAAATGTTATGCTGTTGCTAGGATTATGAAATAATTTTATGTACATTAGCGTTATTGCATTTTCATTTAAATATAAGTTGGAACTGAGTCGCATGATAGTCAGATTTGTATTGTATGTGGTGTGGTACCAGCAAAGCAGACTGGTATGTTTTATCAACAAACATTTTCATCAAAACATCCCTGGAAAATCAATATGAATACCTGTATCAATACGGTAAATTTACATTGTCAAATCTAACAGCAGACTGGTTACCCAAACCATGGAATGTTAACAATTCCCAGGGGTTTTCAATATCTACATTTTACAAAACCCTACACTGCCATTACTATTATCAACCTGACCAATGGGTTTGTTTCTGTCTTATTGATCAAAATTGTATTTACCGGTGTATGTTGATTAGCCAAGTTTACAACTCAATTAATGTAAATTCAGTGTGATGCAACTTCAGGTTTAGCAGCAGACAACTAGACCTGCTGACAGTCTGTAATATCTGATCACTTTACCTGTATTTAGTGGTCATTTTCTGAACGTTGCCCTGCAGAGTAATAGGAATTGTGTAGTAGTTGTTCATTTGACTAGACTATGCTCCTTTGAAGAGGAGGGTAACCCAAATATTTCCTGAATCACAGTGTATCACTGAATTCAGTAGAGACCGAACCTCAATGCCCATTGTCCCTTCAGATGTCAACAGCTCAGAGTTTATTGGATCAGTGACTGTCAGTCAAGATGTGTCATCTGTCAGTGTTTGGGAATGCATCACTTCATCTCTTCCCAGGGATTCTTTAATTAACATTAGATAATATCAGCACATATAAATTGCTTTTGGAAAGTTTGAGATTTTTCCTAAAAAATTTTCTCTGAAAATGGTTGTCCTATAGCTTCGAAATTTGGTTTGTACCGGTAGTTTCTTCTTTGATTACTTCATTCAACATTTGTCAAATCACCATGAAAATATGCATATTTTTATGATTTTTTTCCCTGTAACCCCATGTCCAATAAGTTTGAAATTGATCTGTGTTTGGGTATATCAAAGTTAACTAACCAGTGTGCTTGAAACATACATTCAGATATTCCTAGAAGTGGCCAAGTTGTCTAACTTCCATATGCATAACAACAGTGACAGAGCATATACCTGGCATACCCCTGATAACACTGAACAGTGTGCATTGCAAATAGTTTCGATTATAAATTCAATAGAAGACAATTTTGTGAAGTATTAATTACATAAGTATACATACACAGAACAATATTTACGGTGGCATGACATGTAACGCTGTAATTTCAATTGAAAGATGTTTGATTCAATTGTCAGTCATATCTTTTTGTTTCTACTCTATGGGTGACAGTAATAATATTACATAACAGGAACATTGTGCAGAGAATGAAAACAGTATGAAATACGTGAAGATGGTTTGATTATTTAACAATTTGTTCAAGAGGTTTCATTAATGAAACATCAAGTATGTACTTCCAGTAAGTTTCTTTCTTTGTCATGAAAGCTTCAACAATAAATAAAGGATGTTAGGTTACAAAAATGGGACTGCACTTGCTAAGTTTTTATGATGGCACTTGAATTTTAAATGCACAATTTATCCCACTATCATGTAGACGTGTTGCCAAGGTAATCTACAAAACACGATTTTACGTTACACAGGGATCAACAAGGACATTGTAAACATAAAGCCTTCATCAGACACAGGATTGCTGCAATCCCTGTCATACATCTCATCACCGTAAACTTGCTCTCATGGATCCATAGAGTGTTGTGAAATCCTTGTTTTATTTGTCCCTGAGAAGTAAAACACCCACAACCACTTCTGCTGTTCATACATAGTTTATCACAAGATCACAAGCTAGGTATACCATTACACTGTACCACAAAGAGCTGCCATTACTGTTACACTCTGGACTGCATAGCAAAGTGCTTGAAACTCTGCTTTACTGTTAACCATTGCTCAAACTTACATACAAAGCCAAACTTTAGGAAAGTAAATTTTACCATAGCTACAATTCACTGTCTTTATCTTTCATTTGTAACCTTCAGGCTTGTGTCCTTCCATAATATGAATATTGTTCAGAAAGTGCTGATTTGTCATTTCTGCAGTTCTAAAATGAAAGGGATAATGCTCTAGAGGTTGAGGCATGAAAAATCTATGTACTCAGATGACACTGATGGTTACGATTTTTAATGCGTTAACCCCTTCCACCACCATGGTTTGGCCCTGAAGCCATTGTCATCAGTGGTGAATGTGGACTTATTTACAGGGCATGGGGGTGGACAGGTTAATTATTTAACCATGTTAACTTTACAAAGTAATTTTGGCAGTGTCAAATTTTATGCATTAAAGTTTGACATATCAATCAGCATCAGATATGATTGCAATGGTAAATGAATCACACACACATACTTGTCTACTATAATTATAGCTGGCCATATGGTAGTCTCATTGAATTTGCACTAGGGAGCAATAAAGTAAAAATTAATTTCCATATTGAATTTATTAATGATGAAAATAGTTTGTGAAGTATTACAGTCCTCTCACAAACATCTGCTGGTCAGTGCTCAGACACTGGCTACATCAAAAAACATAACAATTATAATAAATCATACTTTGATATAAATAGCACGATATTATGTATATGTGTACATCAGTTTCAACATGCAAAACATTTATGACTGCTGATTACAACAAGACATAGCAGTTGAATTATACACTGCTTAATACAAATTTTTGCCTACTCAGCCATAAGCTGTAACTTTTTATAATTTTTTCTCACAATTTTTGTTTTTTATCATCAACTATAATTTCTCGTTCTACTCTCCTCAGCATATTGAAATGCACAGTATTCAGCTAGTGAACTCAGTCTGTATATGTGTAGTCTGCATTGTTACTCTTGACAAGTAAATTCTCATGTGGACTAGAATTAAAATGTAGGCATATATGTAATAGTGTATTTTACATATATAGACACTGTGTTTACAAGGTAAGGTGTTTTCGACATACCTTTTGGAGTGTAATAAGAACTTATAATTGACATCAAAACAAGATTTATAAAAATTATCAAAATTAACTGCTACTGGCCTGTAATGACAATTTTGTGATATGATAAACCTTACATCAAAGTACATGTTCTAGATTCACCATGCTGTATACAGTCAGTCTCTGACACTCCCATTGCTATAATTACATTGAAATGGTGAAGATCTATTTCATTGTCTACATTTTGTCAAGGCAAAGCTAATTACGTCATCGTTGTTTTCTGTGTGATCATTACCGGTATGTATTTTGTGATGTAATTTACGTATTTCTAAGCGTTAGAAGAATCAGTCAACACAAACTTAGTTCGAACAAATTTTGTTGTTGCATGCGTGGCTGTTGTTGCAGCTTGTAGTCTGAGCCATATATTCTTACAAATCTACATTACTGTTGGCATAGAAACGTATTTGAAGTAGCATCCCAACATCAGTCTCACCTTGACTTTGCAACATGTTATTGTTTTGGGTAACATTTAAAAAAATTTTTAATGTACTGTGTACCTGTATGTGATGGGAGACGTGCCTTCCTTAATTAAGTGTCTCATAGTTCCATACATACTTAGATATAAAAGTGATGCTAGCCTACTTCTTTCAGTCCTAATAATGCCTCCTATCTTATGTTTCTCTTGGAACAAGTACAAGAACTTCAAATAATTATTATTTCTTTTGAGGATCCTGTGGTCTGAACAGTGAGATCAATTTCAGTATGTCACCTTTGTCGGCTAAGTTCCTTCAGCGTCATGGAGAAACAGACTAAACAATGATATAATGACTGAACTGACTCATACTGACAACTTTCCTGTTATTGGTATTAAGGGGGGCGCTGCACTCATCACAGCATATTTTGCTCAAAAATCACTTTTTTGCAAATATTTATTCAATTTTAATTAATTTCTAACCCAAGATTAAAATATTGGTTGGGTTCACCTTGTAGCTTGTCAAGCAGTCGAAAGTTGCTTGATAAAGAAGTGTTAATTTATGCAAATGTATGCAAATCACCCGATTTCCTGGCTTCTTTTTCCTCCCAATTTCTAAATTTCCAAAGAATTTAACTCCACTCTGCCTGGGTCGAATTTTCTGAAATTTTCACATTATGTTCTTTAAATGCTATATAACAAAACGACTATTTCGTTTGGCAATAAAGTTCTTACATTTTGAATAAGAGGCATTTTAATTTTGCTTATCATGATTTGAATCAATTTTTTTGAATGTCAGTCTTTAAACCCTTGCCATTTAAGAATGAAGATAGATAATGTTAAATGAAATAGTCAATTTTTTCTACATACACTCTTCTTTCAAGTGAAATATCACATTTCAGAAAATAGCGTCAAGTTTTTGACTTAAATTAATTTTTATCATTAATACCAAAATTAAGGTTGTTTACCCCAAATATACACCCACTTCATCCTTTGAGTAAACTACTGCTACCAATACTAAACTTCAGAATCTCTGCTTTTTGAAAATATACAGTATGAGGGGGTTTCCATGTCATCTTTGATGAGAAATATTGCTTTGAAAAAGACTGTGTTGGCAACATGCAGCTCCACCTTAAGTGTCTCTACCAAAATTTAGCATTTAGTTTCTGCGGGAAGTGTTACAACTCCACATCTAAGGAAACTTTCTCCATTCGTTGTAGTTTCTGCTGTTTACAAGTAGATGGGCAAACAGTACAATAGAGTTGATCGCGATTTCAGGTTTGTTACTAAATATAGCTGCACACATGCGACATCGGACAACTCTGCCTAAAAATTAGAACAAATTTGGTTGTTGCATGGGTGGCTCTTGTTGCACTTGTAGTCTGAGCGATAAATTCATACAAATCACTGCAACTTGTATTAGCCATTGTAACACTTGCAGGTTTTATTTTTGTTTATGTGGAAAATGCAGACAATATTTATTTATGCATATTAATGAGAGAAAAAAATGACATCATTTGCGATTAGCGCTATTCTATATGGTCTACCATAAGAATAACAAGTTACATTATTACTGCCTTTGTGCATGTTACTGCCAGTGAGTACCACTACTGCTGGCTTGTACCGGTACAATGTGCAAACTGCCATCAAAGTAAATGCCAAATGAAGTCTCCAACCAAAGTCGTAACATCCGTGCTGGCAATTCAAACCTACTTCTTGAATGAAAGCATTGTGTACATGTAGTGCTCATCATGACTATTAGGCAGTAGTTGCAGTTCTGATTTCATCATTATTTGAAAAGGCCATATGTTACACCTTTTGAAAAAAGTGCATTTCAATGTAGTGCCCTTTGGATTAATCTGGGTCACCAGAATTACACAATAAGACTTAACGAATTTCCATCCACAGATGTTTCTATTCAAATCAGGAGACGTTGTTATCATTATGCAATTTGAATAGGTGCTCAAGCTATACAACAAACCAGTATTGCAAGTTGTGTGTTCATATGTACATACATCATACAATTAATACCTTTCTTTGTTTGGTGAAGCAAAATATGATTGACGTAATGACAGAGTAACCATTAGTCAAAGATGAGTGGTGACACAGTTATTATGTAATAAGTATTTTCCAAGCTGACGAAGAAACACGTCGGGGTATAATATACTTATCACATTCACAAGCCAAGCATTTGGTATTTTTTACAAATACAAGTAGTTTTCTATAATGATTACGCGTCAAAACTTTTGCACTATTTTAGGAATAATATCAATGTGCCGTTGTCAATCATTTCTAGTCGTCAGTCACGTGAGCGAGGAACACGGCGTTTGTATACAGAGCAAATGCCCTACGACCTATTGGTCTGTACACATCTTCTGCAATATTATACATGATTTCAAAGATAGCATAGACTTAGAAATTTAACTAAGACAAAGGTACACTATTTTTTGTCCACAGTGATTCATTAATATTCAGGCCTTACACCCTTGTGTTTTTATTGTTTGGATTTAATTGTTGAAATGTATGAAAACATTTAGTTTATTTAATACCTGACTATTGGAGGCTCAGCATGCAGCCTGTGGAAACTGTATGCGTACTGCATGAAAGTAGTCTGTGTGTCAAAAGTTCAGATGGCAGTGGGGTCTATATGAATATGAACCTTCATATTAGTGACAAAAATAAAATACAAGCACTCAAAATTTGCCAAGTGGATATACCTATTTCGTCAGACTCTAAAAATTACGTTTGATTTTTACAAAATTTCATGTCATATACAAAACCATGTAGTTTGTTTACATTGATGAGTGCATTGAAGATCAACGTAAAAAAATTCCGAAACACCAAAATTGACGACAGATGTAGGTTGTCGTGACCTAGAATAGCCAGAGTATAAATCTTGGTTTGTTTTGTTCAGAGTAGACAAAGTTGGCTTGTGCATGTGATAACAGTTATTGTTGATGTGTGATGAAATTTTATTTAATTGACTGAATTGGTGCAGGTAATATGGGTGTTGGTATCTTGTCAAACAATTAGGAAATACCCACATCGACATGTCAACAAGAAATTTCAAAATGAAGATAGACATTAATACAGTGACTGTATTTTAAACGCATGAGACTTCAGTTTTCTGAAGTAGGTTAACTTTGGACAGTTTGTTTTAGGATCCTGTCAGATATCTTTGTTATCTGAAGCGGATTGCAAACACCATACTAAAGACGATTCATTATGCTTGGTAGCAATTATCACAGTGTGAAGGTCTGCTTTGCATTGATGATAATTCCCCTCACAATTATTCCCATTAGCCAATTAGTAGCTGAACAACAATTCATCATGGAATGAAAAGGTCATATGCATCGTCTACAGACACTATTTTACTCATCGTTGTGTGTAAGAGTGACACATGTTGTCCATTCACTGTGAAACATGCTGAAACATCAGTCAAGAGATCTTGAGCTGCATGGATAATGAACAGAGGGTTTTTCAAATTTAGTGCTATCATAGCGAGACTCACCATGAAAGAGATTTGCTGTCAGCAGTATTTCAGCTACATTTTGGTCTCTGTTACCTTCAGTACTATGTCACATTGAACAAAAAGTAATTTCCCTTTTTCCTTGAAGCGCCATTCCATAATATGGATTTGAGACAGTAATCTGTGTTTGTAAATGTCTCCTGAAGATAGCTGAGTTTGTCAACTCAAATTTCAGCAGATGAGAAGTATTGTAACTGTTGTGCAATCAGGCAAATGGCAAACGGATATGTTTGTAGGTGTAAAAGTCTCTTTAAAAAAGGATCAGCTGAGCTGACAAATTCAATTTTGAAGGATGGGAAGTGTACTTAACCTTTTGAGCACCAGAGTCAATTTTTGTCATGTTCACAAAATATATCATAGTCAATTTTTTTCAGGTTTTTGCCAAAATTTTGATGACAAACTGTGGCCGATAAAATATGAGGTCTGTTTGGTCCAAAATTATCCCAAAAATTAAAGAAAAATTCATAAAAGTTGGTAAAATGTTGCACTCAAATTTTTGAAGGAAAAAATTAAAGCACTGAAAAGGTTAATTGCAAACAACATCGAAAATAATACTGTTTCCTACTCCACCTCGTAGGCAAGGAGATTTTTCCGTTTAAGGAAAATAGCTACTTGGGAATGTCTCCGGTTGTAACCTAATAACATTAACCATCAGTTGTGTCCATAGAAACTGATTAAATGGTGTTCATCGTACCATGATACTCCACTCAAACAAGAGATACATTTAATTGAATTACCACAAGTATTCATAATCTAATTATCAGTCCATTAACATCATAAAATCCAAAAAGCTGTTGTCACATTGCAAGCTTGTCTGGAAACCATGATGTACTGACAATTTACGGTGGAGCTGCATGTTGCCAACACAGTTTTTTTCAAAGCAATATTTCTCATCAAAGATGACAAGAAAACCCCCTCACACTATATATTTTCAAAAAGCAGAGACTCTAAAGTTTAGTATGGTAGCAGTAGTTTACTCAAAGGATGAAGTGGGTGTATATTTGGGGTAAAAAACCTCAATTTTGATGTTAATAATAAAGATTAATTTAAGTCAAACACTTGACGCTATTTTCTAAAATGTAATATCTCACTTGAAACAGAGTATATGTAAAAAAGAACCGACTATTTTGTTTAAATTTGCATTATCTATCCTCATTCTTAAATGGCAAGGGCTGAAAGACTGACACTCAAAAAAAAACATGATTAGCAAAATTAAAATACCTCTTATTCAAAATGTAAAAACTTTATTGCCAAACAAAATAGTCATTTTATTATATAGCATTTAGAGAATATAATGTGAAAATTTCAGAAAATTCGACCCAGCCAGAGTGGAGTTAAAGTCTTTGGAAATTTTGAAATTGGGAGGAAAAAGAAGCCAGGAAATCTGCGGATTTGTATGCATTTGCATAAATTTAACACTTCTTTATCACGCAACTTTCAATTGCTTGACAATTTTAAAGGTAAACCCAACCAATATTTTAATCTTGAGGTAATAAATTAATTAAAATTGAGTGAATATTTGCAAAAAAGTGATTTTTGAGTTAAATATGCTGTCTTGGGTGCAGCACCCCCTTAAGATAAATTGGTTTTTCAATGGCTAGGACTGATCTGCCTTCGTGGAATGACAATGAAAGACTTATTTTTTGTAAAGAGTGATATATTCATGATTGTATAACTTTGAAATAATTATGATGATTTATAATCATTTTGCAAATCTATTAATGTCACATTGAGTGAAATAATTAAGTTACCAATAAATAGTAAATTAGCGTACACAATAAGCAGATTCTACATCGCTATGATGGTGTATAGCTCCTCTGTAATTATTGTGCATTATTAGATAATTGAGAGATGAAATCTATTTTAGGAGGGTATATGCAGACTTTTTAGTAATTCAGAAATATTATAGCCTCTGTGTACAAGGGCGACATGAAAACTCAAAAGTTAAACTACTGTGTGTTGCGTGTACCTTCATTTGCAGAGAATGGAAGGAAAAGTTCAAACCCAGCCCAAGCATAATTATAAATTCCACAAACAAGATATCTCTTGCTATACATACCTGTTATAGTGTTATTCCCCAAAGACATTGCACTTTTTATTGCATAGTGGTTTGGTACATGCAACATACCAGCATTAATTAGAAACAAAACAAAACACATGCATGGCCCCGACTCATTGCATATGAGATCAGTGGTAAATATGACAAATCTTCTATATGAGGTGTACTCAATGGTTATGTTGGCATAATTCTAAGAACTGCGGTAGTACTGTTTTGGTACTATGGGTACAGGGTAAAAGTTGAGAAACACTAGTGTTTTGCAATGTCATATCACTTCAGAGAACCCAGGCCAGAGAAATTACTTTTTATGAGGTATAACCCTTTGACAATTCCCTCCCACTCGGATATGTAAATCTATGATAAACAATATTTCCCATAGCTGTGTACTGCAGCTGATTTGGATGATATCTCTATAAACTGATTTGGAGAGAGTTTTAAGTAGTGCATACACAAATGGTACCATCTTCTCTGTGTAGATACACATGTGACATCGAAGGATATGATCCTAATCAAATCAAGCCATAAGGTTTTGCAAGTTTTTGCCTTATATAATTCAACTGTCATCACTACTCTGATGGGAGTTATAGACATAATGACGATATGACGTCAAAACCCAGGTTCAATAACCATATTTATTCATGGTGGCAAAATTAATGAGCTGTAGACATAAGGCACTCATTTCAGCCTTCAATCTTGCGTCACTTATCCGCTTGCAGATAGATGGGTGCTGTAGACAGAAGGGGCTGACTTCAATTCAATGCATAAATTCTGAGATTTTCATATGATTTTCTGTGATTTCTAACTTTCTTAGAGTGGACTTGCCAGATAACATTTCTTAAAAATTGATTTCAATTTATTCTGTCAGAAGAAATGGTGTTCATTTTGTATCAGCAGAAAACACTGAGCACATTGACAAGGGCAACCTAAAAAATGCCCCAGTTCACTCTGTTATGCAAAGATTGACACTTGTATGTTGACAATAATTAGTCAAATGGCTGGCAGAACTCAGTGTCAATAAATGACCTGAATTATAACTGATCACATATAAATGGACTAATGGCAGGAGGAAGTAAAAAGAGATTCAGCAATTATTTCAATCAAAAGATATCAATAAAAAAACGAAAATAGATTTGCCGACAATCAGCAACTTCCTGAATGAGTTCTGACAACATAGAATTAATGGACATATTCAATTGCCAGTCCAAGTTGAAAGTCATTTATCACATATTTATAATTTAAAATGTCATCAAGGGGCATTTAATGTGTTCACAGATATCTCAAAGGATGTCACATTGTTATTGATTTAACATGTAGGAGATTACCAGAATATTTCATGCAAGCTATCCTCAGTGGTGCGTACAAGTTTTTCTCTTCATTTTCGAGAAAAGTAATAAGTGGACATGCTGAAATTTGAGGAAACAAATCAATATTGGAAGTTGAATACATTTCAGAGAATGTTTCATCATCTCTACATTTAAACTTGAAAACTGGTATGAATTTGTGTGTGTTTTGCTTGTTCCTTCATCAGCAAAGTTATTGCTGTGTTCATCACCGCTCCTACTACAGTACAGTGCTCATACAGCCTTTCAGAAAACTGCCCTCACTACTGTTTAATCTTAACAATGTTTGTCCTCAGGTCCTTGAACGCACTACTGTTTCCACATTTTGTTAACCAGGACTACTTTGCCTATTACGGTTTGTGATAAACCAACATGCATCTCTCCAGACTCATAACCCTCTCACCAGCATGGTTTGAACCATACCCAATCTTATCAATGGTGATTGTGGACCTGTTTACAGGGCATTAGGGGTGAAAAATGCCCAAGGCAATATACGGTACAATGATGCCTAAATTCTTTTAAGCTGCAATTGACTGACAGTTTCCAATATCCCCATTCTCTCCTGTGATGTGGTTGTAGTGTAATTACGTTACATTTAGTTTGAAAAATTGATTAGGAAAATAGTGACAAGTTAAGTCTGATATGTTGTGTGACAAGGAAAGCTTGGACACCAACAAAGATGTATTTCCAGGTTGCCATGTAGACTACTGGAAATCATGATATTTGAAAAAAACATGCAAGCGAAGAATGTGTTGAAACCACAAAAGTTATCCTTGATAAGCGTCTTCCCTTTATGTTGTTCTTGAAGTTAATGTTAAAGCACTACTTGGGAAACATTTGCCTCACAATCTCTTCAATTTTGATATTATACTTTTTGACATTTTACTGCAAGCACTCATATCATTTAGTAATTAGATAACTGTAAAGCTTCGGTGTAGAATATTATTGCAGTTTTTGTACTTGGCAAACAAAATGATATTTCATAATATTCAACATCACTAAATTTGTCAATGCTTCTTTCATCGTGAAAGCACTTGTAGGATTTTAAATATAGAAAGAATCTCTTTTTTTCCATTGAAATTTTTGACAGAATTAGTTTCTTTTTTTAAATATAAATACTAAATTGAATAATACTTACGTTTCCTTGGCTATCGATTTGGCATTTGCTGTTATGTATACAAAGATATTCACATTGAGGATTCAGTGATGTACATATCCAAGCTTCGTAGACAAGTTTGAAGGTGGTTCTCATGTGCTTTATGTTCTGAATACTCCCTATCTACCAGTAAAATTTTCATATTTCAGATGAGGCCTCTTAGCTGTTATTTTATTCACAAAGTCCAGTTCAGGAGAGCACTTGGGTATTTGGCGCCCTCAGTGGTGATAATAGTTGTCTCTTCCTTCGTGGGCAGATCTTTTATTGAAGTGCGCCCTCTTCTTGTACAGCGTTTTATGAGAAGATCTTTATTTTTAACCAAGGTTGAAATACTGCCTCCATAGTTGAAAACAAGCAATTTCAAAATTCAATGTGCAAAATTTTAATCATGCTTTGCTTTTACTCAAATATCATCTGGTATTAGACACCATTTCATGAAATTTTGGTCAAAAATACCAAATTGAAAATAAGCTAATTATCAAAAAAAAAATGAAACTTTTTATGGTGTGTGTGTACATACATCAAACTCTGCCATAGAAAATAAGTGAATTAAACATTTACGATTTTTTTTCATCCAAAGCTATTACCAGTCTACAGTTATGTGTTTATTTCACATGCATATATATGAAGATGTTACTCTGCAATATTATGCAGGATGCATGAAAAAGGACAAGCTTACCATCTTTGATGTTTAAACCTAATATGTATAACTTTAAACAGCAAATTTTTAACTACAGAATGACTTGATAAAGTAATTTATTCAATATTATGCTATATAATTTGGTAATACACCTTCATGAAGTGTAAATTCACCAATTTAGCCAATAGTTGAGAAAGTTTTGGCTTTGACCTACCATTGACTTCATATAATATCGTTCACCTCTGCCATGGGTTAATACAATCCAATTTCATTCTGTATTTAAAGTAGTATATGCCTTGAAAGTGAAAGACTTAAAGACTTCTTCAAATTCTCCTCATGGAATCTTTCAACCATACTCTTTTAAAATCAAGAAGAAAAATCAGGGGCCGTACAACTTTTGGTACTTGACAAACAAATTACCCAAGGTTTACCAATACTTGAAATTCAAAATGGCGGCCATTCCTGTGTTAACTCTACAGAGAAAAATAGAATTTTCGATTTTCGAAAAACAAAGCTGGTGAAAAGTTTTCTCACACGAGCCCCACAAGTGGTAGATCAGAAAAAAATTATAAAAGTTTGAGAGTCCGAATATCTGTCCCTGAGGCATATTCTACCTTAATCAGTGTAAGTTTTGACATATTTTGTATCTTTCTTTGCATTGTTATCACATGATGCAATTTCTGAAATTACAGTCCACAACAGCTCTCTTTAATAAGAGGTTATGTACACTACATGAGGGTGCTTCATAGTTTTTACTGGATCTCTCGTGAAAATTAGCATATTTTGTGGAAAATAGCAGTATTAGCAGATTAGCAATGGGAGGTGATTATAGATTTAGAAACATTTTAACATACCAAGGTTTCCTGCAACTTGATTTAATCTCAGATGTCCCATTTTGTATATGACAGATCTGCCCTAAACCAAATTTTCCACACATGTATAAAAATGTGTCTGAAGCAATATGGTATTTTCACTATATATGGTAATTTTCCATTACAGGGAACAAAGAGATGTTTTCATGCTAGTGCCAGTTACAGTGAAATAAATGTTACTTGATGTCAATTTCTGATTAAGTTGCCTCTGCTGCTATCTCCGTACCAAACAAAGAGAAAGCCACATTTTCAGATAGACTATGCTGTGTGTTGTACTTCAAGCCAATTCAATAAGACTATATGCTTCAAGAAACAAATATATATTAAAGTAATTGAAATAATAATATTAACCCTTTGAGTGCTGAGATTTTTCCCACCAAAATTTTAGTGCAACATTTTATCAATTTTAATGAATTTTTCTGGGATTTTTTTTAATTTTGGACCAAATGGACATCACATTTCACTGGCTACAGTTTCTTACCAAAATTTTTGGGAAAATGTGATAAAAATTGACTGGGGTATACTTTACAAAGGCAGCAAAAATTGACTTTGGCTCTCAAGGGGGTTAATTGTGTGGTCACATACTCCCATATGTACTGTTTTAGTTCCAAATTTGAAAGTCTGTCTTCAGTTTTTTAGCTGAAAAGCTATCATTTACTATTTCAGGAATTCCTAAGAAATTCCATAGAAATGTATAAAAACTAGGGAAGTAAGAATTGATGGTAGTGTTATTGTAAATATATCAACGATATGTAATGCGAGCGTATTCAAAAATCGCAAGAAAATACATCCATCAAAATCAGCAATTAAGTAATAATCCGAGTAGCTTTCATGATAATTGAGCCGCTAGATTATTGATATAGTGTCTCAAATGTAAACATGGTTTTCAAGAAATGCTATCAGTATGTATCGGTACATAAAAGATTAATGGATGTTCTAGTAATGTAATCATTACAGATAATTTATTTATAGCGGTGATATGGAATGATAAGCTAAAAGCTTTGGAGTAGATTTACATGTACACACTAAGCCCATACTCAGACCACACAGGGTTCATGTCCGGGCCTTTCAGTCTCGACGCTCTGATGAAACCTGAGTCAGAACAACCAAGAGATATTTTTGCACTCATTATGAGTATACCTGTCCACGTCACCCTGTGAAATTTGCGCTCGTAGCCTTTTTCTCCCCATGAATGGATTGCTGTGTATTCAATACAGAACTGAAGGAGAGTTAGGTCAGGAAGTTAAATGCTTGTTGAAAGCAACTTGTCAAGTTGAATATTTTGTCCAAGATTTCACTAATCATGTAAACGAGAAGTCAACTGAATTCGCTAACATTAGTATTCAATACATGAATGCTCTTCTGTGACTTAGTATTCACATTGCTTGAAGTTCTCAACCTTCCTTACAATTACAATATCGTACAACAGAGCGTTGAACCGTGTATCAACTGCAATCATAATATTCATTACCATGACAACTAAGTCAATAAAGGTGTTCTTTTTCGTGGGCATGAATAAAACCCAACTCCAGGTGTTGAATAATAATTTCTCAGGTTACAAACTGTTTGTACACCACTTAGGTGTAGGTACTAGGTCTACAGGGTTTCTTTTGAAAAAATACTCCAGGTGAAGAATGAAAATCTGTGTTTGTATGTCATAGTGAGTGATTGTCTAATTAGTTTTTTCCATCCAGTCTGGTATGAATGCAAGTAATAACTGAAGTTTCATTTCAGATTGGAACACTCCGTATTAGTAAAGTATGTAAATTGTAGCATTAATGTGAGACAACAATTACATGCGTTGAGCAACACAGCATCCAAAACGTCCTTGTGTGTTTTATTCAAGGCCTTCTGAAGTTCAAGTTTGTTTCCTTGGAAATAGCTGAAATAAATGACTTTTATGGCTTCATAAAATACCAGGGCCCTGCTTGAAATAACACTGTTTCATTTCATCAATTTCAAATTTATCATCAATTTATCAGACCCTTATGATTAAATAAGTTTGTGTACGAATTTTATGTTCATTTATTATATATAAAACTAATTTAAACTTGTGTTCAACCTAGAGACTGTTCCTAATTTTGATTGTTAAAAGGTAAAATTGATCAAGGCAATTCACAAGTCGAAAACAGTTTTGAACTAATGGGATTGACTTACTCCTTATTTCAGTAATAAACTTCCAATTTAGGTCCCCTGGTAGGGAATAACATGCTGCTCATAAGAGAAACCAACAGTCAATTTACCACAAGGCACGAAACTGAAAATTTAAAAACAGTCTCATTTAATATTTTGATCTCAGGAATAAATTTGACTCAGGATATTTTTCCTTTTGTGTGTAATTGTCCCTCGTTTCTCTGGTAGGCTTTTCTGAGTTTTATTTACCCAAACATTCGCTGGAATATGATATCAAAGCAAGTGACTGGAGCTAAGGGATGAACCGGTAGTTTCTTTGGAGGGATGGTCAATAATTTGGTAAAAGATTCGAGAGACAAATATTGTCACAACTATTTCTTCTACATTGATAGTTTTGTGTAAAAAATAGTGAAATGACCTAAAACAGAAAAAAATATGTGGCATCTGTCACCTACTTAAGAAAATCATCAAAGTCTTGTCTGAAGTGGGTTCACTTTGATAGCCCCCAAAGATCTAACTGGCCATCCCTTACAAGTGAAATTTACCTTTGGCCCATTTGCATTTACCGGTATTCAGCTGAGGTAGATAAGGAGATGAATTGTCAACACACTTATTCTTTGTTTTGAGATTGTTGGCAAACATTGGATAAAATGCTTCTTGGACAAAGGGTGTCAAGGGTTGTAGTATCACTCAACAGCAAAATTTCCTCAGTCAATATTGGATAAGACAATATTGACCAAATATTGCATAACTGCTAGCAAGGAAATACAAAACAAACAAACCTAGCAATTATAACTGTAGGTATATGCACCTTTTCTCTGCTGGTGTCAGAAAAGTATTTAGATAATTTTAAACTAGTACATGTGTTCATGCAGTTGTAACCGTAGTAATTTTTGGTTTACAGACCTGAAAATGCAGAGGTGCATGTAGACACTAGACCAATACCATTTTAAAACATCACATTTCAGTGTCAGTAATTATGTAATTTGTATCGCATACACATAGTACCTGTAGAGTGGTCACACATCCACAAGCTGCTGTCTATAAAAGTTAGTGGGTATAGCAATTATGTTCAACTGTGCTCTCACTGGCATCTAAACATTTGTAAACTACACAGCAAAATCAAAACTTTCAAATATCAGTAAAAATATGACCAATGATTTAAGGACATTTTCTTTTGAACACTATTTGAATTTTCGGTAGACGTTTCCCACTTTCCATAAAGGCAAACTATATGACAAATACTGTTATATTTCATTAATACCAATATTCTCAGATGACAAAAGCTGTGTAGAACAAACAGCCTCAGATACAGAAATTGTGAATCAGTTCAGTGAAAGATGTAAATTGGTTCTGAAAAGCTTTCATCAATGGATATCTAGAGATACAAATATTAAAAGGGGGTCATATCTTAAACCCTATGTTCATTCTACACCATGGTTCCGCTGAAAGTCACAGAGTGCTGTGACCCTACACACTGTACTTTGTACGGCAATTTCATTAACAGTTTAGTAAATGTCTACTGGTGTGTGGTGTTTCTGTATATGAAGTATTATCCTAAGGGCAGGCAGTGTTTGCTCTTCTGGTCTTTGTAATTTCATATAGCAATATAAAAAGTGACCTGGTCATAAATTGTAAGTGCACTGTGATTTCTTCATATTTAAATGTAGACAAATATGATTATTGTAGTGTTGAAATTCTTTCTTGTAATTTGCTAATGGATATTTCTCATCATTTTAGTTCCAAACTGTGCACAGTGATCCCAGATTTTTATTCCTTATTATTAAAGAGAATGCATGGTTTCAAGTTTCCTTGCAGAAAATTTGATCAAAAGTTTTGAATTTTCAGTTTCACAGTGTGTATAAACTCAACTTCAAATTGCATGTAAAGATACTAGACAGTGCAGAAAGTGTCTTTCAAAACTGTCTCAACTGTGCTGGAAGTATTATTGTCCACATAAATTTAATATCTGTGCTCTCTTAACCTGTTCACCCCCCCCCCCCATTCCCTGTAAACAGGTCCGCAATCACCATTGATATCAATGGCTTTGGGACAAACCATGGTGGTAAAGGTGTTAAAGTATTACACACATGGAGGATATATACAAAGAAAGATGGAAGTGAGTGTGGGAGATAGTCGGAAATAAGATCACCACAGCGCCTATGTGCAGTCAGTCTGTCAGTCTGAAACTTGACCGGAAATCCTTGAGTGAAAAAGCTGTTTATTGTAAGGATAAGCTTGCCTGTACATTATCACGTTACAGTCTACAGAACTGCCTGGTGACTCAATGGTGTGTTCGTGTATGTCACTACAGTATTGTGTTTGGTCCGACCAGAGCACACCTATGGACCTTCTTTGATATTTAGATTTCTTGATTGTATCGCGGTCCCACCCAACCATGTGGACGGATTGTGATTATGTTTAAGAGTTGATGGGATTCCAAATTGAGAGAGTCATTACTTGAAGGTTGTCTTTCTATTAATTCTAAATTGGATTGACAGAACAGATGACACACTTGTCATCCGGTTTAATCCCACTTGTAATTGCACAAATAGGTATAGCATAGGTGTGATTAACATCATGATGTACAAATGTTGTAATTGTATAGAGTGGAATTTTACAAATACAATATTATAATCACGTTACTTTCAAGTAGCATCTCTGAAATCCTCAGAGGGATAATGAGATTTCTTTATTTAAATGACTTGTTGCTGCCCTTTTAATGGCATCTGAATTGAAAACAAAATGTCATTTTAATATCACGGCACACTTTACAGCCGCTGCACAGATATGTAATGGATATTTTTGTTCATAGGTCACTGGTAAGAAAACACCTTTTGTGCCTGTAACGTGATTAAAGCAACTTTTGTCCACTTGCCCACAGCAACTGAATTTTAAATAGTAGCGTGTGTTTATATGCAGAGTCACAAGATAGTACAGAGAGCTTTAATCACAACCAACCATTGTAGTATTTGTCCATTCATGCCTCAAGCTACAGAGACTGTTGTACAGGATTAAGTTGAATTACTCAATGACATCTACCTCAAGCAGGCAGCTGGTGCAGCAGCAGCTGCTTAATTATATCTGAGAAAAACCTACTTTACAATTTGATCATTTAGTTACGTTTCAAGTAACATGCCGAGGTGACAACATTCCGGTATCCCATGGCAATCTGTTACGTAGTTATATAATTTTATCCTGAATGGCCAACAGCAGTAGCAACTTGGAAAGAATCAGTCATGTACAGTATGCGTCTCTGCCAATTCAATGGTATGAGTTGTAGTTGGTGGAGACCTATACATAACTGATCTTTTAGTCTTTGGCTACGACTACAACTCCGAAATACAGAAAAACTAGAGTGTATGCAAGAGTTTGTAGCCCCTCCAGCAGTAATTTTCAAATTGAGTACCCTTAGGACAGTGGATAATTTTACTTAATGACACAGAAATAAGATCCACGTTAAAAAGCACAGCTCAGTCTAAAAATAACTCCGGCAGTGATTGGTGTGTGAACTTTGCACTGCTTTGAGTGGTTGTCAGTGCTGATGCCTTTGTAATCATATTGGAAATGTAAATAGCGTTGTGACTTGTGGCACAGAACAACCTGCTAGAGTCAACCGGTAAATACTGATACAGCCAGCTACTTGAAACAAACGGGTCTTCAACAACTCATTGGCACTGGAAACTGTGTTGCTAGATTGTCGCATTGAGCGTGTTTATTCTACCAGTGATGTAAAGTCTGAATTTTTTTCAACCTCAAACACGGTGGTGACTCGGTGGTAGTGGATTACGCGGCAAGAACCATATCCTGTGTTGGAGCTTCCCCCCACCTACTTACAAGATGAGTAACCCAGTCTGAGTAGGTAGGTGTGTCTTCAAGGCTTACATCATTGTACTCAGTGGCCAGTCATTTCCGAGGACCAAACCAATGTGTGCAGCGTGTTTCACAGACAAACTGTATTACAAGACTTTGCTGTTTGCTGTTGCTGAAGATATATGTACCTGTCTGTAAAATCAAGTTGAGCGTCTTGATTCTGTGCCTGCTTTTTAATCAGTGAAGTTCAACAACAACATGTGGACTTTGGAAGGAATTCAACTGTCATTGACCTTTGTCAAGAGTTTTGCCAGTGTGTAAAACTGTCACCTCAATGTCACAAGCTTGACGTGCATGCGGAATTTCTCAAGGTAACGCTGTTAGGGTACTTGGATTGGAATCATTACAAAGCTGTGAAAAGCGTCACCATTCTGTGAGAACTTGGAATAGTTCCAACAATTATGTGAAAGAAACTGTTACAGTTTAACAACATACCAGTAGAGTTGGATTCTTATCAAGGAAGTCAATGGGACTCTGAAAACATTGAATGAAGTTGATTATTTTGTAACAATATGAATGTTACACTGATTATACCAAGTACAAGTAACATATCTGACGTGGAGGAAACAACTCAAGCCCTTCCGTTGTATGTCTTGATATTACAAATAACACTGGTTACTCTATTCTGTCTGGTTGGAATATTTGGCAATGCCATAACAATTATTGCTGTAATTCGTTTCCCGTACATGAGGAATTCCACCAATATTTTCATCACAAACCTGGCACTTGCAGGATTTCTTGTATGCTCACTCATCATGCCGCTATTTCTGATAAGTCTGAGCTACGAGGGATGGCCTTGGGGTGAAGTTTTATGTGCGCTTGTTGCTACGGTGACTATAACATTCTTTGAAGTGTCTCTGCTTACACATCTGTGCATTGCTGTGAACCGATACGTGATTGTCAGCAAGCGGCGAGCACTGACACAGAAAATATTCAAACTTCGAAATACGGTGTTGATATGTGTGGGAGTGTGGCTGTTCTCCGTACTGCTTGCACTGCCCCCTCTCATTGGATGGGGTTCGTATGAGTTTCAGGAAAATGTCCACATGTGTCTGGCGAAGCAGCCGGAAAGTTTGAGCTATTCCTGGTTTATATGCATTCTATGTGCTGTTATTCCGGCCGTTGTAATTGTCATATGCTACATACGGATTTACATTAACGTCAGAGCCAGCTCTCGCCGCTTAAAGAACAATGAATCAGTCGCCAGGATCTCATACGAGGTCACGGGAACCAGTAATTGTGAACTTGAATTACCCCGGGAACATGAATCAGACAGCGTCTTTGTGACAAAGGAGGATGATGCCAACAAGAATGACTATAAGAGAGGTGATTATTTTCAGAAAAGTGTGAAAATGAGAACAAGTTCAGTCAGTTTCAGTGATGAGAAACACAGCAATAACTCATCTGTGGATTATCCTTCAAGAAAACTGCCAAGAGATTCCGGAAACTTCTCAGCAAAAACTGTAACATCGACTCCTGAGAAGTCGCTGTCAAAAATTGATATCATCATAACAAATCCAGGAGGGGAGGAGATCTCGAGGATCTGGGACGATGGAGAAACGCGATTCGTCATTGGCAATGATGATGAAATTTACGAAAGTAATGATAAAGATTGCAAGTCAGTGAATGGGATTGATGAGACAGAACTATTGCCAAGTGATCATAATTCATCTTTACATCCCATAGTGGGTCACAGCAGCTCATCAAACAATGTGGAATCCCTGGAAAATGGTCAGGAACACATCAAATCCAAAGAAGATAAAAATCGCCGCGTGTCGTGTGTAAGCAACGTTTCTCAGCTAAGCTGCAGCAAGGAGCTCAAAGTTGCGGTGAACTTGTTCATTATTTTTGTGGTGTTTTGTTTGTTGTGGCTGCCATGGCTAATCATGTTGCTGATGTCAATCTTTTTAATTCCTCCTCGACCATACAGCATTATTACAATGCTGCTTTTTTTTCTCAACCCAGCTTTGAACTGCTTATTCTACGCCTGCAGAAACAGTAATTTCAAAAAGGCGTTCCATCAAATGTTTTGCTGCCACGGTAAACAAATGTCTTAAATAGTTTTATTTATTTTCCAGTAATTTATTTTTCTAAATGTGAATATATTTGATAAATTGTAACTTTGAATTTACATCACAAGAAATATATTACACTATTGATATGTATTTTGACTGAGCACACCATTTTTCTGTTGTAATTTTACTAAAGCCATTGAAATTACACAATAGAATTTGGAACCAATAGCTGAAGAAATCCTAGCCATGAGGCAAGATACAACCTTTTGTACATAACAATTTAATTTTATTCTGCCAGCAAATACACTGCTTGCATACCTGTACTCATATGAAGACATTTTACACAAAACTGTAGACTGCCTTTTATTATCAGTACAAATTATTAACAACAGGAATTTTTAAATTGTTACATAGTAACCAACATTGCACAGACATGAAATGGATTGGTACTCAGCAATCCAAAGTTGCAACATTGTCGCAAAATATTCACAGAACAAGTTGATTTTGATGAATTCAAAGTTGTTACATTGTTGCAGTCAGCAAATAGAACAATTCATAAACTGCCAATATGGATCTGCCAATAAAGTTGTTTTAAAGGGATATAGTCGTCGGAACTGCGCCTGTGCGAGTTTCTTGTTTACAAACAATGCATTTCGTGCACGATATCAAGATGCACCTCATCATCATAGCTGCAACATTTAAATTATACGATGATAGATTATGACAGACATGTTTTAACTGTCATCTATCGCCATTGTGCCTTGGATACATTGTTGCCATGGGTCGTATGGGTCCCATACGACCTTTGAGCACAGTTCCGACGACTATATCCCTATATCCCTTTAATGACTATACTTAGAATCTCATCATTCTTAACAGTTATGATTGTAAAAAGTTCACCAGACAGATATGCTACAAATAAGCTCTGCAGAATCAATACGGGATTCTCAGAAACACAGATTTCGGTGAATAGAAAGCAGAAATATGGCATCACATAGTTCATTATCGCAGCAGTTGCTTCTGGGCCATGCCCTGTGAAGCTGTGTACCGTAATTTTCCATCCATTTATTAGATTTTTCCATGAAATCAAAACCAGGGCTACTTTTTGAAAGGCTTCTTACGAGTGTTGTATGCCAGATTTTTATAATGTTATCAGCAGGAATTGTAATTGAAAATATCCAAATGAAAAATACCAGTAGTATAGTAGTGTACTATGAATATTTGAAGTGTGAATATGACCCATTGAAAGAGAACGTCAAATGAAATATTGATTTCAAACACCAACTGCGAGAGTATAGTATGATAACCACGGTGTGCTTTCATTAATTTATCAAGCCTGTTGTGAAAACAGCTTTAATAGCTTGAAACATCCTTTACAGCAAGATATGTTTGCTTTTTTATCGCTAATCATGAACTTAATTAGCCAGGCTAATCAGACCGCCCTGTTGTTTTACATGATGAATTTCACTGTGAAATGGATTTTGAAGAGAGTTCATTCTGTGAAGTTGTTATGATGTTTTCATTAAATTACAATCCAGAGTAAACCAGACTCATGCTGAATCAATAATTTCAATAACTTGAATTCCTACATTAAGTACTTTCCCCCAAGCTGTTTATCTCATTACCATATGAGGTCATGTAGGACAAACCAATTCCGACTTTTCTAGTTTTGATTAATCTTTTCTTCTAGTCTGGATGATCACAAACTCTCATCAGTAGAGCATAAATATTTATTTAGGTTAATACATGCACAAATGGTACAATATCTTCTAGCTGATACAAAAACACAAAAAGATGCCCTTTAATGAACATAAACCATTTATATAAGGTTACTTAAGGTAGTATGCGCATCAAAAATGAAAGACTTCAACTTTTGTTCAAACTTTTCTCAAGTAATCTTTCAACTATCCTCTTTCAAAATCGTGAATAAAAATTGGGGGTCACAGTGCAAATTTTTGTACTAGAGAAACAAATTACCCAAGATTTACAGATATCTGAAATTCAAATGGCCGCCATCCTTGTGTTAACTTTATGGAGGAAAATAAATTTTTTGATTTTCAAAAACTAAGAAGGTGAAAAATTTCTTACACCCAAGGGCTTTAAAATGAACCCCAACAAGTGGTAGATCAGAAAAGAATTGTGAAAGTTTGAGAGTCTGAATATCTGTCCCCGAGTATATAAACCTGCGTCAGTTTTCAGGTCAATGAATAGCGGAGAATTCAAAGTTAAAGTTCATACCAAATCAGGACAAGGAGAATTAAAATAAAGGAGGGGAAAAGTTATTCACAAAATTACTTGCGAAAAAGCCTAGAATAGAGAAATATAAAAATAAATAAGTACTTTGAAGAAAATCAAACTGTCCAACTCTATGGTATGGTATCTTCTTTCATGTTTGTCTTACATTACAAAAAGATGAAAAACCTTGAACATCAAAACACAGAAATGTTTTCTTTTAAGATTTTCTCAACTCATGTTTTCTTAAAAAATTAATTTAGCATGGTAGAACTTTACTTAAATTATGTATTCTGCTCTAAAAAGTAAAAAAACAAACGTCCAATAGATGATTCATACAGTTTTCACACCCCCCCCCCCCCCATCACCACCACCACCTATAGGGGCACCCATGTTTATAAAAAATAACGTTCCTTGTTTGAGGGATAACCGATGCTAATTTCAGGGTAGATATATAATCTTATGACAATCTAATGTTCATTGAAGATTCCTATTATCTACATGTACCTTCCAATCTCTTTTACATCTGTAGGGCTACATTAGTTGCCATAGTTACCATATGCCGAAGCAGATGATTGAGAAAATCTATCAGATAAACTCCAAGCAGAAAGGATGAAACGTGATATAACATTTTATGAGCCATGTCATGCTATCATTGCCATTTTACTGTCTGTCAATAACTTATCAGTTTGGTTTATGGTTTTGTATATCCAGTACCATGTTTCCATTCTAGATAGACAGATACAAATATGCAAATGTCAAAACGTCTTTTGTTTTAGTTTTACCTTTCCTTTCTGCTTTGTCTGTAAAAATTAGAAAAATTAAGGTTTTTTACGTGACTTGTGCTTCAATTCCCATTGCGATGTGTGCAAACCATTGAATACAACTTCATAATATTTAGTGGTGTACTATAAACAGATCTATCTCATACCTTGAATTGTATTTCTGGGATTATGTATAGTTGTGGTTAGTGCTAGCTGACTAAATCTCAAACGCACACACTCACACTGACCACAAAGTCAACTTACCAGAGGTATACAGCTGCCTGATCTTTTGGAAATCAACCAGCAAGATCTTTAGAGCTCGCCTCTTCCTTTGCCTTTTACGTTCCATGGAAGCCTGCTGATGCATTGTACAGTTTTAAGTCAGTGTTTCTTCATATAGATGGGTACCCGTTAAATGTACATGTCATTATGTAGATTTTTATTGAAATTGCCATTGATATAAAAGTGTTACAATGAAATATTGAAGTGTTTCGAAGAAAGACTGTTGGAAAGACAGTCAATCTTTGATGAATTTATACAGTAAAACTATTGCTGGTGTCAGGGTTCAGGGAGATTAGAGTAATTAATGACAAACCACCCATGGAGTGTTTGTATCAAATCCATCATCAAGGGTATGCTATACACCAATCACACCTTGGGATGTACTGAAAACAGTACTGATACAATTCAATATCTTCCGCATCAGTTGAGCTCTTTAGTTGCTATGGTTACAAGTTTATAGAGGAGACTGAAAAGTTCTCATCAGTTTTTGTACAGAAAATACAGATTTGATTTGTGATGAAAGATATAATGGATCGTTGATTCCACTGCTGATGCTAAAGTCTGTCAATAACAGGAGTTGCTTTTTTATGGTCGATAACATGTGAGATACCTGTAACAGTTTATTGCACTCAGCTGTGTCTATGTTATGAGGTAGATTAAACCTTACAACCAAATCCAGTCTTTTGAAGTGCAAGCTATCATACAATCAGATTCAATCAGTTGGCAACAGCAGTCTGAGTGACATTCTGAAACTATCACATGGTTGTCAGACCCTGGAGCAAGAGGGTCTATGATTTAGCCTGGTTATCAACATCTAGCAAAGCAGTGTTTAATTCCTGTACACTGGTTGAGGCAGTATCAAACATCTTCCTGCATCTTGTTGTCTTTTCTACCTCTCCATATTGGCTCATCATTGTATAAAGTTTATAAAAACACTGAAAATAATTGTGAATTTTTAAACAATGACTCTTGATAGTGTCTTTTGCCTTTTTGGTGAGGTCAGAGACGGCTGTCATAGCCAGTCACACTGTGACGAGCCCATTAGCATCATCAGTCCGGGTTATGTCCATAGAGAGGATATTACGATTGACCAATCAGTGAACCTACCGCTGCCAACGTCATGAATAATTAACCATGCAAACCTTGGCTCGTACATTGCAACGAGTTTGGAATTTTTCGGCTTGATTTCGCCCTTTATTTTTAGCACTGGGTAGTTTTTAGATGTAGACATTACGCAAAATGTTCAGTACGGTCGAGATGGTGACCGACACAAGTGGTTAGTACATTGAAAATTACTTATTTGGATGAATTTTCTGGCCGGGTACGGCTCCTAGAAATCAGCATTTGACCCTCGTAAATCTACAGTAAGTTATTTGTCGCCAAATATCGCCTATTTTTACTCAAATTTCAATTTAACCTTGCCATCTGCAGTATGGAGAATGTTTCAAGCTTTGCAAAGATGGGTCAACTGTTTTAGTCGGTCATCGGAGCACGATGGAGCACGATTTTTTCGATCACCATGCGTTGCCCGGTACGATTGACCCTTCGCTCAGAAAAACGCGCGCCGGATCAATCGCCGAGAAGTTAACCAAAAGCTGGAAAAGAGAACAAAAAACGTCCAATAACTCTTTGTCGAATATGGTCAAGGGTAAAGAAACTCAGAAAACTATTTCTGAAGAAATTTTAAAATTTTTAACACGGTAGAACGTCGCCAATCGACTGGAGCTAAGATACTTCCGGGTAGCCAACAGTCTCACTCGATCAGTGGATCTGTCAGGTCATATCGCGATCTGAACAAAGTGAACCAATGTAACCTTTGACCCTTGTTACATATACAGTACGTGATTGGTTCTTGCCTTAATTTCATTACATATATGGTACGCCATTGGGTCTTCCCTACTATCCTCTATATGGATATAACCCGGACTGATCATAGATGTTGGTACATTGATGGACCACATATGCAACTACATGGCTTATCTGACAAGATCCGTTCACCCAAACATTTTAGAATAATATCAATTGGTCTTTAATTAGTATGCATCTTGAAAGTGAAAGAATTAAACTTTTACTCTCACTTCCCTAAATGAAACTTTCAACCACTTTCTTGTTGAATCAAAAATCAGGAGTCACCATGCAAAGTTTCATATTTATATTGATATTTGAAATTCAAACTGACTGCCATCCTTGTGTAACTCAATTTTTCGAAAAACTGATTCAGTGAAAAGTTCTATTACACCAAGAGCTTTAAAATGAGCCTCCAGAAAAGCAGCGTAAAAATTGAAGAGTCAGAATATCTGTCCCCGAGGCGCATTCTACGTACTTCAACTGAGACTTGCAAAATGAACCAATCAGTAAATCTTTACAGCAAGACAAGATTGCAATAATGTGCTATTCAGCTGACTTGATGCAGAATCTGATTCTATAATAGTATTGGCTTTCACTTGATTAAAACCACTCTCCCATTTCTTCTAAGTGTGATCACTTTGTAAATCTTGTAGCCTCAGCAATAATCATGTCCTCACTGGGACTCATCAAATGAACAACCTTGCACTTTGGTTTTATTCACCAGTATTCTTGTCTTGATGTCCTACATTTCTTTTTAGTAATTGGCTGAATATAAATTGTAAATGTTTGGTCTTAATATCAATGTAAGGTGTAGGACATACTGTTTTTGCCCTGTCAGCTACAAACGTCAAAAATCATTCATTATATTACCATGCCCTGCCCTTTGCACTTTGATTGGTCGAGCTGAACCATGTGATTGACCACAAATACACAGTAATGGTTTGTTTACATGCCCGTGAATATGAATAATAAGATTAACAATCAAACTATCGTGACTTTACAGCTCAAACGTAAATCATAATCAACCGCAAAATAAAATGGAGCACTTGTACATGTAGGTCAAGTTGAGATACTTTTTTCTGAAAACATCTCTGTATTTGCCAATTTTTTATAGCGCGCGTGACAGTGTGTCGCGTATTGCTCAGTTTCTGGGGCCCAGTTTTCATTCACTCCTGAAATTTTCAGAAATTTTGACGGTTTTCTTGGGTTCTCTGATAATATAATGGAAATAACAAACTCCGCTCTGACCATTAACGTTTATTTATGGGCGTGGGGTCGAGGAAAGCCAAATTAATGGGCTCGGCAAGACTCGCCCGTTGATTTTTGGCTTTCCTCTCGCCCTTGCCCACAAATAAACGTTAATAGCCAGCGCGTCGCCCGTTATTTCTATAATATTTAACACCAGTGCGTCAAATTGATGAAAGACTTGCCTAGCAACTATCAGGCAAGTGTTAGACCTTTGAACTTGACTGCTTTGGTGAAGACTTAGAATATCACTGTCAGAACACCTTCCTGGAAAAGGTCAAGGTTGCAGTTCATGATTTACAGCTACCGGCCTCTGAGTGTTCTAATCCAGGATATTTTCCAAGTTCACCTACTTAGCAATGTCAAGGAATATAAATGGGCAGTTATACTATCGGGTCGTTGTTCACTCTAACAGCTGAGCAAGTTTGCAAAATCCCTCACAAGACTTCATCATCATTGATGCCTCAATAGATAATTTATCAATGTCAAGTCTTGCTGCGAAGATGAAAGTTTTGTTTCTTCAAGATAAGATAGATACCATGAAAATCCAAGCAATAACCTGGCCTAAGAATCCAGTGTCTAATTAATTAAATTTTGCCCAAAGGTGAATGGCAGATAAAGGAAAAGCCAGAAGATGACGCATCCATCGTGGTAACGTTAGATCGGATGATTAATTTCCTGTATTGACTTTTATCAATGAAATTACTCGGTGGAACAGCACATGGGTTACTTTTGATTTTAATCTGTTTGATGTGCAGTACTTGTACATCAGTAGTTCAACATATCTAATCAGAAAGCTTTCACATATCAAGCCTCATTAAGTGTTGTTATATGTGAAAGTTCAATAATCTGTGGTCAACCCCCATACACGTATTGGATCGCTTGTTACCCCATATATCTCAGCAATCAGAAGATTCCTTCAGTATGCTTTCTCTAGTCATCATGAATCAACATTTGTTAGCATTGAACTAAACTAGCTATCACAGCACATATGCTCAGTTTTCGCAAATTCATTTGTTATTTTAACTTTCAACTTTTCCCATGAAATTTAGAGACTGGAAAGTGACAAATTATTGTTGTTTTGTGTGTGTGTGTGTGTGTGTGTGTGTGTGTGTGTGTGTGTGTGTGTGTGTGTGTGTGTACATACACATTCATATGCAAATATGATAGTTTATACAATTGGTGATAATAGCGTCTCCTTGTCAACCTTCAATTCATTGATGAAGTGAATGAGTTTCAACATGTCTGTATTTGTGTGGTCAAAGTTTCACCCTTTTTATCAGACTATTTTGGTATAACCCAGTTATATCCAATAGTGAGGTTGTGACCTGTACACAGTGACACAGGGGGTGAAAGGGCTTGTAGAATACCTCGTACCAGTCACCGTCAGGAAGTCATACCATAGGAGGGAATCAACGAGTACCTTTTACCCAGTGGATATCCCGAAACATCTGCAAACATACATATCAAAAATTGAAATTGGCAATTTCTTCAATGTAGTCATTTGAGGCAATACATCAAGGGGAAATGTTGAATTTCAAGGGGGTCAAAGTATACACAGTAATAGAAGCAGCAAATGGGATATACTGTGGTAGCATATGCTAACTTTAACGATTAAATTCCCAGAATTTAGTCACAACTGAATAAACAGATCTGATTTTCAAGCATTAATTCTTTTCTTAGGAAAGTAATATTCACATAAAACCTCTGAATACTGTAACTGTCTGTATTTATTTCGGCATATTTACTGTATTTTAACTGGTCCATTTTATAAATTTTTTTTTATGTTTTTTTAGGCCAATTTTTTGTGATATATTTGCTGTTTTTGATGAAATTACATTTACTTTGCCTGTACATCATAGCAGGTCCTATGCTCTCTGTGTTTTCACTAATTGCTCTCCCCAGGGAGAAAATTGACAGAATTGTAGAGAAGTGTATGATAGAAAACTGGGTGCATTGTCTGTGGGTGGGGGGATTGGTGGATGGATGGATAGTTGGGTGGTGGGTAGATGGATGGATGGATGGGTGGGTGGATGGATGGATGGATGGATGGAGGGATAGATGGATACATGGTTGGACGGAATTCTGGTTGCCATTTTGGTTGGTAGGTAGCTGCAGTAGGTTTGGAAGTGGGTAGGTGATGCGATCAAAGTGGAGAGGCAAATACCGGTAGAGCATGGTGAATGGACCGATAGAGTGTGGGTGAGTGGCCTTGAGTGGGATGGATGCATGGATGCAGCGTTTGGTTGATGGATGAAATAGATGATAACTTTATGATTGGACACAGGTTGGATTGGTACCATACATGCCAATAGATAAGTTGTTAAATGTAAAGATGGATGAATGGTTGTCTTTGCTTGCTGACTGAAACATTTATTGTTTTCAAATGAAAGCAAAGGTTTGTAGAAAAAAAGGACAAATGTTTTTATACAACGGTTACACCATTAAATGAAGATTTCACAATTTTACAAAAGGTGCCCTTTAATTTCTCATTTCAAGGCAGAAATGGAATGAGATGGAGACTAAGTAAATTGTATCATATTACTGCATTCACAATGAAAACAATGCTTCTTGGTAAATTTAAAAAGTACTTTGACAACATCACATCAAGAAACAATCATGTAAAGGAAATCAATTCGAATTTGAAATATTGGCAATAGGTAATTGACCCATCTGACAAAGATATGTAAACACTCCTAACATCTAAATAAATGTTTCATTACATGTTACCATAGCAACACAATGTTTCTTTTTTAGATCAATAGTCTACAGTTTCAGTCCATTATCAACTATATTATCAACTGCAGGACCCGTAGTTTAGTTTCACCCAGACTCAAGGACTGTTCCTATCATCTTTCAGCACAGAATTGCATTAAAATTTACAGCTCAATTCCCACACAGGGGACTCTGAGAGTTGTATTTCATTGAGTAATTTTCTGTGAATTACGCCTTCCATCTCCTCTTGACTCAATAATGATCAGTTTTTTATTGTTATTTGAGCTGTTTAATGGTTTCACACGTGATATACACCGTGCCCAGCTTCTGCAGCTCTATGCACTGGCTCTGCTGTATCTCTCCCAGGACTGTCAACAATTGTATCAATATATAACTGTCAAATGCACACTAGAGCTATCTATATGAAGTTGTAAATTTGCAAAGTTGTACAATGGTTTAACAACAATACCAGTGTCTCGTATACATCTCCATTGATAACAATTTATATGCCTGCAGAGTGTGTATATTTTAGGTAGCGTCTGATTTGTAGTTCAATAAAATGTAAGGGGTTGACCATTTAACCTTGGGGGGGCAGTCAAAAATGGAAAAGGCACAGAGCAAAGACTGCTGCAAAAATATTGGTGACTATGCTGCTCTTTCAAGGGAAGATGATTAAATGTGAATGTCAGCCAAGAGAAGTGTGGAAGTGGAAAATATGTATGTTTATGTACCATGTGAATGAACAAAACTTTGTCAAATTGTTTAACATGACAAAAATTCCTAAAATAATCAGTCTGCTTACTGTACCCTCCATAGATCTAAATGATTCGTCCCTTATTACAAACAAGTTTTTCTTCTATTATCCAATCTCTTTAGATTATTTTGAACAATTTCTTGCAGGTTTTGTATAAATAACAGCAAACCATTACTTATAATCTGCAACACTGAAATTTGTCTTTAATTTTCTCAGGTTGATTAAACTTTAAAGATATTACAAGCTGTGATAGTAAACTTCAAGTTCTAAGAAACAACTCTTGGCTATGACACGTGAATTCTTTGGCAAAAGATTCTTGGAGTCTTGAAGTATAACCTAGTACAGGTATCACCCATGGATGATATTTATTTGGGGATTTGTTTATTTTGTTTCACTGCTGTCGTTATGATGACAAAAATAATTTGATAATCTTTCAATTAAAACTAATGGCAGTACAAAGTGCATGAAAAGTGTTTAAACATTAACAGGCTGGTGGGGTGGGGTTCGTTGTTTAAGATAGCTTCAAATCAGCTCTTGAATATCATGTACTGTAAGTAGAGTTTTAGAACAAATATGATCACACAAGACCTTTGATGAAGTGAGTAGAAATAGTAACAATGCTTAATATTACATTCTGGTTGAATCTTGTGAAATACTTGGGTTATGTTTCTGACTCTTAATGGTTGTAAGATTTTCAGAATATGCATAATGATTGGAATAGATAGCATGTGGTGCTGAATCCCTTCATCACCAATGGTTTAACCCAAACCCTGCGATTTCAATTGTGAATGAGGATCTCTATACAGACAAACGGGGATAAACCGTTTATGCAATTTTGATGTGGCAAAAGATAATTAAACAGTGCTTGTATTGGCTGGTTTACTGGATTGGTTAGTTTCTGTTCACGTCTGTAGACCTGCTGAAACTACAGCATTTCAAATATGGCTGGCAATGAAGACGTAGTGGGGATATAACTGTTGTCAAATCACCAATGAAGAAGACAGCTTTCATAAGTACCTAGCAACATCCTAACTTCACCATGAGTATGTTCAAAATGAAAATTTGGTGAAATCAAATCAACAAGATCATCACTTCAGATAAAATGAAAATTGTGATAACCTGGCTTACACAAATATTATTTAATAAAATCAGAGCATTTGTTGGAGCACGGTCTTTTGTGGAGTGACTGTGGTTTTAGATAAAATTATCTTGGTTCACTTGTAATTCAGACATCTGTTTTGCCTTTCCAATTGAACTATTAAATGAGAATTCTGCAAAAATATTACACATCCCAATTTAATAAGGCGATTTTGAATTGCGTTATCACAATTTTCATTTTATCTGAAAATGGTGATCTACATTCAGAGAATGCAGGTTCAAGTCGTAGCAAGATTACATCTTGTCTGTAGCAGACAGTTTGATCACGGTGCATTAATGTCATGATTATTTTTGCCGTTTGGTATTTTAGAATCCGAGGCAAACTTCCAGAATTATTACACTGATCAGTACACACACCAACAAATCAAGCCGCGTACCCAAGATTCACCTTCCAAACTTTATTAAAAAGCAATTTAATGTAGCCTTCAATGTGACATAAATTGGGCTAAAGTGGAATGGATACTTGTCAAAATTGATATAAAGGTTTGAAACATCTGGCATATACCAACCTTGGCGATGTAGGCGCCGCAAAAATATTAAAGCAAATTACACAGGGTGTACCTAAAGACACATTCATCAGCTTGCTTCATTAGTAAGTGAGAGAATTTTACATCTTTTACTGCTTATTGCTACTTTATTTTCCTCAAAGTTAAGTGGATTGAAGGTCGTATAATCTGACGGTGCCTTTGTGGGGATTTCATCAGTATCCTGACGCCCATTTTTCATTTGGTGCATTTTGCTGTAATTAGTGCAAGTACAGAGTGGCCTAACTGGGTACTGGTTCAACCGCTTGAAGTCTTCAACGTCTAGTGTATGTCATCAGTTGATTGACTCTTGTACAGCCATTGCTCTAAAACTGAGCTATACAAAATGATTTTGAAGTTCTGTGATAGACATGCAGATGTAAATTTTGGTCTAAAATTATTTATGAAAGACTGTTGGAAATTGTGCACACAATGCATGAAAAATGGTTCTGTAGTTAGTACCAATAGTTTTATTAAATAAAATAATCACATTGAGAAATTCAGCAAGCATTGAACAAAGGTGAAAAATGAAAAGATTTGACTAAATTTCCACCGACACTGCACCAGTACCATGTGCATACATGTGGTTCTGTATTCAATAATTAACATACAACTGCAATCATTGCTATGCAACTTGTGTTTTCTTTTTTTTCAACTAGAAAACATTAAGTTTTTCTTTATCATCAATGCCACCATTCTATGGTTACTCAAAGCTTGCAACTCAAAAATTTCTCAAATGTCCATCCCAACTTAATGTGCTTGAAATATTACAGGCCCCATGGGTGTTTTACAAAAATAACAAGGTAATTTTACGGTGAGTCCCTTCATCCCTGCCATGTGTATGGAGATCTAACCAGGGTGTTTTAAAGTGGAGGAATTTAATTAAATCTTTGGTCAAATATCTTAGAATTTTCTGATTCTATTCTTTGAATTGTAAATTTTTAAGAAATCTAGAATAAAAATACATAGAACACCAGTAAAAGTCTTGCTTGAAATGTATGTACAAGACTTTGTGTGTGGACAGTCATGTGATGGATTAACCCAGAGTCCAAAACCAGTGCAAAGCAACTGATTCAACCAATTGATCAGATTTAATCACCATGTTTGTTCAGTGCAAATATGTTTCTATAAACGCAGTAACAACATTTGTGGATCCAATGCAAACAGTTGCCATTCCGCATTAAGAACGACATATTGTTGTAACATTGGTGAAATTGGAACAGTCAAGAAAATAATGGAACAATAAATTATAAATTTGGATGAGTCAGACACATTTGAGTACAGTTATTTTGATGAGAAGGTCTCAATCGGTTCATGATGAGAAAATCAGACTATTGATGAGTGCAGCTATCTGATGAATTGGATGAATTGATCTTTGAGTATTTCTGTACAGGATTTAATGGCCTATGAATAAATAAATAATTTACCAAAGTTTAGGAGGTGGGCCATCAAATCGTGAAATTGTCAGAGTTCAAGATGTGAGTAGGTTATATGTCTGTTGAGATTAGTCTTTGTGTATATGTAGCACAGATGGTTGACATTCACAAAGCCAACATACATAAAAACACACTCAGAATGTTCGATAATCAGTAAATCTAATAGTAGGCCGGTTCACAGGCATACAGTCAGGAGTTTTTGTAAACAAAATTTGACTCAGCTGATGCAATCAAGCAAGCAAGCTGTTGTTGGTCAAAATTTAGGCAATTTTTTCCCGGTAATTGATGAGAAACCTTCCTGGAATCAAAATCATTGGTCATCATACCCAGCCATGATCCGAAAATGATCATCGCAATTGAGTGTTAAAGAGATCAAGCAACATACAAGCCAAACAAATGCCAGTAAACGGAAAAGAGGTAAAACAAGTCACATTATAAAGTCAATACGAGATAGATGTACGATTCATCCCATGTAAAACAAAGAAGTGATGTCAAATGTTTCGAAAAGAGTGAGCACTTCCTGCTCCATATGTGGTACCTGCTGTGTATATCTATGTAATACAGGAAATGGTCACTACATACCAATATCAGCAATTGTATTTAATGTAATTTAGCATTACTATAGGTGAACAAAACCTGAAACAACTGATTGGAAGAATGCACAGGATGAACGAATGCAAGAAAGCTGTGAAAGGTTACCATTTTCTTTCATGATATCACAAATTACGCATTTTGAAATTCAGGTCTTCTATTACAAGACATGCAATGTATTGATTGTGTATCAACAATGATCTAGGATACACAAGATCACCAGACAATGTCCTGTTCATGGTGAGAACTGCATTTTGTTTGGTGGACTTGATGAGATAGTGTGACTTAATGACATATGTTTATTACAGGGAAGAAAAACTGCAGTTAGAGAACTTAAGCATGTAACGCGATTTGCTCGAAATATTTTTGTTTTCATTGCTATAGATTTTGGCACCAACACTGTTCATTTGTCTTAAAGAAATAATTCTGAATTTTGAATTTAAAGAATCAGATAGTACAAAAAGAAGTCTACTGTTTCATGGCTTTGATGAAAATTAAATTTAGATACAGGTGACAATGTTTGATATATATACAAGTATACAAGGGTTAGGTTTTTTTGGTTTTTATTCTTTATCATGACTGATTTAACTATCTCTTCAGCTCATGAATTTCAAAGAAATCTTGTCTTTGAGAGAATGACTGTAAAGATATCATAAACTCTCAAATAACCACATGTAAGCCTTCCCCCTCTTTAAGCCAATTACTGAATTAATCTAGTAATCTTGAGTGGTCCAGTTCTGTTTAGTCACTGACACCATTACTTTGGCATCTCATTCAGTGGCCCAGATTATGTCTCCCATGATGGTTTAAATGTGCTTTGAACAATTTAGTCAAATTAAGTCATTCCTATTGAGTGGTTTTTTCTTGAGTCAATTCATTTCATAAGATTTGCGCTCTCAACAAGACTGGCTCAAGGCACTGTTAAAATGGCATTTAACAGTGCCAAGTACACCTTCCGTTTAAATGCCAGAGTAAGAATGCATGTGTTTGTACATTACAAGCCATGTTTCATGATTGCGCTGATGGTAAAGTCAACATCACGATTGAGTTGTTTTAAAGGAACAAGAAGAGGACAAGTTTAACCTAGATATTGTTGACTAAATATTCTCCCAGTAGACCAAAGGTTAAATCTCACTTTTACTCAAAACAGACAGTTATACAGTCAGGAAATTGACAGAAATGTTATCCAATGGAAAATAAAAACATTATTTTCCAGATACAAAGATTCAATTTGCATACATATTGCACCTAATAATTATTACACTTTGACACCCAGTTAGTATATCTATTTCTCAGCCAGCGGCTATTTGACCTTTTGACCTTGTAACAAGAGTGCTTGGCAATGTTCCAGACTTTCTTTAATAAGTTAAAAAATATCACGGATTGTGAAAACTTTCAAAAAAATTGAGCATGATTTTTTACAGTAAGTGTCAAAGATTTTGACAACCAGTGGAGTGATATATGCTAGCAGAAAGGTTCACAAGATGAGTAATTTTGCCAATCCTTGATTGTAAGCGCATCACTGTACTTTTGGTAATATTCCTGTAATGGTAAAATTTTATCAATATTTCTGATCTAGTTTTTTAGTGATAGTCTGAAAGGATGGTTGTCACTGAACCGTAGTGCAACCTGGTTTTACTCAAATCAATCAACAGTGATTTGATTAAATTAAAACGATACAAAACCATAGCAATCCACAGAATATATTGCCTGCAAAAAACAAGTTGACAATTATTGTTGCTGGTATATGTCAGCAGACATTTTATGGTTTCAGTGAAAAGTAAACCTGTTATGTAACCAACCTGAATATTAATTAAGGTTATTGCTCTGGTTTCTTTTTTATATGATATAATAAATTTCAAAACAAGTCTTTCATACTTCAGGGCACATTAATGTTTAATAATTTTCGACTCTGTTGATGTACCACAATCATCAGAAGGAAGTATTTGTTGATCACCATTTCTTTACAGTTTGTTTGGAAACCAATATTCAACAATTTAATCGAGCTACATTATTTTAAAAAATACACATAATGTATTCTCCCAGAGTCAAACATTGATGTTACATTTATGGTCCAACTGTATCCGCTTTTTCAATTTGTAAGACAAAATGGACATATCATGCAAGTGTTCTTGAAAGTATTCTTTCAGGCACTATAGCCCAAAATTGGGTTCAAATAAATGTTCATTGTGTGTGCAATCGAAATGTTGAACAAGGGTGTCATGAAATGTTCACTATTAATTTTCAAATATAATTTTGCGTTTTCATCAGAAGTCCGCAGTAAATCAGCAAAATCTGTATTATTTTGGATGTTCCTGCTCTGATGTCAATATTGCACAAATTTTGCATGGTGAACCCTGATTTGTTGTGATATAGAGGTGGTTTCAACCGGTGTTGATGTCGTCCATTCCGTAAACGACAAAAAGTCAAAAACTGCTGAACAGACTGCGTTGATATTTGATACTGATACATAGACTGGTTCCAAGGTTCCAATTCCGAAAAATGGAGCCAAACGGAGCGCCGGTTAGATAGTTTTGGGAAATTTCTAACCCCCCTTTTTATCTAATTGATTTTAGGGGTCTTTCATATATGTAGTTTTGGAATGTACACCAATCCTGCATTGTGGACTGTTTTATGAGTTGTTGAACAGAAATGAGGTTTTGATGAATGTTAGAAATATGCAGGATGGCTGATTCGAAGTATAAGAGATTTCTATGGTCTTTTGGGCATCAAAAGCATTAAAAAAACATATTTCATAGTTTAGATTCTCACTTTTGAGATGACCCTAGGCATTTGTTAAGTAAACATCCTTGAGTCAATATACAGACTTTGACATTCCAGAGATTAAGTATCCACAACCTCACATGTTACAGTCTTTCACGACAATGGTATGGCCCAAACCCATTGTTATCAATGGAGAGTGTGGACCTGTCTACAGGAAATTGGGGATGTGAACAGGTTAGACAATGACGTTACAAGTTGTAGGTTAGTTATCACATGTATCAAGGTAGCACCAGCATAGAGTCCTGAGCATCTGTCCATGTGTTCTCACAGCAAATTACAGGGAAAAAAATTATTTGAGAAGTTCTCTCCTTTAAGGTGGTTGGAAAGGCTATTTTTGCACCAATTCTTTTCTCAGAGTTAATGTCAAGTTTCAAGTGTTAGAATCAAGATATTTAGTTCAAATTTTCAGGATAACTCCCTTAGTTAATATTTTCTCCAAAGAATATAAAAATTGTATATTTGCAGCCATGATTTTGAAACATGACACCAGTAAATATTAAGATTTAATTTTAATATTTTTTTTACATATTTGAATTTAATAATAATTGGATAGTATTAATATTACCAAATTAGTTATAAATATGTTGACACTATTCATTGTAAGATTTGTACGGCAGGATTTGTAAATAAAATTTGTTTTTATGATTGTACATGGGTTTATATATCAAAAATTATTAAAAATTCTTTCAAATTTTAAAATGTGATTTTTCAAAAAGTACTTCAAATTCAGGAAAATTGTGCCGTACTAATCGTATCTGTAACCTTGTTAATAGGCTGTAAAAATTCCATGTCCATATCTCATTTCAAAGTTGGATTAAATTGGTATACAATTATGTAGGAAAACTGTTTTTCTGTCAAAAATGTTGAAAACAAGCCATATTTGCACCCCTCTTTTGAAGTCATAGAGCAGGTTTTTTTTGGTTAATCTCACTTTTGACACCTCTTTGACACTCAAAGAATCTAAAAATGCATTTACAATAGCAGTCACTCACTCTGAATGCCAGCACCGCCTTGTCAAACTTTCCTGAAAAACAGCAAATAATGACTTTCCCTTTTCAAACATTTTATTAAAAGCTAGGGACCTCTACCATAGTTAATACACTAAAGACTCCCCAACTTCTTCTATTTGGTCAGTTTTTCAGAAGTTTCAACAGGCTATAACTCTGCAATGCCTTTGTGCCCAATGTCTAGTTTTTTTTATTCCGCAGAGAATGTTGACTACTTTTATATTTTAATAGTTTTGTTGAAATTTATAACTGACGCTCTAGCCTTTCCAACCACCTTAAATAGAAGTATATTACAATTTAAACCTGTCATGGATAGATTGCTCTCAAATGATCTGAAACACAGTTATTGCCCATTAGCAACAAATCTATAGCAAGATTTATGTATGTAAAGTTCATGAACTTACACAAGGTATTAGACAAAAGATGACCATGACTTTGCTACTTTTCAACATTTATTTCAATCAGATTTCCCCAGCTTAGTGTATAATTTTGTAATCTTAATTACTGTCAACTTAGCTTTACTAACTTATTCTAACCTCATTATTCTTACACTAGTGTTATACCTTATAACCACAAAATTTCAAGAGATGCATATATGATTGTCACTTAACAAACAATTTACAAATATGTCTTCTGCTTTTTCTCCATATATATACATGTCTCTTTTCTCATAAAAATGAGCTTAAAATCGCAATGTGAAAAATAGTCTTTCAGCTATATGTTGCTCATTGACTTCGTGGTCTGTCTAATTCACAGTGAGTGTGGTTGTTGATAAATGCCGATAATACTAGGCGGTCATTATGTCCAAGCGCCATTGGCGGTATTTTTTAACATAATGACCATAGGTCATTATCACATCTGGAAGTTGTGATATAGGGTTAGCTTCAACTGGTGGTGGACAGTGTCCATTTTCCGTAAACGACAAAAAGTCAAAAACTGCTGAACAGACTGCATTGATATTTGGTAGAGATATTCAGACTAATTCCAAGGTTCCAATTCCGAAAAATGGAGCCAAACGGAGCAGCGGTTAGATAGTTTTGGGAAATTTCTAATCTGTCCTACAAATTTACTCAATAATCTAAAATTCATCAAAGACAGCAATGGCATATATCAATATTAATATTTTTACATACTTTGCCATTAAAAGTATTTTTACCAAAAATTATTAATTTTCTGTTGATAACAGTATTCTATCAAAGAAAGCATGCGTTCATGACAATGTTTTCAACAATGTATTTTCAGAATGAATAAAGTTCATTAAAAAAGCTGAACACTTTTCAAGTTTTTGAAATGCTTGTATTAAAGATAGATAATGTTATAAACAGGTCAGTGAAGATCTATATGTGAATAAACATCACTCCTATTGTTTCATCATGGTGTATTCCATCATATTGAAATATAAAAATTTAACATTAAAATTTCATCAATTATTGGTTTGATATCAAATCTTTGTCAGAATACCAGAGCAGTGGTTGTATGATCAGGACACAGTGAATTCAGTTCCTTGACATAACCGAGGTATTCAGTCTTTTCCTTATTTTTTAAGTGCATGAGTACTTAAATCATTGTGAAGTCTTATCTTAAAAAAGACTTGGAGCTGATTTTGCTTCCCTTGTTTTTCCTAAAAAGAAAAACAAAGAAAATGGAAAAAAAACCAAAAAATTCGTGACTTTTCTGAAATTTAGCAAGGAAAGATAGATAGAATGTCATGCAGAAAAATGGATGTCTGTTAACTTAATGATTTGACAGTTTATACTAAGTACATTAACCTTTGCTTTTCTTAACACAACCTCTAATTACCTTGAATGGATGAACACCTGCCGTGTCATTTCATGCTCAGTTGATCTAGTATGCAATTTGTTATTGTTTCCAATGAATATTTATTGCCAGAAGACATTCCTGATGATCTGTATTACAGCCCTCAGGGTAATGTCATAGTCCCCACTGTGGTAATGTTATCTTTAATGAAGCATTTCAGTGTCACTGACAGCCAAAAATTAGCAACATTGCCTGCAGTACTCTGATATTGCATCTCAGCTGCTGTATGTGTTTAAAATGCCACTGAAAATGAAATAACAGTAGTAATCTTGTGCAGTATTCTGTATTACATTTCACTTCAGCCTGTGATTTATAAAAATACATGTAAAAGAAAAAAAATTGCCATTTTCTCAAACCATAGTTCCAAAGCCCGCCAAAGTAAAAGCCCATAGTGTCCTTGAGGATTACTATGGGAATTTTTAGGTCAGTTTCAGTAAATTGACAAGTCTTGAATCAAGCTTGTCATCAGTGTTTTTAGTTCAACTGAATACGCTATTCCAAGACCAGGAACTGTGAGGTATTACTATTTGGATTAAAAAATGTTGTTCAGAGGTGGTCAGTAATGTGAAATTCCACATCCGTTTAATAAACAGCTGTAACATTGATTAAAAACAGAAATAACCCATTGACAAGTGGATCCCATGACATATTTCCGTCAGAATAGCACTGTACTGTGTCTTGTAACACGAGCATCTTAGTGTAACACTTTGTTATATCATTAGAGTGCAAACTTGTAATGTCAATGACCGTGGCAACTCCTGACTATTTAACAGTCCTTGCCAACTGTGAAGTAGGGCGGCAACTAATTAATAATATACAAATACCTCAGACATAAGACATGGGTCAGAGTGTTCTGAGTTGTCTCTTTTGATCATTATTTACATCCTGAATTCTTAGAAACGTTTTACTTATTCTTCTTGTTGATCTGCCGGTACCAGTCAGCGTGTCATTGTGAATTACATCATGTAGCCACGTACATGAACTGTGTGTCTTACGTCCGGTTCACACAGCTTGGCTATGTCAGAGCAGTACATTTAGTTTCCTCGATCGTGCTGTGGGTGAAAACTTTTTTGTGTGCAGCGTACGTTTTGCCAAGAGCATGGAAATTCTGCAGACCAATGAAGAGTAGCAATAATGCAACAAGTAATGTCTTGATGGGTTCAGCAAGATGCAAAGAGAGTTCCCAAATCACTGTAACTTCCATTATGTTGTCTGCAAAAATTGAAAACTACCGTAAAAGTCAGAAGCTTTTATGAGAGAAATGATGTTGTTGTAAAATTTGAAAATATCCTTAAATAAATGAGTAAAGCAGCTCAAGATTTTCAATATTAGTATGAAAATTACATTCAGAATACGTGACTTCTAGAAATACATTGTCCAGGCTTTGATAACAATTATAGTGATAATCCTTGTCAATACATGTCAAAAATTCATTCTTTAAGTTTTGTAATGTGAGTTGGTACCAATATGCCTCTAGCATATGAACTTTAATTTTTCATTCTATTTTTATCATCAATGATGCCCATGTTCATTTTGGACAAAAATATAAAAAACAGTGTTGAGCATTTGCACTTTTGTAGTCTTTATGTAAGTTATTCAACTGTGCTATGGCTATCGACTCACTTCATATTGTAAGAAGATAAGCAGCATTATCATAGATGTACACTATCTGCGAGATATTATACAACTGAATTGAGTATGTTGAATTGCTTGCAGGGTATTTAGTCAGTCAATTCAGTGAAATGTATATCGGGTGTAGGTTTCCTTCACTTCAGTTTTCCATTTCTTGGTGACATCACAGATTCAGGGAATCTTGCAAACGGGATCTCAAGGGAAATCAATTTGTGAAATACCTTGTAAACATCTTGATACAAAATTGTAGGCCAGGTAAAACGCAAAATATCATATCAGGAATGTTCTTGAACAGAAAGTGATACATTCTTCAAGGTTTATTGTCTTGCAATGAATATGTACTGGATCTTGTATCATGTATTTTTCTAAATCATACCTTATGTAATCTTGTCACTGCCTATAACATCACATTTCCAGAAAAGAAAATATTTTCTTTATCATGAAGTGGGCTATATTAATGTTGTTTTGCTTCTTATGTGGATAAAGTTTGCCTGTGTATTTATTGTATCCCATTGGTCATTGCATCAAGAGTGTTGACAAGATGTGTGGCAATACATTCTTCAATATCCCAGTATATATGCTATGTCAGGGTATATTGGCTAGGTTAAGAAACACATTACATTGTTTAAAGGAATTTCATTCAAGTTTTCATTTAGAAGTATAATAATAGTAATTCCTTTGTGTATTTACCAGTTGCCATGGTGACATGTCGTGAAACAAGTGTATGTTTCATGACGCCATTTCTATAGTTTGTCAATATTGTCAATCAGAGAAAACAGTAGAGTCACAACATACTGTTGTTTGAAAAAATATATTTTCTGTATATTTGGCTTTGTTGAAATCTTGAAATATTATCATCCCTAGCGTAGCATTCTTGAATTAATCTTCATGAAATGGTATTGCTTTGTTGGTTGTATTAGATGTGGAATGGATGCTTTTGGAATTGTTCTTATATTCTGGGTTCTATTAGGAATATCAGTACCAGTATAGCAAGGAAAACATTGATGAAATGATCCATTGGCAATCAGCTGTTTTACAACCATTTGCAGTAATAGAGCGCGAAGCCTTTGCAGTGAACTGCAATAAAACTGCTCACACTAATTAGTTTCAGCTGTAGCCGTGGCCACTTTGGTGTTGAACAAGGCTACTTGATAAAGACCAAAAAGTCTGCTTGTACAAAGGCAAAACATAGCTCTGTCTGAGGCTCGAGTTGTAAATGAGAGTTTACGATTGGCACCCTGTGTTCAAGATTAAGATACAATGTTACATTACCATGCACTGGTCCATGTACAAATCTTTTTTATTTCAACTTCCCCAGACAAACTGTCTGCATGGGACATACAATGTTGTCGACTTTGCCAGCTGGCTACAGCTGAAACTAATTAGTGTGAGCAGTTTTATGCAGTTCACTGCAGTGGCTTCGCGCTCTATTACTGAAAAGGGTAGTATCTTGAGAGCTGTAGGGTTGCTGTATGTTTCAACCACACCTTTGTAGAGTCAATTTTGAACAAAGTCAAAATACATTAATTAAGGGTAAATTTCACATCAAATGCATTCACATTGAGATACAAAAATTACATCAGAACGGATGTTTACCTCAGCTGCATATATTTGTGGTGTATTGATCTGCCATATTTGAATCTGAAAAATAAAAGACATTTATTTGAGAAAGAACACATTGTTTTCTGTGCCTGTGATGTTGTTTATTGAGAAAGGACATTGATTTCTGCTAATGGTATCGCATTCTAGAAATTGAAAGAAAGTAAACAAAAAAACAATTGAAAAATGTAGACCTTTTTATTGAACAATTGTACCCAGGGATGAACCATTAGATCTTGAGAGGGGAGGGCAGGTTAACATTCTGAGATGCAAATTTTCGTATCATGATCCAAAATTTGAGAAATATATTTTTTTCAGATTTTGAGCAGCTTGCATACTATTTTTACACACTTTCATTAGCCATCGTAATGTGAATATTTTTTTAAAATCAATATTGCAGCACAAGCTTATTGGCAGTATTGACATTTTTCCCCCATGTTTGACCACCCCTCCCAAAGTGTCATAGTTCGACCCGTACTACCTTGGCTGTCACTATGCTCCTGAATGTACAGTTCAGTGGTGTCGATATATCAATACAAGTAGCTATTTGAGTGGACGTGGAATTTTGTTTGCAAAGTATATTTCAAGCCAGTGTGTCGTGATGTGCAGATTATTTCCTGTGTTTGATCATTACAAAATATTTCAGTGGCTATGCAGATCAATAGGATGTTCCTATTTCTGTATAGAGCTGACAAAAATTCATTAATGAAATTTTGAGGAAAGATCTGAAAGCACTTGATGATGCGAGTTTTACTGTTATTGATACAGTTACAACATAAATGACTTCTAGATACCGCTAAGGCGCTTGTTTGCCGTCCACATGCTGGTACGTTTTCAGAGAAAATGAAGAAAACAAATACAATGTTAACACTAATACAAATTATTTTTCCAAAAGAAACCAAATAAAAATTGAGCTTATTTGAATACACTTGTGTTATTTGTCTGTTTTATTTTTTTTCCCAGGCTGGCCAATACCAGCCATTAGGTCTTCCAAAAATCCAAGGATGGCAAACAAAGAATTTTCTTTAAACGGCCTAACTGGACATTCTTAAATTGCCCATTTTCCAAAATGACCAGTTTTCCTTTGACACTACTATTTCAATACTTGCACCATTTACACTTTCCCTTTTCCTCCATTTATCAATATATCAATACATGTCCAAGATATTCACTGAAACTGATAATCAGTAATTAAAAAGCTGATTCTGTACTTTGTATGTAGTAAATGTAGTCGCTGATAAAAGACTGACACAAGAAAAAAGTAATTTCTTTATTTTGTGGTAATTACAAAGTAATATTACTGAGGAAATTGTGAAAACAAAGTTTCTTCAAACAGTATCTTCAACTGTGACCATACACTGTCAATATTGCCTTCTGTATGTTTGTACAGAGGGCTAGATTAGTTCATTGAAGACTTTTGTATGGCTTTGGGTTGTTTTTTTTAACCCCTGAATTCCAAACATCTTATTTTACTGCAGGGCCTCGCCCTAGAGCTCATTCATGGTATGCATTCAGCAATTCAAATCACCCACAATTTGTCTGGTTTATATAAAAGAAATGTTTTTCTTTCAGTCAAATGGGTGAAAAAGACGTTTGTAAGGCGTTTCCTCTCTGTGGAATAGTTCTGAGTTTACAGAATGGATGTCTTCAAGTTAAGGGGTCATAGAAAGGTCATTCAGTGACCTCACAAATGACAGCGTGCGTGACATCCTATCTCTCACTCAGTGAATTCTACATTTATCTTGTCAGTCTGTGGCAAAGCTTCTCATCTTCCCAATACCACCATGTTACATTTTAATTTGTTTGACCACTGTGGTCATCCTGCAGCGTACATGAATCGGGAAGTCATAAAAATTTGCTTACAATTTTGCGGAAGAAATAATCAAAATAAGAAGTCTGTTGATAATTCAACAGGACATGAGATGGTAACCCAATGAAAGGAAACAAAACCACATCATCATGTTTTACTGAACTGTAACACACTGCATACACCATTGGGAATGATAATAGTTTTTGCATAAAGCACCATTCGCTGTAAAACAGATATATTTTTTCAAGGTTTTCCTTTGCCTCTAGAGCAGCCTACAAGTGTTTTGGTCACTGTCTTCATTTCAATGAGTTCAGGAAATAAATCGGTTGTTCAAATCTCTCATGAGCCTCTTTTTTTCAGGTGGTGGTTGTGATGCTATCAATCATAGTTGTCTTGCTGTAGATTATTGGGAGTTAGTGGCTCACAGAATGAGTCTTTGGGTTTCAAGATCATTCTGCTGGTGTACAATCACCTCATCGTCAAGACAACAGCGTTTGCTGTATCCCTTCCATTGAATCAGTTTGGGCATTTATGCCAAGTACACAACTTGAAGTGACTCTACCCTTCCACTTCAGTTTGGATTTAAAGTAATAATCTTATAAAATCCCTGTTGTATCCAGAGGATATATATCTATTGATAACCAACACATTAAAAGTCAAATATGATGAAACTTATTCACAGCTGCTTCCCACGTCTCTTCTGGCAACACTTCAACCATGCAACAAAGCAGGAATATAGACGTACAGGATATGAATTCTCATCAGCTTTTGCCAAATAGTCAATAAAAGCCCTTCATTATTTTTCTATTGATGTTCCGTGTCTTCTGTCTTTGTATTTCTGATCAGGAACTGAGAGGAAACATTCGAGTGCATTGTCGAGTGCGTCCGCTGATGACATACGACACAGGGAGTGAAGACGTCAACACTCTTGGAAAGTAAGTCCTGTGTGCTCGTAAAATCTTCAGAGCAAGCGTTACATAACATGAGTCCTTCAGTTGAACACATTTTTCCGTTCTTTTTCTTTTTGTCTCAACTGATTCAAAATAAGAGTAAATAGACTTGTACTGTTTATATGCATATGACAAAATGATGCAATAATATGTTGATGTAAACCAGGACAAAGATGATTGTTATTCTCTTCTATGATGCCATTACCAAGAGATGATACAGTCAAGTTATTGATATTCTTCATGACAATGACGCTGTCATTAAGTATCTCAGCCTTTTCACAAACTCATTTCCTGTGCCAATGTTCTTCCTGTGTCTTTTTTGTTCTGTTGTTCAGGATATTAAATCTGTATACTTATAGAAATTACTTTTTGTGGAAGTCATAATTCATAAATTTCATCATACCAGTATATTGATGGCGCAAATACAGCGATCTCATTGGTCAGGACGTGAAAAGAACTGTGGTAAATTTGTGATATACCACAGTTTGCATACGCGTGAGATCTCGGCCAGAGCAAAAATTCTTTTTTGACGTTCCATGCCAGCATTTCAATACAATTATGATATAATAGCAATAAATCACACCCAGCGACGGTATACCACTCGATTTTGACCAGTTCACTTCATACATGCACTTGCTATCACTCATGCACATATGTCGTGAACTGGTCAAAATCTTGTTGTATACTGTCGCTGGGTGTAATTTATTTGTTCAAATATTTAACAGAAGATAACAAGAGGAAATCTTATTATGTCTCAAGCAAATCAATTACAATTTAGTATCATAATTCTATTTTACACCTCTATGAGTAAGTAAATGAATTAAAGCATAAATAAATAAATAAACAAATACAGAATTGATTCATGAATCAATTTTCAGTTCTGATAGTTTGACCATAAAGCAAAAGCTGAATGTTGTAAAGGAAATAATACATCACTATCTTTCTGTTTTCAGTGAAATAGGAGTCTTCAAAAGATATCATTATCACTGTTAGTTTAGAAGTTGTGATAATCATGATTAATTGTCACTGTCTGATCTATGGAAATCATTGCCGAGCTGTGTTTATGCAATGAAATGAATTCATACATAATTAATTAAATGTAATGAGTAAGCATGATTAATCCATGTGTAAATGAACCAACTTGCTCCATCAGCAATTAACACATATATTATGCATATATTTTAATGTGATGGTTATTCTACGATTCTGAGGTTCCAGCACATATGGTGCAACAATCAGAAATGTTGAAATGACCTTTTGAATGGAACGAAAGAAGCAGATTGTAGTTGTTTATTTTTCTGTTCTGACAAGTGCATTTTGTCTTTGTTTTATCTTTTCAGAACTGGCAGCCTTTCTGAGCAAGTGGTGCATACTTTAGATGATGTAAGTAGTCTCTGGTTTTTGTTGTGGTGACTGGATGAGAGAGAAACAAGAATAAGTGAGGTTGTTCTGAAATGTCAAGTACTGTCAAAAAACAAATGTTTATTTCATGTCTACTCAGTAGCTGCTTGATGTTTCATCAAAGCATTTGTATACAGCACAACAAAGTGGGGTTACTGAGCACCAAAATTCACTTGCAGGTATTGTGTAAGCCTCTTCCAAGGTTTCCCTAAATCTTTAAAATCCCAGGAATATCTTCTCCTGACACAATTCAATGTAAACCAGTCCACTGGTTTACATTCCATTGTGTCAGTCCACTGACTTGTAAAAGAAGTTGTGTTAGCAACATTCTCACTGGAATTAGGAAGTGACAAATAATACCTCTGGATTAAAATTTGACAAGACAACCATGAAAGTTAAACTTTTGAAACAAAAGGCAACATAGCTTGCATTGTTACACTTATTTATGCTTGGTTGTCACATTCATATGCTAATACTGGCGGTACGTATTCTAGAAGACTAGCCGTAAGTTTTGTCATAGAAACCACAATGAGTAAAAATACATGTAAGTATCTTTGAAGGAATTTTCCCTATTGATTGTTTCAGAAGACCAACAATGTCCAGGAACTTTAGAATTATGTGATCTGATGATGCATATTTGCACCTTCTAAAATCCCTGAGAGACCTTAGATTAAAGCTGTCATTTCATTGTTCACAGCTGTCATTCTGTAGGATTCTGCTGAACAGCCAGATTTTTAACCCTTTGAGTGCCAAAGTCAACTTTTGTCTCCTGTTTAAAATGTAACCCACACACAATGTTTTTCAAATTTTTTCCAAAATTTTGATAAAAAACTGTAGCCAATGAAAAGTGACGTCCATCTAGTCCAAAATTGTCAAAAAAATACAGAGAAATTCAAAAAAGTTGGTAAAATTTTACACTTAAATTTTGGTGGGAAAATTTACAGCACTCAAAAGGTTAAAAATGCTAAAATCCTCAAATTCTTGTCATTCCTATAAGCAGAAATTACTGCAAGCCAGGTGTGAGTAAATTTTTGGCTTGGCAGGTTTAACTTTAGTCACCCACTACTATGGACATTTGGAAATAGTTTCCGATGTTTGGTTTGCTGAATCCAGATACACAGTATTAGAGACAAATACCAGGACAGGTACTACCTGTATTTATTTAAGCAGACATATCAAAAGTTACCTGCCTAGATGTCTACTTGTTAGTTTCCATGAATTCCTAACACCACTTGTGGTTGTATTTTAACTGTACATTTCATGGCCTCAAGCTGCTTCATAAATAATTACTGGTACTTTCAGTTGACATACACACTACTTGTTGGTTTGAAATTCCAAACAAGGAATATTTTCACTGACTACTTTGTTTTGTATTCGCAGGAAAACGTTTTGGTGAAATCAAATCGACCTGGTCATGCAGCTACAAACAAAACCTTTGAGTTTGAAAGGTATTTTCCGAACCCTTTCCTTGCTTAAGCAAATTTTTTTTTATCATAATACTTTATTTCAGACAGCTCTACCTAACACCTGCCCATATACTTTCAGAATTTAGGGAGTACAAATTTCGTGTCATAGAGCAATAGAAGTCCCTATAAAGTTTCATTTGAATTTAATTTGTTGTGAAAAAAAATTACATATTCATAAAACAAGTCACCCAAAGATGAATGAATAAAATTATACTTCTTCACTCTCTGTTGTTTTAAATTGATTCAGATATTTATAATTTATATTGATTAGATTATCCAAATAATTAGATTTAGTTTATTATAAAATTGATATTTCTGAAGTTTTACTGATTTACTGGCCACGACTTTCTTAAAGTCAAAATTGTGAACAAGTATAGTATAACATATCTCATGATGAACGCCCTCATGATTCATAAGGTAAAATACTGTTGTTTTTATATGAGCCTTGGCTGACTGCTGAACTTCAGTACTTGTTTCTTACAGAGTATACTTTCCAAATGAGACTCAACAGTTGGTATTTGAGGAAGTGCAGCCATTGCTGACATCATTGTTAGATGGGTAAGTCTATACCAGAACTTCACCTGCATTGATAATGTTATGCATTGTGTTGAAAAATACTGGTGATGTAACAAAGTGTTTTAGTTTATTTATGTATTAAGTGAGTAAAGGAGATGGGGATATTGTAATGATCGTATTGAAATATAATGCAGTTGTCAATATTTCAAAATTTCTTTTCCTCCCGGATCATGATGTAGAATTTCAGAATGCCATGGTTTTTATGAAAGGGTATTTGTTTAATTTAGGCATGACTTGATGTGTACAAGGAACAATAAACAATATAGTTGTATGTGGGAAGCACATATTTAAACGTGTACTATCTGGGTTGGTAATTGGACTGGAAGATCCGTCACCAAGGCAGTCCTTGTTTAACCCTTTCACCGCCATGGTTTGAACCAATCCCATTGTTTTCTGTGGTAAAGTTGGACCTCTAGAGAGGGAAATGGGGGTTAAAGGGTTAAGGAGGAAGGGAACTGTAGGAATGCTTTGATGTCATGGATCTTCCATTCTGCATCACTCTAGTCAGGTTGATGTCCTGTGGATGCCCATGCGGTGTTTCACTTTTACTCATGTAAGCTGTTGTTTGCTCCCCAGGAAGTTGAGTGGTATCATATTAGGTCCAGTGACCAGGGGTAATAATAATTATAAAGCACCTTGAGCACTAGACTTGGTTCAAGTCGATGAATTTAAAAAAAATAAAATCATTTATAATAGTTTCTCTTGTGTCTCTCCTATTTCGTACAAACCTATCCGGAATTTGGCAGCTCACGCCAGGTTTTCCCAGCGATTGAATGCGTCACGTTTGAGTCTGCGCAGTAGTGAGTTAGTTTCTGCCGGATTCACCGACTTGGACTTCTTGCAAAGTACAGGCGGTGAGACGGACTGTGTACACAGTGACGTAGAGCAAAAACAAAATGATTGACAGCCCCCGCCGTTATTCTGGCCAATAAGAAGAAGAACCTCTGCATGCATTGAAAAGTTTGTTGTCATCTCCGTGCAAAGCTAGACATCGAGTACGTTTTATATCTGGGCGAATAATAGCATCAAGTTCGTACATCCACCACGTTTTACAACTGATCGGTCGACCACCGCTAATCATGCGAGATTACCAAAGAAAGCTTGTTGAGAGTTACATTGAGGGAAAAGATGTGTTCGTCTGCATACCAACTGGCAGCGGAAAATCACTGACATATGAAGTCGCTCCACATTGTTTTGATTTCCATCGCTTCGGGCACGTAAGAGAACAGGCTCCAACTGTAAGGACGGTGTCTTTTTCCATCCTTGAATAACCGGCAACGATTTTCGCATTTTGTAACATGGGCCCCACAAACAACACATATTTTCACGCGTTTTCGGTGATAAAACAGAGGTCGTGCTGACTTTTGTGGGAGTGATCGCACTCGACATTTTGTCAACAACGCCATGTGAGTTTTATGCACGTCTCGTTTGGGTCAATTGGTAACTCCTCCCAATGTGTAAAATTTAGTGATGTCATCTTATGAATAATATATGAGTAAAGAAAACGTCATCTCATGAATAATTTATAGCAACGCAAACCCTGCAAGAAAGCCAAGTCTGTGATTCCGGGTGAAACTCCGCTGTATAGCGTTCACTCCACTCATCCCATTCACCCTACTCATCGCGTCCACTCACGCGCGCGTTTCACATGAAAGCAAAATACAAATCATTGCGTTCACTCCACTCAAACATTCACAAATCACAGACTTGAACCAAGTCTACTTGAGCACATGTACTTGTGGATATGTGCGCAATATAAGAACCAATTATTATTATTATTATTATTATTATTACAATTATGCCATTGCTTTTTCTGATCATTGCTGAATATTCAAATCTTGACCTAACAGATACAATGTATGCATCATGGCGTATGGTCAGACTGGAAGTGGTAAGACTCACACTATGCTAGGACCACATTACATCGTTGGAAACTCACCTCACTATGGACCTAAAGAACCCAGTGAAAATGATGGAGTGGTTCCCAGAGCTGCGAGAGAACTCTTCAGGTTTGTATGGAGTTGGATTTATAGATATCTGTGCAACAAGTGAATAAACTTTCAAAGATTGTTTGTTTGGCTAATTTATTTTCACTCACTGTCAGATGGAACAGCATCAGGACATTCAAAGTGGGTGCCTTTACTGGTACACCTTGTTTGTGTTCTTCCAAACTTTGATGGAGGGACTGTGTTTTATCTACCACATATGAGTTGTATTATCCAATATGACAACCAGTTAGCAACTTTGTGACACATTTTCACTCATAAATATATTCATATTATCTTTACCCTGGCAGCTTCCCTTGAAATTTGATTTAATTTTGGTTTCTCATTTTACAGTTTAATAGCAGAGAAGCCAGCAGGATCTCACACAGTGGAGGTGTCAGTCTGTGAAGTCTACAACAACGACATCTATGATTTGCTGAGACCAGGATCAATGAAACATGGCGTTATCACAACCAATGAAGGAGCCAAAGATGTACCATCATTGACACAAAGGTAAGTTAAAGAAAAACAAAAGAATTTCTATCAGAAACTAGAGGGGCACAGATCATGAGATATTAACAAGCAGTGTAACTCACAGTCAATTCTTTGCTTAACTTAACCTCTATTCATACCAAATCGACTCAAATTTTGTTTGAATTTTAATTTTGTTTTCCAGGACAGTTAACAGTGCAGATGGGGTTGTGGAATTGGTACAGTATGGTATGGTTCATCGCTGCACAGATGCTACCCTGATCCATGAACATTCCAGTCGTTCTCACCTTGTTGTCACTCTAACCGTGACTTCACCTGTCACTGAAACACCACAGTCAACTCCAACTCCGTCCAGAACTGGATCACCTACCGATGTCTTTGCTGGTAAAAAACACTACTTTCATTAAAGTAAATGGATGGTGTGACGAGAAAAGATGCTTCAAATGTTGGCTGTTACAGAGTATTAATTCAGACTGGTAAATTCATTCCAACAAAAGACCAAGAATCTAAAGTCATGTTAAGGTCATGAAGATGGCAAATTGACACCAAAATATTCATTGCTCTGCACTGAATTGCCATTTTTTTTAATTTTAAGAGGAAAAATTTGCATTGGCCTGCAGTAAATCGTGAACTTCGAATACCACTGATCACCCAAATCATATAGTGCAAGTTTCCAAGTTACAATATCCATTAACAGAGAATACACTTTGGAACAGGAGATGACTGAAATACCACGATGTAAGGCCATCGAAATGACCTATTTAATAACACAAAGTTGAAATATCTAGGCTTGTGTGAGTTTTTACACACATGTGAGTTTATGCAGTGTAAGTTCAATGTACATTCAGGGATGGTTATCGTTTCATGTTCAAAATCGACATTTTACTAAAATTCCACAACTTGTAAGTTGTGAATAGATGACCATAATAATATGTTATTTTTCGTGATGAATGTGAAATTGTCCTGAATTTATTATTCACTATGTATGCAATCAATCAGTGACTCTGAAAGTTGAAGCAGTATGTGTTCTGTAGTATGCAGTTTCTGTAAGTTGCCCAATATTTTGATGACAATGGCAGCCTCAAACTAGAGGACTAATTCATTTGACACCATGTCTACAGTTCCACAGGGAATTCCACCGGGCAACAGAGAAAGACGACGTCAACTTCCCAATCCATTGGGCTCATCTTTCAACAGCAGCACTGGTAGCTTCAAAGGGGTCAGGTCAAGGTCACCTTCACCTTCAAGAATGGAGTACATGGGAAATGTACCTGTTGTAAAAACAAAGCTACAATTGGTCGACCTGGCTGGATCAGAGTGTGTTGGTATGTCTTGTTTTGCCAAGATCAAATGTCACTGCGGAAAAGTTTCCTTTTTCTGTCATCATGGCAACCAGATTGTGATCTATGTAAAACCCTTTGAAAGACCACATTTATTGATGTTTTCTTTCCAAGAGAGTTTCTACCTAATGCTGTTTATTCATTGTTTTTTTTGTTGTTGTTTTAGGGGTTAGGTCTTTAACGTATGGTCAAAGCAATTCAGTTTTGTTCCCACTTGAATATCAAATTTCATCAAAAAACTGAACCTTTCCATTGCTTGTTGTAAGCCATTACACCACTGAGATTAGTATTTCTCCACTGTTTACGATGGAGAAGTTTGTTTATTGTCAATAGAGATGGAGTGAAACTATTTAATCACATATTGAGTCATCTTTAATACTATAACTTATACAGATAAAAATAAAGGCTGAAATATTTCATGAAATAGTCTGCTTATCCAATTATTTCAGTTTAGAAGGTAGCTGACAGCATACTCAGTTCCTTAGACCAGTGTTAGGAATAGGTTATGCATCAAGTTGGCCATTTTAACTTCGCATATGACAAAAAGATAAAAGTTTAGCAAGATGTTTCAACTCTGATCACATCAAGTAATGAAATTCTCCTTTGTATTCTGTGTACAGGTATGTCTGGTGTTACACGGGTTGCACTCAGAGAAACACAGTTCATCAATAAGAGTCTCTGTGCCTTAGCAGATGTATTGGGTGCACTGGCTGAACATAGACCCCATGTACCCTACCGGAATAGTAGACTCACCCATCTGCTTCAGGACTCCATTGGTAAGGGAATATTTGATTTTGGAAAAGGATTTTAGCATTTAATTTGTTGTTGGCATATTTTATTCAACAAGTGTCCACATTTTTGCTGTACATCAGAAAAGTTATCAGTCCTTGTTTTTCCTCGGATACCAGAAATGAAAGAAAAGTCACTGCTTTGGTCATCATATTTTCAAACAGCTCGAGATTTTAGTGATTTTGAATGTATACAATGCAGAAATCAGTATCTACAAGTATAGTAGTGATACTCTGTAGTTTTCAGATTTTTGTGATAAATGTAGCAGCTATGTTCAGCTTAAAATTTGAGACACTTGGTTCTGGATATCATACTTCTAGAAATTGCATTCATCATTAGTCTTAGTGAAAAAGAAAATATATGCTCTTGTATTTCTTTAATGAGCTGACATTTCTTATCAGTGAATAATAGTGCAGTGCTGTTGTAAAATTTCAAACAGTGACAAAGAAGATTAATGTCTGTACACATTACACATTATATATACAGAATAGGTAGTGATTATGATTGACTTTTCTGACATTTTGTTACATGTAGGTGGTGATTCCAAGCTATTGGTCATGCTGTGTGTATCACCAGCACAGCGCTATATCACAGAATCACTGCAGTCTCTGGGTTTTGGTAGCAGAGCTAGACAGGTAGCTAGGGGACCCATCAAGAAAAGACCCCCTATGCCAGGTATGTTTTTGTAATCTAACAACATTGGTGGTTTGTGTTTTTATTTTAATTTAAACAGGATGGAGAAAGGTTGACTTGAAGAATAAAACATTTGCGTCAGTGATCATTACTGTTTGAATGTTGTTGTTCAGTGATAAAGTTAAAACATTGCTCAAAAGTTCATGATATTATGTAACTTTTACAACATACTTAAACTTCTATATTACAGCTCTTTATACACAATCAATATTTTTCATATTTTTAATCATCTTCTCTATCAAACTTTTATGACATTTTCTAATTTTCTTTCACACTCTCGTAAAGTTCAATTCAAATTTTCTGTCAGTAAAATTTCATGTAAGATAATCTTGATAACCCATTTCTGTAATGTCATCTATATAAACATGTACTGACTGCTTTTACCTCAACAGTAGGTCCACCTACCTCTGAGGAGTCTGGTTTCTGGAATGTCACCTCCGAAAGAAAGCCCCCACCATCACCCTCCCCCTCCAGGGTTAAGACAAGTATGAAACAATTCCTGTCCAAAATCTTGCCGCCAAGCACTGAGTATTTGATTTGCCGACACTAGATTGTCTTCCACTTTGTGCTTTCAGCCAAACAAGAACCATTCTTTGTCTTCCCTTTCAGACATCTTTATGCAAGCCATTTTGTGTTTGGAATTCATGATTTTACCCATAAGTTTTTTGCAGCATCACACGACATCAATGCCTGTGAACACAGCAAACTTGTTAAAGCTCATAAGGTCGTGAAAACTTAAAAAAGGGATAATTCTCAATGAGAACTTAAATACACTATATCAATCATATTTGAGTGATTTTAATTTGCATGCAGAATCTGCCTTGGAGACAGATATTTCAAATTGTCATGATACTTTTCTGATCAACCACTTGTGTGGACTCATATTGAAGACCCGGAACAAATACAGTTTGTCCTGTCTCATTTTTACGAAAATTAGAAATTTAATTTTTCTCTATACTGTTAATACAGGGTGTAGCAGACATCTTTGAATTTCAAATATTCTTAAATTTTGGGTAATTCTCTAATTTCAAAATGTGCACATTGACTTCTGATTTTTATTCATGAGTATAAAAGAGACTGGTTTGAATTTTCTTTGAAAATCTTTGCAAATGTTCAAAAATTCTCTTTAAAAGCAGGTATTACTGTAATAGTTTCAGTACTTATCATCACAGATGGATCTTAAAGTAAAATGGGAGAATCATGAATTCCAGTGCACAGAGATTGGTTTATTTCATTAACAGTAGATCTCTACTCGCATCGGTGGTGGTTTTATCTCACTGTGTTCTCTGCTGCAGGTGATATTTCTCATTTCAACGTGGTCTGCATATTATTTGTTCTTCTCTACACGCTGTCACCTCAACCAATATTGTGCCTTTCTACATACCTTTCATTTCAGGTTACACTGTACACTTAATTTTACATTTTATACAATATTTGATGGAAATCGCATTTAGATCACTCAGATAAATGTGATTAAAATACATTAAAGAATCTTGAAGAAGTGAAAGATTTTTGCCATTTTCTGAATCTGAAATATTTGAAAATGAGAATTTATTCTTACTCTCTGCAGTGCTGTATGTTCTTATATCTGACACTGCAAACTAACAAACATTCTGATTGCAGCATGTTTTTAACTTTCATGGTTTAACCCTTTGAGTGCTGTAATTTTTTCTCACCAAAATTTAACATTTTACAGAGTTTTATGGAATTTTCTGTAAATTTTATTATAGTTTTGGACCGAATGGATATCACATTTCATTGGCTACAGTTTTTTTATCAAAATTTTGGCAAAAATCTAGAAAAAAATTATGGGGTATATTTTATAAAAGTGACAAAAAAATTGACTTTTGCACTAAAAGGGTTAACATCTACCTCTGAATCTGTGTTGGAAAAACTTCTATGTGTGTGTTTTAAACTCTGTGTATAATTAAATTCCATCATGATCAGACCAGAAACGTAACTCTTGCTGGAATATAGCAATTTTTTTAAAAATTTCTATCAAGCTTGTGATCATTCAGAATGTATGTTCCTAGGCAGAATGCAGTTGTATGACTGAGACTGACAATAAGGAAAATAAACCAAATAGTTTTCAACAAATTATGGAAGCGGGAAAGGTCCTACCACCAAAATGCACTGTGGGTAAATAAGGTAGCAACACTTAGTGGGTTTGGCAAGATGGTTGCAATGCATCATGGGTTATGTAGAGTGGCAAGATTGCACTATGGGTAGTTTTGGAGTGGCAGCAATGCAATATGGGTAGCAGAGGGTACAAGCAGAGAGCAGAAATTTCTCATTCATCACTCAGTTTGTAGACTCACATACCGGTATATTACAATAACAAGAAAGAAGTCAACTTTTATGTAAACCAGAAAACACAATCATAAAACAGGATACCCACCAAACAAAAAATACAACAGCAAAATTTACCTGTTCTGAAAGAACTTTCTGAAACTTGAGTAGATTTGTTCAGTTTGTTAACCATAATTTGTCAAGCTAAAAATAAATAATTCTCCCACCATTTGATTTATTGAAACATTTTTTCACTTGTTTGTGTTAAAATCACAACAACTTTCCTCTGTTAATGTGAAATATTCATTCTTTTATCTGCTTGTTTACTTTTCATTTCAACTTCACTTCAGGTGACGGTGGTCTAGTGAGTCCCACCACTGACAAACGACGTCCTTTCTCACAACGTCAGAGAGATCGGGCTTTAAGTACAAGTCTTAGTGCTAGCATAAGTGACAGCACGCCACCTCAGTCACCCAGACAATCACCTAGAGTTTCAAGTATGACATCTAACAACTTCTCATCCCATTATGTGTCAGCTTTCTATGCTAAACAGTAAAGGTGTTTTATGCAATATGCTGCGTAACAAGCTTTGTGTTTCCTACGTGTAGTATTCTAGTCACCCTCTGTTGCGATACATTATGCAGTAGTTTGCTGTGCTGTGTAAATGCCTTGCAATTGTTGCCGTGACTTTCTCATAATTTGTTTGCTTTTCTTAGGTACTGTAACTTTAAACATACTATTATCTTTGAAGTTAACCGTGTTTACTGATACTAATCCGACCCTCCAACCCGAGGACAAGTCCATTCCTTGCCCTTTCACATTCCACATCTTTCAAAATCTGTGTGGTTTGAATTCCCAGTCCCAGCCTCCTCTGATATTTCTAATTATTTCTTAATGTTTTTTTTTTCCATCTGATGTCATTTATTCTACTCCATCTTTGTCATCATTTCCATCCTTTTCAACTTTATACAATTCTGCTCTCTCTGGCACAAGTCTTTCCTAATTCACCAACAACAAAAATCTCAAATAGTTCAAAATCTGAGGGAAGTGACATGTGCTCTCCTGAAGTATATTCAAACCACGACCAAATAGAAAAGGCAGGGAATTTTGCATAGAATGCCCCTCACAGCTGATCCTCCTACCCCTATGTCAAATGGAATGTCTTCATGATTGATAGATTTAGATGTGTAGTTCAAGCTCAGTCTTAGAGAGTTCAAGCTAATGCTTGTAATAAAGTTGGTTTCCTCTAACAACATTGCCAAGTATACCAATAACAGGATTTGCTACATTATTCTATGGTAGTGTTATTTTAATCCTGTGCTGCAATTTACAATAATATGTGCAAATAATGTTATTTGTCTGTCATATGTGCATTACTATATGAAATTTAAATGAGAAAAGGCAACATTGTCAGGTTCCAAATCAAGGGTTACCTATCATTTAGGAAATTTTGGATGAAATTTATTGTTGTTTGAAGTGAGCCTGAAAATGACTGGTGTCTGAGTTGGAAAAATGTTTGACCACAAAAATTGATGTATCTGAGAAATATGTTTTAATTCTGCTGAAAAAACAAATGTAGCTTTGATGGATTAATTTTACTCAAATTTATAACTCATCCAGTGACTACTTTAAACATTTGAGGCAAATAGAACTGATATCAATGCACAAGCCACATTCTTCGAATAATTATGCAAATCACAAATCACAGTCACCTCATTGGTCAGATTACTTTAATAATCACGTGATTCACATCGTATTATGCAAATCCCTCAGATTAGTCTGACTATTCAAAACATGTTTCATGCATTTATTCAGTGAGGAAGCCATGATTCTCAATCAATAAATAATTCTACTGTCCATAATCTATCATGTAATTCCAGAATACTATGAAAAGATTTCAAAAGATTGTAACTAATTCAATAGTTGTTTATGTAATTGAGCAATCACAAATCGAATTTTCCTTCATATTCAAACTCTGAATTGACTTTTTTGTTACAATATGATAAGTCATGAAAAGGACATCATCCACTCCTATTTTGAACAGTAAATTGTGTCAGTAAATTGTATCATACTTATATGCTGACAGCACTTCTGAAGACTTAACAATAGCAATGGTGACTGCCTTTGAAATAAATCCTAATGTATTAGAATAATTCTGCCAAAGCTGATAAACCTGGCTTGTGCAGTCAGACATTCAGTGCAATGATTGTTGCATCACTCAAAGTGTACACAGTCACTTGTACTACAGATACCATGGTAGGTATATTGCACATTAGTACTACTCACATTTCATCTAATGTTAAAAGGATCTGTCTAATGATGTCATCCATTCATATTTCATAGCATCATTGGATTTGGGATCAACATCACCTGGCAAGGGAAAAGGAACATCATCCAGGGGAATTCCATGTAAGGTTATTTTTTAAATCACATAACTTCTGTGGCAAGCAACTAGGAATAGATTAGTCTGTTTGTGATATGTGAAATTTAGCAATACTCTTCTATTATTTCATAATTATCAATACAATGATCACATCCACATGACCATCAAGTCACATAAACTTAAAGTCGACATCAAATTTGAAAAGTGTTTTTGCTCATATAATGTAACTTGCTTTCATCCAAGCAAGCGTACTCAAGACATATCCATTTCATTTATTTTGACATTTTTTGTTTGATATGACAATTTGACCATTTCAAAACGTGTTATGTTTTTGAGTAATGAGTGATTCATTTTCATCTGTAGCACTCATACCACAAGCTGAATCTTGGTCATCTAAAAGCCGAGGTAATCCTATCTGTATCATAATCAATGTCTGCTAGTCAACGTCTGCTTTGCGAAAATCTTACCTGCATTGCAAAACACATACTCAATGACACTGAAGCACACCCATGGCTTGCTTTGCATCCACTTGGCACTGTTAGGGCGCCCTCTTGTGATGGCTCTGGGCAAAGCCTTTTACACAGACACTGTAACTCAAGTAGCATAGAGTTGCTGTGCATTGTTGATTAATAAACACACAAGTGACGGTTTTTTGCCATTTATTTTGGTGTTACGGTAGCAGAATAGCCATGAAAGTATACAGTATAATATATGTGACTATGGTAGAATGAGCCTTGGGGACAGATACTCTTGACCTTTTCTGTTTCAGACTACCACTTGTTGTGGGGGCTCATTGTGAAGCTCATGGACTAAATAACATTTTCGCCAGCTTATTTTTGAGAAAATCAATGAATTTATTTTACCTCATAGAATTAATAAATGCATGGTGGCCATTTTGAATTTCAAGTAACTGTAAATATTGGGCAGTTTGTTTTTCTTGTACCAAATTTTGCACGGTGACCCCTGATTTTTATGCGGAACTTCAAAAAGGAATGGTTGAAAGTTTCCCCAAGGAAAGTGAGCAAAAGTGAAAGTCCTTTGATTTCGAGGCACATACTACCTTAACATGTCATCAGTCTTCTTGTTTTTGGAATGATTTTTGTATTAACATCACGTTACTTACAACCCGTCTTGCCTGCACAGATTAACTGAAGTTTTTCATCATTCTGTCATGGTATGCTTAGAAAACCTGGTATGGCTATTGAAATTAAAAGTATATAGAATATCGTTAAATACTTTAATTTCTAGACTGTTTTGCAAAAAATTATTGTTCATGACAAGTCAGTACCAGGTTGTGAACATTTTTCATGGACTGTTGAAACAGTCGATCATGTAGATGTATATTTGCTTCAATTTATAATACTGGATGGTACTTCTGTAATTCTACAGAAAAATAATTCCTGTGATGACAGTTTACATTGGAAAAGAAAAGGCATTTGGATAAGAAAATGTATATTTGAAGTATTTATCAATTTAAATATCTCTTCTCAACTTTCAGCTTCACCTAGCTTGGAACAGTTGAACCAGAGTGGAAGAAACTCACCACGGACCAGAATGTCATCATATAGTGATAGAAGATAAATGTTGAGAAACTAGGAAAAATGAATGTGTTTTGAATATCTGTAACACCAGTACAGTGACACAGTATTATTGAGTGTGCCTTGTTCTCTATAAATGGGTCTAGATTTGCAAATTATTAAATGAACAGCATTCATAGCCATCCTAAAAATATGCAATTATTTCAGAATAATGCGGAAAATAAAGGATATCGGCTAAAATTTTCCAGGTTGTTTGTAAGGTCTAACAATAACATGAGAATTCTGTCCAAGTGATAATTTTATGTAAGTCTTCTCATTTTGGCATATTGCAATTTATGGAATTTTAAAAGAATTATTTTTGTACTCAATGGATATTGCAATGAAGATAGAATCAAATCATTAATTCAGTGTATTTATTATGCGTGCGTCACTCTCTTTAAAATAATCCATGCAATTACAAAGGATCTAGGAAGATCGAAAGCAATTTCAAATTTTATGTGTAAAGCTCTTTGGTAAGAAATTGTTAAATGATTAGTCATAAATTCCTCCGTCATCAGCAGTGAATTATGGATGTTCAAAGACCATTACTCAACATAGCATGTCTGTTAGGTATTCCTTATTTTGACTGTTGTTTTGACTTTTTGTGGTTTCGATTATTTTTATTCTCAAATGAGTGTTGTTGTTGTTTTTCCTTTTCCTTGTAGACCAAGATTGATCAGATCCAGTCAATCAAAGTAAACTCCCTTTTGAAGTCTGCTTCCCTTCAGGAAGTCTGATTTTTTCTATCATTGTTCTACTTGATTGAAAGGCATTATTTAATAATGAGAATGGATTATACTAGTCCTAGATGTATCCAATGTACATGTGTGATCATTATTATAGAATTGTTAAATTATTTAATACAAAAGGCACATAATTATGCGGATGATACTGTGATATTAGTATTTTAACATCTCTTTTTAATTTAATCATAGAACAATTTTCATCTAGTGTTTGTATGTGTGTTCCTAGTAAATTTCAACATTATGTATTTGCTACATAATACATAAAGCATCCCTCCATGACTTTAGATACTCTGTACCTACAATTTATAAATATTGTATCTACAATTTATATACATTGTATTATATATCATATACAATGTAAAGATGGTATAATTACCATATATAGTAGTAATTGTACACCAGCCACAGTATACTTAAAACAGTGTACTTACAATGTATCATCTACAATGTGTTAAACCAAAAGGTATTTTCTTTCCTTTGTATTATTGTTGTATAACTTTTTGTGTATGAACTTTGTTATTTTTAGTACTTTTATACATGTGTTTGTTAACACAATTGGATAGCAAAAAACCAGGCACAAAACTGAAGCTATGTATATTTTTTATCAACATCAATGTGTGAAATGTGCATTTATTTATTTTTTATGATTAGTCATGGTAATTTCCTGATTTTGAAGTTGATTATACAGTTTTAACGAATTAGAACCCAGCAGTTTTTTGTCAATTAAAACAGGACAATATATAAGTATTTATGATTCAAAACAGGTTTTTTGTAATCGCAGGGTGTAAATTATTCTAAAAAATGAAAGTAGTAATAAAAGATGTAATGATTTCAAACAATGGTTATATGTTGTCTCTTTGCAAGTCAGGTATAAGGATATTAATACCCAAATGTGAATTCAAATATTAGTGTTTCTACATGTAATTCCAACAAAATTTTGGTTACCAATCTTTTAGAAAAAAGAACATGAAGCAGTGATTCTGTATGATTCAAATCAAACTTTGCATTCCTGTCATGATATAAATTCTACGCATGGAATTCAGATTACAAGCTAGAAAAAAAATCTTGATTATTCACAAAGGACACTTTTAGTTTTATTTTAGTTAGGAAGTACAACATTACTGAGGCAGCTGTTATTGTTAAGTCATAGGTCACTTTCATCCATTTAAATTAATATGTACTTCTCAGTCTTCTTTAACTTCCACATATCAATGTACTATTGCCCTAGTTCATAAAGACCATGGCAAAACACCTTTGTGTTTGTCCTACATTGCATACTTCACAGAGTTGTTATCAGGAAACTGATAGGCTTGGTGATAATGCAAATGGGGAACAGCCAGAGGAAATTGTCTGAAACTAAATTTCTTTAACAATTATAATAGCTCTGCATAGCAGGGTTGTATACGGTATTACCAGCAAAGTCTTCCACCACAGATGGTAACAATACAGCACAGGTATGCAGAGCTAACATTATGACTATTTCATCCAAAGTGTTACATTACAGTAACTATGAAGTTTTTTCTGGTTTAGGCAGTGCAAATTTTTCGAGCAAAAAATTTAAACAGGTATACATTTGATCTCAATATATATTTGCTAATTTTACACATGCATGTAACTGATGTTGCTGATGATTATGTTCGGATTGATAAATAAAGAATGAAGACACAGATATGCTGCTGAGCTAAATATGTATTTATTAGCAGAAACTCCAAAATAACACGAATATCAAATAACAGTCAGCATAATACACCAAAACTTCTCAACAAAAAATGAATTAATAACCATCATAACTTAGTTTTTCATGATAATCAGACCAGGTATCATAATAAATATCATTAAAAAGATAAATATGTCACTGGAACAAAGCATAAACACTATTTGAACAACTGTTGTGATAACATCATTATTATATTCATGTCAGGTTTCTCACAAAGGTTTATGAAGGGTGAAAGCAAAATTGATGAAAACATCTCTTAGAGATAAATACAGAAATATTTTTGGAAACCTTTTACAACTTCTTGTTGCTTGAAAAAACAAACTCTCCTTGAATATAAAAATAGGCATACTATAAACAGCTCACCAAGACAACAGCTTCACACTGGAGACCAATTACAGAAAAGCTGCAGACTAAACTGACACTGGTTACCTACATGGTCAAGTAGTGTGTAATAATAATACACACTGGGGATGCCATCATCCAATAATTGTAGCACAAAATCTACAGTCAAAACAGACCATAAATATTCTTTCAGACAAAGTTCTGATATATATTCATACTGTATTCGAAAACACAGCAAAATCTACAAAAGATACTGTGTATACCATAGAGAGGAAGAGTAAGAAACAGCAATGCCTATTCAGACAGCTGGGCATTGAAATATTTTCTGGCAATTGCAGAAAGTATATTCAAAATTGCAGCAATTGGCAGGAACTTCACACCTGGCTGAGACTTGACTGACACCATGAAAACATGGGCTCACATACATTGTATATCAATTGTGATTTATATCTTACAATACTTTTTGAATATGTGCTTAATCTGATACATTTATTCTAATGTGTGTGTACAATTGATATACAATGTATCAAAGGCCTACTTTGTAACAATTTTTTTTTGTATGATAGTTGCCAGTCTTAGACAAGAGAGAGTTACTGATCCATCATTGTTGATAATTTCAGAAAATTTAAAACCTCCCAGCTGTCTGAAAGAAGAGTTGTAATAATTTCTGCGGTGAAATTACTCACAGTGCATAGATTGCTAAACCTCTGGGTCATTCTGATATTCAGAATATATGGCAACTTTTCACACATATTTCAGTTTGAAAGCGGCTACGCTATTGAATCAGGCACTGTAGATCAAATGACAAACGGGAAGCACGTTGACTAGTAGCCTTTTAAAACAATTGCTTAATATTGAGGATAAACTTTGATTTCTTCATGATATTCATTGCATGAAACTGACATGAAAACAACAGCAAACAGAAAGTAGTCGTTAGAGGGTGTCACTTAGAGATGACATGCCATGGTATCGTGGGACAAGGTTTGGTATTTTCACTTTGGTACTATGATATAGATACCAAACAATCCATTTTTTAAAGAAAACTAATTTTTGTAGAATGTGGATATATATCATATGTATCATAAAGGTTATTAATTTGATAAGTATTGTTGATAATGAATTCGCTTAATGTCAGGATAAATAACAGGGCATGTACAACCCATGCCTTGGTTGCACGGTATCATCCAAAATATATTAACAAATCTATTTGAAACTTCCCTGATCATTCAACAATATCATTTCAAACCAAAACTTCAAATTAAATGCAAGAAACAACTAACATTCAAAAAAAAGATGCACAATGCAGTGAAGATACTGAGTTTCAAAAGATTACAATTTCTCTAAAAAAGCTCTGGGAAGAGGATGGACTATGAGATGACCAATCATCTTCCATCTTTGTAAACATTTGTAACATCCAATGGCCACCAACATTGCAACTGCATGTTGATTGGTCCTAATTATAAAGCTATTTCCATAAATATGATAGTGCTAACTTTTCAAGACACAAAAAGTTGATGCTACACACAGCAGGTAAATATAAATATGATTATCATACATAGAGCACAGAAAAAGAATCACTACAACCTAAAAATTGAATCTTGCTTCTAAGACACAAGTTACAAGCTGAGGAACTGTTTCTGAAAGTGTAATTTTAAGAAAGAAAGTTTTCACTATGAAAGTACTGTATATGTATCCTTTTAGCCAAACAGCTTAAAAATCAAGCAGTTTGCTGATTGGTTGATGATGGCATGCATCGCCAGGATACCAATTTTTAAACCAATCAGGGTTAATAAACCATTCTCTTCCCTTCCCTTTAGAAAGTTGAGCAGATCAGTTTAAAACTGAGGCTATATTCCTGTTACCACGATATGGGCCATGTTGCCATGGAGGCTAAAGCCAAAAACATTGCATCAAACACCCTTGACCAGTATGTTTGATCTTAGACCCTTGCTCCAGGGTCTATGATCAAACATACCAGTACAGTCTTTACATTTTTGTACCACAGAATTAGAAAACATGAAAAATTCACCTGTCAGTAAACAGATTGCAATTCTAGCATAGACAAATATAACCTTTGACATGGGGTCATAAGGTTATCAGAAGCACTATATAACTTGAAAAGCCATTTTAGTAATAAGAATTAACCTATTTCTGCAGGCAGATTTTACAACAACAACAACAACCGGACCCTGAACCTATAAATAGAAGTGTACGTTTCCTACTGATGTTTTCAAGGAGAGCTTTGAGTAGAGAAATTCTTGTGTTCTTGTTAAGAATGGGAAACAACACAGTTGTTAGAAAAGTATGATCATCAAAATCTAATGGTCAGTTACATCTAGATGGCAAATAACAGCAGATATTAAATGATAGATATCAGTGTTTGGTTATTAAAGCAGCATTGTAAAATATTTTTAAGCCTCGATCCTCCTTTCCCTATGAATTGTGAAACCCACCTGGCAAATGAAAAACTATCGGTGAGGTTTAACTGAGACACCTAGTGGTACTTGCATCAAAAGACTTTTAATTGTTCTTTGGCAATGGTATACTAGCAATCACAACATTCTGATGCAACTATCACTACAGAATATTTGTTTATATTTCTTGTTTCTTCGTTGTGAACCCCATTTTGAAGCTGCTTGTATTTCTTACTCATTCCCAATCCTAAAGCACATTTTATAAGGAAAGGTACTGAAACTGCTTCTAGTATTATTACCACCTTTTTGCCGTCAGTGTTTTGGTCCAATTCTATTGTTTACAATGGTGAAGTTGGACCTTTCCACAGGCAAATGGAGGTGAAAAGAAGAATGTCCACAATGGCACACAGGTAGGAATCTACAAACCAGGATAGGACAACCAATGTAATACTTTTCTTTCTTTTGCAATATTGCTAATCAAATATATTTTCTGCAATATTGCTAATCAAATATCTTTTCTGCAATATTGCTAATCAAATATCTTTTCTGCAATATTGCTAATCAAATATATATTCTGCAATATTGCTAATCAATTATTTTCTGCAATATTACTAATTAAAATATTTCCTGCACTAATTACACTGTCATTACTCAAATAATATCTCTAAAATATTCAACATAATGCATGTAATTTGCCTCCTAAATTGAATGAGACTTTAATTATAACCATGTGATAGGCAGATCCCTTGCTAGTCAGGTCAAACAGGTTGCAAGAAGTAGGTAAATGTATCCAACCGGGGATTATGAACTAAAATTGCACACAATAAGGGTGTACATGTCGGTGATATATCAACACATTGTATCTAATATCTATTAAATCAAAAATAGCTAGATAGCTACTTCACTAAAATAATGATAAACAACATTTTAAGGTATAGAGTGACACTCAACTGATGGCTGTCTTTGATTTTCACAGTCTTATTTTCATTCTAGAAATGTTCATCTTCAGTCCTGCTGCACACAGATACAATATTGCAAACACAAAAGTGCATCTTTTAAAAGTTTTTACAGGTTAACTTGGCATATGTGGCAAATCATTCATTTGATAGGAATACTACATGATTCCTAGTTCACACAGGAATTTTAGGTGTGTGCTTTGTTGTCGGACAATTTGCTGTGTATCTATGATCCCCATCATAAAACTTCTGATTACAAATCACTTGCTACAAAGCAGAAAATTTTGCCCCTGATGTATGGTACAGAGATTTATCGTGGTAACAAATATCAGAAATATGTCCAATATTTGTTTACAGTAATATCATGACACAAATGGGACCAATATCATTCTCTTTCCTACAATGAAAAGTTTTATTTTTACTGCCATTTTTTCCCAACCTAGGGAACCCCGATTCCCGTATCTCAATGATAATGATCTACGGCTACTTCTAGATAGACGTGTGTATTTAACAACATCGCCTGATATTTCCATGGCGACAGTGTTTCTAGAAATGTAAAGCAATAGCAGTTTCACACACAACTACACCTTGTACAGTTGTGCTGGCCATGTGAATTTTCACACATGATCCGTTTTCAAAATCAAAATTTATTGTTAAAGATGTTGTCTAAAAAACGCTGTCGTTGACACTAACATTCAGTGTAGCATAAAATGCCACGTCATGCCAACTATGACAGGATTTAGACGTAAATTTGTTATCTTATCTTGCATTGTTTGGCATTGCCTCATAGCAGTAAAATCATGTACTGCTTTTCATGTAATAGTTCAAATTTATTCTTTTCAAAAAGTTGTAAAAACACCCTGTAAATTTAACATTCTAATTCTGACCCCGATGTGGAATTCATTTTTATGAAAATATCAAGCAGTTATTTCAAACACTTTAGGAAAGATTTGAGTTCAAGATTATAAATGTTTTCTTGCTTTTCTATGATATAATCTAACTTCATGAAATGAAGGCTGTCTTTCCCTGCATTAAATCTTCAGTTATCCACTAGTATCAAAACTTGTCACACAGAAAAAAGGTTGCAGCATTACATTTGTATACTCTGTGTTTTGATTTTGGTTTTGAACTGGTTAGACCAGGTTTCTTCTGACTACAGAGCAGAAACCCCTAATGTTTCTTGTTACAAGTCAATTAAATTCAGTAAATTCTCAATCGAATTTAAACTTATAACGTACACCACCTAGTAACCTAACAAAGATGATCACAGTCAAAACTGATCAAGATGGTTTTAGCCACTGGAAAGTTGTGAAAATCAAAGCAAAATAGCATTACATAAGTGAACTGTAGCAATTTGTCTGCCTGGGGTTGACATATTGACACAGTGTAGCAAAAATAGCAGTATATTATGTGAACATTGTAGCAATGTCTGTTAGTATTTGATGTATTGACACATTGTAGCAGTATGACATAATACAGGTTTAACTCATTTATAAACAGAATATTCTGTACCAATTGAACTCTTGATGTAGAGTATGTCTTATCTTGCAAGGGATCTGCCTATTTTGTCAACAAATATGTAAATATCAATTGATACGACAAATGTAATGTTATTTCTAAATTGATAATAAATTATACTGCCAAAGGAATGAAAATGATCAAAACTGTATCCAATAATTTATCTGTCAGATAAGTGTCTAGACTGTGTGGTATATAAGTATTCATTCTATCAAACTGTAAACCGATATTTATCATTTCTAACAAATTATTTTTTCAAAGTGTATAACCACAGGGAAGAACTCATGAAACATGATATACTTACTTCTAAACCTAACTGTCTTCAGCAAACATAAACCACCAGATCAAGCTAAACATAACTTTTCAAACATTCAATATTTACAGCATCATGGCATTCTATGAAAATTTTCATGAGTTTGATTCTCAAACATCCTGGTATTCTATTTAAAATTACATTTCTGCAAAAAATAATTTACACAGGTCTTGAGATAGATCCATATGCAAGCGTCATGGCATTAAGGTTTAAGTTCTTTTGTCTGACAATATACATAAAATGAGTTGTATCCAAGAGAAGTTTGGAAACCATGATTTAAAACACAGTACATCGATCATTATGTTAAGATGCCCAATTGTAGTAAGTGTAGTAAGTGCCAAGGTCAAGGGCAAAAGACTTTACCAAGCTTGTTGGACACACAACTGTCACATTATACAGTTGAACTGTGTGTGTTAGTTTTCACCACCAGTTAATCATCAACAACTGGAATATCAGACTCTGAGAGGTGAAGGCCATGTTTTCAGTCCTTTTCCCATATCAAAATATCAAGAACATATTTTTCAGCAAAACAGTTCATGAGCATCATCTTCAAGCTATTGAGTACACAACTAAGAAAATAAACTGAAATCGTGTCAGTCCTACTACAACAGAGTGACAGCCATGTGTACACATCAGACTGGTTCTGCCAACTGCAATATGCAAATTTTAAACCTCATTTGATACTTTCAGTTGAAGTGAGAATTTTTGTGATGAAAGCTTCATTGTTGGTATATCTATTGATATGATCTTTGATAAAAATAGAAATTGCAAAATCTGCCCTATGGTATAAGAAAGTTTTGTAAAATGAAAAAAATTTACAAATATTGGCAATTTTGCATTACATATCAGATTTATGTAAATGCCGAGGTTGAGTTCTATCCAACAAAGCAACATGAGATTCATTTTGCGCTGTAACCTTGACCTTACTTTACACTATCCAGAAACTGCTTTTATTTAACGGTCAGATGCACATGTTAGAAGGTATTTGTGAGACTGAGTTACATCAGCCTTGATCAGTTCAAGTCAAACCAGTTGACATGAACAAGTCAGCATTTCAAATTCTCTGTTCTCTGCATGATTTTCCATGAAAGAAGTAATCGTCAGATAGCAATGTGTGAACATTTTTGAAACTGTACAATTTTTTCTGCCACAGTTATGTACGACTTTGTGTATATATTTGTCTTTTTTTCTTTTAATATCAAAAATCCTTAAAGGCTGGTCTTACTTCAACAAGAAAGTTTCCATTTCTGGCTTGCCGTCAACCTTGGCTTGGCAAAGAATCATAACTTCAATATTTTCTGGATGAAATCAAACTGTTCTAATAAAGATGAGATGATATTGAATTATCCCCACAAAATGTGACCTTTTCCTCTATGCAGCATTGTTTCCTGAACTACAATCACAAAAATTTCAACTCTGATCCAGTGACGGCTAACAGAAATCTGTTCTACTTATTCATAGACACAGATCTACTGCCTTGATCTATCTACTACAAATGTTTATTATCTTGATCTACAGACTGTAGCCATTGATACATTCTAGTGACTATAGACAGAGAAGATCTTCGACGGATTTGGACTGTTGTGTTGGGTTACCTTGGGAGTAGTTCTTCATGATATCTTGGTTGGAGTCAGATTTGTTGACATCGTGTAATTTTGGATTTGATCTTGTCTCCGCTAATCTAGGTAAAAGAAAGAAATTTACACATATGTGAAAACCAAGCCATGCTTTTAACAGATTTGATGTTTTCTGAAAATTCTGAAATCACACGGTAATGACACAAGACTCAGTCAAAAATATTCAGGAAAAAGCCAGTATTTTTTTGATGAAAAATGATATAGTGATATAAAAGCCCTTACACAGACACCATTGGATTACAATAACTTGTTTTCATTTACAGTAAAATTTCCTGATTTTCCAAAAGCTTTGCATTTCAAACCAGAATAGTATTTTGAGCTGAGATGCGTCTCGAGCCAAAATTCACGTCTCATTTACATATCTCAACAATGCCTGTGTAATGAGCAGAATGCACAAAATACACACAAGGACAGGGTAATGAAACATTAACATATAGACCTTGACACCTGGTACAGATTTGCAAAAAAATCTACATATTCAAACAAAAGCATTTGCTCACTCAAGGACAAAAATAACAGGTACACAAAAATCACTGCTTGGCTAACTCATCACAGATATGAAAGTCAATTTTTACCAAATGTATTCCTCTGGTTCTTTCTTGTCTGGACAAATATTGACAATTTTACCTATTCTAATGATAACCCTAATACATAGGAGAAGTTTAGCATTTTTGGTGTTAAAATCGTTTTGGCAAAATTTCAATATGACGTGAAATTTTCTGTGCACACTGTGCCAAGGTAAAGACACATCACCAATGTGTAAAGTGCCTGGGCAAAGATCACGTTACCAACATTATGTGCACAGCGCAGAAGGTGAGTGCAAAGCCTTGAAATGTCTCAGCAACTAGATGAATATGTATTTGAGAATTTGCATATCTTTGATTTATAACACTTTATATTTATTTTGTTTGCTCACTTAACAATGCCATTCTTTGAAACTCTTCAACACCACTAATAACAAAAACATGTCAGTTGTTGTCCGTAGTGTTTTGAAATGTACAAGACATAAAGACAAGATGCATATTACCTGGCACACTAAACATATCACAGAGTAAGCAATTTAACTGGTGGGAGACGCACACCAACTCCAAAATTTGAAAAACAGTAAATTATTTAAAGGAACAGAGCCTGGCTTTGGACAACAAGGACTTTGCAGAGGAACTTTCGTATTTCCAAAATTAATCTTTTAAATATGTTCTTAGATGAAAGTACATGCATTGCTTTTAGGTTTTACTTCTTTTAAGTTACCATTAGCTTTTAAAATTCATAACATGAAGCAAGAAAAAACTGTCAAAAACATTCTCCCTTTATCATCGCTGGTACCATCACCAGCCCATTTGATTTTTGAGGTTTTTAGTTCTGTAATACTCTGTTAAAATAACATCTTGAAATCATCAGCTGCTACCATGAACTTTTACACTTCATGGCAACTGATGCGTGTGAACTAGAAGAATTTTGCTGAATATTGAATACTGAAACACTTTCAGATTACTGAAAGAGAATGTTCGTAACAAGTTATTTCTTTTGAGTAAAGTTTGCATGCTTGTAGAAAAGTTCAGAATACCAAAGTTGAGGTAGTGACGTTACATTTACATATTCAAATTGGAATTTTAATTTGTAAAGAAGCTATAGTTTGCAGGCACATAATATCTTACCATCTCTACCAGAAGTACATTGATTAACCTTTTGAGCCAAAGTCAATTTTTGTTGTCTTTATAGGATGTACCCCTGTAATTTTTGTTCAGATTTTTGCCAATATTTTTATTAAAAACTGTAGCTAATGAAATGTGGTGTCCATTTGGTCAAAAATAATCACAAAATTTTCAAAAAATTCACAGCAATTGGTAAATGATGAACCAAAATTTTGGTGAGAAAAATTACAGCACTCAGAGTCGATGCGAATGTTTCTGTTATTGGAAGTTTGTAGCGGGAATGTACAGAAAATGAAATTGGAAGAGAGTTGGCAAATTTTAGATATTGATATAGAGTTCAATCGTAAAAACTGAGCCAAATGACTTGTTAGTAGTCTGGTAGAGAATGGTAGTCCATGCTGTGCCAGCAGAGATTGTACAAAGTGATATTATGATAAATTCCATGCACTCTGTGACAAATATGAGATGAAATGGGTGAGAAATTAACCAACCTTGATATTAAAATCTTTGTTCCACAAAAAAGACAGCAACAATAAACAAGGTGACAAAATGAGTGATGCAATGCCTAACATTTCAGAAGGTGATCATTTTATGAGCTTAACCAGCACTGGACATACTTTATGTGAAATTTGATACATTGAGCCAGCTTAGACATGTAGGCTGTTTTGTGTAGAAAGATCATCTTTTTGATAATACAGTAATTTTGAAATAAAATAACTATTTAATACACAGATTATAATAGCTCATAATCATCCACCCCCTACAACTGATGAATCACCCTTCCTCCCCCTTTTTCTAGTGGTGAGGTCCAACAAAGCCAATCAGAACATAGGTTACAGCTGAACTTTAGCTGGTAATAGGGGTTTGGGTGCATCACCTCTTGCTAAATTTACAGAGGCACAGGATTAAAATTGAAGGTACCAGCAGAAAAGCTTTGACGGCATGACTGAACATGGAGAATTGAACTGTTCAACCATCAAGGCATTCCAGCATAAGTATGAGTGTGGTTTACATGACATCTGACCTGTTTTTGGATTTCCCTGAAAATATTTCAATGATACAGAAGCATGTTTTGTGAAATATATGAGATATGAGAGCAGGGATATGTTTTTTAAATATTTGATCTACTAAGAATACAATATGAAAAACAAAAACTGATAGCAACTTACTTTGAAAAACTTTCATCTAGGTTTGAATCGTCTGTGATATTCTGCAACAAAAAACGCATACATACTGATTAGTGTTAAAGAACCATGCTATGGACATCTGCATTTGTTGTCGTTACGTTGCACTCCATGGAGCTACATTGTATGTGTCAAAGAAATCATGTGACCAAAAATCAGCTTTAAAGTACAAAGACATGCCTATGTCACCAACCTGTGACCATTTCACAGATATTTGAATTCCTATTGTGTGAAATTAAGCCAAAAGTTCCTTCGCAGCTGACAGGTTTTATCATTGCTATTCATGGCGTTTCCTTCTTTATTGTGTATGTGTTCAGTGCAAAGAAAACTTTGGAGAAGTTCCCTGTTGTCATGGAGATCCACTCAATCATGTTATATATCCTTGAGAAGGCTGTCAAATTGGAACATTTGGGAATTTCAGGAACAGTGAGTTGAGGGAGGGGGAGGGGGGATAAGAGAAACGTGATTCCACAAGGTCACAGTGATCTACCAGTATTCTAATTACCTTGGTAACCAATGACAATAAACAATAAGATGAAACACAACCACTGATTACAATACCTGCGCCTTGACAATGTTGAGGACGTTTGAACCATTAAAATTTTTATAGCTTCCCATTTTCAATCTTTCTGAAGTTCTACTCACTAATTGTGGAGTAAGATCCTCCTATTTGATTTGTAAAGCCTTTACAAGGTCACTGGGACACATTTACGCCACAGCTGACAGAACTCAATAGTGCATAATCCCTATTACAGTACTTTCTACCTCTATGTTGTCATTGTGTTTCACAGTTGTGAATATCTCTTTCAAAAATGCCACAATCTACATCACTTTACAATGGCATAAAGGAAAGTAAAATGTCCTGTTGAGTCTATTTAGATCATTTCAACTCGGTCATTAATCAAGGAAGAGGATTTACATAGCTCTGAATCAGAAATGAGTTCTCTAGTCAGACAATAATGAAATCACATGCAGAAAATTTTGATTATATGATCATTTGTGTATGAAAAATATGTTTCTCACAAAATCCAATGAATGCTACAAATATGTACCACAGGAATCCTATCTTATGAGAAAAAGACCAACAAGAATCCTATAGAGCTGCTAGTGGACATTTGTTGGATTTCTGGGGCGATTTTAAACGTAGAACAAAATATATCCACTGATCTGCAGAAATCCTACATACAATCCTAAGAATTAGGTTTTAGTGCAATGGTTATCCCATAGGATTCCCCGGGGGTAATTCTGTAAGAGTTGATCTATTGCCAAAAATAATTTTAAAGCTCGTGTTTAACATGTTTTCCTCATTATTTTGTGCAGGGTCTTTTCTACCTGGCAACAGGAAGTGTTATTGTACCATATGTCAAGAAAGAACCTACAGAAACGGTAAATAGGAAGTATCAGAGCAGAGTTAATGAAGAACAATGTCAATTTTTTAGAGAAATATGCAAAGTGGTTTAGTTTTTATAGTCTCACCCATTTATCCAATAGCTGAGTTGCATCACTGACACCTGGCATGTAATTGGTGGTCGTAATTCTAGGTTGGCCCGGTACGTCCAATAGTTTAGCAGTGCGTACATTATTGTTATGATGTCTCTCAATCATATGCGACGATGACGCCGATGGCGCTGACGATGATACAACTGTCAACGACAACAATAAGAGGAAAGATTCATGAAGAACACAAGCTCACTTCAAGGGACCAAAATATAGAAATCATCTTTTTCAGTAAGTATTGTTCGTTTCTTGTATCTGGTTGAATTTGTCTCATTACAGTGTCTTGTGAGGCATAAATCATCTTGTCTGAATTTCTATTTGCATTATTTTCAATGCTTCTAAATCTTATCCCGGAACACATCCACTGAGACTCATAAATATCCATAATTCATATCTTAACTGTTATATTACTGGCCTTATGGATTGTTGTGAATGTATTTTCATACCCATTAACACCAATTTCAAAGTAAATGAAGATTTGATCTTTGATGACACAATTTGGAAAGTGAAGAGAATGCATAAATACATACAAGCATGACATGTGTGTTCCCTCTACAGTCACTGGTGCTACAGAAATTTAAATTACTATATGAAGAATTTTATCCAAATATATCCATATTAAAAAAGTTGGACATGATATAGAGTGATCTGATATACGTTCATGTCATTTGTGAATGAACTATTAAATGAAAACAGTGTGGTAGAAGAAAGCAATCGTTTTTTTACTTTTTTATATCAGATATAGTAATTATACACTATATGTACATGTACATGTGTGTGTGTATATATGCACACACAGAGAAAGAAAGGGGAGAGGGGAGAGACAGGAGAGAGAAATGGGAGAGAGAGGGGAAGAGAGATTGGAGAGAGGGGAGAGATGGGGAGAGGAGAGAGACTGAGGGAGGGAGAAATTGGGAGAGAGACAGAGACAGATATCCTATTGTAGACTTACAGTGTGATTGGTATTTGTTAAATATCAAGACATCGGCAAGACAGTTGCCTGATGAGTGAAAGTTGTTACCTTTTGGATGTCTAGGAGGCGGACTTAATGAAAACGCTGAACCACTAGAGACAAGTGAAGTTTGTGGTGATGGTGATGATTTGGTAGATGAAGTCCCATTGGATATTGGTTTTACACCTGGTATTGCTTGTGGGGCTGATTTCTTATTGGGCGACCCTGCCATTTATATGCAAATGAAATGGTTTTAGTGTTATCTGCGATGCAAAGCTCTACCATACCAACATTCAGAAGTTTGCAACGTTAAGTTTTAATGAGAGTGGATGTGAAACTGTGAACATCAGCCATGTATTGGCAAATAAATATTGAAGATGAGTTCTAAAATATCTACATCTGCCATAGGTATGTACAGCAGACAACATGCGTCAACAAGAGGTGGATTTAGTTACTAAGCAACACAGATGGTAGCAACATTTCTCAGACATGTCAGAGTTAATAATTTATGGTGACATTTTCCGCAGTTCTCATCTGAGTCTGTGTTTCTCAGCAGATTATACAAGCAACAAATGACCGGCAGCTTTAAAGCCCTAATACTCAAGTTCTCTGCAGTAAACTATTTATTGCAACCCATGTAATTTCTACCTAGCAGCGTAGGGCATAAAATGCAGCAGTTTGTATTACATTTCGCCTTTATCGAGGCGATAGCACTGTCACTGAGATCTCACCAAATTTTAAGTCTTGTACTACAAAACACATTTACACTCATCAAATATGCAAGAATTGTTACAAATATCTCTACCTGATTCATATGCTGTGAAATCTTCTGGACTCTCCCTGTCTTTTTCAGAACTCTCGTCTTTTATCTCCTCTTTTATCTCTTCCCCGCTGTCTTTGTCCTGCTCATCCCACAATTCCGTCTCAAATGCCACATTGAATGCTTGTGCAACAGTCAGACACAATTCTTCAGCCTATCAGACGAACAGACATACATCTTTGCAAACATAATTTCTAACAAATCCCTGTTTAATTATAATTCTGCCAAGCTTTAATGAACACATTCACAGCAAAAGAACAAACAAATTGAAGGCTTGTTGTTTCGAAACACCTTTGAATTTTAACAACTTAAACAACTAAAATGTCGAACAAATTTCATAGCTGTAGTATGATCGTCAAAACTAGCTAAAATGTATCTCTTGTTTCTATGATTACACTTCAGACATATTCAAATACACAAATGTACAATTAATTGTAGCCTTTGCAGACAAGACATTTTGAAAATATAAAACAAAAAGGTTTTTCCTTCACTTTGAAATACTTACATGTTTTCTTTTGTTACAAAGGAATGCATGGCATTCAAGTGTTTCATTTTGTAAATTTCTTGCAATGTATCCGAAAACTTTATCATGATTTTTATCAGCTGTACAATAGGAAATTCTGAAAAGGAAAAAAAATTTCAAAGCAGGTAAGTGTAAATAAACTTCACAGGTCAGCATATGAGAATATTCTCTCATTTTGAATATTAGTATCTCCTACCATGGGTAAAATGTGTGTCAGAGCAATTTTTCTTTAATACACTCAATGTTTACAACATATTTTAGGACTGCTGCTCAGTTGTGTCAACTTATTTGGAAGAAATAGAGAAAACATGAAGTTATACTGTCTTCTTTTCAAGCTGTGGAAATTGAAAATGTATGTTTTCATCAATAGTTCACACACAGTATAGTGGCCATGATGTATTCCAAATATCATAAATTTCTGGTAAATTTTGGACATTGACCCCTGATTTTCATTCTTGATTATGAGGCAGAGTAGTTTGTAGTTTTCGTTGGAAATTTTAAACGAAAGTCTTAACTTTCTGTTTCAAGGCACTTATTGCCATGACAGGAATGTGATGGTCATGTGTTTTATGTAATGGAGTGTATGTACATGTAAACGTGTCAGTGTGGGTGTATATGTGAAAGTTTATTGACATTAAACAAACAAAGTACATGCATATCTATACCAAGTTTCACCCACAGGTAGCTGTCCAGCATAGAATAAGGAAAATTATTTGAAATAATGGCATTATTGATGATCATTGTTAATTTCTGTACAGCGCTTTGATTACAGAGAATCAAGGTCTGCAGGCTGATAGAAGGATGCCCCCAGTGTTCACTATCATGCGGGCTGTAGTAAAACTATCATTGTACTCTGTGAAACAATGACCTACATGTATGACAGCACCACATCAGGGCTTACTCACTTGCAGATTACTGTGATTATCCAAACACATATACATGACAATAATTTGATGATTATAAAAGAATTGATGACTGTTTATTCATGTTGGCCAAATTTTGGTTAGTGAATTCAAGACAATTTTGATTTGTGAAATTTGGTAACTGTTATCATTTTATATCAAACCAAGCTGATTTTTAAAAAAATCAAACATGAAATGTACTTATCTGGAACCTGAATAAAATACAGAGAATGTAATAACTTCTTAATGTATTGTGTGGGTTCAAATATATATGACCTTTGACCTTACGATATTCATATGTTCACATGGAACTGACATAACTGCTAAAATTGCACAAAATTTTGTCAACTGTTCAGCAACACAATTTTGTTACCACTATTCTACAGGATACTTCCTTTACTGATAGAAATTCACTTGAAGAAAAAAGGTCACGGTGCTGACATGTAATAGACTCTGAGCAGCAATTTCAAATCTGTACCTGAGCATAGTGAGATAAGTGTGTGGTCTGAAAATGACTATTAGAGTTGCTTTCTCAAAAAAGTTAGTAGCGATAGGAAAGAATGCAAAGCATTTAAAAACTTCTCTTTCACAATATGAATGGGGAGGAAGTTGATAATTAGTGAAAGACAATGCCATCTGAATCTGAATCATTGTACCTTCACGTTTGGGATCAGGGTCGTACCATAGGATCTTGGGAGGGGTGGTCAAGATGGATAAGAATGTACAACATGAAAATTATTGATAAAATTCAGCTTGGCTGCATTATTGACAAATATATACTTGTCTGCAAAGAGCAGAAGATTGTTTATCTTCACTAAAAACATGCAAAATCCTGGCAAGCAAACAAATAGCATATTCCTATTCTAACCATGCACCCCTCTGAGATATAATGGCACAATCTATAAAGGAAACAGTGCAGTATTCAAAGCTCACCGATATATTGAAATGGTCTCCAAATCTTCTTTTGTATTTAGATCTACCTGTTCTATACCCTTTGGAGTAATTGTTAAGGACACTTTCCGAACTCTATTTTGTGATTTAGCCTGAAAAGAAGGAAACAGACACAAAAATTAAATCAAACTTGAGGAAGTACCATATCTGTGGAACCAAGTTCCATGTGTCTTAAACCTGATAAAGTTCAAATAATATCACACCCACACATCCTGGTCATCACGGACACACAGCAAATGGTGAAATTTGAGACAGAGCAAAACATGTGTGGGTGATTTTTCCTCTCTCTTGATCACTGTCTCGTAAATTGAAATACCTTGATTATAACCAAAGGCAAAGGAGTAAAATTAGAATTATACAAGAATTATGAACACGACATCCCTGGCAATGTCCATTCAAATGGAACAATTTATTCTTTATCTTCCCACAGTAATAACGTTAACATAAATCAACATTTAATTTATTACATGCATTATTACTGTCTAGGTAATTCATTTGATTTTTCGCTTTTAATCTCTCTGTCACTATCTATCAGTGCTTTTGCACCATGAAATATTTTCACTTTGACAAAACTGCTTACAATTTTACACAATGCTTTCAGTTTAGATGACCCATCTGATCAAAAGAAACACCTTGCCATCACGGTTACAAAGTCAGAGAGAAACTGTATGTTAACCACCTTGCAACGTTTCCCACAAAATTTGTATTCAAATGCAACAATATGTTTACAATTACACACATTTTTTACAAAATGATACTCCTTATGACAATATTGGTTATTATTCTGAGTTATTGGTTTTATGATGTTGACCCCTCCCAAAAAAAGAAAGGTTTGAAATCTGTAAAGAAATTTTGTTGATAAATGCATCTCCTTTCTAAAGCAAACAATCTACAATCACACTACATGTACTATGTTTGAGATTGTTGCCCTCTAAGTTGATTACAGTCAATTACACTGGATCTAGGGGTGGCACCCCCCTGGACATTTACAACCAGACACCAAGCCAATCCATAGCCATTCATTGTAGATTTGAAATATTTAAGCAATGAATGTCCACTGAGTAGCCGTACTGATACTGGTACACAAGGCATCAGTGATAAATGCACAGGTACAACTCTGTATCATGATGACTATACATATTAAAATTTCACCACTCAGAACGTGCAAAACACTGAACTTATTTTGTGTTACTTATATGACAATAAGTCAATTTCATCTCTTCTTTACTAACCTGAGAAACAATTTTCTTGACTGCATCTGCTGTTGTTTGTTCGTCGTTTGGTTTATCCACTATAAACATGCCAAGATACTTCACATAGAATGTGACCCCCTCTAACAGAGGCTCTACAGTTTGTGAGGGGTCTTCCGTTAATTCTGAGCAAAAAAAAATAAAAAGTGTCAATGATTAGTTCATATTGTATTAACATCACTTACCATTCAGGAAATATCAGATTAACTGAAACTTTTATAAAGACATTGCAAATTTAGTGAGGACAACAACATCTGCTGTATATGCACAACAATGCCAGGCAATATTTATTTCTGCCCATTTGAGCATTACAATAACCAAACTTTGGTTTGTCATCCAAGAATTTGAGCTCTTCTTACCAATATTTTCTGCTGATAGTTTTTGATATTAAATTTGATAGCAAATTGTGACCGACAATGTCACCAAAACCTATCATTTGTGTGCCCTGTACATTTCATGGCAGTTTTTCAAAATCCACACACTGACTAGGGTAAATGCCCGCATTCCTTTCCGACAGTACCCTCTAATAATCCACTGTTGTCTTTTTCTTCCAAAAAACCTGAGTGTCACACCCACTAATCCCCTGCTAACAAATATGCAAACTATGTGGAAGATAAATTGGTCGAGGCGTACTGTATAACTCCTCAACATTTTAAATTGTTTATACCCGCAATTTTTTTCAAATTTCCTTTTGAATCTGAGTGTACAAATTTCGACCTGCCAATTTTATTTATGATATAATCCACTGGTTCATTTAAATTTAAAGTGGTTAAGGTCAAAGGTTAATTTCCAATGTCCCTTTTGTCCCTCCTTACTGAATGCTTCACTTTCCATGCTTACATAACGTTACCTTGTGACCTTTGACCATGTAATGAGATAATTGACACGTGTCCACCAATGGCAACAATGTCACTCATTAATTATTCCACGTGGTTTGACACCGATAAAAGGGTTTGATACCTTAACATGCTTTGCCACAATGAAATCTGTAGAGATCGTTTTGTAATAAAGGTTCCATATGCTGGCCATATAAGTTAAATTAAAAGTGACATTTTTGTGGATCAGATATTTATTGCTTCCCTATGAAATACTGAAAACAGATCTCAATATTAACAGTTAAAAGATCCTAAAATAGATGCATGCACACATTATAGTCTAGAATATCTCCTTAGTTTTGGTATTTTCCCCAAAACTTGGGTTTCCATACCAAAAGTATGGCGAGGTTCTATACCGTACAAATATGTTTTTTCTACAATTCCTGTTGGAACATGTACTGTTTTATCTCTAATGCCCTAACTGATTGCTAGAATTGTGGGCAATAAAATGTATATGATTGCTCAATGGGCAATGTTCAGATCAATGGGCAAAAATTGCAAAGGTCTTAGAACCAACCACTGAGAACATTCTTTGAGCCAGAAAGAATACCATGATATAGTTACGAAGGAAAGGGCAACCAATAGTTACTAAGAATTGGGAAGGACGATACACATTACTTCCTGAGATCTGTAAAATATTACGTAAACATAATTTTTAGTCCCAAAGTATTTGAAGTTGAGATTGGACTAACTCAAATAAAGATGACAAAATTTAAGAAAATGTTTTTGAAACTTCAAAAGCAATTTTGCTAGAATTTTGAACTTCGAAAAAGCTGCGATGTCTTCGATTTTGTTTATGAATGCAAATATGACTGAGCATCATGCTCAAAAATTGTGTATGAGACTTCAATTTTGTTAAATTCTTTCAAAATTGAGGATTTTACAAAAGAAATACAACTTTGGAAAAGAGTCAAGCACAGTTACTTCATATTAACTTTTTACTGCATGAGGATTGGAAACTTCTCCGATGCATTCCATATGTCGGTGCAGACAGTGTAACGTGGTGGTGGTATTTCAAGGCCGTCCCCTATAGCATGTACAGCCAACCTAGTTAATAATAATGATTTATAACAAACAGGGTGGTTCCTATGTTGACTCACATACACACATGATGGTCTGTCGGCAAGGAACACAGGATGTGGCCTGACTTCCTCGACAAAAGTTAATATAAATATCTTATCAGATTCGACTGCAAATAAACAGAACATCCTCAACTTTGCTCCTTATTAAACTTTTACACACATTCATTGCACTGTCCTCTGTTACGCTAAAGTTCAGTGGTAGAAAATCTGTCCCAACTGACACAATTACGATGCTTGTAAATTCCATTTAAAAACACTGCCCCTCCCCTCATCACTGTTCATTAGGCATTACCCCCCCCCCTCTAACCTTCAATATCAAGGTCATCAAGTCACATGATGAGAATACCAAATTCAATGGCTTAGCTTTAATTAATCTTCTAGTTATTATTATTGTCATATTGGTTTATTCAACACCCACACTGTGACAGGACAGTCAGTGTCACACAGATTGAGCACACTGCAAGCAGAGAAAAATCCATGAAAAAGGACATTCTTAGCACAGGTTTTTTGAATACAAAGATTACGAGGATGTGCCTAAAATAATTTCTATTCCTAAAATATTTATTCCAGATGGTTATAACTATGCTTGTTTTTAGCGAATTGCCATCTTTTAAGTTGTTAAATGTAGAGCTAGAAATATTGACTCAAATGTCTATATTAAGACAACCATAATGGCACAAAGATATCTTGATCCACTGTACACTATAAATAATCCTTCTTTCACGTGAAACACACTTTTGTAATGAAATTTTGATCAAAAAAAGCAGAAGGCAATAAAACAATTCCTTTTCATGATCTACAGTCCAAGGGGAAATGTCCCAGTTGACAATGTCTAAAAAAATGCCAGTTTGACATGTGTCCACAGAAGATAATTTTTATGATTAAAACAAATATTCTGATCTTATTCATAATTACCTTACAGTTTCTTATGTGCAGTGACCTAGAAATTTGTGAAAGCTTTAATACTACGATGAATTTTGACATTCATAAAAATTCATGGGATGCTATGCTTTCATCTCAACGGAATGATTAATCATAAAGATTGTGATGCCACGGTTGTAAATGTACCACCACAAGCAAAGTGTGATTCATCCGTTTACAAATTAACGGATGATGAATGTATAGAAACAGCCTGCCGAGATGACATTTTGCATAACCAAGCAATTCAGACACCACACTCCAGACAGCCTCCCCTTTGCTAACTTCTCTTCTTTCTTTGTAAAAACATTTAGCGTATAACATTTACTTCCTTTGTAAAACCATTGATGATGAACATTAGTTGCAGTATATTTTTAACAAAGACTAATTCCTGTTTCAATTCTGCCACTGACGACACTAGTATACAATTGTATCGTGGTGGAAGTTCAATGAACAGAAACTCATGTCTATCAGTTATTTAGAAATGTTCTATAAAAATCATTTAACTGGTTTATTTAGTCACCATACAAATGCTGAAATATTGACTGCCCACCCCATCATAACAGAGATACTATTAATAGATGGAAAACAACGACAAAACAGATTTTCTTAGGTGAATGCAAAATATAGAAAACAAACTTTTTGAATAATACTTAAAAATCTGTCGAGTATAATTATGGGAAGAATGATAAAAAGCAAAAGATTAAATACGGCAAACTGTACATTATTGCAAAAATTTGGATTGAGACACGATTTATTTTAACCAAAACTCATATTTGAATGCAGAAACAGTAGAAGTATGATTTCCACCTAAATAAACAATGCGATTATATTTCCATTTTTGTTAGAGTATAACTGATAAGGAACTGCTGATAAATATGGTACGATAGAATATATATTACAATGAGGTAGGAATAGGATTCATGTTTTTGAGGATTCAAATTACTTGCTATTAAAAGTGTTCCTAAAACAGTGTTTTGGTAATAATTGTGTAAGTAGGAATAAAAAATTCATTGGTTGTGCATCTGTAACACTGCAGCCTTCTATATTTGTTCCAAAAGGTAACAAAAATTGGAAACAAGACAAAAAAATACAAAATAACAACAATAGTAACCACCTCTTTCTTCAAGAAAATCAATCTGATGGTTCTAAATAGCCAAGAAAAGAACTCAATGGTTCTTAAAATCACAGCGATAAAATAATGCTACATTTTTTTCTGAATGTTTAGTTGAATCCCAGCAAAGATTAGGAAAATGAAAGATATTATTTATTGATACAGTCACTCTAAGCTGGCTTTACAACTTGCCATATAAACTGCATATTGTGTATGGGCTGAACCACTAGATATAGGGAGGTGCAAGTAGTCAGATTGAAGGTGCAAAATTTGTTTACCCATCTGAGAATTGGCATTAGTGCCAGTGGAAGCATAGCAGTAAGTTTCGTACTTTCGTTCACTTTACAGCCTTATCAATATATTTTTACAAATTTGCAGTACAGGTAAAAAACATTTCAGAACAAGTTTTGCATGGAAGAGTTTTGACCAACACTTCTAGATCTGATAGTGGTGCGTTCCCAAAGCAATGTACAGAAAAAAAATGCACAGAAAAATGTGGCTACAAATTACCGACTGTCTCATCTCAAGCAGGTAGTAAAAACTTATGAGGTAACTCAGTTTTAGAGCCAGAGATTCACTAGTCTCCAGCTTGATGTTCAACCTTCCTGATAAAATGTCAATTACCAATAAAGAAACTGACTGTGATAAAATTTAGGAATTGTCTCAGCCCCACGTTGACACTAAAATTGTTCTTTTGGCAACTTCAGTTTATTGCCAGGTCTTCATTTAAATGTCAAATATGACGTCTGATGTCCAGTTTTCATCAGTTGAGATCAAAAGATACTGTTGCATGGCAGCATGCAGTCACCATTCTTGCTACCTTAAATAGCTTTCTCTTGTGCTGGGGTCGGGGAATTTGAACTACATGTTGCAATGCATGGTGGGTAAAAAGTGATAGTGATAGAGATAGTGATCGAATAAATAAGTTTTGTAATAGTTTGCATGACAAAAAGTTCTATTTGTTCATGAAACTAGCTAATCTCCACGCAGCTTTTCAATTTTTCCTGCATTTCTTGCATAAAATTCCTGCATTAACCCAAAACGTTACTTTTGCTACCGGTAGTCAAACATGTTTTACCTGAAGAAATACGGTCGACCCCCCTGGGACCTTTATGATTCACTGAGGTGGTAAAATCATAAGGCACTGAGAATTACTGGTCTTGACATCAAATTTGAAAGCAGCTGCTTCTTCAAGTTGAAGAGCAAACCAATCACACACACACACACACACACACATGTACACTGATTACGCTGAAACAATCGTACAGAATTTAGGGCAATTTCGATCTTCGTATATTTGACTTTTTTTTCCTTTTTAAATACATCACATATGTATTTGTATGTTTTGGGCTGTATTTCAGACAACCTACAGCATCTCTGTATTCAACCACTGTTTGGTGTGTCAGTCGACTGTTGACACATATAAGGAGACCTGTAAATGTCAAATGATTTATTTTTACCACTAATTGTTTGACCTGTTTTCTCTTTTTAACTGAGAAAATATTCTACGGGAAAGTTGTTTTCAATAGTTTCGGTAGGAGACTGTAAAACATTTGTGGTGTGACATGGAATATGGTAGGCCACCAGTCTATCTGACAATACTGCAAGTACTGTATATTCAAATTGACATTACAGCTACTCTGTATCAAGTAGTACTGGTAGTCTGTTGTAGCCTATACAAGCCCATGGTGATCGAAAGGGGCTTAAGGCACAAAATAACTCCCGAAGTGATCTCTGAATGAAAACATCCTCAGCATTTGGTATTGATGTGTTCACTTTCATCACAAGAAAATATTTGCGATGAATACTTCCGATCATATCACCTCGCATAACATCCATACGAGGTCCATCCTGAGTTTCTGAAATGTCACACGTGGCGTGACACGGACACTGGAATGAAGTAGCGATGTATCAAGTAACAGACATGTTGATGGTTGTTTATCACATGAGCATCATGTGATAACAAATCAGCCACTGAAATATGTCAAGTCACTCTCCTTCGTGTTTGCAAAGCTGCCATGTAGTGTGTTTCGCATCAAACCAAACTCTTACAATTATGTTATTATTTGAAAGCTTAACAAAACAGTAGGGTAGATCAGTTGGGCTTAAAATGTTTGATTTTCTCATTATCATCTTAAAAAGATATACAGGATTGCTTTATTAACCCTTTGAGTGCCAAAGTCTATTTTTATCCCCTTTATAAACAAACCACAGTCAGTTTTTCTCAGATTTTGCCAAATTTTGAAAAAAACTGTAGCAAATGAAATGTGATGTCCATTTGGTCCAAAATTATCAAAAAATTACAGAAAAATTCATAAAAATTGGTGAAATGTTGCACTAAAATTTTGGCGGGAAAAAAATTACAGCGTTCAAAGGGTAAATCTCATACCAGCACTTCAAAACTCTACAATGTGAAGAATTATATTATCAATATCGCCATATAACTATTGCTATACAATATAAGAGAATACGAAAAATAAATGTTTCAGTTAAATATGTGATCAAATTTTACTATGTTACAGTGAGTCAGCTAAATGGCAATAATATATCCATTCCTTCAGTTTTGTATCTTATATGCAATTAAAAATGATGAAATATTGAGAAGAGAAAGGTTACTCAATGTCCTGGAAAGTATTTGGTCAACAAGATTATCGGTGAGAGTGTAATTTGTAGTTTTTCACCATCCCGTTTACCATGGAAGTCATTGAGAGTGATTAAACTTTACCAAGATTTGAGGAAGAGTTATTCATTCACTGAAACATTGAACAGCGGGAAATCTTGCTAGAATTCTTAAGTTAAGGTCACTGAAGGTGACCTTCAAAGGTCAAAGAGTTGCTGTGACTGAGACAAAGTTGGTCACTTTGGAAACAACGTTCCTCAATGCTCGTACTTTTTGAGAAGACTGATGTCATAATACTCAGCTTTACTTCTGGAAACATTAACAGAAAATACCATTACCAGTGCTGCCAGATAGGACAGATATAAACTGCGAATGAATCAATTTCAGATATATGTACAAGAAATACACATGATTTCATGAATGTTATAATCAGCTATCCTTGATGACAGTTCACGGTCCGACCAAACAAGACCCTGGTTGAGTACAGCAAGGTAACTATAGACACTTTATCACACCATATATTTACATTATCTAAATTTGATATGCATGCATTGTTGGTTTGAAGAAGTTATCAAATACTTTATTTAAAACAGCAATTTTTGTATAACACAAGCCATATGATGATAATGGTTACACTCTGACTGTATTCTCCGCTGGGTCAGTGTTACCGCTAATATTGCAATTTTGCTTTCATATAATTTTTTATCATTATTACACCTGTGCTGCTACTAGTGCTAGTCAAAAATGAGAAAAAAAAATAAAACTAAAAACAAACACCTTATGGGTGACATACAGTACCCAGAGTACAATGGTGCAAAATCAGGCCACTTTGTATTGACCAAACGGAATGGTTTCCACACATGCATATCAGACATTTATGGCAGTGTGTAAAGAATTGCTCACCATGCTTGAATGTAAACACACAGCCCCGCCCACTTCAAAACAAACTTCAACTGATAAAAGCAAAATGCCATGGGGTGAGCTGTCGATTTGAAACGACTTCTAAACAATGGAAATCAGATATGGAGAACATAGATGTCAATACTTTCATGCAAAGCTAACACTGTGACAGATTGTACATTTACAGAAGGGGAAAATCTAGCAATAAAAATCTTATAAATATTCATGAGTATAGCCACCTGTTCCACAATACACATATACTATGGTTTCTTGGCATAATTCCCCTACGTTTTTTGCTGTGATTGATGTCCGAACAATGGAGCATTATTCATTTGAGCTGTCATCAACATTTACAATATGAATTCATCATCAGAAAATGTTGATAAATTTAACAGTAGTTATCATGTACTGGCTGGCAGATTTTCTTGTTTGGAATGACCATACAGTCCCTCAAGCAGAAATCTGCTCCTTGACAAATCACTCGGTTACAACTCATTCTGTTCACTGTATAACATATGGAATTTGAAAAACTGATCAAAAGTATATACATTAAAAGATTAAATATAAAATAAACATAAAATATAAAATAGAATATTTATTACTTTTATATGCAGTCGTGCTGATAGTTTTCTCAATATATCATCTATACGATTGTTTTAGTAATTAATCTCCTACTTCCTGGAAACTGCAATATATTTTCCAACTCATTAATATTTCAATGGCAATATTGTCAACAAATATATGGATGATAAAATCAAATGGTATTATACCTGATCATAAAATATAGTCTTATAATACAGTCTTCCTTATCATCTAGCCATGGTAGAGATAAGATTAGGACACGAGCTCATAATTATCTTTCCATGATATTGTGTACAGTCTGGATCACTACAAAAATACATGTATTGTCTATAAGTGGAAATTTTGCAGCCATGAAAAGCTGTAGGATTCCTCGGCTGTCAGTGTGGCAAGTTTAAAGATACGGTAACTAACTTTTGACAAGTTTGTCAGCATTTTGTGTATGTGTCAGCTACAGTCTCTGGTCAACTTCAACAGCACTTTGGTTAATGAGGGCTGTCAGTGTATGATATCCATTGACTTTGTTGACGAATGAATTCAAACCCGGACCTGAAATCATTTATCAACACAACCAATGCAGGACACACAGACAGTCACCGTTGACAGGGCGGGTACTGGGTACTTCACTTGTGGGAACTGCGGGAAATGGATACATGCTATAAAAAACCTGTCAAAAAAGGCCAAAAATTAATTTCTTGAGTTACAGTAAAGTCTTTGGTATATCAGAAATTTGAACAATGCCCCTTTTCAATTTTGCAATACTACAGTGATGATAAGTGTGAACCCACATGTAAACTGACCTCAAATGACCTTGGCTTATGCCGATTACTATGGAAACACTTGTGCTTCTTGCACGTGCTACACGGAAAACAAACAGTAAATGTTAATAGGAAATCTTTAATTTGCTACCAGAAATATAGTTGGTTGTCAGGGTGACCACACTGGACTGTAAGACAGCTGCTTTTTGAGTGAAAATCTGTAATTTCTTAAATGATGTAACCTCTAACATGGTTGCCGTGGAGCAGCCTCTCTTGAGACCTCAAATGGAGGGGCCGTGACTAGACGAACTCTGCGAACTTTTAGGCTATTAAATATTGACCACAGAGGGGACAGTAAAGATGGGGAATTGTGTGCCGGTTTGGCAAGTTTCCCATCCCGTTACGCAATTTTATTTTACACAACACATGTATCACGCGCCTTCGTGGTTGTCTACGTCATGTCCTCGCTGCCATGTCACGGATGCATTTTTACCGTAATTTTTTTACAATTTTTTTTCCGTGAGGCGTTGGCCACTCCCAAACGCTCAAAATCTCTTTTTCCAGGACTATATGACGAAACTATGGAAACTCACGCAGTGAAGACACCAGAGGTATTGTCGTAGTGAATGAGGCTTTTGTGTAGAAACCGGCTACGGAGAGCCAGGTCATAAATGAAAAGCGAATGTAAATAAAGCGGCGACGTCACACGTCGAATGTCGGAATAATCACCACCGTGTTTCCAATTGCGTTCAGATACAAAACGTGCTTCTCTAAATTAACTAGCTTTCTATATAAATGAGAATATCGAAATTTAACTGTCGTTACCAACTAGACGGCAGCCGCGAAGGTAGAAAGGCCTGTGCCATATTTGGGCTCGTTGTGAATGGTGCTGCGGGTCACTCCCACGCCTTCCATGTCAATGAGCGCATCTCAGCTCACAGACACCACGTTCTGTAACTGTATTATACCGGTTTTTACGCGACAAGTTTTAAGAAATTTCGTTAAGAACTGAAATGAACCTTAAAAGCTTCAGTCCCCAATATATGCTTGGCTGAGGGCAGAAAAATGGGTACTTCGCAAGGAAACACCATCGTCATAACATTGCCGTCACAGGCCGGGCATGGCACATGATGCCGGTATAAACAAAACATTGGCTATTCATGCCAACGACGATTTTTTACGCACTGAGTCAATTTTACTTACTTTGGTGTTTGGCGCTCTTTCCAAACCGATTTTTCATCATCTTCTCTCTCCTGTATTTACAACTGTTGAGCCGATTCTTGATGTGAGGACGAAAAATATTCAAAACACGGAACCACTTTTTTAAAACAAATTTTGTCGTTCTGATATTCAGGAATGCTTACTATGTCAAGCTGTCGGTTTCTGCGCTCAGTCGGTGAAACGTAATGACTCTCTCCCAAATATGGGCGGTAAGTGGGCGTTGTCTTTGACGTATTCATCACCCATTCGCTAGCATGCCGGTAAAATGACAGGTACTTGGCACGCATCCAAAGCCGTTTAATATTAGAACGACGTCACACTTTTCGCGCCGTCTCGTAGAATTGGCGGGAAAGGTCACACGCAGGTTATTCATTGGTAACTGAACTCGATAGACTAGACTAGACATGCGAGGGGCATGCGGGGTTATTGACATGTTGGATAATACAAATTTTGAAGTCGGTCTTTTCGTCCTGTCGCTCTGTGATGGAGAACTTGTTCAGTTTTAAACCTACAAGGTATCAATGTAATTATATATTTCGCTGAACGCTTTCTCGCTATAAAACTCCATCAATATATTGACGAGCAGATAACTAGACTCACACTACAGATGAACGAAAGTGGCATAGCATGCGTAAAATGCCATGAACTCTACACGTTTCCCATCCTAACATGGGATCGACGCTCTGCAGAACGGCGACCCCCGTGTTGTACCCCGGTTAGCGTGTGACGAACAAAGATGCCGACCATTCCGGAAGCATTTGCGTCACGCCCATCAAAAAAATAGCTACAAGGTATTAGTGCTGTCTGAAGGTACAACATCTGACGATCTGTATGGGAACGGTGACGCAACTAAAACCGTCTGTTAAAAGCCGGATGTCAATTTGCCTAAACACAACTATTCATAATATGTTGCCACAACCTAGTGACAAAACTGCAAGCTGGCGGGAATATTTTACGATTTATACCATGAAAGGGTACAATCATGTTATCAGTGAACTGGTGACGTATTCAATTCAAAATCGATCATAAGTCTGATGTCGCCGCCTACGACAACTATAAACCATGCGCACTATCTGGCTGTTAAATATGGATCTATTTATATCTCTGGCGCTATTTTTAGCCCATTTCATGTCTTTTTATCTCAAAATCGATGGTACGGTTGCACCTTGTATTTAAACTGCCAATGATGATGTGTGGTGCGCATATAATACTGAAATAACACATTTCATCGATAAAGATTGCCAATATCAAGGGTGACCTTGACCTGTTCTCGACTTCAAACATTATGAAAATTTATACAATAAAATGCAAGACATGTCCACATAGAATTTACACAATTTCGTAGATAAAATGTTTGGTAAAAGTTGTATAATTATTTATCAGTAACAGTAAAATAAGCTCCAAAGAGCAAAACGACATCTATTTGTGTATCAGGATGATATTACTGGTCATACAACTTGTGAATACACGAGGTGTGGAGGCATCATTTTCGATGGGTATTCATTAAACTGATATATCATTTCTTCTATGTGTTTTTTCACAGTCTGGGTCGTATACGAGAGACGATTTACTGGATAGACCAAAATGATTTATAAACACATGAGGGCGCTATAGGAAAAGTATCACGAGCTCACCTTTGAAGCTTCACTCAGAATATGGCTCCTAACATTTTCCGCTATTCTTGTCTATCAAATCATCAATGAACGTTAAAAGTCACAGCACTACTACTCTATATACTGCTTGGAAGATTTTTTTTGTCAAAAAGGATTGCTGTATTCACTTGATAGCCTCCTGATTAAAATTTAAATTTAAAGAAATGCTTGGTAGTTACTTTTATCTTTTTCTGCAACAGAAAAAGAATGTCTATCTGATTTTAATCAGGTTGGCTAGACTCCCCTCCCCATGCATTTTTTTATCTGTAACCGTGGCAACTCTCTGTATAGCTTTAGGAACATAAGACTTTTGACACAAGACATAAAAGACTGTTGAAGTAATGTCACTTCCTTTCTGTGTACACTTGTTTCTGTGTACATTTTTTTAACTTTCCTCCAATAAAGGCACAACACAAAGAGACACACCCCCCCCCCCAAAAAAAAAAATCTTACAGACGAATCTAAGAAGTCCGCAGCTTTTCATCTATAACATTCAAATAAAGAAATTCTCCATCGGTACTTCTTGAAATAAAGCATTATCACTTTCATACACTTTCATACTGTTCTCAGCAGTCTTACACAATAGCGTTCAGAAAAACACAATCTTACAAAAGTATTATCAAGCAGTTTAGGATTTATTTAGAGCTTTCCACCTTTTGCAAAAAATAAAAAAACAGTTCAGATCAGGAGTCTATGTCGTCTTGCTGCAGATCTCCCAACCTTTGATGTGACAGAACTCTGATGTCTGAGGTGAATCGTAATACACAGCACTGTCAATCTGAAATCCTGTGAACGTATATTTAAGTAGACTGCACCTAAGACACAGTCTTTTGAACGCTCAATTTCTACAATGCTTTTCTGGTCTGCTACTTGTGTGGGATTCATTTTGATGTCTTTGAAAGTCTAAACCTATTTATCCTAAATGCCATAGACAAGCCAACAATCACCATTGCTAACAAACCATAACACTGAAGGGGTTTAAAAAAAATTTAAATTGTCATATCTTTCTGCAAATTAAAAATTTAATTTTACCGACAGAGTTAACTCTGGGTATGGTAGCCATTTTGAATTTAAAATATGGTTTAATTTTAGCTCATTTCTTTCTCCAACCCAAAATTTCGATACTTTGACCCAAGATGCTTTTTCTTTACTGTGAAATCAAGCATTGCTCAGTTTCCTTGGGAAAATTCGAGCAATAGTTTCAAATTTTCTATTTTGAGACACATATTAGTATTATTACCTTAATTGTAATGAAACCTTCCATACATTCTAACAAACACGTATAGCTGTGTTGGTTGACCCTGGAACAGATCATGCTGGTATCACAGGCAAAGATCATACATTCACATAGTGATCCCACGAAGGACACTGACCTGAAAGTTCAAACTCAAGTGTAGCATTGACAGTGCCACTAAATTATCTAAAATCAGTCAGTATCAAACAAAATAAATTTCAGTCAGTACATGGTTTGATTGTTGTGTTGATATAACTACAGTGTAACTAATCTGAATATTGTCACCTCAGATGATCTTCGTAACCTTAACTGACCTTTCACCTCAGACACTTCCCATATTGAACTGTCCTATTTATACGTTTGTGCTTTGCACAGCAGAATACATAAATAAAAAAGGTATGTGTTTTTATGAGAATTCATAGGCAAATAAAATCAACTATTCTGTGAATTTAATCTCTAAATCCAAAATCAAAATTTAAAGGCCCGATAGCTGTATCTTTTTCGCATTATTTTTGTGATTTTACTTCCAAACTAAAACAAGTTCATGGGAATGTACTCATTGAGGGGTGTTTATACAGGTAGAATAAACTGTCCACTGGGTCTACATGTGCAATTTTGAGCAAGATAAATAATAAATGTTTGCCCAAACATTAAATGGCACCCCCATGCAAATGAAGCAAAAACACAGAACGCAGTGCATATATGCATTGGAATCTTCACAAAAACAACAGAGTAGTCCAAAATATAATGCATAGTGCTGAATGTTTTCAATTGGGACACCATATGCTATGTTTTCTTTGTAATATTACCAATTTTTAAAAATGGCGGGAAATCAGAATAACGGTTAAAATTTAAATTTACTTGTCCAATGTTTCAGTGGTAAAAGACTATATCCTTTAAATCTGTAGAATTTTAAGAAAACCAGAGAAGGAAGAAAGCCTTTTTCAGGTCCACAGATTTCAGAAATTACAGCTACAGGGGCTTTAAGATGACAGTTTCAGGTCTTGATGATCATAAATTCTTGAATTAGCCAATATCTGCACATCCATGACTAGCTGGTAATTTCAAACAAACATTTGTCAGCTCACTGAAGTTTTCAATGTCATTACTTGCATGCTACCACCTACCAAATGTAATCAATGGACTAATCCACACAGAAAACGGGTTAAAACACTTCAAAGAAGGGAAAGGAAGCCTTTTCAGGTTGGAGAAGATCTCCAAGAAAGCAGAGTGTTCCTGCAAGTCCTTCATACAGACTGTACGGACAATCTGGTCTTCGAGAACTTTTCTGGAACTCTTCTGTATATATGAACTCTGCAAACTGAAGGGCACGGTGAAGGTGTTTAGGATCGCCAGTTAGTCGGTAAAGCAGCAGGAACACATAGCCACTGCCGGCAATACCATGACATATTCCGGGACCTTTCCTCAATAAACCTTTCTGCCATGTGAGTTGACCACATCGAAGACATGCTTGCAAATACTTCTCTTCTTTCCATGTGAGATAAGCTTTGGCCATCATGTATACAACACCTGGTGGTAAAAATAATACAGGTCAAAGGTCATTAAACTGCCTCAGTCAAAATACGTAGTGCCGTTTCAGAGACCCCTGCAAGACCTCCCATTCCTGTATTGCTGTTGGTATAAGTTAGGGACTTTGATTTTTGGCCACTGTAACTGTGGTGCATGTTAGCTGTTTAATTGTATTTGTATGTGTGTGTGTGAGAGAGAGAGAGAGATAGATAGACAGACAGACAGACAGCCAGACAGACAGATCTGCAGGAAAACATATTTTTCACTAAAATGTGTTTGTTGCAAAGATTCAGAGTCTCGTGTGGTTGTTCGACAGATCCTCTCATATTTTTTGGAATGATCATTTAAAAAACAGGTGCAGCCAACGGAGCTATTCATCGAAAAAGCTATACCAGGAGCAATTTTTGAGGGCAGGGGAAATTTCAATTTTGCTCGGGTAGCCGACATGTTTTTAAGTGGCAGGGGAGCAAATTTTAGTTTTGTATGTCGGGCAGGGCAGATATCGGTTGATTGTCCTGGGGACAGGACTTGCTGAAAAACGAGGAGAGGGAAAGTTAAGCTTACTTTTAAAACGGGGACAGGGGAAGTTGAGCCATGGTGTTTCCGGGCATCGGAACACAGGGCAAGTACTTATAACTTTCATGTCTGCAGGGAGAATGCAATGACAAAATTTTTAGGGGAATTTTTTCCAGGGCAGGGGAAATCAGCAAGTTTTTTTTCGCCACAGGGCAGGGGAGCTTCAGAAATTCACAATGGGGAGGGGAAACAGGCAAAAAATATGTGGGGAGTGAGTAAAAATGAAGTTTGAGTGTGAGGGTAGGTCTAAAAAATTTTAGTGGGAGGGCAAATTATGAACAGCCAATTAATTACCCTCTTGACTTAAAATTAGTCAGTTCACATTGCTTGTCATGCGCAATATATCTTATCATAGTTATGACCCCTTTAAAAGTGCATTGTTCGTTGGCTGCACCTGAAAAAATTGCTGAGGAGTTGATGATTTGCAGGAATCATATCACAGGAACAGTATATTTTAACCCTTTCACCCCCAGTTCCCTGTATACAGGTCCAACTTTACCATAGAAAACAATGGATTTGGGACAAACCATGGTGGTGAAGGGTTAAGGAACTGAGTTCTGACAGATGACATTAACAGCGCCCTCATTGTCAGTACTTGTTACAAATATCATCAATTCATTGTTTGCTGGGATGTCAAAGTTTTGATATGTGCCTATGCACAGAAATCAATGATAAGTCCCTTCATTTTCGTCTGTTTAGTCCCCATTGAAACATGGTACACTGATAGGGAACACTGGAAAGTTGCCTAATATGCTTGCAAATACCAGTTGCCTTTAACTTCTTTCACCAAAGGTTCTTGTTGAAACTGATTCAGCATAACCAATCAAATCAAGAGAAAGTTGACCTCTGACCTGGAGCACCATGACACCAATGTACAAGTTCATGTTCAGCTGGTCTTCTTGACTGAGTCTCATCCACAGCAGGTGCATAGTTACCCTCCGGGGTCTCAATGGACAGAAAATAATCTACAGAGTCTTTGATGTCTCTCTCGATGGTGGCATCTGATTTGAAAAACTCTGGAAATGACAGCAATATCTGCAGAATTGCTGACAAACCGTGCGCTGCACCTAAAGTATTGTAATGAATATTAGGATAAGAATTTCAATTTAGACACCTTCATATCATAGCACCAGAAAGGCAACTTCCCCTTAAAGTACAGATTTATCAAAGCCATTCCTCTATGCAAATGTTTTGCAAGACAAAGTTGAAAGTCAAGGCACATTTGACAGCTTATTTGTCAATTCCATTGATAATCTTTCAGATATCATGAACCCTTATCCTGCCAAGTTCATATGTCACCATCAAGTCAAGTTGGTTTAAACTAGAGAAGCATAACATGTTCCATATGTTGCATTCTAACAAAAAACATTTAAACATTTGAAGGCCCTTCAAAAACATAGATACCTGATTTTTACCCCAGGATTTTTACCGACTAAAGCTTCTATAATACACCAAGTCAAGTTGGTGAAATATATCGTGTTTTGGCTCAATACTGCTTTTTACTGACTTGGTAGATGGGGAAGAGATACTGTCTGGCAGGAGAAGGGTTAAAGTCTGAAATATTTATTTATGAGATTGAAATACAATATAACAAATTTGAGGAATTAATCATTGCGGAAAATGACAAAATCTAAGGGTGAAAAAAAGTTGTAATACAACAAAACTTCGAACCTGAATTACATGTGAATTTACAATACATATTATAAATCTGTGCATTATAATATAAAACAAATATAGTTTATTGGTTTTATAGCTATTTTTAATTATTATTATGATTATTATTTTACCATACTGTATCCACAGATGATAAGTTGAATAAAATTATTATTAATACCTAAATATTCTGTCTTGTAATATGCATACATTAATGGAGCTGGTGAACGATGGCGTCTTGAATATTCTCTTCCAGATGATACTATACTGTTACACAGTGAATGGATGGTCTCTTTACTCAGCACCTGTCATGAAGAAAAAAGTATTATACCCAACTTATTATGATTGGAGTTTGTGGTTCTAATTCATGCAAGACTCTGCTGTTACCATTCGACAAATGACTTTCATCACTGTAATAAATAGTGCTAAGTGACCAATAAGTGTTCTCTACAGCCTTGTAAAAGATGGGCAACCAACCAATCAATCTACATAACAATGTATAATTTGCAAATTTCCCACTGACATTTACTGTGGTAATAAACACGCTGGTGAACACAAGTGCACTGATACAACCTGAGACCTCCTCCTTGAAGAATTTGTGGAGGGGGCATTTGGTTCTGATTTTGAGAGAACCATGATAAATTGTGTAAATTATGCAAATTAAGGCTTATCAAGGTATTAACACATTAAGGTTAACTGTTGTGTCAAATATTAAATCAAAAACAGCCTGATTTTCTTGTTTGTGTGGGAAATGTTATACCATTATATGCCAATGCCACAAGCTTTAACTGATCATTCACATTTTATTCATAGAGTTCAGACACCGTTTTGTAATGTCGAGGCAAAGTCTGTGATGTTACTTGATGGGCACTAATCATGGTCTTGAATCTATATCAATACTCTCTGTATGTCACTATCTCAAGATCTCAATCTAGGGAACATTTGGCCAAATTTGTGATTATTTTAAGGAGGATTTAGATGGGGGGATTACACTATAAAAACACTGATTTCTTCATTCTTTGTACTATCTGTACACATTTCTTCTGCAGCAACCCAACAGCATATTAGTATGAGCTCAGTCTAACCTCTGACAAAGCAGTGTTTTTATCAAGGGCAGCACCAATGTATTTTACTGAGGTTCCTCATAGTTTATCAATGAAATCATATATGGGGAAATTAGAAATCATCCTTGGGTTAGAAAACCACGTACCTATATTCAAAACCCTTAGCAAAGGTAGTTGAAAAGTGTGAACTTTGACATTGAAAACTAGTGGAAGTTGGGTACTACCAAAGGTTGTGCTAATAGCTGTCGACAAACACTTACCTGAACACCAAGAGCTTTGTTGAGAGCAAGAACACCACAAAGGTAGCCTGCACGCCCTACAAACAACTCATCTGAACCACACTGCAGAAAATGAACTGGCTGACAAATACTTGCAGCATCACTGTACCTGTAACAAAGGCATACTTGTAGAAAGATTAAACTCCTACAATTAGGCCTACAATAATATTTTTGTGAAACTAATAATCTGGTGTATTAATTGAAGGACATGTAATCATGTAAACATTAAAATAGCACCCAAAACAGTAGAATTTTCTCATTGGATTTGTACCTGAGTAAATCATGATGATGAAAAGTACTGAACATTAAAGTTTTCAACGATTTTGGTAAATTACTTTTCACTTGTACCTTACACATCAGTTGAACGACCATCTGATGGAATTTGCAAAAACCATAGCACAACAGCATTGCCACAACAGCGTCCACAAAAGAAATAGCATGACCCCCCCCCCCCCCCCCCCCCAAAAGAAAATGACAATGTGCCACAAGGAAGAAAGGCCGAGCTACAGGTTTTCAAGCAAATAAAAACGCCAAAAAATATGTCAAATCACAATCTGGTGGGGGCGCTCTTCAAAGTGGGCATCCATATTTCGGCATGGCCGAGCTTCTGGAGTTTCTACATCAATCTGCGATTGAATTCGTTCATTAACGATTTTAAAGGTTGGAATAAGACTAAATGTGAAAGTTTCTCTTACGATTTCAAATACTCTGCCGTCTTCTTTTCGTCTCCAGTAATTTTGCTGATCAATGCTCCGGCAACGTTCACGCCGCCAATACCCAGCAGAAACCCTGGCTGGTCGGACTGACGCTGTCTGGTTTTCTTCAAATACGTGCTATGAGCTGCAAAATATTCTTGTGCACGAGCTAAGTATTCTTGATTCTCGCTGGGGAAATTGCCAGAATGCACAAGAAGATACAGAGCGTAGGCAACCCCAGCAGGGCCGACGTAGAGGCCGCCATCACAATTCGTGAAGTCTGCTGGAAGCTCTCGAATGATCTGCTGAGCTAGCGCTTTTGTCCGCTCAGCGATCGCCTCCTTTGGAACATGGACGGCCGATCCCGGCACGAAATCGGCCAACCTGTTGACGAAGTAACGCATTTCTCAGCAATGTAGAGTATAATGCATCCAGTCACTTCGAAAGCTTCGTGACAGAATGCCCATGCATGCCTTGCAGTTGGCTGCATGCACCTTTTGCAGGTCGTCAGTAAAATGGCGTTGGCAGGGGGTGCTACGCCTGTATTGTTTTCCAGGCAAGTTAAAATCAGTGTGTAGAGAGTAAAAAAAAAAACTGGTGTTTTGGCTTGTGGAGGGACCGTGGTTACGCTACGGACTAAAATGTCATCAAGAATACCAGAATATTTCACTTTGACTCATAAGTCTTTATGAAAATGTTTCTATTGACGAATAACGATGAAAACAACAGAATTCCATAAAATAAAATAAGCAGGCCGTAGACTAGACTGAGAGAACAGGCTTAACAGTGACACATCCATGATCACACAAGTACAACCGCAAATCTCCCTGAAGAACTTTAATAGGCCGTAAAGGTAAAAAGAATATTACTTCTATAAACATACTCAAACGAGACCGAGGTAACAAATGGAAAGTTGTTCAGAAGTTCAAAGTAAAGTATGACAGAACTACGCATAGTTTGCCTGTGAAGGACATTTTGCAGTTTATTTCTGTCAAATTGCAAGATAGCGTTTTCACCAGACCTTTAAAACATCGTCGTTTCGAAAAGAAGAGAAGATGAACGTTTGGTTCCATTCTAGGAAAACGGCCGATTGAAAGATGGGTACTCTATTATCTCCAACCCTAACACAGCTGCCAGTGTGGTTTTAAGTCTGAGATAGCGAAGCACGTGGTGGTACACCCCAATGGATTTTTCAGTCAAGCAAAAAATCATTTTAACAAAATACGACTGAAGTATATCATGTGCAACTGTGCGGATAAAGAGGCTGTGGTCTGTTAGTAGTCGTTAGGAAGATACAATCAAGGCAAGGCTATAATTTTACCTCCCTGGTCATACTCAGCGTGTATATGAAAACGTCTCAACATTGTGTGTCATAAAAATCTTATCTCAATGCCGATAAAATCATGTTGTCAGAGACTTACCTTGGCCGAACACTGTATTGTTTATCAGAGGTCAAGATTGTGAGATTAGACAGGTTAAGTACGATGGCTGTGAAAAAAACATCAACATCTGTTTACATATTTTTACATATACTTCAAAAGTCAAAAGATATAAATAATAAAAAGATAAAACTTGCAAAAGTGAGAAGTCTGCTTTCGGGGTTTTTTCCTAAACTATCGAAGGAATACTTTGCTTCACTATTTTTTTTTTATTTTTTATTTTTTAAATTTAATCTCGAACCAACAGGTTGCCCCAATAACAGGTTCGTTTGAAAATAAAAATATAATACAAAAACGAAAAGTATATAACAGTTACAACGTAAACAAACAGGAGAATTCACGTAAGAAAAAACCAAAAAACAGAAATTCATCCAGATAAAAGTAATTATTCAGAAAAAAGGATCTTACATAATCCATGACGAAAATTACTGAAGTTATTAAAAATATCTAAATTTTGCTTGTTACAGATAGAATTAAAATATGTCTGAGATCGTGATAAAAATGAGTGTTTCAAGATATTCGTACGTGCTGACACTGGTCTAAAAAGAACAGCACGACGCAATGTAAAAGCGAACGTACATATTGCATGTGAGACACCAACTTCATCCGTACACTCTTGTCAAAAACTTACTTGCCTTGATAAAAAATGAAGTTCTTATTACTTTCCTGGCTAACCCGCAAATACTGCGCGACTATTGCATGTGACCTGAAAACGTGTGAATTTTCGTGAATTCATTTGCACACGCACTCAAAATAACGTACACGATACTGTACCGAATCCAGCCGCATCGGGTTGTCGCATCCACGTTCGCTAGACGCTACCATTGGCAGAAATGAAACTTGTTTCATTTTCATGTATTTTAAAATCACACACTCAGTTTAAAATTCTGCAGCAAATTTCATCGTTTTCACGATGTCCATGTAGTATGTACACTAGGTCCCTGAACTCGACGGCTGGTAGACTGTATTGGTATATAGGTCCCACTATCCAAGCAATGCATCAGTGGTCTTTTCCTGCTTCTTATCAACAGCACCAGATACGCTTGTGACGTGTCTGTCCAGAAAATTAGCAATATTAAGCTGAAGCTCTTTGTTTCACATTGTAAGAGACGATATGGCCCCTTTGAACAATGTAATGAAAGCAATTGTCAAGTTTTCCATCACGTACGGGCTGCCGAAGTTCTCAAAATTTTAGTGGGTCACGGTTCGACTCTGAATACACCGTTTAATAAGTTCACTTGGTCAAACACGGTGATGTGAGCCAAAACAATTATACAGAATACGAAAACTTCCAACTTCGGGCACTTGCACTGGCAAGAAAAGCGCAAATCTTTAAAGTCGATCAAAAGCGATATAATGGGCAGAAAGTTGAAGCAAATAAAAACAGAAAAATAAACTAACATCATATTTCTACTTGTACAGCATCATGAGATTAGATCTTCATATGTCAGTCACCATTTTGAAATCGAAGGATGTAGTTTGAGGATATTTGTGTCTTCAGCTACGTTCGTGTTTCTGCCTTTCACATTAATAAATCTCTGCATCTTAATCACATATCAACTCTCACAGGTAAGTCCGTCAATGGTAGTTACGCAACCCAAATGACCGACTGGATATCAGACCATTGTACCTGTCCCACACAGGGGGCATACGGGACGACAGCGGAGCATAAATTAATTAATTAATCTAACAAATTATGGCAGGGTAGACGTATTTTACCATAAAAGGTGTTAAAGGAATACATAAATGAATATGACGTTATTGTTCAGGTAGGAATCACATAAAGCTACACTATCTTAGGAAAGGACAGTCATTTTCAATGTCAACTGTGTCATAAAAATGTGCATAAGGTTACATTTGAAATTGTCAGCGTTGCTGTAAAGATATGACTGCATATATAGGCAAAGTCTCGTGTGGCTATAGGTACACTGCGAAGGCTGTATCATAGACTAATTATACATTATATATGGACCACTGTAAGTATTATATCATTATTGTTGTTGTTATTGTTGTTTATTGCAGGCACACATAGGCCCACATCAAAAAAGTAAAAAGACCGTGATAAAGGAACATGTAGAAAAAGGATCGACATGCCACAGCCTACAGTGAGACTACTTCGTACCTCCAATGACAACATGCAGGCGTTTACCACACAATATACTTAAAACGATGAACATCGTTGATTTCAGTATTGTTCAGATCTGTGCTGTCATGCTGATTGGATGAAAAGGATAGCTGTATACCTACTTATTTTATAGCTGTCTATCCGTCTGTATGTAGGGGCGTGTGACTTTTATTTTCTTTTTCACATTTTCTGCTCAATGTACAGACACTCACATATCACACTCGTGTGTTCAAAATATCTCGTTCCTTGCTCCAAAGGTGAATTTGCAATGTCACACATTCTTTCACAGCGGACTAATTTGCATAAACACGGTGAAACTGTGATATGTAAAGGCAGGAAAATATGATGATCTAACCGGTCAAATCTGCATAATCTATTGATGACAGGAATTTGCCCCAGGATATCTTCCAATATTTCGATATGTGAAGTAAGCAGTTGCCATGGTGATGTGATGACGTCTTGCGTCATGAGTGTAGCAGTGGACTTTGTTTCGATAATTATCTCATTTCTGCCCGATAAATCATATCTATATTTACTATAAAACTTTACCCTTGAGATTGGATAGATTTTGTTTATTTGAGATAAGAAACTGCTGGACATTGAAGAGTTGACTGTTAGAAGAGTACAGATGCATGACCTGTTAGATATACCCCGTAACATTCGTCAGCAACAGTTCGAGCGCCAACGTTTGACGTGTGACGCTGCATGTGAACAATTTATAGTGCGGTAACTGATACGAGCCCCTAGCGGAAAGGTCTTCGAGTGAACTTCCGATCGACTTGGGGCCGTGTTTTGGGCGTTTCTTAATCTACCCTCAAAGATTAAAAGACAGGACGTCTGGTCGACTCTTTAGCTACACGTTCTGGTCACCTCAGATCAATATGGCCAGACAGCACCCAGGTCCCTGTTTTTCTTCAGAAAACACGTCCAGGGCACGAGAACGTTTTCATTACACCATAGGCCAGTGACACAAGCCGGGAAGACTATATCCCCATATAATATGCAACATTCGGTATTATAAATAATTTATTTTATAACCGCGCTGGCACTAACACTTGTATATTGCAAGACTCATTTCATTTACTCGACTCTTTTATTTGCGTTCCAATTAGGGGAGAACCATTTGATTTCTGGGGGGGGTATGGAGGAAATGGGTATGGGAGCAAATTTTTTTTTCCTGTCAGAGTGACAGCAATTTTTTTTTTCTACTGTCTGACCTGCATCAATTTTTTTTTTTCAAATGGAGTAGCAGTGCAAATTTTTTTTTTATTGGTCATCAAGTTTGTAATGCGTTGTATATAAGGGAGCTGTCATTATTTATGGCCTGAAACTCCAAAATTTCAAGTGACCCCCCCTCCTCGCCAACCCTGATGAATTTGAGTAACCTCCCTCTCTAACTCTGAAATTTTGACTGACCCCCCCCCTCCCCACTTAGAAAAGTTTAAATACCAATACATGTAATTGTAAAATTTACAAAATACAGCAACAGTAAAGACCTTTCAAATCCTAATGTACCCTGCTACACTATCATCAGTTATCTCATGATGGTTCAAAAAAGGTGAACACATCAAAATGAAATTCAAAGTCAAAATAAAATAAAGATATAAAAGCTCACGCAGTATCTAACAATATAGTATATTGTTTGGTTTGGATGGGTATTATGACAGGGTTTTCACTAGGATATCTGACCGGGCAGAATTTGAAAGTACAGGGGGAGAACATGCGAGAGGCTTAGGGGAGAGTGTCACAGGGGCTTTCCCCTATCTTGCATGGAAATTTTTAAGATATTGATGTGTGCAATGGTGCAGTCTGGTGCAATCGGAGAGGTGTTTTTAATTTTGTTACTAAGTGAAACTGTTAGAATACCCCAAGGGGGGAGAGCACGAGAGGGGGGTTCCCCCTCTCGTATTGGAAATTTTGAGAAATTTATGTGTTTAATGGTGCAATCTGAGAGGAGTTTCAGTTTATTTTGCACTTGGTAAAACTCTTTGAAAATGCCTTTGAACACTGATATGTTTTACATTGTCATCGTCATTCTTGTGCCAGATTAGTTATTGAGAAAGTTCGCCACTATTGACGGACTCTATAGTGAGCGATCCGGCGTCTGGTGTCATATTATGATTAACATGACCAAGCATAGATGTAAGTTCTCAGGGAAGATGTTATCTTTTGTGGTCAGAGAAACAAGGCTCACACATTGTATTGCATTATATTTGTTGTTTCTCAATTTTTCATTGTCAAGGTACATCTTTCTAACATATTTATATTGAGAGAATAATATATTGGTTTTAACACTAGTTTATTGACTCCTGTCTTGTGTTTTGAATTTTCACAATTTACAGAAGTCAAATGGTCCCCTTTAGATAGTGCCTATGCCATTGAGATATTGCAACAGAAGTCCTGAAATATGACTTCTTGGGTCAGAGAAGGGAAGGAAAACATTGAGTGTACTGAGGTGTAAAGTAGACCTATGTAGTGTATGCTTATATCGTAAGTGCTAGAAAAAAACAACATAAGAATTGCTTGTGGTAAAAACATATGCGCCGCCTATGGCGGCGCGCCGGCAAAGAATACATGAGAAGATGGTTTCCAAATTTTGCTAATTTCTGGTGCATTGTGACAATTTTTTTTTTCACTTCTGTATGTTATGATAATTTATTTTTTCTCAGGCCATGACAGGATCAAATTTTTTTTTCTTCTATCACACCTTGCAACAATTTTTTTTTTCTCAAAATCCTCCATATCCCCCCCAGAAATCAAATGGTTCTCCCCTTACGACGACATAGCTCAACATACCTGCGCTATTACTATAAAGAAGCCCTACCTCTGCGCTGATGTCAAGCAATATATGATATAGTCAATAAACTTTATCCGCGCATGTCAAATCTATCAAAATAGTGAGCGGATCTTCATGTTATAACTTTTGTTTGTTCCTTCATTGTTTATATGTTAAGTTTAACGTTGTGAATTCGCTTCCTTTGTGACCACGCAGTCACGTGACACCATTCGAGTAAGTAGGTATACGTATGACTGATTCCGGTGCCCTCAGTGGAGGAGGCATAGACGCTACTTGGCCGCAGTCTGTCCTGTGTTGAATATTTCGTCCTTTATATGAAGTAATACTCTGAAGTATGAGCTGTCATTGTACCGGGATTAGGAAGATTTTGACACGGTTTGTGGAGGGACCGTGATTTCGATTTTGTGTGGTCTCGCTTGAAGTGGGTCCCAGCGTTGTTGGATTTCTGGACCGTGGACGATCGCCTTTTGGAGAATCGACAACAATCGTTCTGAAAGAGTGTGCGTACACACGGGACCCAGAGTCAAATCGTGTGGACCTGAAGTCTTATTATTGTGTACCGGCATCTAGTTGCGGCACAACGTTGATTTGGTATGAGTTTGTGTCGACGGTAAGCTACTGGTGCGGCGTGCCCCAGTTGACTGCAACACTGGCCAGTCACTCCACAGTTCAAATAAGTATCCACCAACGCCGGGCAGCGCTTGGCTTCATGCGGGCTTCAGCTGACATCCACAGCCGGTTGAACTTGGCTCTTTACCGACACCAGAGCAAAACCAAAACTGTCCTTGGCTCTTAGTTGAACTGTTCTCTCGGTCCACTTACTTACTTCTCTTGCAGCGTACAGTTATGGTAGCTCGCAAATGGGGCTTAACACACCGAAAAGCTGTAGCTATAATGTGCTGTTGTTCGCTCACAGCACTCCTGCTGGTCTTCCTACAACTTCCATCAGACAGCTACCGCCTTCGAACTGCAGTGTCCCTGACCAGGGAAAGGTTGGACGGCACTGTTCACACAAGAACGCCAGCAAACACAGGGCCTAAGGTAAATTCTTTTCCGTCTACTTTTTGTGTTGTAGTATTTTTTTTATATGTGACCGCCACTGCGTATAGTTCGTTGACTCCAAACGAAATTGCCAGTTCGCTATTTTGATTATTTAAGTTGCAATGTCTCTATTGGATTCAACTTATATGTGGTATGGCGGTAATACGATGCATGGAATAGCTAGTACCTCCACACCGATGCGTTTGTTACACCGGCACCATGAAGGGGACTGAAGGTAGCAGCTACTATACACAATTGTATGGCTTCAATACATTGTATGGCTTCGTTAGTTATTGTATGTACCTATCTGCATTGTGTCAGCTACATGCGTCAAGTTTCCTGTCAATCGGGCGTCATGCATACGAGACCTACTCTTGTCAAACGTTAACTCGCTTTTAAGTTTGAAACTACAGTGGCTCCTAATTGTAGTTTCGTGCGAGTTGCACGTGCGTAGGTCTGAATTTTGATACCTGTCAAAGTGTTCTGCAACTCAATCGCGTTTCCGTTCGACAAAAGTAGACTAGCTGCTTTCATAGTCTATTCTATGTACAGCGTTAAGGTGTCTGAGCTGAAATCCAAACCATGTATTCTGAAATGCTTGGCTTGTTTTCTCGCCTTTAAAGTTAGTTTGACCTCTCAACCTACTGTACCGACAGGTGTAGTGAAGGATCGACTAAGCCACAATTTTCAAACAATGGTTCAGACGACGATAGCCATAGCTAATAGGTGTTCACTGTTTAACTAATAGAAAAGCGTTAGATTCAATGTCTACTTCGGACAAATGCGTGATACTTGACACCAAATGTTTGCTCGCGGCTAATCTTGAATTTAACCTTGGGTGTCAGTTCAAGCTTGATTGTAAATTGAAATACCAGTGGCCTTTATCCAACTAATTAGGTGCAAATCTTGTTGGTAAGAACACTCGATATTCTTCTAAACGTTCCATGCATGCAAGTTGCAAATTGTTTAAACGAGTGAAAGTTATCTAAGGGTAACAGTTGCACAATATTTATTCACTTGTCCGCCATTTTGTAAGTCTAAGCTTTTATTGGTTTTCGGAAGAACAAATCACAGACTGTCCCAGTGTCGCATCGGCTGTGCTCAAACTACCTGCGCAATGCCATGCTCCTTATCTTTCCCACTTCAGAGCACGTGACCGCCATTGTGAACCTATCTGACATCAAACTTACATTATAAACATTGTCAACAAATGTAAATCCAGGTACCCTGACGATTTTATGTACTCGTGTACCCAATATGTATGAAATATTTGTGTTCGCGTATGGTAATTCGAATTCAGAAACTCGAGAGAACTTTTTGTTTATGTGAATGGTATAACTTGAGTGTGAAAGTTTATGAGAGATGGCTTGTATTCAACATGTGTTCATGATTGATTGTTCTCTGCTACAAATTCCTTTTTCACCCGGGAAGCTTGCAAATCTGTATGTTACTTGTAACTCTAATAATAGACGGTAGGGGAGGTACTGTCTTATGACCTGTAAGCTTACCATGTACAAAAACAACTCCACATAAACAGTCCCGAGATGATCAGGGTGTCTTCAATCCCCATGACAACCAAAACTATGGTGGATTAGGAATTCCTCGCTTAGAATCCCCTCTTTATTTTATTTTACAGTGTAAGTTAAATTTTTAAAGTAAACTTGTTCCTTGGAAGCCGTTTTGTCAGCCGTTTGCGCGACCCTCCGAACATTACCAAAGTTGCATTGCATTACATGGGAATACTATAAACTTGGTAATCAAACTTGGTTTAGCCTACTTTAACCGCAATCGATTCCTGATGTCTCCATGAAAAGACGTACGCATTTTGCGTAAAAACGTTTCATCCGGAACACATATCGAAGATTGTTGTAAACCACGTCATATTTCCGGCAACAGCTACTTGAGTTACCAATGAGAGGTATATGTTTTTGATTGGGTTCGTAGAGTAGATTTAAAAAGCTCCGACTCGAGAGAATGATGTGGAAAGCCGAAAGATGCCGAAAGACATCAGTGAAAAATTAAATCAAATGTGAACTACACGTACTCTGAAATTTTTTTTCGAGAAAGTAACACACTCTGACGTCGTGCGATCTTTTTACTTTCACAACGATTTTTTTATGAATCGTACAAAAGTATTGCTTGAAATTATGAATATCGCTGCCAAAACTCTACGCAGCTTGTCTTTTCTTCTTTCTTTTGCACTTCCTGTATTTTACCCTAAATCCACGAGTAATTGTTTTATTGACTTCCGACTACGGTATTAAATAGTTTTCTGTATTCCAAATCTCGCCGAAACGACCCTACTCGTCAACATGGCCTGAATAATGTGTTATGTGTGGTGCCATTGTTGATACCAGGATTTTGGTACGGACTAGAATTCATTTGTAAACAGCTTATACACGATACGCGTTATGTTTGCCAAGTCCATTACTGATGCTTCAACATATTTCATGGGGAGAAGGAGAATATGAAGATGTATTAATGTGCTTGTAAGTTGAAAAATAGTAATGAAAATATGAAAATATTGAAGGTTACAGCCACTATCTCCATTAATCTATTATTCGCAAGTCACAAAAGATAAACTAATTCAGGTTGATCTGGATCACCAAGGCATCGTAGTCATTTCATGGTGAAAGTACATTCAAGTTCAACCATTGTTTGAAAACAGAGCAACGACAGTGCACCAGACATGTCCTGAGGTTGTGCCATATGACATGCAATACCAAGGTCAACTTCGGCAGTTGGCTTCCTCTCATATTGGGTCGGTATGGCGGGAATGTTACCAAAGTCCCGCCCACGAGTGTTCAATGTCTGCCTGTATAGAAGAGATGCATGAATAGGAGAGGACGGATGAGAGAGAGAGAGAGAGAGAAAAAATCATTTTTTTGATCAGTTTTGAGGACAGTGTGAAAGGTAGTTATTGCAGCCTCTATGCACGACGAAAAGGACCCCGGTAAAGGACCTGGCGACAGGTATCAGGTCTAGTCATGTCCAGCCGTCGTTTACCGACAAGACTTTGTTTAAAACACCATTGCGTTATCAGCAGAAATGGCAAATTCTTAGATTGATATATACAGTAGTCTCAGCTCCGGATTCGATCAGTTTTAGACTTGTCAAACTCTTCACGCATGTAACGCCAATCGCCACTACAACCAGCTCAATAACTACCCACAGGCAAGAATTACCACACGCACCAATAAATTCACACCGATCACTCTGTGCAGTTGTAGCCAAAACAGTGGTTTATCACTATCCGCTTTAGGGTTTACGCTAAAGATTTTGTTGTACACGTTCAATGTTATTTACTGCAAAAAATCCCACACACTGTTTAATACATGAATGGTTTATTATACAGCCGAGGTTCGGCCTTCGATCGACTATCCAGGACACTGCGAACACCTGTGGTTTACTTTAGCCATCTATTGGTTCACGTGGTTTGTAATATGCGACAAGAGATAAACCTATCGTATATGTGGGGTTTTATAGTCTTCACGTGTTTTGACAAGACAAACGATTGTTGGTCAAAAAATTGCTGTTTTTAATGTGAATGGGCATGGGTACTCACCCAAGTGTTCGAAGCAGAAAATGCAAGTCATTAAAATGTCCATACATGTAAGTGAAAAATGTGGACCCGTAAACTGTTCTGCAAATGTTTTAGTTATTTAACGGTGTACACTCGTTAGATTACAAAACGCCATTTCCAGAGACCGTATAGTTGGCCTCTGACATGCGCACATAGGTCAACGCTACCGTCACTCCTGACTTCGCCAAATAACACTTTCCTTAGCAATGTTGACCCATGCATGAGGTCACGAGTTGCCACAACTGCAGTTGTTGATATTTCCCATCGATTGAGCAAGTAAAAACAGACAGTGACGTAACAGGCTTTAGAGACATTAGCAGCGGACTGGAATAAAGCAGTAAAATCAATCATTGTATGCGTGTCATTTAGAGCTTCGAAACCTCGAAACGAGAAAACTCAATGTTTACACAGAGGCCAATCAGCCATAAAAATTACTGAATATGTTGGTCTAACGGTATAGCTATTGATATATGGGGCAATCCATGGACTTCAAAACAGTCCCCATTCCAACGATTGCGGGAATGGACTGATGGACATACATAAACCCGGCAGATATAAATTTGGCATCGATCGTTGAAGTTACGGTTTGAGCAGGTGCTTTGTCAGGGATATAGGGCCTAATTGTAGATAATTTTTACAGTAAAGGTAACAAATGAATTTACAGGAAAAAAACTCTAGTCATTGCAAATTTTAAATATACCCCCATGTTTCAGTTTTGCAGGGTTCGTGAGATTCGCTGAGCTGAAAATGTGCTGCTAAGCTCTCGGCTGAATCTCACCAAGCCTCGATGAAGATTTTTTGGAAGCAAGATTTAGGTGTGCCTGCTTACATGTCCCCATGCATTGCTGTATGCCTAAACATGGATAATGTATGCAGGGCTGCACTCTATCGAAATAAATGAAAGACTGAAAGATATGAAATTTACCGTGAGCGCGCAAACACGACAGTACTGAATGATTTTTGGTGACTTCTTATTTGAATGAGGACCTAAATGGTCTGTCAAATCTTAAATGTCTGAGTAAACGTTTCACAGGCAATTTTCTGTGATCCTTTCAATGATAATTTCCAACTACAAAGTCTCTTTTGGATTATTTTGACATGCCAGCTATATCCATTGGTACTTTAAAAACTGCTAAAAGGGTAGACGGAAATATCTTCACAACCACACCCTCCGATCACAGACAAAAGCGATAAAGAAATCAGTTACATAATTGTTTTAATCTGTCTGAAATGTAATGTACATGCAATGAAATGCAAATTAGGCAAGGCAACGGTTACCGCATAACGTACTGAAAATCTTGGCGTACATTCAAGCAAGATTGCACAAGATAATAATCGAACCGTGCATCAACATAATTTTAGTTCACTGGTGTCTTTTAGGTAGTATATTCATTTTTCCTTGACATGCATATAATTTATTGAGTAAGATCCGCAAAACAGCAGTTTTCTTCTGGACTACTGAAATATTACCAAACGACGTGACGGTTTTGCCAGTCTTTCTAGAATACTTACACAATATAGCGATTCACATAGTGTACGGAATTTATCGTGAAAGTATACATTCAGTGACATTTAGCCTGCTAATTATCTCGTGCATGGCAACGTGCATGGTGCCTGAAAAAAAAACGATGCATTATGATGTACACGAGTGTATTCTCATTTTTTGAAAGAAATGGAAAGAATAATGAAAGACCTTCCAACACATACTGTAGACGGATGGCCCCTGATTAAACTCTGTATCACCATCAAACTCGTAGGATATCAAACAGTACAGACGATATTGAAATGCCAACCGTGTATATTCCAAGTAGTATCAATTTTTTTGTAATATATAATGAAGAACCCAATATAACAGACTGTAAACTTATTTTTAATCTAACCAAAGTAGCAAGTCATGTTTCATATTTCCGAGGAGTAGAGAAGTTTAAATGAGTAACAATTAATATTTATATTATCAGCAGATGAATCCTTTGATAAAATGGGCACAGATGCAGTTGTTTCAAATTGTACAAACCATGGAGGTATATGCAACGAACATACATCACCTACTACATCAATCCACAGCGTAGGGCCAATATGTCAAACGGTCCCTTCATAATTTATCTTCGACTAGGATCTTCTAGGAAAAAGCTGAATTGGTTCTGAACGGTAGTAATTTCCGATAATCATCTAGTACGTGAGCTGAGTTTATAAAATAAGAAACATACTCGTCCTGAGGCAAAGTGCTGTATATCTCTCCCCTTGGCTATTGATTCAATTAGCTAGCACCATGCATGCCCATTAGATAAACTTATTCTATTAATAGAACCCATTTAATGATTAAATAGAAGATGGCAACAGGGAGGCTTCTTGGCTTGCACGTCATCGATTGCTTGAGTCGACGCAAGGGACTTTAAACTCACTCGCTCTATAGTGTGTAAGTATCCGAGTATTTCTGTGTGTGGGTAGGGGGAGGAAGAGAGAGAGAGAGAGAGAGAGAGAGAGAGAGAGAGAGAGAGAGAGAAGAGAGAGAGAGAGGAGGGAGGGAGGAGGGAGGGAGGGAGAGAGTTGAGAGACAAGACGTGTGTATAGATGTATGTGTAATTTTAAAATAACTTAAACAAATAAATAAATGTATACATATATAAAAATATATAGTATTATGTTTTTGTATGTGCGTGTGTGAAAAGGGTGCGCAAATGCAAAGATGTCGAGTGGTTTAAGAAAAGCTTGATCACAAAGTGGTAGTGCAATACTTTGTCCCAGAGTAGATCACTGAATTCGATTTTGACGCACGCTTGCCATCCCGTAACGTTCGGAAGATGGCGATTCTGACGTCATCACATCAAACAGGTTCAGCGTCACTTTGACCTTATTGTCTTGGAAACTGTCGATTCCATCGATTCAGTCCACCAAACTAAGTGTATTGGTTTTTGTATACAATTTTGATATTCCTTTTAGCAAGGATGTAGTATTTCAATGTGCGAATACAATACGTGTTTCTGCTTCATCGACATGCACTATTAAATTTCATTGAACTGGCAAACTATAGAGCGTTAAACATGAAGCGATCATAGTCAGATCTCTCTACACCTCTGCAATACTAGTCTTGCATATGGTTGCAAAATGCTTTGGTCATGTAAAGCATGGTACTCTTCGATGCATCCCAAAGGTCTACTGTTTATTCAAGTTAGACATCGAAATCCCAGTCAAGGACACATGACTGTAAATAATGGATGTACCACCTTTGTGGTTCTGAAGATTGGCGTATTAAATGTGCAATTTATAGTGGACCGCTGTAATATTGCGTAACTGCTACCTAGCAAGAGGAACGGTACCGCTTGGCCCTTAGTACTGTCCCCGTCTTACTCTCTTCTCCTGTTTTTCAATTCATTGATTAGATTTAGTCAAAAGTACGCAAATCTTTGGAAATGATTGCAAGATGATGGCAATAGTTCGGAATAATTATATTCATCACAGTTCTGTTGCCGAGGATCTCTCAAATGAAAATTCATACTTTGGTCGTCGGTGTGCTGTCTTCAACCAGATTCAAAATAAATATGTTAATCGCTCTGAAGAGGACTATCACTCCCTGTGTGGGACGCGAGCACCCGTATGTTAGCATGTGTGCATTGCACATCTCTCTCTCTCTCTCTCTCTCTCTCTCTCTCTCTCTCTCTCTCTCTCTCTCTCTCTCTCTCTCTCTCTCTCTCTCTGACGTTCAAAAATTGAAACTTGAAAAGTAAATAGTCATCTCTACAATATGGCACATACAATGTTTCGTGAGGTAATGTTGTGCATCAAAGGTAAAATTTCAGTTTACGAGGGTTCTGTTATTAATATTATGTTTGGCTTTTACTTCGACAAAAATTAGTAATATATTTATTGTGAAGAAAAAATACCCATCACATTTGTCAAGTGAAGAATTTCACGTTTTACGGGAATAAAAAGGTAAAGTTTTAGGCGCGACAAATTCAATTCACCAACCCCCTCCCAAAAGTCAATGGTCTACCCCTTAGAGATAAAATCCTGTTGTTAAAACTTTGTCTGGGAGATGGAGCTATATGAAAACGCAATCTGTGCCGTCGAGTAATCCATATTATTTACTTTCAAACAAATATCAAACTCAGAAAAGATTTTACTCTTGTATACACTTTTTACTCTCCGAGTATGCTGAGTCTCCGAGTTGGAAGAGGAGTTATTAATGTCATTGTTTGCAGACAATATTTTATCAAAGACAGCGGACATAGTTTCAATTGTATCCAAACGAAAATAACGCCTCTTGACAGGCAAGTTAATTTACCCTGTATTTGCTCTGATTCAGCAAAATGTGGCGACGTCACAGAATTTGAAAGGAAACAGGTGACAGCTGGAGATAGTGATACTTGTGATATGAATGAATTCGTCGTCCGGTGACGTATATGTAGAAATTTGTTTCGTTTTCGTCTTCACTTTTCTGAAACTAGTTTTGTTAGAGAAGCTAACCGTCATTTTCTGCCTGTTGACCTGATTGTCGATTACTGAGATCAGCAAGTAACTGCGTCAACGAGTCTTCAATGAGTAAATCTTGAAGGTTTTCAACAAATTGACATATTTGTTGTCGTTTAAAATCCAGCTTCGTTGAACGACTCCGCCGTTTCGGACGTAGTTAACTATTCCGGTCTTCAATCAACCGATCCTATCATTAAATTTACTGTCAAAACCAGGAATATCAGATCAACGTTGAATCGACCGTGTACGTAGCAATCATTCGAAAATTTATTGCAATACCACCCAGTCACTATCTGTCTGTCTGTCCGTCTGTCTGTCCATCTGTATGTATCAGTGCCCATGAATTTAATCCTAACTGAGCCTCAACTGTTCATGTTCCTGCAAGATTAATCGCCACATCATGCGCTCAACACCAACATTCGTTCTTCACACAAAATGAATATACCAGAATTCTTGCTTTGAATATTTCTTGTACTTTGGTAATCCTTAAGGTAGACAGATCTATTTGGACTCTCAATTTTTTAAATGCTTTTCTTGTCTACCGCTTATGGAGGTTCATTTTCAAGCTCTTGATGTAAGAAAAATTTTTACTTACTTATTTTCCCGAAATCGAAAATTTTAATTTTCTCCATAGACTTAAAAGAGGGATGCAGCCATTTTGAATTTCAAATATCGGTAAATGTAAGGTAATTTGTTTTTCTAATACAAAGTTTGCACGATGACCCCTGAATTTTATTCTTGATTTGGTAAGAGAATGGTTAAAAGTTTCATTGAGGAAAGTTTGAGCAAATGTTTAAGTCTTTTACTTTTTAGGCGCATACTACCTTAAACCAGGAGAAACTATGACATACGTACAATTCATAAGCAACAATTCTATGTATCCTCGGACAAAGAAAACCATAAACATTAAGTATTTTTGTAGTTTAGAATGTAGCCATAGGCACCTCAGAACCTCTGAAACGGTTTTGTTGAAGATTGACTAGATCCAGGTGTTCATTATGGTTACTAGTTTCTGTATAATTGACGTTCGTGGGTGAAGTCAGTCTGACTGAATTCTTACTATCACTGTGTGCCATAGTAACCCGGAAATGAGTCAGCTGATGTTGGAAATTGTGAGTGATTATGAAGACAGTCAGGTTAGAATTCATGCCTCGATGCACAAAGCGTGAAATTGCAACGCTATTTCATCAAATAGCATTCACACAGGGATCGCGCTGTTAACATAGTTCCACGACTACACTGCCGAGTGAAACAAATATGCAGCTACTTCCCAACGATGAAGTGGTCCGCATTCCCTGAATAAACAATTAATTGTCTTCAGTAATGTGTATATACAAAGTTATGAGCTCTTTAGCTTCTGTCTACGAACGTCAATAGGGGAAAATCCACAAAGAGTGCATTAGTATTTCTCAAGAGGGTGAAAATCTGACTAAGTTCGGCTTAAATATCTGTAAGGGACCTTTTCCATGGTCCGTGAGACTAAGAGATATTGTGTGGCTATGATCATTACAATGTACAAATGGCGACTCGGGACAAATAAAGCATATATGTACCAACTTTATTTCTTAATAGTCTTAGTTGGCCGCATGGTGATGATTTTTTGGACATTTTAGGTATTCCTTGGTGTGTGAGAAAGGTAATATGGCTTCGATTGGTACTGTAAAGAGAATATTTAGCATCTATATTTATACATCGGAAACTATGTCCCACAAATGCCTTGATTGATTTTTATAGGCTGTTCATCTTCTCCAACACATTCCTGTACAACAGGTCGAATACTTTTCCATCGGTGAATGAGTTTAATTCTTCAGCAAATTGAAATCCATTGAAGTAGTTCGTAATTATTATCCCTTTTGGTAACTGATGCCTATTTATTAAAGTGTTTTATATCTCTTTAGTTACGCGTCCTGATCAAAGTCTCACCGTAAAGTAACCTCGACACAGAGTCAGACCCAAGCCACCAATGCATACGCACGTCAATTTATTTGGGAAAACAATCCAACATGGTTTGACGTAAACATTTCATAATGATTCTGTTAGCTTCAGTTACTGATAAAGTTCATGAGCTGTAACTTTTTACATAATTTGAGTCTTTTTGTTCAGTTTTAACACGGCACCTTGTTTTACTCCAGAAATCATACCATGGGTTTATTTCGGCTTATTTTCGCGGGGCTTATATTCTGTATTCGGATATACTATAGAGAGGAGAAGAAAATGAAATGTGCGTTTTATTGAAGAAAATGATAGAACTGTCAAAAGTTGCGTCAATTGTCCCTTTAATAAGATATCCTGACAGCATGTAAATTTTTCCGAGTCGCAGGACAACACTACATGACAGAGACTGCAATCCTTCTAAATAAGTGTGATATACATTTTAAATTTTTCCACAGGTAATGTACGTCAGCGTTCATTTTTCCCTTAGCTCAGAGTTGTCTTTCGTTGATGAAGCTCACTTGAAATTTACCGCCAGTTTTTTGGGGGTTGTTTTTTTTCCATCATACGGGGGCACGCAAGTCCAAGTGGTTTGGCATATTCCACTGTGGATGTCCTCCTAATGCAATGCACATTTTTGTTTCGGAAAAAGAGGTTACAAGTTATGTGTCTTCGTGAGTGCAAATGCATTGTTGTAGTAAATGCTCCTCAGTCTGACTGATGGAGAATTCAATTTACTATTCACATACTTTGAACGGGAAAGTTGGAAAATTTTCCACAACAACAGCTCCAGTTTATGAATTACTCCTATTTCGCAATGATTAATTTTCCCGTCTTCGATTAACCATAAACCGTTGCACATAAGCAGGTATTGGAGAATTTTCGCTTTCATCCTTCAACAGTCGATGAGTTCAAGACAGAACAGTGCAGTTCAAAACAACAATGCAGTCCAAAAAAAAGACCGGAACAGTTCTAAAATGCGTAATTACCTAAAAGACTACTCGGAGTTTCTTAAAGACGATTGTTACTTTCTTAAACCTAAGTCATTGTCCGTGTTTCCGCACACTTTTGTAAAGGCCTTCAAGCACCGGGCTGATAAATAGTTTGATTCCACAATGACAAACATTCATGACTTATACAAAGACGGAAACAATACGGTTTTATTTTCAAATTGCCAACTTCTCTTAGTACTAGGAATACGGAAAACTGTCAGGTAATACTCGTACATGGTTACCAGTTTATTTGGATTCAGATTTCTAGGATGGCAGAAGCACAGGTGCGTGGAGTTGCCATGTAGTATACCTAGATTATCTATGTATCTATTTTGCTACACGGCAACATAGAGTATGTATACTACACAGCAACTCCATGCACCTGTTGGCAGAAGGGGAAGATATGAATTTGTACAATGTTGTATTCGACAACTGTTAGGCGTACTACTACTAACACTTTGACATCCGGCGCGATTGCTGGATCAAATTGCTGTTGCAGACTGATCTTTTGGGGCAGACGAGGTCAGAGGTCAACTAAGAGTTGGCCCGTCAAACATTCCGGATTCCGACGCGATACTTCACACTTTGGTCTGTGTTTGTTTCCCTCTCCTGAAAAGCCTTGGATAAAATCCAGGGTGAATCGTCTGGGACCAGCCGTACGTTGTGCGAAACCTATTGACACATACCAGAACTGTCAGAAGCTGTTGGTCTGTCAACTTTGCATCCACGGGGAAATGAAAGTTGTTTGCTACCTACTTTAAAGCTGCTTGAAACGCGAAGAGAGAAAATCTGGAATTGTCTGAATTGCTAATGTCTTAGTGTTTTATTGAAAAGCTGACATGGAGGTCGTGCTGGTGTATGTTTGTTGTTTTGCCATAGGGAACAAATGATTCGTTGAAAACGCCTTATTGGATGAAAATACAAAAGCAAAATACGGAATACGAGGGTGATGACATGTCCCTGCCTTGTCTTGGACGTACAATTCGTAATATTTTTTACATTTTGTGAAAGAGCCAAATGACGAGAGCAACACGGAGATATTGAAATGTCAGTATACCCGTCATTCTCACAGGAAAATCGTGTGTATTACAATGTATACTGGGTTGTAAGGATAACTCATTATATATTCAATACAATAACATAAGTAATTTTTACCTCTCACGCATCCCGTGTAAACGCTAGAGGAGAGTTTATACATGTTTAAACGTTTCATGTTATTTTTTCCAAGGCTGTGCGTTAACCCTGGAAGAAAATTTTGTATCCTTGCCAAGTTTTGCCGGGCCATGACTATTTATCAACTGATCGAATGTCACATGTGTGTTCTGTTATCGCTATAATTCAGTCAGGGACGACCTAGAGAAACTTCGTACGTGGCGGTCTTCAGTCCGGTCATACGAGAAAGTGACGATCCAGTATCATTTATTTGACGCCCAGATCCGACGACACAATCATATTTTACACCAATATTCGAAATCATACAAACTTTAAAATTCTTAAAGGTATAATGCACCTCGCGGTCGTATTTAGACTCTCAAACTTTTCCTATTCTTTTCTGATCTACCACTTGTAGGGGTTCGACGAACATTTTTTACAGTCTTAGTTTTTCGAAAATCTAAATTTTATTTTTCTCCATACAGTTAACACAGGGATGGCGGCCATTTTGAATTTCAAATATTGGTAAATATTTAATAATTTGTTTCTCCAGTACCAAAATATGCACGGTGACCCCCTATTTTTATTCTTGATTTTGAAAGAGAGTTTTGAAAGATTCCGTGAGTAAAGTTTGATTAAAAGTTTAAGTCTTTCACTTTCGTGGCGCATACTACCTTAAAGGCTCTAGGTTGTTGGTTGTATCATAGACCCTCGAGGTTTTTATCGAGGGTCTATGGTTTTCGAGGTCTATGGTTGTATGTTTGTGGTCACGGTGTTTACTTATACAGTACTGTAGTCTAGAGCCGGTACGAACACCCAAGTCAAGCGTTTACTTTTAAAACTCGATATTTCAAACCACGCCGTAAGTTACAATCATTTTATTAGGGAAGGAAAAGAGCACAGTGGATCGAACTCCGGGATGTAAACTAAATTTCAAACGGATACGCGGAGTACAGCTTGTAAATTATTGTAACAGAGCTGAGCTCACACATAGAGAAAGTTGTTAGGCATTGTCATGGCAGGCCATACATACTCGAATGGTATGTGAACTTTATACTTGAATGACCAGCTTGAACACTTCAACTTGACAACAATTTTCGTTTGCAAGTACACAAAGATGAACTAAAATGGGCGTACATCTATTCAAGTGGCTTCAAGGAGACACGTTTCCCGACTTTAATTGTATCTAAATGGAACGCGGAGACAGCGCGGTTGTGCACTTCCTAATAAGACTCAGGGCTGCGGTGGTGTATAGCATATGGTGTTCCGCAATGCGTAGGGCCACAGTCACTTGTGATGTATTCCGCTCTGCGTCTATGCGCCCCATTGACGTGTGTACATATGTACACACGTCTATGGGGCGCATAGTCCCAGAGCTGAATAGATCACAAGTAACTGTGGTAGGGCGAGAAGAAGAGGAAAACACAAATACGACAGGGAAAACTTTTGCTGTGGTACATTGGAGAACAGTGCTTATTCCATTCCACTGAGTGGCTATATGTGACGGATGCTGGGCGTGTCAAATGTCAGTTGACTCGTTCTGATGTACTTTGTTTGACAATAAGGAAGGTCACATCTCATTGGGTCGTTGACCTTGGATGTACGCATGTCTACACATGGACACAGAATTACACAATCATGAAAAAACAACAGCAGTTTTTCAAAACAAGAGCACGTGTTGTACATACAATTGAGGAAAATCCTCCTCTGAACGTCAAATCTGCAGTGGAACACTGACAAACAAAGCAAACGTCCTACAGATGGAGTCGTATGGGTGGCCGGGGGGGGGGAGCAATATTTTATACACTCCTACAGTAAAATGATATTCACGAAAACACACTATTTTTAAAATACTTGCATTGCCATGAGTGACAGCACCAAGTATTAAGATAAAGTACCTGCCTTCCTTTCGGCTAATTAAAATATGCGTCCAACTTGCGTTGCCGTAAGCGACATCTCTCAAAACACATTATGATACATTGAATATTGCCGCATTATCTTTCCCGCTAATTCTCAACATGTTAGTATTTTTAGCCAGAAGTGGGTAATTATTTCATTATCGGGTTATTTCTCCTTCTAGGTTCTCCGTAGAGATCTCGCAGTCTTTTGGTATTTTCCAGCCCCTAACCCCTCACCACACCAAATAACGTAACTTCTCCCGTTGGCGCCGCCAACAGCCCCGTCGTCGGACTTCAATTTAGCCCTGTCATTTACCAGGGTTGTAACTTCTAACGTGAAGTTAGATTCAAACAGTATGTGTTCGACTGTAAATTGCGCGTTGCCGAAAGCATTGACGCAGGCAGCACTTCGTGCATCCCACGCACCTGATGAAGTAGACGCACTTGCAGGCGGGCCTTGTCGCCTGACCATCCTCATCAGCCTCTATATAGCATAACCCCCTCCCCTCCAACGCCACTATTGTCTCAGGTGCAGCGTTGATTTCAGGGATGATGATAATATGAATTGAATAGTCGGATTTCCAAATAACTTTCTGAAATAAAAGATTATCTCTGAGACGCTGACACCACGTATATGAAAAACTCAGGTGCAGTTTCGTACAGCACGTGATTATCGGCCGGGGCGCAGTGTTCGTGAGTACACTATGGCACATAAAGGTAAGCGCGCTCACTGACTGAAAATCGCAGGCTGTGCGTAACTTCAGAGCTAATTGTTTTGTAAACACCGACATATCAACTGGCAGATATAATCTTTATTTAATAAAACTGACCAGAAAAGTGCGTAACTCTGCAGCCAACTGTTTTTCAAACACCGCCATGCTAGAATATCAAATATAACCAGGCATCAAAACGTGCGTAACCCTACAGCTGCTGGCTGTCACGTATTTAAACACCATTGTGTCAGTATATTCTTTATTTGACCAAGTTATATAAAAGTCTCGCGATTCGAGTAAAATCACCATGCCAGAAATGTAAAAGATGCCTGGGTGCCAAACAAAAGCCATTATAAGTTGAAGACTATTACGCTACGTGGACATCAAGATTTATATTCTCGTTAAAATGAAACAATGGTTTAAAGGTCCGAATATGAATTAAATATAAATGATAATGTTGTGCGCATGCGTGTTAAAATTCGTTTGATAGTCTTTCTCGCTTCTCGCTGGATTGATGGATTCATGGACTATTTTGATTTTGCACAATTTATTGCTACTGCATTGAAAAATGCTGTCGGGTAAGCAATGTCTGTTTTCCGTTGCAAGCACCGACTCTGGGGATGAGACGAGAGACTTTTTTCCCGAATCAAAGGCTGACATGTTAACTTTTACGAAGTTGAAAAAAGGGTCTTGTCTGTTTTAAAAACGTAGAACCGTTCATTTCTAGGGATGTCATAATATTAATCAGTGTATCTCTCATTGTTAGTTGCTTATAATTGTAATTCTTACTGCAGACTGATGTTCGCGAATTAAAACACAGTTTTAACTTCGTGCCACAATTGCCGACTCACGTCGTAGATATTCGTGTAGAAATTGGAAAAAAATAATGTTGAACATGACAGACTGGGACAGGAACGCACTAGACTGAACATGCTTGATGGCTTTAAAGCACATAACATCATTACTTCAGTCTGGTAAGAAGCACCTTCAAGGAGAAGACTTATTTCAGCTGTCTTTTGATGGGTCGACAGCTGGGTAAACGTGAGAGGACGTCGGCTCAAGTAGTGTTGACACGTCTGTGTCAACACGTCCTACACATATGGACCCTTTCAGTCCAAATTCACGTTTCTAAATTGACATGTCCCCAGTTTCGACCTGTCCTTCAGAGAGCCAACTTTCATACTTCCTACCTTCACAGATCACGGCGAAATACGGAAACATATGTTTCCATAGCAATTTGTAAATATCCCCAGAATAAAATCCTGAAAAGCAGCGAAAAACATGGGCTCGCATTTGTTGTTAGAGGAGAGAGTGGGGATATTACACGAACTGTGACCTTAGTTTTAGATGAGCAAATGAAAATATAGACAAAGTAGACGATAACCATCGATTTGACTACCTTACAATAAAATCGGAAACAGTTTATTTCCCAAGATCTAGAGAGCTCATCAACTGCATAGACCGTATTTGACAACGTGCTGAAATTTGTAACTCTACAATCAATCTATGCTAACTCAAATAAGTCGACCCGATCGACCTGCGTTGATACTTGCCAGGATACACTTATTATTTACAATCGTACAAATTGATTAACCGATGATTCATTCTCATACATGCGACCTCAGGATATAACATCAACTTAGACTTGCCCCCAGTCGCTTGGCTTTTCTCGACAGCTGAGTTGCTGGCTGGCCAGGGCAAGGCGTTCACCCCACGATCTACGCAACAGCCTACCACTTATAGTGTGACGGTTTGATATTTATATGCCCACAGACTTGGAGCAAGTCTAGGTCCAACTCACATACACGTCAATGAGTGAAGATGTTTACATCACTAAAACGATGCAACAACACATCTACCTAATTATTGATATCGATAGTGATCCTTGCTTGTCAAAGTAAAGTCCAATCCAGACGACTTTGAGTGATTTGTGAATTTTAAGGTAGTATGCGCCTCGAAAGTGAAAGACTTAATCTTTTGCTCAAACCTTCCTTGAGGAATCTTTCAACCATTCTCTTTCAGAATCAAGACTAAAAATAGGGGGTCACCGTGCAAATTTTGGTACTAGAGAAACAAATTACCCAAGATTTACCGATATTTGACATTCAAAATGGCCGCCATCCTTGTGTTAACTCTCTGTAGAAGAATATAAATTTTCGAATTTCGAAAAACTAAGCCCGGTGAAGTTTTTTTTATACCAAGAGCTTTAAAGTGAACCCCCACAAGTGGTATATCAGAAAAGGATTGTAAAAGTTTGAGAATTCGAATGTCTGTCCTCGAGGTGCGTTCTACCTTAAAAGAATTGCGCTATCCACTTCTCAAATATCGGCAATTAAGCTTATTTTCTGCACGGAGGACTTTTGCTAACAGGTACCGGCGGAACTATAGTTAGACGCCGTGCGGTCAAATGACGGATTTGCCAGATTTTCTGACGGCAGTCAACTTGCTACGGTCCCGAGAGCTGCCCTATTGATATTCAATATTTTTATTCACTCTGTTTCAGATACCGCCGCCAAGAACATTTCAGAATTTCTCAAGGGAAAACGTTTGTCGGAACGGTACTAAAGGATCTATCAGTGAGCTATCTGCAGAACAAAAGCGAATGCTTTACCAACAGACCATCGTTAATGATGAGTATGGATTTCTGTATTGTGTAGTTCCAAAGGTGGCCTGCTCGAATTGGAAGCGCGTTGTGCGAGTTCTCAATGGCCAGTGGGAAAAACCTCACCCCGCCCGGAAAATTGAACACAGGGTAGGCTTTAAGTTCCTTAGCGATTACACCGAAGAGGAACAAGAACATAAAATAAAACACTACTACAAATTCATGTTCGTCAGACACCCATTCGCTCGATTACTGTCAGCCTATCGTGATAAATTCGGGAGACCTGAAACAGTGTTTGTGGAAAGATACGGCACTTACATGCTACAGCAGTATCGGAAAGTGGCGACTGTTCCTATCAATGCGTCTGAATTCCGGATCACCCTGGGGGAGTTTGTGAAATTTGTGATCGAGCAGCCGATCAGACAGATGGACCAGCATTGGAGACCGATGCATGAAATATGTCAGCCGTGTGCGGTCAACTATTCCTACATCGGGAAACTGGAAAATCTCCGCGGTGATGCTGATCAGGTTTTTAAGGAATTGTACGTCCAAGATTTGGTTGAGTTTCCACATAGGCAGCTTTACTACAACGAGACGAGGTATCCAAAACCAGAGGATGAAATAGCAAAACTTCCCAAAGAAGACATTCTCAGATATGTTACCAAATTTTCCTTGGATTTCTCCATATTTTCATACTCATACGACGATGTTCTGTGACGCTATGTTTGAGAATATATTTTAAATCAATGGATGTCGTTTTTTACGAAATGAGGATATATTTTTCTATCTCAAAGAGATTCATTCAGACTGTCTTACAATGTTCGTCACAAATTCTGGATCTCGTCATCTGAAATCAATCATTCTTTAACACATCAGTGAAACCCAATGTTGTTAGTGCTGCTTCACTGTATTGCAACGCCCTCATTGGACAGTGACTGTGAAACCATTTATACTGCCTTTTACAATGTTCCCGTATGACGTGCAACTAGCTGAATTTTCTCAACGATCTTTTCGTCCAAACAGCCCCAAAGTGTACAATGTGCATTGTTAACATTGACAAACGGTCTACAAGGTTTCTGGAAATTTCATAACGTTTGAAGATATATTCCATTTTCACTGTTGCTATTTCACATACAAAATGTGGGCTACTGGTAGTTAAGCGGGTGTACAAGTACTGGCTACGGTAGACCTTTTCAGCGATATAGCATAATACTATCCTCGTACGGGTCCCTGTGTAAGTGTGACTAGTTGTCATTGTAAGATCAATTACGGGACACTCTTACATGTAGAATAGTTGGTTCACAGAAAACAAGAAATTACAAAACAATGAAAACACATTGAAAATAATTGAAGAAACAAAGGGGCAAAGTTGAATATTTCTGGTTAGCAGAAGACAAGAAAGTACAGCGGGAAGACGCAAATTAAACGGCACAACAATATAGTGCTTATGAAACCCCTTCATGGCAAATTGAATGGAATAGTATTCCACGGAGTTCGTCATCTATACATATCCTTCTATACGTATTTAATTGTGAGTATAGCATTGCAGCATTTTGTTTCTTTCAATTCTTTCACTGTAGTTTTATTTGTTGTATATTTATGTAATTCTTATACATTTGTAACCAGCAAGCTATTTGTAAAGTCTATTTTTCTGTGTACCTGACTAGTTGAACCAGAGTAGTCTGTTTGCAAAGTCGGATAATCTATAGATGAAGAAAACTTACGACCGTCAAAGTACATGTACATTCATGTCCGCGTACAGAGTGTTAGTAAACTCTTGTCCGTTAGATTTCAATTCCCAAGGAATCCACACCCAACATCTTTGCCTTCCTAAAGTGATTTCTTAAGTTAAATCGTAGTCAAGGTGTCAGCTGTCGACAGACATGGTGATAAATATTGTCTCTTTTGGAGACGTTTGTTATTTCTTCACTCCAATGGATGTATGAGCAATAGACATTCTGTTCTGCGCTTCGATTTCCAACCTGCGTTTAAACCAATCTTAAATCCTGCTTTCCAAAATAATAATCTTACCTGTTACAATTTTAGATAAAGAAAACCTAAAAACATTCCACACATATATTCCCTTAAGAATATAACTTTTAGCATTTCATTTCGACAGTTCACGTCTTAAAACTATCACAGTGTTGGAGAACATGATGTTGTGAACTTGTTTGATACGAATGCAACTATCGGATTAAACTTACAAACATCACAATCTTAATCTTGCACAACGTGCAATCCGAACTCTGAGAATTAATGAATTTAACAGGCAAATTGTAAGGTATCCTAGTTTACAGTAAGTTTATTATGAAATGTTTATCCAGTACTACTGTGCAGTCGCATTCTAGAGGTAAAACACGCATTGTGGAATTGCAGGGATCCATCTTCGATGTCTATGGATGTTGGCTACATTTTACTACTGGCCTCTTTGTATCATCAAGTGCAGTTATGAGTTCGGCCTTACTCGTCAATAATGGGCAGCACATTAAAGTAACGATGGTATAATTATCTCTTTGTGTCGCAGGGAAGGTAGTTAGCGTGTATGATCAAATGGGTTTCGTGCGAATACAGCTCGGAACAACCTTATATCTGTCACAGTTTCGGTTCCTCACATGGATCACGCTATCTGATTGATTGCACGTAGATCACCAATCCTAACAATACCCTAGAAGAATTTAATGGTGAAAATATATTTACTGTGCCCGTTCAATTGCTTCGATCTATCAAAAAAACGTACCAATTAAATGTTTCATTGCCAAGCTCTCAGTATTATATTTCTATGTAGTGAGGCTAAAACATTTCTCAGGGTAACGTGTATGTACTGGTACATTTTTGTGTACAAGCAATCGGCTAATTCTGGGAACATTGGTTATCGTTTACATCATGATATATGTATCAATTACGCAGTAGACTGATAGGCATTGTTCTGTATCAAGAAATTAGTCAAATCATAATTTCACCGTCAGGGTATAATTTTCAATATATATATATATATATATATATATATATATATATATATATATATATATATATTTATATATATCTGCTGCTGGTTTTGATTGTGAATCATACACACATCAATAGTGAATAGCAGTGTCGATGTAAGGCTGCTCAGTGACGACAAAGATGATATAAATACGCAAAGATAAACATCGAATCTCCAAGAGACATCGAAGTGTTGCTCTACTGTTGAACTGGAATGTGATGTATTTAATCATTGGTAACAACATACTATGGGTTATGTCTACTTGTTAGTCAAGGGTTTGCGGCATTGGACAATTTACAATTAATCACTAACGACACAATACAATCAGTATTGTCTTGATAATCAGTTGGACATCTTCAGACCTTGCCAAATATTTTTACAATCATCGAAATATGCAATTTTGTATACATTTTGTTTGTATTCGTTAACTTTTATCTCAAATTAGGTAAGCCTTTAAAGGTAGGGGGAACCACATGGTTATAACTCGGGTTATACTTTTACTATTTGCTCGAAATTAATCGCGCATTCCTTGCTGATAATGATAAATACAAAGAAACAAAATTGATGCAAATTTTTTTTCCATTAATACTGACATCATGCATATAGCTGTCTTCACGTATATGCCGACAACATTATCTGCAAACATTTCCAATATGTTTTTTTTATAAAGGAAGCTCAAAATGTACGGGAACTGTTATTATATAGAATTAAAAGCTTCATGAGACAACGAACTACTTGTAAGTCATTTGTTAATCCCTGTGGACGTAATTCCGCAAGAAGTTGAGTGGCTCGCTCCATCCATGCAGTGTCACTGAGTCAGCCGATTTCACTCAATTTTATTACACAGACAACGTTCTGTCCAGTACTGTTAGCACATCAATTTGTTCAGTACTAAGATATGCTGTAATGATGTTTTCCACTTTCGGTTCAATTCCCCATCCGATTTGATAAAACTTGAAAGCAAATGTGCTCATCAGATGATCAGATGATTGCTCGGGGACACGACCAAAGGGAACGAGCGGCACGATACCAAAGAAGGTCAAAGGATACAGTATTTCATTTATGAGTTGTTCCCACACCACTGTCGAGACATGTGTTGACGTGTATGTATATCATTCTGTAAATGTGTAAATATACGCATAAACGCATATATATATATATATATATATATATATATATATATATATATATATATATATATATATATTATAATTCATGTAATATATATAATATGGCATTGTAATATATATATATATATATATATATATATATATATATATATATATAATATGTGTGTGTGTATGTGTGTGTGTGTGTGTCCCATGTCCCTTTAGATAAATTGATATCAAAATTGATTAAAACTCAGATGTAGAGATAGCGACATATCCACCTTTGCGTCTCCTTTGCTGTTCTCGTTGGATGATACCCGCCGTCATGAGCTGAAAGTCGTCTCACTGAGACTATACCTATAGCTAACGACAACAGCGCAGAACAGGCAAAGGTGGACGCGTCGCCATCTCTACATCTGATTTTAATAACGTTGGCTTTTATATGTACATATTGACATACATCCTACTCGCTATAAATGACACGGGCTCTATAGATTTATATGTTGTGTCTGTTCCATCATACGGTTCTTATTTCCATCCCATTTTACGTCTGATGGTGTCGGTATGCCAGATGTATCTTATATTCGTCATCCCTCTGCTAACAGTTACATGTTTCCCCGTGCTGCTCGACTGTCTTTGGCGATCTCTCATCTTATGTGCACTATGAGTGGTTTGCTGGACAGAAGTAGTTATGGAAATCTTTGTCGTTCGTTCTCTCAATTCAGAAGACAATTCAGATAACACAAGTTATACTGAAAATATGTGTTGAAGTCCACTATTTGAAAAGTCTTTATTCAATTTTTTTCAAAAGATCTAGTATTAATACCATATGTTGTTAACTGAACTTTGAACTCTCAATTCACTTAATGGTTTTCTATTGTTGGGTGCCTGATTATATGCAGTTACATCGCTCTTTATCTCATATAAAGTTCCTCAACGGAAGTGACGAAAAGTGAACCTTGTCGGTCATGGATGCACCATGAAATGACAGAGAAACATGAAACGCCAGCTGTTCTATGGAGAGATTCCTAACTGACTCTTGATGAGAGAGAAATAATTTCTGGCAAAAGTGTAGAACTCGTACTCATGTCGCATTCGCTCCCGCATGATATTCCTGACTTCTTCGGTTGGCGGTACTTTGTTACGAGATGTCGTCCGTTGGCTTATGTTACTTAGTTGAACTATAGGAGAGAAAGGACAGCACATTATCCTAAAGGTTAGAATGTTGTATCTTAAATTTTCTGTAAATCGATGATCGAAATTCGACTGAAACTTTCTTAATACAATGAGTTTAGTTCATCGATTTCCGCTGATGTAAGTATTTGTACGGGTAGTAGCTTCGATTTCAATTCGATCGTTTCATTCCTCGCTTTCGTGTACCATTTATTGTGCGGTCCCCTCAGCGACGCAATTGACATCACTATGAGTCTTAAGTTTTAACTCACCCGTCCGGTCATGTATCTGTACTGCGCCCTCAAACGTTGCAGGCAGAAGCTTTTCAAGAACTTGAAATGTGTCTCTAAGTTCCTCGATAAAACCAACAAATAAAAATCTTTCCGCAAAGTTCGACATGGCTTTCTCGAGGGCCCAGTATGATGGCGTTCTGTTGATGAATAAAAGTTTTCTCAACACTGGCCACAAGTTACACAATTTGAAATTCACGCATAGGACAGGGCAGCACCGAGCACTGTCAGAATGACCATTGAAGATAAGTTACTCATCTCTGAATTTAGAAATATATTTAACGTGATGTCAACCATTTGATCATAGCAACAAGAATTGCCGACCTTAATGGAGTTAGCCTTTCAGGCACATACTTGCTACTTTAAGACGAGGATGCATTGTAATACTTGTTCACATAAGGCCTAGGGGCCTACAGAAGAACAAAAGTTTTGATTTGTGTGTACTCCAAATTCATATCAAAGGTCTCAATAAAATGTTTCACAACCTACCTGCAACGTTCATCTTGCCCGCAGAAAAATGGGATTATGTAAAAAAGTTTTTGGGCACCGCATTCGTAATTGTTGGATAAGACACATTCATTAATCGTCTGTGAAAATGATGGATTAAATGTATGTTCAGTTAGCCTAAGGAAAGAAAAACCTTTCACGCATATTCAATATCAACAATATTTTATCTGGGTAATTACCAATGGCATCAGCATTTTTTATCATTTCGCAGCTGTACTTTTTTTGTGCACTCCCAGATTGTTTGAATTTATTTCTCAGTAGAAGGCCATTCTTTGTACAGCAAATGTACTCCCGAAGAACGGTGATACAGATGAGAAACCGTCCATGGCTACAAAAAGTATGTACCGTAAAATCAAATCCATCATGGAATGGCGAAGTTAAAGCTTTTTTTACATCTCCGTTGAATGCTCTGTTCGGACAATGCATGACAATGAATGCGTTTATTTCATCAGCAAGAGGTTTTCAATACGTTTTAATCCGGGAACTTTACAGATTCACCATCACTAAAAAGTTGTCCTGAAGTGTCAAAACTTGGCAGAATATTGTACATATGCAAGTGCAAAAGTCCGCAGATTTACTTCATGCGTTTCTGAAAGGAATGGATCGACGGGGACACCCGATCATCTTGGAATATTTCACTAGATAAAATAGTTGCCAACAACCTCGCATTATATCAGATTCACTTTCAATGTTGTTCCGTGCGCTCACCAATAATGCGGGGCAGCTCACTTTACGGTTAGAGTGTTAATTTCTTCCGCATCCACAAAAGGTATTGTATGAAAATATGTCTCCGTAACAGTTTTCTTTAAAACAATAAAGAGTATACTCGCCATATTTAAAGCCTCTGCAGGACCTTTGAAGATTCTCTCCGTGGCTGCATCTCCGAACCTCTTGAAATAATACTGAGATGTAAACCGACTGATGGGATCACGGATAATATTGATGTACACTGGATGAATGGCGCCAAACCTTTACGAATGAGAATTTGGAGACCATACTTAGGGCGGAATGCGCCTCGAGGACCAATATTAAGACTCCACATTTTTTACAATAAACACGATTGGAACTAATTTGGGAGACTTTGATCTTTATATTTTTTCAAATTTCTCAAAAAGTGTTGGGTGCCCTATAGCTGAATGTGCAATTATATTACAAATTACTCATAAAATCAAGTGCATTGCTAAAAGAGAAAAGCAGATGAGCTTACATTTGCAGATTAAACAGATATTACTTCACTTTCCAATTATCCCAAATTAGTTCCAATCGTGTTAATTAGCTGTTGATCTAAAGCCCTTGGAGTAAGAAAAATTTTCACTGTCTTAGATTTTCCAACTTTTCAAATTTAAGTCCTCTTGAATTTCAAATATCGGTAAATGTTAGATAATTTTGGGGTTTTTTTTCACTAGTACTAAACCTTGCACGGTGACCCCTGATTTTTATTCTTGATTTGCTAAGAGAATGGTTGAAATTTCATTAACGAAAGTTTGAGCAAAAGTCGCTTTCGAGACGCGTATTATTTAAAGATGATCTTTGCATGGAGCAGGAGTGAAGCATTTAGGATCAAGCAATGGACATCAATAACTCAATAACATTTATCTCAGATAAAATGAAATCAATATTTATTACTTACTTTTTGAAATCAACATAGTGGAAGTGACGCTCAAATAAAAATGGAGCTTTTAATTCAGATACCGAGTTGACCAGTTCTACCTGAAAGTCAAATGTATAAGAAACGAAATACAAGGATAAGCTTATCACTAACTGAAATATCTAACCACAGTTATGCCCTTCAAAGCCAGTAAGAGAAAAATCTACCTTTAACGTAGAAAGCTATCTGGGCCTGATATTCGGACTCTCAAACTTTTACAATACATTTTGTCTACCGTTTGTTGGAGCTCATTTTGAGTAAATTTTAAAACTTTAAAAACTTTCCAAAATTTTTTACGCAGGGGTTGCGGTCATTTTGAATTCAAATGCCAGTAAATATTGGGTAATTCTCTGGTATCTAATCCTACACGATGACCCTTGCTTTTTTGTTCGTGATTTCGACAGAGAATGGCGTAAGTTTCCTTGGGGAAAGTTTGGTCCCTCAATATTCAGGTGTGAACTATCTTGAAATGTGTATAGGAAGAAGTCACTGTGGTAAAATAACTAGTATTTTTTAATCTCAGAACTAACATGGAACTGAAACAAGAATAAAATGATACATTTATAGATTCACTAAAGATATGGTTTGGTTGGCACAATATTCTGCTCAACTTGCAACCTATGATTTGTCGATGCATTGATTGATTGGTGATATATCATTGCATTGATTGATTGGGATTTATCGATAGATCTTAAGTCGATATTAATCTGATCTCTTCTCACCTGTGCTTCCAGTGTCATATGTGTCTGGTTTCCTATTGCCGAGTCATACAAAGCAAACCCATTTCGCTTGGATAGCTTCTGGATTATTCGTAGCACAGTACGACTGCCGCATTTACCAACTCTGTTATAAATTATCCGACTCTGAGGATGCTGAAATAGTGAGTAGATTCAAGGCAAGTAAATCATGTTATTATGTTTTTGATCAATCTTTGTCGTATGTGACCAAATTAGAGCTTTTAATTGGATCAATGGAAAATACAATGTCTGTCTGTCTGTCTGTCTGTCTGTCTGTCTGTATGTATGTATGTATGTATGTATGTATGTATGTATGTATGTATGTATGTATGTATGTATGTATGTATGTATGCATGTATCTTTGACTGTTCCCAGATTGACGTCTTCGTATACGAGTGTTTTTCGAGGAGCCATACAACTTCGAGCTGACGGCGAGAAGTTGTGCGGCTTCACGAAATAAACGAGTACAGGCTAAAGGCTGACATGCTGCTGATGTGAAGCGTGCTCGTAAGGTTATATCTGAACATGCAGGTTACAAGGTGACAGGCAGCTTGGAGAGCGCCGCGGTGTGCATGTATGAACTGTACCAGTGCAGGAAAAAAGTTCCGGTTGATGATGTAGTAGAACGGGGGTTGTTAGGATTTTTAATCCGCCCTGTTCTGCTTCACACAGTTGGCGATTCAGGCCAGTTCATGTGATAAATAGTAAAATATGCCACTGATCTTGAAAATGTGACGATGATCGAAAATAAAAAAAAACTTTGGAACAACCAGTAAGTGACTTTGATATTTGGTTGTTGGTATCTTAGGTAGATTTCATTTTCTATTTTTAAATTCTAACCACAGATACAACTATCGAGCAGGTGGTGTGTTATAAGTGTCCGGTGTCCCTTGTCGGTTAATCACTGCAAATATCAACATATTTGTCACTCCAGTTGTCATTTGTCTTCAGTGCTGTTATTTTTTGAATCTGTGATTTGTTTTCAGAATCTTAAAGTATGTCAAAAGAACGAATCAATTGAACTTCTATTTTGGGAGAACTTCAAGTTTTTAGCGTTCAAATGAGGAAAAGATCGTTGACTGTATGGTGCAATCAATGTTCAAAATATTTTTTTTAAGGAAAAAAAGTTGGAAAAGACACACCTGTGTGTGAAAAGTATCTACCTGAACTTCATGAACATTCAGATAATTCACAAACTGACATTTTTAAATACTGTCAAATGAGCTTACCGTTAATTTAAAATACCGCCAGTTTCGAGCTCGACAAAACAAAAATACAAGAAATGTTTTTTTAAACTTCGTATTTTAGCGAGTTTGATCCCTTAAATTGTTATTTTCTTCTGTTACAACATTTCTTGTAGTGGCTTTTCTTGAATGCACAGTGCTTGAGTTAAAATCACGGAGCTGGAAAGGAGCTGGCTGTAGTTTAAACTCAAGAATGTGTTGTTATCAGAGTGCATATAGAAACGACTTGTAAACACAGGACTGGTATACTTACAAGTTGTTTTCCATTTGCGAAATTTTGCGCACTATTTCCATGCCTGGTCTGAAAGACGTTGTCCAAGCCATTAGCGTCTGTAAAAGTTCAGTCACACCAAGACTCTAATAACGTGAGGGTTCTTTTATTTGAAATATAAAACCATTCAAAGTCATGCAAACTGATAAGAAAGATACAAAATTCCAAGATAACACCGATGTGATCCAGGAAACAGTATTATCTGATTCGAGATAGAGGTAATCGATCAGTTACATTGGATAGATTCAATCTTTCTTTTCTCAGAAATTCTCTCCTTTTATTTAAACGCATGTAGTAGTATGGGTCAAGATAGGTATGCTGTATTCTTTCTAATGTTTTGTCTTGTGAATTACTCTTTTATAGAACTATCACTACCAAGTGCCTAAATGCATAATGGATTTTCAAAAACAACTGATGTCTCCAGCGTTTCTGGCTTTTTGCCGAGAAGGTAATGATGGAAGTCACTCTTACGTAATACAGTCGAAGTCGGTCTTAGCTGACCTCTGCATAAACAGCTACAGATGTACAAAGTATATATAATCTTCAATTAGCTACTATAGCCCTTCGCCAAAGTGAGCGGGCTTTTAGAAGATGCAATGCTTTTACAACAAAAAAGTATCAATAGGCCTACTTCACATAACTTGCAAGCAAGTGACACAAAATCCAAGCCTAGTTTTTCTGCATTTGGATCACAGCCTGATTCCAAATTCTAGTTTACATGTACGCAAGCAGTCAAAATCTCTACAACCGTGCCTGAAATTTGATCTGTGGTAGAACTGCAGAGAAACATAAACAAGACTCTTGATTGCGTAACCAACGAGAGGTTGTAATTGGTCTGCATTTCAAAAGACTCCATTATCAAACAGTATTGTCCGAGATATACACAAGCATGAATAATCAGTTTTAATAGGCTTCTGTTAATAGTGAAACTAAAATATACGGACACTCACCTAACCGATGTTCATGTCCCTCGTTTCGAAATGGAATGATGGCATCGGACCTGGTTATGATCACCATCGATGCAATGGCAAAAGGAACGGCGAACTTTCCGAAAGACGAGAGGAAATGGTGTTTATGCTGGGCGGTGGGGAACATGTTAATGCCGTACCATCTCTGTCAATGTAGTAGGGTGAGCTGGTCACACCTCTGAAGAAGAATTTAATACACGCACTAACCAGTGATGGCGCTATCTCGACTGCCGAACAATCCCCCAGCCCCATGAGCCGAAGACCCCTTGATAGTGGCGCTATCGTATGTCTGTATGTGTACACATACACACAAATGCATTTCAACGCATTTTGACCCATAGTTATAAATTTTTTCAGTCATATGTGAGTAAGTCTTATTTATTTCAATCAACTGACATGCTAAATGGCGGGGCACTTTCGATGATAAGCATTGTTCCTTTTCCATCGGGCATTCTTTTCGCATTTCAGTTCACTTATGATGGTGTCGGTTAGATCAGATGCATGTGATAAGTAGAACTTCTCAATCAGAAAGAATATTTACGTGCCTCGATGTGAGTGCAAATCATTGCATTGCTTTCATTAGGAACATCCGGGGAGTTAGCGGGCCGTGTGAACGATGTACTGACTGGTTTCCATAGTTACCCCGTCCGGCGCAGCCCTTCGACGTTTTCCGTTTTTCAATGTATAGACGCTTAACGCTAGATGTAAAATATCCATGCTTTTTTTACTTTCGCTAAAATCTGTTCCATGCTGACCGATAATGGTAAACTTATTTGAGAATGCCCAGCACGTCATAGAGGCATGTAATAAAAATATTATTGCCTCGCAGCAGGGCACATGAACCCAAGTGTTATGGCAATATTATACAAAATTGCAAAAGTCTCTTTTCTCATTATTTATTTCAGTAAACAAGCGACCGGAGACAATTAACAAGCACTATTAAAAGTAACTATAAAAAATTAAGAAGGGACACAAAAAAGGAACAAGGAAAGCAACAACAATGGAGGGGAAGCTATAGTAAAAGGGTAACTCCGAATAAGATACGAGCGGATTTTTTGAAGTATGTTACAAAACATGAAAGTTTAAATAGATAAATCAATACGTTGATCCACTTTACAAATGTCATTACAGTTAGTAACATGTGCTTCCTCAAAGTTATTCCTATGGCACAGAAACAAAACGTAACACGGAGTTGTAACTCTCTGCTCAGTATTTTGCTCAGTATCCAGAAGTTCTAAGCATTGACAATTTTACAAATAAAACAGGTATCTGAGAACTTTTGTCTTCCCTCAGTAAACGGTGGTGGAAATCTGTTACATTGGATTTAAAACATAAGAACCTTAAACATTTCTGCTGTAGTCGTTCAGTTTTATCGATGTGTTTTGCCAAGGATACCAGACCCCACTACTATACCCTAGATGGCTTATTGCATAGTTAACATCAAGGGTCTTTAAGTTCAAATATCGGAATTTTTTCTCAGCATTTTACAGCCTTGAGAACAGTGTCTTTTATATCAGTTTATACTCATCTAAGGAGTTATACCAAAACCAATTATACTACATACGAGAGAGAGAGAGAGAGAGAGAGAGAGAGAGAGAGAGAGAGAGAGAGAGAGAGAATTCCCACAATGCCGTAGTTGTAATCAATAAATTTCTCATTTTTGTCCGTAAAACTAGCAATATTACGTCTTCATAGATTTAATTTTAATTTTCAAGTGCTGCGTCATCTATGTGAATTATTAAAGAACACAAAAGTGTCCTGATTGTACGGTACAATAATACACAGTAGAGACTGTCTATGGTACAATTTGGCACTATCAACATACACTAAACATAAAGTACCAATGCCACTGAGAACGCCAGGCAAGTCCTGGTACAAACAGCAGTCTGCCAATCAAAGAGCCTTGTGGAACACCTGTTGTGACACAAGATGCTAATGAGTATGGCTATTGATAACAGCAGGCTGTATTCTGTTATATCTTGTTTTACAGCATGCGTTTGAACTCCGAAGCTGAATTTGGCGTAATCGATCAATTTTCGTCTTCGGGGGTTGTAATGTCTCCAATGGTCTCACATGGATTCCCCTTGATAAAAATGGTGGTAGAGAACTTCATCTTTCAGGTGTAGAGCCTGAGATTGCAGACAGATGTTGCTAATGTCAGCTCTTCTTTGGAGAGATTCCCAATTGACTCTTGATGCGAGAGAAGTATTTTCTGACAAACGCGTAAAACTCATACTCTTCTCGCATTCGTTGTCGCATGATTTTCTTGACTTCTTGTGTTGGCGGTATTTTGTTCCGAGATGTCGTCTGCTGTTTCATGGTATCTATGGCAGCTATGAGATAAATTCAGAACAAGTAATTTATAAAGGTAGGTGGATTTTTACATTGAAATCACATGTAAATAGATAATTCTGACGTAACTTTCGCGTCACGAAAGACCAAGTGACGTGGATTGATGTCATGTAATATTTGCATACATATCAACTCGCTTTTCATTTCAATCCTTTCACTGCTCAAATTCAAGTTCATCGCGTTCCCCTCACCGATACTATTGATGACACTCACCTGTCTGATCATAGATCTGCACTGCGCCCTTGAACATCGCTGGCAGTAGCTCTTGGAGAACTTGAAGCGTGGCTCTAAGTTCTTCGATAAACCCAACGAATAAAAATCTGTCTGCAAAGTTTGCCATGGCTTTCTCAAGCGCCCAGTCTGACGGCTTCCTGTTAATAAATAAAGCCTTTTAAGCACTAACCAAACGTGGAACAATATAAAATTCATAGAATCGGACAAAATCAAGTCCTCTCAGATTGGCATTGAGGATATCTAAGAACGGTTACTTTCCTCGACTATTGAGCTATATCTACCTGTGGAAGTACAAACTGTTGACCTCTATGAATTGAATGTTTCAGACATAGACGTGGAAATTTCAGACTATTAAGGATGCATCATTTCATACCAATACACAAATTACGCTGCTTATTTGTTGAGTTTATTGTTGAGAGGTCGTCATCTTCCAAAATTAGTATACACAAAAAAGGCAAGATATTACCCAAACAGCCATAATATTGTCAAATTTTAACCTCATTCATGGGCGATCCAGTCTGCATTTTGGACTGGCAAGAACCTACTAATTTACCAAAGGAAAAGTGCCTTGTCTGGCAGAAAACAATTAACTATATATATATATATATATATATATATATATATATATATATATATATATATATATATATATATATATATATAAACAGATTACTTCAAGTACAAAGTAATGAAATCTATTACTTATATATATATATATATATATATATATATATATATATATATATATATATATATATATATATATATATAAGATTTATTTGCCATTGATGACAGTGACTTGGTGTCGTAAAATTATTATTTGTGTACACTTAAAAATCGCTCCTTTACTCAATGAGAATAAGATAACATGACAGGAAAACATAAGCTGGAAGAGCACTTTCTTCCAGAAAATTCTAAAACCATCACATGTCAAATCGTTTTACAACCTACCTGCAACGATCATCTTGCCCGCAGAAAAATGGGACTATGTAAAACAGTTTTTGTGAGCTGCACTCTTTGTTGTTGGATAAGACACATTCGTTAATCGTCTGTGAAAACAATAGATTAAGAATATGTAAGTCAAGAAGGTTAAGCCTCCCGCGCATGCTCAATATCAATAGCATTTAATGAAGGTCATTATCAAAGGCACAAGCATGCTCCTTTTCAGTTTATTTTAACACGATTGGAACTAATTTGGGATAATTGGATGGTGAAGTAATGTCTTTAAGATCTGCAAATGTAAGCTCATCTGCTTTTCTTTTTACGTTACACACTTGTTTTTATTCAGTAATTTGTAATATTGAGGCATTCAGCTATAGGGCGCCTACCATTTTTGAGAAATTTGAAAAATATGAAGATCCAATTATCCCAAATTAGTTCCAATCGTGTTTTTTATAGAATGATGGATACACATCACATTTGAATTGATTTATTGATAATTATATATGCATTCTTTGCACTGCTTATATTTTCGATAACTATGACAGAAATGAGAAACTCGCTAAATACAGAATTTATCATGAAATTAAATCTATAGTTAATGATGAAGTGAAATCTGATTGCTTCTGTCTCTATTGGACGTTGTTTGTCTGTTTGGAGAATATATTTAGAGCTACTACAAAAGATGATTAAATTAAAATAAAGATAGCTTCTTAGAATACTTTCCACTTGTAAAAGCCTGGTTCTTCATTTTATGCCTTTTGAAAAAAGAATATTTCAGTAATTTCCGTTGCAAATCGACAGGGATACCTGATTACTTTGAAATATTATATGGAGACGCCGAGAACTTCGCAAATATTTGGAATTCACATTCAACAACATTCTTTCATGTAAACCAACATACGAGACAGCTATCCTTTCGTCTAGAGTGTCACTTTCTTCCGAGTATAGAAAAGCTGTAGAATTGCGAAGACAACAACGTGTTTGAATGTAGATTGTGTGGCAATATGTCTCCAAAGTACACATTTCTTTGAATAAAATCATGAGAATCAAACTCACCATATTTAAATACTCTTCAGGGCCTTTATAAACTTTGTCAATGACTTCATCTCCAAACCTCTTGTAATAATACTGGGATGTAAACCGACTGATGGGATCACGAATAATATTTATGTAAATTGGTTGAATGGCACCAAACCTTTACAAAAAAACGAGAATTCTGGCATCAGACCTAACTCTGCTAAGAGTGATAAATACGTTACAGATCATGATCTATGTATAGCGCATGAGTACAGCAATGGAATGTTATTGATGTAAAGCAGTGTTACGCGAACGGACATACTCGTAAATTTATGTTTACGATTAAAGAAAGTTGTTGTTTCAAGACTTACTTTTCAAAATCGATGTAGTGGAAGTGACGCTCAAATATAAATGGTGCTTCTAATTCTGAAACCATGTTGACCAACTCCACCTGAAATCAAATGTAACTGAAATTATGGTGACCATCGTCAAAGCAAAACATCTACTTTTAATTACATCGGAAGACATAATAAACTTTTACTATGTTTCAATCACACAACTAATATTGAAGAAAATATCGGTAGATCAAAATATACAGTAGAGGGGGAAGACCCCTTACTGTATTGACAGAATCACTGAAGATTTCATAGTGTTTGATTGGTCAAATTTTCTGCTCATCTTGCAAAGCTTTGATTGGTCGATGCATTGATTGATTAGAAATGTAACGACGGATCTTGCGTCATTTTTATCGGATCTCTTTCTCACCTGCCCTTTCAGTGGTATGTGTGTCTCATTGCCAATTCCTGTGTCGTACAATGTAAACCCATTGCGCCGAGATAACTCGTCAAATATTCCGAGAACAACACGACTGCCACATTTACCAACTTTATTGAATATAACTCGGCTCTGAAATGTCTAGACAAATGGTGATAAATCATAGGTTAGCAAATTATGTCATCATTTTATGATTTGAACTGTTAAGCTTTTGCCGGAAAGGTTCTGGGATAGAAATAAGGGGTGGAATATTTGTCAACTTTTGTTTGGAAAACAGCGGTGAAAAAATACACAACTATGTAGCAGACACGTTGCCAGTTGATGACATGTCTGGATTGTGAATATTTCGAAATTCGAACACTTCGCATTTCGGGCTACATAAAAAAACCAGGTGAGTTAACTTGAATTTCGCATTTGAACTTTGACCGGCTTAATCCCTAAGATCGAGCCTTCCCTTCGAAAGACTTCTTGAGATCGTCTTTAACAGAGCTGGCTGTGTTTCTAATCATCAGAACACGAACAAATGGTTTGTAATACATGTGTTGCGCTCGTAGTTAGGGGAATTACGAGTTGAGAGGTACCAGCCTGGATCGTAATGCTTTCAGTAACTGAAGCCGACAAACCAAGATGTAGATTTAACACAACCTTGTACTTTATTGCAAGATGGCGACCGTGTCGTTCACTGTCAACGGTCTGATCTCAAGTCTTCGTCTCTCTCTAGTCTAAGCTCTCTACAAAGTTAAATACATCTCTAAACTTACATAATTACAAAAGTTATCACGTGGTAATTTTCCCGCCAGTCTTTGATTGTTTCTTAAGATTAAATAAGATCACACCATGGAATATCCCATTCTCGATTGTTCTCAATGAAATCTTAACCAATAATTAATTAAACTATCACACTATCTCTTATCTGCTTCTCGTACGATCTGAGTCAATGACCTTCACACGTCTTGGCCACGTGAGGGACGCTTCGAGATAAAATCTCTACAGGGAGGGGCGTTACACATGTACTTACAAGTTGTTTTCCTTGTTGCCCGCTTACAACATTTGTGATATTTGAAAGATAATTCCCATGATTGCTTCGATGAAAGAGTTTGTCCCAGCCATAAGAATCTGTTAAATTTAAAGAATAGATAAACTCTTGATGAAGAGTTTATTTGGAGACTGAGCAAACTGGAGAAAGTCTGAGACAAATTTCAAAGGTGACACTGATATGATCTGGGGATAAAGAGTTAAGTTGGATACAAAAAGTTAAAAAGTTCTTCGGTTTCTTTCGATCATACAATTAATTATACAGGTTACTATAGGTCAAAAGAGGCACAATGTGAGATTTCTGGAGCTTGACATGTTATTTACTGCTTATAGAATGTCTGTCATTTCGGATCTCATGCTCTATACATACAGACAAGGCTTACGGCAAAGTTTCCTCTAACGTGTCAGACTGTGTTTCTGAGAAAGAAATTATCCGAAAGTCGCTCTCATCAGCTTCCATCTCTACATCTTTCTCCCGGCGTAAATACCCCAACCCTTTGCCAAACGGAGTGGGCCTTCCAGAAGATAGTCGTTTTCTAAAACCGGTAGGGATAAACTCGCGAGAAAATGGCACGGATGCTTCGCTACACAAAAGTACTAGATGTCTTTGTTTCAGTGTTGTTTGGTTCAATTGGTTGTACAATATAGCTAAAACTCTCCATGGCAGAGACTGTAATTTGATCCGGGGTAGTACTGCAGTGATAGCATTTAGGAGCCGTCGCAAAACTTCCTAGATCATCGTTTCCTATGAGTAAAAGTTATGCCCACAATCGCCTGTGTTAGGCTAGCTGTGGGTCCATATCTATGGTGTTTTCAGGCGAGATTCCTGCCTTTAACGGGGTGATTTTGATTTTAACAATATTACTACTTTTAACCCTGTGGTGGAGAGGCAGTACGCTGAACACACAGGCGTTACGTGGACCGGGTAGTTCGTAAAAGTGTACTTTATGCTATTTTATGAGTTTATGCTATGATCCGACGTTCTGTGATGTAGCCCATGGAGCTAGAAACGTTTCTAGCTCCGGATCCATGTGTAGCCTTATTGAATGAGGTAACTGACTGTAGGACTCGTGTTTATTTTTCGACTACAACGGGCAGTCTTATTTGCAGACCAGACATGTCCGTTTCACCTGTGTGATAAGGCTACATATCAGGACGTCGGAACGTAGCCATAAACCTCATACTGCTCATAGCATAAACTACTCTTATACAAACTACCCGGTCAACATAACGCCCGTGATTTTTGCCTGTGTTACAGGGAATGTCCATTGTATACCTTACAACACGCGACTTTCATGCTGTCTGCTTTTAATACCGTGCTGACTAGTCCTGCACGAAGTCGGGAGACCCATTACATATACCACAGTCCCTCTATGGGATGGAGGGACTGTGCATATACCATGGATGTAATTTTTTTTTTTTACATCCATGCATATACATAACATATATCACTGTGAATTTGACCTCGCCAAGTTGGTTTCCACGGGTTTGGGGGTAGCTCTTCCTGGCAGGGCTGTGTGTCTGTGTGTTACAACCCACAGGTGCTTAAATCAACCAGTGATCGCGAAGCCCCCTGTAAGAGTACATAATTGTACTTTGTACCTGTGTTACAACCTATAGAACTACCACAGGAAGCCTATAGTCGGTAAAGCCAAGTCTCGCAGATCTTTTTCGGTAGCTCCATGGCTAGAGCAAAGTCCGTTTTATAGAAAGACTGTGGGTAGCCTTGTTTGTCGGGCCACAATAGAGGCTGGAGTCAATAACGCCTTGTTCTGCTTGTTGTTACACAGCGGACACCCTTCGTGAATAGTGACAGTAGGGGAATCTAACTGACATTGACAGACTCACCCAAGCGTTTTTCCTGACCTCTGCCCGATACTGGAATACGAACAACAGCTTCTGAACCAGCAATGAGACCAAACAACGTAACGGCAAAGGGAACGGCGAACAACCCGACTGAAGAAAGGAGGAAATGTTTGTACAGGAACATTTCTAGGTGGTACCGATCATGTAAAGGTCATGCCGTCATATGACAGACAATGCAAGGACAATGTGGTCACACCGAAAAGCACTCTGAGTGTCCCATTGAATGTGGTATACACGTAGACGTTAGAGTACGGTCACATTCTCTACATACACGGACTGTGGTACAGCATGGAGGTACTTTGGTTCCTCCATTGGTCCAGTTGACACTCCAAAGGGGGCCCTTTGGTTATTCCCTATGAAGTATGTAAACTTTGGTGCTCGCACTAACCTTGAGCAATGATGGCGCTCTCTTCAAACCCGGACTTCCACGTGTGCAATATGCGTTACCCTTTGGGCAAGCAATAAGGCCCGGGTACGAGATGGGACGTTAACATTATACATATTCGGGAGGCGTGGGGGGGGGGGGGGGGGGAAGATTGACTCTTTTCAACTCTCTGAATTCTGGCATATTTTTTTTCACTTCCCCTCTCAGAGGAATCTTTTTTTCGAGAGCGCACACGCGTCCTTTGAAATGCCAATATTCGTTGTTCTTTTTGTTAAGATGTTATCTTTGTATAGGATAAAGCCCGAGTACGAGGGCTCTTCTGGTATATAAAGTCCAACCCAACGATAAAATGTCGAGGCCGCAGGCCGAGACATTTTATCGTAGGGTTGGACTTTATATACCAGAAGAGCCCGAGTACGAGGGTTTTATCCGACTTAAAAACTATCGCCCCTAACTGATATATTTTCGTTTTCAATGTGTTTACGTCAACCGTCCCCTTTGTCAATGTACATTTTTAGGCTGCGTTCACAAAAAACGGTTAGGGGGGGGGGGGCTGGAGGAATTCAGGGGGGGATTCGAAAATTTTGGGGGTAGTGGAGGGGGGGACTTGAAAATTTTGCTCTACCTGTAGGGGGGGGGACTTGAAAATTTTTGGGTCCCTTTTGAGTTTTACATTTTCCAATTCCAAGTTTTTGCAGGTAATTCAATGAAAAATGAATATCATTTTTTTATGTCATCAAAATGTTGTAATGTTAGTAATAATTTAACAAAATCTAGAGCCATTTTGTCACATTTCATGACTTTTATCTCGAAAAAATCTAAAAGTGTGATTTGTCGTAAAAAAACAAACTTGAGCCTCGTAACAGGGCAGAAGCTGCAACTGTTAATGATTTCTGCAATATTTCTATGCAATATAACAACTACAGTTTCTTGCTATCTCCCTACAGCATGCTCAAACACACAATATTTAATTTGTCGACAAAGCCTGTATATATAAATATAAATATGTATTTGGTGATAATTTAATTGGAGTCCAGACTGACAGTCAGTTGTCAGTGATACAAATGCATGGTACACATACATAGGCTGTGATAGCAAGCTGAATACCCCATGGACAATTCAACATGCTGTAGGAAGTAGAACAAGAACGCAGTTGTAAAACTGAACAAAAATATTGCCAAAATTATCAAAGTTTATACAGCCTATGGGTAGTGTCACTACCAGATACTACCCTGCTACTGCAGTGTCACTGTCACTGCATACCTGAACAGTGACAGAGACAGCTCTGATATACATGGTAGTTGAAGAAGGGTTTGGGTCAAATGACACTCATGACAGTGAAACTCACTTGTACACAAGATCAGGCCAGAGAGCAACACATGGAAGAAAACATATAAATGTTTGAATTCTGGCATATGAGAATAATCAAATATTAAAAAAAAAGATGGGGTCACCATGCTTGATTTTCTAAATTTTCACACTCTTATTATAAAATGATACAGAAGTAAAACTTTGAATAGTAAAGAGTCGAAGGAAAAATATGTGACCAAATGGAATTATTTGTTTTTTAACCAAATTTGCAATTATCACACCCAAATTTTCAGAGATTAAAACATTTATGTGATGGAATATTTTAACTTTCCGGTATTGTCAATTTTGAGTAGCATATAATTCATATAGGTCTTGTACTTTTGAAACAATTTTTTGGTAGGTCACTGTGCAATACGGCAATTAGCCAGAATTCACAATTTTCCTACTCTCTCATGATTGCATTTTGTGTGCTCTTCAACAGGAGCAATTGACCTGGCCAGAGTTGGATTAACTCAAGTTGGCTTTTAGACCAATACATCTAAAAAATTCACTGATGCATTTAAAGAACTTGCCTTGGGAATATGACTATACAAAGTGCTAATACAGGTAGCGTTGAACACCTGTGAGCAGAACGGCGCAATAAATGTTTATTTTTTCTGCGCTCACATCCTTTACAAATATGCGGGCCTGTGATAGTTGGGGGGGGGGGACTTGAAAAATTTTGACCATATAGAGGGGGGCATGGGGGGCATTTGAAAATTTTTTAGGGTACTCAGGGGGGGGATCTGAAAAAAAATAAGATTTCAATCGAGATTCCTCCAGCCCCCCCCCCAATCGTTATTTGTGAACGCAGCCTTAGGATATCAATTAAAACTTTTATTTGTGAAATAGCCTTCCAATGTAATGGAACATCCTATAAATGCCCTAGGGCACATTAGTTTATGTTTGTACCATCGCAGATTTTGTGTTGCAGCTGGTTTCCGCTGTGTTACCAAATTTGAATATTAGGGAAAAAACGTACCAGATGTCTACAGAATATGACATGTTCACTTTTGATTGGACAGTACTTTACTACGGCGCTGTCATTCGTTTCTGGAATTTGGTGACCAAGGCTTTACGAGTAAATAAAACACCCTGAATTGAGCACTCTGATTGGTCAATCAACGGTAGATAGTTTTTAAGTATGACATAAAACTGAGAAAACTGAGAAAGAAATGTTATGCTGCACAAATTTTACGTGGACTACAGGCAAACAGCATCTGCTTCAGGAAGCTGGAAAGTTGGAAAGAAAATAGAGGCATCCTTTACTGCAGCAAAATTACTGATGGAGACGAATATTAAGAAAACCACTTCCACTGTTAGTGATTACTTGTAAGTTTATTCTAGGTAGTAGGCTGAGGCTAGAAGTATGTGGCACAAACTTACTATGGATTTGAAAGAATACAAATGCATAGAGGTAGCTGTATACAGAAATAAAGGTAATTTAGGGAGGTTAGGAGGGCATGCCCTTGAATTTTACGTCTAGTAATGGGGTTATTCGCACAATAAATGTAGGTCTTTTCTACGGCAATTCTTGCACCTTTTGAAATTGAAAATAGTAGTTCTAGAAACATTCAATATTGTGATGAGTGAAGAAACCACTTTCTTTACAACAAATACTTTTGTTGACAAGTCATGGTTAGCCAAGCACATCATTGTAAAGAACTGCAAACGATGGACACACGATATCCGATGCAGGCTATGTGGACAAGCCGAATTGAGAATTCAAGATGTTTTCAGGTTAAAGTATGAGAAACTGTGGCAGAAGTACAATAAATGAATAATCCTGCTTAGTGTTTCAAATTAAAACACTAGATACATGTAACAGCAAAAGTGTGAGTTAAAATGTTAATCGAATCAGGGCATTAATGTAATGAGATGTAATGAATTTAGAAGTTATGAAAATGTCGTGACCAATTGGTGAGCAGAAAATGAAAGATATTATAAATTGGAGAGTGAGGGGCCGCCGAGTGATTGTCCATTCATTATTTTTTACTTCATATCTGCGGGCAGTCTCTTTTATTTTTCTGCCATCCTTGGCTGGATTTTTTTTTAAAGGTTACCTCTCGGAATATTTTTTTTCAAAAACCTTACAAGCTGTCAATGGTCTACTCCTAAAGACGCTGTCGTTAACCCTCTAAGTGCTGTAATTGTTCTCACCAAAATTTTAATGCAAATTTTTTACCAATTCTTGTGAATTTTTCTGTAATTTTTTGACAATTTTGGACCAAATGGACATCACATATCATTGGCTACAGTTTGTTATCAAAATTTTGACAAAAATTTGAAAAAATTGACTGGAGTATATTTTCTAAAGGTGACAAAAATTGACTTTGGCGCTCATAGGGTTTCAAAATATGAAATTCGAAGTAAGGTTGTAATAGAAATTAAAATGGGTTGATTATTTAGATAAATTTGGAATAGTCCTAAACCTAGCCTGCAGTAAATGATAATTCTAAGAATGCGTTAGGATGTTGACCTTTCGAAATTCCCCTGACAACTGCAATCAGACCAAATAATAGAAGTGTAATACCAATGATCCGACCTGCCCTATTTAAAACCCTTCGGCGTCACTTTTTTCTCGTTTGTTAAAATCACGCAGATGTCACTGTACCAAATTTTAGTTTACGCAAAAAGTGCTATTGTATTTTGAAATCCAGTAGTAGGAAGCGGTTTGGAGTAACAGTACTAAATATCAGTACTCCGCGGGTAAATTCAAGTCAGATGCGACCCGATTTATACCATGGATATATTGTCAATATCATGCAGACTCGAAAAGTTCTGGTCACCTTTCACCTTCCTACCACTACTTCCGTGTAGAGAGTAGCTGTTATCTAATACCTTCAATATCTCAAGTGTCACGCCAATGTTGTCAAATCTGATGTTAGACACTGTTTTGCCGGATATTTTCTGGTTATGTGTCTAGGTTTTCAGCAGTTCCCTTGTAGCATATTTCAGATCTTAGGCTCCACTGACAACAGCGTGCTAGGTATTATCTGATATCAAACAGGAGATTCTCTGTCGATAAAAAAAACACGATTCTCCAACATCACGTGTAAATGCTTGTAAATTCTCACTGGTTTTCTTTTTCAGGAAGGATATACAGTGCATTGCATTGTGGTATATGTATTTCGACATTTACTAATCTGTAAAGAAACCAAAGCCCGACTGTTTAATGGTTTGAAATTCGGCTTGCAGATTCCTTGACATGCAAAGTCAAATTTACTTAAATTGTGATTAAATTGTTCATATCTCATACACCCAGCAAATGTGCATACGTTAAGACTGGACACACTGTGGACGGTTTAGGGTTCGTTGCGAAACAGATGGGTATAGGGAATCGGGGGGTTTGGACTGTAGAGGAATCATAAATAAAAGCGCCGGCCACATTATGCACCTGTTTTATCAGAACTTATGTGTGTGATATATAAAATTCAAGAGCTACTGGACATGCGGATCTAAAGAAGACGTTTTACCAATTTTAAACAAAAAATTGTTCCAATAGAAAATGATTACATACGGCAGCCATTTTGGAAAAATCGTTACCGAGTCACCCAACAAGAAAATATGTGACTATTTTGAAGCGATCTGATGAATTTTTTTGAACAAAAGTAGTTTGACGAAAAACGGGTGTGTCTGCCGAAATATTTTACATATGGAAATTTCATCACAATTTGAATAAGTGTGGATAAACCATTCCTTACCTTTTAGACACTTAAAGATTTTTATTTTTTTCTCAATTGAACACGTCCCAAACCCCAATAAAGTATACATTTTCTGAAAGCCCTGATATAGAGCTATCCGACCAAGCACAGTACACGGTCATTATTTGCATAAGAGTCACGTGACAAGCGTTTTGCTGAACCTTCCAAAACCGGTTTTTCCCGCCTTATGCGAACACGCTGCAAGATTTCCGGTTGGAATTTCTTCATTGACAAGCCTTGACAATATCCTTCAAAACCGTGTCTGCGATTTTTTCCCGGAGGCTCCATTCAAATTATATGGCGTGATAATTAAAATTCCTTGAAAAGCACCTTCATCTAACACCTTTAAGAGCGCATTAAAAAAAACCAAAGGCATATAAAGAAAATCGCAGACACGGTTTTGAAGGATATTGTCAAGGCTTGTCAATGAAGAAATTCCAACCGGAAATCTTGCAGCGTGTTCACATAAGGCGGGAAAAACGGTTTTTGGAAGGTTCAGCAAAACGCGTGTCACGTGACTCTTATGCAAATAATGACCGTGTACTGTGCTTGGTCGGATAGCTCTATATCAGGGCTTTCAGAAAATGTATACTTTATTGGGGTTTGGGACGTGTTCAATTGAGAAAAAAATAAAAATCTGAAAGTTTCTAAAAGGTATGTAGCTACCTTAAGAATAGGTTTTACGTTTCTGTAGAAAATTTCGGGAAAAACTCAGATTACGGATGCAAATTTTTGATCACTTCGAAAATTACGAAAGATGCCCCGAGTAATATACAATAAAGGCAATCAAACATATATTTCTTGAAGTTCCACATTTGTGTATAATTATGCTTCAATCTTCACAAAAAGCACTACGGTAACACATGCAGCGGTTCTCATCATTTTAGAGTGTCCATCCATCCATCACGATGTCGAGTGTAAATCATATGGATTGTCAACATAGGCATGAAAACATCTCCTGTATAAAGAGTCGGGCTTATAAATTGGCCCCTGAAAAATGTACAACCAAATACTAGTAGACACAATTGCAAGTTCACTGGTGGGTATATCAACCTGTACATCGAAGTGCACCTACATAACAGTCACTCTCTGAGAAATGATTTCAGTAATCGTCCCCAACTGTGTAGCTGAACAATGTCAAAGTGTTCATGGTCAACGGTCAGACTGGTCACTTAATCTGACCAGTGAAATAATATGTGGGCAGTTATCATAAAGATTCACATAGTTCGGGGGGGGGGGGTAATTGGACTCTCAGATTTCCCTGTTTCTGTTTCCCTTCCCCTCTGTCTGTCTGCCTGCCTCTCCCTCCCCCCCTCTCTCTCTCTCTCATACTATGAACAGAAGTCTGTTGGTATCGTGTGAATAGTATAGTCAGATAACTTAAATAAAAAATCCCAGTACTATTAAAGTTAGAGTTTAAAATATATGACTTTAATGTCAACAGATGATAGCACCAGTAGGAAATGTAAATACAGAGGAGTGATATACAAAAATACCCAAAATTACACGTTGTGATCACGTAAGGTGTATAATGTGAATGCTTGCGTCTTCCAAATTTGCATTTGGAGGCATTAACCGAGTTGTGAAACGAGTCTTTCCATGCAAACTACTAACTACTTCCAATGTACAGATAAGTGAAAATACCCTTAATGAAAAAGCATAACAAATAACTTTACGTGAACATACCACTAATGCATTGACGCCATTCAATGGTAATCTTGGAACTTGAATGAACACAATGGAGAAGGTACTCTATGCCTCCGACCGGAAAAGCCACTTTCAAAATTGGAGCTGCTAGGTTCGCGAAAGATTAATCCTGAACCAAACCTACAATTAAGGTGTTAAAATACAGGCGAAAGCTACTGTAGTGAAATATCTACTCAAAAACTGTAAGATGTTGGAAAGAGTGCCACCCAGAACATACATGGAGTGTGGAAAATATTCCGAACGCAAATTTTTCGTAACAAAACTGGGCAACGGAATATACATTAAACATTGAAACAAAAGCATGAAGTGGATAGGGGCACGAAGACGAGAATTAGGATCGAAGCAATGTCATCACTTTAGTAATTGTGATTCATTTTAAGTACAGAGGTTTCAAACCATGGAGATAAAAAAGGACCAAAAAGGTCACACTCTGTCATCAATCGTCGCCTGCAATTTTAATTTGAACAGTTTGTCTTTCATATTCTTTCATCGCGTATGTGAGTTCTGTCGATTGGCGATCGGCTTGATGGATAGTCAAGATATCAAGCAGAGGGCAGCAAAAAAAAAAAAAAAAAAAATTTTGTAGTGAAAATATGTTCAAAACGGTTTGTAGGTTGGCGGGTATTTGTTCTCGTTGAGCATGCAAGGAAAATGGCGGACGGATAGTAAGGTTTTGAGTGCGAATGGTAAAATAACATGGCTGCTAGAACTTTCGCAGTGGGCAACTGTCCTCTGGGAGTTGTTAATGAGTTTTCGGCGCTGAATTTAATTGATGTCTCCATACTTGATTTTACAAACAGAAAAATGTGAGGTTGTTCGTGACCATTTCCTATCGTACGTAACCCTTTGGTGGCGACATAATGGATTCGGTACTGGTTTGTTTGTGCATGGTTCCTCCACCATAGACGGACCGTGGTTTCTGTCATTGACTGTAAAATTACAGCGGACATTGTTATGTAACCACCAGGGTTTAAAAGGCGATGAATCTGCATTTGTAAGACGATTTCATCGCAAGCGTGGATTAACTAATGAAAAAGTACATGGTGAACGCACAGTCCCTCCGCTCACCATGAGTGGAAGGACTGTGATAAACACAATGGAGTCACAGAGCGACCGGCCATGGCGCTATTCTAAATCAAGAAAACAGGCACGAGAAATCGTCTAATCTTTAAAAGATCTCAATAATGAATACTGAGAGGCAGTCATTAAATCAGGTAACACCGGGCTATACAGACGTCAAGATACAAAATATTTCTAAAACATGATAAGTATTCATAAAACAAGGTGCAATCTAAATTACTTTCGTTGTGCTATTGCATAAATGCTAGAAAACATTGAATGAATACCTAAAACGTGTACGCACGTCGGAACAGAAAGATTTTAAGCTTTTGTTCAAATTATCTTCAACGAAGCTTTTAAAACATTCTCTAACAATCAATAAAAGTACGGTGCAACTGACCACTGACTCTATGTTAAACTCTCAAAAACACGACTGCGAAACTTATGCTTTACAAGCGACCTAGCGGCCGATATAGCTCCGCTGTGTTTATGTACAGAATAACTATTTTTGACACATGTTGATGAAGAAGGTGGAAATCTTTGATAACTCAATGCAGTGGCCAGAAAAAAGTGGCTAAAATAAGCTGCAAAAATACAAAATTGAAGATTTCATCATACTTTGAATATATCACATCCGATCATCCAAAGCTATCTGATGAGTAGTTTTTTGAGAATAAAATATTCTGACCAAAAATGGCAACAATTGCCCCCAAAAATAAAAATTGCAGATTTCATCATAATTTCAAAATATCACACTTAGTTCATATATATACCTGTATACCAAATTTCAAAGCTGTTAGACCAGTACTTTTTGAGAAACGCATTTTTTGACCAAAAATGGGAAAAATTGCCCCTAAAATTCAAAATTGCAGATGTCATCATTATTTCAATAAATCTCATTTAGTTCATCAATGGAAACCTGTATACCAAATTTCAAAGCTATCAGATAAGTAGTTTTGGAAATACACATTTTTTGACCAAAAATGGCAAAAATTGCCCCAAAATACAAAATTACAGATTTCATCAGAAATTCAATATATATAACTAAGCTTATCTGTAGAAACCTGTAAACCAAATTTCAAAGCTATCAGACCAGTACTTTATGAGAAACACATTTTTTGACCAAAAATGGCAAAAATTGCCCCAAAATTACAAAATTGCAGATTTCATCATTATTTCCATAAATATCATTTAGTTCATCTGTAGAAACCTCTATACCAAATTTCAAAGCTATCAGATGAGTAGTTTTGGAAATACACATTTTTTGACCAAAAATGGCAAAAATTGCCCCAAAAATACAAAATTACAGATTTCATCAGAAATTCAACATATATTACTTAGTTCATCTACAGAAACCTGTATACCAAATTTCAAAAACTATCAGACCAGTACTTTTTGAGAAATACATTTTTTGACCAAAAATGGCAAAAATTGCCTTAAAAATGCAAATTTGCATATTTCTGCACAATTTGAACAAATCTGAAATAGATCATCCCTAGGGACATATGTACCAAATATAAAAGCTATCTGACCAGTAGTTTGAAGAAGAAGATTTTTAAAGATTTTTTTACCAAAAATGACAAAAATTGCCTTAAAAATACAAATATGCAAATTTCACTACCATTTGAACAAATCTGATTTAAGTCACCCTAAGCAAACTGCATATCAAATTTCAAAGCAATCGGACAAGCGGTTTCAGAGAAGAAGATTTTTTTACCAAAAACACCAAAAAATGCCCCAAAAATACAAATATGCAAATTTCACCATGATTTGAACAAACTGAAGTGAGGTCACCCCAAGTGAACTGCCTATAAAATTTCAAAGCAATTGGACATGTGGTTTCAGAGGAGAAGGCAATTGTTGACGGACGACGACGGACGACGACGGACGCCGGACGCCGGACGCCGGACGACGACGGATAATCAACCTATTTGATAAGCTCCGCGTCGCTGACAGCGGAGCTAAAAATGGGTCCACAGAAGCAGCGGACATGCGCAGTGCATGTATTGTCAAGATTGAAAGTCCGTATATTTGTCCCACAAGCGTCTGCGTTAATGGTAGTGACGATTTGAAATGAAAAATAAGAGCACTTCAGTGACAAGTAAAGGGGAAAACCGAGCGTCAATATCCTTCACCTCTTCGGCGAAACAATCTTCAACTGTCCTTTAATTACTTCAAATTTTTTCTTGGCAAAATCGTAAAACTCGTACTCGTACGGCAATCTGCTCTTCAAAATATTTCTCACCTCTTCCGTGGCCGCCACTTTGTGTTTGGTCGATGTACGAGCAGTTTTGCTGGCAGCTGCTGCGAAAAAGGAGTTTATAAGTGTCGATTACCAAATCACAAAAGGTTTTATACCCAGACGAAACGTGACCTTGATTTGCAATCCTGCACGATTTTTGCCCGGTGTAGATAGTAAAAAGGGCTGTCTACATAACTTGATACGGTCAATTCAACAGTAAACACACCCACAGATCTCTCTCTCTCTCTCTCTCTCTCTCTCTCTCTCTCTCTCTCTCTCTCTGATATTTAAGCATACATCTACCTTTTTATGGTGGATAAAACGTCACATTCGTTAGGCAACGGTGAATACCAGAGGGTGGTTCTACACGATATCTGATTGACAAACACTAATTGTTTTCTTAAATTGTTAGTCATGTTCAAGTATCGTTTCACTGGATATTGGAACCAACTCACGTTGTACCGGGACACAGAACATTCATTGTGTTGGGTCCAGAAGATTCCATATCGCTTTGATGATGAATTATTTATTCAACTTTGATTTTTATTTTAACTCTGGTTATCTTTATTGTATCAGTATTGGATGCGGTGCCCAATTTACAGCTCACACAGCTCAAGAAAGCAATGAAGGGCACAATGCAATGCACAAAGGAATATCACTGTGTTCGAGTCTCGAGGTGTTAGCCCCATACCTGATCCACAGTGCCACGCCGCCTGAGCAGAATCCTTCAAATACCATGCAGCAGGGACAGTTTTTCTATTCACGCCTATCTCGAAAATGTTTTACTTTTAGTGTTTCATTAGAAGAGTTTAACTACGTTATTAAGATCTTTTTGAAATATGGCACTGACAATTCCATAGTAACTTAAGTGACAGTGTTACTGAGATACTGCTATCTGGGAAAACCCCACATAATTATGACTGGTGAACGCAGTTTGTCTATGCAAGATGGCGTATGAAATTTGCGACTCACCTGGCAGCTTGTATATTTCAGCAGCGCCCTCAAACATTTGAGGCAGTAAGATTTCTAAGACCTGCAGACTGGCTTCAAGATCTTCAATAAATCCTACTACTAAAAATTTTTCTTCTAAGTTTGAAATAGCTTTCTCGAGGGACCATCTCGATGCCGTTCTGTAAAAAAAGATAGTGATCAAAGAATGGTGATGTGATACCGACGCTGCCGAATTTACTCAGTTCTTCAACTATGAAGTAGGATGTTTAGATACTCTGCGCTATGATAGCGCAGAGTATCTTAACAATGTCACAAGCTTACACGAAAATGGTCGCGTATAATGTCATGTATTTTTACATCAATTACATTGTAAACATCTCTATTTATGAATAAACAAGCCATTCCAACCCAACAAAATGATTGTGGAAACAGGATCACACCAAGACAAGCAAATGTTGAAGAAAGCAATTCACCGACAACATTACGCATACATGTCAAATATGTATCATTCATATCAGCCTAGAGCCGTTTTGGCACATTACTTTGTTCTATTGCGCATGCCTTGAAAAATCATCGTAAATTGAAGCCATGATTGCCTACCTGCATCGTTCATCATGACCACAGAAAAACGGAATGATGTAAAACAGTTTACTTGATCTGCATTCAGGATCGTTGGACAAGACGCATTCATTGATAGTCTGATAAAAGAAGAAAAATAACAATGGTTTCTACATTTCACACACTTCCATGTATTTCGTACCAACACAAAGTCGTTTGACTTGAGTGCACAGTTGAACTGCTCTAAAATAAGGCACATGGATTAAGAATTCCCATAACCTGTGTATCAACGTATTTTTCGCCAAATAATATATCTCTCAACGTGCGTACGCGTATGTCCGCTTTGTCGTAATGTCACTTTTGAAGTGCAATTGTGAAAATATGGTGAGAGAAAATCGGGACTTGAACTAGAGATATTAAGAACTGACTCTCTGCATAACAAAAAACTGGTTTTGTTCTTGAATATGTACGCAGCCTCATAAATATCACCAAATCTCGATGAAAATACTAAATTCTTACCATATTTAAGTTCTCAGGGGGTCCCTTGTAAAATCTTCTGTTTGAAATCCCGTCCCCAAATCTCTTGAAGTAATATTGTGATATAAACCGATCGACCGGATCGCGAATGATGTTGATGTACACAGGTTCTATCGCACCAAATCTTTTGGAAGAAGAACGTAAACTTGGTTAAATCTATGTTTAATGCAATGGGTTCATGGAAGATTTACGAACAAGTGTTCATACTTACATTGTAATCAATGTATACTCACTCCATTTTAGTCTTGTTATTATCTATCGTTATTAAAATGCAATTTCTCGAAGCTTAAGATTTATCTGAAAACGCTTGGATCGCAAGGCAAACTATGAGAAGGTTATCCTTATTCGTCCGTATCGCTAAACGTACAATGACAATCTTATTATAATATAATAAAATAATATAATCATTTACTATAATATAATATAATAATTTAATATAATATCTTCACACCCTTAAGAAAATCGTCGATTATGTGTAGACAACATGTGACCGTTCGTATAGAGGTTATCGTGAAATGGGGTACGGTCAATTTGGAAAATCTAGTGAACGTGATTTCGTGGCGTTATCGCGAGACTCAAACTAACTTATCACAATCACTCCACATGTGCACTGATGCCACGCATTCATGCTACTCTGTGAAAACAGAGCGTGACCATACATATTGAGGTCATTCCAGTCGAAAAAAGTTACACTAAATGTGAAATAAACAAGACTTCATTTTACAAAATTACCAAATTGAACCAAATATATCGGGCACTGGTGAAGATTTTTTCGCTGAAAGGTCACAAAAAAGGGCGCAGGGCCGTAGCCTGACCAAATTGCCAAGGGTACAGAACCTCTCGCTCAGTAGCTAGGATTTTGGTAATATACACTGATTTACATAGTGGGTAAACTTCTAGCGGTGGCGCCCCCCTCACCCCAGGGCAGGCTACGTCTCTGGGGTGCAAAAGGCAAACTTACACAGACAAATACACGTACGGTGCATGCGCGGCAGAGGCGTGAGTCTGAGACCAGGTAGGAAGACTCCATAGGGCACTATCAGAGCCACACACAGAGGTGGATGAATACACTCTACATAAATACTTACTTTGGAAAGTCTATAAAGTGGAAATGCCGTTGATAAATAAATGGCGGCTGTAGAGATGATATAATGTTAACCAGTTCTACCTGAAAGAAGTAAGAGTATATTAATAAGTTATATCTCATCTACCACGGGTATTGTACTATGAGAATACAAATCACGTTTCTCACCCAGGGGTCTATAATTTGTCTAAATAATGCTGGAAATCGTCTACCCCCAATAGACTGTTATTCAATCTTCAATCTCAGAAGTCTGGTGTGACAACAGTACATGGATCAACCAAAGAGGAAACTTGTAGACAGAAAATGGCCCATTGCATTAAACTTACCTGTCCTATCAGTGATAAATGTGTCACGTTATTGATCTGTGATGAATACAAATCAAACCCATTTCGTTTCACTAGATTACGCAAAATTTCAAGCACTGTCCGACTTCCACATTTTCCAACTCGATTATAAACTATTCGGCTCTGAGGGTTCTGTGGAACAAAATCATAAACAATCTGTTAAAAAACTGAAGGCAACGATTATAATGTTATAAGGCAAATCGAAATCAATATTATTAGAAAAGTCTGTCCTCTTCAACGCTATGGCAACCTTATCAGCTGGTGAAGACATATATATATACCTCGTGATATTGTATTGGAATTTCGATGAAAAATTTTTCGCGTTTCCAATCCCCTGCGATGTAGAGTAGAATAAAACATGGCAGAGTCTTGTAAATGAAACTATATGATTCCAATCTTTTACAAATTTAATGAATCTTGTATCAAACGCAAAGAAAAATGCAAATTCTCTCGAGTACGACGAGCAAATTTTTTCTACACAGATTTCCCTGTTCCGGATCAACGTTAAAGGAAACACACAATGTAATTTTCCGGAAAATATTTTCGTTTCCGTGGAAGAATAATAGCGTTCTTTGCTTTTTGTGCGATGAACCATTAAATGTTAGAATTTTACGGAAGTCAGGATACACAGAATCACAAGTCTAGGTGTGGGGGTTACATTTTTTTATCAATAACATTCCCCTCAACTAATCGAACATTCAATCTCTTGCCGGAAATACTTTCAGATCAATTTGTGTTGAAAATAATTTGTAATTCGTAATGAGATGATAAGTTGAACTCGCTCTTACGAGGTGTTTGTTGATGGCCTTCGGTGCATCATCTTCGTCATATTCACCGTCACTGTTGTCAAGGTCATTGTCAATGTCACGAGTTTGAAATAAATCAGCCAAAGAAAACTCTTCTGTTGAGAAAAGAAATGAAAGATTGTGAAAAAAGGATAAACACAAGGTGTAACATATTACTAAAGGGTTCTTACAGCGTTCCCTGGGAGTAGGTCATGTTAGTTCTGAAAACGTGAACATCGATGTCGTAGAGGGTGCTAGTTTACATTATTATCATTCTTTTTCTTTAGCAGTATATACATATTCTCAATGACATCCAAACCACGCCTCGGGGACATGTATTCAGACTCTCAAACTTTACCCAAACTTTTTTGGCCAACCACTTACGGGGCTCATTATGAAGTTCATGGAGTAAAAGGTTTCATCGACTTATTTTTGTGAAAGTCGAAGATTGCATTTCCTCTCATACAGTTAACACTGTGATGGCGGCCATTTTGAATGTCAAATGTTCGTAAATATTGTTTTATTATTTTTATTTTATTACTCATCCAACAGGCGAACCAAATTACAGGATGAGGTACCCATAACCCATATAAAATGGCAAAATGAGGAGTAAAGTACCTTGCTCAGAGGCACAACACCGTGCTGGAGTCTCGACCTCACCGTCCTTTGACAGTGAGTCCGTTACTCTGGACCTACAGGGCCCTATCTCGAACTCATCAAACTCCGAGAGTGAGTGCGGTACCCTAAACACTGTCCCATGGTACCTCCACAAATATATGTTTTAATGAGATTTTAATTTGTTTCTGTAGTACCAAATTTTGCGGGGTGACCCCTGATTTTCATTCTTGATTTACGGAAATGGTCTAAAGTGCTCTTACAATTCGAGCAAAAGTTTACATCTTTCATTTCGAAGCTAATGATAAGATTTGAACCTTGGGGGTCAAAGGTTGGTCTTATTATGATGCCGGTTCCATGTAATCTCAAAACTAAACTCAAAACACAACGATAAAAGTAAATTTAGTATAATATTACACAAACAAACGCGTTTCAACTGAGAGAATAGTGATGGATATTTGCTGGTACCATTTAGCCGGTTTTTATATGATTTGATGTTCTTTTCACAAAAGCTTTTCATCTAAAACATAAGGTCTATATCTAAATGTTGATATTTTGCTGCAGCAAGCGTATGTAGTCACCGGAATAACATATGCTCATACTTTTTAGTCTTTTGTTTCTGGTACATTTGGTTTGCAATTTACTGGGGCCATTGTCGTTCAGCATTGACTCATGTAAATGCTGACATTTGTGCACTTGTCTTTGTGACTATAAGTGTGGTCATATTTACAAAAAATATACAAGTGTCAGGCACCGCACCCAGTTACATGTATGTACGTATCCTGGAGTTTGGAACAAAAATGGATATACTACACTCATGCTCATCTTTTGGCTTCAAAGTTCGGAAAGAAAGGTGCTTTTAAGTAATCGGTGACAGATAAATTGGACACTGAAAATCAAAGTGTTGCGCAGGCGGCCATTCGCACTTACAGACACATCAATGTGACACAAGATGAAATTTCAGCTTCAGGTTGCATGAACTGGTTAAATTTCCCAACAATGTACTACCAGAGTGACTGGCTTTCCATTGGATCGACCGTCGGTCCTCTCACTGACGCACGCCCGGACTGACAACGTAAAATACAACATTGTTACAAACATGTACACATGCCGCGTGATTATACCGTATACCAGCGGATAGAATTTAAATCAATGTATCCAAAGAGTGTGCCAAATCTATAAACGTCCTTTTTGTAATCGAAGTACTTATATTGACGTTTTTCAGTAATTATCATGGTAAGAAATTGATTAAAATTGATCACGCCTTCCTAATTGTGCATCACCGGGGCTGTGTGCAACAGAGCTCAGTAAGTTTCACAGTTATCAGTAATAACGACCGGATACCTCTTTCAAAGAGAAAGGTAGCGGGTGCATTGCCAGGTGACATAGCTCGGGACACATCATGGTTCGGTGGCTGAACATTGTGTATAGTGTTTACCGGTATGCTCCCAAATAAATCTAAATATTGTTTTGCTTCGGCGAGGCCGTTCTTTATGCTACCAAATCAGTCGCCATCACCAGCCATGTTAGTGAAAGGATCCCTGTATTGACTACGCTCGAAAAAAAATGACCAGACGTAGTTGTTTCATGTAAACAGGTATATATGTTCCATTGAAACAATAGTGTGTGGTTTCACTGAAAGCGTTCTACGTCGAAAGTTACTGGTTTGAGATAAATTTCAGTGGTCTCTTGATAGAAATAAACTCGAAGTCTGATATGATATTCGAAATTGCTTCTTACAGGCGATGGGATTCTTTCTTGGCGCTACCCGTCGTACAGGGCGAGGATTTCTCAAAGTATGTTCAACAGACTGTAAATATTGCGTAATCATGTTATTCTCGCGAGCCAGAACGTTTTCTCTGCTCCTCGAACCTATGTAAAATTTATTTAGCTGTAACGCGAGTTGCTGTGGCCGTGACGATGTCTGTCGTTTACAACCATGAGATTGTGTTGGCATGTCTTGCAAGTGCTGCTAAGACCATGGAGATAAAAGAGATGCGAAAGCTAACTGAAGATTATATGCTGGAGATCTATCCTTTCTTGAAAGTGTTTGTTGGCTAGCCATTGATTTTATGTCGTCATTTCCAGTCTGTGTAGTCATAGACCCTCACAGATCGATGCACGGAGCATTGTTCGTCTCTTATTAGTTCAATCCTCCCGGTACGCATACCTGTACATGGAACCTAACTACCGCTTTTAGTCGATGGGTAACCTTGAAGGTAGTGGAGCACCTCCATATTTTATTATATGCTGCGCTTTTGAAATTCCGGGCTCGAAAATAACATTGTCCCTTCTTTGAGTATCCGATTGCATTTCACAATGCTCTCATGTAGGTACCTCCATAGAGGTAGGAAAGGACGACCTCCATACGTTGTGTACTTCCATGCTAATTCGAAACTTTAATGTCGACTTGATTCGTACTTTCACGTAAGCCTGGGCAGATTGACCCGTTTCTGTGTGATTACTAGTTATTTTATGTGGCCTTCATGCTTAGTACCGCTACCTATGGAGGGCAATTTTACGAAAACTATTGGCAAAATGAAAATGTGTCGTTTTCAGGCTTTACTCAGTGACTACTATGGAAGTATACCAACTCTATTGATATAACACAGCGTAACCGTGAAATGATAACGCTAGTCGCTACAGTAGGCGTCCATACCACAAGTTGCCTTGTAGTTCGATACACCGAGGCCGCTGCATTTAGTAGCGGCCTTCGCCAGTTAGTTCGTGTTGTGTATCGAACCTCAAGCGACCGTAGTCCATACTGGCTCGGCATGGGTTTGCTGATCACGATACACCAGGCAGTATCGTGGGGTGTGCCTTTAATCCCTGGCAAGGTCTGAAATCACACCGACTCAAGCAACATCATGAGTAGAATACACAATAAACTGACCCAGCTCTTGTCATGCACATATTATTATAAGACTACCTCCATAGCTTGCGGGTCACCGAACGGTACAGTGCGTGCAGGATACACGTGAATAAGCTTATAATAGCCCATTTGCTAAGTTTTCGCTGCCACTAGTGCATATGTAGTCTGGATTCAATCCAACACTATGTTCTCTTCAGCCAGAGATCAGGCTTAAACTTGAAGTCGTGAATTATTAACTAGATTACCCTTTGGCAACGTAACACAGAAGAACCCCAAGACGTGTACATTACTAGCTATCGAAGTTAGCCAGCCAGTATGTAAATGTCGACAGTATTGGTGCTAGGCGATCTTTTCACAGCCTTTTCACAGCTCTTCGATAGCTGGCTGTGAGCGACTCTACTGTGGTCGGAATTAATTTGCACTACACACATTGCTACACAGTGTTTCCAAAACGGCGTAGCTGTGTCCTGTCGATCCGTCTAAACTTTAAAACTAGGTACTTATTGAACAAACACTGAGAATGCATTATGTGTCCAACAGGAATCCCTTGTCCCGTGGCATTGTCAGATTAACCAATGCACTTCTCGGAACGGCTAGTAGTGTCAGATCACATACCTCCTGATACTGCGGTCAAGTGGTGGGAGACTTCAACTGGAACAGTGGGGTGATTTCGACAAGTAGTGATCAAACTTTCGAAGGAAACAAACACTCACAAAAACTTTTAAACAAATGGCGCATATGTCTCCTTGCAATCCGTCCAACTTCTTGAGGTCAGTCAATCAGTAGCGGAACACATACTTACCTTTTACTGTACCACTAGAATGACTCTTCGCCGGTCTGATTACCGACACCTTCTCAAGCCGTCCGCTGCTGGACATAATAGCAAACACAGCTATGATGCACAGGGCCACGAAAGAACAAATCGCTGGTCGCTTGTAACGATACAGCGAAGCCATGTTTTTTAAGTCACATTACCCAGCCATGGACATTGGTAACTCAACGCTAAACAATCACACACAGGAACTTTGTCCGCCACACAGTCCGCCTTCCCCTGGTCTATGGTGGAATATGGGCCTCTCTGGACCAAACCACTTCATAGGAATGTGTAGGGGTGTTCCGCCTGGGTGAGATGCTCGGCAACGCTGAAGAGGATGGGCCGCAGGTTTCAAACAAGCCTCTGTAAAAACTAACCACCAACAACCGGTATTAAGTAGTAATAAGTTTACATGTAACAGCGAGAGGTTGTTATTATCAAAATCAAGATTGGAATGGAATATCTTCGGCTCCATTGTCTATGTTTGAGGTGAAACTTTAATTTTATGCATTTTTTCTTTTTAAAGAGGTCACCTCACTGGCTTTGAATTACGTCATCATAGCAAATATAAGGCTTTGTTGGAGGTGACGTAATTAGTTCAGAGTCGGATAAAAAACTTATCGCTCTCAGTCCCCCAAATCTACCTAGTTTATATATTACACCAGTTGTCTGACAATGGCCAATTCCGGGCTTTATTTATGAAAATTGAACGCTAGCTAACCCATCCCACTTCTTTGTCATATCTACAAGTACAGCAACATTTAACAATTTGAAGTGTTTCATTTGGGTGATCTTTTGAGATTTATGACCTAAAGCATGTGGTGTAAGCACAGGGAACTCTGACTGACTAACAGTAAGCAAGTAAATAAAAAATGGAAAAATAAAAAACTAGGAAAAAACTATCAAAAAAGAAAAAAATAGAGAGGACTTCCACATTAAGTTTTGTTTGTTTGTTTGTTTGTTTGTTTGTTGTTTGTTGTTTGTTTGTTTTTGTTTGTTTGTTTGTTTGTTTTGTATACATGTTCCTTTTGTTATTTTGTTTGTTTGTTTTTTGTTTTGTATACCTATTCCTTTTGTTTATTTTGTTTCTTTTTTTGTTTATTCTGTCTTTTTTTCTTTTTTGACCCTTGACCCCTTTATATTATTCTGTCTATATTTTTTTAAATATTTTGTATTGTTTTCTTTTTCTTTTTTTATTTACTTGTTTACTGTTATTCAGTCAGAGTTCCCTGTGGTGTAAGACCCTCACCTCATCCAGTCAGAAGCACTACACTGATCTTTACGGAAGTGCTTGGCCTGGAGTTGAAAGGCTTAAAATTGTGCTCGAACTTTCCGTAACAGAACGTTACCATTCCCAGTTTCGAAAATCAAGAATATAGATCAGCGGTCACTGTGAAAAATATAGTAATAACAAATTACTCTATATTTACCGACACTCAAAATTCAAGATGGCCGCTATTCTTGTGTTAACTCTAAGGGAAAAACAAATGAACTGTGAAAACTTTATTTACTCCATAACCTTCACAGTGAGCCCAAAGCGGTAGGCCAAAAAGTATTGTAAACTTTGGAAGAACAAACATCTGTTCCCGAGACGCCTTCAGTGAATCTGGTCGTTGTTGTTGTCTGTATAAATATTGTAATTGGCAGATAGAGTAGAATTCAAAGCACACTAATTTTGTTTTCAGTTGTATCGATGTCGTTGCGGCAAACATTTGGCTTCCATAGCAAGAAGTACCTGACTAGGTCTTGAGTATAGGACCGAACGTTATACTCGTTTCATTTATAGTCAGCTGACCCTGTACTCGATATACCGACCCTAAACTTACAGTACCTACACCCATTATAGTTGGGAAGGGACCTCCTTATGCACCTATGGATTACAAATTATATATTAAATTAAAGCTGCAAGCAGCGTTGGCGGGGCCCAAGCGGTTAACATGGTTGAAAGTTCTTGCACTAATGATATTATGTGCAAAATTCGAGCTTGGAAAAGTAGGATTTTGAACATCATCTCATAGTTACTGTACATTTCACCTGGAATTGCATGTTTTACGGAAAATCCAATATGGCGGCCAAAGTACTTCACCGATCTAATTGCCTATCAGGCACTTTAAAGTGCTCAAACTAAGAAAGATATGAGTAAAATGTCATTTTATTCGGTGTGTTGGTTCTGGAGAAGAAGATTTTTAAAGATTAAATTGCGAATTTCGCAAAATCCAATATGGCGGCCAAACCACGTGACCGATCTAAATGTCTTTCCCAAACTTGAAAGAGATCATACTTAAAAAGATACGAGTGAAATTTCAGTTCAATCGGTGTGTTAGTTCTTGAGAAGAAGATTTTTAAAGATTGAATTGCGATTTTCGCAAAATCCAAGATGGCGGCCAAATCACGTGACCAATCGAAATGTTTTTCGCAAACTTGAAAGAAATCACTCGAAGGATGACACGAGTAAAATTTCAGATCAATCGGTGATCTATTTCTGGAGAAGAAGATTTTTAAAGATTAAATTGCTATTTTTCGAAAATCCAATATGGCGGCCAAATTACGTGACTGATCCAAATGTCTTTTGCAAACTTGAAAGAGATCACTCTGATAAGACATGTGTAAAATTTCAGCCTAATCAGTGTTTTCTTTCTGGAGAAGAAGATTTTTAAAGATTAAATTGCGATTTTCGCAAAATCCAAGATGGTGGCCAAATCACGTGACCGATCCAAATGTCTTTTGCAACCTTGAAAGAGACCACTCTAAGGATGACATGAGTAAAATCAGTGTGTTAGTTCTGGAGCAGAAGATTTTTGAAGATTAAATTGGTAGTTTTGGAAAATCCAATATGGCGGCCAAATCACATGACCGATCAAAACGCCTTTCGCAAACTTGAAAGAGATCACACTTAAGATGTTACATGTCAAATTTCAGTCGAATCCGTGTGTTGGTTCTGGAAAAGAAGATTTTTAAAGATTAAATCACGATTTTCTCAAAATCCGATATGGCGGCCAAACCACGTGACCGATAGAAACGCCTTTCGCAAACTTGAAAGAGAACACTCTAAGGATGACATGAGCAAAATTTCAGCTTAATCGGTGTGTTGGTTCTGGAGAAGAAGATTTTTAAAGATTAAAATGGTATTTTTTGAAAATGCAATATGGCGGCCAAGGTCACGTGACCGCATGCAATTTTATTTGCCAATTCTTAAGACATTAGGTCATGCTTTCTATATAAAAAATTTCAAACTGACTAGACCCCTAGGTCAGCAGGAAATGCCATTTTTAGGTTTTCGGAAAATCCAATATGGCCGCCCCGTCACATGACCAATCAAAATTTTAAAGATAATATGCACGAGTACCCATAAATAGCTATTAGCACTGCAAGTTTGAGAAGTTTATGTCATGCGGTTTCTGAGATCAAGAGTGACAAAAAAAGGGACAGTAGAAGAAGAAGAAGATGAGGAAGAAGAACAATATTGAACTCCAGTAAAACCAATAGGGGCCCACGCCGGTAGGCTTGGGCCCCTAAATAGTGCTTGTCCTGTTCCAAGTACTGAACAACAGCGACGGCGAATAGGTGCTCTTCTATTTTACATGTATTAGCAAATAAAAGCAGAGACAACAACAAGAAATTTAAAATCAAATCGCTCTTTAATGTTTGGTAAATATCATCATAGGACCAGCAACAGACTTATGTTTTTCTTCGCCTCGAGACTTTGCCACTTTTTTGCAATATGATACAACATATACGTTGTTCAAATTCGTGATAATAGATATAAAGCCCTGTTTGCATGGTAAAGTGTGATTATATTTGCTTATACTATTTGTCTGTTCGGCTCGGTGAGTATGAAAATTGAACTTTACAGGCCAGGGAGAATATGAAATTGTTCCTCGGAATCGCCACTTCTACTATTTCAGCTCATTTGGGTTTTTTTAAAGTAGTAGCTCGCGCATCGAAAATGAAAGACTTAAAAACTTTTGCACAAACTTTCCTTAAGCAAACTTTAAACCATTCTCTTTAAAATCAAGAATAAAAGTCAGGGGTCACCGGGCAAATTTTGATACTAGAGAAACAAATTACCCAATTTTTGGATATTTGAAATTCAAAAAGGCCGCCCCATCCCTGTATTAACGCTATTTCGATTTTACTGAGACGGTGAAAAGTTTTCTCACGCTAAGAGCTTTAAAATGAACCCCAACAAGTGGCAGATGAGAAAAGAATTGTAAAAGTTTGAGAGTCCGAATATCTGTTCTCGAGGCCGGGAGCATTCTGGTAAAGCGTGTGAATGCCAATTATTTCTATAGACCACACCTTGAGGATATTAAAAAGACAATTATACTGCAATTGTTTTTCTGTTATGGTTTTTTTTGTGCATATTTCTTAGTGTTTTGTTTTCATGATTTGTTCTGTCAAAACTGCCTATATTTGTATTTCGTGTATTGTAAGCAATATCCATCAGAGAGAGCATCCAGGAAAAGTATGTTTTTGAATCTAGACTCCAAGTCATCAGTAACAATTGACACTTGTGGGAAATTTTGCTGATTTCAAGAAAATTTAAAATCGCTCGCCGCCTCTGTAGCTGTTCCACCCCCTCCCCGAGGAATGGTTGAGTTGTTTTTCTCCCGTCTTCTTCTGTGGTCTTACATAACATTTCGTAAGATGGCAAGGTCGTTCCTTCGCAGACACGGAAAGTTTGTAGGAATCCAGTCGGACGTGCAAATTGAAATTCTGAACAATTATACATGAATGGTGTGTCTTTTGACCGCTTCCCATGCCAACACTGTTTCTATTATCTAAGCAAGAGGAAAGATTGATTGAAATTTTGGAAGTTGAAATATGTTCAGCTTCAAGTTTATACCGAAAGCTAGAGAGGACGTAGCATGCTCATAGCAAGGTGCCATCCAATCTGATTAAAATCAGATGTAGAGTACGGCGACGTCTTCTTATGCGTACGCGGTATTCTCAGAGGCGACAGCGAGAGAATACCGCGTACGCGTACGAAGACGTCGCCGTACTCTACATCTGATTTTAATCAGATTGGGTGCCATCCAGTCTATTCCATGGAATTCTCACAGTTGATCTGTGAGTCGTTTGTTTGTTTGCTTGTTCACTTGTTTGTTTTTGTTTACTTGTTTGTATTTTGTTTTCTTTTTTGACCGTTTTTCTATTTTATGTTCTATATTTAATTTCCTTGTTTACTGATATTCACTCAGAGTTCCCTGTGCGGCAGGGCTGTGGCACAGCCGATCTCATAACCAGATGAAACTGAAAATGCTCACGTGTTTCATTATATATTGCATTTATGTGCAAGTTTGAACCTTTGCTACATGCTTTGCTACATTTAAAGTGTTATGATCAACACAATGAATTTCACCACAGATCAATTCTAAAGGTCATTAAGTATTCAAATATATAATTAGCTGAAATAAAAATAATTAATTTCTTTGAGTACTGTCATTGTATCACAATATAGCATGTGTAATTACCTTGGTCAAGTCCTTCAAGCTCTATATGCCAAACCGTGAAAGCTTGTTAGCTATTTATGCAAATTATGAATTAGCTGACATGAAAATGCAAAATGACTTTCAATACTGTTATAACCTGGTATAATAATCAATGTACACAGCATGTTTCGCCAAATTTTATCAAGTAAATGCCAGTATATATCCCTAATTTGGAAGGTTCATTAAATATGCATATTGGGAATTGGCTGAAAAAAATGTCAAATGACTTTCAATAATCTTGTATCATAGTATCTTTAATGTACATAGCAAGTTTTGCCAACTTTGGTCAAGTCAAAACAGATAAATATCGCTAATAAATGCGGGATATCGGACCGCAGGCGGGCGAAGATTGCATTATAAGCGCGCCAACCCAAACTCACTGCACAGGCATGCTGTTTTCTGGGTAGTTTCTATAAGTGTAGTTTATTCTACGTTTCGACGTTCTCTTCCGTAGCCTAATCACCGCGATGACGTGTTCCCCAAGCGAGCTACCTTCAGAAGTCTGTTTCATCGCAAACAACGTCAACTTTTAAACCCGTCATTTATTTACTGATGTTATTCTCAGCATCACAAACATATACGCCTCTGCTATGTATCACAGCAAATAGTTATATTTGAGCGCCCCGTAAATGGGATCCTCGTTTTTTTGCGAACCGGAAGTGTGTCTTGCTCAATGCATTTCCTACCCATAGCGAGGGAAACTGCCCGCGTTCCCATGCTCCCATGCACCCTTTTCAATGCCAGTGCAACGCCATCTGTGCAAAATTTGTGGTGGTATGCTCCCGTGTTATGGAAAACCTCTCTATTCTAACAATGACGTAGTTGACTTTGGACTTCGATTTCGTAAATGTGATGTCCATGCAGTGAGTTTGGGTTGGCGCGCTTATAATGCAATCTTCGCCCGCCTGCGGTCCGATATCCCGCATTTATTAGCGATATTTATCTGTTTTGACTTGACCAAAGTTGGCAAAACTTGCTATGTACATTAAAGATACTATGATACAAGATTATTGAAAGTCATTTGACATTTTTTTCAGCCAATTCCCAATACGCATATTTAATGAACCTTCCAAATTAGGGATATATACTGGCATTTACTTGATAAAATTTGGCGAAACATGCTGTGTACATTGATCATTATACCAGGTTATAACAGTATTGAAAGTCATTTTGCATTTTCATGTCAGCTAATTCATAATTTGCATAAATAGCTAACAAGCTTTCACGGTTTGGCATATAGAGCTTGAAGGACTTGACCAAAGGTAATTACACATGCTATATTGTGATACAATGACAGTACTCAAAGAAATTAATTATTTTTATTTCAGCTAATTACATATTTGAATACTTAATGACCTTTAGAATTGATCTGTGGTGAAATTCATTGTGTTGATCATAACACTTTAAATGTAGCAAAGCATGTAGCAAAGGTTCAAACTTGCACATAAATGCAATATATAATGAAACACGTGAGCATTTTCAGTTCATATCTGGTTTTCACTTGTCATACGCGGCGTAACAGAAAAATTAAAACTTTCATAACTTCATTAATATCCAAGCCACGCCCACCAAAACCTTTTCAGTTCTAGCCATTTGAATTCTGAAGATGTCTACCAAATTTGACTGAAATACGTTCAGCCGTTTTTGAGAAAATGGACCCACAGACAGACAGACAGACAGACAGACAGACAGACAGACAGACAGACAGACATCGCTGCGACATATGCTCACGTGTTCACACGTGAGCAAAAAATAGGTCGCTGACACCAAGAACATTGTCAGCATAGATGCCTCCAATGCTCGATTAGCCTCCATCGACATACTAGTATCTCTTGCGTACAGAATATTGAATGAAAGACAAAAACTTGACACTGGAGAAACGAAAAAAATAGCCGTCAAGACACTAGTCGAGTCTGTCCCCGGTTCACAATTGATTACCTTGACTAAAAATTTGGCAATATACTGTTTAGAATATAACATATAATTCACTAGTGTTACAGATACATTTACTAAATTAGTGTAAAACGTGTTTTGTTATGGGATAAAGATCAACATATTATACAGAAACTGATGGCCACATGCAGAGAGGAGAATTGAAATTGTAATATACAACTTACGTTTCGCTTCAAGCGTTCAAATGTTTGATTAAATTGAGAGAGTTAGATCCCAGCGCAAGCTACTTGCCCTTGCGAATTTGAGAAAATGGTGACGTTATAACAGGGAATTCAAAGCATTATGTCTTTTTCTAAGTTGTCTTCACAAAGTATGTCATTATGGACTTATAATGACGTCATCCACTGTCGAGGTTTCTCTTTATTATCAGATTTATCTAAATGGAAATTTATTTAGCAAATAAATATTTCAATGGAGAACAAACTATTTATAAAGCACTTCACACATCCACTGTAGAATCAGGGATTGGGCAAGCATTAGGTCTCTAGAATCTGAGACAATAAACGGAGAACCTGCCATGCTACTTATGATGTGAAACAAGTCCTTAGGGCGATCTTGCGCATGACAGTTCTTGTCAGTTACAATGGGTGTGTTCATTCGTTTGAATAGAATTGCTGTATAATTTAACTAGTTTCGACTAACTTACGCAATAACGCATATAACAATCTCAAGCGTGTTTTAAACCATCGACTCTGCAATAATTTCGTTTGACGATAGTGCCTTATAAAAATGTACAATGATAGGGTACTGGGCCCTAATTCGAATCCCCCGAATCTGAACATTTTTATTTGCATTTTTAAAAATACGCATGATTTTGCCATGATTTTGTGTTGTTTTTGATAAGTCGCATCTTTTACACACAAAAACTCAGTAAATGTTTCGGACCGATCTACTTCCCTTTTTCAAAAGAGCATATTAATGGAAAAAAACACACGTGTTCTTCTTCTTATGTTGGCCTCAATGACTATGTCCCTCTTTAGAGATTTTTATCCAATCTTGTAAAATTCCTAACACAGAGATTGCTTTTTATTTTCCATTTTACCGTGTGTATAATCCCACCTCCCAAATCATACGAGCAAGATCATAGCTCTTCTGAGAGTAAAGTCGTATCACATTTGGGGTTTCCAGGGGTGGAGGGGGAATCTGCTGATCAGATATAGCCAGTCAGATATGTGGTATATGGGCAGACATCATAGACTTGAGACTGTTCAATACTCCCATATGCTGTTCAGAGAGCGTTCGGTTGTCATAGTGGTAAAAAAGGTAATCATCTGAAATTTAAAAGCTGCAAAGGTGGAGATCATATTATTTTCACAAAGCGCAGAGGGGTGGGAGTAACTTGATTTTCAAAAATATCTATCCCCAGTCAAAGACTTTTTCAGTGTACACAAATATCCCGGGAAATAAAGGAATTCTCCTTTTTTCATTCTCTGAAGGCAGGAAGTGAATTATGGTGTCAATATATGTACTTGTATTTTCTGTCACTTTGCCTTCTTAATTGTCTTGGGAAGTTCATAAAGTCTTGTCTTACGTAACTTTTGTCCAGAGTGACATGAGTGAGAATGGCAGGGTCCTGGTATGCACCTAGGCTAAAATTACATAAACGGTAAGAGCAAGCTGGAACTGGCGTTTGTTCAAACATTCCAAGTGATGTTGGTACTTCTAATGTCTCACTGTTATTCGTGAAAAAGACGCACAAAATTTATCGTAGGGAATAAAAAAGGGTATACAGACTGAATAAAAAGTACATTTGACTTTGGTTTTCATTGTCAATAGACAGTAATTTTAATGGGAAATATATAAAGTATACGGTTATGTGTTTTGTGTAATGTAACTCTCTTCTCGGTGTATTGTGTTATCAGGTTCCTGTTCCTGAGCACGACACTTTAAGTTCTCTCTATTCACCCTAGCCCGGTCACATAGTCCTGCGTGGGCTAATTGGTAATTTTTATGCCCCCAGAGTGACCTAACAATCTAGCAATTTTGATTGCAGGACGGTGCACCGTTTCTACGGGAAGTAAACTCACGTGAAAATGCAAAGTTTTGCTCGAAAGTTACCCACAAGGGCGATTCAAAGTGGAGGATTATGATGGCTAAATTTCATTTGACTAAAGAGAGCATGGGAGAAATTTTAGGCGATTGCATAGTTACTGTGTCCTTGGACAGGCATAGAAAAGCAGATAAACAGAGAAAGATTCAGATCCTTTGGAAAGGGTACAAATTATATAACGTAAACGAGGCGAGGGTGAATATCAGAGCTAGAGATACACTCACGATGAGGATGATGATATCACAATCAATTAAATATGCAACGGTACAATCACATGAAGAACTGTTTGCAGCTTCCGAAGCACAGCTCGCTATGTACGTTATATTTACAGGTACTTACAGGTACTTACAGGTTCTCTTCTGACTGTAGGCCTTTTTGATCCTCTAATGTCAGCTCTGTTCGGTTTTGTCGAGTTAGGTAACTCCTCATTAATATCAAATTTAAAGGGTTGATGTTTCTACGATTTCTCCAATCTATTTTCAAATACTTGTACTGATTTTGCTGTTACTACTGCTTCTGGTAAACTATTCCATAAGTCCACACTTCTATGAATAAACGAATATTTCCTGATGTTGAGCCTAGTATGTTGTTTGTTGATTTTGTACTGGTGCCCTGTGCTGTTCTATGTAATTTGATGAAGTTGGATACTTCACTGTCATACTTCCCAGTTAAAATTTTGTACAACTCTATCATGTCACCTCTGACACGTCTGTATTTCAGCGTGGGTAGGTTTAGTTTCCGTAATCTGTCCTCATAAGAGAGATCTTTGAAGCCTGGTGTTAATTTTGTCGCTCTGCGTTGAATGTTTTCTACTTCCATTTCGTGTTTCCTAAGAATTGGTGCCCATACTTGGTTTGCATATTCAACATGGGGTCTTACAAGAGCTTTATAAAGTAATAGAAAAGACTTTTCATCCAAATATTATTATAGCTGTGGACGAGAAGAATTTGCTTAAAAAAGTTCTTTCCACTGGCATTTTGTCAATGCAAAGTGGCCATTGTTATCGTGTCATGAAATTTTCATCGTCATCTAAGGGAACAACAATATTTTCCTGAGTGAATAGGGGAGGGTCACTGATTTTGACGATGGCACAAGAATAATTTGTCGGCATGTCTAATGATAATAAGTCCGCGCTCCCTTTACGTGTCAAAAACGATTCGCTGGCCACCATTAGTAGACACATCCAGTTTTGTATACAACGAGCAATCTTATCACTTTGTTACTCATGGAGCTGCCAGAAAATGATAAAATTCACACAGGCCTACATATGAACAACATTTGGGTCGCTCCTTGATATAGACCAACGCGGTTTGGAATATAATTTATTGTACAAAACATTACATTTCTTTCTTGATTTATAAATATACACATTAACACTTTATCGAGGCGGAAGACACATTGTCTTGATTACATAACCAATAGATTATTTCTCATCATGATTTAATAGTTTCCAGGCTGTAACAAAACAAGTAGACCCTTCTGCGATACTCACTACAGGAACAATGAAAGAACATGGTTGGCTTGAACAACGCCCTCAATAGTACTGAGGTTAACTTACCCACAATCCTTTTGCCAGGCGTTATCGACATGCGCATTCACGTTACCGGCAATTTGCATATCGGAAAGAAAAATAACTGTGGGTACCCCCTCAATCTATGGTACGAAATCGATGATTTTCAACCCATTTCATGGTGTCAACTGATTTTTCTACCTCAAGTATGACTACTTCTGTTTCTCAGCCGCTGTTTGCATGTACAAAATGCAACAGTCGCCATCCATTTGAAGAGCTTTCTCAGGGACAACAATTGTGCAAGGTGAGAAGCCGGATTGTTAAAAACGATCACTAGTGAAAATTTACTATGCGATACTACAGGGTCTCACGCCGAACCTTTTATGAATTCTTATGTCAATATTCTTAAACGACGATCTCTACGTATCCATCAAGCTCTGTTGGAGAATTAAAAGGCGTGTAAAGTGTTTTTAATGTCGTTCATTTGATCAACGTCAACGCTTGTATCGGCCTTTGTCACCACCATCAACAGGAAACCCACTCCACTCGGATAGTTTTACGTATTCCATAGACCACGCCGAAAATAAACAAAAACATCCACGCTGCTGCCGGTTTGAGACTGTACATTCTGATGTCTGTATTTAGTTCAGTGTAGAAGGTTTAAGTTCGAAACGTTTCGGGGTCGTATCGCTTTTTCAAACAACCCATCACAAGCCTTTAAAAATCGCTATAGTGTCATTGACCTTGAGGTCATCACGTAAATGTCAGAAAGGAAGCCGACTTGGTCATCTGTAATTCAGTTCGCGCCCACGCCATGACAAGCGAACGAACGTCATTTGGTCGCATCGTTCCAGATTTCACTGTTATGTAGTAAACACATTTTTGGTTTTGGATCTCATGCTTTTGCTGTTAAGTGATTGATATGCTCAGCCTCATTTACTTTTCATACCAGTGTGAAAATCTTTAGAATGAATTCTACGTTCAAGCCAGAACTGCTGATATCCATTATTACTCTTGTCTTTCCGGCTTTCAGAATGTAAATTATTCAAAACAACATACATCGGAACTACTTTTGCCTTCTTTATTTGGATAAGTGACCATTGATAATCGATCTGATAATCGATCACAGGATGAATTGAAATAAATGTAATATCTGAGTTACAAGGCTATTTGGAGTGAGCTTTCTCGAAAATGGCAACTCAAAAGTTGGAAAAAACACCTCTGCTCTAAAATCATTATTCAGACGGCAAAGTTTTAGTTATATCTTCAACAGTAGGCATTGAGATATGATTTTTACAATGTAGCATAAAGTCATCTTTTCAAACATCACAACAACACACAGCATGGATACATTGTTACAATCAGCAGAACCATGGATGTAAAAAATATTTTTACATCCATGGCAGAACTGACCATACACCCTGAAAAGGGTCTATGGACTCGGGGTCTATGGACTGACATAACAAAGTACTGACACCTGCACTGCTGAGGTTTTTCTTTTCTTTTGTAAAGGCAAGAAACTGCAAGAACACAATAGTTATACTTCGATTCACACTCTGGGTAGCATATCAGATACAGGAAATGCACAACTCTTGTTGAAGGTCCAGCATATGAAAATAGGCACCCAGTAATATCAGTGTATTGGGAATTGAGCAAATCTGAATATCAGTAGTCCAGTTTTCATCATTTAAGCAGTAACAACACTTTCACTTGATTGATGGATAATCTTGCCACCTCCATCTCTGTACACAAATCCCACCTCACCATTAAAAACATGATGAAGATGGACCATGCCACTGGTAGATGTTAGGGTTAACTGGTAGGGCAACAAGCAAAACCACCACAATAAACTTGCTACTTGGACATATATACCAGTCTCTAGTATAGCCACCAATTTTGAGATGATCTCGACTGATCCTGTGCCTGGAATATTGTCAGTGCTTTTATTGTTTACAGTTAAACTCTAAATCACTACAATGAAAAGTAATACGGGTAGCAAACAGAAAACAAATGTATTTTACTCATGTGAAAGAAATACCTGTGCATTCTCAGGATATGTTTTGTAATAGCCATTGCATGTGTTCAGGTTGACAGTGACTTAGTCATATCAGAATAACAATATTATTATTTTTGTCATGATAATTATTAGTGTTGTTGTTCTTTTCATTATTATTTCATGAGATGGGAACACATAAAACATTATCTTGAAAGGACTACGTTTATACCTTGGTTTGGATCAGGGACTGTACCCGGTATATTTATTCACCAAACTGGTGAAATCATCAGGAGCTGTCATATTTCAAATATGATGTTGCCTGTGTTTAGCCATAGACCCTAAATAAAGACATTTAAATGTCTATGGTTTAGCAGAGAGAAAACAAAAAGATCTTAAAGGGATACAGTCGTCGGAACTACGCTCAAAGGTCATATGGGACCCATATGACTGATGTTAACACTGTCTCCAAGGTACGATTGTGATTGATGACAGTTAAAACATGTCTGTGTCGACATCATATAATTTAAATGTTGCAGCTATGATGAGGTGCATCTAGATATCGTGCATGAAATACATTGTTTGTAAACAAGAAGCTTGCACATTGAAGACTGTTTCCCTTTAAGGGCCCTGACAAATTTTTCAGGGTTTTGCTGCATGGTAGTGCTCATTTGAATATTTATCAATACGCCCTCAAACAATGAACTGATGCTAAAAGTAACTATTAACCAATCGGATTACAGCTTTCTCATTGTCTAAAATTGCCACCGTAGATTCTCTACTTCCCTTCAGTTTTTAGCCTGTGATATAAAGTGCCATTGGCTGAAATATTCCCGCTTTTGCCTATGACCTCATCTATACATGAGGCCAAGATCTGCCAAATGGTTTGAGATTTTGCTGTCCCGTTGACAGTAGCAACAGAGTACATGTAGTACTCAGCTTGTCATTGACTCTACTTGTGCATGCTGCACTCTCAGTGTTGATAATCAAATCCAGGGCAGGACATAATGCAGTTCTCAACAAGAACAATTCACATCACACATGCAATATTGGCAAACCAAGTTTTGGGTATTTCAAAATGCTGTAGGAAGTAGACCAAGAACTGTAGTTGATACATGCAACAAAAATAATGAGAAATTGTCAAAAGAGCAATGGGTTGCTATAATCAGTTGTCACTTTGAATGTTTTGTTTTTCATAGGAATGTCGTGGTGCATATCCAGTGGTCAAGTGTACATATTGTAGAGCAGAATTCCAACAAGAAAAGTAAGAACTGTTTTCCATCAGTCGTGTCTTTTACTGAAATATTATGAAGCTGTTTAAAATGAACTGGTAAAAACTAAGCATTTTGAATGAATTTTATGCTTTCAATCATAAACTATGATCTATTCATCTGCAATGAGACGTGCCTATTTGTGAAATATGTATTTTATGTTTCACTCTGGCAAGAGAACACAATTCATTTGGAAAATATCAGTAAATATTTCAAAAATTGCACAACACCTAAAATGATCCTGTTTGAGCAGAAAGATATGTACAGCTAGGTTGCACTGTATTGTATTATTACAGTAGTTTGTACATTGTAATTACACTTTGCAATAACAAGTTGTGTTAACCTCTGTCAGAAAAGCTGGTTTATACATACATTGTACATGTTTGCTTCTGTGGTAAAGTAAAAAAGCTACGTTTGCAGTACTGTAAGCATTATCATGTGGTTGAATTAACAGTAATGTCTAATTTATAATGAACTGACTGTTGAAATTTCACACAAAATTCATGTTTGTAAGTTATCCATTCACTGACAGATACCAGTTAGTGTTAACTTACAAATTTTTTTTTATAATAATTTTGGACCCACTACAGTTACTTAAAAAAATCCAATTTTATGCTAAGAGGATTGGCAAACAGCAGTCATCAAAACATGGAACTACATTATATTTGAGGAAAGTACTGCAGATTTTGATCCCCCCCGTGATATTAAGTCATGAATCTTCTCTCTCTTTGACATCTTCACCTGTCTATTTTCAGCAAAAGCAGTACAAATTCAATTTGCAAGAAGTGTGCTGAACTGGTGAAAAAATATGGAACAGTGAGTATTACAGGAATGCCCAATGCCATCGACTTTGAACAAAAGGAATATTGCCACTTAATTTTTTAGATCCCAAGTTACCGGAACATGCGATTGTAGAACTGGTTTGGTGATTGTTTTTTGAAATGGTGTAGAAGTTACAAATAATGAAGAAAGTATTGAACAAGACCTTTGTAAATTGTATACAGGGTTGATTATCGTCCTGTATGAGTTAGTGAAGCTCTATGGCAATGCCTAGTATGATACTACTGTGTTTCCGTGTCCTGGCAATCAGGAAATGATAGAATTGTACAGTTCTGTTCAGATTTTACTGCTTTTAGGTTCCACTTCCAGTAAGTCCCCGATGCCCATTGCCTTTCAGCCCAAACCGTGTGAATATTGCAACATTATAGCAGCATTTATTGGAAACAAGTGTCAGCGATGCACAAATTCAGAAAAGAAGTACGGCCCACCTCTCACGTGTGAACAATGCAGACAAAGATGTGCATTTGACAGAAGAGAAGACAGGAAAAAGGTCAGTCTGACTTAGATGTCATGCTAAATCTTATCCATTTGCTCTCCTATATTCAGACTGTATATCCATTTTCCTGCCAAGTTCATATTTCACCATCAGGTCAAGTTGGTTTAAACTAGTGAAGCAAAACATGTCCCATATGGTGCATTTTAACAAAGACTTGAAGATTTGAAGGTCCCTGAAGACAGAGATACTGTAAACATGATTTTTACAGACTAAAGCTGCTATAACATACCAAGCCCAGTGGGTGAAAATACATATGGATTTGGCTAAATACGGCTTTTTACTGACTTGGCAGATGGGGAAGTGATACTATCTGGAAGGAAAAGGGATATACAGTATTTCTTGCATGTAACCTAATGGCAAGGAGAATATACCTGTAGATTGTTAAGCAACAGTTTTGGTGTTCTTCTAGTACCTTTCTGGACTCAATTTTCATGTGAATAAAATTTTCACCAAATCACACTTGCTACTTTGCTATGTGCATTTACAGTTTATCTTTAGATTAACCCTTTTCACTGCAGAGATTGGTCTAACTGTAGTACATGTATGTACAATACTATGATAAATTTACCTTACTTCACCATCATATAATTAAAACTGATCAAATTACACTTTACACATTTATTATCTGTATTCCTATTTGATTCCATTCATACCTAGTATTTCTGTGTATTTTCTGTGTAGTTATACCTGCAATTGATGATCGACTGCCAAAAATAATTTGCCTTCATTTAGTGGTAATCACCTTCTATCCTAGAGATAATATTTGGAACCCCCTATCTTTGGCACGACTTACCTAATATTCCACATATATGCAACATTCGTATTCTTCTTGTTGTTACACGCAGGTCAATGGAAAGCTCTTGTGTTGGCTATGTACGCTATCATACAAGAGGGTTTTACAGAAAGCCAAGAAACATGAGCACACAAGCAGTGGCAATGGTACCAGTGGTGGTAGCAGTGGAGGGAGTGGTACCAGCAGCACACAGCACAGAGCATCCAGTAGTACTGTCCATCATCACAGAAATAGTTCAAGTGGACACCATCACAAATCCAAGAGCCATGATAAACAAAAGTGTGTGTTGTTTGATAACAGTAAATGCTTCAAATGTTTCTGATAATTGAGATTTTATTAAAGATTTGGTAAAGTAAAGTAAAAAATCTGTTGGTTAATGAGATCTCATTGAACTCATTTGAAGCAGTAGATACTGAGACCAAGTTCCATAAGAGCAAGTTCCATAAAAAAAGTGAAATTCTATCCTCTTTGGCAAATTTTTGTACTCATTGCATTTTATCTATGATGAAAGCTTTGCAACAATGCAACTGATCTAGCATTTTGGTGTCAAACCCAAAACTCAGGGTGATGTACCGCGTCTCGGAAGCTGATATCCACTTTGGTGGCTGGGTCTTACTGTTATAAGTGAATAATACAAATAGACTCCCTAAGTTGCTGTGAATAGTTACAATCGACCAACCAGGTATAATATGCCGAACACACTGCACATCAGCAGCAAAAACTCTGTGACATACAGGAGTGAGCCGTGTGAACTTGAAAGTTGCACTTTTCACAAACTTTTATGACTCAGTATGAAAATGAATATTTCTTTTTTTTCCACTGAAACAAAATACATACAACCACTCCTAATGGTTTCTCTTGCAATGAAGCACCTCCAACAAATGAAGCACCTCCAATCGTAAACTGAAGCACAATCCCAGACATTGGACACATTTCTTACATTTTGTCTTACAGATCACACCATCACCATCATCACCACCACCACCATCATCATCACAAAAAGTTGAAGACTGAACACTCCAGCAATGGTGTCATTCCATCCAAGTAGGTGTCAAATTCCCCATGAGATACACTTTGCATCAGAAGGGGTGAAAGTCAATGGGTCAAAGTTTACAAAATGAATTCAGGAAATATCATCCTGTCTACCGTATCCATTTTTGACCTTGTTTCCAGAACTTTCAGAAATCTTGGAAGTATTATTGGCAGTATTATGGAGAGGCCACACACTGTGATATAAAATTAAGGAATAATTTAATCATTTTTGAAATGAGTTCAAGATACTAAAGTTTGTGTCTTGCTCCATTTCATGTTTTAGTTTTGTTTCATCATTGCAACCACACTCAGTGTTTCACATCCAGGGCAACAGTGTCACACCGCTTCATAGAATCAATCAATCAAAAAGTAAACAAAACATGAACGAAATGCAGCACACTGTAATATTTGACGCAGCCATGAGGAATGTGATAGAAATGAAATCATATAAATAGAAATCAGAGTTTCATCAGACTGGTTTATTTGAAGTGTAGATGGATTTATCTAACTTTGCATGATATTATTTATGCAATCACTGATCTATTTGCCAACATTAATACTCTCAGATAGTCGGTGATTATAGACCAATGGGCAACCTCCGTGATTACTTGATTTACATACTGGATTGTTTCAGACCAATGAATATTCTCTATGATAACTTGATTTGCATACACGGTGATTTAAGACAAGTAAATATTCTCCATGATGACGTGCATACTCAAATATTTGTCAATGCGTGTTGCCTAAATGAATACATTTATGATAGAAATCTAGCACTAGAGGACTGACCACTCCACAAGGTAAACATATAGCAACATCCAAGAACTGCAGCTTTGTTGATTTCATAATGTAGTTATATCCATTTTGATACATTGTGCAATTTTGTCCACAGTGTTGCTTCTGCGTCATCAGCTGTAGTGTCATCAGACATCAACTTCATGGACCCGGGTAACACTGATCACATGGTGGCCATGACACAGCTACGGGAACAAGTGGCAAGCTTAAAGAAACAGCTGCTAGAAAAAGATAAAGTCATCCTTGACAGAGATAAAAAAGTAAGTAGTGCTCAAGTCATGTCTTATGTAAGTGTATACATTTCTTTCCATTAGTAAAGAATGACAAATGAATGCCATTCAAAGAAAGAGAGCTACCAAATCACTGATAGGACACTTTGTAGTTGGCATAACAAATACATAACAGAAATTTCAGAGAAATCTGTCTTTGGAATATATTGTAATCTTAATTTTGTTTTACCATGTAGGGTAGACATCCTGACAGACAATGGGATTTTGTTTCTCTACCATAACAAGTCAGATGTACAATGAAATTCAGGCAATACTTGGATCACACTGTCTTCATAGGAGCATGCAGTTTGTCAAATATATATTTTTTCCAACAATTATTCTTATATGGAGCACTTTCCTGCGAAAACCACTATGCTTTCTGCTCGTAGATGCATGTCGGTCCCTTATTGTACCACTGCTTCCAGATCTGATGAGTGTAAGTGATATACTCTTCAAACTTTACGTTGCAGATCACAGAATTGAAAGCACAGCAATGGGAAACAGAAAAGGAACTTCGGAATAAAATAACACTTATGCAGAAACAACACACAGAGGCTGTTGAGAGTGTACAGGTAAGACTTTATCATGAAAATTGGAAAACTTTGAAATTCTACGAGATAATTTTTAGCTCATATTTGGTATTGATATAAATACCAAAAAAGAGCTTATATGGTGAGTCGATGGCATCTGTATGTCTGTATGTATGTATGTGGGTATGTATGTACGGATGTATGTCCGTCACACGCAAAGGCTCCCATACCGCCGAAGCTACCATCTCAGTATTTGGTGTACAGGTAGATGCAGGGGTTGAGATGTGACGTTGTTCAAATGAACATGTCAGTGTCAAAAATATGCAAATGAGGTAAGAAAAAGGGGAAATCCTGCAAATATGCAGGAGTGGTGGCAGTAACTGAAACAGCCCACACATCTGAGTAAGAGGTTTTTGACCTTTAACCTGTTTGTATGCAGGATACCTATTATGTGTGGGAGTGGTGGCAGTAACTGAAACAGCTTATTAGTCATTTCCTGTCATTGTTTATGAACTGTGACATATTAACAGACCTGCTCAAACCATGGATGTCTATTTTTGTACATCCATGGTTAAAAACATTCTCTGCTGTGCATGTTGCTAAAGTTTCAGACGTTATTTACTTTTGTCATTCTTGTTTTTCTGGTTTAAATATTCTGGTTGTGCAGAAATCATTGTCATAACATCAACGTAGAATTTTCCTGCACTGAACAGATAGAAACAACTCTTATTGTTGATCTTTGGTAACCCATACTGGTATATACCAATTCTGATCAAATTTGAGCAACACCGTATATTTGCGGTATTTTTCCAATGATATATTCATATGCCAGTATGTATCTACCAATTTGTATGTTTATTTGGTTTGTATTTGTGAAGTATGTTCCATTATTTCACGTGTATGACTTTTGTCTAAAAGTCGTATGATACTACAAATTATATTTGCATATTGCACACAATTTTGTTTGTCAGACATCATCTGTTTGTAGACAAATGGGATGCACTTGTAAATAATGCATATTACACTTTTGCTATGTTAATTATGTTTGCCCTAAGCCAGGTCACATACTTCAAATAATCAAGTGTTAAAGCCGCACTTTTCAATCCCAGGTTCTCGCATTAGTGGAGTTCTCCTCCCAGTCAAACACATGGCCAGTATGATGTTTGATTTCTATAACATTAATTACACAAACTGATCTCAACCTTTTGTCACATTTTGCTAATCCTGCAAACAGAGTTTATGCAAGCTTTTGATTGACGGTCGGTTCAAATCGCCAATGGTCATTGATTCCCCACCACAAACGCTCGAATTTCCTAAAAAATTGTCTTCCAGTCGCGTTAGACTTTAAATATAATCACAGAGTTCGATTGGCAGCAACTTCATGCTGACCGCTTGGCAGTCTGTCTGTGTTTTTGCGGCCGGGGAAAACTAAAAAGTGACATTTTCTGGAGCGTGTGCCCGCGTGTTACCTGTTTGGTGTCCACTTACACAGTGAACGCCGCCATACCTTGGCGTCCTTTTAAAGGGAGGCTCCGCCTTTAACACTAGGCAAGTCTCTTCCCAAAGAGGATTATTTTAGCCCTGGCCAGACCCAACTTGAATTTTGTTTGTGTGCACACGACTTATTTTAATCAAGTGTTAACACTAGGCAAGTCTCTTCCCAAAGAGGATTATTTTAGCCCTGGCCAGACCCAACTTGAATTTTGTTTGTGTGCACAAGACTTATTTTAAACAAGATGACACAACTAGTGTCTCAACATGTCTGTAATGTGTACACAATACTGACAATGTGATATGTTTTTGTTTTGTGAGTTACACTGATGTACAGGTAGAATGTGAATTGAGTATGTTTAAATTACACAGTGCCTCACCATGTCAACTCAATCAGTGAATATTTAAAACATTTGAAACCCAACTTGTAAACCCATACAGTGCATTTTGCTGTTCAGAGATTCGTGTTATAATGTAACAAGTATTCTCTGGTGTGATGTGTGAAACAATTTCAATTGGGCGTTGAAAATGTTACGCTAGGTTCAAGTATCTGTGTGTGTTTACTGAATTTCTCAATTTCTTTTGTCTCTCTTTATCTGCAGACAAGGAATCGTAATTTGAGCAAGCAGTTGTCACAACTTACCAAGAAGGATGTGAAATCTTAGTAGCTGGACTATGTGTGTACCATGTGTTCATCATGCTCCCATCATGTGTTGGTCAGGTGACCAAGTTGTGCTTCCCATGGCTAAATATTTTCTAATTCCATGTTCACATTTAATCATTCCTGGTTTGAAGAGCTTCCAGTATCCAGGTAGTCGGTGGAAAACTTCAGTTGGACGGAAAAACCTTGAAGTTACACCGTTCACATATTTTGACTAAATTTAGACGGCACTTGGGTCTTGTGTGTTATATACAGCAAAAATGTTGCCATGGTATTAATTAATCATTCAGTGAAAAGAATAGTGTTGTTTTTAATGTCGCTATCAGGGGCGAAACTGAGTATCAAGAAGAAAAGTAGTGTGAAGGGGAAAGTGATTCGCTGCTTTCAACACGGTGTGGCACTCTGTCAAAGTGCAGAGAGTATCAATGATAGTGGAGTTAAGTCTAAGAGATGTGACCTCATGAATGAGAGGCAGAGCACAGCTGTTTTCTCCCGCGTGTACAGCAACCAACCAGACTCTGCAAAGGATCTGTGCATCACATTGTCCAGACTTCAATGCAAGGCTCTGCATCAGGAAAAAATACTTGGAGACTTGCTGTGATGTCGTAGGTGAGATGGTAATGGATACACCAGCAGAGACAAAGTGTGGTGGTGTTACAATGTTGCCCATACTCCTGAATTGGGATGTTTCAGTCCAAAAGATAATATAGACACAGACTTTTCTTTGGCCAGTCAATGTTTGGGATCAACTTTCAAACAGAGACCTATTTATTCATACTGCCATATTTGTACAAGTATACACTCATCGCGAAATCTGGTCGAGTCAAATGGAATCTTTTAAACATTTTTGTATTTAATGCCACTAGGGAAAAAATCAAACCAGCATTTTTAAATTTTGATGATTTGAGAATTTTATAGGACTTGTACACTCAATGTAAATGACTATTTTATAATTATCAACAGGACAAAAATGGGAGGGAACGAGATATTGTGCATGCACCATGCAATACTGTTTTTAGTAAGAATATTTTTTTTATTTTAGAAAAACAAAAATGAAATTTTTTGTAATGAGTTCCATACAATATTTTACTTGTTTTGTGCATGCGACAATGATAAAATAATGAAATCGTCTCTACCACATCCATGATTGCAATATCATGAACTGATTGTAATATGGATACATCAGAGAGATTTGCCTTCCTTTCATGTTCTTCTATCTGTGAGGTACTTATTCAGCATCTGCGAAAACAGGACGCATTTCTTGAATTTGGATTCAAGATTTTTCAATGCTGAATGAAAACTATTGGATACAGGGAAGAAGAACGTTTCCAAACATTTCCAACCTATCTCTCATTGTGGCACAAATAGATTATGACTTCCCAAAATTGTTTACAATATCCACCAATATGGAGGTCAAGAAAGCTGTCATACTGAATATGATATTTGTCCCATTCCTCTGCTCACTTGAAAGATCTTAGGTTTTCCGTGCTGGATTCGTACTCTGAGAATTGCATGTCAAGGCTTTATACTTTCATCTCCAATATTCATTGCACGCTGAATCAAAAAAGATATTATGTTTTGCAAAACAAGACGTTGTCATCATACTAGATGGTAAACTTCTATTTAGCCATTGTATAAGCTGTTCACACTCAATCCCTGGTAAACAGGTCCACAATCATCATTAATAACCAGGCTAGTAACAAGTTTAAGGCTATACCATTGTGATGAAGGGGTTGAAGAGCAGACACTGATTTTCCCAAATCTCTGACATTGCGTCATGCACCATGATCAACTGTACAGCTTTCACTTGCATTGTACCGTGAAACAGAGAGTAAAAGACCCATCGCTCGAGGACGCTCCCCACGCTCGAGGGGGAGCATAGACAGCGCCCTCAAGCGACAGTCTACGTGAAATAGAGTGTGATTCCATAGGTGTATACAAAAAACATTTCCATGACAGACCAACCATATAGAGTACACATGAATATTAGAGTGTATCCAAGTTGACATACACAGTTATGTAGCCATCCATGTATTACCAATGAGGCAATTTTGCCATCCGTATTACCATATATTCCACAGAGCTAAAGTTACATATAACCTCCTGTTTAACTTATTTGTTTGTTAGTATTTAAAGATATATTTTCTGTTAAAGTTGATTTCTGGAAGTAGATTTGAATCAGGTGTTTTGAGTCTGTGATTAGGTTTTCATGGAGGAGGAGAGAGACGGGTACTTAGCCAAAGTTGTGAGAAACGAAGATTTTATAACTTTCTAGTGTGAAAATCTTTTGAAGAAATGACTTTGAAATCAGACTTTGAATTAGTTAATCTTCCACACACATTACACCCTGGTGACGCAGTGTTCTTCTAAGTAGTGTGCAATAATACACACAGCAGAATTCTTACACTGTCACCCTTTCATTACTACGACTAGATGAAGTCTTTCATCCACTGTATAGTACAGACAAGACTGCATTCCATGGTATAGCAGGTTTTATCGTCACTCCAGTGATATGGGATACCATCCTAATACCATAATCCCAGGGCAATCAGCAATGATCCCGTAGAATTACATTGCATTTCACATCCCTGCTGTCAGTCACAGCCCTCTACGGCACAATTCAGCAGTGTTTTTACCATTAGTACCAGTGTGTGTTCCAACAGATTACAGAAACGATAATGTCCCAATTATGTTCTTATTCCTGTGTCTTGTACAAAAATCTTGCTTCCTATTCAGATAGACATCATTTGGAAGTTGTTGATCCAATTCGGTCTATCATTAAAGCTATATGTGTTATTGGGGTGGGGGGGTGTCAACAGTCAGCATCCACAAATTTCATGTTAATTTGTATATACAATGTCATAATTTTATTGTAACAATGTATATTTCTAATAGTTTTTGTAACTTTGTATCTGTTTGTGTAGCAATAGTAATGGCAACTATCCAATGTAATACTGTGCAATGCCATTTCTACACTGTATATGCATGTGTGAATAATTTCAATTTGCTGGGAAAATCATACAATTGTACTCTTCCAACAAATCATGTAATTGCCATCAGTATTTTAATCCGAAAAAAACATTTGTGTATTGTATCTTTTAATTTCAGAAAGTTTTTATGCTTTTTATTTTCGTTTTTTGCCGTAACCGCTTTATCATATTTTAGCCAAGTAGCGTTCTATCAGGGTAGCATAGCTTTTCTTTCACTTTGGTCATCTCAGGATTTAATATTATTACACCATGGCTCATTGTACAACATACTATGCCCGTAACATGAATCAACAGAATTACTACTTCCCGTGTTTCCTACTCACTTAATCTTTCCAAGATTTGTTCATGATGTCACAATTTTATCATTTATTAGCAGTTTAATAGCATTTATAGTTTGATCAGAAGCCACATGTGTTGTGAATGTATGTTTGACAAAGTTTTTTAGCAATTTCACAATCAAGGTCAAGTTTTGTTTAACACATTCAGATCAAAGTTCATGCTTGACAAACCATTCTAATTGTCTTTTTCCAAAGAAGAGGGATGTACACGCCAACTAGTGCTGTGAAGTTGTGACAGACATTTTTTTTCTGTCAGACCTACATAAAATTGTTCAAAAATTTAACACCAAATTTTGTTTTTCCAATCATGTCATTTTGTTGACAAACATTTGTTCTGTGAAAGGAAAACTGGAAGGAACCACCAGAACACAAACTGGAAAATATTTTTAAAACAAAAAATCTGAGATGACTTGTACCATTTGCCAAGCATCCTTTGTTACCATATTTGCATTCCTAATTTTAATAATAGCGGGTATGTATTTCTGTCATTAATGATTATTATAAACAGATAGCAAGCCTTTTTATTTAAATTGCCTAATTGCTTGTGATAATGCTAGATAATTAGTAGTACTTGCAGTAAAAAAAACTTTGATAATTTTTATCTAAATTTGATGTTATGTAGAGCAATAGATATTTTGGTCTATTTTTTCACTGTAATATGAACTTCACTCAGTTAGTTAGTCAATTAACTGTTGTTGTCCTTGTGTAAATAAACTTTCAATACTTGTACACTGAAGACCATGGTTTGTTTCTTTATGACACGAAAGTGCATGTGAAGCTAGTCATGATGTGTTTTGACATACCAGAGTTCTCTATGTTGCACAACAGATCATCTATCTATCTATCTATCTATAAAATTTGTATTGCGCGAAATATCCAAAGTTTAACAATGCTCAGTTGCACTTAGAGTTAGAATGAAAATAATCTCTGGAAGATGTAAGTTTGGAAGCATCTTTTAAAAATGTTGACATTAGGAGAGGTTTTTACGTCCATGGGTAAAAAGTTCCAAAGGACAGGAGCTGCTGCAGTGAAGGAGCAACAACCATAGGTATTCATATTCCATCTATTTATCATACATTGGTGCAGATTTGTGCACATGAGTTTTAAGGAATTCTCTTGTTGACACCCAGTCCCTTTACTCTGTGTGTTGAGACTGTATAGTTGCTCAATAAACTCCGGAATTGTACCTTTCCCTGTAAAAATATTTCAACTGAACAGAAAATTGTGAGCACATAATGCATTCTCAGAGACTGCAGCACCACCAATCAAATATTGAACATGACACTGACATTGTAACAATTCATTATAAATACAAGTTTATTTTCTTTGAAATTAAGTGAAACTTGTTGAGCCTAACAAACAAAACTCAAATACAGGATTTTCTTAAGAAATACAAGTTTATTTTCTTTGAAATTAAGTGAAACCTGTTGAGCCTAACAAACAAAACTCAAATACAGGATTTTCTTAAGAAACTATGTACTTTGATAAAGCATAAGAGTACAGTGTGACAGCATGATAGAAAGACATCGAATTTCATATGCGTGAAAATTTCAGCTAAAACACAGTAGACACCTTATTTGAGAGCTTATTTCATGTATGATACTTAGCAATACATATAAGGTCAAGAGCATTATTTTACACCTTGTGTTCAATGCCTCTCAAGATCATATTGTTCTTGCCCTACACTGGTGGATTATAAAGGTCATCTGTTCTTTAACTTTTTTTCCATGGCAACTAGTTGTCCAGAGATGTATCATCATTTTCATCTTGTCTGTCTGTCTCACATAGGATCACTTCAATCACTGTCTTTCCCCTAGCCCCACCACCTTCCATTTTCTCAAAGGCTTGTGGAACTTCATGAAATGGGAATACTTGGTCAATCACTGGCCGAATCTGCAATTGAAAGTAGGTAGCTAAGAGCAACGGTGGACCCCTACATTTAGGAACATGAAATCCACAGATTGTAGTCCTGAGATCCTCCTGATTATCTGACAAAGTTTATGAAAATGTTTACATTTCCCTTAGATCTAAATACTCAAATTAGGTAAAGGCTGACTCTCTCATCAAACATGGGGAAATAAAATGAAACGTACAGTGATGCAGGACATTGAAAATATAGCCAATTTTCAGTGTGTAGCAACCAAGTTACTGACATATTCACCCATTCCACAGACAAGAAATTTCTACTTGTCTGTGCATGCCTACTTTAGATTTTTCCGTAGTCATAGTGACGTTCTGATTTTCAATTTAAATTGGGCGGGGAAGATCACCACACTGAGGGCATCCCGCGAAAGTAGGCGGGTCACACCTGGGGCGACCTATCCCCCTTCAAAAATTCCTCACGGACGTGATGTCGCCGTGGAATCCGGCGTCACCCGGATTCGTTATTTTCCTTACTCATTAGTTTAAGGCATGAAGAGAAGAGCGCCACCACACGACTATATATAACTTTATGGTGAAACTTTATCTGCAATGGGAAATAGTGTTATGCAAATGACCTGCTGCAATTATGACTAAAGAATTAGATATCAGGTGAATATCACTGTTTAAAAACTAATTTTAATGATCTAGTCACTTTTAGTTGATGGTGTACGCCTAAATTCGACATAAATACTATCGAAATAACTAGAAAAATTACGACATTATGTTTCACCCAGAATGCATTGCTTCACAAAACAAATGAGCATCTCCCCACCTTTGAAGAGACTGACCATACACAGTATACAGTACAATTACGGTCCCTCTAGGCTCCAAGAGAATTGCAAGTGGGATTGGTAATATTTCCAAAATATATCTCAATAGACTAAATATCTAAGCATGGTAAAATGTTCAATAGAAATAACAGAATATTTTTGATATAAATATATTTCATAGAGATGAATCAACGAAATTAATGCATACGATAAAATCTTGAATAGTAAATATTACTCACATGTTGTTGATCAATCAGACTTCCAATTTTTCTCAGTGCATTGCTATTTGGAATACAAAATGCCCAGTGGTAGAGTTGACCGCTTGCCAATCCCTAAAAAATATGAAAACCACTGTGAGTGAATTCAATACTAGAATAATCAATGATTTACATTTACTTTCATATAATATAATTCTACAACTAACTTCTGATATTGATTTTGTTTCAGCATACTGTAATGCTCATTAAATCATAAAAAAAACTGCATTCTGAATTTTTACCATGGACTCAAGAAATACTGTAAATTTCATGAATTGAGGTCAATATTTCTTTCAGCCATGTAACACTGCAGTATGGTCATGAGAAAAAGATTAGAATAATTTTAGGATTTCATCATGGCGTTGGAAGAATTCTTTGTCAATAGTGTTTTGTGCCTTCAACAATATCGAAAAATATATTATGATTTTATTTAAAGTGATGTGCAATTTAATCCTTTTAATATCGAAGTCACAGAGTTATCGTACACAATCTTTTAGAAGTCACTAACAAATATGTAATGGCCAGCTTCTAATGTCTCTGGTCCATCATGTCTGGAGAAGCAAACTATCTCATTGGCTAAACAGTTAATACAATCACATGTACCTTAAATGTATTTGTCGTCATGGAAACAGCAGCAGACGCTAAACCAGGCAACAGACCGTACTGGTCTGTATCTTTTAACAGCGGTGAAACTACAGTTACATAACTTGCGTTTTTCCACTTTTTAAGAAGTTGCATGGAGTAGTCCTGGGCTGCACCTCCCAGTGTGTCTAACACCATGTCAAATCTGGGAAATACAGCATACGTCATAAGCATGGTTGAATAACGATAAAGCTAATGACTGAACAGAGAAATGATCAGCAGTTTGGCAAATTTTATAAGAATGATGTACATTTATGTGTATAATCCTTCATTTACAGTATGTTTATTTCAATGCAAGGCCTCACCCCATCGCACATCCTTTTCAAAGAAAAATACAATAATAGTGTGGTCAGTGACAGTAGCTGTTACGGTTGCTCTCTGAAAGGATTGAAAATGAGTCAATTAATATTACCTTCTGTATCAATGGGTTGGAGACAGACCAGTGTGGCCGGCTAAATTTTTTTATTGTACATATGTTGTGATATCATCAGATGTATTTTGTTTGAAGTTTAACCATGATCGTTTCTGGCTTGTTTTGTGACATGCTCTGTGCTCACACAAGTCTGAAAGAAACCTATTGACTTCATTACAAGTTCATGGTAAAAAGATATTTGAGTTATGTGGCAAATTTGTTTCTATTGAAATTCTATAGGCAGTATCTTGGCACTAATACATACTCGCCGATATTCTTCAGCTCTTGTCTGACATCTTGTGTTTTATAATCTACAATATAATCTGCTCCAAGTGATTTCACCAGACCCACAGCATCTGTACTACACGTTGTCACTATTTCAGCTCCCCAGACTCTCAACAGCTGACATAAAAACACAAAGTAAGCAATCATGAGTGAATTAAAGTATAATAATATCAATGTATAGTACAAAATCCCGGCAAAAAAGTTGTAATATTGATAAAAATGCGGTTAAACTTTATAGCACCACAGTAACACTCTGATAATACAGTAATCATTGAATTCTAACATTGACATAATTATTGTTTTTGTCTTCTCTCGTTTCCTTTCATCACAGTTACTGAATATGAGAGATAGGTTTGGTGATTACCGGATACATTATATCTTGTGGGGTGGACATGCACACTGACATAACTCATTGCTGCAGCATACATATTATTTTCAGTGTTCTAGCTATCATGTGCAATATGCAATAGGGCTATTTGCCAATGACCTAATTGTTTTCTCATTAATGTGCAATAAATATTTGTGTACAAATTTAGTGAATATGCAAGAATACAGCTTTATAGGCAACTGCATGTTCAAATGAACACTAAAAGACACTGAAAGCTTAGATTACAAGCTGCAACAATAGCAATGCACTGACAAAATATTTCAAGCAGTAGAGTCTGATTTAATATCAAAGTATTAAACATAAACAGCGCTATTAAATGCTTCAGTTTGATAAAATCTCACTGTTCTGATGTCCAATTGGGATGTTTTACATAGAGGCTTAAAAACATCTGTCTTACACATAATATTCACTCTAAGTTCACTACAATATGATGAAACGTTTCATTCTTTTACAATTTTTCGAAAAATTTTTTACCGTCTTCATAAAAATTGCCACTATTTTCATACAATAGTTTGGTGACATTATCAAAATATGAATAGAACTGAACAAGATGATGATAGCAGGCCACCACATTTGTCAATATCGTGAAAACAAAGTTACCTGAATTGCAAATGAACCAATACCTCCAGAACCAGCATGAACTAAAACCCTGTTGAAAAAAATGAATAAATTGGATTATTTTGGACATCCCTTTGATTGAGTGTAACAAGTATGACACTATTGATAGCAAAGAAAGCTTATAGGGCAAATACCTGTTAAACCTTTGATGATTTTTTCACTAGATCCGTTTTTAATGTCAACTAAATTTTCTTATTCTACTTCCAAAAGCACACTGAGATACACAGTATCCAGCTTGTCAACTCAGTCTGCACATGTGTAGTCTGTACTGTTAAGTGAATTCTGGTCTGGACTAGATTTCAAATGTTAACAACAGTTCATTTTATGTGCATAAATGCTGTGTTGACAAGCTAAATAGAAAGTGTTTCACTGTGCTTGGGACAGTATGACAAGAAACCGTTGTTGACATTGAAAGTAGTGAAAATACTAATCAAGAGTTACCGCTATTGGCCCTTTAAACAATCCCTTATAGAATATCATTTACATCACTGAGTGTTACATTTGTCTATCTTAACTGAGCAGTGGCTACAGAACAAATCAGTAGGTGGTAAGAAAACCAACTGTAGAAGAGAAAGCTACATAAATTGTTATGACAAACTTTAATGGTAGCTACCTATAAGGGCCATCATTCCATGAATATGGAGTGAAGAGAAATTATCTTTCCTCAGCAAATTTAGATTTTATGGACTTTATTCAAGCTATGTGTAAGAGGATGAACAAGATATCTGGAGGATGAACAGCAATTGAGAATGTCTACAGAGAGGTTTTGTCTATGAATCTATCAAACTGATTTCAATGGACAATATTGAATATTGAATAAATGTTATGACAGGTACTGTTACTTTATTTCTTTTTTAATACATTTATGGCAATGTCTGTTTCATGTCCTGAAGTCTCAATATACCAACAGAGGTAAGGTCGATGGAACACACTGAATAAAATATTCAAGAACATTTTCTTGTTTTATTCCTACAACAATGTATACGAAGAAGGAGTTTTATAATAAATTCAAAATTTACTTTAAATACAAAAGAAGAAATAACTTCACCTTTTCCCTAATGCATTTTTCTCTGTTAAACCACCAAAGGTAACGATGGCAGCCCAAGTTGTCAAGGCAACGAATGGAACTGCTGCTGCATGAGTGTGATTCACAGTTGTAGGTTTGTTTGTGATTTCTTTTGTTGAAACTAATGTGTACTCTGCATGGCTACCTTGATGTTGAAATGATGTTATTCCCCACACCTAATAGTTAAAAGTTGGAGTAAAACAATTTGTAAAATAGTTTTTCAGATTGACAAAAAAATTCATGTGTGGCATTCATTAAATGCTACAGGCTTTTCAATCTGTAATTAAACCTCAAGAAAAAGTGAGTCTGAAATCTCAAAATCAGCAAGAGACAAAAAATTATACTTTGTGCTGCAAGTTTCTTAGCCAGAAAAATTCTCATTTTCCCCTTGAACTGTATGCTCCAAATTTCCATAGAAATACGGAATCTATTCTCAGGGAATGGAATAGATTGGGTATTTATCCCTGCATCACAATGGTTTGGCCCAAAACCCATCAGTATCAATGGTGACTGTGGACTTGTTTACATGTAACTAGGGGTGAATAGACAAAAGAAGAATATTACTGCAGGAATGTAGCTACAAACCTCATCTCCAACTTTGAAGTTTCTGACACCTTTCCCTGTTTTAACGACAACACCAGAGAAATCTCTTCCAAGTGTGGCTGGAAATACTGACTGACCACTGATTTGTTTTAATTTTGGCAGAATGGTCTTTCCATATCCTCCTAAAAATATAAATAAAATGTAAGATTTAACTTCAGCCCTTTGTATTAGATTCAATGACACAGAACATCAAATTTGCATCCTAAGTCTCAATACAAGTTGCATATCCCTCAACATAGAAAATAATAAAAACTTTTTGAAGTAGCAGATTTAAAATTACACCCCGACAAATCATTTCATTTTAATGCTATACACTTGATTTTGTTACTCACAGCAACCAGTTGTTTGACTTTTTATACTAAACATTCCGAGAAACTACAGTTTTATATCTGAAGTGGCTCAGCGGAAAATTTTGCTTCAATGTATTCTGAGTGGCTGTTAATGGTCTTTAGAATATTTGGACGTTTGTTAGGAAATATGATATGTATTTATTAATATGAATGCAAAAAATATTTAAATGTAACCATTTCAGCTGTAAGCAGATAATAATGCACTTAAACTATTTTCTTCATAACAATTTACCACTGGCTTGATTTAATGGATATATTCCTGTTTGTTGATGTTTATTGGGTGAAATTTATTCTTCACCACCATGGTTTGCCTCAAACACATTGTTATCTATTGTGAATTTGGGGGGTTGCGAGGGTGGGGGCGGGGCGGTGAACTGGATAAACACTGAGGTGAAGCTCGGATTCCGCACAGTTCAACTAACCTCGCATAGCTACATCGACGGGGTTTATGCTTGCGGCATGTACTTTCACGAGAACCTGATCTGCCTGGGTCATTACAGGAACTCTGGTTTTATTCAATTCGAAGACTTCGTTCCCACCATATCCGTTGATCTGCCAAGCGTTCATATGTGTTGGTAGCGGTGTATGCTGTTGCTGGCAGGACGACGTTTGGAAAAATCGTCTGCTTCCCCCAGAAATGCAAATAACTTCCAGCTTGTCAGCGTTCCTCAGCCATTCTGCAGCTTTCGTTGCGTGACGGAACACACGAGACATCATCCTTTTTAACAGATGTTCAGGTTATTTGATTAGATAGCAAAGTAAACTTTTTATGTTGAGACTGTCGTGGATGGAAGTCGAGAGTACAGCGTCTGACGAAAACGATAGCCAGGTTGCCACTGATGCCTACAGCAGACGAAAAAGTCACACCAGTGAGTTAATTTGAATCAACAAGTACGTATACTCTGTGGCCTTTCGTCCATAAAATGTTTTACCCCCACATATCAGGACGTCAGTCTTTAAGGCTTGCGAAGGCGACGGAGTTCCTGCCCAGGAGTTCTGCAATGCAGAGGTTCATCAGTTTTGATCAGCTGCTTGCTATATTATGAAACTTGTTTGACCTTTGACCCGAAAAAGCGCCAGGCTTCTTCAAATATTTTTGTATTTAATCGATAGATGGCGAAAGATTATTGTTTTTTTTGTTAGACACTATTACTTTTCATTTCTCGTATTTGACTGGAAATGTGACGAACAGTCTACAGTTTTTTTCTTTTAAACCTTTTTGTTTGCTGCATAGGTCATAGGTCATAGGTTGCAACTAGTATCCCAGCTGCAGCACGTGAAAATGCTAAGCCGTGGTATACAGAAGGTAAGAGAGGTTTTCTGTCGAAAAGAGAAGGTCGGGCAAAGCATACAGGTCACTTTTTGTTTTGAATAACCCCAGTGTACATATAATGTGCCCCAAATCACACACGTGTCTGTTAAAGTTGAACTACATTCAACTTCTATCGTGATTGTGTCTGATTGGTGCAAGTCAGTCACAGGCGTGATGTTTACTGGGTAGTTTGTATAAGTGTCGTTTATGCTACCCTCCGACGTTCTCTTCCGTAGCCTAATCACCTAATCGTGATTAGGCTACGGAAGAGAACGTCGGAGCGTATAAACTACACTTATACAAACTACCCAGTAAACATCATATACGCGTCACATCACCAACTGGCGACCTTTTCCTTCTTGTGTTTGTTCGTATGTAGCAGTTTTGCGGAATGGCCATTTGTATGGAACAAAATAATAACAGGATTAAATTGAAGTACTAGTAATGCTATTCAGTGACAAGATAGAAGCTCAACATTGGTATAGCGTGATAGTCTTGCATCCCATCTTTTTTTTTTTTTTTTTTTTTTTTGAAAAAGATAAATTTATTTCAACATAGTCACAAATAAAACAAATCTACATAACAGTGAATGCATTAAAATTACAATGCGTCTTGTCTGAAAAAACAAATAATTAGCTGTTTGATAACAAAGATCATCATATGAATGCATTCAGGATGCATTCTTCTCCTTCCAGTCTTACAAGGCTTGAAAACTTTGTGATAAAATCCTCAGTTTTGTTCATCATCTTATAAATGAAATACAATGTATTCATCCATGAGGAGAGATAACATTTCAATTGCATGACATAGGATTGAAGGGAAACTTTAATCCCATCAAGAGTAACCGAATTTCGAATATTCCAAACTGTATATTTTACAAAGGAAGTAATACAGTATGTCAGATGTTGCATTATTATCATTTTCGATTCCTGCAATTGCTAATCTTTTGATATTGATGTTATTATCAAAGTTGTGGTTTCTGACAAAGAAAGAAATACATTTCTGCCAGATTTCTTTAACATATTTACACTCAAATAAGATGTGTTCCAGTGTTTCTTCTTGGCCACAAATGGCATTTCCCATCACTTAAATTGATGGGGTCTTGTCTTGCATCCCATCATAGAAGTATCAGAACGAGAAGGCGCCTCCAGTGTCAAGACAACAATAATTTTTAGCCTCTTTCGTAGCAAGCCTAAGGGACCGTTCAGTTTTTACGGCCTGGGGGGGGGGGGGGCGGCAAAATCTTGTCGCTGGTGTTCAACAAAATATAGAGCCCCCTGCATTTTTTGCGAAAAAATGATGACCCCCCCCCCCCCTTGTCAGACGAAAAAATTGATGACCCCCCTCGCTGAAAAATAACCAAAACCCATATGTCAAATTTACCTCCACGGTTTGAACTCCGGTACGCGGCACACTTTATTCGTGTAGCAGAGATGCCAGTGCACAAACTTCTCAGCCACATCCATGCAAACGTCTGTTACTTAGGATGACTGTAAGGCAATTTTTAACTTCATTTCCATAGACAACTTATGTCCATGGACATTGTATAAAGTAAACTTTATTGGAGTGGTTCGCCAAAGGCAGCCCTCTGGTTAAGAGGGTCATGGGCCATTACGTAAAGTCAACTTTATTCTAGTGGGCAACCAAAGGTGGCCCGCTGGTAAAAAGAGGGTCGATCATGGCCATTGCATGAAGTAAACCTTATTGGAGTGGGCTGCCAAAGACGTCTGCCCGTTAAGAGGGTCATGGGTAATGCATAAAGTATATTTATTGTAGTGGGCCGCCGAAGGCGGCCCGCCGGTAAAGAGGGTCGATCATGGCCATGCCATAAAGTGAACTTTATTGTAGATATTTTGTTTTTGAAAATGTGGTGACCCCCCTTTCCTACCAGGAAAAAGTGATGACCCCCCTTCGCGGATTCCAAAATTATGATGACCCCCTCCAGGATTTTGCCGCCCCCCCCCCCCCCCCCCCTGGCCGTAAAAACTGAACGGTCCCTAAGTTACTTTGATTCTCACAAGGGCCAACTCCTTATTTCAGGAAATGAAAATCTTCGCGTTTTTGCACAAGTTAAAACCTAGCCTGACAAGCGAGGCTATATTCCCTTAGCTGACTCAGATAGGTACAACACATTTGTGTTTATAACAGTGATATTTCCGTAGAGAAAAAAAAACCATAACAAAGTAAAGTTAAAACAAGAATGAACAAAAAAAAAGGACGAGCAGCTTCATTCTTACAATAATAAACAAAATTGAAATCATCAGAAGATATATTGAAGCTGTAAACTTTAAATGCATGAGCTTACTTTTGCCAGACATGCTTTCAAGTAGTCTATGTAAACTTACACAATTCAAGTTTGTATCAAACTTGAAGGTAGGAACCACTTTTCAGAGGATACTTGTAGATTTTGCAAAGTCCTTTGCGTACCCCCCTCCACAAGGTCTTTGAAATGAATGAGGCAACAGATTCAAATTGATTGATTAATTTTCATTACAGGTTGCAACACAGCTTCAAGATAAAGAATTCTCAGCAGTGGAACTATGTTCAAAATGTGTCCAGAGAGCAAGGAAGTTGAAAGTACTCAATGCTTATGTCACAGAAACACATGAAATAGCACTTCAACAGGCAAAGGAGTCTGATAAGAGACACAGCCAAGGTATTGTGTAAATAATTTTTTTCATGAAAAGAGAATTTTTGTCATCAAACATCACAGGAGCAGAAACTTACAATGCCTGAGAGTGCCTGTTTATGGATCAAAAATGTTTGTTTTGCGTTGTCAACCCTTCATGTTATTTTTTCTTTCCTGCACAGATCTATTCAATAAAACTGTGCTCTAGTATCTCAAAACAAATAGCCAACACACAACCGACATAATTTATGATATTATACCAGTCAATTCAGTCAATGTGCAGAACTTCATTTCCCTTTAAATGCTGTACCAGAAGAGAAAGTAAATGCATAAAATGAGAAAAACCATGAAGAAACTGGAGAAAAATGCATTAAAGAAATAAAATGGAGAAGAAAACTGCCTCCTCACACCACTATTACAAAATGCTGTGGACTAGAAACAAAATATCTTTGTTCTAAAGTAGCCAAAGGATGACATAGACATGCTCATTGAACAAAACTGTAAGTTAAGGTGGGTTTTGCTTTGTAAACAGATGTACGATCACCATGGATAACAATAGGTTTGGGCTAAACCATGTTGTGGTCAAATGTATGTGTATATCTATCAAAAAGTACTAATAAGCTAAGAAATTCCTAATGTTATGTATGTGTATTTCCTCACAATAGGTAACACTCATGGAATTTTAGATGGAGTACCAATAACGGTGAAAGACAACTTTTGTACACAGAATATCAGAACAACATGTGCCTCAAACATGCTGAAAAGTAAGTACAGTTCAGTGGAGCTGTAGCTTCCTTAATAATTGTTAACACAATGCCAGATGTGGACAAAATTATATTATCTGAAATATTAACTATAATTTTACATATTCATCGGGAGTGAAATATATTTCTTCAAGACCATGATCATTACTTTTATTCTGTTTTCTGTGTTATGATTTTGACCGGGGCACATCAGTGATAGCTAACTCCATCATCAAAACTTGCTTGGTTACCAAGAAACACAACAGTTCAATAAGGTAAAGATTCAAACAAATAAAAAAGTGATCAAATGTTACATTTTGACCTTTTTTTGAATTTCAGATTATATTCCACCATACACTGCCACTGTGGTTCAGAGAATGTTGGATCAAGGTGCTCTACTTATTGGTAAAACAAATCTTGATGAATTTGCAATGGGGTAAGAGACCTTCCATTATACACCATGACTATAGTTTATGGTTGTAAAACAGAAAAATGATACTTGTACACTGAAGTTTGCAGGAAGTCTTTCTGTGGTTCTCTCCAAATTGAAGTTCAACAGAAAAAGAAACCTTCAAGTATGTGTCAGTACAATGTATATTCAATTTTGGAAATCGTTGCTATGAAGTAGTGGTAAAATATGTGCTGCATTTTCCTGTTGCTGCATATAAATAGATATAAGTATGATTCTGTTTGCCTCTTTAATGAAAAAGTACAACAATTCTTGGTAGTTGGAGAGTTGTTTTGAACCAAATGTAAGGGTCAAATTTGATTTTGTTGTCCAATAACCATCATCTATTGCACAAAACACAAATGCAAAACAGATAAAGTTTGCCTGAATTACTGTCACGGGTTATCAGTGTTGTATTATGTTATGAGGTCAAAGGCCAAATAGCGTCCAATAACACCTGAAGTTATTGTACTCCGTGTCGAAGTTATTGGACTCTGCATCCTCTGATACCGAAATTTACTGTACGACGAAACTCCATAGGTTACTGAAGCAGGTGAAGGAACATAATATCATGGCCTATGGCATTCTTTCAAATCTCCTAGAAATATAGAAAAACTGTGTATAGTACCATATTTTTACCTTTGTCTTGAAATAGCAAAATTTCAATTGTGAAATGAAAAATTCTTTCAAAATGACACTGTGTTTCTAATATACCCCACAGTTCTGGCAGTATTGATAGTACACACGGTCCGGTAAGGAACCCTTGGAAATATCCATACCAGGCGTCTGCTGTTACGTCTGGCACAGACAACGATACACCAATCAGCTCACATGTCAGGCAGTCAGAAAGTCATGTGACAGAGCCTGCGGAATCTGAATGGTTTGTTGCTGGTGGTAGTTCTGGTGGCAGTGCTGTTGCTGTGGCAACAGGGTCAGCATTCGCGTAAGTATGAGTTCCTTATTACCCATCCTTGAATCATATTTCACCTGCAGTACATAAGCTGTATATTCTCCAAGTTTCACCTTTTTGTATATTTTTAAACGTTGTTTCCATCTAATGGTGCATTTGACTTTACAATACTGAATAAATGTAGGAAGAGCAAAAGCAAGAAAAATTCTAGGTGAAACCTTGGGACCCAGTGTTTCACCACTGTTTCAGTGCCAGCACACCAAAGGTATTTTACATGCCAATCGACACTATTCTAGGGAGTCTTCTGAATGCTAGGTGCTTGGCACTGCACTGCTTTATATGCTCATTAGTTTGCAAACTCATCTGTACACCCTAGCAGAGATTACAATAGCATCAGTGAGGAAGGCTTGCATTTCAGAACTCAATAATTTGATTGGTCTTCCAACAGCAAACGTCTCCAAAGACAGGTTAAATTTTCCGTGATACCAAATATGTTGGAAATGCAGTAATGAAGGGTAATAACGCTTTGATATAATATGCTGCAAACCTGTTGTATTGTTTTCCAGAGCTTTCGGATCTGATACGGGTGGATCTGTTAGGAACCCAGCTTCCTACTGTGGCGTTGTTGGATTGAAACCAACCTATGGGCTGTGTTCCAGACATGGTCTTATACCATTGGTTAATTCCCTTGATGTACCAGGTGTATTCGGTCGATATGTTGATGATGTAGCAATTGTATTGGGTAAGCATTTTGAGCAGACTGCTGTCATTGAAAAGTTGTGTTTGAGAAATTTTCTCAAAGTCAACCTGTGATTTACTCATTAGCAGCTTATTCACAAACCTTTTGGATTAATGGAAACAATTAAATCTGAGATTTGTCACTGAGTTGTATCATGATTCTTTTAGATAACGTTCTATTTTTAAAACTCGATCATCGTTTTGTGGTTCTTTCACAGGTGCAATTGGAGGACATGATGTGTTTGATTCCACAACAGTGAATGATCCATTTACAGCAGAGATTTTACCAGATCACATTTCAGTCAAAGACTTGCACATAGGAATCCCAAAGGTTTGTCAATAAATATTTTACTTCTACCATATTTAAGCAATAATGTACCCCCTCCCAGCCCATAATGGGCAAAAGCAAACTTTGCACGACATAATGTACGAGGCGAAGCCAAGTACATTATGTCGTGCAGCTTGGGTCATGAAGTCGGATAATCGGATACACTATTAGTAATAATCTGAGGGTATGATGTCACAAATCACTGGTAATGACAAAGCTATGATATAATGTTCTTTATATCCAACAATTATGTACATATAGTATGGTTTCATTTTCTGTGTTGTGTTGTCATTTATCCCATTCACAAAGTTTCTACACCAACGTAACTTTTTCCAATTGACCCTGGCCATTCGCCTGTGTGAACTAGGATTTTGACCAAAGATCACTTCATTGCAAAACCTCATCAAATTCACTGTTTAATTAACTGAGCAGTGCTGAGATATCTTTGTATATCAAAAAATGAATTGTTTGGACATTAACTTTGTACAAAACTAACTTTTACGTAAAACATCCTTTTTCGCATACACGTAAACTTGCAGCTCAGAACTCAGCAAGAGATTCAAATAATATGAAAACATTTGAAAACAAGTGCTGTGAGTTACAACACACAAAGATGTTACCACAGGATTCTGAATTTATCCAAACTTCTACACAATGCAAACCTTTTCAGGAATACTACGCCCCATCTCTATCATCAGAAGTCTTCCAAGCCTGGCAGAAAGCAGCTGATATATTTGACAATGCTGGTGCTAAAGTAACTGAAGTATCTCTACCACATACTCAATATTCAATAGTGTGTTACAGTGTTCTATGTGCCACTGAAGTGGCTTCAAATATGGCCAGATATGATGGAATCGAGTTTGGTAAGTGATGCTACCCCATGCTGTGATTTATTGTGGAGAATGGTTGTACATTTTGTTTTCTCCATCCTCTTATCCTGCTTATCTACTGGATGAGATAGTCACCATTGGTAACATAAGTAGCAGCAACAAAAATATGAAGTGTGATACTCAATTATACAACATATTGCAGAGTTTTTAAGCTGTTCATCCCTTGTAAACGGGTCCATACTCACCATGGATAACAATCAGTTTGGGCAAAACCATGGTGGTGAGGGGTTAATAAAGTGTTTTCTGATTTTGAGGCTATTTTCCTGGCTGTGTCTGAATCTTGACCCTATGATCCTTCAATGATCAGTGAATTACATTAGATACTGCACCATTATAAGTTTCTATTGAAAACCAGAATCACCAATGCAGTGTAATCCATCTTACCATAAAAACCTATCATTTACAAAACATTCAAACTCAGCCTGCAGTAGCGCTGTTCATTCACATCTTGATCTGTGTAAAATTTTACATCCTAGGTCATCGAGCCAATGAAAACAGATACTTGGAAGCTTTGTTTTCCAAAACACGCCATGAAGGTTTCAACGATGTCGTGAGAGGGAGAATCCTTGCTGGCAATTACTTCCTTCTCAAAGGGTATGATTTTCTATCATTCCTTCATCATTCTGACAAATGACAGATCATTTAAAGTTGGTTTTACTCCATTAAGTTTTTGTAAATTTTCAGTGATATTTGAAAAGCATGTTGAGGTAGGTGTTATGTTCACAATTTTGGCACAGACTACTCTATCCAAACTTACTTACATAAAACATTTTTCAGTATGATCTGGGATCTTGTGTTATGTCTACTTTTTGTGAAGTTTTTTGCAAGTTGAGAGTTACAATGAACATTAAAAAGTTTGCTATAAGGTGAGCAGTGCCTCGCAGAGTGTGAACTCTTATATTGTTTCAAGAAGTATTCTAAGATGTCATCATTAAATTGTGGTTCTAAAACAGTTTGTCTACAGGCAAACACAGAGCACTGCAACAGCAATGCAGAATCATTATTCATTGATAACTGTATGATAATTGCAGGGATACATATTTCATTTTTGCAGAAAGTATGAAAAGTATTACATTCAAGCGCAGAAGGTAAGGAGATTAATTTCCGATGACTTTAAAAAAGTATTTGACAGTGGAGTAAATATCTTACTCACACCAACAACCATAAGTGAAGCGCCCTCATACACAGATTTTGCATCCGTTGATCATCGGAAACAGAGTGAACAGCAAGATGTACTGACACAACCTGTAAATTTGGCAGGTAAGTGAACTTATTGGTTCATATGAATGATCACTAAAGTTGACAAACTCATCTTTTGCACAAAAAAGAGTCACTTTAAATTGATAATTAATACCTCTGATGTTACAAAAACTTTTGTGAAATATGTTCAGTCTTGCTCACAGACAGCAATGTTTGTTTCAGTATTGTGTAAAAGTAAATTCAAGTCTTTTAAAATTTAGAAATGCCCAAATCTTTGAGTTTTTCTTTACAATGGCTATATCAAGAATATGATGCATTGGAGATCTGCGACTTTTCATCAATGATCCATTTTTTATGATTACAAATTACAGCATTATATATTGGTCAAATTTTTTACAAATTCATCACTTCATGTCATCATGTACCATTGGTTCTTTATTTGATCTTCATATGATATACTCATAATGAAAATAATATCCATGAAATATGAGGTTAAAGCAGCAAATTGCATTCAGCAGCAATTATGCTACACCTTGTATATGTGTATGAATTGCCACAAAGTTACTTTTTACCGTTCAGGTGAGTTAGAGATATTATTACAAAACTTTGGCATGAGGATGATTATTGGACACGAATCTTTCCATAGAAACTGGAAAGGTCTACCTAGGGGCTCCAAGCCATTTGCTGTATCCCTAATGCTATCCCTAGTGACCCTCTAGGTTACCAGTGATAAACTTGAAATGTTGTCTGTGTGCATGCGTCTTCACTCTTGCCAAATATTTTCAACAAACTAAACACATCTACTCTGTAGTACTACTGATAATGTACAACATGGAAGATGCTTGACTGCTTTTTCGTTGACATCATTACATTTTAGGAAGTATTTTATCATAGTTATTACTGATTCACTGTTTCTTAATGTTGATATCAACCAGGTTTACCTGCTGTTAATGTACCAGCTTGTCTTTCATCAACTGGTCTCCCCGTTGGACTTCAATTCATAGCACCAATGTTCCAAGACCGTCACATGCTCACCGTTGCAAAATGGTTTGAACAGCAAGTCAACTTTCCAATCTCAGATCTATGCTGTCAGATTGACAGGGATGTTCCTGACTCTTAGCAGCTGAAGATATCCCATACACACTGCATCAACTACAGAACTGAAAGCATAGTATTAAACTGAACTTTATCAATTAAATTATTTTGATTTATCACTGTACAACTGACTGCTTCAAGGTTTTATTACATGTTATATGTTCTGACCTGGACGAAATCGAATTCTAACAAAATATTTTTATTGTTGTAATGCTGTAGTGTGACTGTTACATTGTAGATGTTCCCATATTTTGCAATGGCCTCACATCATATTTCCAGTTTGTAACCATGTCATTGTAACAATGATGAAATCATGTTTGATGTAAATAAAAGTACTTTTATATATTACTCTCAGTCTTTTCTTTTCATTATCATAAAATTGATTGGTTATGAAGATCTTATGAATAGTGATGGTTCATAATAACAATGAGACAGCACCTGATCATTAATATGCAAATATAAACATTTGACTGAAAATTTTGGCAAGCCTTTGGCAAATTCAATTGTCAGAAATGGCAAAATTTACACATTTTTTTCACTGAACTCAAGCTGCAGTTACATAGATAAAAAACTCCAAAATCTTCCAATTTCTATAGACAGTAGCAAATGTCCTGCTCTAATAAACATGATTGAGATCTGATCACTATTTTGTAGTGTCTTTTCTCCTTAGCTATATCAATTATTTTTAGCTCACATTTGGTGTACCAATGTGAGGTTATCGTATAAGCTGAATCAGTCATTTGCATCTGATTTGCATGTCTGTATGTCTGTATATTTGTGGGTATGTGCGGATGTATGTCCGTCACACACAAAGGCTCCCATACCGCCAAAGCTACCATCTCAGTATTTGGTGTAGATGCAGGGGTTGAGATGTGAATTTGTTCAAATGAACACATCAGTGTCAAAAATGTGCAAATGAGGTAAGAAAAAGTGAAATCCTGCAAATGTGCAGGAGGCATGGCAGTGAGAAACAGGCAAACTCCACTGATCTTGACTCATTTCCTGTCATTGTTTATGAACTGTTACATATTAACAGACCAGCTGCAACCATAGACAGTAGATGGGGGAAGACTGTTTATACTAAACTAAGAGGGGCTTGTTTCTGCTATGCATGTTGCTAAAGTTGACCTCCAGTACCTAAAGTTAGACCTTAATTACTTTGGTCATTCTTGTTTTTCTGGTTTAAATATTTCTTGTTGTTTTTCTGGTTGTACTGTGCAGAAATCATTGCCATAACATCAATGTAGAATTTTCCTCCACTGAACAGATAGAAACAACATTTATTGTTGATCATTGGTAACCCATACTGGTATATACCAATTCTGATCAAATTTGAGCGACACCGTATAATTGCGGTATTTTTTAGAATGTATTATCGTGTGCAGCAAGCAGATGTGCAAATGGTTAACTGACTATGCATAATTAGGATGTTTATTTATTTATTTATTTATTGGGAATCTAAGTCCCATTTAATGGTTATGTTTACACATACATGTAATAGGTGGTGTGTTTTCGTGATATTCATGAAATAATACTATTTCCAATCCTGCTTTCTGATGTTGCATCTTGAATAGGAAATTAAGTGTGAATGTTATAATCCAACAGCTGGTTTACTGAAGTGTATATAGTATACACCAAAAACAAATGATCAGCAACCTATATGATAAAACTTTCCCTATGTACATAATCAAGTGTTTTCTGCAATTAATCTTTCCACCGGCGGAGGAACGTGAAAAAATACATCAAAAACGTTGCAAGCCCTTCTGAAAGTTTTGAAACTACGTTTATCCATTTACATATGCAACTTGAGTTATGCCCATAATCAAAATATTGAGTATATATTATTCATAGAGTGAACCAAATAAAGTGTAAGTATCGAATAAAAAACAGAATTATGACAGGAGAAATACGAGTCTTCATGCAATATACGGGCAGTTATCGGTACTGCCCACGAAAATATAATCGTGTCCTTGTTTTCAGTTCTTTACGTAGCGCACACGAAAAACAAAGTACCATACATTTCATGACGGACATTTAATGTCGCCATGGCGACACCAGAAGCCGGAAGAGGGGACGATAACGCTACGCACGCGCAGTAAGCTCAGAAACTATGGCGGGTGTCGAAGGGGTTACAGGAGCCGCGATACCGTTATGTGCATAAAGTTGGTAATTATCCATATTCCCCGAGAAAGGCGTTCATGGAGAGCGGTAGCCATCAACTCAGTTGACTGCTGAATCCAGCAATCTTCAAGAATCGTTTTGCTTGCGCGAAGATTTAATAGTGAAGGCCATTCGTATTTTGTCAAGGGCTGACAAGATCGTCAAACTTCACGATGACAACAAAGTCGAAGACACCACGGGCAGTCGACCCGCTAGCTTCATTACGAGAACCGAAATACCCAACTGAGCGAACGGCCCAGTCGGTCAAGAAGGTACCGGAAGGTGCTCCATTGTCTACAGAGAATTTCAAAACCCACAAGATGAAGAATTACATGAGTACTTGGACGCCAATACTACACAAACCATCAAATGAACAAGTAAGCTATACACTCTGTACAGTAGATATATACGGCCGAGGCCTCGGCACACTCTATGTGATCGCAGGCTATTTTTCTATTGCCGAACATTGAGTGTGTCGAGCGCTTGTGTTCAATGTATGCCCGACTTTGACAACTCCACAAACAGAATTTCCATACCACGCAAGACGTCAAACCGAGACAAAACGCACGAGAACAACTCCGTACATATTCATTTCACTGGCTTTACACTGAACATCTCCAATGAACCTAACTGTTTTAAATTCAATATAGCGGTCCTAGTGATTTCGAAGAGGGCGGGGCAGTCAAGGTTACCGGGTATACGGTTACCGTATTTTGTGAATGGATGAATGTTCGTGTTTTATACGGCCAGGCATGCAATGCCTTTGTCAAGATATGCAGCATTATTTGAAGGTCTAGTATTCCAAAGTAGACAAAGTTAATTTCCCTTTCCTTGCTGACTGAAGAAAAACTGCAAATCTTCTTCAGCATTTCACCATCCACTTTAGTTGAATTGAGGGTACACTAAAACCATTGAAACTGTTATTTGTAAACTGTAAATTTTTCTGTCATGGAATTCAAGTCAACCGATGGTTTCATATATAAAGAATATTAAATTTACAATGCACGTCACATGTAATATGCACACTGTGCTGATCATAACTGTGTGATTCAAAATTTAACGGGAATAAATCTCTGGCAGGAAACCTGAGTTGAAACAAATGATAGAGGGAAAAGTCCCGAGAAAAAGTGTCAGTAGTTCTACAATTAAAGGGGCTTTAACTAGCTCTACCATACATTCAAGCTATCTGTCTCCTTGAAAATGCTCGACAATCCCTTGTTGATTTCATGAGAAAGGAAACAAATTGACAATGCTCTTATAAACCCACAAAATGAAAGCAGTTTTGAATTCCATGAAAAGAAAAAAATTACAGTTTACAAATAACAGTTTCAATGGTTTTAGTGTACCCTCAATTCAACTTGCTCATTAAATTTAACTCTGTATATCTTTTCATTATAATCCAGCACATTTTGATCGTCAGTAATTGCAAGAAATTCATACTTTGGCTCACATATGGCATTGTGTTTACTATCCCTTTCACAGATATTTATTGAGAGAAATGATCTGGTTGCTCATTGGGTAAGTTTCCACAAACTGCTTGTGAATAAACATCGCAATCATTCGTGAGAGTCAAGATTGGATGTCAAGATAGCTCTTCCGCTTTCAGTGAAGTTTGATGAAATTTTATAAGACAGCCTATATTCCTTAATAATTGTCTTGAAATAAATACTTTGATGATGCAGAAACACTTTTTTACAAATTTAATGATTGTAAAGGGAGTCATTTTGGTCGCTGAAAAGCTGAACATTAGTATGTTTGCGATTACATACATATACTCTTTACCTGAAAATTAATATACAGATAGTTAGCCATGCACTAGCACCACTTTTACCAGTGGTTGGCAAACAAATATGATGATCAAGTGATTCAAAGAACTTTCCACTAATCTACCGTACTGTATGAAACTGAATGTCTACTTGAGTTTACTCAAACTAACACCTGTTCTTATTTCCTTTCCAGTTTGACCTGTGGACTGACAGTCAAAGAAAGCGTTTCTTGGCCACAATCTTTTCACACTGCAAGAAGTCACAGTTACTATTCACACAAGAGTGGTTTGCCAATAAGATTCCGTTATCCAAATCAGACTTCACAGTCGTTCTTCCAAAAGTACTCTCTCTGTATGTTTTATCATTTCTTGATCCAAGGAGTTTATCGAGGGCGTCCATGGTGTGCTGGCATTGGAAGTTTCTGACCGAACAGGTATATTATTATACTTCTACGTACAACTACTACAGTACCGCTATTACTACTACTTCTAATAATCAATATTAGAAAACAAGTCCAAACCAAAAAGACAAAAAATGATGGGGTTTCAGCATTAAGTTTAATTTTTCAATCACAGCATATCACATCGATGACAGGCTCATGTGCACATAACTGTACATGTACTATCTCTGATCAACAACCCAAACTTACAGTAATCTATCAGCTTGCTTGAATATTATGAATGAATTTCCCCGCCGTGTACCATCTTACAGGTGTAGTAATGTATGTCACATACAATCTATGAACACTGTCATTGAATGGATTTCTAGTCAGTTGTGTTATGTATTATCATTATACCTCTATGGGGTCACGATTGTAGTTAACTTCAAATGTAGATGGAAATTTTTCAAAAGTGGATGGTTCATTCTGTGAGGGAGCAAAGTGACCAAGTCAGGGCGAGTGGTGGCTCAAATAGAAATTTTAAGCGAGTTCTGAGCAGCCTGTCCATAAAAGCAAAGTAGATGATTGGTTTTGCTGGGTTCCACTTCATAACTTCACCCTGGCCAATTACAATTTATATGAAGCAGATTATTAAAAGAGGAGGATGCTTGTGTATATGTCTGTTATATGTCAGGAGACATGTACAGATATGAATGGTTGAAATTATTGAAGTAAAAATATTTGTCAATGTTGATTACTCTCCATCACAATTTCTGATTTTGGACTAAATTTCCTTTTCTGACAGGATGACCTTTGGATGCCAAAGTGTGTAAAATTTGGTTGGTTTTTACCATATTCACCAGACAGAAATGAATATGGTGCTTGGAAGAGGCATTACATCAATTGTTTGAAATCATTGGATGTTGTACAGGCCTCCAAAGGGGTGAGTATTAAAATGAGAGTGTTTTTGACAGGAAGGATGACAGATACAACAATGGATGTCAGTTACAACTATGCATGTCAGTTATAACCACGAATACCAGTTTAAACACCATGAATGCCAGTTACAACCATGATTGGATGTGATCACTTTAAGGGAATCCCAATTACAATTGATCATTATCATTCATAATGGATTAGAGTGAAGATTAGTAAACACAGATAGCATTTTGAAATAATCACCTGAAACATTGAGAACCGTAGGTGAGTGTTTGGGATAGAGTGCATGGGTAAAGGGTAGAGGAAAACACGTTTGCAAATATTCACAGGTTTTGTGTCCTTTGTGTTCTTCGCTATATTGTCTCAATATGATTTATTTCGGGATTACATTGTTTGTGACTTTATAAGTAGGCATAATCATCAATTAGTTTTGATGAGTTCATCATCCTTATTAGCTTTTGTATGTATCAAAGATCAAAGACCAAGGACCGATGTGCACGTTTCATTTTTCAGTCTGAATTTATCACATGTTGACAAGAAATGACAAGTCATGGTAGTCTATAAAGCTATTCAGTAGAGTAATTTGATACTGAAGAGAATTGGATGAACAGAAAAACCTTAAAAAGTGAAAGAGGAATCTATGTCATCAGAATTTAGAAATGTGTCATATCTGAATGAGTGAACCAACGTTTCAGCTCCTTTCATACTGTTGATATTGATTAATATGATAATGACTGTATGCTGTTTACCTAATATGCAAATATATAATTGTTGCTATGACAGTCATCCATGTATGGCACCCTGACTGATGGAAAGGGAGTCAAGGGAGAAGAAAGAGACAAAAACAAGAAAAAAAGAACAGGTTTGTTTACTCATGTCTCTTTGACATCCTTTAGAACACCATGTGCTGCTCATACAAATATTGGCCAAATCGTTACTACTCACTGTCTTGGTTTTATCTTTCTATGTTCTTGCATAGATACATTTGTTCCCTTGGTAACTTCAAAAACTATATTGTAGGTTAGTATTTTGTGCTTAGAGTGCTCAAGATGAAATCTAAACCTGTGCAGTTTTAGGGGGTTAGCTTCACATCATGACTGTTAATTTGTGTAAATTTTGATTTGAATTTTGAAATGAAGGTTTTAGTAATGTCCCAAAGGAACAGAGCTATGCAATGATGTTCTTATCATGATATACATAACACATGTGTTTATTTTTAATTTTTCCAAAATCAGTCGGTGTAGATGAAAGACCTCCTTGGGTGAACAATGATCCCAAAGCTAATGACCTGGAAAACTCATTCCGTGCGATGATGGCATCTGTCAATCCCATGATCCGGCATTGCCTACATCAGCATATCTCTACGCCGGAAGATTCGGAATTAATTCAAAGGGAAAGAAGAAGGGACCATTGAGCAAATCCTGGTCCGGTGGAATGACAGAGATTGAGTATGGAGCTGAGACTGAAGAGAGACGTCAAAGACACAGGGCCTTAACGGTAAGTTATCAGACAAATACAGCTTTAGCAGGTATAGTGAATTACCGGTGAAAATGAAAGTCTAGAACAATGTCATTTTCTGTAATGGAAAAATACATACTTTCAAACTGACTATAGCCAGTCATTACCTTGGACTTTTAGATAATGTATTAAACTCATGTTAAACCATTACATTTACAATGAAACTTTTGTTTACATGGAAACTGAAGTTTCATGACCATTTTCAATTATCACAAAGTGGAAGTTTTCAAATATTTTTAATGACACACATTAGCTAGGGAGTCCACATGAAGGAAGCTCAATACTTATTGTACCTTTTGGTACTCCCTAGCTTGCTATGATGAAAATCTTCAGAAATGAAAGTCCACCTAGCTTTAGAATAGCAAACTTCTCAGGAACTGGCATTAAGTTTTCATCAAATTGACCCAATTCACACATAATTACAAAAACAAATGATATTGCATAGTGTAATATAAATATGGGACAGGTATGGTAATTTCAACCATTGTTCAACATCCTATTAGCGGCAGATATTGTTTTTGCACAGTTCCTAGGTAACATCACATGATTCTATGTCTCTCTTGACATGCCTCAGCTTACAAAAATATAAATCCAAAATACCAACAAATCTGCTACATTTGTGTGGGTATTGTGATTAACAAAAGATTTTGTAAATCTCTACTTGTGATAAACTTCTACTGTTATTCAAATTTCTGTAGACTAGTGAAATAGGTACGATGTGATTTACTGAATTAATTATTAACTCAGGGAAGTTAGACTTTATATGAATTTTTCACTCTAATCATTAGTGTGCACAGCTGCATGGGATTTTGTAATGAATTTTACATAGAGATTTAATCAAAATTGGTACTTGCAGCTATTGTAGTATAATTTAATCTGTTACTTGAAACCAATCTTTTGTTTGACTTTGATTGTTGTCCTCTTCACAACAATACCATTCAGGTTGCCAAGCACTGGGTGATGAGCATTGTCATTGTAAAGATACCATTCCCCAGCAACCTGGCTAGGAAAGAATGCCTATTAGTATTGCCATTGACAGCACTTTGACCTTTGACCTCTGGACTTTTCCTGCTCTAATACATAGTTGTAAATTGCAAAAAAAAAAAGCATTTTGAAAAAAAATTACACCACAGTGTAGATTTTTGTACCCCACAATCCATTAAAAAACATATGAAATAGTTAATTTTACTAACATATCAAATACAGTTTCTCAATTTGTATATGTTGTTCATTGACATTCACAAATACGGTGTTCATTTAAAACACTGTTTTTGAATATTATAACATCTACCAACATTAAGATGAAACTAAGATCATGTTACAAGTGTCTGTGTGTGTTAAAACTGTGAACAGCATGTTTGATATTAATTCTTGTAAAGTCTTTTTGTGTTGAAAGTGACACTCCGCAACTTCTGGCTGCTGCACTTGTACTTGCTGACATCAACTGTTTTCTCCTTTGAAAGTTGTGTTTATCAATCAAATTGTTCAGAGATGAAAGCTGATAAAAATCTCCCTTTTGAGGAGGTTTCATTGGTAATAATAGTGAAAGGTTCTAGTTTTTGTCATAAACATGTAACAGCAAGTACAGCTCTCAATTATCAAATTATTGTCGGTAGTATTTTAATGCATTTACAACAATATGTCCCTAGTTTATCTTTCTCTACAGCAATTTAACACTGTAGGTCCATACAGTATATGTGTTTGACTTGTAGTAAATATATGGGAAATACCAATTATTCATTTAATACCATTTGACCCTTGTATCTTCTCTGACAGAGTGGTGAGGACATTGATATGAGAGGCAGACCATTGAAGACAACACTATCTCAGAGTGTTGCCTTTGAAGCGTACCGTGATACAGGAGTTGCCATTGAACAGCCGTATCAACCACCAGAAAAGAGACCTGTGTCTAGGAGGTATGTTTGGTTGTTATTTGTTAGCTCATTCTCCCAAGTCAATGCTCTATTTCTGTTCCATGGAGCCATGTGAAAAGTGATAAAGCAGTCAGCTGTTTACAATGATGATGGCGTATATGATATTGCAGTACATTGGATGGGTGTGCGTCTTCAGCCCTTACATTTCCTTTTCCTAGTGGAAAAGTCTTACTAAAAAACTATAGGACTGTTACAAGCCATTATGGTGAAAGGGCCACCAGCACTATAGCAAGTACTTTTGGATTTGCACATCAAACTAGATGATGAAACGCCAATGTGAAAAAAAAGAGAATCTTGAATACTAATATACAACACCATTACTGACATTGCTTTTTTGTCAATGGCACACTCTGTAATATTTTTCTCCAACATAAGCCATAGTATTCAATATGCCTGACAAAGAAAGCTATGTACAGATCAAATTCTTTATTTTGCATATATATTAGGAAAATCTTGGTTTTATTAAGGCAGTAGAATTACAATTTGAAATTACATCATGCCAGAATGCATTAGAGTTGCTAGGCAATCAAACTGACATGTGTTGACAGAAATGAAAGCAAATGAGATTCATATTCTTCAACTCCTAGAGATTCTTAAACTCTTATTGGCCAACTCACTGTTCAAAATAATTTTTAGTACGCTGATTGGTAACTAAATACTGGGAAACACTGCATTTCTCTATGAACTTTAGATGAAACATTTCTCTATCAGAAAAGTAACATGAAAAAGCTAACTTTTTATGAAATAGACAAGTACACTGCCATGACTTTCTTAAGAAGGCCGTACTATCTTTATTGTAAAGAATTCTTTGATGAAAAAATCAATGAAAAACATGGTAAAATGTTAATTTTGATGAGAAGTATTTGAGACCCAATGGACAAGCCTTATTGCAAATTAGTTTTTGGTCATGTGAAATGTCATTTTCAAGATCATAAAAGTACAAGTAGTCAATGAGTGTGCCTCTCTTTTGATACAATATTGCGGCATCACAACTCATTCAGTTTCTGTCTTCTGTCTCTAGGAAAGACTTATCAGGTGGGCATGGAGATTATCCAGTTCCGTCCAAATCTGAGGCAGATATAAGTCAGCTTAGTCAGAATTATCCAAGCCATGCTAATCCAAGGATTATCTTTATTTCATCAAGAATCCCAGCCGCTGAGGTCAGTGTGCTCAATTTTTTCTAAATAATTGGTTGATTGATTGATTGATTGATTGATTGAATTGATGATGGGCACCAGTGAGGTCAAAGATTGGTCAGTTGGCTTGTAATTTGCATAGAGATATATGATTACCTCGGTAAGCAGTGTGTTGATTTGATGATTGTTTGAATAAATGGAAGATGAGTGCTCACTAAGAGTAATGAGAGGCTTGGTTGAACAAGCAGATGATTGACAAGATCTGTTGGTTGTCTTACATGTGAGTGGTTGGTGTTATGGTGGTTTGCTGAATGGATTTATATACAGTTTTGCAATTTGGTTTAGCTAATGGGATATTGACAAAATGTACATTTATTTTCATGTATTTTTGACAGTTGGTGCTGGATGCAGTGCTATTTGGTGTGATACCAATCGTCTATGAATATGAAGGAACAACACTGGAATCATTAATACAGCAGTTGGAACAGATTCTGGCTGGAAGAAGTGCCAAGTAAGTAGTGTATCATAGGCAGTGATTTCTGGGCTGAAATTATCAGTTATTATGCTCACTACTTGTGACTGCAATGCAAATAATGATTGGAAAGCTCATCCAAAACTGATGTTGACCAGTGAGTATATTCCCTTTCTAAAACTTCTGGAGTTCAAGGAAAATCCACATTGATTGGTAGGTACCATTACTTTGTGAATTTATTTGGATTTAATGTATTTGCCATCTCTCTCTCTCTCTCTCTCTCTCTCTCTCTCTCACAGGAGTATTGGTTTATTCGTTGATGGGTCACCAACACAGATAAAACTAGTCCAGTATTTCACAACAACTCTGAAAACCATCGAAAATGAAGAAATTCGGAAATTTTGGGAAACGCTTTGTAGCTATGTGTTACCATCTGGTGTTGGAGGCCATGTTGATGTATTCCTACCATTGGCAGCAAGTGGTAAGTTACACTGTCAGATCAGAGAGGCTGGTCTCTGCTTGTCTTGCAAAATAAGATTTGATAAATAAAAGATTCAGATGATAGGAATGTCTACCAAGCTGAAGGTAGACAACGTGTCTTTTTACTCCAGTTGTTTCATGGTTTTAATGAGTTCAATGGTAAGAGATGGCTGAAAAATTTGTTTGTAACCTTTCTTAAACTATATAAGTAGCTGTTGATCTCAGATACTATATTGAATACACATATTAAAAGATATCATCAATGTCAGACAGTTATCACGAATAAATTTTGCGAGAAAATATTTGTAATTTATCCCAACTTTCTCAACCTGCAACCTTTTGGTAAGATGGAACTTCTGATGACCAAGACCCCAGTTTTGCTAGCAAATTATTTATATGAAGCTTACAACAAAAGAAACAAAATTTTATATGAGTAAAATGTGGAGAATTCCTCACTTTATAGATGAATTGCTTACTTTTTTTTCATCACAAACTCTGCTGTATGGTAGTGTCTTATAAGCCCCAGGAGCTTGAGGTGGCAACATTACTCAGTGTGTACTCATATGTATTATAGAAATAACGGGCGACGCGCTGACCATTAACGTTTATTTGTGGGCAAGGGCGAGAGGAAAGCCAAAAATTAACGGGCGAGGCTTGCCGAGCCCGTTAATTTGGCTTTCCTCGAGCCCGCGCCCATAAATAAACGTTAATGGTCAGAGCGGAGTCTGTTATTTCCATTATATTATCAGCGAACCCAAGAAAACCGTCAAAATTTCCGAAAATTTCAGGAGCGAACGACAACTGGGCCCCAGAAACTGAGCAATACGCGACGCACTGTCACGCGTGCTGTAAAAAATTGGCAAATCCGGAGATGTTTTCAGAAAAAAGTATCTCAACTTGACCAACAAGTGCTCCCTTTTATTTTGTGATTGATTATGATTTACGTTTGAGCTGTAAAGTTACGATACTTTGAGTTGTTAATCTTATTATCCATATTCACGGGCATGTAAACAGACCATTACTGTGTATTTGTGGTCAGTCACGTGGTTCAGCTTGACCAATCAAAATGCGACGGGCAGGGCATGGTAATATAATGTTGTATAACATACGTCCACTTAGGATACTTAAATATATGAAATTAAATTGTAAATGAAGTTCTAAATTAACCTTGACTCTCAGAACAAGGAAATACTGGTATTGTTAATTGGAGGATTAGACTGGATATGTATCATATCTTATAAGCATGCTTTCATTTGTCTCATTTTGGTTATTAATCCCATTGTATGATATTAACATTTTCAGAGCCTGGTATGGAGTTGATATTACAACTGGGCATTTTGACTGGAATACAGTTCACCACTCCTACAGCCATTGTTGGCTCAACCTATGCACATTGTAAGTCTGTGTTTTAATTCACAACTTATTAAGGACTATGCTCTGAGCCCAGAGTAGAATATGATGCAATGTTTTGGAAGTCTTTTATTGCCCAGATCATAAATATGTGCTAAGATATGTGTTGCTCTATATTCGTATTGTGATTTCATTGATAGAAAGTGTTCTTTATAGATTTTACTACTATATCTTTGTTTTCCATACGATATAGGTAGAAGGGTCAGTTCAAAATTAGAAGACATATTGGACATGAAATGTATCATAGGCAATACATTTCTTTATATCATGTGCTTTATTCTTCATTGTAATGAATGTCATGTTTCGTTACAGTGGACAGTGAGTGGCTGGTCTCCCCTGATGGAATCACACCACCAGCTTTATACTTCAATGCAGATCAGCTGAAAGCTTGGATAAACACGGCTAATCTCGTCCAAGAAGCCATCAACACAACCAAGAGAAGAATGAAAACCTATTTTGACAGACAACAGAAAGATTTAGCTGCTAAAGTCACAGGTAGAAACTTACGTTTAAAGGCATCAAGTGCAAAACATAATCTCAGGTTGATTTTTGAAACAGCAAATTATTTCATACCCTTTGTTTGTTACAACTGCTTGACATTAGGCAAAAAGGTGATGACAGTGTCTGTGGGACCGATAATTCTGTTACCATTCTGATAGTAATTGCTAGGATTTTTGCATGGAATGACATGGCGTCAAGTAATTTATGATTTTGAATCAATTCATTAGTTGTTGACAGTTTAAAGCTGTTGGCACAAGTCTTACAAAGTCATCTGGAATTGGTCAATGTCATTGTCAACCCCCAATCACACCAAGTGTACACAGGCTATTGGAATGGCACAACCAATGAGATGAGGCAAAATTTGGTACAATAAGTTAACCAGTTGGAATCTAGTGGGGGGTATCTTTTGCTACAGGTGTTAGTAAAGTTGAAGGTTAAACATCTTTTACAGTATTAAGGTTGTACAAACTCCAGATGAAACACAAAGATCTTGTCAGCATAGTTAACTTAAGGCTATCTAATAAAAGTGACCAATCTATATTAATTACAGGAGAAATTGTCTTTGATGCGCTGAGTTTGAAGAATATCAAGAAAACCAAAGAAATAACACCAGCATTGACGGAAGCTATCGAAGCAATGGCACACGAAGATAATGTAAGTGTTCTACCTATCTGTGTTGTAAAAAATAGTACTCAATATTGTCAAAGAAACCTCCTTAACCCTTTGAGAGCTGTAATTTTTCCCACCGAAATTTTAGTGCAACATTTTACAAATTTTCATGAATTTTTCTGTAAATGTTTTGGCAATTTTGGAGCAAAAGGATGTAACTTTTCATTGACTATAATTTTTAGTCCCCACGGACACCGTCCGGGGGACTTATAGGTTTGGTCATGTCCGTGCGTGTGTGCGTCCGTGCGTGCGTGCGTGCGTGCGTGTGTGCGTCCGTGCGTGCGTCCGTCCGTTCACGCAGATATCTCAGAGATGCAAGAAGCGATTTCATTCAAACTTGGTACAAGGATTACTTCATATGTCATACAGATGCACGTCGATTTGTTGTGATACGATCCAATATGGCCGCCAGGCGGCCATTTTATTACGATTTTTTCATGTACAGAGCCATAACTCAGACATGTTTCAACCGATTTTATTCAAAGTTGGTACAATGACATTGACCAATGTCATAGATATGCACGTCATTTTGTTTTGTGATACGATCCAATATGGCCGCCAGGCGGCCATTTTATTACGATTTTTTCATGTACAGAGCCATAACTCAGACATGTTTCAACCGATTTTATTCAAAGTTGGTACAAGGACATTGACCAATGTCATAGATGGCACGTCATTTTGTTTTGTGATACGATCCAATATGGCCGCCAGGCGGCCATTTTATTACGATTTTTTCATGTACAGAGCCAGATCTCAGACATGTTGCAACCGATTTATTCAAAGTTGGTACAAGGACATTGACCAATGTCATAGATATGCACGTCATTTTGTTTGTGATACGATCCAATATGGCCGCCAGGCGGCCATTTTATTACGATTTTTCATGTACAGAGCCATAACTCAGACATGTTTCAACCGATTTTATTCAAAGTTGGTACAAGGACATTGACCAATGTCATAGATATGCATGTCGATTTGTTTTGTGATACGATTCAATATGGCCGCCAGGCGGCCATTTTATTACAATATTTTCATATACATTGCCATAACTCAGACATGTTTTAACCGATTTTATTCAAAGTTGGTACAAGGACATTGACCAATGTCATGCATGTCAATTTGTTTTGTGATACAATCCAATATGGCTGCTGTGTGGCCATTTTATTACGATTTTTTCATATGCAGAGGCATAACTCAGGCAAATCTCAACTGATTTTGTTCAAAGTTGGTACAAGGACATTGACCTATGTCTTACATATGTACGTCGATTTGTTATGTGATACGATCCAATATGGCCGCTAGGCAGCCATTATTACGATATTTTCATGTACAGAGCAATAACTCAGACATGTTTCAACGGATTTTATTCAAAGTTGGTACAAGGAGATTGACTAATGTCATACATATGCATGTCAATTTGTTATGTGATACGATCCAATATGGCTGCCTTGCGGCCATTTTATTACGATTTTTTCCTGTCGAGGGCCATAATACTCTAAGGCATATCTTAACCAATTTTATTCAAAGTTGGTACAAGGACATTAACCTATGTCATACATATGTATGTCAATTTGTTTCTTGATATGATCCAATATGGCTGCATGGCAGCCATTTTGTTACAATTTTTTCGTGTCCTTAGCCAAAACTTGGGCATGTCTCAATTAATGAAGAGGACTCTATCCTCTTAGGACATGTAATCAAAGTACCCATTAACAAGTGGGGACTGTGTCATCAACGATGACTTGTTTATCAAAATTTTGGGAAAAATCTGAAAAGAAGTTGTCTTTACCTAAAAAAAATTGTCTGCACTATATTTTATGAAGACAACAAAAGTTGACTTTGGCACTCATAGGGTGAAGTGATTGTTTTGCTGTTTATACTGCTCTCAGAAGAGCCCTGTCATCTCAGAAGTATTTGTCAAAGTGTCTGGATTTGTTGGTCGGAGTTGATTAATGTGGGTGGATCAGTGTTAACAACACACTTGTCAGGCTGAAAGTTTAGTCTATTGCACAAGTCTTCTGTAATGTACAGGCCAAATATACCATGTCCTCATCTTTGATGTTCAACAGGTCAAACCATTGGACTTTGTGGCACGGTACCTGACAGACCTTGCCGGTGGAAAGCAGAGGAAAAACTCATTAATGCTGACAGAGGTCCCAGAGGATGAAAATATTCGACAGACATCCATCTTAACTCCAAGACCGGCAGAGAAGAAAAAGAGCAAAAAAGAACCAGTCATGATGAATGGAATACAAGTGAGTCTAGCATTTGCAGATTTGGATCAAAATAATTACGTTAATAATAAACTGGGGTACATTAGATCAAAGATTTGGACTTCATTCCAAGAAATGTAACTCATCAACCCTGATATTAGGGAGGAGATCTAATTGTAGCATGATGATCACTTTGTCCGTATCTCAACTCAGACAACTGTTGTTTATTTATAATATAATAATATTTTTATTGCTTGCTTGTAAATATAGGATTTACATCACATTTGTGGCAATAAAAGTGTGATACAAAAATAAGTTCAAATTTTCTTCAATAAAGATAAAGTATTACAGTATAATAATAGTAGCTAATAATATACATTTTTGTATAACTAGGTATTTCTTTGTTTATATAAAGTAAAAATATAATCTGCAAGTTGTTCATTAAAAGATAACTCTTGTTTTGTTAGTAGAGAAATAACCTGATTTTCAGTATTGTCGTTTGGGAAATTGATTTACTGAAAAAGTTCTTTCTTTGGACTTAATATTTCTGACAGACTAATAAAAAGTGTGTTTCATCTTCAATACTATTGGTGTTACACTGATTGCAGTATCTTCAGTAATTGGGGTTTTTGGAACAGTGTGTCTCCCTTTTTCAATTGCTAGATCATGATTGCTAATGCGAAGTTTGGTGAGTAATTTTCTTTTCCCACCTTGTAACTGTGTTAAGTAGAGTTCTATAATTATGTTTTATTTTGGCGTACATTCTTAGTTTACTATTTCATCAGTGATCAAATTTTTCCAAAAGACTTCATAATTGTTTGTTAAATTTGTTTACAGTAATCAAGTTATAACTTTGTGGTGTTTAAGTGATTGAGCTTTATCAAGGAGAAAGTCTATTACATTGCCTTTAATTAAAGCCCTTATAAAGTTAAACCAGGATCTATTGTTAGTGTTGTTTACCGTTTGCTCCAGAAAAGCTTCTTTAGCAAGATTACAACGTGGAAGTTGTACAATATGAAGTCAGTTTTTAACAATATTAAGTTTGATCTCAAGTAGAAGTGGGAATTGTCCTAGTTCACCCCTCACAGCGGCATTACAAGCTTGTCTATTACACTGTAAAATGTTCTTACAAAATTTGAGGTGAGTTTTTTCGATTGCTGATTTATCCAACGTCTTGTAATCCATGAAATCTTGTCCCCAAATCTCTGAGCCATACAGTAAAACAGGTTTCATGAAAACATTGAATAGATGTAGGGAAAATTTTTTCTTTTTGTTGTGCAATAAAACCCTTTTTAAACTATACAAAGATTTTGCTGCTTTATCAGCCAAATTTGTAATTGTGTCACTTAAACTACCATTTGATTAATTGTCAGTCCTAAGTATGTATAGCTCTTAACAGATTTGATGCATGTACTACCATAGTTAAATAAGTGTTTATCTATCAAAGGAGATTTACTAAAATTAATTGCTTGGGTTTTCTGTAAATTAACATCAAGTTTCCAATGGAACAAAATGTGTGTAGTGTATTTAACTCCCTCTGCAAACCTTCTTTTGAAGTAGAGATTAAGACTAGGTCATCAGCGTAAAATAATGAGTTAACTGGGGTATTGTTCAACACTGGTGGTTAAGTATTTACTTTGTCCAGATGTGTTTTCAAGTCATTGACATATAAATTGAATAGACTAGGACTTAGAACACAGCCCTGTTTTACGCCTTTTTCAACTTTCCGGCTGGGCGAGATAAAATTATTTGTTTTGATGTGTATTTTTGTGTTGGTGTACATGTGTTTTATAAGTCTGTATAATTTGCCATTAATGTTATTTTTGAGAAGTTTATGAGAAAGACCAACTCTCCATACCGAGTCGAAAGCCTTAGCAAAGTCAACAAAACAAACATAAATATTCTGCTTATTGTTAATATATTATTTATTTTGATAGAGAAGAGTCTACACTAAACATGCCATTTATGTTACATACCACTACCTTGAGATCTTTCTTCTTGTTGTTCATTACATTTCCAATTTACACTTTAGACGTAAACCCCATTTACCTAAAAAAAAATGCGTCAGAAGCTATAATTAGGCCCAAAAAATAAAACGTTTCTCATCCTTAGGCGGATTCGATGCAGTCATATGCATTTCTATTCTTTTGGAAACAAAAAAAATGGCCAACCCCTTGCCTTTTGGGGGAATTCTAACATGGCCACCTTAAAGTAAAATTCTGCCACTGAAAGAAACAACCTTGAGGAAAATTTTAGAACATTTATTGGACATATCAACAGATACATAACATGAAATCACATGTAGGTGTTATGTATCTGCTAGTTCCATTGTCACAATTCAATGTAATGGTGCAGATAATGCATTCTGGGATTGAAACCAAATCAAAACTTTAAAAAAGCCATGATGTGCATGTTTACACATAATGAGTGCAATGACAGAAAACAAACACTTTTTAGCTCATATTTGGTTTTGTATATAAATACCAAAAAGAGCTTATATGATGAGTCTGATGTCTGTATATTTGTGGGTATGTGCGGATGTATGTCCGTCACACACAAAGGCTCCCATACCGCCAAAGCTACCATCTCAGTATTTGGTGTACAGGTAGATGCAGGGGTTGAGATGTGAATTTGTTCAAATGAACTTGTCAGTGTCAAAAATGTGCATATGAGGTAAGAAAAAGTGAAATCCTGGAAATGTGCAGGAGTGATGGCCAGTGTCTGAAACAGGCACTGAGTAATTTCCTATCATTGTTTATGAACTGTTACATATTAACAGACCAGATCAAACCATAGACAGTAGAGGGGGGAAGACTGTCTATGGTCCAACTAAGAGGGACTAACTGTTTCTGCTATGCATGTTGCTAAAGTTGAACTCCAGTACCTAAAGTTTCAGACCTTATTTACTTTTGTCATTCTTTTTTTGCTGGTTTAAATATTTCTTGTTGTTTTTCTGGTTGTACTGTGCAGAAATCATTGTCATAACATCAGCGTAGAATTTTCCTGCTCTGAACAGATAGAAACAATATGTATTGTTGATCTTTGGTACCCATACTGGTATATAATATACCAATTCTGATCAAATTTGAGCGACACCGAATAATTGCGGTATTTTTAAGGCGATACCGAAGGATTCAAAGCGCGCGTTGGTTGCTATCGCTGGCAACGTTCCAAACGCGCACTTTTGCACATGCAAAATCTTACTGTTCCATTGTTTTCTATGGATTTTCGACTCCTGGTATTTTGAAAATGCTCAAAATCTTTCAACTCTCTCAATTGTAAACCAATTTAGCTGACTTTTGGTAGGGTTATTGAAGTCATACATGAAAATATAGATAAGCATGCATTTCTAAAAATTCATATCGCCGTAAAACCCTTCAAATTTCACAAAATGACACAGTAGATATTTTCCTGTTCAAAAATCGTTTGTTCTTGAACAGATAACCTAATCCATGCTAGGGGCTCTAAACAGGTATCTCATGTGTTACATTCTGAAATTTTGGAAAATTTGGTGCAAATTTGTAGGAGCTGAAACGTTTTAAAATAGAGCTGTGAAAATTTGTATATGTGTGACATCACTGACCAATCGCACGACAAACCTGCGTCTTTTGGAATTGTATGGTTCTGTAAATTTTTATTATGCAAAGAAAACCATGAAAACTTTGCATTTTGATTGATTTTGGAAATTACCCTTAGCAACCGTTGCTTAGCAATTTGAATCCTTCGGTATCGCCTTAAACCTGAGGGATATTTTGTTCAAAATTTTAAAGTCAACAAGATAGTTTCACATTACTTTACATTTCTGTATAGACAATGTTGAAATGAAAAGTATTGTGAATACATTTGATCTGTCTCTTGCTTTCAGCTTGGTAGTGACAATGAATCCATTGCTGAAGAGATTGATGAGTCATTATCAATCCAGGAATCAATTGAAGATGAGTTCGAGATGGATGCTGTCAGGGATGACACGTTTGAGAGATCCAGGGATAAGAGACCAGAGAAACTGGATCTGACGGAAAAGAGTAATTTCAAAGAATCCCAAACTCTGGATAAAACTGGATTTTCAAAACTGGTGAGTTTACAGTGACATATAGCGCTTGTTCATAGAATCTGAATTTGCCTTGTTCAGTCAGACTAAAATAGACTTGCTGTGTTTCTCAGCTTATCAAACTTTTAAAGAATTATGATAAATTAAAATTATGATGAATTATGACATTGCAAATTGCTGCATCATGATTCCTAAGATATTAGAACTTGGTTTCCTACTAGTTTTTGAACCAATAGCATTCCAATATCTTCCAGAAGTAGTTTGCAATGTTTTTTCATTCCATATTGGTACCATCAGCAGAAATTGTCAAGCAAGATTCAGACTTTCTTTTGATATCCGAGCACTATTAGTAGTAGCAAGCATTTAGTGTTTGTCAGTGTGTTTGAGGTTTTCATCCCTGAAAAGAGGTTGTTCTAATCCAGCGTGACACAAGGACAATGTTACTGGACTCCATTAATTCATGTAAACATTGATTTGTTTCATTTCCAGTGTCATTTCCCTGCAATATGTCTGATGCCACCGGAAGCAATTCTTTTGAAAACAATTTGAAATTAAATACTTCCAGTTACCACTGAAGACTATACTTTGTAATACAGATTGGTAAATAGGAATGCAACCACACTCCCAGCTACTTGATACATATTTTCACAGTGGTACATACAAATTTAGCTGCTTTTCCATGCATTTTTACATTTCTTGTACCCTACGCAGGTATGCATTGATAATAATTGAAATGTTCTTTAAAAGTAATGTGTTTTATTTTCCTCACTGAATTAGTCGACAGCTCAGCTTCAAGATCACCCAGACAAGAGAACATCTATTGCCTTTGAAATCCTGGGCAGTGAGATTAATTACAAGAGAAGTTTGACCATTGTCAAAGACATCTATGTTTTACCATTGAAGGCCGCATTGAAATCCAATAGAGCAATCATCAGTGAACCAAACCTACAAACTATTTTTACTGATATTATGAATGTCCTAGGATTGAGCAGGTAAGATCTCGTGTTTTCTCACTACCAGAGGACACAGGCAGTGTGAGAAAAACAGTGTGACATCACTTTGGCCTCGCTTTCTGTATATCTGTGTTTATGATTTGTGCAACCAAAAGCTGATTTATTCTTCCCTTCAGTACTGCAAAGATGGTATATACCGGTAGCCAGGGCAGATGATAGCACTGCTGTGCCAATTTTTCCCAATTATTGTTCACACTGGCCACAATTTCATTTAAAATAATAAATTTGTTGTGGACTTGGTAAGTCAGATTTGGTTATATTTTTTATTGGTTGGTAGTTAAAATTAGGTAACATCTGGTTTTATATTGGCTGCCATGGAAAACTATGTGATGTTTGGTTAAGTAGTATCAGTAGGAATCCGGTTATATTTAGTTAAGCAGGGTCATTACCAAATTGCCTCATATTTGGTCCCAGTTCACTCAGTAGGTCAGATCAGGTCAGTCAGTCAAATAAGGTCAAAGTGATGAAACTGATTTGAGAAATAAGGATGTAATAAATATTGAAAAGGAGAATTTTTATCAAGTTTGTGATTAAAATTCCATATTTCTAGAAAGCTTGCTATTTTGAATAGTTGAATTGTCTTTAGCCATGAACCTCAAACAGTGTTACAGGTATTTCTTGACAGCTGTAAATATGATATGCTAAAAGTTCTGCATAATTCTTGATACTGTAAAAGGGATTAAGTCCAATGAATTAAAACTCCAGAATACCTGAAAAGATTTTATACTCAAAATGTGTGTTGATCAAAACTCCTGAAAAAATCTGTACACTTTTCTAAAGTTGAATTCCAAAATTAACTCAAGGACATGTATAACATTCTGTAACAAATGATTCTCCATTGTATTCCAGGGATCTTCTTCGGGAGTTACAAGACCGCTTAGAAAACTGGGGCCCTCATCAATGTGTTGGAGACATCTTTGTCAAGATGACTTCTAGACTTAAAATCTACACCAACTTTATCAACAACTATGCTGTATCTTTATCCACCATAGACAAGGTACATAGTATTATATTTCTTTGACTCATTTCAAAGCGAGAATTTTTTATTCCAAAACAGTTAAAGGTATACTGTAACCTGTTCCAATTTTGCCACAGTTACCATGGAAAGAGAAAATCTAACCAATCACAGAGTTTAAGCGGATGGCCGCATTTTGAAAACAGCGCCCTCACATGGGCATTTTGAATACCAAGGAACGCCCCTTTGACCATACATGTATATGGGCATATTTAGATTACAGGTAACTGTATACCTTTAACCTGAAAAGTTCTAAGAAAAGCCTGAGTGATAACAAGTGACAGTTATAATATTTATCAGCATATGACAAGATTAGAAGTGTTTGTATCCACCTACATTGGTTTTACTACATATTGAAATTTATCAGAAGTAAGATTCAGCTTTCTTAAGATAAGCATTCATTTTGCCCTCAGCAAAAATTATTTCACCCATAATATTATTGGCTTCAGTTGATTCAGAAATTGTTTTGTTGTTATTTACCAACAACAGTGCAAGGAACAGCATCCTCTATTCAGAGCATTCTTGCGACGGTACGACAGGAAACCGCAGACCAAGATGCTAACACTGCAGGAGTTGTTCCTACCACCAACACGCCGAATTTCAGAGTACATTGCATTGCTGGCAGGCTTGGATAGGTACACTCCACCAGACCATGCTGATAAACAGGATTTGTCAACAGCAGGCAGTAACTTCAAAGAACTTCAAAATTACATCGATGGTGTAAGTTTTGAAATAATTCAATCTGGGTAATTAGTGAAAGGGTAATGGGTGAAAAATGTATGCTTACTGTACTTGACTTTTACTGAAATTTAGTCTGTGTCTGTGTGTGTGTGTGTGTGTGTGTATATATATATATATATATATATATATTTATACACACACACACACACACACACACACACACACACACACACTCAAGATTTAAACAAAGTTTATGCATATCAGATAGTAATGAAGTTGCTACATTAAAGGAGATATTTAGTTGAAGAAATTCTAATCCTAATTAATCCAATTCTCTCTCTCTCTCTCTCTCTCTCTCTCTCTCTCTCTCTCTCTCTCTCTCTCTCTCTCTCTCTCTCTCTCTCTCTCTCTCTCTCTCTCTCTCTGCAGTGCAAGCTTAGAGCTGAACAAGAAAAGAAACTAATCATGTTACAGACCATGATACTGAATTGTCCGACACTTCTTGAAGCAAACAGATACCTGATAAAACAACAAAATGTAGCTCATCTAGAAACATCAGCTGATAATTTGAAACCAGAATACAGGTAAGTGAGAAGATCACTGCATCAAAAAGTTCATGGCATAGTTTCACATTAAGCAAAGTTATTTTCCAACCGTAAAATAGCTTTGAAAAGTATATTAGACTGAATGGAATTGGATAGCAGTATGTTGTTTTCATTCAAAGAACATTACAGAATAGTATGAATATCTACAGAAAACTTTAAAGTTGAACATTTATAGAAGGGAGCAGAAGAATTTTGTTTGACATCTTTACTTTGATATTTTTCTCTGAAGGAGTCCAATTTGGGGTTAATGTACAGATTATCAGAAGATATAATACTATCAATTATATGATTATGCACATGTCAAACAAATTAACAGATTAGTCTTGCAATGAAACATATTGGAAATTGACCAATTACAGACAGTCTTCGGAAACAGCTGCAGGCCGCCATCAATTTGGCATTGTGAAGCAATAGCTTTTTGACTAATTTCAATAAGCTTTCACCCCATTGGACACTGAAGAAGCCCAAAGTTAACATGCAAAACCATACAAGCGTACAGAAATTTGAGGTTTAAAAGGTCATGAACCTAGTAGAGTAGAAAAAAGATTCTTAGATGGACTTCAGTGTGATTACAAATTTAACATCAGATCAGTTGTATGCAATATAGTCAAGCTAGGCTGATACCAAGGCATTAAACAAGAGTTAAAGTTGCAGACAAGAAAGTTTAAGGAGAAACTTTTACAAAGAGGAGAAGATACTTGAAAGAAAAATATGAAACTGGATAATGAATGCATTCAAAAACCAGAGAATTCTGTAGTCCAGGTATGTTATACTGGAGGATGGTGCATGACATGGTAAAGTTGAATTATAGTGCAATGGTTTTGATAGAGTAAGATACACCACAAAGTTATGTCAATGGAAAAAAAATTTGTATCCTCACAGTAAAATATTTCAAACTTAAAGGGTGTTCTATAAGATTTTTCATTCAATAAAGATGCCTGATAATGTTCATTGGCAATGGTGTTATTTACATTGCAGGATGTATCAACATGTAGAAGATTTTGGTTTGTTTCTCTTCAACGATGCAGTGGTTGTTACAATCAGACAGGTCAAGCATTTCCCGTTTGAGAGATCTAAAGAAGAAAAATACAAATTCTATGCATCAGTTGGGTTGAACAGACTTCAAATCACAGACTTGCCAGACACAAAATGTAAGCTATTCAAGTTTTTAGTCAACTTGATGTCTTGTGTGATTCTATGGACATTCTCTTTGAAATACTATTGTTTTGTCCTTGATAATACCATTTTGTTCATTACAAGTACTGCATTCCTTTTCACTCATTTTCCACTATTCTTTAGCAACCGTCATACCACTTTATACATTCTCTATTCCTGTTTCCATGATTTTTCGATTTTATGTGGCATGATTTTAAATTTCAGAGTAGCATGATAAAATATGTTGCTCAAATATAACTAGCTAAATCAGTATCGTGATGTGTTCAAATACATTTGAATATATATCTAGTACAGTGGTGTGTTCAAATAGATAAGAAGTTATATCTAGTATAGGGGTTTGTTCAAATAGATTTGAATTTATATTAAGTATAATGGTGTATTCAAATAGATTTCAATTTATAACTAGTATCATGGTGTATTCAAATAAATTTGAATCAGTTTCTAGTATGGTGATATGTTAAAATAATTTGTATGTCCAGAAAGTTTATCATCAGTCATCATTCCAAGAAATCATGCCACTCATGATGTGAAGTATTTTAATAATTCTTTTTTTCTCATTTAAGAGATTCATATGTTTTAAAATTTTCTCTTTGCACCCAAAGATATCTAATAATTTTTTCCTTTGAAATTTCTGTTCTTAATTTAACCAGATATCAGACATGGCTTTTCAATGAAGACACCTAAGAGACATTGGATTTGTTCATCAGATAGTTATGAAGACAAACTGAGTTGGATGACAGCTGTAGAAAAAGCTGTGCAAGCAGCCATGATGGTTGAGTAACATTCAGAAAGTAATCAATTTTGATGACGCAGCAAGAACAGAATACGCAAGTGTGTACCGATCCATTTGTTATCAAGTACATCCTTTATCAGAAGATGTACTATACAAATGGAGGAACTATGCTTGGTTAAGAAACAAGTCAAGATCTTTGTAACACTCTCTCTCTGATTTGTCAAAAAATAAGTCAAAAGTCTCTGTTACACTCTTTCCTATTGGTCTTGGAACCAGATGTCTGTTACATTCATTTTGATTGGTCTAGAAACAAATCAAGCTCTCTGTTACACCTATAAACCTTTTTACCTTTGAGGTTAGCACAACCCTATTGTTTTTGTTATGTAAAGATTGGCTGAAACAATAAAAAAGTGAAAGATAGTAGAGACTTGTTAACTGTTTGTGACAGTCCTGGAATCAATACATCCTTACATATAATCAGTAATTCAACTGTAACTTCTAGAGGTTGAGTGTATTGTGATTTGATTTTGATATACATTCACTTTTACACACAGAACACTTTTGATACATTATGAGTCAATGTAATCTTAATGCCTTGTAAGTTGTAAGATACTTTGTGATCAATCATATGTTTTATAAACAATTCAAATTTTTGTTCAGAAAGATGAAATTTGTAACATAATTTGTACCATATCAGTACTTGGATAGTCTAATTCTTTAGATGATTTCAATTCAATCTCTTTTAATATTTACATTCTGAGATGGAATGTCTTTATTATATCCTGTATTCAAAGTACATGTAAATTTTTGAAAAGAACATTTTCGAGTAGTCTAATTAGTGTTTATGTACATTTTCAACACCAATATATTGTTCTGCATTGTTGGTTTGATATTTATGTATTTTTAGTGTTTTATTTTGTCAATTTCATTGACATTGCTGTGTAGGCAATCATGACACTTCATGAATCTTTTTTACCGTTGCTTACCTGTCCATTGCTATTTGCTAATAAGGATACATATCCGTCCAACAGTGCATAGATGAGTACTTTTAAGTAAAAAAATCACTGATCACAAATCAGATGTATGAGGTAAGAAATTGTAATAATTTTACTGTCTAAATGTAAAAGGAAACATGTACAGGTTTTTATGATGGCTGAAAAGTAATAACTGTAAATTTACAGTCACAAAAATAGGATATATTTTGCAAGTCTTTTAAAGGGCAAGTTCACCAAGGATGATTTTTACATATGTGGTAGCTCTGTGGTCATTTACCAAGGAAAAACTATTTTCACCATTTATAACTCGCAAGATTTAAAAAAAACGATAAGATAGTACAGGAGGTTGCCCATGTAATTTGAATCATGGGAAAAAAGCTCCAAGCTTGGAGCTTGCATAATGTGATATGGAAAGGACCATCTCCGGACGGGTATGGCCCCCACATTGTTAACTCACAGTAACAGAGTATTAAACAACAACACAAATCTGACAGTGGACAGTTTATTATAAGTGAATCATCGTACATGCAAGGATACTCAGTATAAACAAAAGTTATGCAAATACGTACAGACTGGTTTAAGCATGGGTGAGTGGACAATGCCATACCCATGGGAAAATGGTCCCTTCCATATCACATTATGCAAGCTCCAAGCTTGGCACTTTTTCCCATGATTCAAATTACATGGGCAACTTCCTGTACTATTTCTATCGGTTTTTGTAAAAAATCTTGCGAGTTATAAATGGTGAAAATAGCTTTTCCGGGGTAAGTGACCACAAAGCTAGCACATATGTAAAAATCATCCTTGGTGAACTTCCCCTTTAAATTAGCCGAGATATATCAGTATTAACGTTCCTTTCTTTATTTCTTTATTTCAGAAATATGTCACATATGATGAATACTAAAAGAATAAATGAATAATGAATTTTGATTTTAAAAACCTACAAATATGTAATTTGTTGTAGTGTACTATAAGAATGAGGCTATAACAAAGATATTTTTGGTTAATTCATGCATTACTTGATAACTCTTGCATCGATCAATTCCTCATCATCGTTGTGTCACTGAGAGCAACTACAGAGATAATATGACTGGGCCACCATTTGATAATTCAACAATTCCATATTTTGTATGGAGTTGAAACGTGATCAAGATCCATTGAAATGATAAACATTTGTCAACAACTTGTCAAAAGTGCAGTTACTTATTCATGAAAAGTCTCAATATTGCTCCACTTTTTAAGAGAGCGTCGTCACCAGAAAACACTTTTTTCATCCTAATATCATGAATCACTCCTGCTTTTATTTAATGTGAACTACTTGCTGTAGTTACAGTTGTGGCATATTGTCAATATGAGCTGATGTCTTTCACGAAAGATTTCATCAGATGCTTTTTGGCCATCATTCAAGAACTTCACAATGAATTGTAGGAAATGTAAATAGATTATGTGAACTTCAGAAATCAAAGAGTCAACACTCTGCGTAATATTCCGTCCTGATATACAACTGCACCAAATTTGATGCAGTCTTTGCAAGCTTTCATTGCATTAACTACCTTTGTTCCATGTTAGTCACTGATCCTTGTTCATAACAAGTCTGTTACCTGTGATAAACATCTATCTCTACAAATAAGTAAGCTAAAAGTTTTTGTAACATCTCTTAAACATGTTATTTTGATACAATGGCTAAAATTTAAAGGGAGGGGGTCATTTTGTCGGTGGTGTGACATTTTCTCTTGCCAGAAATTGATGATGAATGTCAAGCACATGTGAAGCTAAGTCAGCATTTGATGCATGTTAATAGTTCACCAGTTCTGTGGCAACACTCTGCTAAATAAACTGTAGTCGCACCCCATAGTATATGTGAAGCTGCTTGAGCTACAATTTAAAAATTTTGAATATGCACAAGATGTGTTTAGATATGTCATCCATGGCAACATACCCGTTGGATAGGTCCCATACGTGCAGTCACAGACAGGATGACCACATCCCTTTAATCTTACAACTAAGCATGGATTGCCTGAAATTGATAGAAAACTCAATGGAGTTTTGGGGGTTTGTAATGTGATATCCCAATGAGTTTTGTGTTCCAAAGATCAAACAGTCATAACTGCAACTCTCATGGACTAAGCTAGGGAGTTTAGATATGTTTGAAAACTAACAAACTGACCACATGACACCGTGTTTGGGCACATGTGTTGCCTTCAGTTGATTCTCAAATTCAGCACCATCTAAATCAGATTCAGAGCATCTTGGCTGAAAGTTGGAAATGGTCACGAAATTTCAAATTGCTAGGGTCATACCCACACACCATCCTTTCACTCTCAAGTTTGCTGTCGCTGCATGTAATTGCAGGACCTTTTATTATCTAAATAAATGTGTAAAAATTTGAGACAATACGAGTATATCCACCATAATTATTGGGTTGATTTGTTCTTGCTGAAGATATGAGGCCCTTCTTGTTTTATTTTTTTTATGGATAGTTTGAAGGAAAAGCTGTTCTGAATATTTCAATTATTCTTTTTTGCAACTTTGTGATAACAATTATAATAATAATGTGCTTAAATACTTTGAAATACTTTTTTATTCGTTTATCATGTAATAAACATTCATAATAGAATGCTTACATACTTTTAAATACGTTTTTATTTGTTCATTATTTAATAAACATTCATAATAGAATTTAAACCTCATTTCCTTTTTTTATATTTTGAGAAAATGAGCGGTTCCTTTCTTTCTGACCTTGTGAATAATACTGCCACGTACCATATTCTCATTAAATACAATTACCAGACTCAGAATGGCAGTGAAGTAACTAATCTCCACAAAGTTTCCATCGACATTGAATGTGATATTGGGAGCTAAAACTGATTTCTCGCCAACCTTTCAAATCTGAAGCTCAAATTAGTAAAGTTAGGCAAGAGTATTACTTAGGTAATAGACAACTCAAAATCAGGCACTATTTTCTTTACAGACCATCTTCATGAGTAACCAAAGCTCTCCACATGACAGTCAACTCACTCATCCATACAAAGGGCCCGCCCATACTGGTAAAAGATTAGACAAGGAACAAAAACAAAGCGACAAAAGTGAGAATATTCTGCACTGTTCGATTGACATGGGGGGTCACTCAGGCCCATTGAGCGTACAAATACACTGGAGTAACGGAGCTTCGGCATGCAATTCTTCCCATTAATTTGGTGAAGATTTCCGATTGTTTCGTAACTTAACGTCTTCTCTAAAGCATGGATGTAAAAATCTATTTTTTACATCCATGTCTAAAGTAATACCACGTTAAGTTTTTTATTACCCGTGGAGGCTTTTCATCCAAATATTGACCTGCTAAGTTCTTTTATGTCGGAAAAAGGTCAAATATACACTTTATTATAAGCCTGACATGTAAAGAAAGTTTGCTTTTTTGACTTTCGAAAGAACAAAACGGGAAAATTCGGCCATTTGGGGACTGTTCAACCGCTCCGGCGGAGCCTTATATTTTTCCTCGGGTACCCCAAAACGCCCTCACGCGGCCGATTACTCGCCTTTGCTTTCTTGAGAGGGACAAGAGTTTCTGACACTAAACTCCTAACCTCACTTTACACATCCGTAGAAGCATGAAGCGGCTTTGTATCACGTGTCTTTCACATGTTAATCTCAAGTTCAAGAAGAATAACCAAAGTACTCCGCATAACAGAGACATAACTAATCTCCACAAAGTTGACACCGACATTGAATATGATATTGGGAGCTAAACCTGATTTCTCACCAACCTTTCGAATCTGAAGCTCAAGTTAGGCAAGAGTATTGCTCAGGTAATAGACAACTGAAAATCAGGCACTATTTTCTTTACAGACGATTTTCATGGGTAACCAAAGCACTCCTCATGACAGTCAACTCACTCATCTGTACAAAGGATCCACCCATACTGGAAAAAGTTCACACAGGGCACAAAAAAAACAACTAAAGAAATAATTGTCTGCACTTTGTATTGACATGGGATCACTTAGGGCTATTTACCTTAAACGTCCACTAGAGTGAAAGAGTTTACACATGCCATACTTTGCTGTTATTGGTCCTGATTAATTTTGAGAACATTCGAGCCGATGCCCGATTGTTTTCGTCGCTAACTTTCTTTTAAAAAGATTATGACACTTTGTTTTCTGATTGGATTAAAGTTTAATTACGTGAGGAGGTTTTTCATTCAAAAATTGACCTTCTAGGCGGCTTTAAGTTGAGAAAGGGTCAATTATATGCTTGGGTATTAGCTAAATCGGCAAGGCATATTTATTGATTTGAATTTTAAGAGACAAAAGAGCAAAATTCGGGCAACTGGGGAACTTTCTGCCCTCCGGCGGATTTTTCCTTGGATGTGCTCAAGTACGCCCTCATGCGGCTGAGTGCTCGACTCTGCTTCCTTGAGAGGGACAACATTTTGTGACGCTACCACCTCACCTAATTTTACACATCAAGTACAAGAAATATGGATTTTTTTAAGTTTATGAAGAAAAATAATTTAAGAATTAATTTTAAAAAATTTAAGAATTATGAATAAGTGGTTGTTAAACGACCTTTATTGCTATTCTACATCTACTAACAATTTGTTTCGAATAATTTGTTGCTTTCAAATCAGCTGTCAAGCACATCCATGTTTGTATCCCTTTCTGGAAAGCGTGTGAGTTACTGGTTAAGATACTTGATATTGTTTAGCTCAAGTTTTTAGGGATTTTGTAACCAACGTTACCCATATTTACCTGTTAAATGTAAAGACAAATGCACTGCAAGTTCCAAAGTTATTCGCTTTATTACAAAATACAAGAAGTTGACGAAATGAGCCAGTGTAATCAGTAAATATACATTAAATACATTTTCATTACATTAAAATCTAGTTTCCTTCCTGTAAGACCTCCTGTGAATTTAAAACCAAGATTTCACTTCCAATCACCAATTACATTTATCCGTTAAGATTACATATCTGAAATAAAAGTACATGTATTAAGTTCTTCTTTGGTCACAAATAAGAGAAAATACCTTTGAAGACACTCATCTTTATGACAACAGTTATATTTCCCATTTCAAGGGAGAATATTCATGCTTCCCTGAACAAATATGTAGACATAATGTGTATCTACATATATCACTACATGTTAAGGTAGTAAGCGCCTCGAAAGTGAAAGATTTAAGCTTTTGCTCAAACTTTCTTTAAGAAATCTTTCAACCATTCTCTTTTAACATTAGGAATTAAAATCGGGGGTCACCATGCACGTTTTGGTACTAAAGAAAGAAACAACCCAAGATTTACCGACATTTAAAATTCCAAATGTTAACTGTGTTAACTGTACGGCGAAAAAAACAGTTTCGAATTTAGAAAAACTAAGCCGGTGAAAAGTTTTCTTACACCAAGAGCTTAAAATGAACCCCCACAAGAGGTATATCGGAAAAGAATTGTAAAATTTTGAGAATCTGAATATCTGTGCCCGAGGCGCGTTCTACCTTAAGTCAAAATATTGAGACAGAAGTCATATCGATCTTAATATATAAACAAAAGTGTTGAATTCATTTTTTTCAATTAAGAACCATTAAGAACCAGCCTATACAAGAAACAAATACTGCAGAAAATTAATAATTAAAAACTAGTCCATACAATCGTCTGCCAGTGACAACATAACAATAGATATTTGTTAAGATACAATGTCTTTCTAATGTCTTTACTGACTTGATCCTCGTTCAAACGGGCAAAAAACACATCAGTAATGAAAATTCATCTATCTGTGAAGCCTGTTAATGAAACTTGTAAATACAATTGGGTAGTGGATTATAGGAGTACCTTATCATCCAAATTAACGTCTTGCCCGTTAGATGATGGAGAAAATAAAAAATGAAATTAAAGGCAATTTCAAAGAAATAAAATACAGAAATATAACAAACATTGAACTTCAGCTTTTATGTTAATTAAATACTCTTAAAAACCAATTAAATTGTTATGCTTTAAGGACTAACTTCCGGCAAAATAGGATGGCAACAGCAAAATTTTTTGCATAAACACTTTAAAAATTCTAACACTCGCAAGAATATTCTTGTTATTATCTCGCACTTACTTCCATTCAATATGGCAATATGCTATCACACATTTTCCTCCACTCACGTAAAATATTTGTAAAATAAGGCATAAATTCTGTTTATTATACCAGAAATATTTAGTATAAACACAACTATAGATGATCAAATCTAAACCAAAAGCATCACGAGATTTGAAGAACAGAGGACGTCGCCAACAGAAAAAAAAAACGCTAATAGCTTTCTGTACATATAATCTCGCACTTTGATGAACTTCATGAAAGCTTTTCTTTATCGATGAAACCATATGTGAACCACACAAAACAGTTGGCGTATTAGAAGCATTTATATCGACTACAATGAACACGACAAAAATGTGCATACATCTTGAATTAAGAAAGGGCAAATGTAACCTTGAAAGGCAAGATCCGATTTTAAAGTAAGGCTCCGCGATATACCCCTCCAAGTTTTGACTGAAAAATCACATTTCTTCAGTCACACAGACTTAATTTTCGAAAATTCTGCAACACCTTAAGTCTGTATGGTTTCAGTAAATATTTTAAAATACAAATCGTAAACAGAAAACAAACAAGGACTTGTCACATTGAAATTTGAAATAGATAATCATTATTGTTGTTCCAATAAGTGAAATATTGACTGAAACTTGCATGATGATATGCTTTGACGTGCTTTCTGTTACACAATAGGTGAACCATGATAGAATTTGACTTGCTAAGCTGGCATCCTCTTTCATATAACATAAGATGACGAAATAATGTACTTCTAAATAGTGTTTAAATCACAGGTCAATATAAAATATTATTGCCTCAATACATGGGTTCATGTGCCCGAGGGCAGGTACAATTTGCCCGACGGCATGAGGGCAGATTGTCTCCTGCTGCGGGCACATAAATCCATGTATTCAGGCTATAATATTTTATTACATGCCTCTTCACAGTAAACGCTACACGGCATTTAGTTACATGCAGGGCATTTTCAAACAATTTTACCATTATCGACCAGCATCAAACAGATTTTAACGAAAGTCAAAATAGCATGCATGGATATAATATATCTAGCGTTAAGCGTCTACTTTGACGTCGAAAATGTCGAAGGGCTTCACCGGACCAGGTATCTATGGAAACTGGTCAGTACATCGTTCACATGGCCCGATAAACCCCCGGATGTTCCTATTCAAATCAATGCACTGATTTGCACTCACATCGAGCATGTAATAAAACACATAACAGGGTATAAAAATCACTGCTTAAGGTGTTACGTGCCTTAAATTTAAAGATTTAAACTTTTGATGAAGGAAACTTTAAACCGTTCCCTATGGAAATCAAGAATAATGGGAATGAACTTGCATGAGAAACAAATCACTAAATATTTATCAACACTTGAAATTCAAAATGGTCGCCATCCATGTGTTATATCTATGTGGACAAATTTCATATTCGATTTTCACAAAACTGAGCTGCTGAAAATTTCATTACTCCATGAGCTTCAAACTGAGCCTCCACAACGAGTGGACCAAAAATAATTGATAAAGTTTTAGAGTCCGAATATGTATCCCCATGGTGCTACGTAGAATAAAGTTCCTTAAACATAGGGCCACTGTCCCTGAAGCTACTATAGACATGGATACAAAATTGAATATTTCCTGACTTTATGAAATTATCTCACTATGGTCATCCTAGGGACTTGTAAACCAAATATTAAAGGTGTCTGACAAGCGGTTTTGAAAAAATAAGCAACTCAACAGTTGACAGAGCTCTGCTGTGTTATGTAGAGAATAACGTTTTGTGGTGACACATGTATTGATGAAGAAGGTGGATATCTTTGACAGCTCATTACAGGATGGCCTGACCAAAATGGAAAAAACAAATCTGTAAAAATACAGATTTGCATATTTCATCACAATTTTAACAAATCTAAGTTGGGTTATCCCTAGGGACCTGTATACCAAATAACAAAGCTGTCTGACCAGTGGTTATAAAGATGAAGATTTTTTACCAAAAACGCCTTTTTTTGGTGCTCATTTGCATATTTTCAACAACATCAAAAAATTAATAAAAATAGTTTCTCAAAATCATATATTTTATCCACACAACAAATATCAAATCAGTAAGTACTACAGTTCTTAAGATATTCGAGTGGACGGACGCCTCACAAACGTACAAACGTCCATACATACATACATACATACACACACACACACACAACACACACACACACACACACACACACACACACACACACACACACACACACACACACACATACATACATACATACATACATACATACATACATACATACATACATACATACATACATACATACATACATACATACATACAGACTGACGACGGACGCCGGACGGATACCCATCCCAATAGCTTCTATAGACTATAGTATAAAGTTCCTTAAAAATGCTGAACATAACCGTACATTGATGCATGGTCTCTATGCAACGGTGCAGCTTGTGCTTGTTATGAGTTAATTTGTTTGTTTGTGCCCCTCTATCAAAGTTTCTTAAATTTAACAAAAATTTAAGGTAGAATGCAGCTCTGGACAGACATTCAGACTCTAAGACCTTTTCAATAATGTTTTGGTCTACCTCTTGTAGGAGCTCATGTAGTTACACAAGTTTTCAGTGGCTTATTTTTGTGAACATCGAAAACTTATTTTTCCACAAAGAGTTAGCACTGGAATGGCGGCCATTTTGAATTTCAAGATTTGATTTCATGAAGATTTGATTTCGCAAGGGTATAGCTTAAAATTTAAGCAAATGTTTAAATCTTTTAATTTCGAGGCCAACACTACCTCAAGAACAAAACCAGCATGTAAATTAGGTATATGTTAAATCTAGACATGAGGAGACACTGACCAATAGTAATATTTCTCTGAACTATCGGTCTGAATCAGAGCAATTAATGGTTTTTAAGTTCGCTTGAGTGCAATTCATTCATTGTCAAACCTTGAGTGGTCGTGTAAAATTACTTTACACCAAAAGGTTTGGCAAAATCCTATATTTTGATGAAATGCGGACATACGCATCATCATGGCGTTTCCGTCTACTTAGAAAATACTGTGATATGTTCGTCTCCAGCCCCTCTGACATAGATTCTGTCTCGGCTAACTGCAATGTACTCAGGGTGTCTTACCTCACCCTGGAATAGATTACAGATCCAATTCCCATCACTGCTCCACTTTGCAATCCTGTCATTGACAGAATCACAAACATAAACATTATCATCGTCATCGACAGCAATGCTGAATACGTAGAACAGCTTACCATCGCCACGACCGAGCTGACCATATTGGGACAGGTAATTGAACTCAGTATCAAAACACTTGATGCAGTGATTATTACAGTCAGACACTATGATGACATCCCTGCTGTTGACAGCAACAAAGTAGGGGTAGTTAAATTGTGTGTGGCCACGACCTTGACTACCAATCTCTGTGACATATTGACCACCCTTAGTGTACTTGAGTAACCTGTGACCTTTGATATCGGTGACTAAAACAAATCCTTTCAAGAGAGCGATGCAATATGGCTTGGTGTCTGCGGGTAAAGCGAATTTACCGAGCACTGTATTGTTTTGATCACAAACAACAATTTGCAAATTGTTGTCATCAAGCATGAAGAAGTGATCGTCTTGAGAGACTGCTACGGACTGTGGCTTGAATGGCTTAGCAAACTGATCACTAAAACTTCCCAGCAGGCTTTCACATTTGTAGTCTTGGTTCAGTATCTGAACGATGTTGTTGCCCTTGTCACACACAAGAAGTTGATCATCATGGAAGGTTAGACCACATGGATTCCTGAACTTCTGTCCTGTGTTAGGACCTTGACCCTTCAGTGTGAATTTTGACCAGTCGTCTGCAAAGTCAAAGAGATCAAAGGTTAAAATAAGCATATAATCTAGAACAATGTCATGTATTAAACAGGCAGTACGACTCCATCCCAAATTCCTCAAATTTATATTCAAAGTTTACACACCTGGTTTGATTAAATTACTCCCCTCCACAGTGCCGAGGTTCATCTGTAGCAAGTCTTGACTTTCGGTAAAAACCAGATCACTGTCAATGTCACCGTCAGGTACATTGTCCAGATCATCGCATTGCAGTTGTTGATCCATCTTCTTCCGTTCAGTCATGACGTCCGCAGCTCCACCAAAAGTCAAGAGATGGCTGAGATAAGAATGAATACTCTCTGTACTTGCAATTTTGTGTTCCAGAACTTCTATCTCAGCATTAATTTGTTTACACTTTCGTTCATAGATACCATGAACTTCACCAAGCAGTTTCGTTTGTTGATTCTTAATTTCGTCGAATAATGATTGGCACAATGTGTTAATCTGACTTTCTGCAGTGGATCTATTTGCATCCAAGTCTTTACGAATGTTATACGCTTTTTCCTTCCTTAACTTTAGTTCATTAACTTTCTTTGCTATTTCCTCGCTGTTCGCTTCCATTTCCGGCATATACTTTTCCAGTGCCGACTCCATTGAACGCGTTTCATGATCGGTGGTTGGGTGTTCAACCACCATACACTTATGACATATTGGTAATTGACAAGTATCACAGTAAAATTCTAATTTACAACTATGGTGACTGTCGCAGAATCTTGGTTGAGTCATCCTGAAATTTTGAGTCGACATCTTTTCATTGTATTCTTCAATTTCCATTGGTTTGTGATCTTTCAAGACTCTCACCACCCTGTGAGTTTGTATGCAGACAGTGCAGTAAAAATGTCCACCGCAGTCACCACACCAATACTTGGCCTCTTTCTTACACCCTTCGCAGACCATATCGCTTATGCTTTCAGGACTGACGTCGACGTTACCACAGATGACCTCCAAAGGTCATTCAAAAATCGGTTGCTGGTGATAGCTGCTACCCCTCCAGAGGGCAAAGGCCATTGATTCTTGCATGTTGGACATATCAGCTGGTCGTCGTTTGTTTTGACCCATTTTGTGAGACAGTGTTCACAAAATGTGTGATAACAAGGCAGTATTTTAGGTGACTTGAAACGTTCCATACAAATTGCACACATCAATACAATGCCATCAATGTCGGTCAGCAGTTTTTCTCTTGAGTCGACTGATGCAGCCATGGCTGTGCTAGGTAAAGCATAGAAACGTTTTGGGTTAATTATGATACTTTCACTGACAGCTTTTTGCAAACATGTGTGACATATCTGAGCAATGAAACTTTACAAAGTTTACCTGTGATACTGTTCTATAAATGATATTGAAGTATAGCTTTGCCAATACCAGTGAATTTTGTGATGTCATATCCTCAGATTATTACTGATAATATATCCGATTACCCGACATCATGATATGACCCTAGATGTTTTCTACATGTACAAATTCTCAAGCTTTGCCAAAAGTATAAAATAATAGCAATACTCTACCCCAAACTTTGCACTCCATAATGTACTCGGCTTCGCCCCGTCCGTAATGTCGTGCAAAGTTTGCTTTCGCCTAGTATGGGCCGAGAGGGGTATATTATCGCTCAAACATACACGTCTCTCATAATTGGATTGTTCATGGTTAGTGTTTCATCATGGATGTGTTAAGGTCAGTGCGGATCCTTTGTATAAAAAAACTTTTAACATATGTAGTTGTGCTGTATATGAGCTTGAAATGGCCATATTTAGTAAAATATCCATTCAAGGTCAAATAACGATTTACAGCCTAAACAACATCTGATTTCATATTGTGAATCAAATGATGACAGGATCTTACTAAAAGTATAAAATAATTTGAAGCCAGCTTGTTTTAGCATTCTGGTACGTGTAAATGTTAAAATACACCATCGAACATCTTACTGTATAGACAGGGCAGTTACAATTTTTCCAAGCTGCACTAAACATGAGTAGGTCGCTATTGTTGTAAAAATCCAAACAATATACAAGAAAATGTCCAACTTGAAAATCGATACTTTGAAGGACACTATGTATAGCATGCCTTAAATTATGACTAGTTATCCGTTCAAATGATTAGATTTTACGTATTAATATGTACATAAGCAATAATGGAAATGTCTGTAATCCACACTAACTCGATCAAAATGTTACTGTATTTGGTCATGTTTTGGTCATTCATAGATTGGGTATCAGGTGGGACACATTATGGACAGGTTTACGGTAAAAGGTCAACCGTTGTCGGTATATGCTACTGCAGCTAACTTTCCATTGGTACAGTCACTTGAGAAAGCATTGAACAAGTATCAAAATACTGACATTTTTATTGCCTCAGAATGACTTTATTTCACTTCGTATAACTGTTGACTGCTCCATGAATATTAATCATATCAAGTGCAACAAACAGTTTTCATATTAATGTTCAAGCGTATTAGTGTGGCTTGTCCTGTTCAAAGCAACACGTGCATTTTAGTGTCGTTCGCATTAGAGGGAGTATTCCGTTATCATGGCTCGAGATAGGCCGTACAGTTAGAGTGAAAATAACAGGTTCCCAGCATCCTTTGATAGAGTTAGGTAAACCACAATGGCGGGCTCATATTTAAACTTTTGAGCGCCAAAGTCAATTTTTGTCACCACAATAAAATATTCCCCATTCAGCTTTTTCAGATTTTTGCTAAAATTTTGATAAAAAACTGTAGCCCATGAAATATGTTCATTTAGTCCACAAGTATAAAAAAATCGCAGAAAAGTTCATAATAATTGGGAAAATGTTACACTAAAATTTTAGTGAGAAAAACTACAGCACTCAAACGGTTAAACTTAGACCGTACTTATGTTTGAAAGTTCATTTCGTGCTGTTCGATATCTATACTATTGTTGTCTAGCTTATAGTAGGCGATATTAAATACATATTTCCATTAGATATTGGAACACTTAATCAAACATTAAATATATTTGTTCCAAGACGAATTCCTGAATTATAGTTTAAATGGTGACTCTCCAATCAATTCGCAAAATTTGCGAGCAGACATACTTACAAATCCTCTTGTAGTCTTTCGATTAATGAAACATCTCCAGTGCAACTTTGGCTGAGTTGGATTTTGCGGAGTTAGAATTTGATTGGATTTTGTTAGGTCCCGACTCGGCTTTTCGCCTAGTTACTTTTGGGACGAGTTAATCGTTAACAAGATCTTGATTTCTATGACCTTTGTTTGTCCCCTGTAGATCACCGCCTCTAGTTACAACCCCTTTTGAAATGATATTCTCCTATTTAAACCTTGATATTTTGAAATCGTATTTTTTTCTGATTAGTAATTTTTCTGAAAAATGTTGTAGCATAATCTAACAATTTTAATATGTGCATTCTCATGGTAACGTAAATGTACCACGTATTTAATACAGCTGTTAACAATATCCATTTTACATTAAAGTTGTAGATATAATTTCTGGTTTATGGCTACCGTGAATAACAAATTATGAACACATGAACAGCACCATAATGCGCATGGAAAATTTAATAATTACATTTGAATAAGGTGACAAATGTATTTTTAGAGTGCACTGGCTTATCAGTCGTTAAAGTTCATTCTTGTGATAACATTCCTGACCGCGTCTACTATCTCCCGCGTACATATAAAACCTCACAATTCTTATTTGAGTGTACCTGTCAAAACCACCACACACATGCTGATATTTTCGGGGACCAGAAATATTTCTCCAGCACCCGAAACAACATTTTCGCATGTTGTAAGCTGAGATATAATTTCTTTCCCCATGGCGACTGAAATATGTATAGTTTACTGTCTATTGTTTACTCATTATTTCTTTGACATGAAGTAGTTTTAATGATATTGGTAAATTTATAGTCTTTAGAATATTGTCCTTGTACCAATAATGTATCAACCGTCTTAGAAACCTGATTAATAATTGCTTTAAGGGAAACTGCAGTGTAACATGGTGTAATAATTATAAATTCAAAATTCAGAAAATGTATAGAGCATAGACAACCACATACCTACGATAGCGACGCTGTCAGTCGCTACTTCGGTAGATTGAAACGGTAATTTTCTTGATGCAAGATCACGCTGTAGATCCGCGACATATGCTGGTCAGTGTCTGTAATCGTTGCACGTGTTGGCTGAATCGTTACACCCTCTAATTCTACTTGTTCATTATTAACGTCAGTGCACACATGTACCGATCATTGACTAGTGCCAATCCATTAACTACGTGATAAAAGTAGTTTTAGGCGGGGTCAAAGTTCACAACAGGGGAAACAGCTGTCTTGATGAGTATTGGATCATGAAGCAAGCAAAGCATGGTTTGTAACGCAAGTTACCTTTAACAACAGGTTTATATATTTTTTTCATAATTTGCAAGATAAGTAAATTTTCCTTGCAAACTGACCCGATAACTCACATTGTTTGTGTCAACTTTCTCCTGGAACCCCAAGAAAATAATGGAATGGCTAAATATAGGCTACATAAGATCACGTTGTCCACGCATCTTATTTCTTGTAAGTATTAATTGCAATGTTTGCATTTATTAAACAATGATTTCGTTCTTAGCAAGGGAAGTTGGAACCGACTTATTCCGTAATAAGAACAAAAGAGTAAAATCTCAATTTGAGAGATAACAATGTTATGATTGTGTGAATTTCGGAAATAATCTCTTCTTTTCTCGATTCCGGAATTTCTGTATATAAATGCAAGGCCATAATTGACAATGTCACTTTCATTACAAGTAAGACTACAAATATGTACCTTAATAAAAAGGTTATCATATTTCCCTGAAACCATTACCATCCTTTCTTTCTCAGATTTGCTGCCGCAGCATGTAATTATAGGATCATGTATTAACTGTTAGCTTTAAATAAAATGTTTGAACATTTGACAAAGAGAAAATATGAGCATATCTGTTACAATTATTAGGCTAACTTGATCTTGCTGAAAGTATGAGACCCTTCTTGTTTTATTTTTATGCAAAGTTGGAATGAAAAGCTATTTTGAATGAATCAACTATTCTGTCTTTGCAATGTTATGATAATAATAATGTACTTAAATACCTTTAAATACTTTTTTATTTGTTCCTAATGGAACGTAAAGAGTTGTAACAGAATTTCAAATTTATTTACTTTTCAGTTGTGTATGTCTGGAGAAAATGCATGTTTCTTTTCTTTCTTATCCTGTGAATTATACTGTCATGGATCTTTCCAAGCAAATCAATAACCAGACTCAAATGATGTTCCAATTGCCAAAACTCAAACGTGAAGGAACTGCCACTTGTACACTGGAGCACGGATGCTCCACAACCATGTTAGATGTTACAGTACATGACACTTACAGCGGGGTCTTCAGTAAATTCTAGAAAGGGCTGTGCAAGTCTGTAAAAGCATGGGCCACAATAGTGAAAATCCTTGACAAATAAAATTTTATTACATGGTCATAATTGGCTGAAATTTCGTCAACTTGTTCATTTTGTAAGACTTCAACAGATAGCCCATAAGAAATGCTGACAGACGTGGTCACGTGACTAAAATTGCCATTTTCCCGCCAAAATTCATACATTTAAAAAAGGTAATATATCATCTGCTGAACTCAACATTTTTGTGTTTCCCTACATATTCTGAAAGAGTAATTATCCCTCTACATATCAGACAACATACCTTAGATAAAATAGTGTGACATATGTAATAAATATTTTAAAAATTCTGTGAAAAATAAAAAACTGATGGATCTTTTTAGGTTTTTGAAGAAAAAAAAAATTTTCGTAATAATGTTGGCGTCCTTTCCTGGAAAGCGTGTGAATTATTGGTTAAGGTAATTGATGTCGTTTAGCTCAAGGTTTTAGGGAACATTACCCATGTTCACCTTTTAAAATGTAAAGGCAAAACGCACTGCAAGTTCCAAAATTATTCGCTTTATTACAAAATACAATTGAAGTTGATGAAGCAAGCCATTGCAATCAGTAAACATTCATAAAATACATTTTCCCAACATTAAGAACAAGTTTCCTTCCTGTAAGACCTCCTGTGAATTTAAAACCAAGATTTCACTGCCAAACACTAATAACGTTTATCCGTTAAGATTACATATCAGAAGTAAAAGTACATGTATTAAGATCGTCTTTGCTCATGTCACAACAAATACGAGGACATACCTATGCAACAGTTGTTCATGCTTTCCTGAACTAAAATGTTTACTTCGTGTGTATCTACATATAACGTTCAATGTCAAAGTCAAAATATGGACACAGAAGTTGCATTGATCTTAAAAATTATTGAATACATTAATTTCAATTAAGCAGCAGGTTCACACCTGAAAAAAACACTGCAGAAAATTTGTACTAAAAAAAACAAATCCGAACAATTGTCTGACAGTGACAACATCAGAATGTATGTCTGTTAAGGTGAGAGGTCTTTCCAATGTCTTCACTGATTTGATTCTCACCCCAAAAGGCAAAAAATCAACAGTAATGAAAATACTTATATCTGTGAATTCTGTTTATCACTGTTTTTAAACACAATTGAGTAGTGACTGTTATTAAAATGACATCCATTTTGATTCTGGACCTCACAGTTATTTGCTTAAGTAAGCATGTGCACATCGACTATTGTTTTGGTCGAACTACTAGTATGACAAAAAATGACCAACAATGAATGAAAATGTTCTTTTAAATGGTACAAGACATGTATCGCCACAAAGTGAACAATTCCAGCTTAAGTTAAGCTAAACTCAAGGAACACAAATGCAAAACGTCTAAGTGACCAAATGTGTTGTTTTGAAGAAAAGTTGAAAATTTTATTTTTAATCAAACATCTTGCGAAGTGATTTTGAAACGATTCAATAAGAGAAGGAACAAATCGTCTACTTTCCCTTGTAACCATCAAACCCAGTTTAAGGAAAAGTTATTGGGTACAGCATATATGCATACAGCATATGGCATACAACAGCCATTGCAAAACAAAACGAAACGAAACGAACAAAAACAAGCAAAAGGAATTCATAAATTCATTCAAGTAGGACTGACTGTGCTGGCTTCTTCATCATTTATGCATTTGCAAAAATCTACAAACAAGGGCTTCTATCACACAATTTCGTCACAGCGCCCATCAGGTACCAAACAATGGAAGATATCCTACATTGGTACTTGCTAAACGTTTTATTAGTGCTGCTTGAACAATGACATATTTACAAAATACTTTATATACGCAAATGTATCGTATTCCTTAGAAAGAAAACAAATTTTGTGCTTCGATGATAAAAAACACAATATTATCAAAGGCATGTATTCCAATAATGATTTCTTTAAACGTTTTATATTGCTGCTTTGGAAAAAAATAACATCACATAACATCACATTGAAGTATTAACTTCAATGTCTTAAATTGGATTGTCTTTGCAATTTTCCATTCACAGATACTTTACTGTATTACCTAATATGCTAGATCCGCATTCAGTAATAAAGATTCTATTCCATTCTATTCCAATTTTATTCTCTATAATTCAAACATAACGGAGAAATTAAATCTATGACGAGGGAAATATTTACTCCACAGGTAAAAATGAACATTTTACAGTATTTACAGGTCTTTATTTTGCATACTGCTGGTCTAGTGGAGTTGTGATTGGTTGGTCCCTTTGTCAAAGTTCCGAAGTTATCTGAGTGAACATTAAAATTACCGTTTACACTAGGCATTAGACGAGACCGACATAATATTAGTTTGCAAAACCCATGATACTAAATTTGAGAAATTGCCTGTTAAGGTGCAAGCCTGAATAGCGCCCCAGTGATAATCTGAAATTACTTAACGCCTCAAGTTTTGACAAAATCCAATATTTTAATGAAATGTAGACATACAAGTCATCTTGGTGTTTAGTCTGAAAGATTCCGTCGCGTGCGGGCGCTCCGGCGCACTGCGACCTACGACCCTTTACCAAGTGGTAAAGGGTCGTAGGTCGCAGTGCGCCGGAGCGCCCGCACGCGACGGAATCTTTCAGTCATCTTCATGTTTAGTCTATCGAGAAAATACTGTGATATCTTCATCTGAATCCCCTCTCACACAAATTCTGTCTCGACTAACTGCAATATACCAGGGGTGGTCCACGTCATCCTGAAACATATTACAGATCCACCTTCCATGAAAACTCCGATTTCCATCACAACTCCACTTTACGATCCTACCATTACCGTAATCACAAGCATATACCATATCATCGCCATCAAAGGCGATGCTGCCTATCCAATCCAGCTGACCATTCCCATCACCGAACTGACCGTACTTACACAAGTAATTGAACTCAATATCAAAACACTTGATGCAATTATTGAAACAGTCAGACACCATGATGACATCGCTACTGTTGACAGCAACAAAATAGGGATAGTTGAATTTTGTTTGGCCACGACCGTGACCACCGACCTCCGAAACAAATTTACCTCTCTTGGTGTACTTTAGTAACTTGTGACGTTTAATATCAGTGACCAAAACAAATCCTTTCAAAAGAGCTATGCAATAAGGTTGTGTGTCTTCAGGTAAAGTAATTATTCTGATAATTGTATTATTTAGATCACAAACTACAATTTGCAAATTGCTGACATCAAGTATGAAGCACTTCTTGTCCTGAGAGACCACTACGGACTGTGGATGGAATGGTTTTGGAAACTGACCACTGAAAGTTCCAAGCACCTTTTCACATGTGTAGTCTTGGTTCAGTATCTGAACAATGTTGTTGCCCTTGTCACACACAAGAAGTTTATCATCGTGGAAGATTAAACCACTTGGATTATTGAATTTCTGACCTTTATTTGGACTTTGGCCCTTAAGGGTAGATTTTGACCAGTCGCCTGCAAAGTAAAGAGGTAAACTGTTAACTGTCGCACAACGATAAGCTGTGTTTGCTCATAGAGCTGTAGAAATTGAGAATAGATATCGCAAGGTGCTTTAAAACGACGATTCAACAGTGGAATTTTAAACTTTCCCCTGTTTTTGTTATATGAATATACCTTATCCTTTTTAGCATGGTGACAATAAAACTTTGCATGCTTCGTAAACTAACTTTTTTCAAAGTATTGCAGCGACAGTCGACTAGTCCTCAATCCTGAGTAAGTCGACAATAATGGGGTTGACATTTTATAAAATGAAACTTCAATTCCCAGAAATTTTGGGTGTAATTGTTGCAAATGTGAAAATAAATACATTGTTCATATTTTTTCATTTAAAGTAAGAAAATTTACTGTTTAAAGTATCACTTTTGTGTTAATGTACGATAAGAATGTGAAAATACAGTAGTAGATCACATATTGCACACTTTTATTTTTAGTAAGGGAAGTGAAGAAATCGACATTTCAAAACTTTCAACAAAAATTGTCTATAAATTGTTGTTAGAAGACTTCTTAACGAATACAAATGCAATTCAAATGTGGAACAGAGAGTGTAAATGTATATTTAATGAAAGAAATGTATGGCTATTAGCGAAAAAGTCACACCAGAGACAAAGTTACATAGCTTTCACTGGAAATTTACCATACGACGAGTACCAACAAATCTCAGATTATTTCAATGGAAAAAAATTGAAGCTCCACTGTGCACGCATTGTCGTGAAGTAGATACACTAAGACACAGATTTTGGGATTGTATTGTGGCCAGAAATATTTGGGAGATGACAGAAAATATAGTAAGTGATATTGTAGAAAGTAAGGTTACTCTGAAGTTTGAAACTGTTATAGGAGGAATAACTTTGAAAACAAAGAAATTGAAAAAATTGTAAATCTTATTATTTTGGTGGCAAAATGGTCTATTTATAAGTATCATGTCAGTAATATTCACAGAACCTTTTCTTCAATAATGATGTTAAGAAATGAGCTGTATCTGAGAGCGCAAGCTCAAAAAATTGATATTCTACTTAGTATTTTTCAAAGAATGTAATTTGTCATTATGAAATGTCAAGACTTATGAAAGACGAAATAAATATACATTTAAATAAAAAAAAAAAAAGATGAAAATATCATTCATTGCATGAACTTGATATGAAAGGCATGTTGTAATGATTATTACTCAATTTCGTGAAAAACTGAATTTTAAATTGTCGTTTTGTAAGCTACGTGACTAAATCATTTCTCTTTAATGTTTGATTAATGTCGTATGTTGTTATTCGAAAACCTTTAACTTTATAATGGCACAACTTTCGAGTTTTACTGATCGCAAAACATATGAAAGCCCGTGCAGTGCAAGTATGAGCATAAATCTCCATTTGGAGAGCATTGATGTCATCTATTCACGTTAATCCCCATATTCGGATAGCAATATGGCGACTTTGTGACATGGAAAATAAAATATTGTAGTATACTAATACATCAGAAAGCCGCTTGTGCGAGTTACTAAAGCAGGATTGTCTCTTACTATCTGTTTTAGCTACACCGTTGTTTGACAAACACCCAATCAGTCCGTTTAAGTTGTTATGTGTACTATAAATCTTATTAGGATAACATTATACATGTAGTTCGGATCGTCTACACTGAAGAATGGTACACATGGAATACTTACCTGGTAAATTTATTTGCCTGACTTTTCTTGTTGGCTTGCGATATTTTTGCATTGACTTTGCTGGAATCTTAGGCTGTGTGTGTTCCCTTTCACCAACATCTCTTCCTTGCATCACTTCAAGAGGAATCTTACCAGATTGCTTAGTGACACCTTCTCTGTTCCTCTGCACCTCAACTTGTCTGTGAGAGATTTTCTTCTGCCTGTACTCGTCTTTACGCAGTATTTCAGATCGTATTGTTTTACCTGAAGATAACATTATGAATTTAATTAATTTAGTCTAGCAATAGGTTAAGTTTTAGAACTGCTTTTTGAAGAACCATGCACATATCAAATCTTCTCATGGTCACATTGCAAGTAGTCATGTAACCACCTCATCACCTTAGTATATCGTGTAGTCATTTATTAATGCAAGAGCCTGAATTCGTCAGTACAAAGTTCTCGCACGGGGGCTTACATCAAGCGTATTGAAAGTTTTCATGAAGTCAGTGTGTGAAATTATCCAATCATCGGTCTGCTGCATGTTGTCACTGGATCATTGTATAATGATGATATCAGTATGTCATAATAAATTTAAGCATAGAAAATGCCATTTTATAATTGAATCATATCATTCCGGCACTACAGTATTGCATACACGCGAACTGCTGTATTGCATAGACCAGTTACATTATTGCATACGCGGATTTTGGCAGGCATTCTACGCCATACAGCGTGACTATGCCGCATTTTTGTTTTCAAAATAAGCATACCCGATTTGATCAACTTACTTCCTTCCACAATGCCGAGGTTAATCTGTAAGCAGTCTTGATTTGCAGTAAAAAACAGTTGATTGTCAATGTCACAACGAGGTACATTAGTTACATCATTGTAGTGCCGTTGCTGATCCATCTCCTTCAGTGCTGTTATGATGTCCACAGCTCCGCCAAAAGTCAAAAGATGGTTTAAATATGAATGGATACTTTCTGTACTGGCAACATTTTGTTCGAGAAGTTCCATCGCTGCATTAGTTTCTTTACGCTTTGCTGTGTAGAGATCTTCTACTTCACCCAACAGTTTCAATCGTTGTTTCGTAATTTCATCAAATAACGACTGACACAATGAGTTAATTAGTAGTTCTGCCATAGATTTGTTTTCCTCCAAGTCGACTTGAAAATCGTATAGTCTGTCCATCCTCAGCTTTAGCTCATCAACTTTCTGGGAAATCTTCAATGAATGCGCTTTCATTTCGGGCATATACTTCTCCAGTGCTAGCTCAAGTGATATTATATTATGATTTGCTTTGGGGTGGTAATCTGCTATACACTTATGACATATTGGCACTTGACAAGTATCACAGTAGAATTCTAATTTACTACTGCGATGACTGTCACAGAATCTTGGTTGAGTCATCCTGAAATTTTGAGTCGACATCTTTTCATTGTATTCTGCAATTTCCATTGGTTTGTGATCTTTCAAGACTCTCACCACCCTGTGAGTTTGTATGCAGACAGTGCAGTAAAAATGTCCACCGCAGTCACCACACCAATACTTGGCCTCTTTCTTACACCCTTCGCAGACCGTATCGCTTATGCTTTCAGGACTGACCTCAACGTTACCACAAATGACCTCCAAAAGGTCATTGAAAAATCGGTTGCTGGTGACAGCTGCTACCCCTCCAGAGGGCAAAGGCCATTGATTCTTACATGTTGGACATATCAGCTGACCGTTGTTTGTCTTGACCCATTTTGTGAGACAGTGTTCACAAAATGTGTGATAACAAGGCAGTATTTTTGGTGACTTGAAACGTTCCATACAAATTGCACACATCAATACCATGCCATCAATGTCGGCCAGCAGTTTTTCTCTTGAGTCGAATGATGCAGCCATGGCTGTGTTAAGTAAAGAATAGAAAGTTTGTGGGTTAATTATGATACTTTCATAATTTTTGAGAGTGGGGATTTGGCCGAGCGGTTCTGTCTCTTGCCTATCCGCTAGGCGACTGGATGCCGTATGTTGTGAGTTCGAACCCGATTGGAAACAAGCCGTACACTTAGTGTGACAGTTTTCGGACGACCTCAGTTTCCGAACATTTAATGACATGCCTTTCGTTGTACTCACTTCGCTCCGTACTGATAGCGTTTTACAAGTCATATGACCAGCTCTTGTTGTGCTATATATGAGCTGGGTCATAGTTGGTAATATATCCATTCAACGTCAAATAATGATTTACTGCCTGTAATATGGTGTAATAATTATAAATTCCGCGTTCAAAAATGTACAAAGCATAGACAACCACATACCTGCGATAGTGACGGTGTCAGTTGCTACTTTGCCAGATTGAAATTGTAACTTTCTGAATGCAAGATCGTTCTGTAGATCTGTGAGATATGTTCGTAAGTGTTTGTGATCGTTGCAGGTGGTGGCTGAACCGTTACTTCCTCTAACGCTACTTGTTAATTATTAACGTCAGTGTACACAAGTACCTGTCATTGAGTAGTGCCAATCCATTAACTACGTGACAAAAATAGTTTTTAGGTAGAATCAAAGTTCATAACGGGGTCATGGCTGTCTTTGTAAGTATTACATCATGAAGAAAGCATGGTTAGAACATTTACGTAAGTTACCTTATCAACAGGTTTATAATTTTTTTACAGTATTTGCACGATAAATAAATTTTCCTTCCAATTTGACTGGATAATTCACATTATTTTGTCAGTATTCTGTCGGAACTCCAACGAAATAATGAAATGGCTAAACAATAGGAAGTTTGAACCGACTTGTACCGTAATAAGGTTGGAGAGCACAGATGATTGAAACCTCAATTTGAGCGATAACATATTTAAGAGCTTGCCTGCTTAAAATTTTAAATGGTCATGAAATTTCATAAATTCCATGATTGACAATTGACATTAGATTACTCTCACTTATTGGTCTACAAACAAAATGTCTTTTGCGTTCTTTTTGCATGGCCTAGAAACAAGTCAAGGTCTCCGTTACACCTATGGACCTTTTCATCTGTGAGGTTAGTACAATCCTATCGTTTTTGTAATGTGAAGGTTTGCCTTGTAGACGATAAGCTAACTGTGAAAGTGGGTTAAGACTCGTTAAGTCTTTGCCCTACATCGATATTTTCACACTTATAATCAATAATTAAATTGTGAGTTCCGGAGGTTGAGTGTCTTTTGATTAATTCAAATGAATATTATAAGGTTATTCACAAAATACCGGGATTTATGTCCGAGTACATTGTGCAGCGAAGGTATTGTCCGAGACGCGTAGCGTCGAGGACAATAACGAAGCGTACGATGTACGGGAACATAAATTCCGGTATTTTGTGAGTAACCTTATCATTATACACCTTTTCAGTTCAATTTTACGAGGAAAAGTCAAAGTTAAAGCGATTTTTGGATGCCGGTCGAGCACTGCACTGAGCGATCGCGAGCAGACTTTGAAGCGTTCAGTGCGTCCGCTAAGCGCACAGAACGGAATTTCAACCCGCGCAGCGCAGTGCAGTGCACCTGTGCACGAGGTAGAAATTGTAGGTCAGCAGCATAATTTCACTCAAATTCACAGGTTTTTGATTGACCACTATTAACTTCGTGAAGTACTGAATGTTTAGAAGTATATTTTTTTGTTAAATATTTTAAATTTTCTCTGCTCTTTCACCGCGTTGATGTAAAGGTGTTTTGAGGTCAAAGGTCAAACAGCGTACAATAACACATTAAAGGTATACTGTCACCTATTCAAATTTTGCCCAAGTTACCGTGGAAAGATAAAATCTAACCAATCACAGATTTTAAGCGGGTGGCCGCTTTTTAAAATCAGCGCCCTCACATAGGCATTTTGAATACCAAGGAACGCCCCTTTGACCATATATAGGCATATTAAAATTACGGTGACTGTATACCTTTAAAGGTATACTGTCACCTGTTCCAATTTTGCCACAGTTACCATGGAAAGAGAAAATCTAACCAATCACAGATTTTAAGCGGGTGGCCGCTTTTTAAAAACTGCGCCCTCACATGGGCATTTTGAATACCAAGGAACGTCCCTTTGACTATATATGGGCATATTTAGATTACAGGTGACTGTATTACCTTTAAGTTATTGTACTCCGCGTCAAAGTTATTGGACTCCGCGTCCTCTGATACCGAGAGTTATTGTACGACGTAACTCCACAGGTTACAGACGCAGGTATATAATAATCACTTTTACACAGAATGATTTGACTGAATGAATTTTTATGATTTATAAGATACTCAGGCCCAACTGTCCAGTTAATAATAATAATAATAATTTATTTCACCATAAGAAATGTTTTACATTTCATGAATATGACTGTATGTACAATTGGTGGGGACCATGAAATATAGTTCAGCAGAACTAATCTTCCTTCATGGCCCCAACAAAATATATGAAATAAATAATTTTATATAATGAAGGTATTTAGAGTTGCAAAAATATTATACATGTAGAACAAAATAGGTGCATACTCTGATACTGAATAAATTAAGAAATAACTTCAAAAAAATCGAAATTGGTGGGGGAAACAGAGCAATCACAATTTAGGAAAAGGGATGAAATCAGAAATAAAAAAGAAACAGTACAACAACATTTATAACTGAAAATACTTATTGAAAAGAAATGAAGTCTGACAAATTACGAAGGAAGAAAAACTAAATCAATCAACCATAGAATAGAGGAGGTTTTGTTTCAACTCCTTTTTAATTTTTGTCTTGATGTTGTCTGTTTAATTGAGGAGGGAAGTGAGTTCCAATGTTTTGCAGCAGCGAACGTAATTTGATTTTGTGTGAGTGTGAGATTATGTTTTGGGATACAAACATTTCCAGCAAGGATTTGACGAGTAGAATAATCATGCACAAGTGGTCGAAAAAATTTAGTGATGTCATGGGAATAACGATTATGTTTTAGGTCAAAGACGAAAGTACAAGTTAAAAATTTACAGAGATTGCTTATGTCAAGAATTTTTTGTTGATGGAAAAGTGGATTAGAGTGGGCACAGAAATTGGAGAAGGTAATAAGGCGAACAATTCTCTTTTGTAACCTATGAATAGGTTCAAGGTGAGAAGAGTAGGTTTTGCCCCAGATCTCTATACAGTAGCTAAGATGAGGTAGAATTAAGGTATTATAGAGAAGAATTAGTGTGGATCCAGGGACATAATGACGAATGCGAGATAATATTCCAATTTTAGGTGTGATAATTTTTATAACATTGTTAATATGGGATTTCCAAGAGAGATTAGAGTCAATTAGTATTCCAAGATACCTTGCACATGTCACGCCTTTATCCTAGTGTTATCAATTGACAGATGTCCATCTATAGTAACTCTCCTCTGAGGTGTTTTAATTATCATGTAGTTTGTCTTGTCGACATTAATGGTAAGTTTATTACTCTTGCACCAATCATTGACCAGGTTTAATTCAGCATTAATGGAGTTGAGATTAGTATATTGTGATTTAGTGAATTTGAATTAGTTAGTATCATCAGCAAACAGTCTACAGTTGAAGAAGTTAGTTGATTTGTCAATGTCATTAATGTAGATCAGAAAAAGAGTTGGGCCAAGTTTTTTAAACAATGAAACTTTTTTGTTCAAAAAGATGACATTTTGAAGATAATTTCTATCGAGTCAGCACTTTGATAATCTAACTCTTTAGACGATTTCAATTCAATCTCATAATATCTACAATCTTAGATAAATTGCCTTTATCATAAATGATACACTCCACTTCATGAATCATTTTTGAACTGTTGTTTATGTGTCCACTGTTATAATTATTATTATTTAAATGTTATAGAAGTCCGTTCAGCAATGCACATACATGTAATAAAAATAGATGAGTATTTTCCAGTCAAAAACTCACAATCACAAATCAGATGTATGTGGTAAGAAGTAATAATTTTACTGCCTCTACCTACATGTAAAAATGTACAGGGTTCTGTTCTATAATAGCTGAAAGAGAATAACTGTAATTTTACATTCGCAAGGCAACATAATTTAAAATAAGGAAGTATTTGGAAATGTCTTGGTAATCTGTGATATATCAGTATTAACGTTTACTTTTTATTCAGAAATATGTAATATTTGATGAACGTTAAAACAACCAAATGTATCTTGTTTTAACGCATTCATAACTAAAATAAAAATAACCACAAATATACATAATTGACATGGTGAATTGTCAAACAATTGTCAACGATTTATGAAAAGCACCTACTAAAGAAAACAGGACATCATTTTTTCCCCATTTTAAAAGAACCTCTACTGAAGATAACTTATTTCAACTTGATGTCAAGAAGCCCTGTAGCTGTTCATATTGACAGTGTTCGAAATTCGTGGAAAATATCAACCAGTCACCACGACTGGTAACTTCAAAAAGTTGCCTGTCCTGCCAAAAACTTACCAGTCCTGATACTGCGATTAATTTTATGTGCCTAAGTATTTTTGTTATGCGCTGTTGAGTAGGATGAATTTACGGGAAAGAAAACTTTCTTGCCGTAAAATTTGTATGGGAGCCCGGAGAAAAAATAGCAGACATAGTTTTAAAGAAGACTCCCCACGCTAAAGTCAACCTGTCCGCCGGACTGGTAACTTTTTTATTTTAGCAGTCCGGCAGAAAAACAACCAGTCTCGGACTGCCGGACAGGTGTTATTTCGAACACTGATATTGAATACGAACTACTTGCTGTTTTTGCACTTGTTTCATATTGCCACGAAATCAAGAGCTTGTGTTTTTCATTTTAGATTTTCTTCAGGTTTTATGCTGCTAGTTTGAATCCATGAATTAATATGATGCAAAGTAAAATATAACGACAAGGGTATACACTACAGATGGGAAATGATCGTGAAATTTCAGATACTGAGGGTTATACTAGAAACAATTTCACGATGTCACTGACAATCACCAATTGAGTATTATATCAAAACTACATATCACATGCAAAAATAGTCCATGCTTCTTTGTTCATAATACAACAAATTTAGGGACATACAAGTATACAACAAGGACATACAAGTGAAGTTATATACCTAATACTTAAAGATATATATTTAAGAGTAAACATTCATACTGTCTTAAACAAATTTGTTCGTTCATATATCTACATATATTATTACATATAAAAGTCAAAATATGTACACCGAAGTTGAATATCAATATATGTGAAAAATCATTATAATTGCTAGGCTCTAGGCTCATATCAGCACAATAGGCGACAATTAATGGTTAAAAACCAGGTCAAATAGTCGCCAGTTACTAGTGACAACACAAAAATGGATATCTGTTGAGATAAAACACCTTTTGAGTGCTATGATGATTTGAATCGTTACTTCATCAGTTCTAAATATTCTGATATATCTAAATTCTCTTCATAAGTATGGTAAAGACACTTATTGGTAAGTTTAGCAAAGTACGATGCGGAATATAACAAACTCCAAACTTTATCTTCTATATAAATTAAAAAGTCTTCAAAACCAATTGGTGCATGCGGTTTTTGGACATTGTTGTATGAACTTCTGGTGAAATAAGATGGCAAACGCATATATTTGTGCAAAGACAGTTAAAAAAGTAACCCCGACCTGATGATTTTGATCCATTTTTGCTATTGCATTTATTAGATAAGAAAATGAGGCATTTACTTCTTTTAAATTTGACCTCTTACCATCCTATATTCATGAAGTAAGACAAAACTCATCTATGAACTGGAAGAAATCAACGAAAGCAACTACAAGAATCAGACTACAGGGGGCGTCATTCTTCAAAGGTAAGCCCTTTCAGTATAATGTGAATAAATTTACTTTTCCTTTAACAAAAATCAGTATAATGGATTGTGTACTATGATGAAGGCTGTTAAGATTTCGATATTTTTGAAAATGCATCCTCAAATGAACTGTGCGATACAATAAAAGTAATTGAATCTCTTGCATAAACAGGTTATTTGTAAACATTAGCAAGGACGGGTTTTCAGCTTCGGACCCTAAATTGTGCTTACATGTAAAACTTCAAACAAGTGACATATGAAGCTGAACAGGACAAGTCAGATATCAAAGTAAGGCTCAGGGATATTTTGTTGCCGTATCGATGACTAAAATATTTCTTGCGCCATTTAGTTCAAACTCTCAAGTTAAACTTGGAACATTAATTCACACTTTTTGACAAAAAGCCGGTCTTTTGGTGAAATGTAGACATACATATCACTTGAAATTTTTATTTAGTAAATACTGTGATGTGTTTGTCTCTAACACCTCTAACACAGATTCTATCTCGGCTGACAACAATGTACCAGGGTACACTCACTTCACCTTTGAATAGATTGCAGATCCACTTTCCATCACTACTCCACTTTACAATCCTATTATTGACTTCATCACAAGCATAAACATTGTCATCGCTGTCAAAAGCAATGCTGTATACATAGTACAGTTGGCCATTGCCTTGACCGACCTTACCGTATTGATACAAGTAATTGAGCTCAATATCAAAACACTTGATGCAGTGATTTGCGCAGTCAGACACCATAATGACACCCCTACTGTTGACAGCGACAAAGTAGGGACGTTTGAACTGTGTTCGACCATTACCCTGACCACCAATCTCTGCAACATATTCACCATTCTTGGTGTACTTGAGTAACCTGTGACGTTTGACATCAGTGACAAAAAGAAATCCTTTCAAAAGAGCAATGCAATAAGGTTTTGTATCTGCAGGTAAATTAATTATTCGAATAACTTTATCATCTTGGTCACATACAACTATTTGCAAATTATTGTCATCAAGTATGAAGTAGTGGTTTTCCTTAGACACTGCTACGGACTGTGGCTGGAATGGCTTGGCAAACTGACCACTGAAACTTCCTAGCACCTTCTCACGTGTATAGTCTTCGTTCAGTATCTGAACAATGCTGTTGGCTCTGTCACACACCAGAAGTTTGTTATTGTGGAAGGTTAACCCACGTGGGTAGTTTAACGTCTGTCCTGAATTTAGACCCTGACCCTTCAGGGTGAATTTTGACCAATCACCTGCAAAGTCAAAAAGGACCAAAGTAAAAAATTAGCGTATAGTATAAAGTTGTTAGATACTGTTTAACAATGATGGCTGTGTTTGATAATACAGCTCGAAATTGACAAAAAGATATTGATAAAATTTACACTATATAAAAAAGCAATTTAAAAGGTGAAATTCTAAACTTCACCTTTTGTTAGTATCGTAATGCTTTTTGATTTTGGTGCAGTGTAAATTTTGCTTTTCAAACTACACCGTGAAACGGTTGTTTGGATGGTAGGCATCGCAATGTCTGCAGGGACTGGGGAAATCTTCATAGATATGTTTTATACTGTTTATTTTAGATTCTCTTTGCTATGTTGAAAAATATCATTTTACTTACGATTTCAGGTTAATTGGCTTTTTTTAATCAGTAAAGAGGGCCACTAAGTTTCAGTTCAAAAAGGTTCTTTAAAAAGTTTTACCGTGATTTATATATGGTACGTATACGTTCATGAAAGTTTTAATAGTGATATTTATGTGGTCTCCGAATGTGTTTGAAAGGTAGGGGCTATGATGAAAGAAATCATAATCATACCAATCCATGATCCAATAACACTAGGTCAAAATACGTAATACATTGTCAACTGTTATAAACATAGACACAAAGCAGCACAGAACATAGAGAAAGGCACCGTTACACACGTCAAATTCATAAAGAAAGATATATGGACCTTTGGCAACTTAAGTACCGGATATTATTACCTTGTACTTTAAGTAATTTGTGTTATTTTTCATAATGCTCTGCTTTAGCATCGAGCACTGGAATTTCCCACGAGGACATCTGTATACTATATATATATATATATAGTATATATATATATATATATATATATATATATATATATTATATATATATATATATATATATATATGTGTGTGTGTGGGGGTGTGTGTGTGTATATAGTTAATATGTAGACTATATATATATATATATATATATATATATATATATATATATATATATATATATATATATATATATATATATATATATATATATATATATATATATATATATATATATATATATATATATATATATATATATATATATATATATATATAATGCTGATAATGCTCACCTTTAAGTTTTATCAGCTGGACATCACTTACTGGATTCTGAAATTTTTTCTGTGCTGGCTGTTCAATCTCAGGTAATGTGAGTTTATTTTCAGTAACATCTCTTTCTTTCATTACTTCAAGATGAATTTTCTCTGTTTTCTCGGTGACACCTTCCTTGTGCCTCCGCACCTCACGTCGCTTATATCCACGTTGTCTCAGTATTCTTGGTTTACCTGCAGCGATCAACAAGTTTTAATTGATGAAATTACGTAACAGTAGTAGCATTCAAAGGACCTTTACTTTATACACAAGTATGTGGTTATGTAAACGCATATACCTCTGACACAAATTTGCTTCTTCTTGGGATACGGTATTGTACTGTATTATATATATATTATATATATATATATATATATTATATATATATATATATATATATATATATATATATATATATATATATATATATACATACATACGATGTGCATTTGTGTTTGAAAGTGGATGGTATAGAGTGATAATATATGTGATCATTTCAAAGAAGCAAAATGGAATAAACATATCTATCTACATCAAGAAAGTTCTACAGAAAGTGATGTTTTACTGTATATTTGTACCTAAAAGTGAAACTCTAGATCGACATAAAATATGGGATGCTCAGTTGTTTTTCACTTTATTTTTATGCTTTAGGTTCTTGGTATTTGTTTAATATAATAAGGATAGAAAACATTGCAACAACGGATAACCGCTCAGATGCAACTTATGTCGCAAGATAAGATACTTAGTTGATACCCAACCTCAAACACAAAAGACTTACCTTACATTTTGTACAGCGAAATGACGGAATAAAAGTAAAGTACATTCAAGAGACAGGATGAATTGACGTACCTTCTTTGATCACAATACTCCCTTCCACTACTCCGAGGCTCATCCGTAAACAGTCAGGATTTTCTGTAAAAGCCAGGTTACTGTCATAACGAGGTACATTGGGAAGGTCTTCATGGTTTAGCTGTCGACCCACCCCCTTCTGTGTTGTTGCCATGTGTACAGCTCCACCAAAAGTCAAGAGATGAGTTAAATATAAATGGATGCTTTCTTCACTGGCAAGTCTATGTTCCAGAAGTTCTATCTCCCCATCAATTTGTTTGCTCTTGGATATGTAAATGTTATCAACTTGACCCAGCAATTTCATTTCTCGAACCTTAATTTCACCAATTGACTTTTGACTCAGTGTTTTTATCTGCTGGTCTGCTAGAGTTCTGTTCGCATCCAAGTTTATTCGAGCTTCATGAGCACTATCCCTCCTCAGTGTTAGGCTACTAACTTTCTGAGCAACTTTCTTGTAGTGTGCTTTCTTTTGTGGCATGTACTTTTCCAGAGCAGAGGTCAGTGACATCACCTTATGATCGTTTGTTGGGTGGTCAACCACTGTGCACTTTTGACATATTGGCACTTGACAAGTATCACAGTAGATGTCTAACTTACCACTGTGGTGACTGTCACAGAATTTCGGTTGAGTCATTCTGAAGTGTTGTGTCGTCATCTTTTCGTTGTATTCTTCAATTTTCATCGGTTCATGATCTTTCAAGACTGTCACTTTTTCGTGAGTTTGTACGCAGACATTGCAGTAAAAATGTCCACCGCAGTCACCACACCAGTACTTGGCCTCTTTCTTACATCCGGGGCCTTCACAGACAGCTGCACTGGTCTTTTCCTGACTGACACTAGAGTCAACAACCTCCGAAAGGTCAATCAAAAATCGATTGTTGGTTATACTAGCGACCCCTCCAGAGGGCAAAGGCCATTGTTTATCGCATGTCAGACAGACCAGCCTGCCGGTTTTCGTTTCTATCTGTTTTGTCAAGCAGAGTTCGCAAAATGTGTGATGACAAGGCAGTGTTTTAGGTGATTTGAAACGTTGCCGACAAAATCCACACGTCAACACCTTGTCGTCAACTTCAGTCAGCATTCTGTCATTGAAGTCTGAAGATGCAGCCATGACCTTATGGATCAGACGAGTTCACTGAAAAATAATGAAACATTTTTATAGATATCTTCTGCAAGAAAAGTCTGAATTCTCGATAGAATAGACTCTTATAAATAAAAAGACCTCAGTATAATGGAACTATCAACCGTACAAATGAGAAAAAAGAGAAAAAAAGCTTGTCTGTCTTAAGCTCGCAAGATGCATGAAATTTAATGAACATATATTATTACGTGTACTGGATGTAATTTATGTGATAGATAGATAGATAGATAGATAGATAGATAGATAGATAGATAGATAGATAGATAGATAATTTGAAACGTCTCGTGTCTAAATGCAAGTACGTAGTTTTCCTTAGTGTATGGATGAATTACCCTAGACGCATTGCAACACGCATTGCATGATGCACTATATTTGTATGAAAAATGCTGCCTGTGAATACTGATAAGTTTAAGGGCACACGAAAGAGGATTATTGGTCGCCGCAAGATGGCGCATTATTCTTCTGATGATATATCAAGTGGTTTGACCACTCTTCAATCAAACTTCTGTTTTTGGTTATGTTTCATAAACTATTCGATACTTGATAAATTACCGTACACTGCTACTAAAATAATTCTGTTGTTACTATATGGTACTGCTAACAGCCGATACAATGCCAAGATCGCCATGTAACTTGATTTTTACAGTCAGTAACGGTGCATTTTCCCGATAAGATTGTTTGAAATCAGGTGTAATTTACCACAGAACGTTTTTCGACCATTAGCGACAAAAGCACAACTTAAAAATTTTAACAACTCAAATATGGCCGCCGCAAATATACGTCGCATAAGCGCCTGACTTTAATCGACTAAACCTATAATCAAGGATGCCTTTTTCAACGACGATATGGTTCAATAACGGGAATCTAAAACATCTCCCTAAGGATTGTATGGTATTTTTCAGTAAGACTTCAAAGTTTAGACATCTTAATTTAGGTTGGCGTGATGTTGCAAGTTTTCTTCTACATGCTTGTACAGACGCAATGAAAACATCAAAAGTATGATTGCCTACTGCACTGGTAGAGCAGTAAGATTGTTTCCACGTTCCTTGGAAATGGGAGACACTGCTAACCACTGAACGACAACATTGGAAAAACGCACACTCCACTGAGAAAGATGAAAGCAACTATGTGATTGGATGATACGCATTGTTCGTCGAAGTGTCTATAATCGGAACAGACTGATCTGATTGATATGTCTCTGTATTTGGTAGTACATGTACTTGGATGGGGTTGTTGCAGACCTATGTAAGTCGTGACTAGCAATTAAAACCTGAATACAAGGTTTGACACATTGACGACAGAGTAAGACTTACACGATCGGCCAATATATTATGCTACTTCAACTGGCTTTGTCATGATCATCATAGAAACAAATCGTTGAAAATGATTCACGTATCGGTAATTGCATAGCCTTAGATAACACTGTGTTTTTTAAAAAACTTCGTATCACTACATGTCACTTCATGAATTACATATACATTGCTACTAATCCATTTGTGTTGTTCAAGTTTGAGCCCTACCGACAGCTGATTCACGCACTGTGTTGCTTAGCTACTTCTGTTGCTCAAGTATGAACACTGATGGCAGCTGTTTTATGCTTTCTGCTGCTAAACTACTTCTGTTTAAGTATGACGATCGCTGACATCTCATTCCTGTGCTGTGCTGCTTAATTACTTCAGTTCTTCAAGTATGAGCACTACTGACAGTTGATTCTTGTACTGTGCCGCTAAACTATATTTTTGTTCTTCAAGTATGAGCACTGCTTACAGCTGATTCCTGTACTGTGCTGCACAATTTGTTCTGTTTTTTAAGTATGAGCACTGCTTACAGCTGATTCCTGTACTGTGCTGCTGAATTACTTCTGTTATTTAAGTATGAGCATTTTAAACAGTTGATTCCTGTACGGTGTTGCTAAACTACTTCTGTTGTTCAAATATAGGACTACTGACTTCGAATTCCTTTACTGTTCTGCTGAATTACTTTTGTTGACTGTTGTCAACTATGAGCTCTGCTGACATCTGATTCACGTACTCTGCTGCTTAACTGTACTTATGTTGTTCAAGTATCAGCAATGCTGACTGCTTATTCCTACTCTATGCTGCTGAATTACTTCTATTGTTGAAGTATGAGCTGACAGCTGATTCATGTACTGTGCTGCTAAACTATTCTGTTGTTTAAGTGTGAACACTGCTGACAACTGATTTATGTACCATGCTGTTAAATATCTTCTGAAGTTCAAGTATGAGTATTGCTGACAACTTGACAACTTATGTATGGTAAAGGTCACAGTATTGTTTGAATTTTACAGCTTCAATGCAGTAATAAACATCAAATTCAGTCCATGTTTGTTACAGTGACCCATTTGATCCATATATTATTCTGCCGTTGCATTGAATGGAGAATTGCACAACTATTTTTCAAACCCTAAAGCTATCCTTCACACAAACGATAAAGATACGGATTTATATAGTCCTTCAACAAACGGTGAATAAAGTGCCTACATTCAATCGTCGTCATGCATTAAAGTTGTAGACTACAGTTCCTGATCTGCTAGACTTACGTTTATGATTTTTGATGAACTACATAGCGGTAAGGACATCAAGAACTCACTTGAATTTATTATCATACTCGATATAGGAATGCGTTGGGGTGGAAAGAGGAACTAAACAGGTAAATATGAAATTACAGAATAACTATGCCACGTGTTGTATTTTCCGCAAGTTGTATTTTCAACGAATACGTGTGTACGTTTTGCTTTTTAAATTTCCACATACTGGTACCCGCCCAATGGGAATAGCAGAAAGTCATATAATTTGTGTGGAATATGGAAAGAATACACTGAAGATCGCAAATTAAGGAATACATAGTCAAAATAACTTTCGAAAAGTTATGTATATGCTGGATTGGCATCAAGTCTGTAGGTTCGTATTTATAGAACGTTTTCATTTGAATAATTCAAAGTCAGTTAATAGCCTATGTGGGAAACAAGGCCGATAGGTCATCAGAAAAGTTGCTCGATTAATTTTGCACTAGGGGTTAAATTGAAAACTGGTACCTGTTGTGGGGTATTTTCTCGGGAAGCAAGACAGCTTGTCGGAGAAGACCCATATCATGGCGTTTCTTAATGTGAAATGTTGGAATAATTGCATCCTGGTGAGCCTTATTAAACGTACACTCGGTGCAACGATGTTGCTATAGTCTAAACTGTTGAATGCGAGCGGGTGTTTTATACAGAAAATTAAAGTGATTGTATCTTGTGCGTGTGAGTACAGAGAATTATCATCAATCTTATCAAAATAAGCAAAAAACAGTCGATAACATACTTTTGTGGTTCAAATGTTGAATAGACCATAACTTCAAACTTAAACGAGTGACTGTCGATTTGAGTGGCTCACGGTTGCACCATATACAGATAGGTTGGCACTTATATCTTTGTTTTGCTTGTTATCTCCATGGCACTCAATAAGCTTATTTGCAAAGCCATAATTCGTAAATTCTTATTACAAGCTGGATAGGTTTCGGTACTCAACCTTTCGACTCATTCCTACCTCACTGGGTTAAACATACTTCATACAGACATACTTCAAGACTGCCTTTGTTATTCCTTACATTGTTCACTACTGCTTGACATTATCAAATATAAAGCTCGTCGATCTTAACAGACTCATATATAACAAGCTTTTCAGTCGTGACTTCCTCTTTTGAAACTGTAACTCACTGTGCATTTTGGAAGAAGAAGCATGAGGTAATGATAAGCTTTCGTCTGGTATATTTGATTGAAGCTGCAGTCATCACGGGAACCTAACGCTACCTTATCGGTTACATGCTGAGAGTGAATACGAGTATTGTCATCTAGGGTTCAGCAGACGTTTGGTCGAACAAAGCAAAATGTTGAGGTCCCCATGGTCTGAACCATGTCGAAACAGGCTAAAATATATACATGTACAGGGAACATAAATAAAACGTGCCAGATATTTTGATCGCGTAATTAATTTGGTAATTTAATATGACACGTGTAACGGAATTTCTGAGAGTTCGTCACGACGTCACTAATTTTGCACATATCCTCTTTTCGGCTGATTGAAATCCAGTATGACATTGACGTGTTCTGTATCAGATTCAAGTTTTGTATAGTTTTTTCACATGACAAAACAAGATGTCATGTGTCTGGCAGTAAATTTTGAAAAATTTTGTATCACATCATGTTCAATTGCATGTTTCTGTCGTCTGTAGAATTTATAATTTTGTTCTATATCAATGTGAAGCTGGTAATGTTGACAGATAGAACCTCAATGCATGGCGACAATTTATAGCAATTTTTTTACTTCTTCTCGAATTCTACTCTCAAGGACTGGTTGACGATAAGTATTCAGACCGAAATGTAGGCAGACCGAAATGCCTACATGGTTGTTTCAACAGTCCAACACACACAGCTGTTCGATCTTCACTGATTAGATGCTGCGGATGAGGCTTTTAGAAAGATTGCGTTATATGTCGACTTGTTTGATACACAGTAGAGCCCGCAACTTACAAAAGACACATAACGACACAAAATCTTACACTGCCTCACACGGTGAAGCCGCAATTTTACATGATATCTCCTATAAAATCTCTAAACTATGAAAATTTTGATAAGTTTATAGTTTGTATTATGTTCACCTGTAGTGGTTTTGAAGCCTGAACTCGAATATTTATTCTCATAATCCTCTTAATTTACATTAAGTCGACACAAATGTGCCACGTATTTAGCCGAACTTTTAAGAACATGGTTGAGTATGGCAGTAAAAATAAAAAAGTTATGAATCTAATTTTCTTTGTAGTGATAAGCGTACATAAACAGTAATTAGAAAGCGTAAACCAACACCGTAATGCTCAGAGAAAAGCGGTTTTTTCCTTCACATTAAACAAGATCTTAACTGTATTAAGTCTGTAACGCATTATAGTCGTTGAGATCTATCTATCTCCTGAATGCACAAGCTTCATTGTTCTTATTTTAGTGTCCTTGTACTTACAGTCCTGAGAACCATAATAATTTCCCATGTCCCTGATCAAAGGTCTCTCACAAGACAGGTATAGAGATCATGTTCTTGTTCACTGAATTATCTCATTTCTATGGATGACATTTTACTATTGTAAATATCACTAAAATGGGGATTTTACACCTTCAGCATATTCAGGCCGTTATTTCCTTCACAAGGGGAGTAGCAGTCTCAAACGCTTACACCTTCCGAAAAATGATTTTCTAAAACTAATGTATAAAATGTAGTTACAAGCCTAGTCTTATGCTACATAGAAAGAGTAATGATCATCTTTTGTCCAAAATAATAGCCCTGTATTGTACAGGTGCAGTCGAGGTGACAGCGTAAACAGGTGATCAGGCACATATTGTATCTGCTCTGAAGTAAAGCTGTTGGACCAGAAACCTTGCCGACGGTAAACTTGTCAATGTTATGTATGCATGACGTCAGCGGGTGTGGATATGATTATGTATGTAAATATAGCATTAGGAAACCCTGACTACTGCTAAGGCGTCTCTCTATCGTTAGTGACAGCTGAAAATAACACAGCAATGTTGTCGAGTCGATTTTTAACAATATTTTTGTGAAATTTATCTAGAGAGGGTGTCAGCGATGACGAATTTCACAGCTTTTGACGTACTTCCAAAACTGTCCGCTCGTCTTCAAAATTTTGAAATCTTATTTGCATTATCCAAAGAATTACACCCATATGTATGATTTGCTACATAAATTTGTTTAAATTATGACGCCATTTGCGCCATTGGATATGAGGATATTTTCTATTTATCATTTTTATCAAGATCTAAGAAAGCATTTTCACGATTATTTTACCCTTGTTTGTATTTATGATATACAACATATATAATACTTATAGATTGCACTGTTTGTTCAAAAATCCGCTTAAAGCAATTTTATCTATGTCGAATGCTCTAAAATATGCTGGTTCACGGTGACTTACACGGTCACACATCGTGATGAAATACGGACACATTTTTCTGAATGAACAATCCTCTCAGAAACCTTTCCAATTAGCCCCTTAGAGGCAGACATGGCGTAAAATAGTGTAATGAATCGAAATTCTAAGCTTGAAAATATAAAGACCAGAGACAAGCAACATACCTGCGATAGAATGGTGCAAATTTCTTCATACAATGATCAAGATATGCATCTGCGTGGTGTGTCTCAAGGAATCTGTGATTATCGTTACACAGTTCCTATATATGATGAAACGTGTACATAGTTACAGTCACCGCAAAATAGTACGGACCATGTGACCGGTACTAATCGATTAAGTACATGATAAAACAATGAATCTTGGTACAGTCAAGGTTTCTTGGTGGTCAATAGCCGCGTTGCTTGGCTGTTTCTCACTGAATTATGACGTTGTTAAACATTGTCATATCACAAATTAAGTGGCCACTAACAATAGTCCAGCTTTTACCACGGTTTTACCACGGTTTGCATTGTGAATAAATTTTCTTATCCTATTTGACTTCAAAGAGTCTGTATCTTTCACCATATTTCTGCAGGAAGTTTATGAAAATAATTGAACGGCTTGACAAAAAGGCCACAGAAGGTCACCTCACCACACCCTAAATACTTTGCGAGCATGAACGGCATAAACGTGTAAATTAATTTCAAACAAATATGCAGACTTGTCGTTCTTCGCTGTTGAAGTGGGAACCGACTTGCTCTGTAAAACGGAAGTCTAAAACCCAAAACTACTTTTTGTGCTCTGCAAGTTCGGGCGGTCTTCAGTAAACCGAGTAAGTTCTTGTTCGGCAAAGATTTCTCAGGCTCGATCTCTGGTCCTCGCTTTTGTTCTTGTGAGTCGACGTTGACGAGCTCGAGTTACGTGGCGTTAGCCCGTTGTTTCCCTTTGAAAGTTTTATCAACTTCATAAATTTCTAACCGTTGATAAAAAACCCGCGCTTCTGAAGGCGTATGTTCTTGTAGTGTGCGAAAAATATTCAGATCCTTTCAAAACATCTGCATGAAAAATACGGAACCCCTTTGGAAAAATTACTGACACTCCCCTGCCGATCAAAACAATTCAGGATTGCTTTAGTACAAACACTAACGAAACAGGGGCGACATATTACCATTGTGTTGACTGACAACAGTCATATGGCTATCATTCCAGGATGTAGTTTTAATGTAATGCAAGCTGCTATAGACTTGGACTATCTTGTACACCCTGCTTCATGTGTCTTGCGAGAGACATGGGACGAGCAGCGATGTTGTTACGGGCAACATGCATCCGGTTAACCTGAACGTAGAAACTATTTGACCAGATGTATTATGTGTGGTATGGAGGTCATTCTTCTGTCTTATGCATAATCCAGTATCCCAAGGGTAAGCAGTGCGACCGTGAAGATAATGATATCAGAGGTCTGTAGGACATGTCCAGGAATCATACATGATGATAACACGATTGGAATTAATTTGCGATAGTTGGATCTTGATATTTTTCAAATTTCTCAAAAGTGTTAGGTGCCCTAAGCTGAATGTTGCAATATTACAAATTACGCATAAACACAAGTGCATAGCTTTAAAAAAAGTTAAGCTTACATTTGCAGATTAAACAGACATTACTTCACCATCCAATTATCCAAAAATAGTTCAAGTTCCAATCGTGTTTGATGAAATTAATGACGGCTTTTGAGATTTTAACGTGTATCCAAAGCTGTCCGGTCATATTCATATTCATATTCGTAGCAGATTAGCGATTTACATTTGCTGATTTCTCAGGATTGAACACGTCATCACACGCACAAGCCAAGCTTGTCCTCTCCGGACAAAAATTTATATCTTGGCGTTCTACGTCACGGCAACCCACACCTGAACATTTTGCGTCGATCTTCGATGTGCTTGCTTGTCAATGAAAAACAAACAACATGGCCTCCGGTATTTCTCCAGCGAGAAAAATTATAGTCTGGTGTAAAAAATTCGTAATAATCAATCATAACTATCAGAATCGCACAAAAGGACATCCTCTTGCTTGGCAAATATCCAGCCACGGTCCAGGTTCGTATTCGTACACCTTGACCCAACGCGTGAACTTAGGACGTATGCAAGCACTTCCATTTCCCAAAACAACAATGGAACAGTTGAAACTTCAAACCTAGATTAATCCATAGAAAATTACAAATCATTAAAAGCAAAAATATGAAAGTATTGTAGTGACAGTGTAACTGTAAATCAACGACACAGGATTGGTCTTTCCTTAGGTTGACAACTTGAAGGAATTCTCGCTCAAGAAAGGGGGGCGAACTTTACTGCTCGACGACTTCCTCAGCTTTATGGCAATCTATAAGTTCATTTTTTCACCAGTAAGTCATACCGTTTCCTTGAAGTAAATACGTTGTAAAAAGGTACCACCCTGAGAATCTAATGAGGATCTCAGAAGTTACCAGGGTCATGTTATGTCGACATCTACTGAATAGCGCCCTCAATAAAGTTTATCACTTTCCACCTAGCATGGTGCCAAGCGAATGAAATATTGAGTTCACCACCAACAAGTAGATATGAAACTTTGTTTCTCTTTTAATTAATATCTATTTGTAGTCAAAAACTTTACAAAATAAAATAACATTTAAATATCAATTCAACCAAAAATGTTGTTAAAAGTCTTGGTTGCTAGAAAATGGCAATTTACATTGTAACAGTACTCAAAACTATACCAGCAGCGGTAACAGAAAAGTGGTTCTGGTGGCTGGTTTCTGAGCAGCCTAGATATTCAAAACCTCTAAGAAATGCCCCTATTTCGCGACATAGTTATCCACTTATTGTAAATATTTCGATTTTACAGATACCACACTCATAGAAAATTTGTAAAGCTTCTGAAAATAGATTTTTCATTTCAGATCGACAGATGCAAAACAAAGATTTAGCAGCCAATACCAAGCAGATTTGAAAATGAGCTGTCACCAAAAAGAACTTGTTCTACAGCAAACACGGTACTCAAATGAAAATATATGTCAATTAATATAGATTACCAGAAATGAATGGTGATTTCACGTGCATATAACAAATGCAGTATAATTTCGTTTTCAATGCCATATAAAGTACAGGCTGAAAATGGAAATTTAGAAAGAATAAACTTATTCAGTCTATAATTTGTCATAAGAATATTGTGCGTCAACTTCCATTTAAAATTCGCCAACCTGACGATCTCGGAGTAAGTCTGAGTGCATAAGTACCAACTTTTAAGATTGGTTTGAAAAGTGGGATGGTCTCTGTTTCAAGAGTATGTCATTTCATGTGTATTTTATTCAGCTACTCTACTCAGCCAATAGCCTCGTGTTACTGAACAATTCCACAAACTGTTTTCCACAGAATGAACCTATTATATCCCATCTTAAGACAACTTTTGCAAGAAAATAAATTCAACCAGCACGGAAAGACGACATTGAAGAAATTGCATCATCGGTCTCTATAGCGTTCATTTATTGATTCAAATATTTTTAACGGTGCAAGAAATATGATATCATTATCACTGTTACCAGTATTTCTTGCATCAAGAAGACATCTTCTACACTAATATTTGAAGTGTTTCTTCTACTTTTGTAAGCTTTGTCTGATTGGGTAACAATTTATCGTTAAAGAGTATTAAATTCTTCCATAACTTTTTTCAAGTTGATAAATTGGTGATTTCTTTCCCTTCGATGAAATTTTATTCCTTCTTCCCAAAGTCAAATATTTTAGAAAGAAAAATGGCTTTTCCTAAACGTCTCATCCCACTTATAGCAACTATTCGGCTCTTCATATTGACTGAGATTTACATTCAACAATGACTTACCAGATTCGAAGCGGACAATCTACGTATTTCATGAGTGGTCTTTTCCTTCAATAACGCGTAATCATAGATGATCGCTCTCTTACGAAGCGCAGAGTTTCCTCGGGCGACACATTCATATAATTCTGATCCTTCCTCATTTCACTTTTTTCACAATTCCATTCATCTTTTCCCCTTTTTTTCGTCTCCATGTTGTCTGACCCTGCGGCTCGACCTCAATCACCGTTGTTTTTGTCTCTCAGCGCTTCTCTTACGCCCCCTCACTTGTTTTGATTAATAGATTCAGGACGAGTATAAAAAAATACCCCAATGACAAGAAAAGAATGCTGAACAATAGGGCGCAGCTGCTCAAAGACTGCTCCATAGAGTAGAGCGACCTCTACGGATGCAATGACAACTCTCTTGTTTTCGTTGCGATCAAGGCATTCCGTGTTCATCATCGTCAATAACAAGTTACCCCGTTCGTACAGATACCAATTAGTGCAGTGCGCTTACGATGCAACGCTGTTTTCAATGGTACACACAGGGTCAAGTGCGTTGGTTGCAACATATCTGTAAAATCCAACGAAGGAAGCAATAAAACCAGACAAAGAACGACAGAGTTATAGAAATGATTGCAGATGCGCATATCATAGGTCTACAATGGAGCGCAAATGAAACTAGGTTGTCGAGATGCTGTAATCATGACGGTAGGAAATGAATTTTTTATGTAAATGAACAACTTAACTATGGATTATATGACGAAGAAACCAAATGAAATACATGAGGCATTACAAAGAAACCACAGAATACGGCGAAGTTTTGTTGGTTTGGAGACGGTATTGGCATTAATAGAAAACAACTTGGGTAAAACTGGGGCATGTATCTCGATGAATTAACTTTTAAATAGATTCAATGAATAGCTTTATAAATCAGACATTTTGTCGACCTTTGAAAAGCTTTAAGCAGCTGTTTCTCTGTATTTTATATGTCAAGTTTTTCTGATATTTACATATTGTTTTCAGAGACAGATAAACATTTACTTACATTTCATTGTATTATTCCTGTCTTTTTAAACATATCAGTGGCTTAAATGATTTGAGTTAAAATAAATAAATAAATAAATAATTAAATAAATAAATAAATAATAAATAAATAAATATAGGTGAATGAATGAATGAATGAATAAGTGAATAAATGAAAAATACATAAATAAAGTGAGAATTTTCTATAATTTAAAGGCTAATATGACATTCATTTTAGTAAGAATCCTTTGAATTTGATTCAGACAATTTCATCGTCGTTCACCACCATGTGTGAGAAAGTTAAGATGTAACTCTGGTGTGTATGCTGCTAGATTTAAAAGCCTGCAGACTTACACGTGTCATCGTAATGACGATGAGTTTCCATGATATGCATGTATATTCCTTAACTGTCATAATCCGGGTACTTTGAACAATTTGCATATACGGGAGCTGCGTCAGGTGATCTCTGGCGTCAATTCGTCAGGCTCCCTGTCCAAATTCGTCGGTTAGCAGAGAGTTGATATGATACACCATGATATAGCACTCAGTGTTAACAAAAATGGATAAAAACATATCAATCTTATCTTGTGAAGTTTTGTTTTTGTTTAATTACCAATCAATCGAATAACATACAATAATCAAATAACAGGCAATCAACTATCTACAAATTCCAAATGTCAGATATAATCGTTTTTCTCGAGGGTCTATGATATAATGCACTATACCTGAAACATATAAGCGCAGAAATTGAAGGAAAGCTATTACTTAGGCCAGATGAGAAATGTCGTTCTCACTTTTCTGAACATAATATCAGAAACATCAGAGGTGGCGAGCTGGTTTCCAATTTTTAAAAAACAGTACATTTTGCCCCGATCATTTCATGACATTGAGTGTCACGTGACTGCGAGTGTATACTTGTTTTACGAGCAAGTTATGGAATACGAGTGATACAAATTAATTTTGTGATCAATAAAGTTTTCTATCAATTTTCTGTGGACCAAGCAATATATTTCTTTCATGAGTATATTTTTTTCAATCACAGGTTCGTTTTATAGATAATTATAAAGATGTGTTCGGCGTGCGCGCACGTGCTCGAATACGTCATGTATGCATAAACAAAAAACAGGATTTTACATACATACTATAACGTACGTACATACATACACACATACATACATACATACATACATACATACATACATACATACATACGTACGTACGTACATACATACATACATACATACATACATACATACATACATACATACATACATACATACGTACGTACATACGTACGTACATACGTACATACGTACATACATACGTACATACATACGTACATACATCGATACATGCACAGAGACAGACATAGACAGATACGCACTTTTGCAAAGTTTATCCTGATCACAGATATGTGACTTCAATTCTCAGTACCTACATCGTTTTGATAATCTTCATTAATATCGAGCACAAGTACTTTTCATTCATTTCTTTGTACTTCCTTGCTGTGTTCATTGTAGCCTTGTTGAATACTGCGTATTACAGAACTCATATAAGGCAATTCGCTTGGTATCGCCCAATTATAGCAGCCTGCATGTGTTTATTGTCAATGTGTCCATGTTTATAACTTCACTATACCCCTGACAATAATTCATTTGTGATCAGTAATATTTTATAGTTCACACAGGGCGTTGTATTTGAATTTAATGTCGACATAGTTTGCGGAGAAGCAGAAGAAATTCTATTTTTTTCCGGACAAAAGTAATGAAAAGATATGGTTACTTTTGATTTGACCAGTCTTAAATCCCTTGTTACAAACATGTTTTACAACGCTGCAGTGATGGTGAGCTGAGGACGAGAAGCAGCTTTGTAGGAGCGAGAGCTGAACAGAATATTGTAACACAACATGTCAAATGTCAGAGAAAAACTTTTACAGTCTGTGTACCTACCCTTTGGCGAGATACCATCCCTGTGAAAACAACCCGAGGAGGGTTTAAACACAGATAGCCCCCTTTCCCTTGAGAATCATCAATCCGTACTTTAAAGTTTTTTTTGTTTTTTGTTTTTTATAAAAGGAAGCAGCAACTGAAATGTAACCCTCGTCGCGGAACACGACTTCGGCACACGAAGCAACATTTGCTGTGATGGTCGCTCCAAATAGATGATTTATAGATTTCACACAAGACATAACAGATACGCGTATGAAAGTTATCTAGTGTACTGTAGAAAATCAGTTGTATTGGTAAAAATTGAAGTTCTACTACCGAATCCTTTGTTTTGATGTTTCGCACTGTTTATTCCAGACTGTGCCACCACATAGTTTGACAATTTCCCCGCACCGGGACGCCTCCCTATCTAGGTATTGGCACCATGGTGTTCTATCAAGCACCTCTAGCGTACCGACGCGTTGGGGTCTGTGTGTGTTTGTGTATGTACAGAGAAGTTGTGTGGCGTAAAAATCAAATACACGATTGTTTGTTTGTTATGAAATTCCACACTCTAATTAGTTCTGTAATCGATTCCTTCAAATGATCGAGTATAATCATTGAATCGAATATGATCGACTTATCATTGATTTTCAGTAGCGAGAGCGTAGCCATAGGCCAGAGCATCAAGCATGCATTACGTATTTTCTGTTGAGCGATGGTATCTGCGTCGTTCATTTATTTACTCAGTAAACCACTCACAAGAGAAATGTATTCTATCAGTACAAGGAATTGCATGTCAATATACCAATGAAGGATTGGTTATTAGATACCGTAGATGTCATCAGAACACGCAATTTTCTTTTTCAGTGTTCCACGATGCAATGTTTTCCGGAGTTGACAGAATACTCACCCTATTTTCACAATTCGTTACCATGCCAGGGCGAACGAAACTACATCAGGTTCGATCATTACATTATTGTTTCATTTTTCTTTCTCTTTTGTTTTCAATAAGTTATGCATTTTATGCTGTAATATCACTAGAAACAAGATTTAGACGCATCTTTGATCCATAGTTTTCACAAAGTGACTTAGTCTTTCGTTCTGTGATTAAAACTGTGTTAAATGCTACTGAAATCTTACTGTGATTTTTGCAAGGAGGGGTCTGATGAGTTTGTTATTATCTGCAAACAATGTTCCCTGACGCCCAACTTTTGCTGATGCAGCAACCGGTTCGTTTGTACAAGAGGTGAGACCGGTCCTCCATCCTGGTCAAAGTATCAATGCAGGCAGTACTCAGTTGTTCTAAAAATTCTGCGACGGTTACATGTCACTGACTGGTTGGAAAATCACATGTAAGGTCTGTTTTCCCTAAAGTTGATGTTTAAGGAACAACATTGGTACACACTGAGAGTTCTTGACGAAGCTATTTATTCAGTAGCTTGGGCTAGGTAGGGCCGGTCACTTTAAAGCATAAAGGTCTTTGGAAAGTTCAGTTATAGCGAACGCAAGTAAGCATGGTGTACCAATTCTACCATGTTTAAGAAATGCACTTTATGAGTTTTGATCCGCTAAAAGCTGAAAATTGTACAACTTTTCGTATAAAATGATGGAAGTAGCTTTAGTTTGAAAAAAAGTGATTTGTGATAACTATCGTTAATTCACTTTTATGTCAATACCTATACTGGCGTGTATGAGTGTAAAAGAAGAGACCATTCGATTTCGTTTCGTCAGTGTTAGATCACGGTTCGGTAGTAATTAGACAAATAAGACTAAAAAGGGCCCGGGGAACAAGTTGATTTGTTGACACGCTCATTTGCCAGGCATCAAAGCGTGCGACACTTCATCGTGGTAATCGACGATAGTGTGTTTACCTGTGTAGTGTTGCATAATCGAGTCGAGTACGACTTATCGAGTGTCTTAGATTTCAAAATTTAGCTTTCTTCAATAGATATGTACTTGCGATCAGGATGGCTACTTAGGTCGTGCTGTTCACCAGCTACTCTTATAACGTCAGCAAGAATTTTATTGCGAGAGATATTTTTTAAGAACATTTGATTTATAATGTTTACAATATAATGAAATTTTGTGGGTATTTTTCAGATCATCTATTTCATACTACACGACTGATAAAAGAAATTATCAACTATGACGTCATTTTGTGAACAATAGGCGCCATCCCAAATGACATTTAACTCCTACAGATATGGTTGATGGTAGCAGATCTGACTTCTCCAATATCTCTCAAGTATCAATAAAATGACAAATAAAACCGCTAAAACACTGGGGGCGTGTAAAAATGAATTGATATGAAGAAGTCTACAATAAATAAGGTTGATTAAACTGAAGAGGGTAGTGTCTGATGCAATTAAAGTAAGCATTTCGGGGGAAGCAGATTTAGAATGCACCCAAGAAATTTCGTACCGTGACAGATAGTTACGCTTTGCAACTACGTATTCTTCCAGTACTGTAATACCATACTTGAAAATATGACGGTGGCCATTTTAGTGTACTAGGGCAAGGGTTGATAGTCACTGAGCTCTGAGTACCACTGGAAGGTGTCTCCAGAGAGGACAGGCAGTTAGATCTGTTGCTCACTTTACAAGATATACATGATGTGAATAATATTGTTAAAATAACCACTGCAAACCAATGATGTGTCCCTGTGCATTGCAAGCTTTCCTTACAGCGCAATTAAAGATAAAGTTAGATTTATAGAAATTCGGATTGGTATACACATCTCCGGAGTAACTGTGGATAATTTGCTTATACGCAGAGCACTGAGATAATGTCTGTTTACATGTCAGGTTGTAAACCGGACACATCGACTCCTTTCAGCAACATTATGGATGACGGAAGAAAAAAAAACAGTACAGAAGAGTTTAGCAAAAGATATGAAAGATAGTGCTGTTGTCCCTTCATAAAATCAGTGAGATGAGGTCTCGGAAAGAGATGGAACATTATTTGTGGTAGAATGAATACTGGATGACAGAGTAGGAGAAATTACACCAGCTAGAGCTCCCTTGGTAGGATTTTTTATGCAACTACAGTTTTCTTTGAGAAATACAGCTATTTGTCATCCTCCGAAAATCATGTCGAAATCCCCAGCATTCAGCTTGTCAACACAGCCTGTAAAGCCCAGCATCATTGCTGAAAATTTAATTTTAGTGCAGACTAGATGCCATCTTCATCAATAAACGATTCAGGTTTCACTCATTCCATTGTGTTGACAAAGCTCATCTATAGTATCTCAAGACACTCTAGGGAGATGGAAAAAGTGTATGCAGGACAAAAAACAATATTGTCAAAATTTACAGCTATTATTCCCTTGATACGCCGGGAAAATATTGTTCTTGGTGAGACCACACGAACACCGTCGGTGATTCACCTGTCAGGCGAATTTACAATTCTTCGGTGAACAACCCAAAAGCCGATTTCTGTAATCCTATTGGCGTCGGCTTAATTGACCGGAAGCAAACATACTCCCGTCTTAAATTACCCTCTCATCATCATCATCATCATTGTTTTATTTTAAGGTATTGTTACATGATCCAATGCGTGGTTGTGTTCCAGTGCAGATAAGGGAGCGTTCAGTCAGCGTGACCGGGGGGGGGGGCCTGCAAATAAAAACCGGGGTTGGGTCATTATGATAGATAATAATGTTAGGGAAACTGCAAGTCTTGAGATGTGACATGTTTTACATACAACACAGGGGGATCACTTGATTTTCAAAAATGTTACCCTATTCAAAACTGCCTTGTTTCGAGATATTTACAAAAATATTCCGAGATAGGCGTTAATCTTTCCATATTTTTATTCTCTGAAGTCTTTTCGCTTTAGTCTTAATTAGGGTTGTGCCTGTGTTACCAAGGTAATTCGCGCCTCGATATTAAACATTTGCTCAAACTTTCTCCAAGAAATCTTCAAACCATTCTCTTACTAATAAATAAAGAAAAATTCAGGGGTCGCCGAGCAAATTTTGGTACTAGAGAAACGAAATACCTACATTAACCGATATTTGGAAATATATATATATATATATATATATTATATATATATAATATATTATATTATATATATATATATACCACACTTATATATACACACACTTATATATATACATATATATGTGTGTGTGTGTAAGCTGGAGTAAATCATATATATATATATATATATATATATATATATATGTGTGTGTGTGTGTGTGTGTGTGTGTGTGTGTGTGTGTAAGCTGGAGTAAATCATATATATATATATATATATATAATATATATATATATATATATATATATATATATATATATATATATATATATACACACACACACACAGAAATATCGACAATACATCTGACAAAAGCAAGAGAAGAAGTTGTCGCCCAATCTCAGTCATGATAACATAATCAGCTGGATGAATGTTTAACAGCTTGAAGTTCAAGTTCAAGTTTTACGCGACAAGAAAGATGATGAAGAGTTTATTAAAGATTGAGCAAATGTTACGACTGGAAATGAAAGGCTTAAATAATGCAAAGCCATTGTCAAGGGCCCTAATTGATACTTGCAGTGGATTGATTTATCGTTGGCAGTGAAACGAGGAGATGTACTACCGAATGAACACACAAAAAGAGTCCCATACAAAGAAACAGTATGGAGAAGTGTCCAGCCTTGTCTCTGATTTATTGAGTCAGGCAAACGATATTGAACTAACAGAAGAGTCGCTTGACTTCCATTATGTGATAATTGAGCGGTTGAGAGTTAGGGAGGTAGGACTGCTGGCCCCTGGTCAAATTTTCATCATTTTCGACTTCCCGTTTGCCTCGCCGATGTCTTGACGCATCCTATTTACCATGCGCTCTTTAGATATCCAGTGTCACGGCATTAGTGTTATTCAGTATCGTGTTCAATGAAAAATGGACAAGATTATGCGAGTCTGGTTTTAATCTCTGAAATCGTTGCCGCAAGTATGATAGATGAGACTCAAGTTCAACCTCGACGTGAGACGGCGGGAGTGCGAATGGCGTCAACACCATCTGTCCCCCGAAAATGATAGAATTAATTTTCGCCTTATCGATCGGTCCAGAGAGCGCCGAGTGGGAAATGCTCTTCTAAATGTGTCAACACTCCCTGTACTTTAATGCTAGGAATTAAGAGTGCCATTTCAACAATGACAGTTTTGTCTGAACAAATGTAAGATGGCAGAGGTGTATTGCGTCTTCTACTTCAAGAAAGGTGATAATTTTGTTTCCCGCCCCGTCGCCGCAAAAATTGTAAATAAAAGCAAAAACTGTTGAACATCAGGAAGCCCGTCTGTTAGGTTTGTTTCATTTTCTAAACGTACAGCCGGCGTCTGGGGGCGTACTTCGACAGTATTTATTTGTCTTATATAAATATTGCCGTGGTTTCAACAGGTCGACGTCGACATGGGAGAGATTGTGTGTGTAGCCCTTGGCTCGTCCACATTGCTTGCCACCGCTCTAATGACGTCTGCGGTAGTATGGAGATCGGAGACTAATGAACTAATTCAATTTTCGAATTAGTCACCTTCTCCAGACAGTAGACGGACACACTCTGAAAACCATAGCGGCTTGGTTGTAAGCAGTGAACAGATGATAGTTACGAACACTAGGCTCCCATGGTACACAATTGAAAATTAATACCACAGCAGGGCACATTTTATTCATATCTCAAGAAGTATCATTTTACAGTCTGAATGAATACACCATAATCTATTTTATGCATATGATAACAAAGATGCCATCCTGGTGAAAAATACCGAATTAAGCCTTACAGGAATGCCTAATTTATTCATTACGCACCTTGTTCTTATTTAGCCGGTTGGGCTCTCCGTTATTGCACAGAGAGCAGTCTATTATTCTACAGAACCCTCACGAGTACAAATTCCTGGCGGAATATAAAAATGAATACAAGAAGGCACAAGATGTACATTTTAGACGAACCAGAATGAAAACTGAAGTCTGCGAGATGTTGGTTGGTTTTTGTTTACGAAAATTTGACATGCGCAGACGGTACTTATCCCGATTAAGACCCGCATTAGTGTCTTCCGGTGTTGCAAAAACCCGGGTGCAAATACGTTACCACTCCACGTCAGCAATCTCCCTATAAAAGAGTGAAAAAAAAGAAAATTGGGTATTAATCTTTATTGTCGTTCAACAGCTGGTTGAAAGTGGTCACAAAAATCTGGTTTTGAAGTTTTCATGAGAGGGATTTCATTTTTACGATAATTTGACAATCTCTGTTTTCGTCACATTAAACGTCACTTTCTTGACAAAGTCAAGTCTCATTAGAAACATCAAAATGATTAGCTTTCCACAATATTTACAAAAAATATAAAGAAACGTAGAACGAACACTTTAGCAGCAAAGTTATTATCAGTTAAATAGTTGTGATTGTCAAAAAAGTCGATAAAATTGGCCAAATTTCCTATCAATTTGGGGATTTTACGGCTGGGTAACGTTCGTACCTGAATAATTCATTTAGCAGGCAATTCTAATCACTGAACGTCAGCCCCCAAGAAAGCAGGGCGTGACTTCTCGGTTGCTTTTCACAGCCAAATCGATGGTAATGTATACTTCATCATAAACCTGACTCTTGATATATCCCCTTGTAAACTTATCCGACCTGACTTTGAACCAGATAAACTGTTTAAGCGGAATTGTTACGCGGATTTATAAAATAATAATAAGACTCGTATATTAAAAAGTGTCAGTTTACACCATAACTTGATCCATTGTTGTTCCTAGCCACGGGGAAATATAAACATCCCGCTACGCTTGATTTGTCATTTGGGTTTGTAGACTGTATTGAGCGGGGGTTTGACTTCATTGAAGAATCACACAGCGATTAGAAGGAAACACCCGTATGTAAACTCATTGTTGATTTAAAAAATAACACAGCTGTACAATTACAGTGAGTCGCCGGTGTACCTTTCATGGTTGCCTTTATATGCGTTTCCTGTAAACCTGTACACGTCCATCTTATTGAAACGCATCGCCTTTTTTGTGTACTAACATTCTCTCCAGATTTTGATCGATATGAACACTCACTGTCTGTAACAAATATTATCTTGTCCGGGAAAAAATCTGCTATTTCGCCTCAGACATATTCTTGCACATTGAAAGTCGGGGTGCGGTGAAATTGAAACGATGAATGGTGGTTTTTTAATACGACACGAATAAGTACTTCCAATTTTCAATAAATCACTCCAGTGGGGCGGTAACCGACTGAGGGAAAAGCTCGCACTGACTTCTGCTTGCAGACTGGTATTGTGGCGGGAGGGGAGATCTCATCCGACCAGTAAGAGATGAGTATCAAACGCGGCAAATTTGTCACGTCAGTGTGTCATCTCACCACACTGAGATCAATCTTGATTCTGAATTTTTTTGCTTCCTGTTGAAGTTTGGATTGAAAATAATTTTAACATATGGATGAAAATAATTCTTGAAGTTTAGTTTTGTGATGGACTAAGCAAGCGATACATTGACACAGTACCATGCATGGTAGATCACACATGAGATAGACGAATCGCCAGGGGCAAGTTTTGATATTCCCAATATTTCTAACATTCTGTCAAATCCACGGACTAATTACCTAGGTGATTAGCATAGACTAGAATACACAATAAGTATTACCAAATATATTCGTAAAAGATGTCCATATCGTTTTGGCATTGACATGTGTAGCGCGCGCTAAATTACTGATGAACACGTGTCCTGATGTGCGGCACAGTTCCTAACAAAACAAGTTTCACTAAACGTTCGCTGATATTTATATAACTGGATTTGACCATCCCAACTGCATCCTATAATGTTTGACATACCCTACAATCATGGCTCCTTCCATTTTGATATCTGTCGTGCAGCCATCCATCCGAGTAGTCCAGACAATGTTGCTGATCAAAGTGCTAATGTGAAGAACAGCAAGTTACACTAGCATAAAATTATCCTTACTTTTTAAATAGTACCTCCCTCCCCGCCTTTTGAAATCAAATTTAACATTTTCACAGTACGGAAAGCGGGCTGTTTTCAAAATTAGTTGGTTAAATTGTCCACCTTTTAGGCTATACCTTTGTTCGGTCAAAAACCCCATTCAAAGTGCTCTCAATTACGCCGCCTCCTCAACGAAAATACATTTTTCAATTTCGTCCACACCTGTGTCAATAATCTCCAAACAATCATATCTAACAATTAATACGTTTTATTTATTTCAGGTTATCTCTAACGATTTTTTCGGCGCACTCCCGTCCAACTGAAACTTTCTCGGTCGTGTAACTTTTTATGGCTACAAAAACAGTGTGCCTTCCAAAACGCTTAATGAATCAAAAAATAAATATTGACTGACGTATGTAGTATAGACTGTATACATGGAGAGCTATATGCACTTTGCCGAGAAGAAAATTGACGACATGATAATATGAACAAGTCAGAACGTACAGTCCAACAAGCTACCAAACAAATCTGAAATTTGCATATGTTGCATTACGTGATTACCACCTGCGGACTTGTCCGGATAACCAATGAAAGCGTTCACCTTTGTTGTCTCAATAACGCCCTCTGGTTTGTGTAGACTTGTGAAAATAACGGTTTAAGAGAGAACAAGGAATAGGATGTTTTATCGCCTGTGTCAAAATGACATTGCACAAGAATACAATACTGGGCGTGTATTTTCTACGTGCGAGTGTGAACATATGTTTTAGGAGGACATGGACAGTAGCGCAGCACTATACAGCACACGTTTATGTGCGTGAAGTCTTCAGCCGACTAAGCATTCCTCTTACGGTGTTGACCAACCCTAGACAATCTGGTCTAGTTTCGTGGTTTTAAATGACTTTAAACAATCTCAAGTGAGCGTGTGCGATTTGGGCACATGCCTAGAGACCGTGGCTTGTTTGTGGGGGCTCGTGGCACGTGTTCATCGTCCAATGAATACCGCGAGGTCTGAATAATAGCTGAACACGACGCCCAACTACATCAATCTTGAAGACCACAGACTTGTCCACAACAACTGTTTGCATATTGTGTTGCACTGCCTACTTCTGCAACATTCAAACATAAGTAAGATTCCAAGTTCTTCCATTTGAGATCTTCACGTAACTCTTAAATGTCACATAAATAAACTAGAACGGAAAACGTCGTGAAATTTCAGGCCGAGCGAGCCATATCCAACCTGCAGACGACCAATGACTGAGCGCCATCCCAGATTGCGCGGGAATTATCGCAGTGTTTGCACACCAACGCAAAAGGTAGCTCGTCTCGTATGGACCCCCGTATTTCCATTTATTTCTAGATAATTTTTAATTTCAAGGGTTACTGTGTATTGTTTAACACATGGCTCGATGTATAATAAGTAGACGCCCACACATCTAAACCCCATTTAGCAACAGAGTGGCGTGTTTTCTAGCCACTCTCAAGGGAGATTTCGTCTTTCAAATTCACCTTTGATATCTGCGTGTGCTCCGATCTGGTGTGCCTCGATATAATCCCCACTCTCTATTGTTTAAGGGTAAATTCTAAATATCCTCGCTGCGCGTTGAAAAACATAAGAAGAGTAGTCCGTCCCGTTCTCCTGAAAAAGGAAGAACTAGGGCGTGGCCAGCGGTGCTGTCGCCAGTCGCTGTACTTTTAAACATGGTGAAATTTGGTGATCAAAAGATATTCGTCTACGAACGTTGGCCAAGTGTCAAGATAGAATTCATGGTGTTTTAAATCAAAATAGGTGTTAGGAATATCCAATCTCCATGGATACGTATTCAATTACGGTCACAAAGCCCTGTTTCACGTTACTTTAGGCCGGTGAGGTGGAAACCGAAATGCAATCTTACGTTTTGAGGCGCAAAAATGAGCTCTAACTGAAGTCAGAATATGGAGTTGCCACACCTCTCAAAATGCCTGTTATCATCCGTGAACGAGTCTTAAGGCTGTTAAATTTGGAAATATAGCGCTATATGGACTGTCGCCATGGTAATTAGCTGATACTATTTGGTCTCGATTCAACGCCGATGAGAAAAGCTTGAATGTTTAGATGTATCATTCATAGCCCCTCTTTGCTCATTGTATGTTCACACAGCCATTCCTACTTTTTTCCGACTGATTTTCTTCTCTGAATCGGCGACATTATACGCGCCGTGGAACAAAGCTATACAACCCTACAGCTAGCGACGCTGTATTTATGGGTATCTACGATGAGCGAATCAAAGTGCTGCGATAAACGGTACCCTCGGTCTGCCTGGCGCAATTCATGCAACGATAACAAAGTGATGCATTGTGGGATGTATAGGATCTTTGAAAATCTTGTTGGGAGGTAATTATGTGTTTGTGGGAATGTTGTGATTTTACATGTTCTTTTGGAACATTATCACTGAAGAGGAATCGGATTCCTACCAACTTGGAGTCGAGCTGACAATCATCCGGGAACTTTGCTTACCTGCATATCTTGGTCGGCGAAAGTTTCACCAGTCCTTCAAATCTGATTTCGTGACGTCATTTACACCCGCTGTTAAGTAACCACGGATCCATCCCGCCAGACTCGATAAAATTTTAATTTAAATGACAAACATCAGAACATTCGATCGATGATGGCATTGGGGTTTTGCTGCACAATGAGTGGCATAGAGCGACAACAGTCGTAAACATTCATAGACTTGACTCTGTGTTATATTTTAAGTTACCGCCAATATAATTGTACTTTTGATGATATTTTTATTGTTTTCGTTTCATGTATGAACCGCAGTTTCTTGATCTACTCTGTATAATATGTTGAAATACAGAGTATTCGGCTTGTCAACGTAGATCGTGTATGTGCGACTTGTATTGTTCATTTCATCAGCTGAATTCATGGCCTGACCTCTTTCCCATGCCCAAATGTTTAGTTACCTCGTATTTATTTGACTGTCCTGTGTTCAAACATCAGCAACACGACAAGAAAATCCTTAAAGGCAGCATTCAATAGTAGAGGACGCTAACCATGAGAAAATACAGGAGGCAGGTACTGCATTTATGATGAAGATTAAACACAAGGCAATAGTGAGATGGTTGAAACGCTTGGAATTTTGTATCTATAGACGTACCTATGTATTTTAGATGTTTCGAATCGCCAGTTAGCTTTGACGTCATGACTTGCATTTTGCTGTCAACAGCGTTCTCTATCATTCTACCGTCAAGACCGTTTTTGTCGGTGTCAATTTGGACTTAACAGACAGGACTGCTGGTGAAAATCGACATGATATGCTTGACAGTTCAATGTCTTAGAAGGTAGGCAGCGACATTCACAGAACAACATATCATACAAACATGTACAATAGTGAAGTTACTGTGTTTTAAACCCTTATATTAGAGGTTTTAAATGCTATATCGCATTGGAATAGCTAGAACTTAAACTCCAAGTAGAGATTAAAGGATCAAGGTAGCCTGACAGACAAATTTAGGCGGGAAAATACCATAAAGGTAACTTGAAAAATTGGTTGTAAAAACGATTCATACCTCGACAGTGAAGTCTGGTAAAATAAACGCCAACGGAGAGTGTTATCTATTCTTTAAAACTGCGGTGAAGATGCTCCAGAAAATCAACGTTTGTACAACATCACCTGGCCTCCCTACTAATGTAAGAAAGTCGATTGCATATCTCAATATTTCTAACGCGACATTCTGAAATTGAAAACCAAGATAAAAGCTTCTTGCGACAAGACGTGACTTTAACAGAAAACACAGGAACACAATCAATCCTATGGAATGTAATATTGCGTTTTCATATTTAATCTAAAAGAGAGTTTAAATGTAGCAAAATTTGATAAACCGAATGTCTTAAAAATGTTACAGAGACCGGAGGTTTTATTTCATATTTCTGCACAGATGATTAACGAGGAAGCTCACGCTTAATGGAAAACCGTATCAATTTTTGACGAATATGAATCGCTCTAATTCCAAAGGAAAATATTGTATTCTTATCTTTTACAAAACAAAATGATTAAAAGTCTGACGTAGGATTCGTCTTCCAGGCTAAAGCCCAGTTCCTATGGAAACACATGATCAATTCCAAACATGATCATTGACTAAAAAAGCAATCAACGATGATTGACTTTTCTCAAGGACGAAACAGACTCTGTCCATGACGCTAATAAGACTTTAGATCCCTTTTCTTCCCTGGCATTGTCCACTCTTAATATGCCTCCTTGAAGGAATGATTCTGGAAGATAGGTTAGGTCATGTATACTCACAGAAAAAAATAATGACATGGTCAGAACCAGGTTACACAGAGGTCACAGAAGTACACGTCAAACAGCCTCGCCTTGACGTCATTGTCTGAGGAAGAATAAAACTACAGAGTTTTGAAAATATCTCGCTTTGCTGAAAATGGGATACGTTCGATATGGCACTCGAGATTCAACACGATATGAGAGAGAGAGAGAGAGAGAGAGAGAGAGAGAGAGAGAGAGAGAGAGAGAGAGAGAGAGAGAGAGAGAGAGAGAGAGAGAGAGAGAGAGAGAGAGAGAGAGAGAGAGAGAATCGAAACAACCGATTTTGGAAACTATTACAGTCAAAACAAAGAAACTAGAAGTGTTCTTAAAGCTCAATGGGCGTTTTAATAACTTTTAAACGCGTCACAAATGAGGGTGAGCGAGTTTCATAATGACAGAGGTGTGACGCATCAGAAATATTGACCGGATTTCGGAACAAAAATGTCATTATTTCAGTTCGATAAATCTAAAGTTACAAAAAATTATCAAGATATTGTTATGACAACGTTTTGAGTTGTTATTCTCGGATTCATACGAACGCGGAGTGACATAAAATTTCAACATACAAATAAACAGATCCGAAAAGATCTGTTGTGACAAGATTATTCAAAAAAACCTGAAGTTATTGAATAGAACTGGCGACACTTTGGCTTTCAGTGATCAAATTTATTGTATTTTCTGCAGTCCCATACTCAGTACGGAGATTACCCGACAGTGACACACTCAACGTATTTCTTTCACTGACGACAAGAAAGTTCCCGCCAAAAATCATATCATCGCCCTGTGTTCGTCGATTGTGTCTATCACAGTGACTCTACTGTAGGGTGACAATTGAAGATGGTATTTATTCGAAGCTATCACGCCCGTCATTTCCGTTTTCACGAAGAAAAGAAATCGTCTCATATTGCTCGATTTGTCATGGATTTGACAGTTCTTCTCGGATTATTCACTGACTATAGACGATCGGATTGTTTGGTGTCACCCTGGGTGAATGTAATTTGATATTCGAAATGAACTGACAGAAGCAGAATCTGTGACATAAAAGGCAAAAGTCACTGTCGCACGTGTTTGCTGTCTTCATGCGACCCACTTCGACTTTTTTTTCAAAAACTGTTTTTTGCGAACAAACTTTGCACTCTTCTTCTTAATCTTTGATCATTTAGACTTAGTTCGAAGCCAAATTTCGAATCAACTTTGAATATAATTGCAAACATGAAAGAAATTCCCTGAATGGCATCTCAAATGGAATAGGAACGCTCCACAATCTATGTTCATTCCGTGCTGTCCATTTCGTCCATTTCGGATCTCCGAGACGAGTATGAACTGATGTACCGAAATTTAGACCTGACAACTGAAAATAGGAACTTTGATGATCTTTAGATTTCGTCTGATAACATCCCTTTAGACTAATTCCTGTCAAATGTAGGATAAGTGATAGCGTGTACACGATGTCAACTTAGGCATTTGTGATGCAGTCGCTCCTGCCATCAAAGAGCAAAAAGACGCCAATTATGGGTCGACGCATTGTCAGTGACAGTAAGAGGTCCTCGAAAGATAGAGAAGGTTAGGCCATCAAACACGACAGTCGTAGTAAAATCGTTTTGTTGTTGATCTCAAACGAAAAAACGCATGAACCATCGTATTCAACTACATTGAAACCACAGACTAAGCACGCGTGATTAGAATTAGAAAGTTGGTTTCGACGCTAAGGAAGAGCTGGCCCGCTATTCTTCTAGACCCGATTATGGTCCCAATACAAAAGACCCCGTTACCATTGGTAACCATTCGACGCATTATGCGGTGCTTTTAAACTTGAACAAAGAGCTGGGACGTGTGGACGCATATGGCGACCAACAATAGTACGGTAGGGTTGCAAAAAAACTACCGTCTCTTCAACAAAGACGCACAGAAAAGATTCGCTGTGATTCTCCGATCAGCCAAAGTTCAAATATAGGGTAAATTTCTCCAATTCAGAATCCATGAAAGGCGAACCATGCGTGTTCATTTATAGCCAAACGCTATAGACCATCCAGAAACTGCCACCCCTGTGTTCAAGTCATGACACACGTAAGTTGATATCGCAGTTTCAAACTATTTATCAGCGCCTTCGTAACAATGCAGACAGCTATCTATCTAGTGAAATGACAAAAGTTTAGAAATTCCCTAATAAAACTGTGCCAAAGACTAGATAATATTAAACTTGTACAAACCAATCAACATAGGTCAGTGGCACCTATTTCGTAAAATTAAACATGACCGTGTTTAAAGTTTAGGATACCCCAGCGAGAGCCTGGTAACATTACGTTTTCAACCACAATTGACCAATCACACAGCCAGCTATCGACAAAGCAGCCGATTTTTCGGTTGTTTTCTGGTATCCATAGTTACCGAAGCCTCCGACAAAGTATCTTGACGAATACTGAGTGTTGATCTAAGGTATAATTGTGTTTCAAGTACGCATTAATAGTGATATCGCACAAAAGTTTGACACACACAACTGTTATGGTAAAGTCCACTCGTCAAGATCCGATTTACTGGCGACAACATACATGCAAAAGCAGAAAGGCCAAAGATTGTAATCTTGGACGACTTTGCCCGATGTTGGTACATCTCAAATTGCGTTATTTCAAGAAAATAATAAACCCTTTGGTTGTTGGTCATTAGATAAATCGGTAACATTTGGCTGGCAGTATGGGATTTCTATCTCTTATGCAAACATGCAGAACTTTAAAAAACACACAGCCAAGTACCTTGTAAATCATACAGTTTGTTATCAGCCTAAGTGTTCGTCATCATTCGAGTCAAACGTGGACTATAGTATAAGATAGCAACACGACAGAGCGCAGCCACATTTCATGGCGTCAACGAGGCAGGCTCCAACTGTCGCTTAAGGACGTTACCTTATATACTACATGGTTACCAGTAAAATCATGCGATGGCAATCGGACGTATGACTTTAAGTTTTGTCTTTCATTTGAAGTTACAGATATTCCATTCTGGTAACTACACGTTTCTGTTTGCATCTTTCATGGCGACGGACAACATAATGCCAGTCAAAGTTGCATGACAACGTAATGCGAGTCAAAATTGCATCAGTAAATTTCAATAATCGGTCAATCATTTCTTCAATCTATAGAGCCATCTATAGGTAAAAGATTTGTCAATAATAAAAAGATCGATCGATACATGGATAATAAAACTGCTTGTAAAATAGACAAGCTCAAGCAAAGTGAACAATAAGAAAGTGTGATATAGGGAACATTTGGTAACACCGATACAGGAAAGTCAACTACTTTGTATATATATATATATATATATATATATATATATATATATATATATATATATATATATATATAAAATTCATTTATTTACTTATCTACTATTTATACCTTAATCATCCAGCGGTTTAATCTTTCGAGTCGGTTGGCACAAACTGCTCAAAGAAATAGAAATATTTGAAACCTTTTTCCTCTGTTGAGGTCGAAAAACATTTACCCTCGGCCCTCTTCGGATAGTTAACTCCGTTTGAAGCATTTACTGTTCAGTCTAGTCAATGGCTGTGTAGCGTTTATAACGACTGTAAAATACGTTCATGTGCTCTTATTCTTGGCCATTCCTTTGCTCGAAATATTTGCATCCGAAGATTTGTTCTGTAAGCTTTTGCATTGGTTTCAACTACACGGAGAATAGCATTTATGGCGGGCTGTGTTCACGTGTTGTGGCTGATCTCCAATTTAAACGAGATAAATACATCCAGTCGTGGCCGGTGACTGTCAGAGTCCGATGTGTCTGACTGGTTTTAGAGTTTGGATCGGTCACTGAATGAGTAGCCATGGAGAAGAAGTAGGGTCTCTATCTACGCTATCAACAGTCCATCTGACAAACCCTTTGACACACCTGTCTTCAGAAGAAAGGGAAAGAGAAAAAGAGAGAAAACCGAAGCGATGATGTCGAGAGAGATACAGGGATTTGTAACGCGATAGACGATGTCGCTTTCGCGCCTTGAAACGATTACAATGTGACCTTGAACATGGTGGATTACATCCCAGTAATGGCTATAATGTGTTTATCTGTATCATTTTTGAAGTACACTGCTATCGCGCAAGGCAAGGAGGATTTGATCTGCGGAGCATGTAGTTCATTATTAATGTGGCCTTGCACTTGGATTTTTGATCCCTTTATCCGATGAAAAGAACAGTGACAAATGCAAGTGGATCAAAGCTAATTGACGGCGTTGTATAGAAACTTCATCAGAGCATGCGTCGTTACAGGATCGGCAACACAGAACGGGAAAACGCTTTCAATATTGGGCATATTTTGATTCTGAATTTTACAACTCTATCAGAGCAGGATCAGTGACAAGCTAACGGCCACGTAATCCATTGGCAGATTAGGACCGGGTTCCTTATGTGAAGGGTTCAGGTGAAATCAAGAAATACAAAACACAGACGTTAGCCAATTTTCTTTTCTCACCCGCGATGACGCCTTCTATCATTGACATTGTTCAATCCAAATGTATTGTTGAAAATATGAAGCTATATTTTTTCAATTAGTTCAAGTCCCTAGAAAAGATAGAGAAATGAGAGTGTGACAAAACAAGAATTGTAAATTGGCAAAGATCAATGTTAATGTCGACACTGCATTAATCTGCCGTGAATGCCATATAATCCACACATACTAGACGATCCGCCATGGTTCCGACAATTCGTACAGTACTCGGCGAAAGAACACTGTAACAAGACAGCCCGGTGATATCGGTCGGGATTTCACTGTTTCAGTGAGTTTACCGCAGTTTTGTGAAAATCAACGACACACCAAAGGACGTTAAAATTCAGATGAAAACAGCAATTTCGCGCGAGTTCGGATAATGGCGAGAAGTCACGGTGTATCGGCTGGTTGTGACGAAATAATTAAAAGGGTTGTTTATATAGTGCACGTGGAAATAAGTAAAATTGTTAGAAAGAAGCGGCATATCAAATCTTTTTAAACTATGTTCTAAAAAAAATTATTAAACAACGTACACGTTGAAATTTTAGAAAGTGTTTCTCAATAGGTATGGCTGTTATCATTAATTACAGCTAGCGAGTCATTCATAGACACACGATTCGATAAGTATCCTTTGTTTCCGCACAAAGTCAAAGCAGCCAGCAACTGCAAGATTATATTATATGCAAAGTCTTCCCGGTACAAAGAGATTTCGTTTTAATTCAAAATTGAATCAGGGGATTAGGCTTTCGCGCTAAAAATTACACCTACACTCACATTAGCTGCAGTTTCGGTTACTGTCAAATGCATATGTATTGTATAATTTGCGTCTGGCCCATAAGCCCAGAAAACCTGTAACACGGCAGTCAGAAAACCTTCAAATCCCTTTCCCGCCTACGAATTTTCCTTTCTACAAATCAAATGTCTTTCTGCAAATGAAATATACACCATTGGGCAAATTCTGATCACTATTTTCGATGATTCGGTATTTCAGGCCTGTCTTGAGTTCAAAATGATACTAAAACTTGCCAAAGTTTTAAAAACACAAGAAGATTGAGCCGATCAACGTTGACGGGAAAGGCCTGTAATGGAAGGATTAAAATTGAAGTGGATGATATGACGACGAGAAATTGAGCGGGGATACATGGTTTTCTTGCTTTGCAATTTGGTAATTTGTTTCAAGTAGGTGCAAAGTAGCAGACTAGATGCTGTGTGCTGTAGGAAGGATGGAATTTTCACACAAGGCAGTGTAGTATCACCTATTAAGACACGAAATCAAAAAGCGGACACGTCATTCAACGTGTGACTGCCTGTGTTTTTCGAAAAACGCTATTGCCAATATGTCTTCACAACTTTAAAAATTGAAAACAAGTCACGACATTTTTAGAGGACATGTTCACTTTTGGTGCTACATTCCATCTGGAACATTCGCCTGGTAGCTATTTTGCGAAAAACAGGTCAGAAAAATAAACGATTGCAGGAAAGTAACATTTACAAAAAAGAAAAAAAGTATCGATGCACATTCAGTGTCACTGGACAGTTTGCACAGACAAAACCATATAATCGATCTGCCAGTTAGAGCACCTTGATGCATTCAAGACGATTAAAGCGCTTGTATTTGGAAGATCTTTTCAAAGTGGCCTTAAATCCTGACAAAGTGTAGTGAAACCGCGAAACTGAATCAGTTTATGATACCGTTTTGCGATCAAGACTGGTTGTGCAGCACTGCCGTGAAGACAGATCAGCAGACGGCCTCTCCTGATAAAATTCTGAATAGGGAATAAAATCATGCGAAACTGCTCTACTTGCATTCGTGTATGTGCAAGAAAAGATAGCTCCAACTTATTAGACACAACAATTTCATATCGGCCACATTAACTACGATTTCGGGAAAATGTGTCGGTAAGAAAAAGGGATGTAGAACGTGAATTACAAAGGTTTCCAATCTATGTATGTGCAAAATTATCAGTAGTATGACGTTGATTGCTGAAATATTGACACTACGAATCAGCGCTGGATGGTTTTGTTCTTTTAAGTAATTCCTGTCGAAGAAATTTATGATAACATGTGTGGTTCTCTGTTCTTTTTACTGAAGGGGGAGTTAAATTAGGTTGTATTGGTCTTATTCTTTGCAGAAATAGCGTCGGTGTTCGTTGGAGACTCCACATACCGCTATCAAGACAACAATGACATAGGCAGTCATTTAAAGTCACAAGTATCTGAAGCTTCCCAACATATCTCTCCATTGTGTCTTCGGCGTTGTGGCATCTTTTTGTCTCAATGATGTTCTTAACATTATTGCTTATCATTTTACCCGGATGTGTTTCGCAAGAAAACGAATATCTGCGATTCAGTGTCAGGATTTGAAATTAGAAAATGAACTTTTTTGTTCCGTTTCATCTTCTGGTTGGCACTTTGCCAGACATCCGCCCACACGGCAACTACTTGCACGTGTTAGCCCGCTAGTATCGCCCAGCCATTGTTCACTTCAACTCAGCCACGTCTGAATTACAATTCTGCAAACCACAAAGCGTTTCTTGGCAACTTGTCCGTGATTTTAATGGTGTTTGCACGGAACGTTATTAATTGAACTTGTTCGAATATACGGAACCGTCTTTCGGTATGAGAAACCTCTAGTAAGCGGCGAGATTGCGATGTAAGCTGTTCGCATAGTTTCAAACATCGGTCATTGTCTTGCAATAGACAAACAAATATAACAATTTAATCTACATAGTTTTGGTACCGTAGCGTCGATTTTCTTTGCCCTACCTTCCAAGCACCCTTTTCTATTTTTCATGAAACATTACATTCGCCTTATCGATTCATAAAATCGGACTTGGTGATAATTGTAACGCTGATAATACATACCAGGAAAAATAAATCAAAAATCATTTATGTAGAAATATCAGTCGATCGCACGATATCGTTCAATTAGGGAACGTGTAATCTTTCGCTACGACTGATATTGAACGGTTTTGCTATATTCATATTTGCTTAATTAATTATCTAAGCTATTCATTAATTTATTGAATGGGCTATCTGTGTCGCTATGTTATAGTGTCCATCATTATTTCGTGATATGTGTTTGCAAATTGCAATGTACGTCAACCTTTTGCTGTGTGTAGCAGTTTTTTTTTTTTTGACATATACAACTTTTTGTCGTGTTTATACTTCTTAAATGTTAATACTTTTGTCGCAGTGTAAATCAGTTTATTGCAATGCGGATGACTTTGTTGCGATGTGTGTTAGTATGTCGTACAGTACGTATGTGAATCCGTGTTGAACAATAGCAATCCAAATTATGGACGACTCGCAGGTCATGGCACATGTATATATGTTGAGCCAAGAAACTCCAGTTATAATACTGGGCATTTTATGGAAAGATACACACAGAACACGAAAAATTTGGTCAAGGCTTGGCCCTTCCTGAGATATGGTAACAAGAAATGCGATGAAGATACCCAATTACTGATGAAAGAGTTCATGTCTCAAAATATTGATAGGAAGTCCATCTTCTGAATGTACAGCCTAACGATTTGATTGCTGTGCCATCCAAAATATCAAAAATGTAATAAAAATATGGTACGTGACCTTGTAAACACGTAATTAGACGGAAAAGTTCAAAAGTTTCGGGGCAGTTCTGCGGAGCATGATAACTAAACTAACGCCAGTTTCGTTTCGATTCCCGACAATATGTCCGTATTACATATCTACCTACACAACATCGGTTCTCTCATCTGGAAAAGGGATTTGTAAACAATCATATTGCGGAGAAAATTGGAGAATTGAAACTTTCATATTACACGAACGACACAATGTCAACACGGCAGTTATTGCCAAGATCTACGTAAACGTTAGCCTTGTATAAAATCCTTGTCGCTATCACAGATATGGATTTCCCACGACCTGGGTTAGCTTTTTTCAAAATTCGGCGAATGGATTGACGTATGTCGAGGCTTTGGCAGGGCAAACGCTGCCAGCGGAAAAAATAAATGCGTTCAGAAAAAGACAGAATAACACAAAAATAAATAATTTAAAAAGCGATGTATCCGGATCATAGTTGAGCTTACGCTCAGACTCTGAATATCATATTTCAGAAAATGCGTTCATCGTAGATTTTAAACTGGAAGGTAAACCTTAACGGACACTTCCCACCGACAGACATTGCGCGGTGTGTAATCGCTATTTTAACGTCGCGTGAAGTTTCTTTAGTACTGATAGGCTGGAACTGACTTTAAAAGACCTTGACCAAATTAAAGATAACAATTAAAAAGTATTGTACCTTGGCATTTCAAAGATGCGGCTGTAAAGCCTTTATCAGCGTGTTTGATGCGAGGCTAGGTTGCGTTTGTTGAACGTCAATTAGAATCATGATATCTACTAGATCCCGTAACGGAGTGGTCTTTTTTTTTTCTCTTTTGAGATGACGACTATCGGAATGACAAATATCAGTCGCAAATCAGATATTTTGCTAAACATTCGCACCTTTTTTTGTAACGTCAATCAAAGAAATTTGCCATTTCTCAGTACAAACAGACGATTTTAAAATCGTCATGGGGCAAGAATGCAAGAAACTTTAATAAAACATCAAGGCCAAGTCATGGTTTGTTATCAGTCGGATTGCAAAGTGGCTTGCACTATGGCAACCATTTCTTCTCCAAAAATTCGACATTTTCTGCAGCTGAAGCTGATTTCCTACCCACACCCGTCGATGCGAACATCCTGCATTTCGTAACAAAACTGAATTTTCGCCCCCTCGCTGAGACAAACGTCAAGGTTTCAACCCTTATTTTAGCGCGTTTTCCTCTCGTATCACATCGTAGTTATGGCGCTTATAACCACGGGAAATGGCATGGTATAAGTGCTTTGAATCTTTGCCTTTGCCTTCGATGTGTAGTAATGTTGAAAATTAATTAATTTGTCGACCCGGCGTCTGTCGTTTGTAAAATTAACAATCAGACTTTCCAAGTCAAAGAACAAGGAATAAATACTGCTAATTTTTATATCAGTCGACCTTGGGGTAAAAATTATATATCTTGCTCGATTTTCTCAAGTTCGTATCGTCTACAGATGCCGTTCGATTTACAAATACAATCCCTTTTTCATAGTAGTCGGGACTTTATTCATGGTACTAAAATCTAGCTTTACTGAACGGTTCAACGTTTGAATATCCCATTGCATGCATGGTCATTGTCTTTGTCTCGATTTGGCGGGCCTTGCGTAGGTGTTTTATCGCGCCAGTTCGACAGTGTCGTCTGCGGACAATTTGTACAATGCATTATCATGTTGAGATTTGCTAGGTTGTTCATCTTTCCCGTTTGATCTCAGGGAAAATGCCAGGTCAAAAGAGTGTAAACTTCATCAATTCCGTGACAGCTACAATGACTTTCAAATAATTGCAGGAAAACGCCAAATAGTAGAGAAAATTCGCTAGGCTTTGATATACTTTTAGTGTGTGGAACAGTGACACTATAATAGCGCGATTGTCTGTCTGTCGATTCATATCCGCAGTTCAGAACGGGCACAAATAATTTCCGACGATTTTCATCGCACCCATTTCGTTCAAACTGTTCGATAAAATTGCAAATTTAATCAAAGTTGACACCTTTATGCAGAAAATCTTCATTGTGTTTGGCGAGATCGTCGCTAATAAAAGCTCAACGGGGTATCCCTGTGTCATATGACGTATAGGGACAGTATTCTTTCAATTCGACAAACGAGATTGTAATTAGTTATAACAAGCATTTCTGATGTAGAATCATCGATTGAGTTGCAGGACCCAACACAGACACCAAACCTAACGACTTCCTTGATGCGACTCCAGAACGTTCTTTGACACTCACAAAAAGCAACTATTCCCAGTTAATTTGTTGATGGACGTTCAAATGTCTGCCGGTTTCAACACAAAAAATGCATCTCGCAGAACAATATGAGCAATTGGAAGGCATTCTACGGTAACACGATCGTCATGATAAGTCGCTATTCTCCTGTATAGATCAGAGAAAAGGGGTAGGCTTTTATCGCAAAAATATCTTTATTTAGGTATTGTTGATTTTGATATAAATGGAACTATCGGATCCACATTCTGTGCCTCGTTCGATAATCTAGCAGTCAATCGGAACAGTTTTGATACCAATCAAACGTTCCTTTTCCCGCCATTTACAAAAATTTATACAATGGTTATATCCTATACTATTGTTTCGTTTTCTGGAGCAGCCAAGTTGACGATGCAGAGCATACAGCTTCATTATAACGGAGGAGAATGTTGTTAGAATAAATCTAGCTACTTGCTTTTTTGAAACACGCTGCTTTGATGGTCATTATCACAAGACAGCTACGCGAAGTCACTTATTCCTGACGGTTTCACAACGATTATTCTATTATAAATTCCACAAATCATCTTATTTTTCCTCGTTTTGTCCATTTCTACGCTCGAAAATTTTATCGATTCAAGCTCAGTTATTTGGCTGTATCTGAAGACACAAAAAGCTTTGTCAGCTTGCCCGAGTCAGTCATATAAGTCCAAAGTCTAAATATTCTATATTCCCTTGAATGTAGTTTGAAGTCATATTAATTACCTTGTACGTGTGCTAACATTATAATTCTCACGGAGCAAATTCAAATTTCAGAGATGTTGTCACGCGAAAGTAGCGCTTTCTGCTAGAAAGGAGAAAAAAACGCTAAAATGTCAAAATTTCGACAATAAAACTTTCGATTTTGGTACCTTTTGACCGGCAGTACGACACTGAAGGCAAACTGGAAGCAATTTGAGAGTGTTTACTGACCGACTGTTGTTTGATCGCTTGAAATTTGACGATATCTAATGCAAATTTGGTGATGACCGATTGAAAATTAGACATTGTTTGGAATCGGGGGGAATTTTGTTAATCAAAATGTGAAGCCCCGAGCGTAAAGGTCTTGAATTCCCCCGTCCGTTGTCATCGACCTCATACCCCAAGGCTATCCCGAACCATAAATTGAGTCACCCATTTTTAGCATCTGCAAAACCGTCACATTTTCAATAATTTACCATGTATGAAAGCGAATGTAAAGAAAACCAAGATAGCTTGGAGAAAAATATAATTTACCAAACGGAACTCGTCATACACAGGTGATTGAAGTTTACCAATATTTATGTTCAAATTTCTCATCAAAGATATTCGTCAAGAGTATCACAATATATTTAGTAATTTGCGTAAATAAATCTGCTATATGCACTTTGTCTTTCATCAATATTAAGTCTACGTCGTTTTCTCCGGTCGTTAGACGCAACGTTTGACACTAAAATCGCCAGTGTTTAAAAATGACATGACGAAAGGATATATGAATTATAATCCGGTCGATCGTTATCCAAGGAAACCACATCAGCAGAATCCTGAGTTTTCCACTCGTTTCCTCGTCGAAAATTTATGAAGAAGGAGGTTAATTTATGAGATGCCTGTTTGTTGGGCAAGAGTCGTCGTTAAACCAGGGTTATGAAAGTCCTTTTACGCCAGTGGGGTCAAAATATAATTATGAAATTACACCCTGGTTCGATTCATCCATAATTTATACCTAAATTTCGATTTCTTGTTTCGAACGTTAACAAAGTCAAACATAAAGGGTTCAGATCGCAAGGTTCACAGCCAACAAACGTCTTTTACCCGAGTCCTTTCCCAAATGTCGTTCACCATTTCGCAAATAAAATTACAATTCGTAAAATCCCAGTAGGCGATGCACGCAGTTAGTCACGTAGAGTCCCTGTTTTACGGGGAAATCCTATAGCAAAGACTTAGCTGCTTTCATTTTCGTGTAACCTTGACTGCATTTGTTATAGATATAGATCATTCGGAGAGGTGTGTTAGAAAGCTAAAGAAACACTGAATCCCTGTAGACGCGCGGATCCCCATGGAAACACACTAAATCTTTGCATCAACAGACTCCATCTCAACAAGGTCACGTGGTCCGTGAAAGATGCGAATCTTACCGCTGAAATTCAGAAACTAGATAATCTCTTTGTTTGATGTGCCAATTCTAACATTGCTCAAAGCGAAGTCTGTAAAACCGTGCAAACCTGCCAACGAGGCTGGCAAAGTGTCTTTTGACATATTCGCGGGGATGTATTTGCAGAAAGATAAAACACTCCCTCGATGGGGAGGGTGAAGGCACACATTTTACTGCGGGGACTGCTACACTTGCATAAAATAATCATATAATTCTTTCTTTTCCGGATTATATCGGATAGTCTAACAATCAAGACCTTCTAGTCGTCGATAAAACACATCTGTGCTGCAGATATTAAGCTGAAAAGGGACCCTACGCGGTCGTGGTGTGTATTTACAATGAGAGAAACCCGAATGGTAACATCCTTAGATTCAGTAAGATTTAACTAGAGTTTAAATATAGAATATTAATATAAACGGGGGGGGGGGGGGGACTTGAAGACAAAGAATCTATTCTGAATGTTAAACGTACGAATCTAGTTGCAATACCACAGAGAAATATAGTTTTTCACATGGAAGAAATCCTGTATCACAAATGTCGATTTCAGAAATATACTTTCTCAGTGCAGTGAAAAGCCGATGCAGAGAAACCGTATGTTTTCTTCAATTTCTAGATTTTCGTTTCATTATTGTATATTACAAGAACTTGATCAGCTTGTCAGGTCCAAAAACGATGTTAGTTTTGAAAGGTTCTTTGAAGTGAAACAGTGCAACGCGATCTAAGGGCCGTGTACGGTGTCGGCTGCAACCATCAACTCACGCGGTTCAAGGTGAACGCGTCCATGTCACGTCACGTGACCTCCGAATTGCCTGGTTGAAACCAATGAAGGTTTGATGAATGTAGTGGGTTTCTCAACGATGCCTTTAACTCCAGGCTAAAATAGTGAGATAGGAGGCTAACAATTAAACTATCTCTCAGATGCTTGCTACTCTTCTGCACGTCCATCATTCTCAATTAAAACAGTCAGTGCGAATTCTCGCTAATTGGCCGCGAATGACACAAACTGTCGTGCCTAAGCTACCGAGGTGTTGATACGTCACAGAACTGTTAGTTTACGAACGCGATCCATAAATTATGGTCGGACCAAAATGATCACCTGTGCCCGGGCTATAAAGTATGCCATATTTGATGTAAGGGGGGATGAATTCTATCACTCAAAAGTTTTGAGCGTGTCAGAAGGTGTGTGCCCACAAGTGAGAGATTCCTCGCGGTTCGAAATGAAAATAATCTTTGCGAAATACGCTGTCGGGTCTCCAGGGTTACTGGCAAATTGATTAGTTATTGGCGAAACTTCCACTTACCTGACGGCCTACACCTCGAAATACCCGCACTACAATTTATCTAACGCGACTACGTATTGCTGGAGAGTTCGCAACGTATTCCACATTTATACTGACGGGGAAATGGCTTTGTTCTTTTTAGAAATAGGACAGATTTGGAGAAAAAAATAATGCTAGGAAACGCGGCGTGGGTGTATGTGACAAAATAGACGTTTTAATATACAGAATAGGATGCCCTTGAATAGAATCTGTTCCTGTGTTCGCATTGGTTGTTTCGACCTATTAACCTCCCAATGGCCCTTTTAACCAATAGGTCGAGGTGGTCCCTAATGTTATACTGACATGCGACTCGACATTATGCCAATGAGATTGAAATTGAAGTCCACATGCATACGCTGGCAGAATATAAATCGTTTATATGGAGGGAAAGCCGACCGACAGCCAAGGAAAGCGTTAACAAATGGAATTGGAAAGCTATTAACAACAAGAGTTTGTAGGTAAGCATCCACAACAACCTTCCGTGTTGAATATTTCAAACGGCAAGTCGCATCACCACTGTTATCATTTTTCGACGCCCGTAAAGAAAATTGAAGTGTCGTTGGCTTTTTTTCTGAAATTTCTCCGCACTGCTGAAAATGGTAACACATTTGAGAAGGGTATGGGGATACAAGGCTTGCAGGCGTCCGCCGAACGCTTGGCCAAGTATATGCGTGGCAAAATCGAAAAGACAGCCGTGGGCAAGGCTTGCCTCCCTCCCCTTTCGATGTATCGTACAGCGATCCTTTATGCAAACATATGTAATGAACTCTGACGCTAGTATATTGTACATCCAGTCGGGCAAGTTTTGTTTCGAACTTAGTGATTTATATGATGTTGATACAAGCTGGCAACGCCAGAAGATAGGGGGGTTCTCCGTAGCGGGTTGATCAACTCTCGCCAGCCACCAAGACTTGCGCGTGGGAGTACACTTCGGTCATTAAATCACCAAAACATTTTTTGCGGTTTCTTTTTTTAGAAAGCTCTGATTTAGATTTCTCCGAAAGCAGATAAAATTAGAAGCACTACGTTTGATTTGTGCCTGTCTTGGGGCAGCTAGTTAAGGTGCGGTGCTATCCGATGCACAAGAAAATAGAATTATTAATGAAGATGAGGTGATGGGTTTTTGCGATGAGCACCTCAAGGCTCGTTTACGACTTCAGATGAGGAAATTTTAACCAGCAAACAAATTCACCAGAAGCAATAACGTATATAGTGACGGGTACTATGATTTGTTGGCGCGGAAAAGACTGCAAATTGTACCAGCCAACATGGTAAAGAATGAAATTCTATTCTGACCTAGCTTAATTACAATATCTCAAAACTGAACAAATAACGATTTCTTGTCGCGGACAATATTAGGAGAAATCGGAATTCGACAGGTCAAATATGACAAACTTGAATATCATGGGAAGCACACGAACGGTTGATAATTTTGTCTTTATTGTCATTACATGAAATGACTTGTCTGTTAGCTGTTCTTTCCGCCAGATATTCACCCATCCTCGGCTCATTATCGCAGTTCCAAGAATCGGAAGTCATTTTGACGTGTGGATAGCTCTCAAATACTCGGTTAGGATAACGAAACACCTCTTTTTGTGACAGAGAGTCACTGAATTCAACAAAGAATGAGAAAGCTGCCTGAGACGTACGCCAATACTAGACAACTCCGGGCGACATCGCGTTTCGCACAAACACTATTGCAGATGCAGCGGAGAGTCTTCTATCCCCGACACTGACACAGTTTAATGTTACTGAGAAAAAAGGTAGTTACTCGGCCACTTTGCAACGATCCAAGCCTGCAGTAAAGCTAGAGAAAGGTGAGATAATTGACCTCTGAAATGCACAAGCCTCGTTTTGATCTGCAATCAAAATTTTAGGATGTCTGTGACACCAAACTGTCAGTCATGATGTCACAGTTTCTATTTTTTGAGACGAGTATAACACGCACAAAGACCGTAAAAAGTAAGCATCGGTTCATCGGGCTTTGCCCGCTCTTTTCCCGTTGAAATACTGTACGGGTACAGTACTTAGATTCTAATATTTTTATGGGAAGAAACTCAGAAAGAGATGGGGAGTATAATCTTGATTTTTATCGAGACTGAAAGCGTCATTGCATGTGTCGAGGTGAAAAGTAAAGGCAGACGTAAGACATAGGTTTAGAGTTTGATTATTATAAAGCCTGGTGGAAAAAAAACACATAGAATTACACCTTGTCAAGATATCGCACTAACAGATGTTAGTGATGGGCTTAAATTAAAGTATTCAATAATAACGATTGGGCAAATAGATTGAACAGTCATGACGTGAAAGTGGAAACCTGTTCCATGTGATAAATTGTGTAACAAGAAGTACACACCAATTGCTGGCTTTTAAGTTGTATTTCGAATAAAAATGTGTCCGAGCTTGATTCGTCACAAGAGACCTATATAAACCTTAAACTGACAGATTTGTGATATTCAGATAAGAAAACAACAGGCACGAGTTAAAGTGGCGTCAATGCGTTATATAAAAATCACAAAATCGGTGTATTTTTTCTATTTCTCTCAATACGAGTCAAAGGTCATACATGCCCCCGCACTATTCTCCATTTTTGACATGTGTCAACGTTTTTCAGTTCGCTCATTGACATCGGTAGAGCAAGCTATGACACAAGGTGGCAGATACACGTCATAGCGACAATGGACGCTGGTTTGAATTGTTCTGTAAGGCACACTAGATGGGTGACCTGGTTTTTCAGCATTGACACCCAATCCAGTAAAACTCTCGTATTGCAAACCCCAGCATAAAACGTCACTCAATATTTCATCAATTTCCTGATTATTGGTGAAAATAAGAGCCTGTAAAGATTTAAAAAGAGGAAATTGAAGAGTTTGTCCCCAAACCCAGCTCTTGAATCGTTGAGGAGAGTCGAACACCACTCATAAAGCTGTAATTTTGTCCTCACAAGACGGAAAGGGCCATTGAACGGCATTTGGTAAATGTGTAGTCATCTTGATTCAAAGATGGGTCATTAAAAATTAACAAAATTGTTGAATCAGGTGATTAAAATGAAAGGAGTGGAAAGATGATGAATATTTTAAAAGAATGGAAATTAAATTGTGTCTTCCTTTCACTGCAGTAATTGAAAACTACCTCTGATCTTAGCATCGCGTTTTTTTCGAAACGAATTTTAGAGATTCACACATCAAACATGCCTCAAATGGCATCGAAAATATCCGTAGCTATTTTCGGAAACGGGACGAATCAGTGTGTCCGTGAAAACGAGTCGCTGTTTTCTGACTTAATAGTGTGTTGCGAGACAACGAAATAAATGGCAGACGAGAGTGGCTATGTGATACGTGGGTGTCATCTTTATGCAGGGTACCACGAGCTCGTCTCTGTAACGTCTGTCAATCCTAATAGTTGATAATGACTCAAGGTTGTACAGGTTTTGGCGTCGAAACTAGCAGGTCAGTTCTGTATAATGTAATGACTGCAGTTCGCGTTCAGAGCCTGTCCAATGACCGGACGAAGAACCACGTTCAGTGACTGACTGACCGAGCATAAAAGAGTGCGGCCCCGCCATTACACTTTCAAAAAAAATATCACTATAAATCAAAGGAAACGAAGCCCCCACTTGGAATATTAAAGTGTTCTATCGCTTTCACGCTGTTGTGTTTCATTCCCCGAGAATTATTCAATTGTGCAGCCTATCTACGTTTTGTCAAAATTATCCATTTGCCATATGCAGCGTGGGTGTGATGACAGTGAAGCAATTACAGCCAACCAAACACGTGTTACCAATGTCCCATCTACAGACCCTGGGTTTTTATTTCGGTGCTGAGACCGGTGAATCCGTCCAGGGATCGTATATGTCTCGGCCTGTAGTATCCGTTAGCCACTTTCCGGGACCATGGACGGGCATCTAAACACTGAAGTCGTTCCCTTAAGGAACGAGAAGGGATCGATTTCATAGCTAGATAACTGTGTTGCGTTTCGATTAGAAGCTTAATGAGTTAAATTGGCCTTCCTGTCATTTTCTAATCGCCAACCACGAAGTCCTCGGTAGTTCTAGAAACAACATAATTGAAAGCCTTCCCTAAAGGAGCCGCTCTCTGAAGATCAGTTACCCAATATCTTCAATAAGGTTCTCGTACCCTCTCATACCAACTCCTTTGTACCCCCTCAACATCAGATGAATGACCAACGACGCTTCTCTGGAAAGATGTCGTTTTCGATATTATGAGCAAGAAACCATGAACCAACGTCACTACAGAGCTATCCACTATTTCGATAATCTCTCTCTCTCTCTCTCTCTCTCTCTCTCTCTCTCTCTCTCTCTCTCTCTCTCTCTCTCTCTCTCTCTCTCTCTCTCTCTCTCTCTCTCTGTGTCAGTCAATCTGTGAGCCTGTCTTCCTCTTTTTCTCCTGTCTTCCCTCTCTCTTTCTGTCTTTGTCTCTCTCCGTCTCTGATCCACCCCCTCTCTCTCTAAAGAGGAGGAAGAAGATGAGGTGAGAGTGATTATGAGTTGGAAATGATAGAACAAGCTTGTGTTAGAGGCAAAACCAAGCAAAACTGTATTAGCCACCGTCGATCGAACTTTATGAACGGATGAATGATTGTTTGTGAGTAATGCCGTGCTTTGATGGGAGCTTACACTTATAATATAGAAATGAAGTATATGTTTTACTATTGACTCCCCACGAGTACATATAACAGAAATCCCTCTCTCGGGGGGACTCTTTATCCCTGAGAAACTTTGTACCCCCGTGCCTTGGAGAATACCCTCTCCAATTATCATCGTAACATTATCAATATTTCTCGTCTGTATTATCGGGGTTTCTGGGAAGCCTGTCTGAGTGCATATGTCAAACCAAGTTTACAACTTTGTCGGGAGTTTTGTCTGTATTGGCCACGTCACCATGGTCCTGTGTATTATACCGATTTCTCCATGTTCACATGTAGCGTGTACAATGTAATTGGTTTGACAGACCCGTACACTTGGCTTATCAACCCAGTCAGCTAAATTCATCTTTTCATTAATTCTGGCTGTAAATTGTCAACTTGAGATTATATTTAAAATAATTGTCCATTTTGTCGGACAAGGAGCTGTGTTTCACTTGATACCAATGTTTTCCAATGAGTTCCGATGATAACAGCTAATACAAATATGTATATTAGCGACGCATTGTGTAAAATTAGACAGTGATTTTGTAGGTGGGGGTCTGGGATTGAATCCATAGTAGAACGGTGGCTTTACGCTATGGAGAGGTCCGCCTTTCGTTGCCTGCGGACATTCCCCGATAAAAGCACTGGTCCATATCCATCGAGACCATTGCGCACAAGCTGAAAGCACTGTAGTACCGGAGACCAAAATGATTTTCCGTGTCGCATGTTTTGCAGCGCCAAGAGTAATTGTTCAAAGCGGACGAGTTTTGTATGATTGTTGTGTCATGTACGCATTGCGTTTCTGTCGGCCTGGTGTCGTTCCGTCGATCATTTGTGGCGGGGCAAGGCTGCTAATTGTGACGACAAGTTGCCGAACGCTGGCAAGTTTTGACTGCCGTGCGACAAAAAGAAAAGAAATCACACAAAGGAAATCGAAATAAGAGATGTAAATTTCAGTCAAATTTCCCCAACAAAATGTTTTCGACGAGGATTCATTTATTCCTGATCCATCGCATTATTGGTCTGCTTTCAATGGTCTAATTACCAAATATCAACGACGTTATCAGACCCCTTATGATTGGTCGTTACCATGCCGCCAATATCGGACAAGTTCGGACGGAAGACCGTTATTTAGAACTCAACGTGAAAATGAACTCCAATTTTTTCACGGATCTCTTTTCCATTTCACGATATCCACTGAGACTTAAAATTGATGAAAAAGTGGGCATTTGTTATCAGAAAGACTGGAGGACAAGAAAAACACCTGACCAATAACTGTTGTATGGTGTCATTTTTGGCGCGATGGTTTCTAAAAAGTGGCAGCCTTAGTTGCAACTGCTGTCGTCTGGCGACCTGTTACATTTCCACTGATTGTTGGTTTTGTTAACGTCTCCACACTTGCTGTCGGTTGATTTATTAGAGTACAGCTGTGGATATTAAACATAGGCTCAACTCTATACCAAATATTACAATCGAGAAAATGACGATAATAAACATGATTTTAGCATCGCACTTTGAAAACCATGATGGACAGCCAAGCAGTGTGTCGTATTAGCATAAACCGGCGTTTCATTTTAATATTATATCTGCGCTTTTCTTCCGCGCAACAAGCCCATTGTGTTCACAATCTTAAACACATTCGCTATAAATATGTGAATTTCTGGTGATTTTTGTATCCCTGGCGTTTTCCAGCTAGGCTTCTCGAAGAAATCGCAATATGTCATGTATTTTTGCGCAAGTTGGCCAAAACTGCCGTTATTTATTTTGAAAACAAAATTGGTACGATTCTTAACATCTCGAAGAATACAGAAAACCTGAAAGATGAAATATTTATGTCCATGGTAACAGGTTAAATTGAAGCAAAAACATCGGAAGAATCAGAATAATATCTTGGTGAATACAATAAAGAGATGGAATGTTAGGTCGAATTTGGTAAGATGTATCTTTGATTGGGTAAAAAGACGAAGTTTCAAGTCAATAAATGAACATCGATGATATTAATATACGGTAGCCTGCTAATTTAAGTTGTCCTTTTCAACTGAAACAGAGATGTTGGGGAAGCGGTTCCGAGTGACACTCCGATAATGCCCAGCTATGAAAAGCGAGATAACGGAATACAAAGGCTACATAAAGGAGATAGAGACAGCGAGAAATAATAATATTAAGGAATCCAGCCCTGATAGACTCATTAGACGAAGCTTTTGTGTATACATGCAACTAATCTTTCGTGTTACATAGATTGGAGAATGCCTTTACCATAGAATATGAAATTGTTAGTGTTATAAATTCAAGAACCACGACTTTTGTTTCATTGTCTTTCCAAGAGGGAATACACTTGCCTCCAATTGTATATTTATAGTAGGGCTTTGTTCTCGGTCGCAAAGTGGGGGCTGCGATAAAATTAAAAGAAAATGTTAATAACGAGTGGTGACCAAGGCTGCAGTTTTCGAGGATATGTCTTTGTGAAATGAAGCGAAGCGAGGCGAGGCGAGGCGAGGCGAGGGGAGGGAGACGGTTGGGTTTCGAGATGTCGTGGCGATGAATGGGTGTCCGAGCGGAGCTGGTGTGTGCTTAACCAATAGGAGGACAAATCGCTCGATATACACTATATTCTGCATGAAAAGCATTGCTTATATTAATTGCTCGCATTACTACTTTGTCCCGTACAATACCAGGCCATTCAGCACAATAAGACAAGTCATTTCCCCTAGTATGACTCAAAGATGCTATTTTGGTAATAGGTATGGGGAAGAATCGACACCCACATCTGCCAGTTCCTCGTCCTGATCAGGAAGACGACAGTCTTTTGGAAAGAACTTCAATATCTGCAACTTTAGGATTACAAGAAATCTAAACAACTAAAACGCCATGTCATTAAATCACCAATGGTTTTTAAAACGAAAGGAACAAAGAAATCAAAAACAGAATTGAGAAAACTTTCCTTTAATATAGATTGTATTTCTCAAGGGGATAAGCAGTTCAGGTCTAGGGCTCAGTGTGTACATCTATGCAATAGCTGGCAACTTATCCCAAGCATCTGTCGTGGATTTGTTAGTCTACGCGATGCGCGACGTTTCGCCGTCAACTGTCCACAGCGGTGTTGCAATACAGCCGGGCACAAACCACAGATTTTTGATAATTACTTTTTTCATGCCTAATCATTACATGCAAAAAGGTTTCACAAACTCCAACTCATTTTTGCGTAGGTGGCTACCATACAAAGTAGGCCCGACCTCAGTAAGTTCGCATTAAAACTGATATTGTACAAGCTAGGCGGTCGGCACCTGCCGCACATGGAGATTTTCAAAAATAAAATGCTTCTTTAGTTTTATTTGGACCCCTTAATTATAGAAAAAATCAGTCGGATTCAATCGAGCCAAAAATCGTCGTCTGCTACTTCATTTTTTTCATACCGCATTAAAACTCAAAACTTGTTGGCAGAACTTTTCGTAAAGCACACAAACTTTTTCGCAACTTTTTTCTCTGTAAAACAGGCTAAATTTGGCGGATAAAGTGGACAAAATCGACAAAACAAGGAAGAAAAATACGGACCTAAAATTTACAGCAGATAAAAGTGAATGTAAGGGACAAAGAGTAAGTTAAAGGGGCTCAGCTGTTGAAAGCGATCTCGCTGTTAACGCGTTTAGCTGCGGTTCGAGACACCCACGTTTCGACCACAGTGATTGCATATTGGGTAAGCACGTGCGCCCGACTTGGCTGCGTGGGATCGCAACTCTTTACTCTATAATTTTAGCAGAATTTTTCCCGTTTTAGTAATCCCTATCTTTGATTTCACACCAGAGGGTGGCCAAATTTTCCGATCACCCCAAATTTATGTTTCCTTCCCAGAAAAATATCCGGAAGATTTGGACAAACTTCGGGACATCTCTGCAACCTTATCAAAAAATCTGGAGCAAGCCTGACAGAAAAATTCATATTTTAAAATAGAAAAAGATAAAAGTATGGTTATTATTCGTTAATAGTAAACATGCTGACGTTTTCTGCAATAATCTTAGTAAATTTCCAGCTCCTACTAATTCGGGTGAAATCACGTGACTTCATTAATTCGTTAACGGCAGTATGAGATGGAAAAGTGGTTGGCTGGGGTTGACAACAATGCTTTTATGCAATAATAGAGAAGAATTCACCACATTTGGCAAACCCTCTGATAAACCTCGTCTGGATGCTATGGCGACTATCCGACACGGCAGAGCTACTCGCGGTACTCAAAAACCATTCTTTCGGAAAATTTTACCCGTATTGCCAGGAATGATGGAATCAGATAAAAGGGTTCGGTAGTGTAATAACGGTTTTTAATTGTTTATTAGTGCTTATGCCCTGCGTGTCGCGCGCAATGTACGGAAGATTGTTGGCGTTGGGCTCGGTAGCAGGCACTCCATCAGTCCGTCCGGATCTTTTAATTTGGACCCAATTTTTCACTAATTTCGAATGTAAAGATACGTCCTGTGTGCCTTTAGGGAAAATACACTATATTTTCCGTTCAAATATTTAACAAAACGACAGGGTGCAGGCGAATTTATGAAAAATAAATACGCAAGAGAAAGTGAATATTTTGTTGTTGAGCATAAACGTGCAAAACCATGTGTTCAGTATTTGAAGTCTGCGTCGGTGATTATGAGAGTAAACATCGAATTCGCTTCCAAATGCTTTCAATATTAAGCCAAGGTCATAAAACTAGTCTGAAATGAATATTTCCCATTTTAGTAAGTTATCTGTTTACAATGGAGACAAAAGAATACGTATCGCTTGATGTGGCTGCGTCTCTAGTTACGGCCGACGATGTGTACGAGGGATCTTGTCTCGTCAAACTATCTTGTGTCGACTGTATTACCGATCGCTATACGAGATGCACCGTCAATGCAATAACAATTAAACTGTGTAGGCAGGCATTGCGTCTTCTGTGTGGAGTTTTCGCGATCCGTTCCGTTAATAGTACGGCAAACTTATGCAACAATGTAAAACAATGGGTGTGTACACCCAGGACGTGCGCTGGCTAATGGATTTTTAATACACAAACTTGTCGCAACTGCTCGCCGTAGGTCGGGACAGCTCGCTGCTCAGGGATACCCTACCGTATCTTATTATTACCGTTCGAGACGCTTTATGTTTTACGCTGTACGATACCGTCGTCGCTCATTGCCCTCAACGTCGCTCCGTCATGTGACCCCACATGACCCCAATAAGGATCGGCAAGACCGTACTCAAGCTTGCAGTCTTCATGTTGGTGTGATGAACACGCAACTTGTAATTAGTACTACCTGGTATTTCCGGAGCGCTAACATTTTAAAGCTGACCGGCAAAGTTAGCTATTCACGGTATTAACCGCGCACTGATGACAAATTTGTTGAAAAATGTGTACATTAAAATGATAATAATGCTGGATATTTCTTACATGGTGTTTTATACGGGAATTTGACCTCGGTGCGAGAACATGGGAAGGTAAGGCAGTGTACATGTGTCAATTGCCTGTTCGCTTGACGACCAACGGTAGCTGTGGCGATGTGCATCACAGTTGTTGCTGGGAAAATCCCATCACTGTCGTATGTTTGGTTTGTTTGACGTGCTGTCAGCGGCACTCGTCCGCGCTGCATGTTCCTATCACAAACAATATCGGTGTCGCAGTCAGTTTTGTTGGTGTGTTCTGTCGTTATTTTTGACTTATATGCAGGGTTCCCGTCGTGTTGGCAGGTTCGTTTATAGCGCACAGTTGGTGTCTACATTCTCGGGCATCTGTGCGAGTGCTCAGCGTCGACGCGGAGTCTTACCGACCAGAACGACGCCGTCGCCGCGTACAAGTCGCTCGTTGCGGGAATCTAAAAGCGCCTTCCGTTGATGTTGATCAATTCCCGTGATACGCTGATCTATAGGACCGGTGTCGATATGTTGTCTCCGTACCACTACTTGGTGTGGTTCTTTTAAGATTTAATGATATCAATTCAAAAATACTACAGCCATGGACTGATGGCCAATTTCGGCCACGAACGCTTTGCCAAATCTTCATCACAAAACAAGGGGAATTATGAAACCCTGACTTCAGTGATGGCCACAGATGGCTTGTTAAGGTGGTGTTGCGACCGTCTCATAGGTGCGCTGCGCGAGTGCTAATCAAGACGGGAAATGAAATAGTAACTCTGAACTCAATTTCTGGTCATTATTCGTAACTTTGGCACTTGGAGGACAACCAGTTCTGCTGTGATTGTAATTTTTTCGTGGTCAAGTCGAAATTGGTGTATCTCGAAACGACTTGGATGGAGGTGTAACGCAGAGAACGCAGTTTCTCACTGTGTCTGTAGAAGATCGGAGGTACACATGTCATCATGCTTATTATGACAGTTTTATTTTGGAGTTGTTTTTAGCGTTCCAGGCATCGGACTGTTGCCTTAAGATCGAAGCATTTGACTGTACGTGGCCTTTCGATCGGCTTGTACGAGACCGACATTTGCGACAACTGCAAAGTGAAGCATAGGGACCCATAGACCAATGTTTAACACCGGCGGGCCTTGCAGAGTTTGAACACACCCTAGGTTTACTCTCACTCCTTCTGTTTTATTTGAGAAAATTTTAATACGTAATTGGTTTGCCTTGAGGGGGAGAGTCAGAAAGCGAAAACATGGCCGGGATGGTTGCTAGGTAGGGTTGCTAAGACAGGTTGGGGTTTTCATTGAACCATGTACTGTGTGTAATAGGATTGGTTTCAAGATAAAAATGATACAGTCCAACTTGACAGTGACAGTTCCATCAGTTCATGCCAACTGTGGAAATTTTCATATTTTATAGATTTTTCACACATAAAAAAAATGATGAAACGGAACATGCCACAAACAATGGCTCAACTTTTATTGTTATGTTATGTTTAGTGGATGTGTGGTGCGGTGATTTTTCATTCATTGTCTTTTTGTATGGGCAAGTCCCAGCAACAACAATAGGGATGTAATAATCTATGCGAGTTGCGGTAACCATAGCCAGTCAGTGGGGTAACATATGCAGCGATTGTGTCAATATTCCACAGACATAGTATAGAGCTCACCAAGCCATGGTTATCTGCAAATCTAAAAAGAACATTAATAAAAACCCCAGCATAATACTCGATTATTGGCGCTTTGCGAATAAAGCGATAGAACGAGCCATGAGCTCACCGCATAGACATCACCGCCAGTTTGTGTAAGTTCAAGGGTGCAGATCTCATTTGTGGGCGAACGGAGATTCCAAACACGCAGACCCGTTGTTTTTGATGGTGCATGTTGTTGTTTTTTTTTGATATGGAAGAGCCGCAAATCTGCAAGAACAGTTCTCTTGCAGTTGGTCATCCTTGCCAACGACACCAAAATATCATGGAAACGGGTAGTGCAGTACAGCGGTGTCTATGGAATCCCCGTAGTCGGGCGAAAACTAGGCAAATAATTCTCGGACGAGGCTAGAAAGTTACGCCTTAGAGGCAATCCTCGTACCAGAGAGTTGGAATCCGATTTGACAAATTTGATTGGAAAATGATACAAAATGATAGATATACAAATGATATCATCTTCATCCGGGCGAGGCTAGCAATCTTTAAAAGCGTCCTCGATCTCAGGGCAGTTTTCTAGAGTCGGACGAAGCAGCCAGCAGTATGAAAGACCCAAGAATTGTGAGTCACACGAAACGACATAGTGAAATCACCATTATGGACAAAGAGAAATTGCTCTTCTTGGGTGAGTTTACCTTATTCATATTCATTTGGAATTTTCGAGTCTACTAGTGGAATCCGTGTTCCATAAACGCGCGGCTTAATTCAAAATTAGCGTATGGACACTTCGCCCGATCTGTCAAAAACAAAGCGATAACACCCGCGTCTTTTGTGAATCCGTACACGCAGATACTTTATCCCTATGAAATTATATAATTAATATTTTCGGCCAATTTCACATATATCTCTCTGTCATGGACGCTATTTGTTTTCCGATTTCGGGAAAGCCGAATGGACGACACGAGGAGCGATTTAATTATATTCCATCGCCATCGTTGTTTGTTTTGATGGGTCTTTGGTGATGGATTTTCTTGACATTACGCGATGCTACACATTTTCAGCGAACAGTGTATATCTTCAAGCGGTACTTCATAAATTTCACCTCGCTACGAAAGACGTATCCCTACCTGGAAAATTCTACAAATCATTGGACATGAAGATAAATTCAGACAAATTGTAGATTTTTGTGATTTATTTTCCGACGGATGTAGATTAGAATAGGAAATATGATCATCGAGATTCAATGCTATTAATAAAAGACTATAAATAACACTTGATTCGCCAGAAGACAGGAAATATATCCATTTTTCAGATTTGTAAGATCTCAAAAACTGACGGCTGTGTTAAGGCTTTCGACAACTGCGTGTTTAGTTTAGTAATCACAACACCATATTGTGCTGGTAAATTTTATGTTCTGAAACGGCAGCATTGTCACCATTAAATATTATAAATATCATCAACATAATCACCGTGTTCGGATTCTGTGCAATTCATAAAATGAATTTTGAAAATGGCCGTCTGTTTCTCAATTCGCCTCTCTGTGCCCTCTCTCTACTTTCGAAGTCGCCGAAATCGAATGAAATTTTGAGATCCAATAAAGATGCTTTCTCCCAATTTGGCCAAAAGCTGTTGTTTTTGTCGCATTTTCGATACTTTGATGTCTGTTTAATTGGCATTGGTTTTTGAAGCGCTCGAAATGTGACACCATCAGCATATGCTATGGTTTTCTTATCTTCACCACCGCCTGCAACTCTTGGCCACATCACCCTTGTTCAAGTAAAATTCCCCGATATAAACGACTTGTGCCAAGTTCTCGTCTGTTTGATGACAAGTTTACACAGCAAATAGAGACAGATTAAGGTCGAAAAGGAGGCCGCTAGATTTGCATTCCTCCGAGCGACCACTTTTACATGTTTACAAACGTCAAATTTCCATCTGTAAGACTGCCAACGGTGCTTGTGTATAGAGAATGCATAAAATATTGTGTGGTGGGGCTTCGTTCTCAGATTTGATGTATGGCCGATCCTGAACTCTATTTAGTTTATTTAAATTGAGCAGCGTGTTCACAAAACGACGGATTTCGTTATTCAGTTCGATTGCCAAAATGAGCGAGCACTACCCTGACACACTGGTTTGCGGGTAGGCGGATCGGTCTAGCGCCCAACTTTCACTACAAAACTGTGAGCGACTAATTTATATGGCCATACCCTACATTATAAGAAAAACACACAAAGGCATTCTGCTTATTATCCAGAAACCACTGAATCTGGAAGCTGGGATTTGATTTGTTTTAAAGCATACTATACACTGGCATACTGCCTGGAGGGCTAACGCAGTGATTATCCGCAAACTGCCCACTACATGCAGGCTAGTCGCCCGATGCCTCAGAGCAGCGGCTGTCATCTCAGCCGCAATTGTTGTCTCCAACTTTTAATATACTACCACTTAACTTGGTTCGATTGTTCGTAAATCCTCAACTACAATCATGCCTTGGAATCATTTGGTTCCCTGTTTGTTATTGGTTAGAATTTTCTGGCTTAATGATCGGATATTCCTCTGGGTCATGGTTACAGCCTGCTCTGCCAATCAATACAGGGAAAGGTTACCCTTGCCATTTCACTATCATCCCGCTAGGTGGCGCCCTTTCGGAAGGCGGAATCAGTTGACTGGAGTTTAATTAAAAGACCCCATTAGTGTAAATCACCGGGGGACGTGACATGAATTATAATTGATAAAGTAAAGACTTTCAAATGTCATTCAACATTTTTGTGCCTTTGACTCAAACAGAGAATAGGTAACGAAGGTAACAATTTCAAATATTTGACCATTTTATATAAAGTGTATAATAACCCTAACAACAGAGGAAACAGCGCATTCACATAATGTCTCCTGTGCAAAAATTGTTAACCTCTGTGACTCGGTTCTATATTATAGTCATAATATGTTTATTGTGTTAAGAATTCAACATATACTATTTTTCTTCATATTGACTGTTCTGTAATTAGAACGAAATTCCAACAAGGCTTCGGCTGTTGCGATCGAAGTCACGTCGTACAAGAAAGCTGACAAGTTTGAGCATATAGCCAAAATTGTGATCAGCCCGGAATGTTCTTCTTCAGACGTCGTTGTGAGAACTACCGTACCTTGACTGCTGTGGTTTTGAATATGCAAGGTTTTAGATCTTGCATACACTTCACCCGCGACATACGGCAACAAATTAACTATCCAGAAACCAATACCACCGGACTTCATATCTTCACATTGCATATGTCAGCATAATAATCTCATTTGATGTTACAGTTTTTAGAGTTATTTTCTTTACAAAACAAGACTTACTATCGCGCAAACAAACAAACATGCAACAAAACACACAAACGATGTAAATAGAAAGCAACATACAGACGTTCCTCTCTAGAAAGCGGCATTAGGACAAATTTGCACACCATAACTTGAGCCAATTATCCTGCCTGGTCATTATGAAGAAAGAGGTTTTTGGGTACTGAAGCGAAGCGATCCACCATAAAAAATGATCTCATATAGCGGGAAAAAGAAAGAAAAGACTCGCCATATATGATAACATTCTCACCTCAGACACCAAATGTTACAGTTTCAGGTTTATTAACCGTTGTGACCTAAATGCGACTTTTCACTAGCATGCAGTCACGTGACAGCTCCAAGATATGAACCTTTAGTACAGATTTTAGCGACGATTTCTTCTATTCTAATAATTCTTCTCACTTTCAATCTTTGTTTCTTTATGAGATACATATTTGTAAAATCAAACGCCTTGAAACTTGGTCACAGTTCAAACTTCAATCCACAAACATTTCAGAGAACTATTTCTTAGTTTTGATGTATTTTTGTCCAGGAAATTTTGAACGGGAAACGTTTCTATGAGTATGGCGATTTCAAGCGCGCGATATGACTAGCAAGGAATACTATCAATTTGTAATATTTGTAGACTGTTTCGACAATACTCGGCTGCCGAAATGTGTAATATGGTATTTTAGTCGAGACGTGGTGATGAAATTAAGCAGCATGTTATTCATGACGCAATAGTTAACATCCCTTTATAATGGGGATAGAAAGACTAGCATTATATGTTCAATGTATTCTAATTGCACTACAATTACCGTCCAACGCTTCACTGGAAACTGGAGCATACGGACTTCCAACCATTTCGCAAGCTGCACTTGACTGTTTCAGGTATTGTTGAAATGTAATTGTAGACAATCCATCCATGACCAATTAATGACGTCACGAAAAGCTGATCAGCGGCGATCAATAGTGACCCCATCACGTGATGGAACATCGCGACTGAGTCTATCTGTCTCATCGTTCGCGGTGCTTTGCTTTTCTATTGAGTAAAATAGACTTTGTAAAGTTGGAAATGTCTTCAGTTCTGGATGATATTTTTTCAAATTGCGGGAAAATAAAAAGCAACACCAGTGTTAACGTTAGGAACGTAAAAAAAAGAGAAAAATGTTGAGTTTTCACCTCAATCGTCCATCCATTAATCCCAACGTATTTTTCGGTGAAGATGTTGGGACGGATTTACCACTAAGTTATCATAGAAAGAATTATTGTCATTGATTTAACATCACAGTGTCTCGTTTGATTTTGGACAGGGACGATGAACATTTTCTTGATTTATTTTTATTATACATGTAAAAATTGACGTTTTTGTGTTTGTGTTTTGACCCGTGAGTTCAGGAGTTTGTATCGCATATATGCCATGGAATATCTTGCCAGTGCAGTTTCGTGTGACTGGTTCTCACTGGTTGTATTTTGAAAGAGACTCATAAGACGGTACCCCGACATGCTCCGAGGGAACGAAACAGTCGTGACCTTAACCTTACATGACAACACCAGTTGAAGTCTACTCCGCTACATCGACTGATGTTTATCTCGCACGCAAGCACACAATGAGATCGCTCTCTCCCACTAGTAAGCTTACGCCTGAATTACCATGATGCAACACTTTGCATAAAAACGTAAACGGAAAACAATTTTCATGTAGTTCAGAAAATGAAAAGATTTTTTTTCATATTACATTCAATTAAATTTTATATTGATGTGTTGTTTTGTCTCTATATAGACGTACTTTTCACGCCAAGCATCATTGTCTACACTAAATTTTATTACATCTCAAAGACTCGACGTGTCTTAGAAACCTTAGACGAACACATTTTTTAAATCCATCTTTTGTCACCGGAGACAGTAGTTATCTTTCATACCGAGGTTTTGAAACGCTCCGACGAGCATCAAGATGAAATTTTATTCGCGTACTTTCTGTCATAACCGCGATGAATTTTTAGATTCATTGTTCTTACTCCAGTGAGCTCCTCGACTTCTGAGGAAAAGCAATCAATCATCTTTTTTTTTGTCGGCAATCGTGTCAGCGATCAGGCAGCGCGTTTAAATCATGCTAATTTCAATGATAATTTACATTAATCTTACTGCGACATGAAAAAAATGAACATCATTTTTGTGAAATTGAAACAATAACAAATAATCAATTTACAATATCGTAGCTTCAGGTAAAATGTAATTATCCTTGAGATTATGAACAGGTATGCGACAAAAGATAAAAAACTCGTAAAGCTGCGAAGTAAATGGACTGATATCTCACAGATGTTTGCAGATGATTAAGGTTTCACACCATGTTATCAATCCAACATACACGTAGGAAACATGATTTTTTAAACGAGAATGACGATACGATCGATTTTGTCACCCTCTGTGACGTCATTTAGTCAGAATTCAGCAAAAACTCGGATCGATTGATTCATTCTCCGTGAAATTGGATTTACGAACTTCTTCGATCTAATTTTGTCTCTTCAAATGCTAGACCCGCGTTCTTCTCCCCCCGCCCAACTCCATCCGCTATGGCCTATATTACCCAAGAAGGGATGCCCAGTAGGCTAATAAATGCAAATGTAGATGTACGACTCTGTCTTGTTTATCTTGTCAGTATTATAATAACATTATTTATTGATCCGGCAGGTGACATTATATTATTGCCTGCAACAGTTTACAATGCAAGGTCGGTGATGTGTAAAATACGTCACGTTAGACGCAATCTTATCGTGAATTCTACCTACTCAATACACAGATCAAATTTTGTCACGTGAGTGCTGGTACTCTTTTTGATTGGTTGAGATTATTTTGTGTATGTTGACACACGCATTGATATTTTGGAAATGAAAAATATGGCGGAAAGGAAGTAATCGACCGTACTTGCATTTATCGGCCATTTTGTAATTCAATCATAATTCTCAAACTGTCGTTTATAAATCAGAATATTGCACTTGGTCAATGCATACCGAACAAGATTCATTTGCAGCAGTATTTGGAACGAGGCTGGGACAACACAGAGTTCATGGGCATTGTGACGAGAACGAGGATGGGAGGACATGATGCGACACATGCTAATAACAAATGGCCTGTGATCTGTGCCGATGCTGACGTCATTGACAAGTAGAATACTGGTTGGACAATTTTTGCAATTACTCTAGTCCCAGGACTTAATCACTGACTTTGAAAATTTATGATATAAATTACGTTTACAAAATAAAGCGTCACTTGACAGGGGAAACTGTCGTTCGACTGCTAAAGTAAAATCTTGTCAACACCATAAATATTGTATAAATGCATCTTTTTGTCTTTCTATCTTTTCTGCCGACGTCACACATCTGTCTGATATATTTATGGCGGGAAGACAATGATGGTTTGACACTTTTCACCGGCTATATTTTCTGACAGAATACCTTGCTGTTTCCTGGGCGATTGAAAAATTGTCGATCATCCCGTCTAGCGATGATGTGATCCCCAAGCCAGCTCACTAAGTGAAAAACAGTTCACTGTTTGATAAATTTTACAACAGTTTCTCTGCTTTCACTATCGTTTCGATTTCGCCGGTGTTTTCTTTTAACCACTTAAAACTGTAACTTGTGGTACATTTTTCATGGTTTTTGTCTCTGTTTGTGAAATACACTCCATCGTTCTAGTCCTAGGATCATGTAGAAATACGCAGTGTTCGGCATATTCTGTGTATGGTTTATGTTCAATAACACTGCGGGAACAGTATTCTGACCGTACAAGATCCCCTTGCCACGATGACATGGCTTACCAGGGCTCGAAATTAACTTTATACCTTGGTAGTCCACTTGGGCTACCATTGTCTGAAGTTGGTAGCCCAGTGACAATGGCTGGTAGTCCATGATTATTTTGTTTTAGGGATACTGTTCTCGTCCCAATATAAACCCCCGGTTCAGCAACACAAAACAGAAGTAAAACTAGGGGCTTCTACTCGAGAAACCCCATGTTATGTGTCACGAACGCTTAATTTATGCTTATTTTGTACATTTGTAACACGTTCTATCACTTTCTAAATCGGCTTATACATCCAAAGAAATTGTAACTTGAGTAAAGAAAAACAGAAAAAATATTCTCATGATCATTATGAACTGGCATGCCTTGTTACACCCGAGTCTCTCTGTACAGAACGTAATACATTGATACTGATCGACAACCACATATAAAAGACAGTGAAACTCAGCCACGATTTCCAAGCACAGTGTTTTATATTACTATTTGAAATCAAACTGATTATACGATCTCTTAATATAGAAGTGAAAGTTTTGTGAAATTTCAGCATCAAAACCTCAAAACTTGACACAAGCACGTCTTGTATGCTGCCGATCAACAGTACTCACGTGGATTTATATTACAAAGAACTGAATGAATTTAAAAATTTTGAGAGTTTACAGTGTTACCAAGTCAGCGAATTTGCATGTCTTATTATACTGAACTGTCAATTGGACATAAAAGAAAATGCATTGGATGAATTCGAAGATAGAGCCACTTATGAGAGTTTACAGTAAAAAGTCGTTGCAAAAGCACAATGTAAAATTGATTTTACGAGCAGGAAACGTACAATAATTACTAAAAATGTTCAACATTACATGTTATTTTTATAGCTCGCATTTCCTTGTGGTGCAGACGATAGCACTAGATCGACCGAAATGAGACGGAGAAGTATAAATCTCTGTTCATTTAACCGTCGCTGTGCATATCTGCGCACTGCGCGCGGGTCAACTGATGAGCCAACGGTGCGGGCCGACGCGGCGTGCTCGCAAAGTAGCTGCGCGAAGCTAACGTGAAAAGCGGATATATCAAACCTGAATTCTCAAAAGCTTTACAATTGTGTAATAATGAGGTCATGTGACCTACACGGGTACAAAGGTACGCACCGAGGAAGATATGGTACCACTGGGTTAAGCGATAGCGCACACAGTTCACAACAGCCCAGAATCTGCATGTACTTTGCAATTTCAAACTATTTAAATGGTAAAATGTTTTCTGATTTATCAGTTTGTACCGCGTGCAAACCTCATAATATACATACATACAGACAGACAGACTCACAAACAATATATATATTTTGTCTCATACATTTGTTCACTAGACCTGGTTTGGTGTACTGTCATCATTTTTCACACTATCAGTTGGAGTGCTACAATAACACTTTCAACTTTTGCAAGATCAAGATGCTCTACTAGCGAACACTTTTTAATGGCGCGGAATTTAACAACGCCATTCAAAGACGAATGTGCATCTGAAAATCACCTTACGATTTCTCTGCAGCCTAACCAAGGATGATGCTGCCGTTTCGTGGATAACGCTGATAACAGTCTTTTGGAAATGTGACAGGCCGGTCGAGATTGGCCGGTCGTCTACATTTAAGTTTCAAGAGCTTATATCTCTGCTAAATTTGGCACTCGTTTCACCACTTTACCTGAATCCGGTCGTTACGAAACATGAAAAAACTTTAGCAGATCAGAAATATTGTGGGTTAAGAGTTTGTTAAGCTCAATATTTTCCTCGGCCAACCGAATTATCAAGCGAGTGGTCAAGGTTCATAAAGGAGACAAAAATATGAGCAGTTTACTTATTTGATCTAACTAAATGTTTTAAATTTAAAAAACGTTTTTAATACTTCGAAGGGTTTATATTCGATTCCGGGTCTCCCATGAAATACAGTGCTTGTTAATTATGTGTATCTACTTTGGAAATATCAATAATTCTGTATAAACAAGCGTTCAATTCTTCATAGTGGAGCCGATGTCGGGGCATTAAAAAGGATGACCGAAAATAAAAATATATTTATGTACACCAAACGATCGAATTGATGAAACCTTCGTGAATTGCAGCCAGAATTCTTGATGTAGAGCTGTCTCCATAATCGTAAAAATGAGGCATTGACTAGATTCAGGGGCATTGTTCTCCGATGTCCCTACATTCCTCACTAGTAATACTACAGTGTATTTAGACACGCGGGAAAACAATTCCGCTTTTGCAATTGAGTTGCACGAACAGTGGTTTTGTAACCTATCTTCAGCTGTCACTAAACTGAAATATCCGATGGTATTTTCATATCACGACCTGCTGTTACGTCACATATGTTTCCTGGTTGTTTACTTGCACAGTTTAATCAAGGCATTTTCGTATCTCCTGATAGCCAGCCATTATGTAATCAGGATGGCTTCTGTAACCGCCATATTTTATCCGTGTTACAATTTACATGATTTAGACAATTTAGCCAAGACAACAAACCCCGCAACCCATACACGCCTCTTCTGCAACATTCCTCTGAACATAGTAAATCGAAATATTCAACTTTTGTACTCCAACCATTTTAATCTGTCACGGAGCATCATTGGTTTGCGCCCACTTAGCTTTCACAAACTACTTTCGGTCCGAAAGTCATATTGAATTAACTGAGTTTGTAGGCTTGCGTAACGTTTGATAGCGTTTTTCGGGTCGGGTTGACCTGTACTGTAAAATCCAGGGCCTGCATCTCAACACAATATTGGTATACTCCCTTGGGATGCCCCCTAGTTCAACCGTCACAAAGATGGTCACATTCCATTGCCCACGTGACCTAGAAACAATCCGGAAGTTTCGTATTACATCGGGGTTAAAGGTCAAGGGAACATACCGATCCGATAAGCGATCTTTTGCGTGGGAGTATAGTATTCTATGATGATTAGTTGAGCTCCGCTCCGGCAATCAACTGCTCTATGTCGGTTGAAAGATGAGCAGTTGTTTCTACCAGGCCATCAAAAGAACAAAAGTAGATGTGCCAGAACGCGCTCAAAGTAATTCTAGGTTAGCGTTTAGCGGAAAGCTCTTTTCAGACCACCATATCTAATATAGTCTGACAGTTGAACAGGTACCTCGCTGAATCGTACCCGCAGTGAACACGGTAACGCCGGACCCTTGCCCGTCAGCTCGAGATGATAACGGCTTCAAACACAAAGGCATGGGAGGATGCTGTCCGGAAACAAAATGCCTCGTCTCTGTCTCCCACGTCGTGAACCTTATCTTTCGACTATTCGGTCCCTGGTTTGATCGAGGAGAAAAGTCATGGGGGTTGCACGTTTTTAATTGAAAACTGTAATTTAAACTATCAGCTACACCGGTCACCACCGCCTCTTGCTTTGGAAGCCATGCACTGCGTAGTAAAGTTTATTTCGTAAACGTCTCTCCCAAACAGAGTGGGGAGGGGAATAAATTCCGTAAAATGAACAACGGATGACACTACAAAACAAATGTCTACCAACGCAGCAATCGATAAAACTATGAACTGAACGGAAAATCTGATTGTTAGACCACTTGAAAAACAATCCTCTGCAAGGTTATGTCGAAATGTTTGAAAATAATACTATTGTTCACAGTTTAACTAGTTTTGACGAACTTGTGTAGTCTTAGAGGGCGGAGATTTGGTGTCGCTTCGAACACCTCGGCCACCAAGATGAGCTGAGCTGAGCATGACTGTTTTCGTCATTAGATTTTTTTCGTGTTAGCGTATTGGTTGGAAGCTGTGGTGCATTTGCTCCAAAGTTTTCCCAAAGTTTTCAGACTGTGATAGAATTCATATCGATAGTGTCACCTTGCTTCCAAAACCTCCGGGCTCTACGCATGTTGCAAATTACTAACGTAAACACAGAGCCAGCCTGACCTTTGAACTCATATTATTACAGTAAATAGTGACTTCAAAGGCGATCGTACAGTTTAGGACAGTCCATTCATAAGACTGTGACGCAGCGTGAAGTGAATGGAAAAGTCACAGTTGGGCAACCAAATGCTGTGAATGGGGGCCACGCAAGTGTACAAGCCTGAACTCCACATCATCTTTGATAACTATGAATAGAAATCGGTGGCCAAGCGGCGAGCGACTAACTTCAGAAAGTGATCAATTTATAATTGACATGCGATTCTGTACCATGATTGGCTGCCGCTCCAACTACTTCTGATTGGTATGTGTAATTATCACCAAAGAGCCATGTAATTAGGGGTCACGTGCACACAACGATAGATACAAGCTACGCTGTCCAATGTACATAGTTGGTCGAGTACGGGTACAAGAGGACCTAACGTTGACTATGGTCACAGTCCCCGACCGGATAGCTTGCTGCTGACAGGGTGAAGGAACAGGCTTGCCACGGCTTGCTTACTTCAGGATGGCCTCTGCCTCAGGTTGTTACTGCCTTTATTTCCTTCTCTGTTATTACTATGAGAATGCCCCAGTTTTGCTAAGGTTGACCATTGCAGTTAGGTCCTTCAGTGTCCGACCCGCCCCCTCCCTCACACTTGCTTACAAATGTCTTGCTAATCGCCCAAACAATGCCGACCCAACAGAAATTTTGGTCATTTTAGGGAAAAACGGCGACTTAAGGAAGGAAAGAAGTGCGTTGACAACGTTGGTGGTGCGAGAATGACCATCAGGGCTGGATGTCCTGTGGCGAACTCTGCCCACAGTTGGAAGCTAGGATAGCCAGGGCGGATGTGGGGCATTCCAAATGGATGTCCAAATTAATGGATTATTTGTTGGAGGTGGACTAAATCTCAGGCATTGTTTGATAATGAACATCGTGGGCAGTGGAGAGAAGGGGTGGTCAATCACCAAGTTGGCCTGTACTTGTTTTTCATCGCACGCGAATGATGGCGTAGTATTGTCGTACAGGCCTGCCTATCTTGGGCCCACATACTGCATAGCTAGATCTGGATGACATATACACAGATGTAACGTCCAGGCCACCCTGTCCACGTGAACGGTGGACTAGTCCTCTGAGTCCGGCGAGCGTACATTTAGTCAGTGGACCCAAGACACGGCGAACGTCACACTGAAGTGCGAGAGACCCGCCCTAGGCACCGGGAGTTACACCGACTTGACTAGCTGAACTCCACTCAGGCCGTGTGTCCGTTCTCAATGTCGTATGGTTGGTATATAGTACAGTGTACCGACCTTGACGTGTCTTTAACATTGGTCTTTAATCGCTAAACAAACCGTTGAACTCACGCTACTCAATATACCAACGGTATCACCGGGGTGTTCCCGGCCCCGTTTTAAAAGCTTGTCTTCAGTTAAGATAATGACATCGTTAAAAATTATGCTACTTAGGGAAGGGTAGTGTTAAGTAATTGGTCCAGCGAGCGAGCGGTACCTCATGACTCTCTCAGTGCTTCATATAGTGGTAACACGCTGGATCATACACATTGAAGCTAGAAGGAAAACAAGCGTGTAGTTCTGTCAGGTCTATTTGACCTTCACGTTGTCTTGACAAATGCAGAATTGTAACGGCGTGCTTGGTACTGATATAACCGTAATTAGACATTGACTATGGACCCTTTGCAGTTTCGAAATTTGATACAGTTATGTGTTCGCAACAACTTGTTCGTCTTGCTAGGAAGGGCCACTGAAACACACACATCCATGTAAACCATGTGAGCTCCATTGCCGCATTGCACACTGACCGTCTTCGTTACAGCCGAACACTGAATTTTTCAGCTCTTTTATGGCTCTTGAATGCCCATGTTTACTGCTGCGGGTTCAGAAGATTCTTGACTTTGATCTTGATCGTTAATATTTCCTCCCAACAGATGGAGCAGAGGCAGAAACAACGGGTGAAGAAAAGAAAGGCGAGACCGAGATGACGAAAGGGAGGGGAAAATGCAAGTGGTTCAACGTAGCCAAAGGTTATGGCTTCATAACAGTAGAAGACGGAACTAAGGATATATTTGTACACCAAGTAAGAATTCAAACCCTTTTTCGGGTGTAAGAATTTTTCTAAACCTTTCCTTGGATTTGCAACGGAAGCAACAAAGGGGTATCAGGGTGAGATAGCAGAAAACGCGCCAAAAGTCACGTTGCATCGGTACATAAGACGAATATTTAAGATGGTGGGTGCAGCACTCAGTGAAATTCAGTGTGTACAGGGGCCGCGCGAAATTACAGAGCTCTCATGAAATGCCCCAAAACTCACCCGAAATTGTTCCACTTCACGAATTTCAGCCTGAAATGGTTTTAATTTGTTTATATGATCAACAATAGCTGATGTCTGTGCCGGGAAATGCGCCAAAGAATACTGCAGAGGCGGAAAGAACGCAAATATGGTAAACACTGGTGTGATACTTGCGCAAGTGTGGTTGCTGGCAATTTGCCTATCTTCCTACTCCTTTTTAGCGCGCTATCTGATTCAAGTAGGGTGTTGCTTTCCAGTTTCTCTTTAGATGGATGCCTGTTTGTCATACAAAATTTTAAAATAAGGCAAATAGCGCTCCGACGAGAGTGCAAGTCGTCGCCTTGTGGCCCACACCTCAAGTCGACCGACTGAAATATATGGTGAAACAGCACGGCAGTTATTCATTAAGAACTGGTCGAGGTTTATATCAGCGAATTGCTCATCCCCCATACGATTGTGAAACAGCTGTTAAAGCCTAACAATTGGGTTTAAGAACCTGGGAATTTTTATGTAGGCATGAAATGTCGCATTGGTACATACATATTGGCACATTTTCAAGTAGCCGACTGCTTTGTTAAGTTTTCCTGTGGAGCTCGGCCACTAGCACCGGGGATTACGTGAAGCTATTGACATGCAAACCTGAGGACCAAAGCAACATTGAACCTTACGACACAATGTTATGACATGGCGAAAACACATTGTTTTAAACTCCTCCTCCCGTGGTGCGGAAAGACCATGCGTTTTTTCGAGCACAGAAGCCGTGTTCTGATGGCCGCCTTAAAGCTTCCCACACGCTAGATTTGCAAGGTTAAGTTTTAAATGTCGGAGCATTTACGGCGGAAAAAGCAATAAGCGTACTGGACAATTTCTGAAAACAACACCACGAAAACACCATGAAATGTTGCCTGCTTTACTCCAGAATTGTTAGCTCACCATTCGTCATGAAATGGTGTTCTTCGGCAGTTCCACTTCAAGAAGGAAAGAAAATCGATTCCCTTGCAACGATTGTAAAATCGTAGGGAAAAAGCCCGGTGCGTGGTGTCGAGGTGGTGTTTTTGAAAATCTACCATTAATCGGTTTTAGTTTACTTGTTATTGATGACAAAAACAATGAATAAACTCAAAATATATATGGACTGTGTCGTAGTTTATCCGTTCATCATTATGCGTTTACTTGAAATGGTGTTTGTGTCATAATTTTCGCTTCAAAGAGAGATAATATGTGCATTTCTAATATGTGCGTTTCCAAGATTTGCGTAAAACAGCGCGGATTTTTTTGTCGAAGGGTGATCAAATGACCCCTACTACAAATGCAACACACACCGCACTAGTTGAACTTAGCAAAACGCGGTCTCTTGCAATAGTGCTGGTGTCACTTGGATTTGTCTTAACTTGTCAAAATTTGAACCAATGTCAAGAGTAATAGACACTTCGGCATTATACCAACACAACTACTTCACCATGACTTCATTGTCAAAAGTATACTCCTAACTTGCTTTTGTTTGCTACTGTCCTACAATTCTGGCGTTGGGTTGATAGATGATCTATTTTTGCATCAAGTGGGTCGGAGATAAGGCAGTAGGGGCTGTTGTTCGACCCACATTGCCCTTTGCTAACAGAGGCAGCTAGCTCAAGAAGACGGCAAGTTCCGCGTCGGTTTTTTTCGTATTTTTTCCGAAGCTGGAAACTAGGGGCTCAATCGCTCGAGTCAGTGCACTGCATAACTTTTTAAGCGGGTGTACAGTTAAAATGAGCCATGCACTCAGTGTTTGCGTGTGGTAGCCAAGCTATTCACTGTTAAAAATATGCAAACTACATTTAGTTGAAATCTCGTTGTTGGATATGCAAATAAGTTGTAATTAGTTTGGCAGGGATAGTAAGCAGTTTCTTTTGTTCTATTCATTTGATCAGCCCGCTTTAAAACACAAGATTTGCCTGGCAAGCGACGGAGCACACCTATCAGCGCAACCTGTGCTGCCTATCAACACCAACCATCTCGTTCCCGGCTATGCCGACCTGCCAGCCATATCCGCTGCTCTTCTTTTTTTTGCAACCAGCATTTTGATGTCGGTCGGTCAGCAGGTTTCTGATTTGTTGCTGATGCAAATTCACTTGTAGTTGTTCAAAATATATAACCGTTGAATTAGTGTATTCAACAGACTCAGCCATAGGTCTGACCAAAACACAGATGCCGACTCCCCCACACACACAGTAAGGCAGCTGCACCCGCTCTCCTTTTCCTTCTATCATATGTGCTACCTCGGCTAAATGTTATATTGTACAATTATAGATACTTAACGAAACTGTCGCATATAACTTGGAAACAAAGCAAAATGGAAAATCTTTTGATTTGCATCTGGAGAGCAATTTATCCATGGAATAGAAAAACGAAGGAGTGGGTGTTGTTTCGGTTAGTCGATGCACCGTGAATCGCTTAGATGGCCGCTTTTAAAAACCGTAACATTTGAATTGCTTCCGTGGAATATTGCATGTATTTAAAGTGTCCTTTTAAGAAATCTGTTGCACGACTGCAGTGACTTCAGAACTTTTTAAAATTCGGCACAAATGGTCTTTAAAAAACAAAGCCGTGCACGAGTTGCCCCTGAGTTTCAGCATGGCCAATCAATGGCCAGCACCCGCAACACCAGAGAGAGACTTTCATTGTTCGCAGTTTGGATCAATCGTGCTGGGCACACACCGTTGTCAGTGAAGTCAGACAGCCAGCCACGTTTAATGTGACAGTGCGCCGTGTCCAATATATGTGAGACGACGCCGAGTCTTCCCCTCCGTGTGTTTATGATTGTTGTAATGGTCGCCTAGCTGTTTATCGAACCTTTGAAGAGCGTGTTAGGAGCATGCTTCTGACATTATTCGATTTTAAATGGGCATAAAATAGACCTAAGTAAATGCCCACCCATGGTAACACTTCCAACTATGCTGGAACTTCTCAAAAACTTAATAGTTTTCACGAATCTGATATTGATTAGTTCTTTCAAACTCCAGTCACAAGTCAGGGAACCGTTAACAAAAGCGATAATCCGCCAAATTAAATGTTACTGGCAAAATGATACAATTGTTGCTTAAATATTTGTTTCTGTTTATTTTACCGTTATATTTACTTATTGGAGTTCTGTGACTGATAGTCGTAATACTACTTATTGATACCGATAATCACAGTTACCTGCATCTTGTTTTCCGACTTATCAACAAAACATTGTAAGGTCAGGGCTGTAGAATTATCATGGCTATGAAAACATAGAACTGTGACGTACAAGAGGGAACTGGACAGACTCTATGCGACACATATACTGCGTCTGGTTTTCGACCCTTCATAGCGGCATTGATGATATCAGTTAAGTTCGACGAATGAAGAAATTGCCGACTAGATATTTATGTCTGTTTTGCTGGTTAAGCTCCCTGGAAAACTCCGAATTACTTAGTGCGTTGTGTGTGTGTCAACAGGACTTGTCAAAGTGTTGATAACTTCCCCACGGCTAGGATGGAACACTTGTAAAACTTCTGTTTCATGCGAAAAATGGGAAAACCTTATCAAATTTACATGTTATCTTTTGGTGTGCGATTTCGAGTGTTGATTTCTCCTGTATTTTCCTCGTATTGTCAAATAAACTGACAAAATAGGTACTGCATGATGTGCAAAAGCGTTCACGACGATTATTTTACTACGGTTTGCTTTTAAAAAATGAAAAAATTACAGGTTTAGAAACTAGTACGTTGAAAGGGAAACAGTTTTCGATCGAAAATTTGGGAGATTTGGGAACAAATGTCAGATTTTCGTATGAGGATGAAAGTGTGAGTATTGCAACTTGTCATATGTAGCATTGTTCGCCAGCCTGTTTAGTGGAAATGTTGGTGATACATATTTGCGCCACATAAACTGACAATTCTCGTCGATTCTGATCATAAATGACTGGAAAAGACCATCCTTGCATAAATTTGTTGTCATAATATCGCTTCATTCTTCAGTGTTTACGCCAAGGCTCGCGAACAATCAACCTCTAAACTAGTAACACAGTGTGTCACATTATGAACTTGAATAGCGTTCATTCAGTCAAGGTTACTCTTGACTGGAGGGTGTAACAGCGGCCACTACCGGTTTTTCCAGTCTCGTTTCCGTCTTACACTGGCAGATTTTCAAAAGCAATGAAGTCAACCAGGGATTCGCTTTGGAAATCCGAACAGTGCGTATACAGAACTAAATGATTGTCCCATTCGAGCAAACCCCACTGCGATAAGATATACGACTGCGTTGTATCGCGCGAACAGTTATCAGTGATTGCATTCGCTAAGATTCTGACCAATTCAGTCCTTATCCTATGAAAAGAACCAGCTCATTCTCAGTAATTCCTCGCCAATGGTTGTCTATGTTCACAAATTTCTAAACCCCAAATCTTTCCGTTTGGCAACACGTTCACACTTGAATCGGAATGTACAAAGCGTACACGTTGCACGCAATGCAACACACAAGAAGTAGCTTCGCTCTATGGGTAATGCCGTATCCAATAAGCATCATTTCAAATAACAATAGAAATAAATAGTTTCCAAATTACCCTGTTCGTTTTATAGCAAAACAGATTATTTCTCAGTTATTTAGTACAAGTCCACGCCTGCCACGATATACCTTCAAAACGCTAGAGAGACCCTTGACAGTTCGCCTTCGTTTCATTTGGGTTGAACAAGCACCCCGTTCTGTAATGTCCATCTTCACCTGAAGTGCTTGAAGAATAATTCGATTTCTCAAGCGTTGAAAATGTAGAAGGCATTTTCCAACCTCCCGCTCTACCGTGTTGAGATTGATCTCCCAATTCGTGGAATGAAAGCAGGGAGATTTTCGAAATAGAATTTCTACGGTTGAAAATATATCGAAAAATCCGTGTGAAGTGTAAACCTTTCAACGGATTACAAGTTGACGTTTTAGGTTACGCCGTTGAACCTTAATAAACCGATCTCTCGCAGTCATATACAGATATTAGCGCACGGGAATTTTATCGGAAACCGAGTTAGACGACGATTCTGCAGTAACGAAGCTCTGCAATCATGACACCGAATGCCTTCGATATGTCCTTATTGGGGTAATTAAGTTGCATCTTCCGCCTGAAATGTTTGAAACAATGTCATCTTTTCATCATTACTTATGAAAATACCCTTTGTTTCGCCTGTTTCGCCGAATAAACCAAGAAACATCGACAGAAGACACAGGGAGACACGAAAACGTCTCCAGCGCGTTTCCGTTTTGCGCCTGATTATCCGACTTGTACTCAGCGATAAGCTCGGCTTTAGTTTGCGTTTTCCCGCTCGCAGGTGATTCAAACGACTGAATCAAAATTGTAAGAAATCTAACGCTTCTTTCGAGGACTATTGTTACACAGTCGGGGGTTTTATGGATGTAGTTATGCGAACATCCCCGGTAAAATGTGTCCACAATGTAACTAGAATACGATATCCTCAAATACACGCACAATTCACTTTATTTTAATTGAACAATCACACTATTCAAGTTACATAATTTAAATGAGCGCAAATGAGGTCAAGTGAAGAATGAGAAGCCGATAGATTTCAAAATGGCATCATGGAGTAACCATTCAACGCGCTGTCGTTACACGATCTGACATACCCCAAGACAAAGCCCTAACAACTGCTCAGAAAGGCTTCTACCAAGTCCAATGTCAGATATTCGCTCATCATATCCCAGCAGCGTAAATTTAATTCGTAGTTTTAAAAAACCTGCAGTTTAATGCCGTTTGTTTTTCGTGACCGAATTATCTCGAATTCTAGTTTACGCGACATTTTCTCAACTTCAGGTTGGATACTAGCGAGCGGAAGAGCAGACGACATTCCCCGCATCGTATAAAACCTTTCACTTTGCGCTCCATAACTACATTATCTGTTTACGTATTTCTGCAAACTAGGTTTGGCAAGTAGTGAATCATTTGTTGATGTAAGATAACCAAACATTGTATGATTCACTTTCAGTTTTTGGCATTATAGTCTCTTTTGACAGCCGTCGGTTTTCTCTGAGTCCCCGGTCCAGAACTAAACCGCGTGGTATTCGCTTGGCAGAGGTGTATGCATTTGAAAAGAGCGTGATTTTGCCGGCAACAACATAACGGAACCACCGCTGGGTCTTTCAACGAGGCAAGCTGAACAAGCTTACAGCTAATGAACACATGAGTTTCATCGACAACAACGATAGCGCCAGAAATCCCGCCATCAGCAGGAGAAAGCTGTCCAACTTGTCCCCGACTCCACTTTTCCTTACGACACGCTCAGAATCCACAACGGAAAAAGCAACCTATAGTTTGCAGATAAAACGTTGTGTTGTGACGAACCTATAGCAGTTCCAAAAATGTTGAACGAATTACAACACGGGTATTGCTTGTTGTTTCACCCCTAACCACTCACCGTTGAAAACGACGTATTTTCCTAGGTAGGAAATAAAAAAAGCGATGCCTACTGAAAACGTGTTCAGCTGCCGACATATTCACTTTGGTGGTCGACGGGCGGGGGTTGATGACCAGAATTCCATTCTGTGATAGACAAAGATCTTTTTCACATTGATAATATAAACGATAAAACCTCAATTTCAGCACAAATCTGTATTATTTGTTGCAAAATAGGCAGTTTACTTTGGCAAGAGATTGATTCGGGCTTGAAGCACTCGGAATTGAATCGACATTGACAAGGGTGACGTCGATGGCCTTGATCAAGCTCGATAACGGAAAACACTGTACGATACTTCCATGTGAATGTGTCATTCAGAATAAAAACCATAGGTGACATTGAGTGAGGTGAAATGGTACTGAATTACTGAATTTGACCGAGACGGTATTTGTGATCGTGAACAAAGTCTGCAAAGACAATTCATAATGTCAGTTTCTCTGATCAAGACGGTGCAAGGTATTAAACAGTTTTTACACCATCTTCCAGAAGTAACTAAGTATATGTATGACATTAAAATACTATCAAAATAGCGTGAATATTTGTAACATTCTCACACGTGTAAAGTGGTTCCGATATCCTTTCTCAAACTGCTTGAAGAGCAGGTTGGACTAGTAGGAGCGGCCCGACGTAGGGTAGAAGTTCCCAGGTGATGAGTCATGTCAACTATTCTCCGACATTCGGTTATTATTTGGTGATGGTGTAAGTTTTTAAGTGAGTCTTATGACATCAGCTTCTGCAAAGTCAGTGCATTTCGTATGAAATCCTCCCAAGCAAATATACAACAGGAAACAATTTTTAGGGATAGAACTTATCAAAGTCTTCCTAAAAAGATGCCGACTCAATATCTGCCGGCGGTATGTTTTCTCTCTCCATCTTATCAGTGATATCAAGAATCGGCATTTGCAAATATCGATCTTGCTGTTTAAACATTGTATGTGACATTTTCATGCTGTCTGCCGACGTAATATTGCAAAAATAGTGCCAATAATATGAGGTATGGAGAAAGCCCGATCCGAAGAACATATCGGAAGATTTACTCAAATGTCGGGTTTCGATTTGACAGAATCTGGGACAATGATGTTATCATGTTTATACATTTAAGGCGGGAGTTTATTATAAATTTGCTAACGATAACTCAAAAATTACCAAAACGTAAACAGTTGATATTTAAAAAAAATGTCTTTCCAGGGATTGACTCAGAAAAATGAAAGTGCCTAGCTCAAAACAAGTGTTTAAATGACTCTTAGATCTTCGCATGACAATAATGATAATTTTACAACGATTTAAACATGTCCATGATAATTTTTATTGCCAGAGTAGTTCAAAAAGACATGCTATAAAGAAAGTCGGAAATCACAACACGCGTACGTGAAAATTAAATTTACAATATAATAATTCCGAGGGCCGAGCAGAATTTATATAAAACGCACGCCCTTTCTTTTTTAAGGTTTTCTTTCCTTCCACAAACGAAAATTGCGACATTAGTGACTTTTTGCAAGACATATTTCCGATGAATTGTGCCACACTCCTTTTCTAAATCGATCGGGCCGACTGAATATTCACTGCACCTTTCCTAAAACTGGAATAAAGAGACTATTATTTGTTCTATATAGGTTTTCCTGTGGCACAGGAAAAAATGATGGAAAAGGAGGAAAAACTCACTCCAGTTGCTTCCAATTGCTTCCCTTTCCTTGGAAACAATTAAAAGACACAATGGAAAGTGAAAAGAGATATATTGGTCAGACGTGTTTACAACATGTTTGATAAATGACTGCTGCCATAGGATATTCCTACCTGAATGAGGTTTCGATATCCATGTCGACATATACCATGGCTTTACACCACAATACTCAACCATCATTAAATAATTTCTCCCATTTTTATTGATAAGAACGTAGCCTAACGTTCCGATATATAATTGCTGTAATTTCCTGACACGTACTGCCCAAGTTTGACACAAAAAGCGGCAAACTCAAAGAGAGGCAGCCACTTTTGTCAGCCCACAGGTGATGCGCCTGTCAACTGCCCACCGTGTCTGTTCGTCGGAACCGAAAGCACAATAGACGGCAAGCACGCATCACACCGTTTATTGGTTCAGTTTGGATATGTTCAAATTGTCCAAGCTTTCGTATCTACCGAACTTGAAAATCCAAATTTATGTTTCTTCTTGGGCAACTCTTCCGAAAACTGAGCGTACGTGGTAAAGGCGCCCTTTGTTACCGAGGAGATTTGTATCAGTTTTGACTTGGTTTGCACGTGGCGATTTTCAAATGGATTCTAGGGATTTTAATTCGCTATTATCTCTGGGCAGTCTGTGATATGAATGGACACAGCCCCGTCAGCCCACTCACAGCCTTTCACGGTCGACATTACCATCCTAGTGGGTGGAAAACACGTCAACAGTTGCGACTTGTGGTGATGGAAATCGGTAGCTCATAAAATAAGAGCATGGTCAGGCGACAAAAAGGCCCATGACAACGAAAGCGAGGACATCTCTGCAACAGTGATGTACTGTCAAGAGCACATCTTACGTGTATAAGCTTATGTCGTCGTTCTTGTCAATGGCACATGCGAGTAAGTGCCCGATAGAGTATTGTGTAGGGTCTATACAAGTCACAAAGATTATTGTTCAATTTGGAATAAATCAGTTAGTGTCAATAGACGCATTGTTAGTAGCCTTAACGTAGGAGGTTACGGTAAGACAAGTGGCATATGTCACATACGTCGATATCGTCATGTAGACCGTTCAGTTCATTCAATGCTCGCACGGATCGAAAATCCTTCCCTCTTACATACGGAGAAAACGCTGGAAATCCAAATCGAAAGACAAAAATACGAAAACGCGTTTTTATAAAGCAAATTTCCGAGTCTCATAGCGAAAAGAATAGTTTTAAGGCATTATCTAATGCGATTTACAGTGAGATACACTTCAGTCCTTTATCTCATATTTTGGAGAGTAACTGCATTATTTTACATCATCCCGACTAACGGAACCGTCACTTACAAATCTGTAGCATGATAAACTCAAGGTAAATAGCTCTACTCAACACAGGAGTATACATTTGCGAGGTAATGTATGCTAGTTTATTTTCCATCAAATAAACTAATAAGGTGTGTTTGTAATCTAGAGCGTTTTACTTGCAGAGGACAGAAAACACGGTGTTTCCAGATGCACTTAAAATGTGTAAACATGAATACGGCACGAATTCTGATACAAGCCAGGGTATAGACCGTTTATTGTCAACAAAACACACTCCTTTTCCTTTTTTTGCACGATCTAAAATGAATGGGCGAAACTTTAAGTGAACAAAAATGGGAAGGTAAGTGTTATCTCCCGATAAGTCGAGACAAGATCTCATTTTGCCAGTTGCGAAATTACCAAATACTGGATAAAAGTTCGCTGGTGTAAATGTCCAGGAAAAGTTAGGGAGGTTCTTGGATGGTAATGCGAAGTCTAATCTTAATTAAGCAGTGAATTAAAAGTTTGAAAATTCATGTACACGTGACTGAGGAACTAAAATGTCGGTAATATGTACGCGTAACCAGTCCACAAAGCATATATGGGAGATCGTTCGGTCGAAGGTTTACGCTTCGCGTTACGATTCCCCTCAGCGCCCCAGATCTTTCTAGATATTAGCATAAAATATCGCAGGACATTTGATTCACAGCACATATCTGTAGGTTTGTTGGCATCTGGTGACGGCATCGCAATTTCTGCTCTCGCATTAGCCCGTGTTGCTATGATCTATATTTAGCCGGTGAATTTTGCTGGAGACGCGATGTCAAGGTCAGTACTCGCTCGCTTTAATGACCGAGCAAGGCAAACAGTGAAATCCGTGCAAACATGGCGCAGAGGTCAAATTTAAGGTCATGGGAACAATAGTAACATAATACATGGCCATCTTGAAATCATTGAAGTTCAAATCAGATACCCTTTATATATGTACTCCGTCCAACTCAATATTTGGTTTAAACACAATCGCCCTGTTGCTCTTTGGAGCGTCCACTGTGAACACTTCATTATAGGCCACTAAATCGAGCATACATCCACAGTGATTATTTTTACTTTGACGAATTAGTCAATTTACAGGTAAGAAGAGTAAATTCGGACATTCTTCTGGTCGAGTGATTCTCTAAGATAATTGTTTACCGTAGTTTATACCCGGGTTCACATAAATGACCCATATTTCAATCTTGATTGTAAAATTATTTGCACAAGAGTTGACCGGTCGTAAGGGTCAAACCTTTTTGTCGCCTCTGTGACTGTGAATGCTGCAACACGAAACAAAGTAAAACAAAAATAGCGTCACTGCATTTTTATAGTTGCAATAATTCTAGCTCACATGGCCATGTATGCCGGCTATTGTTGATTTACTTAAAACTATTTGTTAGACTTTGTTTCTTACTTTCACTTAGAGATAGGCACTTAGAGTTGCATTTATCGTGTGCATAGCTCCATGTATAAGTAAAAGGCTGCAACAAAGCCTGTGTTATTTCAACCAAAGGTGTGAAGACAGTTATTCATGCTGACTTTCTTGAGTAAAGGATTCGTGTGATAAACACATAGGCCCCGGGAAATTGAGGAAACAGTAGCTATGTTCATAATTGATCAAACATGAAGTATCGGCCTCCTTCGCAATTCAAACTTATAACAAATTTTATCTGATAGCCAATACTTCTCTCAGACCTCTGAATTGACTCTAAGTGAACTTGAACCCACTCTATTCATAGTTTACCAAACAATATTAAAATTGACACTCATGGAGTGCAAATAAGGCACTTACATCTGAAAGAGAAAACTGATAATTTCAGTTTTGTTTGACTAAACTTTACTTAAGCATTTCAACACTTTCTTATAAAGGCTTGATTGATCACTGGGAATGAATGGTCAAGGTTGAATAACCCGATCAGATCATGTTTCCGAGACACATTTCAACCCATCCTTCTCGATAAATTCTTTCAATTTGTGGAATAAGTTAACTTAGCATATACTCAATGACCTAAATAAAAAATTACAGAAACTGGTTAGAGAAATTGGCCTGCATCTTGACAATTTCATAGGTTTATTTGCAGACCATTATTTATAGCTGTACTGTGAAAGTGAAATTGCATGGGTGTTGATGTTTATATATGGAAAGTAAACAATTCAGTCTTGTACTGCCTATCGACAAAGCGTTGAAAGATTGTGTCACAACCACTTCAGATTATCATGTCATGTAGGGGAATCTCTGACAAAGTGTGTTGACCCTCAAGGCTTTCCATCTCCGCTATTGTCCTGTCTTCTTTTGAAATATGTATGGGAAATTGTCTACTGACTGTGGTAAATCAGTTTGCAAGCAGGAAAAAACCCCTATGAAAGATGATAAAATGTACACAGGATGCTAAGCAGCTTTTGTTTTGATTGCAATCTTAGTGTCCCACTTTCTCTAAAGTAGCTTTGAGTAGGTCAATGCGAATACTTAATGCATCACACAAATACTTGATGCACCGTGTGTAGGGAAACTTTCTTTGTTGGGTCGTTTTCTGGCTGAGGGTGGAAGTTCATATGTCGGCAGAATTAGAATCTATACATGGTTCATTCAAATATATATAAACCTTGGATCCTTGACCCAATGTAACTCTATCTGCAGTAAGACAGCTATGTACTAGCCCAGAAACTGCTCAACCAATGGTGACCACACTAGTAAACCTTGGACAATTAATATGTTTGAAAAATGCCACAAGTGACATTACAAAACTTTAAAACATAGCTGACAGTGTCTGAAATATTTTTTGTTTGACAAACTTCCCTAAGAAAATATTTTATATAAGTGTCACCAGTGATCCAGGTCAACAGACCACATTTTTGAAAGCTATACATCTGTTATAAACATAATTATGGTAATTATTCTAATTTGAATACCTAATAGATTATGTAATTATGTGTGTGTAACATCGTCCATTTCCAAATATTACGCGATAGAGAGTTGAAATTGGTCCATTAGTAAACTGTAGATTTACTAGCAGTACTTGAGTGTGTGTGAGGCCAGATGTCATGGATACGACTGAAACAAATACCTTCTTCAACATTCACATCCATACGAGACAAGTTAGTAAGTGTGCCATAGTTACAAAAATTGTATTACAGCATAGCTGCCAGTCAGCGGCCATTTCTGGGTGGTCCTTTGCTAATTCTTCGGGTTGTGTTCTCATCAAATTAATTAAGGTCTATGGTGTCAGTTGTCATGGTAATGATATTTTAGTCGCTGATGAAAATATCTAATTAGCACAATTATATTTATCTCATTAAAGTTCAGTGTTCTTCAGCCGGAGAAGCAAGCTGTCAATTCTCACTCCTCTGTTTTGATTTATTATCAAAGCTGCAAAACATTCTTACTGAAATATAAAATGCAGCTTTGATGGCTGTGATCAGTAAATTGCAGAAAGATTTCTTTTCTTTCTGAACATTTTGAAATGTTGTGTTCTTGATGTTTTTTAAGAAGTGCAAAAATTCAATGTACTTTCAATGAGCATTCAGGATCATTGATGACACATTTGCTTCATGGTTTCTTTCTTTTGTGCTCACGTGGCCTATGGCTGTGTATTTGGTTACCATGACAACCAATACAGCAGTGACCTGTCAAATACTGTTACACTAAACCAACAGAAGTGCTTCAGTAGAGGAAAGCAATTTCCTTGCAGAGCTGTCAGGGTGCCAACCGAAGAAAAACTGAATTTTGAATGTCAGATTTGTATAGAACTCTAGTGTAACAGACTGTGTTTGCTTGACATAAAAAAATTCTCATTTAGGTTCAAATTCTGCCTGGCATCTGAGGTCTCCACACATGATAGCTATGTGCCATTGACCTCTGTGGCATTTTTGCATGTTGCCAACCAAATCCATGAGTCAGTTCTATTTTCTGCACATGTTGATCCGCTTTTAGATATCAGATTCCGCTGCAACAGAATTTCTCTCAGAGGCGGTTTCACTAAGGTCAGCAATCTCTCAAGGTCTTGCAATAAGCTGTATATCTAACATAGATGTAAGGCGTTGCACCCACTCTTTTCACAATATATAGCATCACCTCAGCATCAGGTGTACCATAATGCATGTATCATGTTCCTTTGTGGAGTTTGCTAATTTTTGTCATATACATATATTTTGATTTTCATTGGGCTGGTAATGGATGTTTGATGGTGGACTAATGATTTGGTATGTCAGCTATTGCGTATCAAAGCAAAACTGCTCTTGGTCTAATAGAAGGATTCAAATTACAAATGAGGCCTACATCTAGAAGCCTAGAGCTATTGGAAAGAAAAACATGTCAATGTCAATGTCAGTATCAATGTATGAACCAGGCACATTGGATAATAAAGACACTGATCATTTGAGACAAACCTGAAAAACTTGTGAAATACGGAATGTACTTTGTATCAAGTCGATGCTTTGAAAATAATTTAGCATTGACCCTTTAAGAGAAGTGCAATATACATGGATGTTATGATAAATTTTACAGACCATCAAAGTCATCGAAATTTCCTTATTGTTGAATGAGGTAACCCATTATGTTTGTTACACATTCTGGATCCAAGCTAGTGGATGTGTAGCACTTCTGATATTTATACCACTGAAAAATGTTTTGTATGTAAAATTCTTATATTTCAATCTAGTGTAATGGAAATCAAGTGACCTTGGTTGGAAATTTGCTAATGTATCCTACTGTGGGTTATATCCACTGACCACCTGCTCTGCTTTAGACCTTCAGATTAAATATTAATGATATTCATATCGCATGCATCATTCATTTCATCTTAAAGCTTTACAGTGCACATTGTGTTATAGAAAAATAATCAGTGTCTCACCGAAAGACCAGACACAATCACTCTTACTGTCAAAAACACATGACCTTGGATTTGCATGGTCTGGTTCTTTTCAAAATAATGGAATATAAGTGATTTTGTTGAGTTCCACTGTTGCATGTGCAGTAACTCCAGACGAATCTGTTATCTTGTGGATCAAAGAACCCATAACCTTGATTTTATATCTGGTTTTAATCAAGAATTTCAAATATTTTAACACTAATGCTAATGTTTCAATAACAATTGACCTCTGAATATAATTTATGTATCTCCGTGAGTTGATTTCACCAGTCGCGTGTTAGTTCTTCTGACACTGATTTGCTGCATTTGCCCAAATGTTTAAACCCTCTTGACATTGAATTTTTTATGTGCTATGGTATACCTACCTTATGATATTCCATTCAAAGACAAAGCTGCTGTCTGCTCTTTGAGTGCTGGTAATTCCTGGCAAATAGTTTGCTCTATATTGATGAAAGTAACAAAAAACTACACAGATACAGATAAGGGCTTATAGAGTTTCCACACCAGTTTCTGACAAGCATAAAAGAAAACATATCCATCTGGCAGGTGTGTTCCACCATGAAACTGTTTATCCATTGTTATTTCACCAGTGTTTCACATTTTTAGAACAAGAACAACGGACGAGACTGTTGACAGGACAAGGGACCATTGACACTACTCATTGGATATGACATCATATTTTGAAATAAGATAAAAACTAGGTCTTTGTGATGGATGTAGGCGATATAAAGCAGTGGTGTTGTAACTTTGTTGAGGACATTGCCATTTGTGACATCTCTAAAATTTGAAAATTTAACTTTTTGTATCTGTAAATGAATCTGAAATCTTGTTTGGATGTGACAAAAATCTCTGAAAACTGTTTGTATCATTATTGAAAATAGTAAGATAGGTGTCGCCACAAGGAAAAAGGATCACAGTTTGAGATCAGCGAACATTGCTTTGTGCACAGCAACTGAATCGGATTGTGCCTTGTATACATGTCAGTAACAGTTTGCTATTAAGAATGTTGAAAATTATGATTTCCAAATGAGAATTGAACCATTCGTATCGATTGCGTATATGTTAAAAGTATGCAAGAAACAAGGCTATACAGTATTCACCTTTAGTGATACAAGTTCAGTGCAATAATTAGTGCAGTGCAAATTTTTGCCAGTTTTGTACCATATGTGTTTAGTACAGGTCATTGTCAGATATGCATGTGCTCAGAGTGTTTACCATAACCAGGATATGACAAGGCACCATTATCACCATTGTTATATGTACAATTTCTGAAAATCTTGTGAAATTTCAAAAATTATTTAATTTTGAAAAAAATATGCAATGTCAGTATTGACAGATACCTTAAATGATGGTCTCACCTTAGGGTGTTTAACATTTAAGGCATTTCTAAAGATATTTTTGTTTTATTTAATAATTTGAGTCCCTACCATGCTGAATGACTGTCATGATGGTAGGTTCACGCATCTAGTCCTAGTAGGAGAAACGGTATTTGTGGTACTTTGTATGGAGCAGGCCTCTTACTTTAGTGAAGAGTTGAGTGTTGGTTCAGCACTTCATCAAACTATGATCTCATTTGAGATCTCATTCTCGAGCTTGATCACTTTTAAAGTAATTCCACATGACTTACTAATTTAAATTCTAGCAGCTATGACTTTTACCATAATATTTCTTGCATTATTTTCGTTCTGTTTGCAAAAAATGAAATTTGTGAAATTAGTTCAACTCCAAAGTTAATGTTGAAATGCTCAATATTAAACTTTTCCACATAGCCTGTAAATTTGTAAACATATTGTTTACATCTAGATTTTAGTTCACACTAAAGTTTATTTTTCAACATAACAATGCATATTTTGCATACTGCATTGTGTTTGGACGGTTGAAACTTTGCGGTTTAACATATTTAATAGAAGAAGAAAAACACTGACTGGATTTCTTTACTGGAAATAATATATATATAATCAAAACTTACACATATTATTATGTAAAGTTATGATTTAAGAAGTGCATCATTTGTGACAATTTAAAATATAAACTTCCCTAATAGTGTTTATATAATGTTCTTGAAGTCTGTCAACATACCTTTGGCTACTCTCCAGTGAATCAATGCTGACGTTTCAAATTGGGTTATGCAAGGTATTTATTGGTTTTAAGTATATGCTCAAACTGTGTCACCTTAGGGATATATCCTACTAACCTCATCTTTACAATCGCTGGTGTTACCTTCCTTTGGCAGCGTGGTCCTAATGGTTTGCATGATATCTCATGTGGATAGAATAAGCACTTCACTGGATATTTCATTTTCAGAATGCAGGCATGAGAGCATGTACAAAACAAACAATGCAAAGTATTCTGGCTGAAGCAGGGATGCGAAATACAGCCAGCATTCTTCAATGATTATGTAGTAAAGTAACTGATGAGCAGTTCCTGAAATCAGTATACCCCTCTGTTGTACAAATAGAATGTTCAAATTGTACTCATGCAAATATTATTGTACTATGCATGCATCGTGTAAATATCATCATTTTGTTTGTATAGGGAGATTGTGCCTTGGGTACTGATTTTTAGAATCAAAATCCTTCAACTCTTTAGTATTACATTACATTGATTCACTGATCAAATACTTCAGTTTCTACAATGAAAGAAAATATTTGAATATTTCTCTGCGCAAAGTATTGGCAAATGCATAAATGGTAATGTGTTTTATTGAAAACACCATATTTTTACCAGTATATGCATGTTACCATAAATTTCATTGAGATTGAAGTCAAGCAAAATAGTTTCTATACCAGTTGAAATGTATATACACTGTACTTACCTCACTGCTATCTGTTTCAAACACTTTGGCCATCTTTGAACTTACCTTATCACCAAGACGCCAGTACCTGGTCACCAGAAATTAGTATTTGGTCATGGAGGCACTAGTGCTTGTTACGGAGCCATTGGTGCCCGGACTTTAGACCTTGGCACCTGGTCATCATTTCAACAGTGCAAAGTCACCAAGACCTGTGCACAGTCACAAATCACCAGTGCCTGGCCACCACATGACTTTGTATGGTGACCAAGATAAAGTACCTACAAACAGAGATACTAGTGCCTGGTACATAGATGGTACTTATTGATTCCTATCATATGTATTTCAGGGAACATTTGATGAAAGTGTCAATTCTTTGTTGACTAACCCAAAGTTTTCACAACTTTTATTGACCTAGTATGTGTTTTTCTTCACCAATTCAAAGCAGAATTCTCAAGATATTATAACAGTCAAGGTAATGATTGGAAAGTTCTTAACACAGTTAATGTCATGCATGTGTGACATCAATTAAGTCTGAGTTGATTTTTGCAGTGTTCGTATTTAACAGTCAGTCAGCAAAATTATGATGAATATTTTGAACACAACAATGGCCATCCACAAATTCCATTTCAATGAAAGCCACTTACTGTTTCTAATAATAACATAAATGATTTACACCCACAGTTTTCAATCATGTTACCAAACGGGTCTCTGCAACTATAATTAACATCAATTAATTATTGACAATGATATTGTATAATTATTTTCAATCCATTAAACTGTGATAAAAAATCGTCTCCGTGAGTTTAGAAACCAATTTGCTGAATCAGTGCACCGTATGGATACAATTGAATGATTCTAGCTTTCCCATTGCATCTACTCGATTTTGATGGCAAGTCCAACTTTTCCCCCACAATGCCATGCTGTTTTAAAACTATACAGCTTGGAGTCAAAGCTGACCTCATGTTTTTTGCATTTCGTGAAAGAAATTTCGGCATTTGTCAATGGGGAGGGGAAAATGAATGCTCTAGAGAGAGCTTGTAACCACTGAATCATATTACTATGGTGGCATGAAGAATATTAAGGCGTGATGGAAAATTCATAAATTCACATGAATAGGAGAAATTCATTGCATCGCTTGGTAGTGTTGTACCCTGCAGCATATTAATCACTGATTTAAGTGAATGTAAAACACTTGCAAGTAAGTTTGTATGGTTTGCTGGCAATATGGTGCATCATTGTAATCACTGGATCTCTTGAATAAAACATTAAACTGATAGCTTTCTGTTTACAATGGTACCCAGTAGATTACTGCTTCTACTGCCAATGAAATGTATAGCTATGCAATAAATTATGTATTGCTAGCACACATTCCCACTACCATCATGTTTCATATCTTACCATGCAAGGAACAGTACACCTGCAAAATGGAGTATCATGGGTGCCTTCTTTTCCGTTCCCTCATTCTGCTGAATTCCAGAGTAGCACGCATAGAGTAAAAGATGCAACTGTGTTTGTTGATGTGACCTGTATGTTTAGAAGCATACCAGCAGAAAACAATACTGAAGTTATATCATTCGAAGCTATCAATGTCGCTAGTATGAATCTGATTCAAGCACAACACCCTGTGCAAAGATGCCTTTTTGCATTCATAGAAGCCGTACTTAGACTTCAGCCAGTGTGTGTAGTGATCAGCAGATGGGTTGTGTCCTGGGTTCGTGTCATCTCAGTGAAAATCTGACAGTACACCCAGCTTGTGTGAGCAGAAACTGCTGTCATGGTATGAGATATTGATGTGTTCAAAGTGTTGATTCAAAATGATACAGAAGAGAACTCATTCTCTAAGGATGTTTTCAGCCATTTTTGTCATGGATAAGCATCCTATCCACTGTTGTTGACACCTAAGGATTGCTTTATGGTATCATTAAAGACTTAGAGAAACATTCTGTATGCACACCAAGTTCAATGTCATGCCCTTTTATTGAGATATGATATCAAATCTATCATAAAATGAGAGAGGTCAATAATCACAGACACATATTCACACCTTACTTATTACAGTTGTTGATCAATTTATAGCACTTTTCCATTCCTCACTGTAGGGGAAACATTGTGTAATTCATTGTAAATTTGGAAAGGAGGGAAACAAGAATGGCAATGTTAACACTTCAGGCAGAGCCTTCTATTTCAATATTCAAAACATGCAGATTCAAAACATGCACCACATTCGGGCAAGACTAGGTCGGCAATTTTCAATGATGATGAGTTACGACTATTGTCATAGCAGGTTCTGTTCATTTTGCAATAATGTTAGCTTGTTCTTGTATTCATTTCGATCAAAAGGGTAATAACAAAAGGCTATACACATGTAGATGTGTTCCCAGGTGAAGTGGTAGTAACTTTTAGGTGAACTTCACCATTGACTAAGAGCAATATAAACACCAAATGTAGTTGCTACCCTTTTATCATCAGTTAATGATTTCAATATTTCATTAACTCTTGCAGATTAATTTGAGGCACTATGAACCAATTTGCTTTTGACAAACAAAGCAAGAGTTATACCCTATGGCTAAACCTTTGAATTGTACAATGGCTTGCATTAATAGTAATGTATAAGTAACTTTTCCGTCACTAAAATTTCCAGTAAAATGAAGCCATGAAGAGGTATACCCTGCTCTAGATCTATTTCATCTTGATTAATAATAAATATTAACTGCATGACAGCTAATTTAAATAACTGTTTCCTTTATTTTGAAGTCATGATTTATAACATTCATATAAGAAAAATTAATAAAAAAATTAATCCTCCATAATAGTTGATTAACCCCTTCTCACAGAGCTTTCATTGTAATGCCAACAAAGTTGATTGAAAATGGTGTTCACAGTGATGAGTCTTGTTTCATCAAAATTGAATTTTATGTATCCATAAATCAGTGTCACTACCTTCTATCTCTGTGCTGAAAGTTCTCATGCCCAAGAATAGATGGCAAAGAGCTGGGGGAAATCTACCAAAAGGGTCATATATGTAAACATGGAAAATACTCTTACTTTTTGGCTATTTTGACAGTGTACATGGTCACCTTTCTAAATTTAACATACTGAAGCCATCTCTCAGTCTACGAGTATCTACACTGGTTTGGGATCTCAACCTTGCATTATTGAAATTTGTTCAATGAGCTTTGCTAGGCAGGATATTGTTGTCTGAGTGAACAGTTACTTTCAGCATTCCAGTCATATTTTCTTTGTAGCTTTATTGTTGCTACCACCAAGGTATCTAGGTTTGGTCAGGTTACTGACTTGACCCCTTAGCCATGAAACATTGGTACACACCCAGTTTTTAGTTGGCTAGATAGACCTACCGGCACTCAAAAGGAAATGAAGGTGGAATTGTTAAGATGCACTTCAATTATCAAAGACAACAAACTTCTTGACTGAGTATTTCCATCACATCCCAGATCCAAATTCCTAAGTGCTAAGAGTGAAATAAACATAATCCAAGGATCGGCCATTACAGCGAATTCCAGGCCTGGGCATATCATTGATGACAGGAAATCACTTGCAAAAAAACCCAGGTTACCAAGGTTACACAAATAAACAGAATCCCAAGAGACAGGTTGTGTTGAGTGAATGATGGCAAGGACATTGGACATGAATCCCAAATGCCAACCCTCCCACCGGTAATAGTGGTATCCAAAGAAAGGGATATCAACTGTTAGATTTGCCAGGGTTTGAATCAATAAAGTGCGAGATTGATGGCACTTATGATGTGAATGCACATGGTTAAAATTTGAACCAACTGTGTGGTCAGCTTAGTGAATGACTTTCCTCAAACACAAGGGAACAAAGTCATTTTGTTCAAATGGTTGAAGAAAAATGGAAAACCTGGAAATCAAGTTTAAACTGGAATACTGCATAATGAGATGAGAGTCAAATGTATAACCTAACTGGACTGTGCCGTTTGCAGTTTGATATGACAGCCATTGTCTCATTAACATACAAAACAATGTAGTTGCAGTAGCTGCCAGAAATAGTCAGTTTCTTACAGCTGTTGTTTATGCACACAGAGCTCCTTTTATAACTCTTTCATGGTCCTGACCAATGTAACTGAACTTTCCAATAACACTAAAATGACAATGTAATATTCGCTGAAAACTACAATGCATTCCTGTTCATCCGAAGACAGAAATGCATACAGCAGAGGATAGAAAAACTGGTTTGACATTGCCATGCCAACTTTATTAAATAAGTGTTTTCAATCAGTACCAAAATTTTCTCAAATATTCATCTGTTGAATACACATTGAAAGTCTTCACACACATGAGGGCACAATTTACTCAGATTTGTTTGTGGATACATAGTACACAACAAACCATCATTGTAGTTTCATATAACAGCAGGATGATAAAATGTTTTCTGAAGAAATGGTGTATTTCTCACAAGGTTACAATGATTTCAATGTGTGTTTCTGATTGTCAAAAATATTGCATTTTAATAATAATTAGAAAAAGTTTCCATGATAACCAGAGTAGTTCTTTCCTACCTTGTCTTGGCTTTGTAGTTTTCAACTTTTCCTTTGACTCGAGCTGATATAAATTTGGAGCTAGAGCTCACATATTGACAGAATTGATCAGCTTTCTGTCTGTTATCAGGGCACTTCAGGAATCTTAATCTTCAGCCAAATCCAAATGAGCAGCTCAGATATTACAACAAGAGGTAAATTGTGTGCTGTTGAACAGGACGCTTCTACAAGTATGTATGAACAATAAAGATTAATTAAATTGTTCTCCCTTGTTTTCAGTGCTGTCTGTTGTTATCTCACCAACTAAACACTTCAGTGAAAGTTGATGCATGGACATCACATTATCAAGTAGTCATATTTTGATAGGTATCGCCTCCGGAAGTGAAGCCAGTGATGATGACACAGTCCAAACTTTGTAGTGATGACTTTGTATGGCAGTCAATTTGAAAAGTAATTGCACCTGACATTGATATGCAAATCCATTCAGCATTTTCTGATCCTGTGACCAGTATCAACATAAATCTTGCAGTCTTGTTTCCTTGTCATGTAGCCTAGTTATTACAGGATCATTAGCATTCACTGGTTTCATGGGCTAATCAGATGACAAGTTTGCTTCTCATCAGCAGGCTGGGTATTTCATAATGTAAAAAATAGAAAATGAGCATCCGAATGAAATACCATGGATCTGTAGATGCATATTGTTAAGTGCTGTCAACTTTGAAAGTAACTTGAAACGTTGTTTCACACACATTGTCACAGTGGATTATCCTTGAAAAACTGAACAAATTGGTTTAGGCACAAATTGGCTATAGTCAAATCATCAGAATGAAGCTGTGAACTTCAAGCCATGTTGGATCAGAAAGCAAAACAAATCAATTGAATTTTGTACATTATTTCAAAAGGCACTGTTCATGAATGAAGATGGATAGATGAAATCCCAATCGATATTTTCCTCAAGGACTTCCTTCAGCAGGACAAAATATGATTTCCGTAATTACCCTACTTAGTTCTTGATGCTTTTCAAGAACAGACCATGTTGACATCTGATTAAGTACAGCTAGAGGGATGTAGTGAAACATTGTTGCAACTGCTAGCATATTGATCACCTATTTGCATAAGAAAAAAATAAACTATTAGGTATACCTTGAAGAGTACTTTCCTAACTTTCACACAATTGTGTACACAATACCTTCTGGGCTGAACATTGACCAAAAGATTTATTGTTGGATGTGGTGTGCCTAAATCGTGAGCTATTTGTGTAATTGATTGTACAACGAAATTATTCTGTATCACCTGAACAGCTGAACAGAATGTTATCAAAGTCTTCTACAAAGTTTGGTTATAATTGACTATTGTTTGTAAGTATGCTGTTGTGTACACATATTTCATGACATCGTATATTCGAGAAATACTTGCAAGAAAGCATGTTGTGAGGCAGTTTCCAATGTCACCCAATGTTACTGAGGGTGTTTACTAGTTATCATTAGTGTGGGGAAGAGATTTAGTATAAATTCAACCATTTTCAAGAATCATGAAATAGGTGATTACCTCATCAATTTCCATAGAGTTTGCTGTGTACCAAAAACAGGCACTACTATTGACATTCCATCACTAATTTGCATAATTGATCAGATTTTGACACTCCAAAAACCTTTTACAAAAACTGAAAACCCTCAAGACAAAGGATATGCATTCATTTGCACGTGTTATTCTCAGATCAGCGACGTTCACATCTTGTCACCTTTCATGTCAAAAACTGACAAGATCAGTGTGTTATAGCTTTACATGATTTCACATTTATTATATATTTAATCAATTCAGAGATATCCCATTGCAAAGAAATACACGCATACAGTTAAACTGAAACAAGGTGATGATAACTTTGATTGCGAGTATCCTTGTATCAGTATTCAACTGATTATTTTTTGTGTAAATAATTCACTGCAAAGTTTGGTAACAATGAATGGATGTGATGTCACAAGAACTAAGTCTCATTTTTGGAAAGATATACTAGCATTGATTTTATAAGATAATAAAAATTATGACAGTTTCCTTTAAATGAATAATTATTATTAAAACTAGCGTGCATTTATAATGGTTGATTAGAGTTGACAGTTATATACATACTCAAATACATGCTAAATTTCAGTCAAATGCAGTCAAATCAGTATAAACGGGTTTTAACCAAATGGTGATGTCAGGAAGTTTAACAAGGATGCGTACCTTCTACTAACGTTGTAGCACCTACCACGTAAGAGAATGTAGGCCCTTGGAGGAAGTTACCACATTTGAGAGAGAATATCTTTTGCTATTGTCTGAGATTACAGCAAAAAGATGCATTTTCATTTACCAACATATTTGAACTGCAAAATAAAGAAGTTGAAAAAATAAGACATACTGTAGAAAAGTGATATGCATACATATTACGGTTCAATCAGCATGAATCAGAGTATGTTCTGCAACTTCTGGAGTATCTCAGGTCCCTATAATTCAAGCCAAAATTAAAACATACCTTGAGAGTCTTGAGAGAAATAGTTTTCTGTGCAAGTTGCCAAAAAAGCCAACTTTTTACTTGTTAAAATTACAACACTGTTTCACGGCTGTTCATCTTCGAATGCATGAAATGGCCGCTTGAAGGTTACAATGACCTTCCAGAATCTGTGACCATTTACCTTCAAACAGATCTGGCCATGATAACATTACATACACTGATGAAATACCATAATTAGACAGTGGTAATGTATTATTTTAAGACAACTAAATTGGCACATTCTTGACCAATAAGAACTCATGTAAATCTTTTGTGAGTACAACATTTTAAAGCATGTAATACATGCTATTCTGATTTATACAGCCAATAGAAATTTGTAGAATATTTTTGATGATTTATTGTCAAAATGGGTGTATATAATATTGAATATAATTCTTCTCAAGTTGTGTTTGGATTGATGTACATCTCTGGTCACCATTGTGACCTATTGTCTTGGTTCTTCTGGCCACTCCGAATCAACACCAGTCATGATATCCTGTCCACATATAAAATATGTGTATTTGTTTTTATTATCTGTTTAGCTTTTAATCCATCCATTAGATTATGCCACTATCTATTCATCAATCTTTCCATCCCATGTGTCTGTCAATCTTGGGTATCCATGCTTTAATCTGTCTATCTCTCAGTCTATCCTTATTTGTTGACCCCTATGTCTCTCTATGCACTGTGGATATGACAGTATATCTTGCCAAACATTGATCACAAAAACTATGAAAACCCTCTACTATAATCTACCACCCAAAAACTTCAGATGATACAATATACTATCGCACATCAGCTTCAGTATATTGTCAACATGTCGGTATGCAGTTTCAAACTCTGGTTTCATGCGGTTTCGTTTCTTACATACTACAAACTATGGCTGACATAATAGCAACTAAGTTCATCGACCTCAATCTGTTGGTAATGGTGGTCAGTTTACATCATCCTATTAGAAAGCCGGTCAGTAACAGAACGACACTTTAATGACAGAGCTGTAGAGAAGTCACAGTTCAAGTAATCCTGCTTTTCATCTTCGTGTCCTGCGATCACAATCCCACTTTACAAACCACTGTCATCAACGTCAAATAACCATCAATTCATAAACCAATATTACTGTCATATTAATTAACAGTTGACAAAAGGGTTGCCTGGTGACAGCTCATGTTTCCATGGCAATTGAGGATATGATTAAAGAAACATTTAATTTCTGTAGACAGAGTGACGAGATATGCTATTACTCATGCCACGGTCTTCAGACTATTTTTTCTGTGCATTTCCCCTATACATTACCCTTTAGCAAGATAGAATATTTTTATATTTTCCTAGGGGCTAGCCTGGTACATTGCACAATATATGTCTTGTTTCCTTGTCATTTTGTGAAAATACCATACTCTACCCGAGAGTAAATAGCATCCAAGGACATACCTATCTTCTCTTGTCAGTTTGCTACCATATAGCAAGGCATAAAAACTGAGGCAAATAAATTTTTGGCACAATATTTTCTTTCATATTTGCATGAAACATTATAAAAACTGACTGAGGGACAAATCAATGACTGCAAAGCGATCATTGCATTCTCTATCAAAATGGCTATTGATGTAGTTCATTCAGTTATCAGAAATTAAATTTTGAACAATTTTTGCAATTACCATATTCAATAGAATTAGACTTTATGCTTCAATAGTCTACAAAAGGAAAAATTCACGCATTATCTATCTTTTCTTGGTGATTATATTTGTAGAAAAAGTACAGAAACACTTCAGTGCTTTCCTCTGTGTTAGATAAGATCTTTTGGCAGATTTGCAGAATGTTACATCTTTAATATGAATTCCAAACAATGGGAAAGCAAGATTTGATTGTGTCCTTGAGTTCTGCCTCCTGCTATGGTGATTACATCTGCTGTTGTCCTGTGTTTTGTGGACTCATCAGCAGCATCTTGATGTTTTGACATACGAGTAACAGAACAGTAGTTTTCAGAGTGGGTAATGACACCCATGTCTTCTTTTGAGAGAGAAGTCAAAAGAAAATAATGCTCTTTGTGCCATGTGAACAATATTTACAACAGATATCAAGATATAAAGTTTACACTTCAAAATATATAGCTTTAGTGATGGATGGGGTGCTTCATTTATGCAGCTTTTGATTCATATTGATGTGTTGTAGTAAAATTTATCTACTGTGAACGATTTCTGTTTTATTTCTGTATACGCCTGAAGAAACAATATCATTTTTATTACCCGTGTTTGGGAAAATGTAATTTATATGTTGACTGGATCATGCATGAGACTGAGAAAAGGGCTCTCACGGTTGAGGCTCAACATGTTGAAAGGGGTTTCAAATTCATAATGTAAAATTTATGTTGTTCAAAGTAGTTTGTTTGAAAATTATCAAGAGAATGATAAGGTTGATAATTTGTATAATAGTACAACATATTTGGCTCATGTTTACAAGCTTATCAATTTGTGTACAAATTGGTCAATTGGCACCAACAGTAATGCTGCTGTGGATAGATAACCAATTAAGTTTTAATTAGTTCCATAAATTATTTGCAACTATTGGATGACCTGAGCAACAATGCAATTTGAAAAAATTGTCACCTTCAAAGTAGCTGGAAGAGCCAAGTGGGCAAGTTAGGACATTTGCTCAGAAGATCAAATCTCTTTATTGAATTTTAAGATTCTTAATTATTTAGAATGTGATGAAGGCAACTTCTTTGCGTCCACGGTGTATATTTTTGTTTGGAAATATTGTAAAGACGGCATTGGTTCTATAAACAGTGATTAGACCTTCTGGTCTCATCAGTGATAAATACAGGAACAGGCTTTCCCTGATCTGTTTGAAACATCCCCACGGCATGTGATTGTGTACTTACAGCCTTGGGGCAACAATGGTCCAATGACTCCCAGTGAGATCAGAGTGTAAGAAGAGCGATATTCCAACTGGCTGATGCAGGGTCTGACTGACAAACTTCTGTCTTTAGAATGTACATGTCAATTTAAATGTAATTAAATTTTCTAGCAGAGGAGAATCTTATCACTTTAATGTTGTTTAGCTGGGACACCCCTTCGCTATAGATTTTATCAATCCTGTCAACATTAGCACTTTGGCCTAAATTCATTATTTTCTGTTCATTGCGGAATTTAGAAACTGCAACTTTGGGGGTGGAGACTGAAATCAAATTTAAACCCTTGATGTAACTCATACTGAGTTTTCCCTGCCTGGGAGAGTTTTTTGTTTCAGAAGTGTCAGATTGTTAATGAATGTTTGTGTTTTCCATTCCAGTCTGTCATAAAAATGGGAGGATTTCGTAGTCTAGGAGAAGGGGAACCAGTAGAATTCAAGTACAAGAAATCCCAGAAAGGTTGGGAAGCCCTCACAGTTACAGGACCAGAAGGAGCAGATTGCCAGGGTAGTAAAAGACGACCCCGACCAAAATATCGGCGGAGAGTTAATCGGTGAGTCTACATCATCAAAGAGATTTCTTCTTAGAGTCAGTAACACAGTATTTCCTACAAAGTTACAGTGTTACTGCACACATATTAAATGGTTTGCATCAAATCTACTTCCTATGCCAACCCCTATATCTTCCTTGTTGTCCATTTGAGAGAATATCCCAACACTTGATTTGTTATGCAGGAAGGATAATTCCATTTAGAATAGAGGGGTTGAATTGTAATATAGGGTCACCTTGGATGACTTTGACAGGGCATTTGATGGCTGCAGTAGCATATGTTCTATTACTGGCAACTTTTCATGGTTATTGTAGTCCTGAGGGATTATGCCCTTCCATCATTTCCACCATTTTCAGAAGCAGAGTTGACTGAAGTTATTTGACCCTTAACCTCTGTGTAAGAGGTCAATAACCATAATAGAAATGTAGGACTCGGATTCTTTTTGTGTGCAGTCCAGTGTTAAGGTTAAATGTCAAAGTTTTCCTCACCACTTGCAAGAAGTCATTACAGGACATAGTTGCTGGCTTGAGAATGTCTTGATTACAATAGCTGTTTTGTCAAACTAGCCATTTCTAGTTTGAGATCATTTCTATAACAGCATTGTTGATTGGCTAGAGATAAGACCAGATTTACACTGCTGTATTCTTAATGTTTTTGGTTAGCTATCACTTCAGTATGTAAGATAACACATATTCAAAGTGTCCAAAAATGCAGGTCTGTTTCAGATTAATGTTGACATTGTCTTTGTGTACCAACTGTAAATGGCAAATTCCAAACAAAAATTCCTCACTTGAAGACAAGCATAGAAAAACACACAAGCCTTGACGTGACCTTTGCAATGACCTTAACAGTCAAGTAAACTGGCACTTGACCTATTTATGTGTGCGTTTTGACGCCTCAACACAAACTTCAGCAGAACAAACACAGAATAGAGAAATTCAGTCGTGGTATTTTTTCTTGTTAACCACATGGATCGTCTGCCTTTCTACATTCCCTGCAAATGAAAATCTGGAAATTTGACCAACTGTCAAATGGAATGGCATGGCCATAACCTAGGAAACTGTGGAATGAAGACTTTGTGGAGAATACAATGGAATAGCTATTTTGAGTAAAATAGAAGCCATCCAGGTAGTTCGAGTTGATTTACACAGAATGGCAAACTCAGTATATCACTTGAACAGCTAAACCATTTAGCTCTCTGATGAAAGTGGCCTTGCAGAAGATTAATTAAGAAATACTTTGCCCATATTTTCTTGTCATGAGGTGTAAAGGCCAGCTGTACTATTTATATACATTGGAGATTTTATTACTCAGGCGGTACGTTTGTCCACTCGTCATATCAATATGATATGCAAGTCACAATGTCCTCGAAGACAGTTGATCTTCTAATATTTATATTATTGGCCAAACTGTGAGTTCTATACAGATGCTTCCAGCAGATCACTATGTGATTTGACTTGACAGGCACATAATGCAAAAATCATTTTTCTGTCGGACCAATAATTATTCCTGCTTTAATCTTTATTTTGTTACATTTTAATTTTCTAGTATAAGCTGTAATTTATTGATGTGTAGTCTGCATAGGCTTCCTCTGACAGATTCTGTCAAGCTTTCCAGTTCAGATAATCATAAAAAGAATTGTTGATAAAGATCATTCCTGCCTAAAGACAGCATTTGATGTACACAAATTCACAAGTTTGCCCTGTGATATTAATTCAATTTACTGTTATATAATGTTCCTTTATTCACACAAACATTTGTAGATTCTACAAATCACTTTTACGAAGGTTTTATCACAGAATATGATTTGATATAAGAATAATATCAATTTATACATATATGGTTTATCCATTAGCAGTGCTATTTTCCTATTTACAAATAATATGGACATCATTTAGGAGGATCATATACATACGCATTTTTTGACTTTGTCCAAAAATACACAGCCAAAATACTATTAATCTTTAAGACATGTACTTCCCCATACACAAGCTCATTGTTTTCAATGGGGCATATAGAGGTTAAAAGGGATGAACAATATGAATATAATATGCCGAATGGCAATGTGGTTAAGAATTAAAATACGTGCAAGGGGCTCAGTAGCTCAAATTTCTTTCATTTGCTGACCTGTTCAACCTTTAACCCTATTTTCTAGTACACAAGTCCTTTCTCATCATTGTGAACAACAGGGTTGAGTTTAACCATGGTGTTGAAAGGTTAATTCAGCTTTGTTGTCAACTCTTTGGAATCATATTGCAAAGACAATGTTGAATTGCCTCTACAACATGGTGAAGAGATTGCTGAAACATGATTATTATGAAAGTCACTTTCTAACTGTGTTTGTAACAATTGATGTACAGATTTCGTCACATCAATAATGAGTAATTTTAAATTTATTGTAGTAATTCAGGTGTTAAATGCAATGACATGCCTTTGTCTTGTGTACTAGCCAGTGATTTCTTGTTTGTAGTCAGTAGTTTGTTTGCATTCAGGAATCATTGACATTGAAAATTTGTTACGTACTAGAGAATTAACAAATAAGTCATTGATAAGAATTCATAGTTTGAAATTTCTGTCAGTGATAAAGATATGAGGAACTCAAGCAAATCTTGTTTTCACAGAGGTAAAGCCATGCTTACATGCCAGTACAAATCTATTTGTATCATCTAATTTATTTGCTGGAAACAGTGTGAATACAGTTGCAACAGTCTTTATCTTTGCCAGCATAATTTGATATTTGACAATGTGTAAGGAATAGGGATCAAGACTGCTAACTGGCAACTTAGCTATGCATTCATGACTTTGTTTGAATTTGGACACAAGTCAGATCAGTAATGAATTATTTACTTAAGTTGGTTCATTGCTTTATCATCGTAATCTCTGGGTTGCCATCCTTTGATACCAGACAAGGGTCAATTGATGGAAATAAAGTCAAAACCAAGGTTGCAGGTTCCATGACCAGAAACTGCACGATATTGTCAGACAAAGCTTGTATTCCAAATTTAAGCACATGTGTTATATCCACATGGTAAAAAGTCCACAATGTCATTAATAAAAAAATCAACATCTGTGCAAATGTTGCTGGAAAAAGATATATTTCTTGCAGTAAAAATATTAAGTAATAATATACTAATATACCTTCAAATTGACCTTAAGTTATGAGAATTTATGGTTCTTTCAAGCAATTACAAGGTAAATTTTTAGGGAAAAATTCAAAAATCAGGTTTTTTCAGCCAGTGGTTCATACCTGTGGAGAGTATGATTTTCAATAGGAAAGAGTCGGGACTTCATTGTAGAAATGTGTTCTTTGAAAATGAAAGTGTGTCTTATAGCAGATGCTGTACAATTTTGCAATGCACATATTTGATTGGGAAATACATCCATGACTGAAGATGTGATGGACTGCATGGCTGCACAGTAATTTGATTTAACCTGGTGATTTTATGGATATACGCTCAGCAGCAATGCTTGCTGACAATAGATTGGATTGATTCAGAATTAATAAGACCATACATTTCCATGAGGTACTGAAAGATCATCTTTGATAAGATGCTAGTGTCAAGGTCATATAGACCACTCTGTGATTTGCCAGGCAATTCAAACAGTATCTTTTGGATTCTACACTGTATTTTCTGCACCTGTGTCACCAAGGTAACCCGCAGCAGACATAACGAAACGCAATTGTCAATCTGTAAGACTTTTATGGTTTCACTCTGCACTGAAATACACCTACCTAAGTAAATTAATCAAAAATTTCCAGTTTGTATATAAAGCATAACATCTTGTAGGATTTAGCATTTGTTTCAGCCGGAATCCCATCATCGTAACCGCCATCTTGTAATTCATGTGATAAAGCATCTAAATATATAATGTACTGTTGTGTAAATTGGACGTTTTCAATGAAATGCCAAACTGTAAATCCACTAATTACTGGTAATAATATTATGTAAGCTCACTTTCTCAGAAATGAGACTTAAAATGCCAAAAGTGACATGCCTCAAATATCTAGCATGATCTTTACAGGCAGTCAACCAACTGTTTCTCTAATTTAGATGTATACAAGATACGTCGCCAGGTAAAATTGGCAATGTATTGAATTTGGTTGAGTTTCATGTAGAAAACAAAAAAGAATATTTCAGGTGTAAAGTAAAATTTGACAGGAAAAATTTATGGGAAGAAGCGCAATACTTGATTGAGATTCAACAATATTACTGTTGTTATGTTACAAGGACAAGAGTATATTGCAGTTTTATTCATTCTTTAAGTATCTTATAGCACCCAGCAAAGTACTTATATGCGGCTTTGTCCACCAAAGGTTTGGAAGTGCTGTTTGTCAGAATCTTGTATTACTACTGGTGTTTGCTGTCGATATGTTTCCAGGGTTCAGACGTCAAATTTTCTCAGTAATACAGTCCATAGTAACATGCTGAAGACTGGAGAATTCATGTCATCCATGAATGACCATATTTCAGGGATCATTGTCAGTTATGGTCAGATCATTGTCAGGTATGGTCATGGTCATCAGATCACAGTCATTCATGGTCAAAATATGATTGATCATGGTTGACCATGAAAGGATGTGTAATCATGGTCAATGTCAAATCAGGGGATGTTACCACAATGATTGAAGGAAGAAATTGCACTGACATGCATATGCAAATGTACAAACACATATATAGAAAAAAGAAAGGTCAATTTTCAATCAGGCACTTGTAGTCTTTCTAACTATGGTCATTTTTGTTTTGTTTGTAGGTGCTACAATTGTGGGGAGATGGGGCACCATGCTAAGAACTGTTCATTACCTCCACAGAAAAAGAAATGTCACCAGTGTGGCTCGGAAGATCACCTGGTGGCTGACTGTCCACTGAAGGAGGACAAAAAGAAAAAATCTAAAGCCAAACCTAATGGCAATAGTACAGAAAATCAGGGACATTCAGAACATCAAGATGAAAGATCCCAGGGAGCTAGTGCTGCAGAAGGGACACCGTCACCCACAACAAATGGACATAGTACTCCACCATCGACATAACGTCACCTGATCGGTCTATTTTTTCCCCTCCTGTTATTACTATCTATCCACCCATCCATTTGTTTCCACATCTACAACACTCATCAAAAGTTTTTTTCATGTTTAATGTGGACTCTTCAACGTCCAGTGTGTCCCATTACTCAGCTGCTCTCCTCATACCACAACTATGTCTCTGATAGCATCGATGTGATTCATCAAAAATGCAAACTAAACGATCCATAGCAACCAATTAGCAAGTACTCATCAACACATCCATGACTTAGCAGCTGACCTTGGACCAACATTGTTACTGTCCTGTGAAAGGTCAACACAAGGTCAACAAAGGTCATCTTTCAACCAATCCACTTCGCTCACCAAGCCTGAAGTCTAATTATTTATGAATCAGATGACAGCAGCGTGCTGCGAACCATGGCTATACTTTTTTCTACAGACATTTCATTAGTTTAGATGTCATGGGCTTGTGTCCCTTTCCTGTTGTGTTTAATATTTTCTTACTGTCAGCTGTTCTAAATGAGATCTCACCAAGAGATAAACCATTGAAATCTCAGGGCCCACCATGGTGTAATACACACATACACACCTAATCATCACCCTGTCCCATCCTAACAGTCTCAAACAAGTTGATAGTATGTAAATTTTTTGAAATTTTGTTATTGTTGTTGCAATTAGAACTTATATCTAGAGACTTGGTAACCTGTTATTTTTCAACCGTAAGTTATTCTTCATGCTAAATATCCTTAACCTACAGAGATTTTTGAAGTTATTTAAAGAAAAAACTGACAAATTTTAACAAAAGTTTTGATTTTTAAATGCATCAGGTGCTGCAGTTTTCATTAGCGTGTCATATTCCATAGAGGTCTGTCATGTATATGGACGCCCCCCCTGCCAACCAAACAGATTCAGCAGTGAAATGTTTTGTGATATATGGTGCTAGAAACAAGTTACCTATACAATTCATTTTTTCCTAATACCTCCATCTTCGTGAAAAATACATATTCTGACCACAGAAATCTTGTTATTTAAGGATAACAAAGTTTGAAACAACTAAATTTTTCTTATGTGCATATCATGTTGAAGATATGATCTTTTTCATAAGAGATCTCTTGAATGTCTCAAATTTGCAGTAACATGTACTTGAGTTATGACATGTTTAAGGATAAACATGCTACTTGATAGTTTCTGTATGAACATATGCAGACTTAGGAAAATAATATGGAATAAATCCCAGCTTCCAACCTTCAGGTGACACTTTTGAGATTGAACCACAGCACTCACAACATTTGTGCTGAAGTAAATTATGAAAGCCAACTTATTTAATGTGTGCTGATTAACACAAATTGATTATTTAGGTTTCAAACTTTGCACAAGTTTTCAACTGTTTATTTCCAAAGATGTATTTCAGTCTATTCCATCTTGCCCAGTCACTGCCAAGCATGAAAATTACTGCCAACTCATTGTGGACATCACGCAATATGACATCACAGGGCCTTTATGTTTTTCAACTTGCTTTTCTCTGATTGGTTCATCGTTAACTACTTTGCAATTATTCACCAATCAAACATAGTGACTGATTCAAGACAAATACATGTATCCAGTCCTAAAGGCACTTGTCCAAGCCAAAGATTACCTCAGCTGTTTAAATTGTATTTCAGAAAACCAAACATATTAATATGTTGGTCGTAGGGTACTTGACAAATGAATTGTGAAGTGTGATAGGACGGCCACTGACCAATCAAAATAGGTACTTAATATGATCGGATAATCAGAGAATAAGCTTGAAAAAGCTCATGGAGGCTGACTCACCATATCGTGGCAGTGACAGTTTTTATAGGCTTTTGTTTACTTCCAATTCATATTGCAATATTTATACTGTTGTCATGTACTTAATTATTTTAGTGATCTTGGTTTTGGTTTTCAGTACCATACAGGTACAGAAGCAGTGTGACTTCAACACCCACCACTGACTTCACTTTAACAATGTGCTTGTGGAAATCCTGACATATTAGTCATTTTTTAATTCAAAACCAACTGCAAAGTTCCAGAATGTTGAAACACTTTGACCACTTTGTGACAAAAGTTAAGTGCAAATATGATTGCTGGTGTCCACTCTAGTAAAATGGAGTATCTTCAAAGTGTTGAGCCAGTACCTAGCCACTTGTACTTTTTACTTATCAGGTAAAATCCCTGGACAGGAAAATGCCAGAGTTGTTTAAAAGCCAAATTCCATTTGACTATTGGCAATATTGCCGCATTATAATCATGTTTTGACCATTGTAATGAGAAATTGCCCCTAGCATCACTTCACATTAATCTCACTATTCATACAAAGTCACCAGTCAAGTTGTAAGAGCAGAAAATTTCAGCCTTACCAGCATAAGACACATGGAAAAGGACTTTGCTGTTTTCTGTTCGTGACAATGCATTTTACGATAATTTGTGCAATGATTGAGTCAATAAGGCTCTTTTTTTTTCCAGACTTTGTAATGAAAGCAATTATTTGAAGAGCTATTTATAGTGCTGGTACTTGGTTTTCGTTGACAGACTGTCACTAACTTTTCAAGCTCACATCAACCACCTCATTCTAGTGCATAGTTTCTGCTGTTGCTGTAATTCACATATCAATGGCGTCATTTGTACACATTTGTCTGCACATGTTCATTTAAACTCCATGACTTAAGTATCATTAACCGCTGCCCTCTTCTTCTGGGTTGCTACACTGTAACAAATTATGCCTCTAAAGTTACAAGAAAATTGAAAAAAGAAACACTTTGTATCACAACAGACTATCTAAGTTGTTACATTGTTTTTAAAAGTTGTTGTCAACATCAAAATTTTCAGATGACACCTTGTAATTAAATATTTTGGAAAGCTGAAAGGGGGATGAATAAAGCTGTTTCTTGGTCCTTTACGGATAAAAGCTTTGAAATTTGAGTCCTAGCTTTCGTTTTATTTCACAAATTTCACAGAACTTCACATCGATGTAGGCACTTACCCATGAGGCTTTTGGTTAACCTTGATCACAGACCATGATGGTTGATGCACTGCAATTGGAAATCAGGTCTGTCCACAGATAATAAAGGGTATGTGTATGCATGATTTAAGACACAAATGTCTTTGCTGACTCTCATGGATCTTGCATTGCTTTAAAGGTAAATGCTCTATTAGGTTTTGATTCACCTGCCTGTCCATTCCATCTGCAAAACTAAAGGCTTTGTACTTTAAAAATATTCTCATTGTAATATATTGATGGCAATCATATCATGAACAGGTGGTTTGAGCTTCAATGGCCTTGCAACTGACCAATAATCTGTCACATCAAAAGTGACCAAATGATTTGCAAGGAGATGAATGACTGATGACAACATCACAGACCGTCACAACACAATTTTGAAAATTTGGATGACCTTGTCCATAAATGATGCACAGAGAACAAAATTATCATCACAGCTGTGGGAAAGCTGGCTTTTCTGTAGACTCAATTACTAGATGTGATGATGGCCATTGACTCATAATCAGTGTTGCCATTATTGCATATACAAAAGACCTGATGGGTCACAGCAAAGTCTGTTTTATTATAAGGACTTAGGCCAGCTTTTGAAGATAATGAACATGTGTAAATTGACCCTGATTTTCTCCATGCAGTATCCTCACTAATAGCAATATTGACCTTCAGGGAAGTGAAATCAAACCATTAGAGGAAGAACAGGCCATCTATTAGACCATATATTAATACAATCAAAGCGTCTTCTAGGTATCTGCAATTGGCAACAATATAACTCATCTGATGGTGTTTGTGACAAAGTATCCATGATGAGAATAATTATGTTCCATTGACTTTTCTTTCCCCATGTGGTGTTCAAGGTGACGCAGCCATGGCTTTGTCACATGATGTACTTGAATTATTTTGGAAGATTTAAAAGTGTTCCAGCACTGCCACTGAATTCCTTTCCAATCTCATCATCATGTTACTCACAATTTAAGAAGCATTTTGAATATTCTTGGACATAAATGAAACCAGGTTATTGGTATTACATCTAAACTTGAAGTGAAGCAAGACAATATTCCTGAAACTTTTAAAATCCAGTGACAAGGATAGTATGATAGTAACTATTAGGCGGATATGTTATTGAATCCCTGTGACTCTACGATACCTACCTTGACCAACGTCCAAAAACGTAAGAGTTTTACCGTAATTGTGCATGCCCCTGATTGCAGCTACTTGTCCAGTTATCCCTGTCATCATTGAACAAAAAACAATCACAGTTTATTTAACTAACATATCAAAAATTTGACAAATACGTTTGATGTCTGAAAAAAAATTTTCAACAGCCCCAACAGATAAAAATTTGTCCAACACAAGACAATGCTGCAAGTACAGATTTAGCAAAAGTTAATCAAGCTTTAAAGAAAACTAAGCTTTAATTAACATTTTTTTAATCACCAACAAATATTTATCACTGCAATTTTAATACTTCATGTTGCTGTCTTTTGTTTACACAAGATGCTTTTTTGTACAATGATTGCTTAATTTGTCAGCATTTTGCATGTTATAAATCATGTGATTTTTTTTGCATAGCTTTTTTGATATTTTTTGCATAATACAATTTTGTACCGATCAATATTCTATGCATCCGCTTGTTCAAGATATCTAGTTGCATTACTTTGTAGTGTTGTACTTTTCGATTTTTTTTTTCGCCAGGAGTGACAGATTTGTCTTACAACAGGTCTCAACTTTTGCTGCAAACTCTTTTAGTTTTGTGAATAGTTTTACTGATTATTTTTTGTTTTTAATAGCCAGACTAGTTTTTAAAGAAAGATAATTTTGTAGGCTGATCTCAGGGTACATCTCTGTGCTTTCGTTTTGGCTTCTACAAGAATCAGAATTCTCACTGAGTTCATTTCAAGACTTGGTTTGCTTCATTTCTGTAGATCAAAGATCCTGCACCAATATAGAATAGTTTAGGGTCAGTTACATCTTTACCAACAATTAAATCGGCATCTCTGAACCTTTGTGTTCTGCTGATTAATGAGATGTTTTAACTACAGATATACTTCTTCCTATCTTGCACAATCCTGCTAGTGACATCCATCAGATAGTTCAAGAAGATCCACATTTCTGGAGTTTTTGAGACAAGTTCTGGTTCTGAATTTAGCCAACATGAAAGCACAGTATGTTAAAGTGTGACTCAGGGATCCAATGTCACATTGAAGACAATTTTCCAAGCATTCATTGCAGACTGTATCCTGCATGTTGTATTTCCCACTTTTTCCTTGCGCTTTGCTTTATAGTGTCTTCTTGTTATTTTCAGCTTTCTGTGTGCAGTTCATCAAGCACAAACTACATCAGGTACCTTATTCTGCCACACACTTGAAGTGACAATACACTATGGAGGTAACAATACTGTGTGGGTGTTACATATGTTGCAATATTTTAACCAATCAGGATGATTCTTGTGTTCACACAGGGTATGGCGTATCTACACATTTTTCAGCAACATAGTCTTGAAATTGCCCCGTAACATGGCATAAAGTGGAATGTAATCAAAAATAGTTACAGTTCATACACATTTTGATCAAGCAAAGTTTTCCACAATAGGTTTGTTACTTTGTTGCAAACATACCACAATTATTCCACACACTTTATCAAAGTTATTCTTTTCAAACAGATGTCTACCAACCATTATATCCAAATTGGGCAACCTGTTACTTGATCTTGGTCACAAAGAAACAATTTCTCTCCAATTAGTTGCTACTATGTAGCACATAAACTATCAATATCGCCTTAGCATTATCATTGTACAGACTGGAACATACACGAACAGTTAGGTTGCCTTCATAGTTAGGCTTTCTATCCAATGCAGCAATATTCCAGTTTCAGTTTTGTTGTCAACTGTAGCCAAGTTCTGTTTTATTTCTTATCTTCAAGAATATTTATGACCATAGTCATCCACAAGATACATTTTAAGGTTGAGACTGATGGTAAAATGTTGTTGTTTGATATCTATAAGAAAAGCTGAATCATTAAAACAGAGTTTCTACGGATCTTTGTGTTGGGACTTTGACTCAATGATTAGTCACTATAATGGTATGACTCACTCAAAACTCAAAAATCTCACCATTTTCATCATTTTAAAGGTAGATAATCGTTCAGATGATGTTTGCACATCCTATTTGTAAGCAAAGTGTGACAGAGCTAATCTCTGAATCAACCGATTTTCTTTTTTACCTACCAGTACGATGACATGAGATGAATTTCTTCAAAATGAGTGTCACTTTTGCCAAAGAGCCACACACTGCAGCAACAATCTTCAGTCATAACTGTGGATGGTTCTGCAAGAAATTCATCAAACGGGATATCTTTACAATTGAAAAGCATATTTTTCTGTGGTTATACCTCACAACATCAAACCTTTCTAAAGAAATTTATAGCTGGTAATTCCTTTACATCTTGACTTTGGTAAAATTATATTTTTGAAAACATTTTCCCTTCAGCTTCATACATGTAAATACTGAAATTCATCCCTATCTAAATAAGAGTACCAACATGCCACATAATTTTACTCAATTCATTCCGCATATGAACAAAGATGGTCTTATTCTTTCCCTGATGACCTTTCACCCTTTCCCTGTGCAGTAAAGCCTATTATTGGCCTACAGGCCCATTGACCTCGATGAAAACAGTACAGTTGTATCAAGCATGGTGGTCCTAAGATGGTGGTTTCAGTTTTCATGTAGATGTGACTCTGATTAAGAAGCTCATTAAGAAGAAATACTCTCAGATATTGTTGACACACTTAACCCTTAGAGTGCCAAAGTCATATTTTTGTCACCTTTATAAAATATATCCTAGTCAATTTTTTTCAGATTTTTGCCAAAATTTTGATAAAAATCTGTAGCCCATGTAATGTAATGTCCATTCGGTCCAAAATTATCAAAACAATTTTGGAAAAATTCACAAAAATTGGTAAAATGTTGCACTAAAATTTTGGTGGGAAAAATTACAGCACTCAAAGGGTTAAATGAAAATGATGTCAAATAAACCAACCTAGTCTTTTGTTAGCCCTGGATGAATGACCTTCTTCAATAACATTGTCTTATAAACTGCCTTACTGGTTTTAGCGATAAAATTGTTCTCAATGATATGGTTTAACCAATACAGAAAGATGTAGGGGTGACAGATTTGGGGTTGAAACACAGTTATTATGAAAGTTAACCAAATTATGATGATAAGATACACGCTTATGAAAATTACACCGGTGTCAGTTTCCTACTTTACAAAAGTTAGTTTGTCATGTCAGTTGACTCCTCACACAAACCACCCATCATGATTAGTGTTCAAAATGTATGATATTCAATTTGACAACTTTGCAGAAATACAAGTCAAAAAGTTATTATATGTATAAGAAGATAACTTTAAAACACTGGTTGCTATGGAAATATGTAGGAAGGTCAAGTGCTTTAAAAAAACACTGGTTGCCATGACAGTAATTTTGTCAGAAGGTCAATTGTTACATATTTAAATTTTTGAAATTCAAACTACAAAGTAGTGAAAACATTGTGTAAGGCCAAAGAAAATAGTAAAATGTGTATTTTCTTTAATCATAAAACAGTCACTTTTGGTCAATTTTGAATTCAGAAACCAAAGTTAAACCAGTCCAACTTTGAGAAAGATTGATTTAAAAGATTTCACACAAACGTTTTTGATGAAATTTAGGTGGGGCCATTGTTTGATAGAAAATCACTTACAGAGTGAGCCTTGATGATATTGTGCTTGCAAAACATTATGTGATATGTTTTTAAAGCATCATGGGAATGTCCAGAGAGCATCATGGGATGTGAACCTCTTCCCTTTCACTTTCCTAAATTTGCAGTATTAGCAGTGGAAGTTTATTTTTTGAAGGAATAATTGTTCTCTGAAGTAAGCATGCATAGTAAAATAATTATAGAATATCATGCCAGTTTTTATAAACACAGTGAAAGGCAAAAGATGTAAGTGATTCAACTTGTAGTTAGAATTCCTTTTGCAATCATGTGCATCTACAGAATGAAGTGAAATCTAAATGATTAGGCCAAGTTGCTAATTGTAAACTTTTACACACCTGACACTAAATACAAGGCTGTATGTAATCAATTTTAATTTAATTTCTCCAGTGAATATTGAATATGACTCTTCTTGGTTGCAGGTTTTGTAGGTGCATAACATTGGGCATTGCTACTAGAAATTTAGGGGCCGTGGATAATTAAAACATGCGCACGGTAAACGAAACTAAGTGTGTTTGACCTCAACCCCCCTCCCCCCCTCCCTTAAACGAAAGTTTGGAAGTGTGAAAATTCAACCAAGCCTCATTCTTTATCTGCATCCAACAATCGGTAATTACGTCGCTATGAAATCACGCATACTCTACTGACCGTCCCCCCCCCCTGCATACCCCCTCTAAAATCAATCTCTGTTCAGCGCCAACTCAACAATGACGCAACCAATAGAATAAAATGAAACTGTGTATCCAAAATGATTGTTACGATATTTTACTCGTGCACTGATCATCACAAGTATGTCAGAAGAATGCTGGTGTAGCGCCGGTGCCGTACTGGCTTGGTACACGCCAAACAATGTAGCGCGATATTTTGCAATACAGAAAAACGTGTACCGAGATGTTGCGATAGGAAAACTTGTAGTGCGATTTTTGCGCACGGTAATCGAAATACAGCCAAACCCCCTCCCCCCTAAACACAGAAGTTGCGTTTACTGTGCGCGTGTTTTAATTATCCACGGCCCCTTAGACAAATTTCGATTTTGTGTAGCTGTTCATTGCAGCTTGTAGTCAGAGTTATGATTATGTCTTCTCTGGTGCATATTGCAAAAATGGCTTTTACCTTTAAGTTATACTTTTACAATTCTTGCATGTATTATTTCAAAACTTGTGATCCAGATTTCAAACAAATATTAATGTTTGCATAATGACAAGAGAAGACTTATGCTATTTGCAAACAGCCCTGTTATATTGACATCATAGCAAAGAAAGTGAAGTCATTAACAGAGTGTCTTCAAGATTTACCAACCGTATGAAGGTATATGATGTACAAAAGTATCATAGCAAAGTTTACAAAAAAGCCATGGTTTAATGCTGTGCCATGAGTCATGGGAAATCAGACCGAGCGATTAAAATGGATTTAATGTTTCAAAGTGTATGATTCAATAACTGTCAACACTGTACAAATTCCTTAAGTGAAATGGTAAATGACTTCTCAAATTCTGACTTCAAAAATAGTTTCAAAATTTTGCATGAAGATTCCTCTTCAAAGAGCAAATGTTTTGTTTCTGTAACCATAGTGTTCCCTTTCAGATGACAGTGGATCCCTGAATCAAACTGAGAATTTCTGCACAAGTTGCTTATTTGTGTGTGAACAATGAAAATGGTCCCCACATCTCATAAATTGTCTTGGGTCGCAGTTGTGTCATCTTGCCAGCAGAAGACTGCAGATCGATGTACTCTTTAGTGTTGAGTGTTATTTCCTAACCATTTTCAAACTCTCTGTGTGAATTGCGTCAAATCTTGTATAGGTTTCTGTCTTTGTATGCACGTCAGAAACCGCCTTTCAAAATGATAATAGCTCTGATTTATGGTGATACTGGTAAATTTCAGGTGACCTTGGAAACTGCTGGGTAATGGTTTCTCTAAATACTCCACACATCATGCAATTACTTAGTCTGATAAGATTAGGCTGTTGATGTGTGCACATGGCAGAATCTCTCCACAAGTGCACAGCTATTCTTACGTGGCCGTGTCTGTGTGTCCACTGTCCGAATGAAGTGCCAACAGGACAAATTGGGCAATCATTCTCACCCACCTCATTCAAACTGACTAATATATTTTCACTCAGTGGGAAATGCTCGGCGCATCCCAGTCATACAGCATAGTCACATGACAGCATGGTTGTAAATTCCGCAAACTGTACATCGTCTTTATAACAACTTATCACTAGATTATAACCATAGTGATTGGTTTGTGTTGCACAATGCATTGAAAATCAGTTACTTTTCCCTTTCAGTCAGTTTTTATGAGAAGTTTCATTTTTTCTGATTTACAGTAAGTCTTGAATAATGAACATCAGGGAAAAGGGTTGGGCAGTTCTCTTCATGATATAAGGTTGCGCTTCATCTTCAAATGTTCAGGATGTTTAAGAGACTGATCATGTTGTGTTAATGTCATCATGGGAAAGTGGTAAATGTGTGGATGCTTTCATTGACGTATTGTGCTCAGATCAACATGATGTGATTAGTGCGATGTTGTGGTGCAGTATGACTCTCATGATGTATGGTTACTACACAATGTGCTTAAATGTGGCAGTTCTCAATACCTGGTATTCGCACAAGTGCTTTAACCCTTTGAGTGCCAAAGTCAATTTTTGTCACTTTTCAAAAATATAATGTGGGCAATTTTTTTATATCAAGACAATTTTTTCCAGATTTTTCCAACCATTTTGATCAAGAATTGTAGGCAATGAAAAGTTATGTCCATTTGCTCCAAAATTACCGTAATAATTTTAAAAAAAATTAAAAAAAAAATTTGGCAAAATGTTGCACTACAATTTTGGAGGGAAAAATTACAGCACTCATAGGGTTAATACCATTCCTGACCCATGCCCTTTTTCATTCTTTTGTACTTTACTTTAATGCTTTGAATATGCATATCATAAGGGTTAACAAACATATTACTCAGTCCCATGTCTTTCGCTAACAAAATGCGTACTTAATTATCATTGAAACGCCACATGTATAACAGAATGAGCAGGAAAAATGAAAGGTATGATTCACGATTTATCAGCGTTACAATTTACCATCAAATGACATGTTTCAATATATGTGGGACTCTATATGTTGTGTGTGTGTGTGTGACATTTATGTTGAAATCATCAATGTTCCCATCTGTCTGTGTGAGGATGTTTTTACTTGACATACCTACAGCTTTCAAATCATCTTGTGTGTGACATCTCATATGCTCCAATCCATCAATGACTATCAGATATTGAACAATGATTGGGAACATGATTGTGTTGTACTCACGGCACAAAACTTTAATCTTCTTTAAAAATGCCTAAAATATATTAAACTTGTCAATTTTAGGCAATTTTGCTCAGGATTAAAAAAATCAGTATGAATGGATACCCTTCCAGAAATTGGAGGTGATTAATTTCTTGTTGAATGACCTTTGACCTGGATGTTCTTTTTCAAATAAACATTTTATCATCAATGACATACTTTGGCCTGCCATGAAAAATTTTTGTTTTGCTTATTTGCCCGGTAATAGCTAATATGGACACCAACCCTATTCATTATTTATCATGCAAAGGAACATATTAGTACGCAGGTATGTATATCATTTCTGAAGACAAATATCATGCCACTGACATTTGATCTGTTTATTATCACTCTAGAACGTCTTCAATATGAATATTATTTGAAATATGACAAAATGAATTTTTCTATTTATTGGTGTCGATTGCAGCACACAAAATATAATGCTGAGGTGATCATTTTGCGATGTGATTTCCTTATCATGCAAGTGGCATGCAGTTTGTAGGCGGGGTCTAATATCCAGTAGCCAATCAGCTCTTATAACCAGCTGTCAATAATAATGAGGTACTAAATGCTGATTTATTTCACATTGAAAGGGCCAGTAGCTGTGACTTTTCATGATGTTTTCACTATTTTTGTCCCACTCCCAGACAGTATTCAGTTTGTCAACTCAGCGGGTACATGTGTTTACTGCATTGGTATTGTTGACAAGGAATTCTGGTCCGGACTAGAATTCAAATGTAAACAAAAACAGTGCATTCTAAATGTACAGACACTGTCAACATGCTTTTGGAAGTAGAACAAGAACTCAAAAAGACACTCAAAACAAAAAATAGAGGAAAAAATCCTAAAAAGTTTCAGCAACCGGTCCTTATAGGAACAGATTCATTGAAATAAAGGTACCAAAAGGGTTTGATCAGCACAGCATCTGAGATGAAATGAGATATTCAGTTCCTGTAAGTAAAATATTTCAAGTGTTTTGCCATAATTTTTGTTTGTTAGTTACAAAAAATTTATTTATAGTGATATCTGATTTTTTCAGAGATTTCTGTGCAAAAACACTTCCTAGAAAGTCATAGCAAATTTGATTGGTTGGAAATTAATTACTTGTTTTTTATAAAGCTGCTATAGTCAGACCAATGAGAAGTTAGTTTCATAAACCAACATTGACCTGATTATATGATATCTTATGAAAAAATTTTGGTTGACTGAATTCCAAAATATAATGGATTACAGGGAAAATGTGTTTTGTTAAAAGACACATTCCCATCAGAATGACAAAGGAATGTATGAAATTTCATTCACTGAAACTTTTACTACTAAACTTTGAAAGTTGTACAAACAGTTAGAACTGGGTGAATTGTAAGGATGAGAATGTTTATTAACATTATGATTCAAGCAGCAAGTCAGGGTTATTACTTTGTCAATTACTGAAGCAATATGCAACCATGAAAGCTAGCCTCACGTACGCAATTTACCAACTTTCACTTTCGGTGTTAGTATAGTGCCCACTCCCTGCTCCTGACCCCATTTTTGTTCTGAAAATATTCACACACTCACAGTTAAGAATGCACAGCTATGCATGGTCTCTCTAAATGGAGACAGAATTAACGTATGTCAACCACAAAAATTTTTTTTTTGAATCTGTGAGTGATAAATCATGCTTGTACCATTCCGCATAGTCAGGTCAAGGTTTGTTGAGCTTACTAAGCAGCATGCAGCCTGATGACATTCTCAGGTTCAAAAAATGTGCTGTTCTAAGCAAAACGCTATTTTAATCTCTTCCACGATGGTGCTGAACCCAGCCACAGAGCTAACTGCACAAACTCAATGGGTCACAGGTTTGTCATCAATGAGTGAAAGAAAATTTTGAAAAATACAGGGAAAAATATACCCGTTTTTCATGGGGTATTTACAAACAGAAGCATTGAGAATTTGAATTTTATGTCCACATGACTGCTCATACCAGTGAGTGTACACTGTTTATACATATGTTGTTAATTTCTAATTATCAGGACACATTCACAAATGTGATTACACAGTATGTAGCTTTTGAAACGTGGCTACTTTATATTACCTGGTTCTAACTGTATAGCCCTGGTTAAATCTGAATACGAATTTAAAAAATCATTCTAAATTTCAAGTGATCTGCCAATAACATGTACCTAATTTCCCATACTAATTCACAAACATGACTGGATAAACAAAGTTTGTTATCTTAGATGAGTTGCAAAAGCTTGGTAAACAGCTCTGTGGATGTAATTTTAGATGGCGTTTTTTTGTTATATGGATATAAGGCCACGTTCAAAAAAAGTGGTGAGGGGGGGGCTGGAGGAATTCAGGGGGGGGATTCGAAATTTTTTGGGGTAGTTGAGGGGGGGGGACTTGAAAGTTTTGCTCTGCCTATAGGGGGGGACCTGAAAATATTTTGACTCCCAACATTTTGATGTCGTCCAATGGTTCTAATGTTAGTAATAATTAAACAAAATCTAGAACCGTTTTGTCATATTTTATGTCTTTAATCTCAAAAAAAGTCTAAAAATGTATGAATGCCATTAAATTTTCGTAGAACAAGTTGGCCTTGTAATGGGGCAGGAGCTACAACTGTTGATAATTTTTCAATATTTCTATCTAATGTATCAAACACAGTTTCTTGGTGTCTCTCTACAGCATGCTGCTGAAAAACACAATATTCAGTTTGTCAACAAAGCCCGTTTGTCTACTAAATATTGGTGATAATTGAATGATGCAAATGCACGGTACACGTAGGCTGTGTTGGCAAGCTGAATACTGGATAGCTCAACATTCTGTAGGGAGTAGAACAAGAACACAATTGTATAAACTGAACAAAAATATTGTCAAAATAAAAAGTTAATACAACTACTGCCCTGCTACTACATACTGGCAGTGACAGTGATACATGTAGCTCTGACTCTGATGTAGTTTAAGAAGAGTTTCGGTCATAGGACACTAAATTGACAGTGAAACATACATCTACTTGTACACAAGATCCAGCCAGAGAGCAACGCATAGAAGACTAGGGGACTAACAGTTACCATGGATATTTGAATTCTGGCATATGAGAAGAATCAAATATTAGAGAAAAAAGATGGGGTCACCATACTTGATCTTATACAAATGTACGATGAAAAGTCAGTTTTTCTAAAATCACTTAAATCAATATATAAAACCATAATTTCAAGTTCATGCAGTGAATGAAATTTTCACATCTCATTGTACCAATAACACAAAAGTAAAACTTTGAACAGTACAGACTCTAATTTAAATGGAAAAATGTGACTAAATGGAATCTTTTATTTTTTATCAAATTTGCCATTATTACACCCAAAATTTCTGAGATTAAAACATTAATTTCATGGAATATTTTAACCTTCCAGTATTGTCAATTTTGTAAAACATTTTATAAGTGGCATCTAAGTTGTACATACATGTATGTCTTGTACTTTTGAAAAAAAAATTCTCGGTAGGTCACTGTGCTCATTTTTTCACAATTTGGTTAAATGTAGATAGGTATACACAATTTTCATACTCTCTCATGATTGTCATTTTGTGTGCTTTTCAGCTGGTGCCATTGAACTGGCCACAGTTGGATAAACTCAAGTCGGCTTAGACAGAGAAATCCAAAAAGTTCACTGATGCATTTAAAAATGAATCAATTTAAGAACTTGCCCTAGGTATATGGCTCTACAACCTGCTGATAAGAGGTAGTGTTGAACATTTGCGTGCAGAACGACACATTACATGTTTTTTTTTACTCTGCGTGCATTCCTAATTAATATGCGGCTATATGGTAATTTGGGGGGGGGGGGACTTGAAAATTTTTGAGGGTATCGAGGGGGGGGACTTGAAAATTTTTGAGGGTATTGAGGGGGGGGGGATCTGAAAAAAAATAAGATTTCAATCGCGATTCCTCCAGCCCCCCCCCCCCCCCTCACCATTTTTTTTGAACGCGGCCTATTAAACTGTGAAATATCAATCAGTTTACTGCCAAACTGACTTTTAATTTGGATTTAAACCCTTTTATCATAATATGCTGGTACAATTGCTTCTGTTTTCCGAGACGATGTAGAACATTCACGACAGAAAATGCGATGGAAAGGATAAATTTACAATCAACTATAATGATATACTCATGAAAGTATCATGTGGATGAGTGAAGTTGAGAGTGTTTCAACAGATAACAAGAGAACAAAACAGAAGACTACTTTAGAGCTAGGACACATCAAACTTTAAAGAATGATAAAACAAAGTGTGGAATCTCTCAACCTTAAGTAATTGTATTGTAGGTTACTCATTGAGAAAGCATATTAAATTTTGACTGATTTACAAATATCTCAGTTGAACTTCAAGTTCTCTAATAATAAGAATTAATATTGAAGATACAATTTAACGAGCAGTCTAGAATTTGTCCGTACTTTTGGTACAGTACTCCAAAGTGCACACTGTACCAAAACTACATAAAGGTTCTAGACTAGTAATACAGAGAAGTCGTCATTTATACATTGTTGTCACAGCACTGCAGTGACTGGAAAGAAGTTTTCTCAAAGCAATCCATATTTTGCACATATAGGATAGAAACATTTGTGTCCTTGACATTCTGCAAACTTCTAACTTGAACTTGAAACATGAGTCAATCCTCTCCAAACATGGATTTTCAAACTTAACTATTCTCTACCAGTTTAATTGTCTATTTTTAGCATATAATATTTGTGAAGGCATCTGTTGTTTTAAGATAAAAGATAGGCTATGGTGAATTTTCAGTATTTTTTTATAAAATCTGAATAGGATAAGTTAACCCATGATGTAAACACTATTAACAAATTCATTAAATTGAAATTTCAATCATTATTTATAAAATGGCCCTTCCATAGTTATGTCCATGAGAAGTTCATTAAAAAAGCATATTTTTTAAACAAAGACATTTTATTCAGCACTCAGTACAAGTCAAAAGTTATATGAATTCCAGATTTCTTGATATTATAAAAATAGAAACAAATCTAGAGACTGTGACAGCATGATTCCAAATGTAAACATTATGTAGTGAACTGTTTCACATTCATGAACTAGTTTAATTTAAAATGACCCTCAGTGGTGTAACAATTGAATGACATCCCGCAAATGTTCCCATGTTTATAAAAAACTAAACAAAGTGTATTGTTAATGTCTACCAAGGGCTGTAGTACTTGTCTGACAATAAGAGATAGTAAGATGAATTCAAGACATGAATCAAAATGTATACTGTTCAGTTACCAAGTACTTTGTACTGCACAATTATTGTTTTCTCTGCCCTGAGCTTTCGACAACTATCCAGCCATCTTTATCAATGATATGTGTACATCATTTCAGAACAAGACCACTGGACCAAATTTCTGTCATAAAAAATGGATTTGTCTTAGGGGCACTCACATAGCTTTGTAAGGCAACTGGACCCCCTAGGATTGGTGTGAATAGTTATTCAGTATGGGCCCATGTATTAAGTCTTGCCATCTTTTCAAACTTCATACCTGTATGACAGGAGCAGTGAATAGATCTACCCATAGCTTCTACAGAGCAAACAGAACATTGTTAAAATCTCATCTACTCTATTACTTTGTTGCCATCACTTTCTGACAATAATCTGTAATCAATAATTAATGGGACAAGCAAGAGAGTGATGCTGGTGTATGAAACTAGGAATGAAATAATTTGCAAACAAACTGAACAAAAGAATGAAAATCTGGCCTTTCATTGTTACAATGTAATTCATTTTAACCCTTTCAGGCCTGACTTTCTGGTAACTTACCAGAGCTACCCCGATATATAGGGGTTTAGGCCTGAAAGGGTCAATAAATGCATTTGAAAAATGAGTTGAAATAATAACATTTTTACTGTCCTGTTACAGACACTGTTAGCAATACAAGGGGTCAACTTGAACCGTTGTAGAACATCGACACTTTGTGGCAGTGGTCTCAATTTAATCTGGTGCTTTTCAAGTTATTATCTGATTTTTTTCCGAGATTTACTTTGAACCAGACCAAATGATCCATTATCTCCGGTCTTGGAGACCAATTTCACTGACTATTCTATTGAGTTAATTACCTCCGGCTGCTGACACCTCTGGAAAAGAAAAGAGTAGAGGATAAAAAAACTCCATAGTGTGAAGGCCAATGGCTTTCATTAACGTTGCACACAGTGTCTTTCTTTCTGTGTTTTTCACAAATTAAAATGAACAATTTTTCACTTGGATTCACCCAGCGATGTGTCCGTCAAGATTAAAATTCAACCAATCTGGTCCTTAGCAGGTAATCACTTCCTGTCTGACCCAATTAAATCAGCGCCCTGTACTCCAATCACAAAGATACAATGGTGCACACTCACAGGTGATATAAAGCAAAGCTAATAACTCGGTTACATGTTTTGTTAGCTTGGTCAAATGATCTCACACCATTCTCTATGTCAATGTATTCATGCAACCATGATGAATTATAGGGTGAATGCACTCTACAGGCGTGCACACTATCAGCGTCAATGGCCGATAGTTTCTGACACTTTCAATTCATCTGATGGTCAAATCAGCAGACTGGATCGATATCGGATGATCAGCTAATCACATCAACATAATACTTGGAAAACATTTGCTAATTAGTCCTAAAGGTATACTGACACAAAATATGGCTGGTCAGAGACGGAAAAGGAGCTTTTTCACACTAAAAATTTAACCTATACAGGCAAGCCTTGAATATGTGGACAGTCTTTTATAAAGAACAAAGGACTTTGATTTGCTTTATTTTGACATTATCAATGCACAAGTTTAAGTTATCATCATAATTGCTTGTGATCACCACAATATTGCAGATCATCTGAGAGAGCTCTCTGTCAAATCACAGTTTATAGTTTAAATGTGGAAGAGTTGCAGGGATAACATTTTTGAAAGGTTGGTTGAAGGGATACAGGTCTATCAATTTTAATTATATTTTCATAGGTTTTGTTCTAACAAACAGGAACATTTTCTCCTTTGTCTCCCTGGAGTATGTTGAAAGATTAACTGTCCTTGCCGACACTCAGTGCATTTTGTAAAATGTGCAATTATGTTGTTAATAAATGACTTTTCATCTGGACTAGAATTCAGCTGTAAACAGTTTTAAACATTTGTCAACACACGTACACTCATAAAAGCTGCATTGACAAGTTCAACTCCACACACTTTAATATGATTTCGGGATAAGGACAAGAAACTTTGTTACACACAAAACAAACAACATTGGAAAATGCAACAAAAGTTATGGCTAAAGTAGCTTTTTAAAATCGTTTTTGACAATTTTTATGTGCTCTGATAGCGTGTTGTCTCAATACAATCCTAGTGTACCATCAAAATGCAAGTTTCATCAGTTTCCTTATTTCACAGGAAAGCTAGGTGACAAGAAATATAGTGTTCATTTGCACAACTAGTTTCAGAACATTTGAATTTTTATGGTACAGTTCAAAACAACATGATAAATGATAGCAATATGACTTCTTGAACATGAATAAAATTTGAATTCTTGCTCGTGTGTGATGAAGTCTTTCAAATGAAAAGTAACAAATCTTCAAATAAAAACAAATAGGTGGGGCAGGGGACCAAGTCTCAATTCTTTCAAAGTATATATTCTTTTGAAAGGAAGAGCAAAATTTCTTGATCATGTTCTCAATTCTAAAAATGAGGAAATGCAGCCAATAGTATGCTAATATTTCAAAGGAACAATTGCTGTAACTTTTGATATTTTAGTTACTTTCGTTCAATAAAGTGAGAATATTTTCCTAATTGTCTCCAAAGAGTATGATGAAATATATAAGAAAACCCATGGTGTGGAATATGCAATGTTACTATTGACAAATCAACAAAGGAACTGAATTTTACAAAGATGACATAAATAATGGAAATGGATCTTTTAAAAAGTACGGGTAAAGCAGAGGAATTTTCAATACTGGAAGTGGTGGAAAATTAGACGTCCATCGAGGTTTGAGAGTAAACAAACTGTGACATACCCTTTGCTTTGAAATTACTGTAGCCTGCTCCACAAAATGTCTTGTCATACTTTACGTCATACATTGTAAAGTAAGCATCATTGATAAAAACAGACGAGGCGAGAGGAAATTAAATGCAGATACTACACGCGAGTCTTGCAATTATCAGATGTGTCAAAGTTTGCTGATAGATGGCGCTGTAACTATGCTCATGATGATATCGTACCCGGGTGATGCTGGCAATGTAATGACAGGGTACAAGGTCAAGGCACCCGTCCGCCCTCAGATCCGCCCTGCTGACCTGAAGCAATTTGCAACGTCGTAGCTGATTGGTTCATATTGGTGGATTGGCCACGGCCGTGCCTGAGCATACTAAGTGATTGTGACCCTGATACGTTCTATAGAAAGCTGTAGTGATATTTTCATGTATATGAAATGTTTCAGTTCGCTGCACACGAAGTATGCAATGTATGTGCGCCCCCTAGAGGCTAAAATCAGCAGTATACCGTGCCGGCCATCGTCACGGTGCAGCTATAGGTCGGTTTACATGATGGAACTTAACTAGCCAAGGATGAGCCATTTTATATTCAGGAGGTCTTGAAGAGTTTTGAGACAAAAATCAGGTATGGCTGGCTCGACGAGAAAGATAGCAAGCTGAGGAAAAATAAACAGAAAAGGTAATAATAAATAATAATAATGTTTATTGCGCAACAACACACTTAAGAAGTGTGGTAAGGCAAAAATACCTGTACAGTTCAACGAAGTGTGGTAAGGCAAAAATACCTTTACAGTTCAACGATACAAGGATTAACAAACACTGGTTGTAGCTGCTGCTGGGGGAGAAAGTAAGGTACTTGAAATATACTTAACAAGGGGTAATTTATCTGACTGACTAAAGATGTAAATGAACTTCTCTTTCTGGTCTAAGTCAACGAAACCAGGACTGCACATAGTTATTGAGGAAAATAACATCTCTCTGTAAGTGCTATATTTTGGACAGATCATTACATAATGGAATTCATCCTCTACTGAAGATTTACAATACTTACAAAATCTCTCATTTGCAGGGACTTTTGGTTTGATCTCCGACCTAATTCAATTTGTAAGTTGTGATCAGAGATTCGAAGTTTTGTAAGCCACTTCCTATAAGTAAAATTTCTTATATCCAATAAATAATTTTCAATGTGAAAAGAAGTTTTAACAGAAAAGGTACCTGCTCGCAGCTAACTTCATGAGTAAGCTTAATTTTCTGGCAGTATCAAATTTTCGATCTTCTTTAAATGCAATATTTCCTGCTTTACATTTACACAACATAATTGAGGGACAGCAAATGCAGTAATTGACAGTTTTTACGAATTTTTGTTCAGCATATCAGCTAGTTTCTTACTCTCACAAAATGCCAAGTTAATTTTGCTTGCTAAAGAAGGCCTATGATATGCAGGCATATCACATGCTGTTTGTGGACAACTACACTTTGTTCCTTGGTGACTTAACACTTGTCAACAATTCGTCAAGCGCAAGCTAAACAAGTGATGTTTTGATGGGCGTCAGAACAAAACTTAAATTGATGATAGCTATTAACATAGCTTCTTGGTTGTATATATTGTTACTTTGCAATTTGCAGCTGTAGTCTCCAAATGATCTTTTATCTCAATCACAATATTGGAGGTCCAATAACATACACCTCATCTTCAGCAACATTGATTTGAAATTTTTGTGAAATATTCTTTTAACTTGACAAACTTGACTGACCTAATTCAATCTAAAGGTTTTCATCAAAGATAAAATTTTAAACTCAATCGTCTCGGATATGAAAATCCTTTCATTTAAATATATTGGATGCCAATTTTGTCTTGAGCAATTTACATTCTTGCACTGCCATGAAAAAGGCAGTGCAAAAAAAAGAGTCATGATCAGATTTCTTGAATTCTTGAAAAAAAAATTCCTTGTCGACTAGGTACAAAACTAATGGTGGGTGCCCTAATCAATCTTTCAGCCCCTACGATCTCAAATGTTCTATTCCCTTACAGGTACCAGTATCGCGAAAGTGAGCGCGTCTGCACAAGCTAGCATCGCCGGTTAATATTTGTGGCCGCAATGTAATATCTACCGCGGACAGTGACCTTAAAGCTGTATTCCAGATGACCCGTCTTTATTTTGGTCTAAAGTTATGTACATGTAATGTGTAATTTTTGAGATAACTTGCGTTACGACGTACCTGTGGACACTGGATGTTGATCGTCGCTGCTCAGAGTCAGACTGCAGATCTCGGGATCGTAAAGCCTGAGCATTATGCGCCAGTCAATGTAACCCCCCACCCCCCCCCCCACTCGGGCGATACGGGAAAAATGTGGGGGATTAGACCGTGTGCGCCATAAAACTGTGCCCGAGGGGGTGGGGCAATTGCCTCGTTTTGATCCCCCTATTCCTTTGACGGACAGGCCCAGAAAATGTTCGTAAATAACTACGCATGCGCACGTATGCAGGGCCTGTTTGGCCTGAAAATTACCCTGATCCCAGGTCCCGGACCAGTGACTTTTTATCCCGAACCAGTACAAATTACCTCTAAAAAGTCCGCAGACCAGTGCAAACGGGAGCCAATTTATTTTGCAAGGGAATTTCCAGTTTTTCCCAGATTGTGTTCTAGTGTCTTTTGACGAAAAATTAGAAACTACGTCCCCCCAAAATACCGAAGTTACTGAAACCATGATGGAGGTAGCAGAGACGAACTAAAGCCAGTTACACCATGGCTCCATGGTTACACTAAAAGATGGTTTATTTAATTTGTATAAAACAAATCTCTGTCTATCAAAGTAGTATTTGCAGTAAAATTCTCTGAAGGAGTCTCATTACAACTTCCCGATCGTCCGTAGCAAGCAAGCTTCTGAATTTAGAAGGTCACCATGCTGAATTCCTTATATAGTCAAGATCCCCTAGCTCGATTGTAGTTGACCTTAACAAGAACCGCCTAGCTTGTCAAAACAGCGTTATGGCAATTTGCTATTGCTATCAAAGGAAAAAGAAGTTCCTCTCAGGTACTTGGTGTTTTCAACCTATTTTTTAAAATTTGAATGGAAAAGAATCAACCGCTGGGCAATTATAAAAATGAAGTGAACTTTATAGCTATAGTAAAAAAAAACATGTCAAGTGTGTGTACAAGAACTTGAGCAAACTACCAAGTAAATGTTTATGCAGTGTGTCTGTATTACACAGATTGGCAGTTTATGCTGTATGTAAATCCCAAGCAAATCTGATAGAAATGCATATATAACATGAGTATGAGAAATGAATCATTCTTGTATTGTTATGCAAATTTTTGAGGACCAGTGGATTTTACCTTTGGACCAGTGAAAAAAAAAGGTCACTGGTCCTGGGACCAGTGGGAAAAAACAGAAATTTTCAGGCCCTGGTAATGGTATGTTGTTGTTCAGAGCCGTAGCATGGCGGAAGGTGGCTGTCAAGGCCATGTGGGCCGGTAAGCAGCTTTTCGACAGGCTATTGATGAACGCGATGCAGCAATATTCAGAGGTGTGTATGACAGTATATTTGTGATTGATGGCTGAAATATCGATAACCAAATAAATGATTTTCATCCACCGTGTATTCTTATTTTTTGGAAAATTGAACATACCATACGCAAAATATTTCCCACATTTTTCCACGTGAGCATGACATTTCGGACGTTCACGATGCGTCATCGACATGATCCAGCACTAAAAAGACCTCCGGGTCAATCTATTTTTGATAAAACTTAAAGGGACAAAGTCAGCCATTTTTCATGAATTTTGTTTGATGCGAGATACTACTTATTTTGTTTGACATGTTGAAAGATACTGAGTGAATGAGTGACCATACATATATTCGACCCCGGTTTTATACAAATTAATAAAACCATCGCGAAAACGAATTAATGGTCATGACATGAATTCATTTTCGTGATGGTTTGCATGTATCGTGTCTAAAACCGGGGTCGAATATAGCATGGTCAGCCATTCATTCGGTATCTTTCGACATGTCAAACAATATAAGTAGTATCTCACATCAAACAAAATTCATGAAAAATGGCCGACTTTGTCCCTTTAAATTGCTCATGTATTTGGAAAACATGTTCGGTCACGACGGAATTCCCTTTTATGTCCGCTAAATGTATTATCAAATTTATTCATGATGACCCATACAGCTAGGGAAACAGTTCTGTTTCATCAGTGTGATCATTCTGATCATCTGTTCTGTTGAGTTTTACACAGTATCTTTAAACACGGACCATTGTGAATTTTCATTCCTCTACTTGTTTTAAATCAGTGCATGACTGACGTAGAATGTGTCATTGTGCTTGTAACATGAGAGCGAGAAGACAAAAAAGCTGCACTTGTGAGATTGGACATCATGTATCTTGTTTATCAGCTTTAATTAGTTTATTGAGGCGACATGTCTTGTGTGATACATCTGGTGTTTTGATCTAATTAAATCATTTGTTCTAGCCTGAAATATGTTTATGCCTGACAACATACAAGCAAACTAGACTGAAAAATATTGTAAATTCTTGCTCCAAAATAGGTGAACCTCAACACTTTTATCTGGTCACAGTATAAGTGGCTGAAAAACAAATGCGAAAAGTATGTTATTTTCCTGGATCTATTTGTGTTGATTGTGATAGACATTTGTGAACAGCATAAATGTCACAAAACCCTATTTTAAATGATAAAAATTGTTCTAAAGTTGAACATGAACTTTTTATATTGATGCAGGTTGTTACGACATGGAAATTCCAAAGAGTGGTTGTGTGTAGGAATTTACAAATTCCCCATCCCCATATGTGGGGGATTTACTTGGTTTAGGTGGGGATTTTCCAGATTGTCTTGCCCCAGGGGGTGGGGCATTTGGCAGATTTCACAGGACTAATTTCCAAATCCCCCACTAAACCCCGAGGTGGGGTGGGTGGGGGTTTACATTGACTGGCGCATTACTTGGTATCTCGGATGATAATTTTCACGTCAGTCAGTTTTTTAAATTTTCTCCATCGTCAATTTTCGTGTTCTTGTGCGTGTACTTTCTCTAAAACCTTAGAATTGTTAGAATTGCTGTGAAAATTGGGCCCCAAATATTTATTTTCCGTGCCGCTATGTAGTGTGATGAGAAAGGAATCAAGCGAGCGAGCGCTGGAGTTCGCGTTCGCACGTCGGGTCCATGCCGATGGTTTTTGGCCGAGATTTTTATCCATCACTGGTCAAACGCAATTTTAAGTAAACACAATACTGCAAGGCAATATTTTCTCAGCTATAAGGAAGTTTCTGGTGTACACTTTATACAAACCTTTTGCTCTGAATGCCGACTTTTGATAGCTTTATCGTTCGCGTCGTGTTGTACCTCCATCTTCGGTGTGTCTCCAACAACAAGGGCACGTGACACCGGGCACGTGCCATCCATGCAATGTGCACACGTACGTAAATACACATAATTTTACGGACCAATCTAAATTGGCCTGAAGGGGTGGTCAAGTCAAATTTACCCTCTTTCTCATCGTCTCAAGCTCCAAAATGAAGATATGTCAAGTGTAAGTTTTTTCCATGGTATTAAATGAAGCTTAGTATTTTTGCGACCGATTTGAGAAAAAAATTAGTCAATGAAATATTTCGCAATGAAATATTTCGAACTACGAATTTTAATTGTCGTCACAAAGTTCGTACATTTATAGGCCTACAGTCACCTGTAATCTAAATATGCCTGTATCTGGTCGAACGGGCGGTTCTTAGTATTAAAAATGTCCATGTGAGGGCGCTGTTTTTAAAAGCGGCCACCCGCTTAAAATCTGTGATTGGTTAAATTTTCGCTTTCCATGGTAACTGTGGCAAAATTAGAACAGGTTGCAGTATACCTTTAAGGCTTTCTCCAGCTCCGGCCGGGATGACGGAAATGTCGCTCACCTACCGGTATTTTCTAAGTTTTCGCTTCATCCTGTGAAACGCCACAAAAATGCAACTGCATTTGTCGTAAAACCAGAACCGAACAGACCCACATTTTACGTTTGTGAGTGCTTTACTTGATTTTTACGATGTTTCTGTCTTTAAAAAATCAGCATTACAGAGACTGCATGCATGACTTGGGATCGAAGGGATGGGCGCAAGCATGCTCGGGGAGATCACTCAGTACACTGTACAGAACAGCTCTGCGGTCACATGCTGCCCTGGATTAAACTGTCTCCTACTTTTGACGGATTTGCTTATAATTGGGTTGTAGTAATGTTTGGCTGTGGTTTCATGGTGGGAGCCGTTCAACTATAACGCTACAAAGCAGCCCTTCCAGGCCTTATAAAAGTAGGTTTATAAATTTCAGTGGTTCTGTTCTGATAGAGACAGACACAGCTGGAGGCGCTGTACATCCCTGCCACGCATTCACCGGAGTATCAACACCCTTGAGAATATTGCACCGAACACCTGCCTTCTGCGGGGAACATTCGTGTACATATAATAAATCATTCAGTACACAAAGCATACCAATTATGGCCTGCAGAAAACACATCGCCAAAGCCTGTTATAGGTGAGAGGAGAATGTCCATAGGTCAAATAAAAAGCAATCATGTGGTTTAATTTTTCCACAGCTACAGTCATAACCTTGGGAATAGAGCTGAAATAAACCTAGATGATGAGATATTTTACCTTCTTAAAGTATTTTGTAACCACAGTCCCTACTGCACTAGACTGTAATACAGCTAATTTTGTCCTCTATTGAACACACAATTTAAAATTAAATGAGAACAAATTTTTACGGCGTCTATGTTATGCTTTTCCATCTGTATTAAATGGTGCTTTGCAAAGAAATACATCTAGAATACTGTAAAATCATTTAATCTTCAAAGAGATTTAATTTTACTATTTTGATGTGCTAGATGTTTTCACAGGGATTTGAATTCACTGATTTTGTTTGTTAAACGATGTAATCTATTGTTAATTAACATTTTTATCAGGATTTAATTTAGCAGATTTCATCTATCAGCAAAAATAGTGAAATTGCAGTGAATATTAAATGTTTTTACAATACCACGTTCTATGAGACCTTTCTCCAAAAATGTATTTTTGTGAAGCGGTACAGACAACAAATAATAGGGGGATATTTCCACTGTTGTGAGGATGACTTCTTTTGAGCAATCAGTACTTGCATCATCTCTGTGATCATGAAACATTTCACAGACTGCAGTATAACTCAACTCAGTTACTGTTTATAAGGAAAACTGCTATGCTCCCCAGTCAAGGACAGGATCCGTACGTTCAAAGTTACTCAAAATTCAACAACTTTAACTACAATTTTGAGGACGTTTTGGAGTTCAAAATGTTATTTTCCAGGTATTATTTTTGTAATATATCATTTTTATATAGCATCTTACATGTCATTTTACAATATGATGACAAATCATTGTGGTTTTTAGAAATCAATTTTCCAGCACTGTTGATGTTCAAGGACTTTCCAATGAATGAATGAGGGAAAAGTAACTAGACACATATACCTCCTTTGTTAAGGTCAACATGTGAAGATATCTAATATACAGTTTCTTTATGATTCTTTATTTAAAATCTTGCATCAAAAAACTGCCGCTGTGACAAAAAAACAAAAACTCTGAAACAACACTGAAACAAAGGTGAAACTCATTGTTTAAAAGTAACTTTTAAAGTCCCAATAGCTGCGAATGTATAAAAAGTAAATCTCAAAATATCTTGTTTTCTTTGAATCAGACCATTAAAGACTAAATACAACCCTTTTCAGAATTAGAGCGCGAAGCCACTGCAGTGAACTGCAATAAAACTGCTTACACTAATTAGTTTCAGCTGTAGCCGTGGCCACTTTGGTGTTGAACAAGGCTACTTGATAAAGACCAAAAAGTCTGCTTGTACAAAGGCAAAACTAGCTCTGTCTGAGGCTCGAGTTGTAAATGAGAGTTTACGATTGGCACCCTGTGTTCAAGATTAAGATACAATGTAACATTACCATGCACTGGTCCATGTACAAATCTTTTTTATTTCAACTTCCCCAGACAAACTGTCTGCATGGGACATACAATGTTGTCGACTTTGCTAGCTGGCTACAGCTGAAACTAATTAGTGTGAGCAGTTTTATTGCAGTTCACTGCAGTGGCTTCGCGCTCTAATTCTGAAAAGGGTTGTAAGTGTATAACAGTGTCATAAGTGTCGAAAGTGGCATGTGAATTCAACATTTTTATAATCATTTTAGATTTCCTCTGTTTTCAAAAACTAATCATATGACAGAGAAAATAAAGATTACAACAAAATGTTAGTCATTGTGTGTTGTGCATTCAAGTAAATGGCATCATGCTTTGTTTCTTGTATGATCACGATGTATATGTACAGAAAATACTGGGTTTTTTTTGTACTTGTCAGGGTGCCATTTTATGAGTGCAGCACCCGTTTATTATTCTGCCTGTTAAAACGTGTGGGCATGGTCCAAAGTAGCGAGCAGTTATACTTCTATACATGTTCTTCAGTAAGCACATTCACATAAACCAACTTTGGTTTAAAAAAAAATCATGACAGTATTGCATAAATTTACAGCTATTGGGGCTTTAATGTATTGGGACGGTCTGCACAAAGAAATGAGATGTTAGTGTAACAGTTACAAAATAAATAGAATAAATATTGAGAAGTTAAACTTTGCAAAGATAATGAAAAACACATTACCCTGACTGTACTTTTGAAATTTCATGAAACATCTGGAAGAAGAAAGTAAAGTTAAACTCTTGATTCAGGAAGGAAGGAAGGAAGACAAAGCATTTGAAGAAGAGTACAAGACTTGTTTATATGTTAACTGTTTACAAAATTGATCGCATTACTATTGCAATTTTCAACAGAATTATTGCTTTGTAAATTGTTGAACAGTGCTATAAAAGGAAAACTGACAACTCTGTGAAGTCTGTTGTTGATGAAGTTCAGTTGACACAAAGAAAAATATGTCCGTTTGCGTTTTATAGCAGCATCTGTGCCATGGGTGAAAAATACTACCTGTTATGATGTAATTTAATGTATCTTTACCAGCCTTAAGTCAATTGCAACCTTATAAAATCTATGGCTGTACACCCATGACACAATTATTTGGTCTACACAAAAATGTTGACATTTAACCAACCAAGTTTTATCAACAACTGACTGTCCAGCGCTGTACTGTATATTTCATAATCGCACACTTTTTCAACCATTTTAATATTTTCACCTCTACTTCCCACAGACCAGGAATACTTTATGAGATGATAATTCTACAACTGAGATATCAACATTACTGTCAACATTACAATGGAAGCCTTTCTCAGGGCAAGATATGGGGTAAGAGTACCTGGAGTTAAAATCTCACAATCAAACTTTCACTGATTCTCATTATTGTTATGATACAACTACACTAGTCCACTTTACAAAGTTTAATATTGTGGAAAGCCCATTTTTCGCCTCTGATATCCGAGAATAAGGAATTCACTTTTAAAACAGAGAGTTTGTGTTATTTCAAAACATCCATACACAGACTCCTGACAGGCCTTGAACAGATGACTATGTGACATCAAATGACAATTTTGAAAGATTATTTGATCTACAAGTTCATCCAAAATTGAACATACTATGAACTAAATTCAGTTTGGAATATGTGCTCTGTAATCCTCTGGAGTAAAAAAAATTCATAAACCCAACCAACATGCTCTATACATCGATAATAGAACAAGAAAATAAAATAAATGATGTAAATACTTGATTCGGTGACAAGAAGACACCTTATTAGTGTAAGTTGTACTTTTTATGAAGTATAAGATGAAATAAAATGTCTGTGTAGAAACCATTTTGCTGGCTTTTACAATAACAAATGGCATTGTCAAATGGCATTATCAAATCTACAGAAAAGCATTAATATGATTTGACAAGTTGTCACAACTGTATAGCACAATCATGTCACACAGCGTTAATATGTGAAGCATCAGACAGAAGCCCCCTTCACCTTGTGAAACTATATTTACAATTATACAGGCTGATCTTTCATGTGAACATTTTTCCCATTGTTCATAAACTGAAATGAAAATATTTACACTACCATTGATTCCTCTTTCCTGCTGATATTGTTTACAATATCAATGCTATGTTTTACTGAATTGATAATCTGGAGCGTTGGAGTCAACATCATGAACAAAATGTATATCTTTTATCAAAATACAAAAAATATACCGATCTGAAAATTGAATAAAATGTCTTCTCTTTCACATAATAAGCTGGTTACAAACAATATAATTTTCAAAATCTGGAAACATTGAAACATATTGATCTTTCTTATTGCATGGAGTTGATCTACAAAATGTAATGTGATTGACCACATAGATATTACTGCATAAAACTGGAAATCTTCTCTGTACTCGTAACTGATCTGTTTTGTGACTGAAGTTCCAGTGCACTTTAATTTTCATTTTTGAACACTAGTTTTCATAAGATTTGTCATTGCAGACATTTGAAATGAGGTTTACATGTTCCGTTTTCACATTTAAATTATCACTAATATACATTCATGTATCAAATGTGGATGGATTGCTTTATCCCAGAAATTGAAGTGGATACATAATACTTATCACATGCACAAGCCAAGTTTGTCGTCTCCGAACAAAAAATACGGATTTATTCTCTGGTCGTTCTACGTCACGACAACCCGCGTCTATGTCATCAATTTTGGTGCGTCGGACCTTTTTTTTGCCGATCTTCGGTGTGCTCGTAAATATGTAAACAAACAACATGGCGGCCGATGTTTCTCCCACGATCAAAAGTCATGTAATGAAATCGATATTTTCACAGACTACGACATTACTAATCCGAACAATGTAAACACAAGAGTGTACCGCCTGTATATTCCGAAGGAATTACGTGAATAATTTGCGGAAACAACGAACTCGAAGCTGGTCGCGTATACCGTGGGTTCCGTACGCATTGCGAACAGGGTCAGGCGCGACGTTTACAGTGTTCACGCCGCCGAGATTCAGTCGATATTTGTTCAAGAAAAATAGCGTATCTTCGTCTGTGATAAATTTCTAGGACTATGCAATCTTTTAAATAGAGTATAACTTTGCGGAAGGTAGCCTACGTGTAGGCCGAGAGCTGTCATTTGCTCCACAAACGAACGAGCGTGAGCGCTAACGCACACAACGGACGACTGGAAATGATTGACAACTTGTGCACGGCGTACTGATATTTATTCCTAAAGTAGTTCAAAAGTTTAAACGCGGAATCGTCATGGAAAACTTATCTTATTTTGCAAAAAATAACGAATTCTTGGCTTGTGCATGTGATAAGTATATTATTCCCTAATATTTTTCTTCGTTCAGCTCGGAAAATACTCGTGACGTAATGACCGTGTCACCACTTGTCTTCGACTCGTGGTGACACGGTCATTACGTCACTCGTATTTTCCTTCGCTGAACGAAGAAAAATATTAGGGAATAATATCTAATAGTAAACCATCATATATTTTTTCAACCGAGGTTTACTGCACTGTAACTACTGTAACTATCTTCTGGCATGTTACCATCATTTCTATGTAAGGATTTTATTTAATTGCAGATAGCAAAGATAAATATTTTTACACTGACATTTTGCAATCTGGTACACTTTTCAAAATGTTCAGATATGACAGAGCTAAGGGTAGCTTTTATTTATATCTTTCATAGTAGGCAGGTTTCGCTGTGTTTACAAGAAATTGAAGTATCCCTAGCTGGACTAAGAAAACTGTACATTGACAAGTCATTTTCACATTTCTTGTAAGTTATCAACACTGACATCTTGAAAAGTTGTTTAGATATCATGACACTGCAACCCTTAATAAGATGCATAGAAATCCACTTTTTGGCTCCACATGATTGCAGCTTTCACCTTCTTGTAAGTGTTATCAACGTCTTGAAGACTCTGGCTAACAGTTGTCCTTGCATTTTTTATCCTAGCTCTGTTTTTATCAACAGTCAGTATGATATTTTTCACATCTTTGTGAGTTTTGTTGTACTGGACAGCTAATTCCCATGACTTCTCTGCAGTGTTGCTGATTTTCTCATCCAAATCAAGAAGAATGTTGTCAATCCGAGGACAGTCTCTCAGAATTGTCTTACAAGCTGTCACAACCTGCAATAAAACATTTATAAGATTCTCCTAAATGAAAACACAGTTCCTCCCACGGTGATGAAAACTAACTTTCAGTACCACATGCTTACAGCCAAAGTGGCACTGTTTTAAACACTTTTTTTCTGCCACAGCATTCATTCAATTCTTCACTCAGTACCTCTACATGACCTTTTTAGCACTGTAAACAGATGATAGGGCCATCACACAATATCATGTAGAAAACAATGGAAAAATTCAGATTCTAGGTGCTATTTTAAAATGTATGTTTTTGTCCCTTTCTGAGTATCTATGGACAACAAATTCTTTAGAATTGGCAAGTTTCTGTATTAGTTCTATTCCATGGGCAATGCTAGAAACATTCTCGCGCATCAACATCTTCCTCATATGTTCAGCAAGGAAGTATACTTTTCATACCATACTACGCAAAAATGAAAGCAGAGTTTAACCCTTCACCTTATTTTCCTCTATAGAGGTCAAATATTGCCATAGAAAACAATGGCATAGGACAAAACCATGTTGTGAAAGGTGATGAAAGTGGATGCAAAACACTTCATGAAAATGTTCTCCGCCAATTAACCCTTTGAGCACTGTAATTTTTCCCCCCAAAATATCAGGGCAACATTTTCTCAAATGTTATGAATTTTTCTGTAATTTTTTCAATGATTTTGGACTAAATGGGTATAAATTTTTATGGGCTGCACTCTTTGACCAAAATTTTGGGAAAAATCTTAAAAAAATTGTCTAGATCTGAAAGAAATTGTTGGCGTTGTATAGTTTAAATGTGACAAAAATTGACTTTGGCACTCAAAGGGTTAAATGCTGCTTGTAACTTATACAGTACAATTACACTGCAGTGTTGAGAAACATTAACAAGTATGAGTGATCAACAAAACATCAGACATACTTTCTCTACAGAATTCTATGTATTCTAGAGTCACAATGTATGGGTAATTACCTCTGAATGAAATGTTTTCAATGCTTTTCTCACTGGCTGGTTAAATTTGGACTCTCCTTTCACAACCAACTGTAGAAATCCGTTATCATCCACAGCCTGTAGGAAATATACCATATATGTATCATTGTAATTATCAAGCCATGTTAAGGTGAAGTACTACGAATTACGTCAAAATTAAGTTGTGGTGTCATTTTCTTGAAACTTTGCACAAATATTCTTGGAAGTTGTGCAAGTGCAAAAATGAAATAAAAATGGGGGTCACCACGCTCGTTTCCATGGAAACGGACGTTAAAATGGCGTCGTTAGAAATAAATAAAAATGATATAATTCACTTAAACTAAAGAAAGCAATTATAAAACGCTTAGCAAATGAGTTAATTTTAATAAATACCAAGACTTAAGATCCATATCTATCGAATGTATAGTTTTCATGATGTTTGTGAAGAAATTTTGACATAAGTATCGATTACAAAATGACGATATCGAAATTATATCACTATATAATTTTCGAACTTTTCTTCCTGTCGCTTTGAATGGTGTCATTTTGACCAAAGTTGGCGAATAAACTCCTGACATAATACAATTTAGTTTACGCTTTTAATTAAAGGGTGTCACCACGCTACTTTTTACAATATCTCCAGGTGAATTGGTAATTTGCGCCATATAAATGGGAGAGAAATGTTAATTTTTCGCTCATATTGAATAAAAACCAGCTTCCTAGGGGGTCAAAATATGACAAGGTTATAGGTCACATGTATTTCTAAGACACTGGGTCAAAAAATTAGGTAAAAGCGCAATTTCAACAATGACAGGTGATGTTAAATACATGCGCTACAAAATAACCCATTTGCGGCAGGCTGGAGTTAAATCTGCGCAGAAACGTTCTAAAGCGTGTGCGCGTCCGAATTCGTCGCCCTTCACCTTAATTACACACTCATATAACATACATGTATACAGTACCAAGCAAACACACTTTGACATCACAGGTACTGTAAAATACAGTGTAAGATAACAAATACAATTTAACTTGATACGACGTCACAAGTAGAGTTGCCAGCAAGTGTAGCACAACATCACAAGTTCCGTTGCCAGATAACTTTTTACAGGATCACAAGTAGTGTTACCACTGAATGTAGTATGACATCACAATCACAGGTTCTATGATTAGTTAACACAACATGTCATGACCCTTCTCATACTTGTGAGTCTGGATGCAATGGTGTTTATTTACCATGAGTTCCAGTTCATCTCCAATGATGTCTTTTAACCCAGAAATGCAGTCTTCAATGCTGGAGCTTGGCGTCACAGCAACATCAGCACTGGCACAAGCTATCTTGAATTTTTTCAGTGCCTCTGAATACCCATCTCTGCAGTCGTGTGCTTTCTTCACTGGAAGATTACATTTGTGGAACAACTCATCTAACTGATAATAAAGATATGAAAAGGAATCAGGCATGGCAATTCATTTCAAACTTTATCAAATCTACGCAAAATATCCAAGGGAAATCTGTGCCAAAGCAAGTGTATAAAAACAAAGTATGGATAATATTTCACCACAAGAGGGCGCACCTAATTTCGGCTTTTCATTGAGGTAAAAGGAATTTTAATAATAGTAATATGTGATATATTGCTGGACTTTTTTTCTGATAAGAAGGAAAGGTCAAAAGGACTAACATTTATAGTCACTCATTTTGGGGACCTTTTCAAACTCTGTGTGGTGGAACATTTGCAGTAATGTTCCTTTTATGAGAAATACACGTCAGATTGCTGATGGTAGAGGCATTTTGGAATGAACTGACTTGTCCAGTGTAGTCTACATCTGTACATTCTGAATCAGTGAGAGAGATTTATTTAAGTTCAGCTCTTACTTGCTTGAACAGATTGCTGTTATTACTCATTGCTTGTGTGCCTGAAAGTTTGTCTTATTCCACCAAATTTTGAGTTATTGAGTTGAACATTATAATGGCATGATACCAAGAATAAAACCATGTTTCAAAAGGAAGAGAGTTTCAATACTCATTTTTGACACATCTTGACAAGAAACAGGTTGAAGAAGTAGGTATTTTGAACTCACAATGAAGTACATAACAACACTCTGAATCTCAAGCAGTCATGCCGTGATGGGTGTTCATTATAGGCCAGACTCTCTAACAGCCCCAGTTATCGGTGACGCCATATTACATTATTCTACTGCCCATACATGCATCCTAAATAGCAATGCTGAAAATAGTCACACTCAGTGAGCTTAGCAATGCTATGCAGTGAGAGACCCTGGTAACTCAGCCATCTTTGGTATAACTTCATTCTATACCAGTTTGACCCACTCTGAACTGATGATCTAATAGCATAGTCCCAATGATGGTCCACCAAGGATCTACTAAAAATCTTGATGCTTACACAGGGTGGACATGACTTGATTTGATAGTAAACCAAATAAATGAATGCACTGCATACAAGATATTCAACAACTATACCATTTCCAGGAAAACATTCCAAAACTTACCTCAGGAATGTCAACTTCCTCAAAATGCTCAAAATCATCCTCCACTTTGGGTTTGACTCTTTTCTTTCTCCTCAACTTCTGTTTTTGTTTGAGTTCCATTTTCTCCAGTGCCCTATGCTTCAGTTTTCTTTCAATGAGATGTCTAAGTAGTGACTGGATGGCTGTGTGTACACTGCCATCTGCATCTTTGGCTGACACCATTACACTGTAACAAACACTGGGATATTTTACCTGATACCATTTTACTTACATTTTTCCACATTCACAGGTGAGGCCATAATGAGGTGGAATCAGTATCAGACAGTGAGATACTGAGTATTAGGATATTGTGAATGTGAGGGACAAAGTTGACCCTTTCACCCCATTTTACTATTCAGAGATTCCAGCATCACCTATGATACCCATGCCATTGGACCAAACTTTGGCATTCCATGAGTAACAGAGTTCTTTGAGGACTAGGGGCTTTTCTAGCCAGCATATCATTTTGAAATTCGATGCGGAAAACAGGACTTGACTTTCTCTTCAGGACCATTAACAAATTTGGCAATATTATTGAAACCCATGTATCATCTCGCCTACCTTCCGACAAAGCCATGTTGTTCAGCTACATCCTCCATGATAATCACTTCTTTCGGTTTGTAGAATTCATCATCTTCATCTGTTGCCTTGGTGTTCTTACTGTCTCCACGGTTTTCACCAGTTTCTTCGTCCTTCTCATTTTCATCATGCCTCTGCTCCACTTCAACTCTATCTGAGAACTGTATCCTTTTGTTCCTCTCTGTAACATTGTCATCATCATTATCATCATCATCATCTTTTATGTCTTCATCACTTTTCTCTTCCTTTTCCTCTTCTTTCTTCATTTTGGCCTTCTCCCTCTGTTCAATCTGTGAGAGTGCCAGAGAAGACTTTCAAGCATAGAAAATCAGGCCGTGAACTCTTTCAAAGCTCACATTTGTTGAACGGATAAATTTTCAATTTCTGAAAATTTCCCAATAAAATTATTTCATTTGTTATAACTACACGCAGAGCAGCTGAGGTATCAATGCTTGGTGTTTTATGATAGTATTCATAAATACAAAATGTGTAAACAGGTGTTCATAGAGTATGAAATAACTGCCTACCCGCCTGTCCTGGGCATGTCAGTTTTTGGCAGAACAAGTGAAATTTTAAAGCTACCTGTCTTGGGTGAAAATAATTGCTGATTTTTGATCATTACAGGTGAGGTATACTGGTTATAAACATAACAGTAAGGGCAGTACATTTTTTTCTCTAGCAGGCAGCTATTCATGTTACCTGACTGGATGTCTGGTTGTTAGTTTTATCAAATAATAAGTAATATGGTAATAAGTATTACCATATTCAATTATGTAATCTGATGATAACGGTGAATACTGACAGATTACAGATGGTTTATTCTATACAGACATACTATACATTCTGTGCAAACAGTGTTCTGAGAACCATGGACAAAGTATTCTCCCATCACAGTGGATAGAATTAAATGCATCACTTTCAACATTACATGGAAACAAATAAAAAGTCACAGTAATGTTTAAAAGGTTGTCACCTTGTCCCTGTATTTGGGTGATTCAATCGTCTTCTAGCTACTACTGGTTGATTTACAACAGTTCAGAATATATATTGACTAAATCCTTCCACCCTCCATATTTCAAATACAAAGTACCTATATGCCTAAGTAGCACACATGTTGAGCTTAACTGGTATAGGCATCTCACATTTACAAGCTCTGCACGGTCTCCTTATAACTTGTGATAAAATTTGCATCAGAATTTTCATGAATTTTATCTATCATTATATACTAGAACATGGCAATCATAATACTACAGCATTCAGACTTTTAATTTTTGTGTGTAGTCTTACCACTGACACTGATAAGGATCCATCACATGGACATTGGACAATTCAATATGGCTGCATCTTGTACACATTGTAAGTCCCAAGCAACCATTTATACAGTGGCGTCATTTTCAATACACTGATACGATGATAAAATGATTAAATAGTGTTTTCTCATACTTCTGCGATGCAAATCATGAGTTACTGCACAGGAAAAGTAAGCACGGTCACTTTGATTTCACTAGGGTCAAAACTTGCTATCATATTTATTCTAGGTGAAACACTATTAATGACTACTGGGTTAAATAAGTAGTGGCGGTAGTTGATAAAAACGATAGGGACATGCACGACCTATCCCTTCTATTAAAGCATGAGGCATGGACTTGCATTTTTGTTTCCATGATATTAAAACCGGAAAAGTCAACAGGCTTAAATGAGAATACTGAAATAAATCCACAAAACAGTTTTAATGCTGTAGATTTTCTGTAGGATTTGAACTCACAACGTACGGCACCCAGTCACCTCGCCAAGACGTCACACTCAAAACTGCTCGGCCAAATTCACCCTAAAAAAGAGTGGTTCGATAACCGAGCTAGGTTGTTACAATTTTCCTGACTGCAACCCCTCCTCACACTACGAGTTCATGAAGCACTCACACTCGCATACTGGCTATCACACACATCGCACACAAACTTTATCAGAGCAATGAATACATCGCTTTACTGGGCGAAAGACAGCCTCGGGGACAATTCTGTGCACCAGCAGAGCTATCAACTCAGGGTAGAAAATACAGTAGATTTTCAATGGAATGCAATGCAGCAGTCTGGCGGGAATCATAGCAACAAATGTTTACTGTGATGACATATGTACAAGTGAAATATCACCTAAATACCAACAAATATTTGATGTGATGACATGTGCATATGTTAAATATCTCCTTAAATAAATAAGGATAAGGTTTTACTTGCTTTGCCAGGTCACAGCATGGCTACACTTTAGACAAAATGTTACAAAGTACAACCAATAAAGCTGATGCATACCATTGATTAACTTGCTACTATGTTATTAATTATTGTTACAGTTTAACCATTTCACAATTGGCAGGCATACATTAATGCAAAGACAACCACAATGTATCATTTATTATAAATTTGAGTGGTTGTTTACTGGTTGCCAAGGACAACTGGTAATAACAGTTAGTAACATGTTCCAGCCTGATCAAATAAGGAGGAACAGATTCCTGAAATTAAAACTCATTTTCATTTCCGTTAAACACAACAGCTTTAAATTAATAAAACTGACAACACTCTTTCACATGAATAAAAACATATTATTTTGTTCCCCTTCCTGTGCCGAAAGTGTTAATTTGTATCTATCAAAGTCAAATTGGGCACAATTCTTGTTATCATCAGCGACGATAGAGTTATACATGCATTTTTGTAAAAAAAATGGGAATTTGGGTGTTTAAGATCTGTAACAGAATTTGCCCACAGAAGCATGACATGTAGGATTGTCCAGGATGACAAAGTGGAAGTGTGGTATGGTGTTGATAACTGGAATTATCTCTTCCTTAATCAATAAAATTGATGTGACTGTACTGTGACGCTCAACTTTACATTATATTACCCTGAATTGGTATTAAAGTATTACTGTTATTCATCTAACAAGTTTTCCAGAAGAAAAATTGTTCTGGTCGCCTGCATGACTATTTTCATGACTTCAAAGAAAAGAGCTATCTTTGATACAAATTTCTTATTGTGGATTTTGGAAATCCTCTTCCTTAACCTGATGGCCTGATACTCGTCAGCAAAATGCTTTGGGCATTTGTCTGGAATACAGTAGTACACCAGTACGTGTCCTTAAAGTTGTGAGCCCTTATAATGAAATTTCCACACATTTAGAATCTTGGCAATTTGTGAAAATTTTATAACAGTCAAATTATTGTATTATCATGATAGCTAAATAAAAGTTGTCAACTGAAAGTTTAGATAGGATATGTTCAATTTTTTATGCACTTGGCTTTATCTGCTTTTAGTTTACTCTCAAAAAGGTTTTATTGTGTGTGTGTGTTTTTTTTTAAATGGCTGTGTTTTTCTGACATTGACTTCACATCACATTCAACGTCGGCTTACATTTCTAACAGTTGAAAGATTGTTAGGTATAAAAGGAAACTGGTCAGACCAGTACAGCAGGCAAAGCAGTATGGTTTTTCTAGTATGGTTTTTCTAGTTTTTTTTGCAAATCACGTACACACATAAAAAACAAGATTAACCCATGAAGTACAGTCTTGAGGTCTGAACAATGCTTGCCTTTGAAATATTACTGTAATGCTCCCTCAAATATTTAAATTTCTGTCAGCTTATGATAATTTTGTTATACATATATCACTGTAGAACTTTAAATATTGCTAATATATTTGGAATAAATGTAGTTAATTATCAATAATTTGAGTTATGAATAACTCATGACTCAGGGACAGTGAAAGGTTTCCATTGCTTTTAATGTCTACTGAACAAAATTAAAAATCCCACATTTTGCTTCCTCAACTCAGTATTTTACGAGGGGCACTTACTTTTTCACAGAGGGGGCACATACACATACATAGAAAAGAATTTTCTTTCTCACATTCCTGATCACCTGCAGCAATGTTTAGCAAAATCCGTGTGAATCTTGAAGGATTTGTTTTCTCAGTTTCTCACAGAAAGCAGAAGACCCACACAGTTTCATAGGTATCAGCCTACCTTCACTGTCTATGACGACATAATGCATCCATAAAATTCCACAAAAGTCAGTCCAAATGACAATCAGTAGAGCCAAGGTGTAAAGTTTTAAAATGTGCCAGAAAAATATAAGACCAGGGTCTAAGAGAACAGAAAAATGTACATGATACATGTTTGTGCAACCAAGTTCACATGCTTGGAAAATTGCCAGCATCAGCAACTAAGTGATGAATCCAAATGAAACCAAAGAGATTGTCTGTCAGTGGCCTGCTGATTAATTAGGGCCACGGATTAGGTACGCTAAACAGCAATGAAACATCTTTTAGTGCTTAATCTAGGATGTAATCAAAAGGGAGGGATCATGCCTTCCTAGCCACAATTACCAGAGGATTAGATCTATTGAGGGGGTTTTGAAATCTATGGCTATCACAGATATTCACATTGACCTGTTTGTTGTTTTCAGTGAAAATGCATAAACAAATCAACCTACTACGCAATGTGCTTATTAAATCTGGGGTGGAACAGTCTGTTTGAATGGAATGTTACACAGATGGACAAAATCAAGGAAGGCAACATGTAGTCTTTGTTGGTCAAGACATAAAATTGCATGTTACATTATTGCCTGGCTGTTATAGGCACCAGCAAGTGTTTATGACTAGGTAGAGGCATGATTGGGTGTCACATCATTGCAGAGAAAAAAGACCCCTCTGGTTTTTTACAGGCAAGGCATGGCTTACCAAATTCACCTTAATCCTGCCAAGTTTATGTATCACCATCAGGTCAAGTTGATTAGAACCAGAATGGCATAACATGTCTTGAACACTTGAAGGCTCAGATGATTTTTGCTGACTAAACCTGCTATAACATACCAAGCAAGGTCAATGTACAGACTTGGCGTAATACCACTTTTTGCACATGGGACATGATAGGCCTTGCAAGGATACTGTTTTATTTAATATGGGAAACCAACAATTCTGCAGCCTAGAGAATATATTGATCTTCCATCCAATAACATGCTGATAAATGTTTTGTCAGTCATCAATGATATATCACCAACTGATTTACAAATTCATCAATAGTTACTCAGTGACTGTCCCCGTCACTAGATTTTAAATTCATTTAACGACATTTAATGACAAGAAGTTTGGTAAGTTTTCCATTCATTAGTTATCACTCAATGGATGACTTGTCACTCAACCAATGACTTGAAAATCAATTAGTATGGAAATCAAACCAGAAATCATTTGGTAATCAGCTGATCACTAAAATCAATCACTTTCTTATCGTAAGCAGTCAACTAATCTCTTGCAAACTCTCATCACTGTTTCAATATCAATCATTGAATTTACACGCAAATCATTCACTGACAATGAGATCAACCTACTTTCTGTCACAGACCGACTTTGATCACCAAAGAGGATATTAATCAATAACTTTTATGGAAATTACTCATTGATTGGAAATCAACGAATCCCATGGAAAGTAATCCCTGGATTTGAAATCAAATGATTTGATTTGAGCATCAATTGACTTGTAAATCAACCAATGACACATAAATCAATCAGTGATTTGGAAATCGCCAAATGTTAACAGTATTGACTTACAAAACAACTAATCAATGGAAATTAGTCCCTAGCTTGGAAACACACCAATGTCTTAGAAACTAACATAGTTACAAGTCATTAGATGGTTTGCGACCAAAATTGACACAGAACTTGTAAATTATATTACCATGACCTGACCTTCGCATTTTGATTGGTCGAGCTTGACCACGTGATTGACCACAAATACACAGTAATGGTTTGTTTACATGCCCGTGAATATGAATAATAAGATTAACAACTCAAAGTATCGTAACTTTACAGCTCAAACGTAAATCATAATCAATCACAAAATAAAATGGAGCACTTGTAGGTCAAGTTGAGATACTTTTTTCTGAAAACATCTCCGAATTTGCCAATTTTTTACAGCGCGCGTGACAGTGCGTCGCGTATTGCTCAGTTTCTGGGGCCCAGTTGTCGTTCGCTCCTGAAATTTTCGGAAATTTTGACAGTTTTCTTGGGTTCGCTGATAATATAATGGAAATAACAGACTCCGCTCTGACCATTAACGTTTATTTATGGGCGCGGGCTTGAGGAAAGCCAAATTAACGGGCTCGGCAAGCCTCGCCCGTTAATTTTTGGCTTTCCTCTCGCCCTTGCCCACAAATAAACGTTAATGGTCAGCGTGTCGCCCGTTATTTCTATAATAATCAATACAAAATATCAAATAAAAAAATCTTCTTTGATAAACACATTAACTGTACGTTAAATGCATATCAATTTAGCATTGCATATGCACAACACCTACCACATCATATTTATTTCCAAGCAGCAATACCGGTATTGATTTTGGATCAGCTTTGGCATACTCAGTGACAACCTTTACAACTCCGTTCTCATCTTTCACCGTTTTCTTCTGACTAACCACAGCATGGTTTACAATATCCTGCTTCCAACTTCCTGCTAGTTCAACACTTTCTATGTCTGACAAGTCAACAACAACTGATGGAGAGAGAGAGAGAGAGAGAGAGAGAGAGAGAGAGAGAATAATTATGAATAGTTTATTAAAATTGTCTGAAAGTAGAGATGCTGGAATAATCCACAATAAAATTTTGATATTGTAATACTTGTTGCTGATGGTTTACCCATTTATTTTCATCAAATAACATCTTTGCAGGATGAAAGCAAACACAATGCTGTGCCCTTAAAACATTGCAGTAGACTAAGTACTGTCAAGAAACACGGGATTTGGAAGACAATTATCTCAATATGAGTCTACAAAGGACAACTATTTGTCAGCATTACCATGTTCTCACCAGGGTATGTATGTATCTGTCACAAAGATAAGTTATACAGAAAACAAATAAATGTGACAGAACTCTTTCCCTGGGATTGAAACTCTTCCCTTTAAAGATAGATGATGAATTTTTTCCTCTGAAATTAAAACTCCCCTTTGTGATAGATTATGAAATCTTTCCCTTGTGGTCTGTAATATCCACTGCTTACACAACGGGGAGGTTAAAATTACTGTATCAAACTTGAGGAAGTCATATGGTAGGTAATTCACAAAGACGGCTTTACTATCTGTTGTGTTGTGTGAGTACCGCTTACAAGGATGTTGACATCGATACACAAGCCATCTGAGCAGTGAACTATTTGTAAGTTTAGACTTTCCTGGAGAAAGTACACTGTAGGTCAAGATCAGTGAGTTATCCATACTATCACAGCATATATCTAAGACTTCTTTTGTTGGATAGAAAAAAAAATGCTAGTATTACACATATCTGTATCAGGCAGATGAATTTCTGTTATTTTTAACTTTAAATAGGTCAGATCCATACTATGGGATACCACAAACAAGAGTAAAGTACAAATATACATGATGTCACATGTATTACCATTACTCATTTACAAGTTCACTCATTTTGGAGCTATTGTTTGCATTGAATGGAATACATAAGAGCTCTTGAATCCTTCTAGTAACAAAGATGTTGGTCATTTATCTTCAGCCTTGTCGACATTGGTAAATACTTGGCTAAAGCTACCTGCACTTCACAGAATCCTTTTCTTTCTTGTATTTTGCCAAATGGTGGTAAGTTTATTAGTAACCTAACAACAAGTCATGACTGTTATTTCCCTTGGCGTGGTGGAGACTATGGTTTTGTTGACGTGAATAGCAATGCTGTGCCAATTGCTGACACTGGAGTCTACTAGAGAATGCCATAGCTGACCTGCGTACTTACCGATGGCGGCATCTACATCTTTGTAGTAACTTGTTCTGAGATCCATTTCTTCTCTGCCAGGTAAATCCCATACTGTCACTGATACAACTGTGTGCTCTGGCACATTCAGTTTCTTCACTACATTTTCTGTACACAAAAAATCCAAATTCATTCATTTTTATGAATGTCTGACATCTATCGGTGATGTATGCTGCTATTTGACAAGACTGCAAAGATTAAAACGTGGGAAATATACATCATCATCATCATTTTATGACTACTTTATTCCTAATTTGACACAACATTGCTGAAAATTCTGCAGAGTAACTAAATGGGAATTCAAGTAAGCAGTTTCAAAGCAGTACATCGACCACACGAAAAACAACACAATGATAAAGTCATCATACTGATAGTCAGGGAAAACAAGAGAATTTTCCGATTTAGCGATAAGATTTCACTGTCGAATTGTTAGCTTTTAAGATGATACTCAAATTATATTGAAATAAAAAAATTTGATGAAGTGTTCAGGAAATGTGTTTTCTGCATCTAACAGACATCACAATCGACCTTTCCCATGATCACACACTCGTCATGTCCCACACCTATAAAAAGTTATGGATGGCTTCTATGACTACATGATTTGTTATTCAGATTATTTTGGATTTTACTAGTTTTAAAACAGGAAATCTTACACTTCCAAGAGCCTCTACAATTATATAATCTGTTCAGACATCTCTCATTTTCATGGAAACTTGAAAAATCTCTCCCAATGAAAATGTCTTTTTCCCCTCTCTTAGCAATCAAATGGATAAATGAAATGGTTCCAGTGTATGTGCTACACAATCAATGGTGATATGATCCTGGCATGGGAATGGCCTAATGGAAGCTTACAAGACGAGTCAGCTTTCCTATAATTTTACCCAAATCCAGTGACATATTAAGGGGAATATGCAGGAGCTTCATAAATTTTATTTATTCTATTATTTTTGACATGAAGTACACCAAAACAAAACTGTTCCAATTTCTGAGTATCATTGTGTTAGCCCTGTATACACAATCAAGAACATACAAAGAAAGATGTTTTGAATTAGGGGGACAGAAATTTGTGATCTTCAACTTTCGCCAAACTTTTGCGTGCTAGCTTAATACTGGTATTTTCATTCTATCTTTTGCTGTACAAAGGGTTATTGCTAATAAGGAAAAGTCAAACTTCTGACAGAAACTTCAGAGTCTATGGCCAGATCAAGTCAATGGTTTCTTTGTGCAATGACAATCAATAAAACAGAACACCCTTCACATTTCTACACCATGACGAAATACAGAACATAAAAATGTGATTGAAAAGTAATTCAAACTTGATTATTCCTGTTCCTTTAGTTGTCATTGTTCACAAATGACAAAGAAAAAGAGGAAGAGAATATCCCGGCTAGTGAAAGCTCTGTTTTCACTTTTTAAGGTAGAATGCATTTCTAGGATACACATTTGGACTCTCAAAATTTTCAAATACTTTTTCTATTCTACCACTTATGTGGGCTCATTTTGGAACTATCGGAGCAAGCAAATTTTTCATCATCTTAAATTTGTTAAAATCGAAAAAAATTTAATTTTTCCCTATAGAGTTCACACACAGATGGCAGCCATTTTGAATTTCAAATATGGGTAAAGGAGGGGCAATTTGCTTCTCTAGTATCAATATTTGCATAGTGACCCCTGATTTTTATTCTGGATTTGGTAAGAGAATGCTTGAACGATTTCTTGAGGAAAGTTTGAGCAAAAGTTACATGTATTTCTGTTTCAAGGTGCAGGCTAATGACATGAAGACCAGTGGACGGTGACTAAACTAGAAATATTCAGTGGGTGGTGATAAAATTACTATAGTGTCTATACAACAACAAGAGTATTTGTAGGTTGTTGGGTCATCAGACGAAGTTTAAGTCGATGCATGGGAATACAAAATTTGTATTGGATTTGATCAATCATATAAACTTACCAATACTGACGGTTGTAGTAGGTCTGTAGCTGTAATCAAACTGGTTCTTTGTGTAACGTAAAAATATACTTGTCTTGCCAACTTGTGCATCACCTGTGTGAATAAACCGGAGACCGTGTAACTGTTATCTATACCAGTCTCTTATGTTATTCTCTGTGTATTTAGCCACAGTCCCTCTGGGGTTTAAGACATACAACACAGTACTGGGAGGAAAAAATGACAGCTTACAAGGAGATGCAAAGAAATTAGAAAATTCTGCACCCCATACTACAATACAAATATCCCTGTGTAAAGTCTGGCTTTGCTGTAGCTTTAAAAAAAAATGGAATTGGGCAAAATAATTATTAGGTTAATGATTTATGAGTTTGGCATCAGAAGTTGCCTAATTAAATGACCTCATTTGAAAGTGTTCCTGATTTTGAATAAAGACACAAATTAGAATATTTAGGACATATTTTTAAATTATATTTTAAAAGTGTAAATGTTCTGTATTGAATTCCATTGATACCAAGGCACTCCAAAAGCATTCATGTTCGATGATTCAGAACATCTAAGGTTTGGCCTCATAAATTTTCATTACAACAAAGTGCCAGTAATACTCAGACATGGGGAACAAAAACCAATGGTTGGAATGTCAGTGACATGTGCAAAATTCCATTGATAGTTCAATTATATGTATGTCTTGATCACTGTAAATATAAAATTGCATGACAAGTTGTGAAATAAATTATGACAACAATATGATTTCCCAGTCTACTCACTGAAAATATATCTGTTATGTTACTGCTTCATATCTTAATTTCAGGGACATTAATACAGTAAGGTATTTATATTGCAGTTCCTTTAAAACACCCTGTCTCTTGAATTATTGGTTCGACCCAACAATTAAGCCATTAAAATTTTCTGACATATTGGTAAGTCATCTCGTGTCTGTTGGAACTTTCATAGACCAATGATACAACAGTCCCTCCAATGAAGGAATGAGTCTATGTGGAAGTTGGAGGTGGTATTCTGGTTCATTCATGAACTATAAGCACTGACCCACTGACATGTTTGTGTTCTCATGATGGTTTATTGAAAATGGAATAATTTCTACGTATACTGTAGAAAATGTTGAGCACATTACGACACACTTATTGGCATCTGCGGGGGTGGGGGGGCAGGCATCTGGTAATAGTCACTTTCAACGATCCATTACTGGCAATGACTACAACCTATCTGGCTTACTGTAGACAACAAATTAACCCTGAAGTGACAGGTATGGAATCAACCAAATTTGTTCAGTAAATTATTGTTTTAAAGAAGCAAAACTGTTCGATGATGATGAATTTTGTTCAAATTTTCTTAATAAAAGTAGTACAAGGACAGTCCCTACAAATCCTTATTTTACTGCATAGTTCCCGGTGTTTACACCGGGAACAACACAATAACATGAGATAAGTGCGTCAATAGTGATTTGTTCCACTCACCTACAAGAACTATCTTGAAGGCAGGGACTTCATCCGTTGTGTAGAGTCCATTGTAATCAACACCTGTGTGGGAGATGGCGAATATAAACAATTGAAACCAAATTTGAACGGTACATCGCGATGGACAAGCTTGTCCAAGCTTGTCGGTATCGGGTTTGATCAAAGTGACAGAAACTGACCATTCGCTTGTCTTCCCGATAATAGGACAGCTAATGGTGATTATCGGTGGAAACATGGGACTGTATTCATAAGACTCATTGAAACTATTTAGAACAAAAATCCCTAGCAAAACAACTATACAACTCTAACACGTACCCGTGCCTTCTTTCCCGCAACCTGCCCCCATTTTGACTCGTTTGTGATCCTATAACAGCATGACCTTTAACCCGTCGGAGGAATACAATTTCAACACAAAGCAACCTTTTGCGATGGATTTCCAGCAAAAGAAAACGTTATGGTGCTCTTTTACACCTTATGTATCTTTTTATTCACGCTCCCACCGTTTTTGTGCCATTTGCACGGAGATCTGGAAGGAACTTTTTCATGCGGCCGGGTCCTGCGGATGAATATTTCCTTCAAAGACGAAGTGAATAGTGCTTATGCTACCCCAGCAACGGCGTCATCATCGTTACGTGACGTCATACGTGTTAAATACAAACGTCATTTCTTCACAGCTAAAAATAGATTACATGAGGGCGATGGAAACTTTTGGGAACTTTATCTGCATACTTAAAAAACTTACAATCGCGATTTCAAAGAAACTGTCTTCATTTACAAAAGCCCCGAATTTTCTGAATCCTACTTTGATATCTTTTATTGCGTTGTCAGCCTCTCAACCTGTAAAGAATTGAAAGTAGAAACGCTGAGGCGATAGAAATAGGAGAGAGTGATCGCGTCGTTATTCAGTATGTGTTTGTAACAATAGAAATGCACCACTCATCTGAACGAGGTGAACCTTTTCTTATATATCGAAGACACCAATCTTTTTAAATTCACTTTCTAAAAGGCACACGCGGTCCCACCCTGTTTTTACAATTCCGCCCGACTGTTTGTTTCATCTTGGACAAAACCAACCCCGAGACCATCAACTTGTCCGAGTCGACAACGAAGAAAAGTGTACAAGTTCAGAGATTGACGTCTCTAATCTGTCTACATTGCAGAAACAATAGAGACACGCGCTTCGTTTGTTCTTTCTCTGTTTACAGAGACTGAGAGTGTCAAACAAGGGCGAGTAGTTTGTTCGCTTGTCGGCACCTTCGCATAGATTTGCAGCTTTCATGTCTTTATCACCTCGTTATCTGTTGGAATCTGAAGTTAGAGCCGATCCAATGGGAAGCGTGCGCAACTACTATCTAACTCTATCGCCGACCATTTCTGGCCATTTGGAGGCGGAAAGTGTCACTGATCACATCAAGTTGTTTCCTGGCTCTTCGAGATCAAGTAGAAGTTACTGTCAAGTTGTACGTCACTTTCGCCGAAGCATCGATCAACTGTCTCGTCGTCCTACTCCGAACTGTCCCACAGTCATCAACTTTCTACATAAAAGCGGCTCCATCATGGTAAGTCTAAAATGCTGTTCCCTTTCCACTTAAATCAGCACAAGGTGGCAAAAACAGAAACAAATCCTAAAAAGTATGTATTTCTGTAAAGTTTCTAAAACTACCTGCTATGGTATGATAACTACACTCAGCTCGCCTATCCAGGCCAGTGAGTGCGTAGATGCCTGGGATTCTCAGAAGGATCCTCTGTCTTGTGGCATGCGACGACCGGGAAACTCTGTGCGTTTGTGTATGCCTATTTGCTAGAGTTCTAGTTTCCTTGAAAACAAGACAATTTTCCTTCACTACATCCAGCAAAACTTCATTTTTTAATACAAACTTCACTTTCGCTGATTCTGAAGAGGCTGAAGTGACTTCATGATGACGCCGCCTTTCAGTTTTTTAATAGGATTCTTTTCGAATTTACCGATGTGAGGTGGCGGGGTTTTTAAGGGCATATGTATCACTCTCATAGCGTACTTTCACAGCCGTACAAAGCTGATACGAACAAACCCGTTTTTGTAGAGAGTTATAATATTTGTTTTTCTGAGGACCATTCGGCGATATCGTAGGCTTCTAACTTTCGTTGGCTCTGTTTACGATCTGATAAATCAGCAACTCGAGGTTTAGTAACCATTAACTAGACAGTCAACCACTCCATTCACTTTCGTACTTTGAAACATATATGGAACGTATGATTTATGGCACCGTTGGTTCCGTGTACACGGCTGTATCGCAACTCTCTCCGTGTCGATCACTCGTACGGACACCGCAGCGTGACTGACAGCTCTTTTCACACCGCTCTGATCATATTCTGACACAATGGCTAGAAGGCGACGCTTCAGAAAACGAAAGGGGAGAAAGGTAGGTACTGCTGAACTGATGACCGGTTACGTTTACGATTCTGAATGGGCAAGGTGTAAGTGAATTCCTCGAAGTGAAATAAATATAGGTTCTACCTAGGGCAAGAGGGTCGCGAAGATGCAAAATATGTGAAAGTGTTTGGCGAAAAAAAGGCATTGGTAAACGCCATGTAAAGTTACCTTTGCGGGAACTTAAATTTTACAACTATTGTTGAAGTTGCAAGATATACAACGGTGTTATCGCCGTAACAGGTAGGTAGCTTACCCATAGCGTGTGATTGACGCCTATACGGAGAATAACTTTATATAGAACTGGTATATCAACGTAATGACTGCAATGTCAATACGGGGTGATAGTCGGCGCCTGGTACCTCATTGCGTGGACCTGTACCTGTCCAGCGAAAGTAAAATACAACTAAGCCAATGCTTGGTAACAAAAACACGTGGAATTAGCGAAGTCATTCAATTTTTTACATTTATTGATATGTCAATCAACTTTCATTGTAATAGTTCTGTGTTTGAAGGGATTATGATTATATGACCCGACACTTTCGGAAAAAAAGGTGCCGTGTATATTCGTAAAGGCGAAAGCATGGGGCTTTGACATAGTCGCGTCATTTTATGACAATGTAACAATTCTAGCCGTCATGGTAATGATTATGTTTCACACCTGACTGCCGGTATGAAACAGTTTCCTTTGATGATGTCAACGGTTACCTATTTATCCGATTACAAGGGTGTTGCTAGAATTGATACAATTGATACTTTGTTCCAATATTTGAACTTGGTTTGTTTGTTCGACTTTCTCTCGTTCCTGCGGCAACTTTTGAGACAGATTTTAAGATTACGAAATGCGCGGTTGACAAAATCGTAAAAGTAAAAGATTACTTCATACAATTTTCCCTTTCGATCATAAAAACAAATCTTGTCATTGTAAGACGCCTGTTTGTATTTACCACAGGCTGCCATATTTTACGCGCACTTCCCCCAAGCCATTCACATTCCCATTACATCCATTATTCAGGTTTTGTCGTGTTGGGTGAAAGTTGTTCCCTAATTTCACGCCAAAGAAACTAAGAAGAAGAGATCGCACGGTCAGTTTCCCCTCGGAACACTTCTCCTTTTTTTACAGTATTCACGATAAGGAAATCTCAGCTCACTTCAGTTTTCGGGGATCAACCATTGGTCAAGACAACTTATTGCGGACTTTATTCATCTCAGCTCCACACAGTTGTCTGATAGAGACTGGGTTATATTCCTTTGTGAAAGTAATCGATGAAAAATTTTGCGGTTATAATTGATTATCATCATGGGAAAATTGTTTCAATAATCAATGGGAGAATGTCACTATTTGGTTATTTATGCTGAAACACAAAACGTGTCATTCAAAATTCGTTAGGCTACAGCATTAAAGATTGCCAAAACACTGTTTATAAAAAAAGTGGAAAGCAGTTGCTATATTTATAATCTATATATTTTACCAGGACCTTTAGTGTTTTTTTTTTGGTTTTTTTTGTCTTAAAACATTTGACCTGTAACCTCAGACACATTAATCGCTACCTTCACAGCGGGATAAAATTTGGGTTTAACAAATAGAGTTGGGTATGAAATACATATTTCCATGGTTACAGGCAGTTAAAGCTGTAGGGAAGAGCTTTGAAGCAAGTCCAATGGGAAAAAGAAAGCAATGGGACTATCTTTGTCTTGACCACAGTTCCCTGCTCGAATAGTCTGTAGTCAACCCATATTTCTCTAGGTCAAAATAGGCGTATCATGGCAGTGTGGTTTAGCCCTATATCAACAAGCCTAGGTGCACTGTTACAACTTTCACCAAATGTTTTCCTGAATCAACAGGTGGTTGGCAAACACAAGGCTTAATGACACTTTGCTATAAAGTGGCAACAAACACAATACATGTAACAAACTCGTCCAAGATTGTGACCACACAGTTTGTCACACTTGGACATGCGAATAATGAGCTAGTTTACTTTCATTTAAATCAGACTCAATCAATCATTGGCTGATTGCTGATTGCAGGAAGTGGTCAGGCTATGCTGTCCATGGAGCTGTTCTATTCTCTGGATTTACAATTTCTATGGTCAAAATTAGAGAAGTTCTCTTGCTTTAGATGCAACAACATTTCATCTGGTGCATGAAGTACCCTGCCCTGGGCACAGTGAAAGTAAAAGTGCATTGCTTACAAAGGTAGATTTCCTTTGTAGAAGCTTAGGTTGCCCTTGTGACAGATCCTTTGTTGGTTCATAATGACAACCATACAAGTCTTATAAAAGGGAGTTACCCCACCACCTAGGGTTCATCTGACTTCATTCTGAAGCCACTCATATAATTATAATACCAGCACAATAGTTTGACCTGCTTCACTCTTTCTAAATATCTACAATATTTTTCCTCTGCCATTGGTCATGTTGGGTCATTGTACTCTCACTAAAATGGAAGCTGAAATAACTACATAACTAGGCATGACAGGCCATTCCCAGTGACTTCAGTTTTCTTTGGACGCATATGTAGCATTCCCTTTTGAAACATCATTTAGGGTGAGTTGAGTCTTGTCCTGCAAGAAGTTCATTGTATTACATCAAGTTAGTAATTCTTCCTCAATATCAATATATTTTTATGCTGGGAAAACATTCTTGACAATTTCCCTGAATCCCAAATTTCCATGATGGGGTTTCTTGGGGTGGGTGGCCCATCCACCTGTAGTTGTAACAAACTATTCAAATGCAAATATTACAAAACAAAAGAGAAATGTTCAAAAGCAATGAAATATGCAAATATTTACTGCTGCATTCAGTAGCCACTCCCCTTTAATTTTCTGGCAGTGAAAGCATATGAGTAAACATGCTTGAAAGATATACAAAAGCATGTGAATTTTTTCACCAGTAAAATATAACATGACAACTACATGAATTAATATAGCATCTTATATATGTCTTGTTCATTTAAGCAGTAATTAGTTTAAGTGACATTTATCAAGTGCTCAATAAAACTTTATATTTTCCTCAAGATTCTGACACAATGACCACAAATGTACATTTTTGCAGTAAAATTAGTACATCAAAAAGCTTTTCAGTCTTCCATTAAGAAACTGGTAACGATATTTAGTTGCAGATTGGTTACTCCTGGTACTAAGTAACACTTCAAGCTACATTATTGGAATCTAATTGACATGTGGGTGGGTGTCATCCCCTGAGTGTTACAAGTTGTCACAACTTGACACAATGTATCGACTAGCTTAATGGCTATCATGTGATGTAAAAGGTAGCCTTAATTCTCATTGTCAGAGAGGTGAAGGTATAAGTGTTTGTAGGGATTGTATTCGGTGATCAGCTGACATGGACTAATGACAGCTAGTGGTTTAACCCAGGTCAGGTGAAAGTCATTCAGCATTGAGATCCTAATCTACTCTCACTACTTCAACAAACACTTCTCCACAGTGAAATGGTAACAAGTAGCATTTAGAAAACATTTCACTTTTTAAGTACTGTAGTGGTGTGTACTTATGGGTGTGTGTAAAGTTTTTGTAAATCTGCAAATTCCACTCTGAAGAACTGATATTCCAAATAATAAGTTGAAATTCTAGCCTGGATTAGCTTTTTAAATTGATTTCAGTACATATTTGCATCTGACAAAGTGGATGGATTTTAATGTTACCTACCAGACAACCATTATGTTGATTTCAAAGTATTCTGTTAATTTCACTCAACTGGCCCTCGAGACGGTGATTTTTCAGAAAATATTAAACACTTATAACGGACTAACTGCAAGACATCTTGGTTGATCTAAACAAAAACTCTCATATTCAGTGACTTTGTCCTAACCTGGCTTTTTGTAGTTGTTATCTCATTACAGCATTTGACACTCAGATTTCTCATAGGTACCCAATTTATTTATTGCAAGGAAATCATCAATTGCAGTCATAAATAATACCCAAGAAATCAAATAATTAACTTTTTAAAACCTGAAATTTCAGAAATCTAAGCAATATGGGGTCGTCGAATACACATTTTTTCATATTTCAGTCCCGCTTTAAGTAACATACTTCAGATCTGTGACATTCAGGCATAGCTTTACACAGCCGGCTTTTAACTTCTACTTGATGTCTGCCTCCATAACAAGAGATGGTTGATTCTTTCTGAAAAGATGACATAGTGGAGAGATGTGCAAGAGTCATATAATTGTTGGCAAATGATGAAAATTATCAAATGCTATGGGGATTTTGGCTAGTTTGTAACTCAGGTAGGCTGGTCATTTGTAAACAACTTCCACAGACAAGACTGGGGGCCTACACATTATTCTACAAGGGGAAAAAGTCACTGGCTTTAGACAATTATATCATTTGTGACTCAAGTATAGACCCAATGTTCACTGTTTTGAATATGTGATCAGCACAGGGGCAGCTATCAAGAGTACTCATAAGCAGGTCCTTGACAATAGGGTGGGTATCATTTGGTTTGTATCAGTGGCAGGGAAAGGGCTGAGCAATTTTTAATCATCTACAAATGGAACAAATTTGACGTTTTCACTCATTAACCTGGAAAGACACCCAAGCAGTTGGGCTTGCTGTAGGGTTCACTTGCTTGCCTGGGTTTATCAATGGGAAGGGGAAATTTTTCATTTTGCAGTTGGAATTGCTTTCACTTCTCAAAAAAATTCCTTTACATGTGAATACCAGGGTTTATACATGTATATACAAGCAAGAAGATTGTCATCTCTTAAGTTCTAACACTGTGCTGACATATAGGTTAAGCAGGACAATGTATTTTCAAACAGGCAGCATGAGGTGAAATATTGGACATGGTGGGAAGTGGGGCGTAGTGTGATGTATATAATCCCCACATCCATTTAAAAAAGAGTTGATAAAATCAGTGAATAGTATTATAAATCAGGTGTTCAGTCCAAAATGAACACAATGTTGCAATTTTAGAGTATAATTTAACTGACAGTCTCATGAATATTTATAACACTTTCCAGATAGCTAGAAGATAATAGGCTTGACAGCCAGTAAATGCTTCAAACTGAAAGTTTCAAACTGTTTCTCAAACACAGAGAAATCAGGGAAACTCGACACCATTCTCTTTCATAGCTTTCTACTGAATTACAAAAAGTCATAGGCCATGATAGCACAGTTTGATTTGAGATAATAAATTGCCTAAAATTCAGGAATAGTTGAAATCCTTAATAGCTAGCCACCATTCCCTATATTGACTCTGTTAGGGAAAATTAAAAATCAGATCGTGACAAAAACAAGCCAGTCAAAACTTGTTTTCTCTACAGGTTTCAAAATGAGTCCACAAAAGTAAAGTAATAGACTAGCAAGTATGGTAAAATTTTGAGTCTGACCACAAGGTACATTCAACCTTAAGGTAGTACATGCCTCAAAAGTGAAAGACTAAAACTTCCCCTCAAACTTTCCAAAACGAAGCCCTCAACCATTCTCTTACCAAATCAAAAATAAAAATCGGGGGTCACTGTGAAAAATTTGGTACTAGAGAGACAAATTAACTGAGATTTCTTGATATTTTAAAATTCAAAATGGCCGCCATCTCTGTGTTAACTCTGCTGGACAAAATGAAATTTTTAGTTATGGAAAAACCCAGTGTGAAAAGTTTCTTACACCAAGAGCTTTAAAATGGGCCCCACAAGTGATAGATCAGAAAAGAAATGGAAAAGTTTCAGTTAGAATATCTGTCCCCGAGGCACATTCTACCTTAAACACCAGTACATACAGTTTGAGATCTATGGCTTTATTTTTGGCAATATTTCTTCACACAACTCTCTGAAAAGGACGGTGTTTGCATAAATGATTATGTCATTTTGACATGGCAAGATTATTCTGTGTAGTGAGAGAGCATCGAAAAAAGCAATACCTTGGCCATTTTGTTCTGAACAAAATACCAAACTGTGTCATAAACTTAATCGTCCTACAAACTGTAGACATAGGTACTTGGTGAAAGTTTCACAATGTCATAAAACCAAGTCATTGCAGTTAGTATGACTGTTTGAATGTTTGAACAATTTCTGTAATGGATGTGTTACTTTCACAAACGTCTAATGGAATGGAATTTAATGGTTTCTAAATCTCTCATTCAATAAGGTTTTGAAAGTCACTCAAGGAATCTGCCTGTTACACAAGTTGTAACTATTCATATCTTGAAAATTCCAAAGATTCAAAACTTTCAGATCTACACATGTATGTACATTTGGTCCAGATTTCTTGGAAAAATCCCATTGTACTGTACATATCTTGATCTATCAAAGGTTTGGTGTGGTTTCGATGAGTCACATTACAATAGTATGTGTCACCATTTCACCTTTTGATCTTTCAATGATTCACCTTCAAGATTAAGATTGGTCTGAAGACTTAAAGGATAATAAATTTTTGGTAGAATGCACGTCAGGGACTGACTGTCAAACCCTAAAACTTTTACAATGGTTTTTTTGGTCTACCACTTGTGGGGGCTCATCTTGAAGCTCTAGGAGTAAGTGAAGTTTTTATCGGCTTATTTTTGTGAAAATGGAAAGCAATATTTTTCCTCATAGACTTACATGGATCCCAGAAATTTTGAATTCCATGTGTCAGTAAAAATTGGGTAATTTGTTTCGCTATTACCAAATTTTGCATGGTTACCCCTGATTTCTATTCTTGATTTCAAAAGGGAACTGTTAAAAATTTCCTCATGAAAAGAGAGCAAAAGTGGCTACGTCTTTCAAATTTGATGTGCACATCACCGTTAAAACCGCATGTTTGAGAGCTCCACTTGAAAAGGAATTTAAGGGAATTCTGTTATGCATTTTTTTACTATGCTTGTGGCCTTGGATCTGTAGAAAAAAATGTTTGCCAGTTGTCATTGGGAGTATACTGTTCACACCTATAGTCATATGTTATATATGACATATTACACAAGGTTTTCTCAGAGTATATTCAGTGTCATCAGTAAGCGCATAATTCATTGCAAAGAACAGTTCTCTGAGTAGTCGCCTGAAAGTGTCAAAAAGTTACTATTTCATCTTTTAATATCACTGTGTGTTTTCCTTGTGGTTGATTTGATTCCTTGTTCCGTCATCATTTGATAAGGGATCAACAAATTCCAACTTCATTTGTGGCTCTGTTTCCACATTACGTCATAATTCCCTTTCTGAAAACCTTTGTAAACGTAAATGTGTCCATAAAAGGAAGCCCTACAATTACAAGTCACAGAAACAGACTTTAAACAAACCTTATATTGCACGTTCAATGAAACTATATTTTCTTTTCTGTCATTTGCTTCAGTATCCGACCTTTGTTTGCCAGCCAACTAAGATAGTACAACATGCCTTTTCTAGGAAAAAAGCAAAGCAGTAGTTTACAACTCCTGAAATGTCTATGACATTTAAAAGAAATATTGTCAGTTGTTGATGCAATATAACTTGTCTAGTGTTTGAAAAAGATATGGTACAGTTTATATTCAAAAAGAGTTTTGTTGAAAAAGTATTTGAAAAGGACATGGCCTTCATTCTCTAGCTAACTTGGGCTGGGTTTCTTTGGAGGAATCAACTAACAATCTTTTATTTTCAAATGGCCATAATTCTTGATGGATATGAAAAAATTTAATACCTGAATACATATCAGAATGAGTCGATGGAGAAATCAGTTACTTTCAGAAAGTGTGATTGAAAGTGATCTGCTGGTTGAATTTCAGCTTATTTCCTAAATTCAGAATTACTTATATTTCCTGTGATTGTTAGTGGTATGCCCAGCTTCACCATTGAAAGCTAACTTGAGGAAACAAGCAAGAATACAGTGTCTGTATTGGCCATTTTGAATTTAATATCCTTACAAAAATTTTTAAGTACAATAGTACATTGTCATGCCCCACCATCCAATTAAGTACTACAGTGAAATCTGTCTGTTAAGGACACCTTCAGAAATGGAAAAATTGTCCATAATATAGAGGTGTACTTACTAGACAGGTGAAATTCTATTCAAAGTGTAACTTTTGGTTTGATAAATCTGTCCTTAATAGAGAGGTGTCCTGATTAGAGAGGTGTCTGTAAGTACAGATTTCACTGTATATAAGAAATAGGTAGACTGTGTGCATGAGTTACTATGGGGTCACTGTGACCATGCTATACATCATTACTGATGCACACTACAGGTATTTTACTATCCACTCAACCTAGGAAAGTATACTTGAGCGTTCTATATTTAGCAGTATGCAAATCATTTTTTGACAGTTTTAGTTTTAGCTAATTATATACAACAACTACAAGACTACATACAACTACTAGAAGTTTCAGTACAACAAAACAACCATGCACCACAGAGTTTGATGATGTTAGTGGTGTGGAATTTGTAAGGCAATCTTGCTTTTTTCATGATCTGTTAGACTCCCGAAAAGTCACGCTCTGAGCTCTTGTGGATACGTGGCCCAATAGCGGAATAAACACTACAGTGTAAACTCGATATACAAATCACTTAAGATAGTTTTATGGAGAGTGATAAAAGGCTTGAAAAGCAGTTGAGCGGGCTTATTCCAACACATAAAAAAGACTGATAATATTGTTAAGTGTGTTGGAAAGTATGAATGAAATGAAGTAGCAACTCAGAACCAATTAAAAGAAACCAAGATTCATTACGGTTTGAACCCCCTGGTGGCACAGACACAAGGTCTTTTTCGTGGCAGTCTCAAGTGCCACTGACTGAGAGACTGCAGTGACAGCAGGTACACAGAATCTCCAGATGACAATTCCTCAATTTCCATCAAACCAATCACAAACCTGTACAAAGTATTGAGAGTGATAGTAAGTGAACATTACTCAGATACGGAAAGCCCATGTGATTGAATTAAAATTTGTACCTAAATTTTTCATTGTTTGAAATTTTTTTAAGGATGAGCAATACTGAGACTGAACATCAAAATCATTCAGAAATGGAAAAACCCATTTGACTGAATAAAAAAATGTCCATACATTTTCTCTGTTGCAACACTTTTCAGGTATAGAATTATCCTACTTGACCAAGGTATATCATGAAGTACATGATAATGATACATAAACTTTATAGGATTGTAAAAATTGAATGTGTATAATCATTGTATTACAATAAAGGAATGTACCATTAGAGCTTGGGGGTTGTAAGCATGATATGAAGATGAGTAAATTTTTAAGCCTTTCAAAGTTTTACATACAGGCAGAGCTGGCAGTCTTTATTCACAGAATTCCACATATTTTACTCAGCAAGGCTGAAAAAATCATGTCTGATAATTTCATATTTTTCTTCATTTTGACAACCACTCTTCCCAAGATGAAATGGGCGATTCATTAAGTTAGATGGGTAATTAAGTTATAAATCAACCACATTTATATGACATATACTGGGGAGATATTCATTGGTGTTTTAAATATATATAAAAATGAACGGTGCTTTATGTAATAATATCAAAACCCATTCAAACTAAAAATCGTCTGCTTCAATACTTTAGCTCTCCCTGTAATCTAATCAATACCAGCTTTGCTGTATAAAAATCACCTTACAATAACCCACTTTTTCAATGAACCAAATCATCCCTAATATGTGCCTAAAATTGATGATTATGATATGTATTTAGTGAAACCCTTTGTTAACCCTGCTTTTCAGATATTATAGCTCTTTGTAAACTATTTCCATTGTCAACTTTCTCAAATTCCTTTCGATATAGTGACCCTTTAGGTTGATCCATTTTTTTGACAAACACCCACTTCCGCCACAATCCTTTACTTGTATGACATTATTCCAATAACCCATTTCATGGGGGTACTTTAAGCAAGTTGACCCCCTTTCTTTGGTGAAGCCTTCCTTAGTTGACCATTTAAATGTTCCCTTTTATCATTCAGTGTAAAGTTTTTACCTAAAATACCGAAGTCACCTCCCCATTCATTCATATATTTCAATCTAATGAGAACGATGACTGATTCCCCATTTACAATTGATTTCTCTGTGTGTAAATCACCTGTCTAAACTGAAATCAACACCTCATTTATGTTAAACTCTTCTTCGCAAGGTTAACTCACTTGATATAACAATGTGGTCCCTTTATCTGCAATTCATCAAAATCACAACATTAGGCATGGTTAACCCTTTCAACTTTCACCTACTGCATTCAAAGCTCTGACATCATCAATGATGACATCATCCTTCTGCATCTGGCGTCACACTGTCATGAACTTGATATCATGAGAAACCTTTGATATAGACCAATTAAATTCAGACCAATGAAAAGGGTCAGCTTGAGACCATGGCAACAAAGCTACCATGGTTACAGAGGAGCCCCAACCAGATTATGAATATTAAGGCCTATCAAAGTGTAGGTTAATATTTCAACTGTTTGAGATTCAACCCCGCCCTCTGTATACTCATCAAAAGTGGCACGTCCACATTCAATAAATGTGTCATCAGATCATACTATTAAAATATTGAATATTTAATTTCAATCGAATATCTTAACTGCCATGGGAAAGAAAACATCCTTTTTGCACAATGAATTTTATGGCTTGTTGTATGCAAGTACTTTTTCTGTTTACCTCAGAGAACAAGTCATCGTTGATGACACAGTCCCCACTTGTTAATGGGAACTTTGATTACAAATCCTCAGAGAGGATAGAGTCCTCTTCATTAATTAGGTCTGTGATAAAAATACTTTGATAAAGATGGCGCTCAATGGCCAAGAATGAGTTCCATGGTGATGAAAACATAAAACCAATGTAGGCCACCATCCTAAAGTTCATTAAATGAGTCAACTAGGAATTAATCATCAGGATGTTGCAAAACATTTTTGCATCCTATCATAACACTGATAGATTATCACTGGTACCATATTTTATAAAGTTTGATGCAGTGCTTCTGGACATTCACCCTAAAAACAAAAGTTCATCATGTAAATGCAAATTGGCAATTAATTTGATTTATTCGATCGTATCACAAAAAAATGGACGTGCATATGTATGACATATGTCAATGTCCTTGTACCAACTTGAATAAAATTGGTTGAGATATGCCTGAGTTATGCCTTCGTACATAAAAAATCGTAACAAAATGGCCGCACGGCAGCCATATTGGATCGTATCACAAAAGCAATTGACGTGCATATCTATGACATTGGTCAATGTCCTTGTACCAACTTTGAATGAAATCGGTTGAAACATGTCTGAGTTAGGTCTCTGTACATGAAAAAATCGTAATAAAATGGCCGCATGGCAGCCATATTGGATTGTATCAGAAAACAAATCGACGTGCATATGTATGACATAGGTTGATGTCCTTGTACCAACTTTGTACAAAATCAGTTGAGATATGCCCGAGTTACGGCTTTGTACATGACAAAATCATAACAAAATGGCCGCACGGCAGCCATATTGGATAGTATCACAAAACAAATTGACGTGCATATCTATGACATTGGTCAATGTCCTTGTACCAACTTTGAATAAAATGGGTTGAAACATGTCTGAGTTTAATGGCTCCGTACATGAAAAAATCGTAATAAAATGGCCGCCTGGTGGCCATATTGGATCGTATCACGAAACAAATCAACGTGCATATGTATGACATAGGTCAATGTCCTTGTACCAACTTTGAATAAAATGGGTTGAAACATGTCTGAGTTATGGCTCTGTACATGAAAAAATCGTAATAAAATGGCCACCTGGTGGCCATATTGGATCGTATCACAAAACAAATCAACGCGCATATGTATAACATAGGTCAATGTCCTTGTACCAACTTTGAATAAAATCGGTTGAAACATTTCTGAGTTATGGCTCTGTACATGAAAAAATCGTAATAAAATGGCCGCCTGGCGACCATATTGGATCGTATCACAAATCAAATCGATGTGCATATGTATGACATATGAAGTAATCCTTGTACCAAGTTTGAATGAAATCGCTCCAGGCATCTCTGAGATATCTGCGTGAACGGACGGACGGACGCACGCACGGACGGACGCACGCACGGACGCACGCACGCACGGACATGACCAAACCTATAAGTCCCCCCGGACGGTGTCCGTGGGGACTAAAAAACACTCAATGTATTTGCTTACAAGCATGCATGAAAACAACTGTTATTCAGTAATTTGTTTGTACTTTCCTTTCATTGTTAGTTTTTCCCATGCATTTACATACTTGAAGATTTTCCCAGTAGCTGATCTGTCAATCTGCTTAAGAAGAATTTTGTGTTCATAAGACCAAAAAATGCTAATATAATAATATTCAAAGAAGTTAAGGTGAAATTAATGATCTATATGGAATTTGGCAGACCTTATCAAAGATATATTTGAATATGTTAATTCAGTTCTATAAAACTTGTACTCAAAATGTTGTTATTTCAGCAAAGTTTAGTCAATCTTGGGAGACATTATTGAAATAAAACCAAAATTTCAGCAATTGCCTTGTACATTTAGTTGAAGCAGATGTAAATTTTTGATTATTTGTAGAAGATTTATGTAGGGGAAACTTCATTATTGATTGTATTCTAAAACAATTGAGCAGATATGATTATTTTGTTTTTGCTGAGTTCATAGATTTAAATAAATTTTAATTGGATTTTAAGGTTGAAAAGCAAAGCAAATTTTTAACATTATCTAGCCTTTTGTCCATGGCCTATTTGTATGATTGTTGTTTAGTCCTTTCACCCCCCCACCCCCCCCCCCCCCCCCATTCCCTGTATATAGGTCTAATTTTACCATAAAGAACGATGACATTGGGCCAAACCATTATGTTGAAAGGGATAATCTCAAATCAAAGTGTTTGCAAAGTGACTCAAGGAACACTTCTAACATAAAAGCCATACCACCAATAGCATAAACACACTTATGTTACTGCACTATTCAGGCATATAACCCAGTCCATATTTTGTAAGTACCTGTAACGCTGTAATCCTGGTATGTTTCAATATTGAAGTTGGACCTTTGCAAAGGAGAAAAGAGAATGAGGGGTACTACCCATTCTGCATCTTTTTTCTCAGTAGTCATACATTCACCTTTTCCACAGAAAACTCATAGTTGAAACAAACTTTCCTTCAATGACTTCAGCACCAGATTTTGAGATTTAATCCCATCATCTCTGCCTACTTTCAACAAGCCAAATATTTTTCAAAAATCTTGAATGGTGTAGATATCAACAACAATGGAAAGAGGGGTTTCAATGTAATGATCAAACTATTTTGATCTTTAGTTGTAAATGGAAAATATGCTGAAAAAAATATGTACAGGCCAATATAATTACATTGCTGAAACATGAATGTGAAAAAAATTGTCTTAGAAAATTTGTTTTGTCTACATTCCATATCTAAAAAAGATGTGTTGATGAATAGAAGAAATATTGCATACTTTTATTTTAAGCCTCCTTAGCATCAGCATTTAGGTTCCAAAAAAATTACATCCATAAGAAAACTGAACTAAAATATACTGGTACCTATAATTGAAAGAGTTATAGCTGTTGCTATGGAATCTATTTTCAACATTCTATTTAGTATAAAAAGGGTCCTCATCCACTCCATGTCACAAAACTTTCAAATTGATTTGATTGTTCTGTCTTCAACATTTTTTCAGAAATGTTTTCAAATCAACAATTTTTATATATGCCTGAGAAAAAGATGTATGCAAATTAAAAAAGGCATGCATGGCGATAATTACATACAGCAGGCCAACAACACCACTGATTCTTGCTCTATATGCCAGGGTTTTTACTTGTCTTAGTTCTGAAAATGTATGTGGCCAATATTCCTATTACGAATTTATGTTACTTTCAAAATTGGAATGGAAGAAGTGTTCTTTGATCTGTGCATCCTACAGTAAATCTTTAAAGTATCGGATATGTGCATATAAAAGCTATGATATTCAAGAATAAGCTAAAAATTTGCTTTTAAAATAAATTTGATCAGTTAATTTATGCATTTGAGAAAAATATGACATTTTTTTTAAACATGAAACAGAATATACCAAACAAATGGTTAGTGCATAGAAACAATTATACAAGCACTGAAAGCAGTTCTGGCCACATTCCATGGCGTCAACCAGACAGTGGGTGCACACCTATGTTGCCAGGTAATATAAGAACTGAAAGTTGTTACATAAGGCAGAAAAGTATGTTTTAGGAATTAGCAGTATGTGGATCAGCTGCTGATAGGTCTGTATAACTACATACTTGAACTTTCTCCCCTTGGCAAAGAATTGGCAACATTACTTTACTTTGGTTACTGTTTGACAAGATTCACACAGAGCTGAGTGTCCCACGCTGCATTGAGAGCATTTTTAATCTGTTAACTGTGTTCCTTTGATGAGCAAACACAGATAGCACTGCACTGTCTCTTGGCTTGTGTTGACACAGACAGGGAAAAACAAGTCTTGTCAGAAGGACCTTGGTTGTGAGGCATGTAAGATTCGAAAACAGCTGACAGAAAAATTGATTTTACAAAATAAACTTGCTATAACTCTGAAACCATCATAGAGCCTATAATCATCAACACCATATTGTGATGAAATTCAGTGCATTCATATTGCTTTCTTCAAAATCTTTTTTAAATGCAGACACATCACACAACAGAGTTATTTCTGGCCTGTCAGTATGGGAACAAAGGCAAGTGAAAACCAACACCCAATTTGATTGGTTGGCTTGCAACACATGATAAATCTCATGTCAGCAGCTGATCCAATAGGAAAGTTTTATAAGTTCAGTGAATCGTTTACAGCCCAACAAAGGACTGGCTCTGAATGACAGGATAAAAAATATCTGAAGGAATGTATGGGAACAGACACATTTTCGGCTGTTTCAGAAATGAGGGAAATGCATACCAAACATACAGAGCAATACAGAAACAAGTACGGTCCATTTAAAGTTTGCTAGGGTGGGAGTTATTGACATTAACTCTTATATTTATCTGAGACAGGGATCTAAATTCAGTTTCAGAGTTGAGATAACAGGATTACAAGCCAACAGGTGATGTAAGTTGTTTCTCTGTAAACACCATGTGGTCCATGGAATTCTATTTTCAGGACGGATATCTAACTTCAATGATAAGATTATTTTTCCCAGCTCTTCTTTTCTTACACTGGGTAACACTTCACTGACCGTGGTATGGGCTCTGGTCTCGATGACATTTCAGACAAGACCATCGGGCACACGTGCATTTCTCCCCTACTATCCTGTTAATTTTTGAAGACAAGATCTGCCCTTTGGCCGGTGAAAACTTCCCTGTCACTCAAACAAACAATGAAGTTTCTATTTTATGTGAAGATGGTCACGATATCTGATACAGGCAACAGGAACCTGTACACTTGTTGACCTCTACCTGGGCATCATTATCTCTTAGGAATGTTGAACAGAGAAACACTTCTCCATTCCACTCACCAGTGCTGGATTGGTGAAAGCACAAACGGGGCATCCTGTGTACTCCTAGTACATTTTATTTTGATATTGTCTGTAATCTAATTACAGGTCATTATACACATATGTTAATGCCATAATGGGTTATTAAAGCCATCCAAAAGGACTGTAATATCAATCTAAAATTACTCATATGTACATACATTTGAAACGTAGTAATATTTATGAGTCAAGGTGTTAGGATCAACGGATGTTGTTGTGCTTCCACATTTTGCATCTCATACCAACCAGTTCTTGCAATGTTGGATTACAAGTTCATTGATACTAGCAAGTACATGAAATTTTCAGTTTACCCTAACAACTGTACAACAAGTTATAAATATCAATATTCTTAGAAAAAATCATAAAAATTCTCAGAAATGACATATCTTACAGACTGACATTTGAACACGCCATCATAGAAGCTGCAACAAATTCACATGAAGAAGACTAATAAAATATGCAAAATTATCAAAATGGGTTTGTGTGACACTGTGTCCATGTTTTTCTAACACTTTTTGTAATACTGTGGCATTGCACATGGTTTTATTACTCTCACCACATTCACAAACAACACCAAACACCAACACTGTCGTATGCCGCCAACCAAGGTAAGTAATTCTCTGCTAGCATTTTTATTTTCCTTACAATATCAATAGCAATACCACATTGGTATTACTTGTAACAAGTTGATGTACAACTGAACTGATGTAATTTGCTACAAATTTGCAACATTTGATCAAGAATGAATCATTTTGTTACCTTTGTTCACTATTTGTACCCTAGAGGGATCCTGTTAATGATGATTAAGGATAATTGTTATCTGGTGTATCAGTTTGGAAATTAAGCCTCTTAATTCACTGAGCTATGCATCCAATAGTGTTTACCTGCTTTCAACCGACTATCTACTAATGCAATCAGTTCTGCTATCAGTAGTGAAATTAGTAGTCAGTTAATCATCTACCAAAATACTTTTAAATCTCTTTTTTAAATCAACCTGTATAGGTAAATTGACATTCAGTTATCTATGCCCTGTATTGAAAAGTAAATACAGCGGGGCCCTGTACACTTAGCTGTTTCAACATTCCCAACCTGCTTTGGCAACTTTCATTGAAGTGTATCAGGGCACGAGGTCTAGTACATGAAAGCTAAAATTGGGAGGTCTTGATGCAGCATTGGGTCTATTTTTAGAAAATTTAATGAGAAAATTGGTCAGTGAGAATGAGAATATTTATATGGATTTGAACAGCAATAACCTGTTGCATGGATACACCACATGGGCCTGGCAGGGAAGGCTGCAACACTGCACAACTGGGATATTACTTACGGATTCAGGAAATCAAATGGATACACATGTGTAACAAATCAGTACATGAATTTGAAAAAAACATAATACACAAGTGTAACTACAACTAAACATAGTTTGTGTTTAAATCTCCTCCACGTACCTTGTGAGAAAGCTGACATTCCTATGATAGGAATATAGACCAGAACCACCTATTCAATCAAATCAAATTTGGCAGTAAATCAAATTTGCAACTGATTTTCTGAATCCCATCGCTGATTTCTTGGATTTTGTGACAAAGAGTGCAGAGGCACTGCCGGACCAAAAACTCACATTTTCAAAGAAAAAAAAGCAAAGGTTTGACTATAAATAATTTACAATACCACGCTATTTAACAATAAGCTAATTTATCATGGTATATGTCAATCATATTGGCTCAGTAGCTGTTATTCTCTATGTGAAACTTGTGTCCTTACAGCAGCTTACCTGGTATTAAATGGATATTCATTCTAATATCCAGCATAGTTTGATTGACGTGGTGGTCATGATAAAATTGTAATGAAATGTGACACATATCTCATTGTCAAAATTAATAGGGTATAGCGAAGGGCAGTATTTAACCTCTATATGACCCTAAAATGTGAAGTAGGCCGCATAGACTGACGGTCTGATTCAAACAATGCTCCGTTCAATCTACCATATGACAAACATAAGCTAACACGGCGACAGCCCTAGTTTTCCTACCAGGATGTTGTAATGGTGCAACTGCAGTGTTGCTCTCATGGCAATGGCTTTTATAAACATGCTTGTATAACCGTAACTGTCTGTAACATCGGAAACACAGAGTGCGAAAAAACCACAAATTTCCTTAAACCCACATAAAAACGCACATCCTACTAAAGGTTTTGACCTAAGTAATACGTACAGGATAATAGAAACTACTGAGTTCGGAAATAGACGCAAGCGTGACGTCAGTGACTGTACCTTAATTGTGACTGCGATAAGGAAAAATCAGGGTAAGTCGCAGTGCTGAGACCGAGTGGTACGCAGGGAAAACACTGTTGGCTGGCCACACCTCCAAATAAAATATGACATATTTATGAGTATGGAAGTAATGATTCTTGACATAACACTAGACAGGTATTGTCTATCATCAACAAGTATCATGCAATTCCCTACTTTGCTAAACCACTCCCACAGTCAACAGTCTCTTTGACACACAGCTTGCCTGAAACAAGTTTTACCAGGCGCTGGGTGTCACTTGTACAGCGACCCATTATGGTTAACAACCGTACTAATAGTAAAAGTTAAGACTTTTTAAAAATGATTGTCTTTCAAATCTATATTTGTAAACATCCTCTTCAGTAGATCTTGATAAAATTGAACCTCCTGCTATTTTTTAATCGGAACATTTAACATGTTGTGTGAGCCGACGTACCAGGCAAGCAACTTTGTGGTGTTCAAACAGAATGATTGGACATGCAACTCCGGTACTTGCGGACAGACTCAAGGCAAGAAAAAATATTGGTACATGTATTAGGACTGGACACCTGCATCTGCCTTCAACCTGTCCAGCTTCACCACGTCTCATGAATATTTGAATCTGTAATCACTTCAGAATCACAAAGAATAATGTGTAAATATACAGACATTAAACTTTCAACATGAAGAAAGTCATTTTCAACTTCAGATAATAGCGCCACATGCTTCAGTCTCACTGCATAAGAAGGACAAACTCCGCTCTGACTTGGGTATTTGTGTAACTATGTTAGATGTGAAATTAATCTATTTTACTGGTATGATTGTTATGCATGCTGCTGGAAGAGCCTTTCCATTTAATTGGCAATTGACACAAGAGCTTGATACTATCTGTATGACAATTAGTAACAGTTTAACCAGGGTACACTAATGCAGTGTTTGCATGTAACTGTGTGGCAACAAGTGAACTTCCATCTGTTCAAAGAGAACAATGTACATGCCAGCTACCTAAGTAATCTACTGACCCAGCCAGTCTCAACCAAACTCACCCGTTGATGAGCTATGTCTCTGTGAATCCTTTTCACAAATACCTCTGATGTCATTGGAGCGCTGTGCCTATCGTCAAGTGAGAAAGCATCTGGGATTAGTATGTCAGGATGTACGGCTGTGACATCTCCGTGCCTTCCCTGATACCACAACAACGTCACTCTTCGATTGATAATCACCTTGCGTACCCTTACGGACCATTGGCAGTAAACAAGTTAACAGGCACACTCTATAACTTAAGCACAAACCAATGAAAGTCATGTTTTAAATTCATCTTGGGTAAATTTTAAGCATAAGGGGAATTGATATCAAAAGGATTATTAATCTATGATTTTCTAATCCACCACAGTTAAATTAGAAAAATAGCCTAAAAAGTATTCCTAAATTCAGAGAAAGCCATTTGAAAATGTCAAACATTTTCATCCATTTTGAGCTATTCAAAAAACTGAAAATTAACATCTATCAGTGAAAGTGTTTTTTATAGAAGCAAATATAAGTCTAGAATAGTCTCTGGAAAGCCACTTTTCTCCCTGAAATGAGAATTGTTCCCTTTGATAAAAGTAGAAAGCGGGTGAGTACCAGGGAGGGTCAGAAATCTGCATACTACTCATCTGATCAGTACAATCAGAGATAAAGACGATTTAGCCATGAAAGCGAAGTTTATATTTAACTTAATAACAAACACATCTATTTAATTTGTTAGGCGGTAAAGGTCAGAGTTGGGTGCTGTCTGCGTTAGTTTAGACTTTTGCCCATACCTGTGGAACAGTCACTATCCAGATAAGCAGGGGATCATATCACTGGTTCTATCGCACAGCGCTCTTCAACTTTCTGCTTTATTTCCTAGGTTGACACTCTTCACGGCTGGCAGTGCAGGTAGGTGGCTTAGAGGGAAATCACAGCGCGGATGATAATTTCAAATGTCTAATTTCATGTCCGTGTAATTTTTGTTGATTTCATGATGGGCTGATCCGGGGTGAGAATGATATCGTTTCACTTCAAACAAAAAGGAACAGTATCACTAAGCTGGTGTACACACAGATACACCTGTAGCAAGCGATAGACTCACTCAACAACACTGAAAATTTCCTCTTCCTCCTATTGCAAAATTTCTCTGGTTTTCAGACTTAGTCTTTCAAATGTTGAAGTTCACTATGCCAAAATGTTTTAAATAATTTCGCGATTATTTAAAAACAGATTCAAAGTCAGCAGATTTTCCTTTTTTTGTTGTTTTTGACTGCTTCCTTTTTCAACCGTAAAATCAGGATGCATTATTTCTTGAAGTTATGATAAAATTCATTCTAAAAGTTGTTTGTTACAATCACTGTGAGTAACTTCAAGACAACTAAACAAGAGGACAACAGCTGTGAAAGTGATTTTCACAGAAATAGTTAAGTTTTGACTATTTCAATGCCATATACAATGCTCAGGCTTTAAACTTAAAACAGGAAAACAAGTATTTTTCGTATGGAAATTTTGGCTAATCATAAGATATGGACAGTAATATTCATTTTAACATCTGAGGAACTGTCGATTTTAAACAGCTTGGTGACAAATATTGAATTTGTAATCTTTCCTTGTAGATTAAGTTACATTATACATGAAAAAAAAACAATTTTTACGGAAATATTACCGGCATATTATTCTATGTGGATATGCTGGTACTGGAAAATTTCTGAATATCTTGCAAGTGGTTTAAAACAACTACAATACGTGTTCATGCTTTTTTCATTTTCATTTTTGATCATGTTATGATATGAGATTAAAAAAACTGTACAGAGCATTAGCGTTCATTCAGTTGACATTTATCCCTAAGTCTGCTACAAATTTTATTTACGTTAAAGAGCAGATAAAATACACGGTTTGTCAGATTTACTATTTGTAAACTGGATTTTACACCGTGTGGTCTTTCCTTGTGTTTCTCGTATCATATCAAGTGATTTTACAAATGTCGGCCTGACCACTGTGTATGAAGATAGTCACCGGCTGAAAAAAACTTTCTGCCTTTCTCTCGTTTCCTTCAAGCCATATAAAATTTGAATTTCAAATTGTTTAATAGATGTTAAATTACACATTGATCATATAAAAACTATTTAATATGATAAAAATGATGAAAGTGTATATCAACCCTCGGGTTTTTAAACACATCAGTCTACTGATGTTTTCTTATACCAAGGCTATTTCTGAGAGTGTACATTCCTTAACAATTTATTATGTATTTTGGAAGTGTTTCATTTATTGTCAGAATTGAAAATGTGTGTGCCTAGAAGACATAAAAATCAATTATTGCAGGCTGTTTTTATTTCATGTATATGTTTATATCGATCATTCGATACACCACCGTTTCTGTATCCAATATGGCTTTCACAACAACACGGTAATCAGATAGTATTCAACGTACTTTAAACTGCAGTGTTTAATGGCTTGAGTGGAGTTAGTCTTCTGTAGCAAACTTTTTTATATTGAAATTTGAACAAAAATAGAGATTTGCAGGTGGATTTCAATGGATGGTTACCGAACAATATGTTCAGTGAAGTACTACAAGGCTTGGCTCAGTGGAAGGGAAGCTCCACCTTCCCGTAATTAGAGATTGTTCAATGTCGCTAAGAAGAATATTTCATAATTCCAACATCACAACTTATTTGAACCACTTGTATGTGATCAAATATGTAAAATACTTTTATAAAATGTGAGAAAAATCAAGATAAAGACAATTTTGTGATTTTCTAAGAGGAAGAAAATGGAGCTAGCAGAACAAAGATATGTTTTCATGCCTGGGATTGCATTGAATGGAAACCTGGTTGCGGCTGTTCAATACCAACACTGGGCATTTCTTTCTATAACAATTTAATTCAAGCCAATCTCCTGCTTGCTGTTTAGCAATTTTTCACATCAAAATCAATTTCTCTATTACTTTTAAGAAATGTTCTCATACTTGCTCACAAATTTATACAAATGTATCGCCAAGCTGGTAACAGTCCAAATAGTTTGTAAAAATCTCTGTTACACTATTTTTCATTCAGCTGTAAATATTGCGATTGATTTCAAAGAATGTAGAAACCAAATCTTTCAAATCAAAACTATAAAATATCAACAAAAGTAGTAAAAGTTTATATTTTTCTTTCAGTTACTTCTTTGTTAGATTTAATTTGAGAAACGAAATTTTATTTTAAGTTGGTAGGAAGATAAATTTTAGTTTTACTAAAAGTGAAAGAGAAGGAAACTTGAGTTGAAAAGCACTGTACAACACATTGACAAAAACTCTGAAAACTATATATTCACTGAGTATCGAGCACCTTAACCTTACACAGGAAACAAAATATTAAGTAATAAGCACTGGTGAGTACAAGATAAAGTTGACCAAATATGTAATGACTCTATGCTACTACAAACCAAATCCAACTATCGACAGGAAATCAAACAACTGCTTTCAACAAATTTGCATTCTTAGAGTATGCTCTTTCTTTGATCTGTAAATTTTGTCCTTAAAATTTCTAACTTTCCTGATTAAACATCAAGCGGTAAAATATAATATTTCATACTTATTTAACTAGATATGAATTTTTTGGGTTAATTAGTGAAATATGACATAAAAACGAGATATTTTAATTTAATATACTCTTTCAAGACTCATTTTTTTTTACTAAGAGCTATTTAGAATCATGGAGCTTGCCCCATGTTAAAATTAGCTTCTAACGAACTGATGGCAAGCCATACACATGATATTCAACAGGTGGTTGAATCAACTAGATGTATTGTGGGCTATAATGGTAATTGATGCACACTTTATTAGTAAATATAGCAACACAAAATAACAATTTTATACATTTAAACAGATTAATCATCAACGGATATCTGTATATTGATGAAAAATGAAAATTCAAGTCTCATTTTTAGAAAGTTCTACGTTATTATTTGAGAGTAACGCTGCACAATGCTGAAACGTCAAGCTGATATACAGATTTGGCAAGCTTTGTACTTGAGGAAAAATAAGTTTTGGTGTCTGTTATCCCAAAATAATTTGAGAAAAATAAATTTCATGTATCTTTTCCCCCACAATAGCATTTGTAAAACAAAAGTGATATCCTTATTTCAATGAAAAATAAAAATGATTTTCAAGAGTTCTGCAATTGTGTGAATGCTACAGAGTAACGTTAAATTGAAATGCTTGACTTTCATTTGTCAGATCAATAAAAAAAATCAGCAAGATCTTCATTTTCTAAAGTAGAATGACTTAGTGTATGTTAAATACGGTAAAAATATCTACAGTTTAAGAAAAGATAAATTTCTCCCGTGCTACGTGAACAAACACTGGATCGGCTAAAGTATCGGACCATGTTTGATGGCTGATGGCCGACCTTGCTCCCGGCATATCAATGAACATACCGCCTTGAAAAGTGACAGTTATACCAAACTACTGATACTGACAACACATTAGAAGGCGTAGAAAACATAAAAATGTCATGTCATGATTGGAATCAGAAGGATGTTGCTAATAGCAACATTTTATTTAGGAAACTTGCAACTAGTGAGTGACTACGGAACGCATCAAACCTTTGTATATATCTTCAAAAGTGAGTTTTTAAAAGCAGTTTCAAAATTGAAACAAATTGCTGTGGTTGGGGAAGCAAAGCACTTCCATACATTTAAAAATTGTTTTGCTCAGCAATAAAATGCTGATATATGCAGATTATATAACCATGCCCTGCCCGTCGCATTTTGATTGGTCGAGCTGAACCACGTGATACCACAAATACACAGTAATGGTTTGTTAACATGCCAGTGAATATGAATAATAAGATTAACAACTCAACGTATCGTAACTTTACAGCTCAAACGTAAATCATAATCAATCACAAAATAAAATGGAGCACTTGTAGGTCAAGTTGAGATACTTTTTTCTGAAAACATCTCCGGATTTGCCAATTTTTTACAGCGCGCGTGACAGTGCGTCACGTATAGCTCAGTTTCTGGGGCCCAGTTGTCGTTCGCTCCTGAAATTTTCGGAAATTTTGACGGTTTTCTTGGGTTCGCTGATAATTTAATAGAAATAACATACTCCGCTCTGACCATTAACATTTATTTATGGGCGCGGGCTCGAGGAAAGGCAAATTAACGGGCTCGGCAAGCCTCGCCCGTTAATTTTTGGCTTTCCTCTCGCCCTTGCCCACAAATAAACGTTAATGGTCAGCACGTCGCCCGTTATTTCTATAATGTTTAAGCATTTTAATACTTTGGTTTTTCTCATTTGAGATGTAATCTTCATCGCTCTTTGTATCCCATATTGCTGAAACCTTCATCTTGCCTTACATTATCAAAATTTTCACATTTCTGTGTAAAAAGTCTATTTTAAAAAGCTGTGGAGTTTGTCGGAATGAAGCCTTGTATCAGAGTTCTAAACTTACTACTGGGAGAAAAGCCGTTTCTCAAATTTACTGATGATGTAAACATTGTTATCTTATTTCATTGATTTTAGTCTCATCTTGTAAAGCTTGTTTGTCAATACAAACATCAATTGCGGTAGACTTCTCCCACTGCAAATTCTGTCTGAAACTATTAATGCCAGGTTGATATTGTATTCCCTTTTCAAAAACGTGCATATCTCGAAAGGAGAGTTTACAAGTACGTGTCAATATTGTCATGTATTTCACTTTGTGGTAGGGTGTTGTCAGTGATACTGGAATCGCTGTACCATTTTATCTTTCAATGTCATCCAGGTGGATGCATTTTGAGCTGTCAGTGGTCCTCGGGAGTGTTTCTAAATCTTACCTTGACATCATTTTGGGTTAGGAGCAGATTGATAATACGTAAACGTATGCACTGAAAACTGCTTGCCATCTCTAAGTAGGTACAAACTAGAAAACACTCCGGTTGAAATACTGTTTTAATCCAATTTAAAATTTGATATTTACACACAATCTTTGTGAACAGAGGAAATATGTTTTGCTGTGAAAACTAAACATCTTCTGGTTGAATAGCTATCTCACTTCAAAGCACTGGTATGTACAAACAAGAAAGTGACACGTTTACTGCAGGACTCTTTGAGGACTTTCACTTGGTGTTTACACTTGGGTTCGTGTAGAGTTGAATTCTGTCAACCTGACATTTACAGCACTGTCATTAGTTACATTGACCAAATATGTGGCTTATAATTGTACAAATTTGTACACAGATTATACGCTTTTATGGCCTGCTTCACCTTGTACCAAGACCTGTTTTCAGAGTACTAACACCGGTACCATAGAGTTTCCCAAGTGTCCATTCATATTGCCCACAACATGTCCAGACGCTATGTTTCATCACGGAGTGACAAATCACTTTCTAGGCTGTTGTAAATTTTCTCTAAATAGTAAAGTTTTCACCTGTCCTGTAAATTTGATAACTTATAACCTGCACTTTCAGATCTGCAAAGTCATTAATTTTTGTGATCACTTTTGATCACATTGATGTATCGGTAAACTTTACAAGTAGAAACAGATTTCACCAGTGCTGGGCACACTGAAACATTCAAGTCAAGGCAAAGTTACTAAAAACATTACTTCACACCATCTGTGCACCCAGTTATCTTGGTGAAATCCAGAAATTACCCAGTTTCAAACTGATGTTGAAAACTTCTGCTTTTTTGCTTCAGCTGTAAAACTTTCATAGAGAAATGATAAAAAGCTGTTGCTCATGGCACGTCATGGCACTATCATCAAAGCAATTACAGATGTGTGACCGTCATAAACTGTCCAGGTTAGCAAATATCCAAGATGGGATATTTTTCCTGTTGTTATTACACAAAAAATTAAAAAAAGCAATGTGCATCTTTGTTAATTCAGCAGGAAGGAAGGAAATAATCTTATGGACAATTAATCATGTAAAGAGAAAAATTTCTCTTTTTGGCGACATTAAACAATTCTCAGAATAAATTCATGTACTTTATCAACTTGGGAATTTGTCTGCAAAGTTGTTAACCATTTCAATTTTGATTTGAAATGATGCCAATTTTATAAACAAAATTGGAAGTTTATCAAAAAGCAAGCCACCTTTTGCTAGACACTGCCTTTTTCAAATGATTCAAATTTCCTGGTGAGATTGTGACTCACTTGAAGCTTTCACATCTTCATAGCCAAAGAACTAAACTATTAGTCCAAACCAGGCAACTTGTTTAAAGTCTGATTGATGTAATCCATCATATCATTGCAAATTCAGAAGAGAACTATGGAACTACACACAATTTGGTGATCATTTCATGCACACCATCTACCCAGTTTCATAAAGTCATCGTCAGGTTGCATTTGAATTGATCAATGGATGCATGGTAGATAGGTAGATAGCCATATTTATCCTGAGTTATACCATCTACCATCATTTAAAAAACTTATTTAACAACAAACTGAAAAAAAAAATTGATAAATTTTAACAGTTATTTGTGGTTATTTTGTGGTACATGGAGTATGTGTTTTCAGCAGCATATCAGCAGGTGAGAGCAACAAATCAGAAACAGAATACATTTAAATGACAATATCATTATACAAATTCATATAAAGAAATGAAAAAACTTCATTGATAACACAGAAAAGTTTTACAATAAAAACCAAAATTTTGTGGCAAGGAGAAGTTGATTACTGAGTAAGAATTCATGAAAAGTATGAAGACAACAAGAAGTAGTGTCTTTAGGAAAAGCAGTAAGATTTTCTCTTAAAATTGACAGTACTACGGCAGTTAAATTATGCTGTTTGCCAGTTTAATCCCATGAATAAGTGAAAATAAATTTGACAGAGCTTTTATTGTTATGACCAATGTACGTAGTTTGTCATCCTAGTGAATGTGTGTGCATATCCTGTGCATCAAAATACCTTCCATACCATAGCTACTCCTTTGCTCAACAAATACCTCGTACCAGACAGGTATCGCACACATATTGTAAAGCTGCGGGGGCAAAAAACCAAAGGCACTGCCTGGTGACATTTCACGGCGTACAGCGGCATACACTGTATGGCGTGCGGTGTGTCACATTGCCAGTCGGGGAAAGGTCACTGATAAACAATAAAAGGGAACTTTGATCATCCGAGGCTCATTGCTCGTACCTCTCTCAATATACAATGCTTGAGGTGCAAATCACCAACAGGAAACCACCATATATTAGAAGTGTCAGTTAATCTCTAAAGTTTCGGCTCCTAGCTTCTCCATGATTTGTAGCAAGGTGGACTTGTCAGTTTCTTATCAGTTCCCTATCAATTTTCAAGTTGTTTGTGACAGGAGCTACAGCAATTTTTCACTGTCTTTCTCCATAAATCTGCCAAAACCTTTACCTGGTGAAAGTTCAACTCAGACAGAGAAAGTTAAATTGTTACCGCCACTGATTTGCCAACCACTTCTCTAACACAGCTTGTACAGCGCAGTCCATCCCGATGTAAGTCCTTATACAACTTTATTTCCAAACTTGTCTTCACTTTTTTTAATTATTCTTTGCTGTCTTATTTTCAATGATGCTTCCTTATCTCACATCTGATCAAGTTTATATAGTTATTCTCAAGTACTTCTTGAGGTTGTTAAGTTTACGCAATTCTCAGTGTGCGGAATACAGAACTGAGGCTTGACTTGCCCACATACTGTTGCTTATCAATATGTATCACAAAAAAATCAAAAAATCACTTTCTACATCATGAATTTTGAAACAGATTTAATTTACAATAGTTAATAGGTAACTTTTGCGCAAAGACTTGATTTTCTATCGTCAAAAATTTTTTGAAGAAGTTTCAAGTGAACTTTCACTTGAAAGTGAGGCTAACATGATGTGTTCTACCTAATTCTTTTAACATTTATTTAATTTAACTAGTCTTCCCTGAAAGTGGTCGACGTAAAAGACAAATTCAGGCATTTTATATGAATTTGTGATTCAATGGAATGTGAGTGACAGGTAATGAAAAATGATATTGACCACATTTCTATATATATTTAGAGACCTAGTTGAATGGTGTTTGGTACCGGCCTGTACCTACCTGCAGAGAACTCCAATCACTCATCATGTCAATCATACGCTTGGTTGACCTGACATCCAAAACCAGAAACTTTAGCCTTCTATACTCCTGCACAATTGAAATTACAATTTCTAACATCTATTTTTTCTTTTTTCCTTGTATTTTGTTGCATGGGTGTCAAAAGCAATTTGTACAATACATTTTGAATGAATGGCAGATTAAGGAAACAGGGAAATTGAATGAATTAAATTTATTTCACGATACGAAAGACTTCATACAAACTTACTGTCCAGAAGACACCTCTGCGCCATTCTTTTGTCAAAACGACTTTTTTAACTGTAGCCAACTGCTGCAACTAAAGTCATTAAACCTTCGGACATTTACCTGTAGTTATCAATATATTGTCTTCCTTTCTGGCCCCCTCCCTATCCTGGATGTTACGTTTCCAGATTTTGACAAATATAAGTACTCATATCGGCAGGATATGACATCAGGTACTGTAATTGGCAGGACACGTAGAACTCAACAACAATTTTACCTTTTTCAACATGGGTCACCTTTAAGAGGACTCAAAAATTAAATTTGCCATAATTAGCTTGACAGGGAAGTAAAACTGAAACTTTAGTTGTCATTAAAAGCAATACGATATGATAGTCATAAGACATTTGATGTGATGAGTTAGCTGATGGTGTTACACTGCATTGACTATTATGATGACCAGTTCACAAATCATGCACCTTCAGCAGACTTTGTAAACCTTTTAAGCTGTGGTAACACACTCAAGGACTCTGAGTCAAATTCTGACCCATATTTACCAGATAACTCTGATAATGATAGCATCTGACAAAAAGTGACCCATATCTTAACACTTAGGACCTAGATACTGTTCTTACAATTGTTAAATGTTTCAAGTTCGGTGTTTTTAATTGCTATGTGTTAAATTTGATTTAGGTTAGTAGAATGTTTGTCAAATGGAACAATTGCTGCAAACGTGTTAAAATCAAATACTTCAGAATGTTTTTGTATGAGACTTTGATCTGATTGATAAATGATGAAGTTAAACCACGTCCAAATACATGAGCGAAACTTGTCAAAGTTGCATCATGCAGAGTTGGAATGTTGAAAATGAAATAGTCCCCCTCAATACAGTTGTTAGGAATTTCATGAAAAAATCGATCGATCAAGTGTAAACTTTCTAGCAGAAATTGTCAAGTTGGTTTGTTCAGTGAAAAACGTACCTTAAGTCTTGGACTTAGTTGATACTGAAGCGAGTCATAAGTATTCCCTAGCCGGAGTACCAGGTGTCTGATGAATACTAAGGCACAAACCTTCCATAGAGGTAAAAGTAGTTTCAATTTTTACCATTTTCATTACCATTTTGTGCTCTGATTATAATTCAACTTCTTTTTTTGAGATCAGCAAAGTAGTATTATAAATGTTAAGTATTGATTTATGTATTTGTGTGATGACTTTAAGTTAGTACATTCCTTGAAATTGAAAGACTTAAACTCCTGCTCAAAATTTTCCATAAGGAAACTGTAAAACTGTAAATCTTTTGAAGTCAGGATTGAAACTCAGTGGTCACCTCGCAAAGTTTAAGAGGAAACAAAATTACTCAATATTTGCCAACACTCAGGGATGTAGAGAATTTTGGTTACAGGTGGCAAAAATAAAAGTATAGGTGGTACAAGTAGTGTGTAAGCACATTAAGTTTCTACAAAATGTCCTCATTTTTACTGAACTAATAATTTTCACAGCCGTTGGCTGCCAGCTATTTTCTACATCCTTGACACTTGAAATTCAAACTGGCTGGAACCCACTGTCGACTCTACGGAGAAAATTTTCAATTTTCAATTTTAACAAAAACAAGCTGGTGAAAACATTTTTTAATCCATGAGTTTTAAAGTGAGCCCCCACAAGTGGTACAACAAAATGTACTGTAAAAGTTTGAGGGTGAATATATGTCCCCGAGGTGCATTCCACCGCAGGTTAATGGGCAGGAAGAACCAAATAAAATCTATTTCATGTGAATTTTTTTTTTATTTGGTTTGTTTAGGTGAAATGCAACAGAGCTAAGATGGCCAATGAAGTAGATTGGAAAAACCTGTGTGAAGAGGAGTATCAACAGAAATGTATTTACTTTGTATACGACAAATCACCAGAGGAAAGATCAGATAGCTGTGAGAGCAAAGCTAATGCATCTTTACCACATAATCTGTTCTTTAAATGCTCTCAAGATGGGTCTGAGGTAAGATTTTACACCTCCTATCAGAAACTTACATAAAAAAGTTTGTTAAGGGTTGCTGCACCCAACACAGCGTATTTTACTCAAAAATCACTTTTTTCCAAATATTCATTCAGTTTAAATGAATTTGTTAACCCATGATTAAAATATTGGTTGGGTTCACCTTTTAGTTTGTCAAGCAGTTAAAAGTTGCGTGATAAAGAAGTGTTAAATTTATGCAAATGTATGTTAATAACCAGATTTCCTGGCTTCTTTCTTCTTTCAATTTCAAGATTTTCAAAGAATTTAACTCCAGTCTGGCAGTGTCACATTTTCTGAAATTTTCACATTATGTTCTTTAAATACTATATAACAAAACATCTATTTTGTTTGGCAATAAAGTTCTTACATTTTGAATAAAAGGCATTTTACTTTTGCTCATCATGATTTTATCACTTTTTCTGAGTGTCAATCTTTCAAACCATGCCATTTTAGAATGAGGATAAATAATGCAAAATAAATTAGTCGTTTTTTCTACATATACTCTTCTTTCAAGTGAAATATTACATTTCAGAAAATCATGTAAAGTTTTTGACTTAAATTCTTATCATTTATACCTAATTTGAGGTTTTTAACCCAAAATATACACCCACTTCATCTTTCGAGTAAACTACTGCTACCATACTAAACTTTAGAGTCTCTGCTTTATGAAAATATATAGTAGGGTTTCCTTGTCATCTTTGATGAGAAATATTGCTTTGAAAAAACTGTTGGCAACATGCAGCTCCACCTTAAATTTGATTTGTGTTTCACTACCACCCAGAACTGTTTCAGAGACACTCTTTCTTGTTCGGACTCAAAACTGTTGGCAATGTTGACCATATTGTGTCAGTATTTTTACTCTGTGAAGCCTGTAAACAATTTGATGTTTCACCACTGTAAATATGACAAAAGATTAGGAATTTCCTACAAAACTAATTTCATCTTCAGGTGAATTTCTTGAAAATAAGGTCATTCTCAACTTTAACACCATATTGCAATGGGTAGTCATACACTAATGACTGCAGCAACATTGGTAAATCTAGTACATTCATTTATGTACGAAGACTTTCATTTCTTCAATTTATTCAAGTTGGCCTATTTTCTTTGTGGGTAAACAAAATCTAAATTTTCTGAAAAGCCAAATTTTATGTACTTATATCAACAACTGTCATGCATGTCCAGGTTGACAATCCATTAATACTGCTGTAAGTGAAAGGTGACTGAGCTGGTGAAGTACGTGTTCTTGTTATCTTGACTTCGTTCCAAAACACGTTATCTGAAATTTCGAACTCTACTTACGCTTAGTGGATGAGTGACAGTTAATACGCGGCAACCCTTATACACACTCCCACTCAGAAGAAAACGGCACAGATGTTCATTTGTCCAACACCCAGTATCCTAGATACAGATATATTTCAACCATAGAGGGCAGTATCTAGCTTGAACTTTGTACACATAATTATTAAAAGTTTGGGGCCTGGCTTTCACTTCCCATGATGTGTTGCTTTGTTTAGCTCCCTCACTTTATCACACCATATTGAAGGAGTCACATATAGGCAGATCTGCCAACCCTGATCTGAGGCGTGGTTTCAACCCACCCTATATTTTTTTTTGGAATATTTTTTACAAGCACGTGAAAGGGAAACTTTTTGCAACGGTTGCAGTTTTGGATATGAAGTGGTGACCCCGGCAAGTACGGGTTGCAGCCGTCAAATCAGCCATGGAAGGTATGAGTGAATATTAATTTAGCAGGACAGGGGTTGATAGAATTACTTCTGTTGACAAATATTGACTAATGAAAACGCCAGATGGATAACCATACCTTGGCTGGCTCGCTGAGTCAATCTTTAACTTTTACTCTTGCATTTATAAATTTTCACAGACTATGGGAGTTTATAGCAAGGAATTCATTCCGCAAGGTACTCGTTTCGGACCACTCATCGGCAAAACCTACCTTAAAGACGAAGTTCCTGACACCGCTAACAGGAAGTATTTTTGGAGGGTAAGTCTTTTTTAAGCAGTTTTCCTTTTCAAATGAAAAATTAGTTTGTTTTGAATTCTAATTCCTGAGTACTGCACAAAAATCTTGAAAAATTGGTTTTACACTGAAAGAATAGTCCGAGTTGAAAACGAGATCATATGAAGGAGAATAATTTCTCCATATATCTTTCTTAGGGCATACTGATTCATGAGTTAATATTTACATGTGAAATGGAAATTCGTTAATTCTGATAATGATTAATTAAATATTGGAAACCGCATGATACAAAAAAATCATTTTTTACAGTATTTACAGTAATTTTAGTTTTACTGTATTGTATTTGTCAGCTGTTCCAGTTGAACGCTTGTTCACATCTACTTTCCCCTAATCCACAATGAATTTGAGTCCAGTCATTGCTTGTAATGCTATATATTCCCTGCTGTTTCCATGATTTGACCCAATTTAAACCATGATATCTTGATGAGAGTTGTAATTGTGGCCTTGGTTACACTGGTTCCTTTCCGGTGTCTGATGGTGTCTCACCACATGTTTAACCACAAATATGCTGCTGCTCTTAATTTAGGATAGTTTACTTGCCCAGCCATAATCCAGCTTACCTTGGAAAGCCTAAGCAAATCAGAATAAATATGGTTGGTCTGCTCTTGTTGTAATACGATATTTGCTTAATCACACTTTCTCATTTTGGAGGGCTAAACACAGGCCCTAAACATAGCATAGAGTATACCTTTACAGTTTATTTTTTATTGCTGCATAAGAAATGTATATGCTGATTTCACAGTAACTGAGAATAATCATACAAAAAATCTCTCCTGTTTGTGGTTGGAAATTCTTACTTTCGTGTTATTCAGGGAGTGAACCATTTTGATATCGGTGATAAATGATTTTTTCAAGGTCTGGATTGTTGATAAAATATTAACTTTGGTGTTTTCAAGGCTTTCCTTTCCCTCTTGTTGATTTTTTTTGTCCATGAAGATTAAAAATGAATCCGTTTTATCGATGTGGCAAAGTACGCTCAAACAGTCTTTTTTAGTATCTAGAAAATGACCGATTCAAGGCTTTGTTGGGGGAGGATTGCAATATTTTTAGCAAACTGCGGTTACATGTCATAAATGAAGGCATCGGTGTAAATATTCTTGACCGTTAAACTATTATGCAGAAATTCAAAAATTAACAGACTTTACACTGAACTATTCAGCCCTGCATGCAGAGAAGCAGTCAACCCAACATGTTTCATATTCGCAGGAAAATGTTTATATCTTTTGACCAGGTTTTCAAAAGCTGAATTTCGATTGTTTTAATGGACGGCATGGTGGAATTGCATTGGATTTGTTATCAAGACTCTGCCGATTAAGAATGGGTATTATCAGCGATAATTACCAATATTCATTTTCATGGCAAGTTTTGCGATCATTTGTGCAACGAAACTGCGGCTTTTGATATTGTATGTTTATCGCAGTTTCCCAATGTTGTATCATGTACAGATTTACAAAGACAATGAATTTCAACACTACGTCGACGGTTTTGACGTGAATGAAAGCAACTGGATGCGCTATGTGAATCCAGCGCACACGAGTGAGCAGCAGAATCTAGTGGCTTGCCAGTACGGCATGGACATCTACTTCTACACCATCAAGCCAGTTGAAAAAGACTCCGAACTCTTGGTCTGGTATTGTAAAGAATTCGCAGAGAGGCTACACTATCCACCCACTGGAGAATTGATGATGCAGAAAATCAGTAAGTGCAAGTAATCTGTTGTAGTCGTCATTTTTTGAGTGATCAGATATATATTTTTATGCTGTATGTTTTGACTCATAAAACAATCACCGTCAAAACGCTCGGCGAACGCCGGCAGACACAGCACTTATTTTTTACTGATAGAACCACAATTGCAGCAGCTGATGAACCATGCACAGTGACTTGTAAGTGTACCACATCAACATTTTTCAGTGGTATGAATAGATTTTGACGAGGACACAGTCCGTGGGAAGATTATCCGACAATGAATGGTATAGGTGCTGTTATGAAAATCTGAACACGGTAACAGCTTTGTGTAAAATTGCAGAAACTAGATAGCAACAAGTGGTCAAAATTTCACACTTTAGGTTAAACACTGACCCATTTTCAACCCTACTGTAGTGCCATGCAACAATTTACGTCATGACAATGAAAATTTTGATCAATTTGTGTTAAAAATTGAAGAGCATCAGGCAATCTAAAATGATTTTTGTCTTTTATATGTAAAGGCAATACCCATTTAATGATGTGACTTTGAAAAATTGCATCACAGAGTCACCAAATAAAATCATACATTATACGGCCGCTCTGATCACTCTCATAGTCGGGCAAAGAATTCAAGTGTTTCCCAACGATATTTCCTTGTGATTTCAGACCAGCTGACTTGCAAAAATTATCCAGAACCAACCCATGACCAGCCTCCATTGTTGAGACAATAAAGCGAAAATGAACTTACAAATTTTCTAATTTGAGGACAAGTGTTCTGATAATTTTCACATGTGCAGATTCACTGTATCATTCTGACTGTCATAAGTGATCATGCTTGACTTGATTTCCCTATTGAAGGATAGTCTTACTAGACAACCTTGTGATATGATAGTCTCACTGAAGATTTTTTTTGATATTTCAATCATAAGTTCAAATGATTGTGATTATAATGCATTCTGGTGCAGTGTTATACTAATTGTAAATCTCTTCTTTGGGTCAGCATTAGCGATCAAATTTCATCTGATTCAACAGGTGGTTTACAAATTACAAATACTTTGTGATTATCACCTATAAAAAATATTGTAAATTAAACACAAAATCAAGCAAAAAGTGACATTTCACTGTTTCATTGACTTACAAAGCAGCAAATTTCACCTGATTTTATGTCTTAATGACAGTGCAAAGGAGAAACATTGCCAGGTATGATATTCTCGGTGATGACGGAACAGAGAGTAGAACTAGAGGTTGGAATCTGGTGCACAAAATTTAGCTAGAGTAGTGCAGTAAACACACAGATACCCGCATGGCTGTGCTAATCAGCAGAAGTCCTTCCTACTATTATCAGTGCAGATATACTAATGTAGCATGATCACATTGCCAAAAATTAACCATTTCACATGGATAGCGTGCAATAAAGGACAGTACGAGTCGGTAAGGAACACAGCCATGAACAGGACAACTGCACTATGAATATATCAAGTCATCTCAGTCAACGTCTCACCTCTCTATGGAAACTTTACTAGTGTATACAACAGTTCAATGATGCCTCATATAGATAAAGTTTTGCTAGGATGGATATGTAGCTGTAATTATTCTATTGAAAATTAATTGAAAGCACATGGTTAATAAGTCATGGACTGGCAAATACTGTAATGACCAGTGGAAAGTATGCGCGAGGCTACGTCGAGTTTTCGTGATATACTGTTTACAGGTGGAGAATTGTTTCCAGTTTGAGGAAAGTTTTGCCAGAAAATTTTGTGTCTGAAAATTACAGGTATCTTTTCACTTACCAGGGTATTTGTGGCAGTCTTAAACTTTCATGAAAGGATCATTTTTTATATTTTCCGACCAATCATGGACCTTGAGGTATATTGCGATAACGGGCACGGTATTTGCAACGATTCGTGTATGATGCAAAACCACGGCTGATGATAATATGAATCTATATGCCTGCTGTGGTTTGAAAGGATTTTGGAAATTCAAACAGGAATAGAAACACATTAGAATACAATAGCAGTGGTTTCAAAAGATCCAATGTTAGCATTGGTGACTTTCAGCATTTGATACTGAAATAGCGGTGGTCTGCATTTCAATATGGTACGATACTACAGGTAGGAACGACAGCCTCCCATTGGCCAATCATCACTTGGAGATCAAAAACTTTTCTCTCTAATAAAATAAGAAAACCGGAATGATTTATAAGTGCAATGGAAATGATTTGACAGCAGGGATAGAGGTACGGCCAGGCACACACGTCCACACAATTGTTTGCTGTGATCTGGTTATAAGACAACACATTAATCAATGGTAATCTAGCTTTTACAACAACTCAGTGTCTGATATCACAAACTCAGCCGCATCATATCAGTTGATTGTAAACTATACTTGTCAACCAAGTTATACTGTCCTTGCTCCTGAAAGCCAGGCCTCTTGCACTTGATGGCGCTTGTGACCACAGTTAGCCAAAGGCACTTTCTTTGAACAATGTCCGATTTTAGTTTGTATACAAAAATTCATACAAGAAGCATTGCTCATTGGCAACAAATGTCAGTTCAAACACAAACTTAAAAATATTCTTTGCTGTTTAGCAGCTGAAATTGTGAAATTCACATTAAAAAAACGTAATTTAAGAGTACATTTCACTTGTTGATGTAGGTTGATACAGCAAATTAATATGCTATGTATTCAAAGAAATTTCTTCCTTAAGTTTTATTGGTACCTGTATATTTCCATACATGTGCTCGGTTTTGTACTGTTTGACATACACTTCACCAAAATTCCAGCAAAACCACAATTCTCATCAAATTGTCAAAGTTGGCCCAATAAATGATACATAATTGGTTATGTTTCATGTCCCCTTACAGTACTTTTCAAAACTGAAAATAGCTTGATCAATTTTGTACCACTGGCAATGAAACTTTCATGGTGAACAGTTTACTTCAGAATGATCATCTAAAACAAACATTTGATATTGATGAAAAAATTATACTAATATTGTAATGGCTACATTAGTCAACACATTAAAAATTAAAATTTTATGAAAAATGGTAATGATCAGTACCAGTGTGTTTAGCAATACAGGTGTGGTCACTCTGTAACAGGCATATGCTTACTCCAAACTCTTTTATTATCATCACTGATGGCTTTATTGTTTTACAAGCTAGGATGAGTCTTATATGATGATGAATTGGACAGCAAAAGGGGTCAATTACAATGCGATGGTCTATTTTTTGGGCAGAGTACTTCAGCTGGTACATGTTGACACCTGACTTAAATAACATTCCACAATTGTTATTTTGAAGTTTTATTTCATTCAATACTCCACAACAGTGCAACAAAATATTAAGTCGTACGAGAAAAATAAAATGCATATGGTTGATAGCTTAAGTCATTTCATTAAAAAAGAAGGCTACATCAAAAATAATAATTATCAGGGGTGGGCTAATCCAGTGGTTTGAGGTCTGGGACAACCAAAATCTTTTTCCCGCATGAGTGAATTTGCCACTCTACTGGTCATTACAAACCAGTGAATGCTAATGCATTAAGAATGCAGGTAGGACGAGAAAAATTAGACCACAGGAACAAAGAATCTCTGTCAACATTGGTACGGGGACCATTCAAGTTTGAGTAAAACCTCTTGCTTCTAGCAAAGCATCAACACACTCAGGACTATATAACATTACTACAAACAAAATTCTTCTAGATTACCCTTTAATTTCAAAAACAAGTAACTCTTCTTCAGATCTATTTCCTTTACTCAAAACTTTGCTGATATTCATGTCAAAATACAGTGATAATATTTTATTTTCAGGTTTACAGTCATTTTTGATAGTTCACAGATGACAGTATATCTTCAAAGTTACTTTCTGTGTAAATCATTCAAAAACTCCAAATGTGGTTTAATACTAAACAGTGCAAACATGACTATATTACCAGACCAAAATGATTTTGGACTTATGTTGTCTATGTTAAAGCCACGAATAGGGAAGTGACTTTTAGCTTCAGGGTTTCTAAGGAAAATTTAAACTTTTCATTAATCATATGAATAATGAAAATGTTGCCGCCACACTCACAGATCACTGTAGTTGTTTCATGGCCACAGCATTGCACATGGCATGAAATAAACTAAATGCAGTACACAATAAAGCCAAGCAAAGCAGGTTATGTGCACTAATATTTCTATGCGGTGTAATTTACTTCAGACCTAGCTTTGACTGTTACTGTCATTCAAGCAATTAAATCATATTAACTCTCAAATCCAGTTAACAATTTGCTAATCAGGAAACATTTCTAGATGCATTCCGGCTCTGTTGGAAATGTTCACAATCACAGCTTGAAATTCTAAGTGGCTTTAACTTCCCCTTTGCAGAAAGTTTACAGATTTCAAATGAAAAATGTTCACAATAACTGCAAAGGTAAATCTCACATTGACAGGTACATCAACTTGCACTCTCTTTGAACCCAAGCAATGGAGTTCATGCCATCATAAATTAATCAATATTTCAACTATGATAAAAAGATGTAATTTATTATTTCTTGATAAGAGTATCTTGTTCAGGGCCTGGACTGCCTGGTACTACACAGTTGCTTATCGATTCATAACATTTACAATACATAATTCATACTTCCCACTCTTTCCTTCTACTGTCATGTTGCTGGAAAAGAAAGTTTACCTTCAATTTATTTCTGCTTTATCTTGCATGGATGTCACCTAGCATTGACACTGCAAGGGCATTTAGAATCAGATAAACATGTCCCTGAATTGTGGTGGTCTTTGCTTTCACCATTTTTGTTCAGATTTGAAGTTCTATTTCATTAGCTTGCTGTGCTTCAGCTACACAATCAGTCTGAAGAAATTAAAACAAAATTGCTTCTTGGATTTATGTGGGTATATAGATTGAACTGCTATACACAATTAAATGTTTAGATTTTCAAATTGGTGATTGGGAGAAGTATTTGGCAACTGTAAATGAACTGAAACATTTTCTAACTTTTATGTTAATACAGAAAGAAAAAAAATGAGTTATTGAAAATTGAAGAAAGCAAAGTATAGTAAGGCGGTTGGTTATAACTTGTGTTTCAATAGATTACGTGGTAAAATTATGGTGGTATGTTTAAAAATGTTTAAGACGCGGAAGTACAGTAATTTTAAAAGCTGTACTGGTGAAGGTTCTATTGTATGTAGAGTAGGGATTTAAGGCGATACCGAAGGATTCAAAGCGCGTGTTGGTTGCTATCGCGGACAACGCTCCAAACGCGCACTTTTGCACGTGCAAAATCTTACCGTTGTGTTGTTTTCTACGGATTTTTGACTCCTGGTATTTTGAAAATGCTCAAAATCTTTCAACTCTCTCAACCGTAAACCAATTTAGCTGACTTGTGGTAGGATTATTGAAGTCGTACATGAGAATATAGATAAGCATGCATTTCTAAAAATTCCGAGCCATTTATGAGATATCGCCGTAAAACCCTTCAAAATTTCACAAAATGACATTGTAGATATTTTCCTGTTCAAAAATCGTTTGTACTTGAACAGATAACCTAATCCATGCTAGGGGCTCTAAACAGGTATCTCATGTGTTACATTCTGAAATTTTGGAAAATTTGGTGCAAAATTTAAAGTAGAGCTGTGAAAATTTGTATATGTGTGACGTCACTGACCAATCCCGCGACAAACCTGCGTCTTTTGGAATCGTATGGTTCAGTATTTCTGTATTATGCACAGAAAACCATGAAAACTTTGTATTTCAATTAATTTTTGAAATTAACCTTAGCAACCGTTGCTTAGCAATTTGAATCCTTCAGTATCGCCTTAAATGTCTGAAAATAAAATTAAAAATTTGAAAGGTGGTGCACGTATGTCTGTCAGTAAGGTATGCCATATCTCAGCTTTGCAGCTATGATACCTTGTATTGCCAGAGAAGGAAACTTCACAAAGTACTCTGAAATTTGCAAAATGTCTCTTATCAAATACCTGACCTTTAAAGTTCTCACAGATGCTAACAATGTAAGGCAGCCACTTGCTTCTTTAACATGGCATTGCCTTCAACAGGGCCATCAGGAGATTAATCAGTGTTTGTCAGAGCTGCCATACACACACTGCAGCTGAACACAGGCAGATCCACCTCACTGTATCACATATATGCAAGCTCAAGATTACAATAGATATATGTTCACTCTGACAGTTTATCATTCAAACTGGACAATTTATTACCGAGATGTCTGTAACATAAATAAAATTGTGCTCTTCTTTGCCAGCTATCTCCTGCCTCTCAAAGGTGTAATCTGCCCCCTCATAAATTTATCGCATCAAAATGATTGATTTTTGCCGGACTACAAACCAAATAAACAACTTGCTTGTATAAACTATTGGTTGAAAGCTCACCCAGCATGTGTCGTCGGTATCGATCAGCGCAATGTAGCATTGTACCACTATCACCGCTGTACCACTCCGTACCTGGCAATAGATTAGCTACTTATTAATGTCACAGAAAATGTCACTATTTTCAGCAGAGTAAATAGTAATAGAAAAAAGGGATCTCACGGATCTTTTTATTTGACCACTTGTTGACCAAAAAAAAAATCCATATCTGTCTCCATTGCAGTTATCTGACAGATTAAAACTTTGTATTAACCTGCCACATCCACTGATCAATATCCAAAGTGACAAGATGAACATAAAAAATATCTCCAATTGCATTGATAACTGAATTGTTGCATGTATCTGTATTCTCTAGTAATTAAACAAGATGTAACCTGCACACAGGTTTCCATACATGGGTGACATCTAGCACTGTAATTTCATTTTTTTTCCCATACTGCTTACACAACCACTCATAAACATTAATGATTATTGATTTGATAGAATACAGTAAATGACAGCACCATCAGGGATTGTCAAACAGTAAGAAAAAGGGGAGAAAAATGAATAATATTTTGTATCAAAGTCACATGTTTTCGATAACAGCGATTACCACACACTTTTTCTACCACTTGAATTAAATTTTCGTGGTTTTTCCCAACACGTTCACATAGTTGTACAGCTGGCCAATAATTTACAGACACACCTCATACAATGCCATCAATAACGCTTTGTTTCACTGGAAGACAGATTCTACGAATACCATACGGAAATCTGAATTCGTGCCAATTCATACCATGTACTGTACATGCCAATATGACAACCATTTTCCCAATGTCACACTAATCCTACTCCACACATATTCCTAAGTGTAGTTTGCACTGTGTTTCAAATCCGTGCGTGCATAAGCAATTGCAAGTAATAAATTTGATGATACTCTCTGACTACAGATAAATATGAACATTATAATTTCAGATAGTATTGCCCGTCTATTGGATATTAAATTTTCCTGTTTAAAGTAGTATGCGCCTAGAAAGTGAAAGACTTAAGCTTTTGCTCAAACTTTCCTCAAGGTTCTATGGAGAAAAATACAATCACTAAATTCAAAATGTAAGTTTTTGAATCAGTGACTTATCATGGTGCCTTTAAAGAACACACTAGATGATATCAAACCTAGTATACACCCTAGACATCACTGACAAGTCTTTTTTTTTCAAATTTGATCTTGCAGAGCAGGCAATGGTAAACAACAACAACAACAACGTGCACAACAGCACAATGCTTGGCAATGAAAATGACATCAGTGATGACAATGATGAAGACAGCTTGGTAATGGATCTCAGCAACAAGACACCTTCAGAGAAAAGTGACGATGAAACCTCTGTATCAAGTGCAATTGACAGTTATAAAACCAAATCAGGCAATAGTCTCAGTACCATGTTTGTCTACAACAACCAGAATTCTCTCATGAACAAAGGTGGGCAACAACTGAAGATGGAACAGCCTCCATACAGTCCTACTTTGCCACATCTGCTAACCACTAAAGAAGGACTTGCTGTCTACAATCCATTTCTGTCAGTCGGCAACAATGACAGGAACAATCCAGCAGCACCAAATCCATTCAGTACAATCTTTGACAGTAAGAACTTTCCTTTTGATGGTGTTCTCAAGAAGTCTAGCCTCTTCGGTAATTTCAACAGCCCCAATCCACTGAGTCTGACCATGCCAATGCCATACCAAAATGGTGCCCAATCCTTCCAAGCTGGCAGTCAAAGCCCTAATCCTTCAAAGAAGTTCAAACCAGACAGCCCAAGATTCATGTCTGAGTTCAGTCTACCAATCAGGAATATGCCACCTTTGATTCCTCTGTCACCGATGACAAACAACGTCCGTGCCCACAGCAACAACAACGTGAACATTCCGGTTCCCAAAGCAGGGGAAACAGCTTTAAATTTATCCAAACGCAGGAAGGCCAACAATCCAAACTATGGTCACAAATCCCTGAATTACCCCCTGGCAAAAAAGAATGGTAAAATCCACTACGAGTGCAATGTGTGTTATAAGGTCTTCGGCCAGCTCTCCAATCTGAAAGTCCACCTGCGGGTTCACAGTGGAGAAAGACCATTCAAGTGTGAGACTTGCGGAAAGGGTTTCACTCAGCTTGCCCACCTACAGAAACATTACCTTGTACACACTGGTGAAAAGCCACACAAGTGTGACGTGTGCGGGAAGTGTTTCAGCAGCACCAGTAACCTGAAGACACACATGAGACTACACAGTGGAGAGAAGCCATACCAGTGCAAGGACTGCAGTGCCAGGTTCACACAGTATGTCCACCTCAGACTACATACAAAGCTGCACAATAAAGATGAAGATGATCCAGCATACATTCCCAAGGCAAAGAAATCAAGTGGAGCCGGTGTTGATGAAGGTCTGGCAAATTTCGTCATGGTGAACACTGATGTACAAGATTACTTTGGCAGGTCTGATGATACAGATGATGTCAGCAGCCAGACTTCTTTGTCCGTTCACAGTGAAAACAGCATGACTTTCCTGCCACAGGTCAATGGCAACTCTGACGGTGTTACACAGGACAATAGTAGTGAGAACATACCCAGTCCTGCAGATTCCCATGACGTCGGAAGCCCAGCTATCAACGGAGAAGTGACAGACCAAGAACTTGGGTATCCTGACAAGACAAGCTTTTCACCAGGGTCCGTCTCAAATCATGGTGAAAGCAATAGATCTGATGCAGGTGACAGTGGCTTAGAACATGACAGTCGTTGCAGTACACCAAAGACACCATCCTCTCCTCTCAACAGTGATATGCAGTCTGACCTAAACCACAACGTCCTGAACCTGACCAAAACTACCATCGATGATGTCCTTCAAACCCCTCCGACCAGGAAAGTCAAGAAAAACTCAATAGCAAAACTTGAGGATGTTGTGCAAAGAATCAAAGCGATAAAGCAAGAAGACACACCAGATGAGCTGCACTCATGAATGGAACCACACCACTGTCAATAAACTTATCCATCCGAAGTAAAAACTTATAAGATATACACTTTATTAGAAACATTGACTTTCTCACAACAATGTGACCAAAACTGTGTAAATTTTCAAAACTGATAAAACAATATGAAAAAAGGAATTAATTTATTGTCAAACAGCCACCTTGGGGTTAAATCATATTTCTAAGAGTACTTGAAATGCAAGAGATAAATTTATCGGCCAATTTTAGCTTCATAATGACAAGAAGTAATATTGACTTTCTTTGTTCATTATGAATAATTATAGTAAATATTATGTCTTATGATGTGTGCTCTGCCTGAAAAAGTTATTTGAAAGCTCTATTTTTGTAAAATATGGTGATCATGTCTACGTAGCCATCACGAATGCATTTTCTGTAGATTTGTCTCTTAGAAATATTTCTTTTCACAAGTTGACTCAAACTAGAGTATTTGATATATTCGTTCTGTGGTGGTTCATTTTGCTAAAACATCACTGTGGTAACATTTATATAAGACTCCATATCTCTGCAAAGAATTATTCAACGAACAATAAGCGTGCAGATGTGCCAAATTATAATTGATTGGAATGTCAAAAATTTCATCAGGTTTAAACAATACCATTATTACCACTTGAAAATGTAAGCATTTTCCTGGCTTATCAGGGTTAGATCTGCTGAAAGTTGGACATTTATGTCGAGAAGTTTGACATGAATACAGGGAAGTTGACACGTTGTCACAACTTTTGATCTTAATCAGTTTAATTTCGATGAAATTCCCATGCTTCTGTAAATATGTCGGTTAAAAGACTTTCAAACTTAAGGTTTGACTTTATTTGTAAAAAATTTGTAAGGTGGAACTTTCATTTGAAGCACAATGTTGATTTTTTTTTCTGGATAGCTAAAAATATTTAAAAGTTATGTTTCTAGACATGACAATTTTTTCACATTGAGATGATTTTTAGTTCAGAATACTTCAACCCATAGTTGAACTGTTGTCAATCCTAGTTTTGACTTGTTTATGATGACTGACAAATACTGGTGACTTTCCTTCAATGTACTCATTTTTTTATCATGACAAATTCAGTATGTTGTCATGTCCGGCCGTATTGTAATAGTTAGTGGCTTTTGGGGCAGGAAAGTAGGTGGGAGCTGTCATCTACATGTAACAGTACTCCAAGCAGCTGTGCCCTCCAACTTGTGAAATTCCCAAAGTCTTTTTAGTAAATTTAAGAATTTCTGGAGATTTCTTTCAGTTAAGCTTAAATCAGTACATGCACTAGGTGAAATTCACTGACTTAAAGGCAAACTTCCCATCCAGAGTCAGAAGTTAGAAGAGCATCAACTCAGCAGAGTGCATATTGCTCCTAGCTACCTTGAAATTACTAAAGTTACTGTTGAACAGCTGCAGTAAATTTCCATGTATAACTTATGTATCAAACCACATCATCTGTAAACTAAACCTTAAACATGAATATGTTTACTCAATCATTAGCTGCATTTTACAGATTCTTTGCTGAGATTTGGATTGGCACATTAAGTTCCTCCAAAATTCACAATGTTCAATAGACAAATATATCTATCAATCCCTGGTAATTCTTCCGGTACAACAGAAATTTCAAATCATTTCCTTTTAAATGAGATGTTGAACACCTCATGATATTTTAAGTATCAATGAATGGTTTTTACAGAATGGTATTATTCTTTCCCAAAACGTATTGCCATGATCCTTATTCCAGTACCATAAGAATACTTTCTTGTAGTCAACAGATCTTAACATTAAATTTTTCTTGTATATTTACTTTATATTCAATATTTTAAACTTCAATATCCTTTCGGATTATGATAATGATTATGATGTCAATGATTATTTTCAGTGACATCTGTCCATAAAAAGTACTAAATCAAGTGCCAAGTTAAATTAAACTTCCACCTTGCCTGGAAGAAAGCACTGATATGCCAAAGTTTCCCAGATTTTGATTGGTATTGTAGCTTTTTTAGTTCAAATTGAAATAACTGCTGTTAAAATGGTGCTATTTTGATAATTATTTAATTTAAGTGTGTGAAGGTTGAGTAAATTTAGATGGTTTTTAGAAAATTTTTGAAAGTGTAAGCTCTCAAATACCAGATCTCTGTATTCAACAAACCAAAGTAAGAATTTGTTTTGTTGCATCGGCCCTATGAACAAGTAGAGTTGTGTTAAAATTGTCTTGTAAGAAAGATTTAGGGATGGACCACTGGATCTTAGGAGGGAACGCCCAAAAAATGGAAAAAATATAAGATTTAGTAAAATTATTTCAGACATGATGCTGTCAAAAACTGGAAAAAAAAAGAAAATAATACTGCACAGAATGTGTGCTCTTTCTTCGTCCGGTACAAAATATACAAGGAACAAAAATATTTGCAAAGAGCAAAAATCTTTGCATATCCATTTGACAGTACTATCTTAACATCTAAAGGTCTGTCCCTTTGCTTCATCATATTAGCTGACGGAGCAAATTGTTGTCATAATTTTATCCTTCCTGTGGAGTAGAAATGATCATGGGAGGAAAATATGATACATACTTACAGTGACATCTGACTGATCAACCTTGGACTCACTTCAAAGAAGCAAACTTGTCACACTTTTAAATATTCAATTTTTGATTTTTGTCAAGTCTTGTCTTAATATTGATGATGAATATGACTATTTATATGGAATAATCAGTCCAATAATTTATTTTGTTTCATCTGGTAAGGTTTGATTGTCTGCTTTAATAAAAAGATATTGTTTGTGGTAAATTTACTCTTCTCTTTCTGTGTGTTGATTTTCTGTCCTAGTAGAAAGCAGTTCCCCCCCCCCTCCTGCCCCAAATTCTAGTGCTCTAATTCTACCAATGACGTTTCAACACAGGCATGTTTGTTGATGCAGTGAGTGGCTGTATGAGCATATCACTGGTAGTTCCCCTTGATGTATGAAACTAATAATTTGAAGAGATGGTAGCAATAATAGAGAAGTTTCAAATCCAGCAACCCCAACTCCTCCCAAATAAAGAATATGAATGTCAAAAGAAGTGTGAGGGCGCTCTTCTCAAATGCCTGTATGGAACAAGAATGATTTGAATTTGCCTATTCAAGTCTCATCACACATCCTAAACTGCCTAAAGTAATAATGTTGTAACAATGACTTTATAAGTTGGTATTACCCATTTCCTCTCCCAAGTATGAAATAAAATTCATGTGGGAATTCCACATGGGGCCTATTTATGCAGTTGAGCTTCCTGTTTACTAGATCGGGGGTGTTGCGTTGAGATGCCAGTCACGATATCACTCGTTGGGTCAAAGGGTAACATTATGGGGCAGCGATAGACTATGTGGTGTACAGCTTGACACTGCCATAAATCACCAACTGTCACAAGTGTTCAAGTTATTAAAAAGAAAAAAGCTCGCTGAACTTTTGTAACAAGGAATATATCGTTAAGCTATCTATAAGGCCAAACGGGATAACCCCGATCATGTAGCGATGCAAATTTTTTGTGACTGCCTTACTGAAACCAAAACACACACCTTTGTTCTCCATCACTGATAGAAGGACAGTCATCTTAAATTAAATAGGAAAAATACATGCACCTGATAAACATATTCCACTGCACTGCTATTTGCCTAACCGGTATGGTTAAGAAGTTCACATTTCTACTCTCCTGTGGCTTACCATCATTTGTAAAATTGGACCTACTTGGCAAAGCACATCCATTCAGCTGATAGTACAAGCATTCACACACCTGTCAGGATTTTAAAGCAAATTCAAAAGAAAGGGACAAGCTGATGAACTTTACAGATTGGTTGAAGGACGATATCCATGTTGCCATATTTCACGTCCACAAAGCCTTGTGGCATCTGCGGTCACACATTGATAATGCATATGTCTGTCATATATCTGTCTGAGGTCATCTGCTGCATTGCTGAATTGACCTGTCTATCAATGACACACTATCCTAACATCCACTGTCAACACAAGTGGACCCATCTACTGACAGTGTAACCTTCTGTATGTGCGTGATTGTCAAGGTAAATTACATGAACCTTGAACCAATTATATGGGACAAGTACAAGTTGAAAAATGTTGAAACTGGCCATTTGTCATCCTCTCTAGCCAGATGTAGACTGATATGAGCAAGTTGTGAAATGTAGGAAATGCCCTGTCTTTCAATTTTAGTTGAAAATTTGAGATTTTCTTAATACTGACAATTCACTGATCTTTTGATATCTCTTCCTCTTTGCTCTTCTCTAACACTGCCCCCACCCCCACCCATGACTATTTTCAATTTTGTGGTGAATTCCTGCTTTTTGTAACTACTTGATAGAAGATCAAGGCTGATGTGATTCCAATTGCCATCAGAATTTGCAAATTGCTTAAGTTTTTGCAAAATGCAAGAAAATTGCTTGTGACTTTGGACGATGGCTAAACATAATGATCAGAATGATATGCCAAGCCTTCATAGCTTTTTGCTGGAAGAACTTTGAATCGTACAACACTTTATGTTTTTAGTACAAATATCCTAACTGATGGGGAAAAAGTACTGATCTGTTGATTTATTCAGTTGATAGTAATTTTCTTACGGCATAAAAACTATCAGCAAGTTTGATGATACTGGGGCGGCAGTAGACTGTCATGCAATGGGCTGATTTGTAGTATGGTTGGAGTTTCATCATTAATGTGCAAATATTTGTCTGTAAATTTTGATAAGACTTTCAAATTAATCTCACATGAACTGTGAAAATGGTATACATCGATATTACTGATGTTCTGAATGAAACTATAAATATTATATGCAAAAGGATACAACAACAAGCAATGGTCATGTCGAAAGGTGTCAAAAGACATACACTTTGTCAGAATTTCTGTTGACAGTAGGCAAAATGTCATATGGCCATTCCTATATTTAGGAACAAACCCACAATCATAATCAGTGCTATTCAACATCACCTTTTAGTGACATGTTAGAATAGCGCTGATCGCAAATGACGTCACTGTTCTCTCTCATTAATATGCATAAATAAACATTTGTCTGCATTTTCCGCATAATCGACGAAAATAAAACCTGCGAGTGTTAGCATGGCTATGTAGCGTCACACTTATTCGTATGAATTGATGACTGAGACTACAAGCTGCAACAACAGCCGCGCATACAACGACAAAATTTGTCCGAATTTCAGCATATTTGTCCGAAAGTCGCGCGCGTGCAGCTATATTTAGTAACAAACCCGAAATCACGATCAACGCTATTTTTTCACCATACCCCCAGACAAGCACTCTCGTGGAAGCGACTGTGTATTCTGCTACAAGGAGAATGTGGGCCATTGAACATTCTTCACATATGGACAATTGGCATATTAGTTGACCACCACATTATGATGGTTTGGCCAAATCGAGGGGGGGGGGGGCAAACACACTTATTTAAAATAGAAAGGAACTTCAAGTTCTGTTATTCCTCTGTACAGGTGTGAAAGGTGGCATGGAGAAGCAACTGGGATTGCTCACCGACAACTTGGTAGGCAGAATAATTACCTCCTTCCTACCCCCCCCCCCCCCCCCAATTCAAAATTACGCTTGAAATAAGTGGAGGTGTTACGTTGGATATTTTCGCAAAGCAAGACAAATTGATGCACTAAAAGCACACTAGGCACTAATACCCGTCCTTTACAACACACAAAAAGGTGGCGCTGTGCAAAAATTGCAGACGACAAGCTACCGCGCGCAGGCCGGGAACACAAAAATATCCCAGATAATTTCTGACATCAGTGCAGCTGATATTTGAATAAATGTGCCCATACGGGCTTCGCTACCGATGCTATGCAGCCGTTGGGGAGAAAACGCAAACACAAGTTCAAATTAGCGTTCCCAGGTCAATTGCAAAACCAACGGTTTTATCTTGAGAGGAGACTTTACCTGAGTTCAAGTTCTCGTTCACAGCTTCTTGACGTCTGACGAAAAAGTAACCTTTGACACGCAACGAAATCGAGGCTACAATAGCAAGAGGGCAATCCCAGGGACCGTAAAACCTTTAAAAATATACCCCTTAGTTTTGACGTTCTTTCTCGCAAGGTAATGCATCTCTCATGTTTTTTCGTAAACCCACCTATAACGATTCCTGTGAACGAAAATCAACCGCTATTATTTTGTGTTCAATCACGGTATTACTCGGTTTATTTAAGTCAGGCGAAAGTGGGCGACATTTAATGAAATCAGTTTGATGATCACTGGGGTGCAGTAGCAAATACACCACAACGTTTCGTCGTCATGTGTGGCATGATATGCGTGTTGGTTGAGGTTTACGGTAGCCCTAGTTGCAAAACTGAAGCTCAAGGTTTTGCCTGGGTATGTGGGTCGGACGACTCGACCCACATACCCACAGGCGTACGGAACGTTTCGTAGATCGTCGTCGGATGGGAAGTGACTGACACTGTGAGGCCGAAGGCCGAACCTCGGTACTGTATAAGTATTACTGCGTTCCGTACGCCTGTGCACATACCCAAGTAAAACCTCGCATTACAGCTACGTTAGCCAAATGACCTAGCCAGCAGCGGTGCCGTGGCCTATTGATCACGCTCGGGTCAAGGGTCATTGCCACTGGCGATGACCCTTGACATAATGATAATAATAATATTTTATTGCTTGCTTGTAAATATAGGATTTACATCACATTTGTGGCAATAAAAGTGTAATAAAAAATAAGTTCAAATTTTCTTCAATGAAGATAAAGTATTACAGTATAATAATAGTAGCTATAATAAATATAACTAGGTATTTCTTTGTTTATATAAAGTACAAATATAATCTGCAAGTTGTTCATTAAAAGATAACTCTTGTTTTGTTAGTAGAGAAATAAGCTGATTTTCAGTTGTATCGTTTGGGAAATTGATTTTACTGAAAAAGTTCTTTCTTTGGACTTTGTATTTCTGACAGACTAATAAAAAGTGTGTTTCATCTTCAATACTGTTGGTGTTACACTGATTGCAGTATCTTTCAGTAATTGGGGTTTTTGGAACAGTACTAGTGTCTCTCCCTTTTTCAATTGCTAGATCATGATTGCTAATGCAAAGTTTGGTGAGTAATTTTCTTTTCTCACCTTGTAACTGTGTTAAGTAGGGTTCTAATCTAAAATTATGTTTTATTTTGGCGTACATTCTTAGTTTACTATTTTCATCAATGATCTCTTTTTCCCAAAAGACTTCACTTATGTGACATAAGTGACATAAGACATAAGTGCGATCAATACACGCCACAGCACCGCTGCGATATCACAGCTACGCACTGACCCACCCAGCCGACCAGCCGGGAGATACTTTCTCCGATAGACATGGATGCATGATGGAGTCCCCATGCATAATATTTCATTGAATGACTCATGTGTGACTATCATTCAATACATTATGAACGGATAACATCGAGGTAGGAAGTGAAAACAGCTTCATCAAGGTCCTCACCTAAGTTTTCCACCCCAAGGTACAGTCGCTTGTGATCAGTATAATACTTCGGACACCACCCACTATGCCATGGTAAAGTATTAAAGTAGTATCATATAGGCCGTGCCTGGTGTTGTATGCGATTTTTAATTTTTAATTCTCTATTTTCAAATTTATGCATCGTTGAAAGATTGTGCAACTGTTTGTCAGATGTGGACTGACAAACTTTAGATACTGCTGTTCTATCTGACACACATATGTTATTGCTGTAGCACACTTTCCAAGCTGTATTGTTGAGCAATAAAGTTGAATGTTATTCCATGACTATTTGCTAGGTTGTCAGTTACAGAGGCATATGCTGATAACCGCCTTCTTTAAGTTCTATAAAGCACTGTTGATGGCTACTTGAAGAGTTTGAATAGTTTAGGAATATGTCATCTAGTGGTTATCATATATCTGGGTCTGTTTAAGGTAGTTAGGAGGTGGAACATTAGATGTTGGGGGGGGGGGGGGATCGATTCAAAGGGATTGCCTATGAAATAGAAATTCCAGAGGTGATGGCTGGAAAAAATGTGTTTTCCTCTGATGAGCCAAATTTGTTTTAGGGCTGGACCTTTTGATATCCTTTTTCGGAAAAAAAGATTCCCAGTAAATGTCACTGAAAAAAATATGCCGGAAAAAATAGGTGGGTAGATGGTAAAAATAATGTGCAATGGATCAGGTAAAAAAATATGCTACCCCATCAACCTTCCAGACCCCCCCCGGGATATCAAATGGCCCACCCCTTATTTCAAGCAAACAATCAGAAACATCCATAAATCAATTATAGTAGCACAAAATCTATGACTGAGCTATTAACCATTATAGTCACAGACAAATTTTAGCATCATTTAACATTCCAACTTTTGTGAATTTTCAGCACCTTTCTGATTATCATCATGGATAGTTGTCCCTGTTGTCAGAATGCAGCTTCTATGAAAGGGAGACATCGACTGGTGTTGGATACTTGTAAACATTTCATATGCGTCTCTTGCCTGATTCAGTCACCGGATGAGTGCCAGATTTGTATCAAAGGTAAGTTTATGTACCTCCTTGCTTCCTTTTTTATCAGTATTGATTCGTTTACATCTGCAGCTTTGGCTAGGTCATTGCATGTAATTTCTAAGTTTAGGTGTAAAGTGATTTTGTGACTAATGTTTGTGATGATTTTGACCATGGACTGATTAATTGATTTATTCATGGATTGATGAGTGGTTGGGGAACTTCACTTTGGTGGATGGATAGATGAACAATTTATGACAGTATCTCTGTCTGTCTGTCTGTCTCTCTCTCTCTCTGTCTGTCTGTCTCTCTCTCTCTCTCTCTCTCTCTCTCTCTCTCTATATATATATACTATATATATATATATATATATCACCACCTATAAATAGAATGGCACATTCAAAACATAGAAAGGAGAGAGTGGGGCTTATTAGAATGCTTTCACTTCTGTCTGAAGATTGCAGGAAGCATGAAACTTAAAGCCCCAATAGCTGTAAATGTGTAATAAACGGATCTCAAAATATCCTCAGTTTTCCAAGAGTTTTCTTTGAATAAGACCCATTAAAGACTGAAAAAATGTATAACACTGTCATAAGTGTTGAAAGTGGCAAGTAACTTCAAACGTTTTGACATAATTTTGGATTTCCCACCATTTTCAAAAACTAATCATATGACAGAGAAAATAAAGATTACAATGACAAAATGTTGGCCATTGTGTGTTGTGCATTCAAATAAATGGTATCCTGCTTGTTTCTGGTATGATCACGATGAGTATGTGCAGGAAATACAGTTTTTTGCACTTTTCTGTGGGGTGCCATTTTATGAGTGCAGCACCCATTGAATCAGCCTGTTGAAACACATAGGCATGGTTCAAATCAATGAGCAGTGATACTTCTATACACGTTATTCAGTTAGTGCATTTACACAAACCAACTTTGGTTTGAAAATAAAATCATAAAAATAATGCATAAAATTCACAGCTATTGGGGCCTTAAGTAACAGATATTATTACTTTGTACTTGAAGTAATTTGTATTTTTATTATTTATAATGCTCTGCTTTCTGCATCGAGCACTGTAATTTCCCACGAGGACACCTGTACTTCCTCGTGGACACACACACACACACACACACACACACACACACACACACACAATATATATATATATATATATATATATAATATATATATATATATATATATATATATATATATATATAATATTTAGAATATAGATAGGCATACAATATGTATATGCTCTGTATGTATGCTCATTTCTTTATTCCAATTCCAGAAAATGAAAATGATAAAGCACCGAAGACAGAAATAGGAAATGAAGAAAGCTGGCCACTAGAAGTAGAACAAGGTGATAGCCATGACCAGAATCCAATGTCAGAGGAGAGAGTTGACTGCTCTGATAGTGATACTGCAACAACTGACAAAACAGAGACAGAAGCTGAGATACTGCCTAGACGAGGAAGTCGCAAGAGAAAACCAAGAACTGTGTTGAAGTTGGCCTCAGATGAAAAGGATAGCTGCGATGAGAGATTTGATAGCGGAGTTGAGGAGTACATGTATTGTCAAACTTCAAAAAGCAAAGCTGTTTGCCACAAAGAAAAGAAAAGTACAAAGTACAAAGAAAAACATGGAAGACCAGCAAAGACTGCGTTGTCACAGAGATCAGTTAGTCTCAGCGAGAAAGATGAATTGCCAATTGTCAAACGAAAGAGAGGTCGGCCAAAATTACCCGAGTCAATGAAGAGAAGAAAATACTGCAGCGGAAAGAAGCATGTCTGTGAAGTGTGTGGTAAGGGTTATCCGACTCCCAGCAGATTGAAAATCCATAACCGAGTGCATACAGGAGAGAAACCATTCCAGTGTGAACTTTGTGAAAAAAGATTTTATGACAAGAGAGGGTTGAAAGTACATAAGAGAACACACTCTACAGAAAAGAATTTCCATTGTGACATGTGTGAGAAATCATTTAAAACTCTGAGCTCCCATCAGTACCATACAAAGGTAGTCCACCTGGGTTTGAAACCGTTTAAGTGCAAGGAGTGTGGCAAGGCATTTGGATTGGCCACTAACCTTGCATATCATGTGAAAACTAATCACACAAATCAACACCAGTGCTGGAAATGTTTGAAATTCTTCCTAAAAGATGAAATTGAAGAACACAAGAAAGGCTGTGAAAAGCCACCCAGCAGGTATCCGTGCGATTTCTGCGGTAAGCTATTCAGCTCACCCAGTGACCTCACAAGACATAAGAGAACTCACACAGGTGAAAAACCTTACGTCTGTGATAAGTGTGGCAAGGCTTTTGGTCAAGGGGCCGGGCTCAGGGTACACCTTCGATTCCATGACAACGTCAGGCCCTATGCATGTGAATTCTGTCCGAAGAAGTTTTGTGCCCAGTCCAATCTTATTGAGCACAGGCGACTTCACACAGGAGAGAAACCATACCAGTGTGAGTTCTGTGGAAAGATGTTCTATGCTGCCAACAACATGAAGAAACATAAAAAGGTTCATTTTAAGAATTCCCCTGAGAGTACCAACAAAACTGTTAAGACCAAAGAGGCAGGCAGAATGAACGTAGATGGCCAAAGTCAAGTTGAGGGTCAAATGAAAGCGAAAGGAAAACGACAAACAGTGGATAAGACAAGAGGAAATACTCAACATGGAGCGGAAGACAGACAAGGAAATTACAACTCATTATCTGAAGGTGCCATCCATCAGTTTGACCCATTGAATAATGACAGCCAGTCATTAAGAATCACTAACCAATCTATGAGATATAGCGTCAGTCCAATGCCATCAAATGATGTAAACAACCATTCAGCAGCTGTCAATCATCATGGTAGCCATAGCAACCAAGGGGGTCTCTCCACAGCTCCACCTCCATCCCAACCAATCGCAAGACCTCCCGGTACTCCATCAACCAATCAAATGATGTCTTTATCCACATCTCATGGGTTCCCAGACCTATTCATACAGTAAAGTTGAAAACACTGCACCTTAATTGATTAACAGTAGATTGATGAACACTGCTTCTGACGAATCAGATGGATTTTCCTGAACACAGAATGTCTGAAAGAGCCACTCTCTTCAATGTGAATGGTGGAACGTGTCCCTTAAAAATTCCCCCAAAAGAGTAAAATTCCTCCATATTTGGCATCTGCCTGATTTAGTGGGAATCAACTACTTACTGCCTGTTACTTTATCAGCTCAGTTGGTTGTTTGCTACCTACTGCCTGATTCAATACTTACTTACATACTTACTGCTGCTAGTTTCATTAGATTTGTAGCTGACCTGATTCAGTAGTTATCACATACCACTGCTAGTTTCATTGGATTAGTAGCTAATTTGATTTCATAGTTATCACATACTTACTACTGCTAGTTACATTGGATTAGTAGGCTACTACCACTCTCTGATTTGGTTGGTATTGCATTGTTTTAGCTAAGGGGTGACTGATTTGGGAACCCTGGTAAATTCTGCTGTCGCCTAACCTGATTGCATTGATATACCAGGGGTAACCACAGTAAAATGACTGGGGAACCCTGGTAACATTTACCTGTTTACCGCCCTCAACGAAAACACCCTATCGTTTACCTATACTGCCATTTTCATCACAGTTGGCTGTAGATTATTCGCAGTCAAGTGTCTGTCACTGTCTGCCACCACCTATCAATTCTTGGCTGATCAAACTTTGATTAGCAAGGTTTTTGTTATGGCAAGTTTTGCTTTTGCACATTATACATTGTCGGACAAAGTGTATTTTTTCGGTATTATCTGCAGAGACCAATTATTTGAAATACATGGATATACATGTACGTATCTTGATTACTTGTAATCAACTTTTCAGTTCATATTGATATTTATATGAAGTAGTTCATCATCAAAGGGCATCGTTGACCATTACAAGTGTTTATATCAGCTTTTCACCTAATGTAGCTTTTACCTTTTTTGTCTGATATTATTCAAAGTCTGTCATCATTATCATCATCATTATTCACTTGTAAATAGCTGTCTGCATCTCAGTATGTACAACTCAACAGTATAGTGATTATTTTCCTGTCTCAGTCCTCATCTCAGTCCTTCAGTGTTTGTTGTGTAAGTGATTTGATTTTACTCACCCACTACTTTCCTGTATGTAGATGTTTTACATCAACAACTGTGGAATTGATTGAAAATTTTGTTTTTGAAATCACCTACTTATGGGGACGTCAAATTTTATGTGCAGGTTCTGAGGGATGTTTGCACTATTTTCTACACTATGACAAACCTTCTGTATCCTTGAAAGATAATTCAAAGCTCCCATCTTAGTATTACCCAAGTTCCGTTAAAAACACTGACTGGTATGACACTGAATGTGTTAAATGTAGAACAAGTTTTATCTACATCAACTGATTATAGTCAACGTATTAGCACAGGATCATTGACAATATTTTTGTTTTTTCTGACAAATAAAAACAAAGAAAATTTACTGAAATATATATATAATATATATATAAAATATTGAATTTGAGTCAGCAGATTTAAAAAGAGCGGAGACAGAGTCACCAGAAACACTCATTCTTTTTGTCCTTTTCCTTGTTATGGTTGCCTGCTTGTCTTATGATCCATTTTATAACAGACAAATAAAAACATGAAGAGAAACATACCACTTAGCTTAGTATTTAATCATAATATGGCTTCTGTGTGGTAACACTGTACTACAATCTTGCCATAATTTTATCATGTCAGTGTAATGCACATGTTTTCTTCATTTTTAGCTGCAACTTTTAAAACTTAAAGCAACTAGCTTTCAACTGTAAGGGTCATGGCCCTTTGGCCTGTTTCTTCCTTGTTGTCCAAATTTCCAATCAAAGGAGTTAGTTGTCCAAATTTCCAATCAAAGGAGTGATATTATGGAACAGAGAGTAACTCTACATCTCTAGTAGGGAAATCAAAAATGAGTAAAACAGTTAATAGTTTCAAAGTGCATTGTGGGTAAACCGTCCCAGGTCCATAGAGAACTTCAATTGTGATAAAAGCACACCCAGCGACGGAATACCAAGAGATTTTGACCAGTTCACGACATATATGCACGAGCGATAGCAAGTGCATACTGGTCAAAAACGGATTTTTGCTCAAGCTAAGAGCTCGCGCATATGCCAGCCGTGGTATATCGCCAATATACCATGGTTCTTTTTGCGTCTCGACCAATCAGATCGCTGCATTTGCGCCATCAATATACTGGTATGATATAATAGTATTCAATTATGCAAAGTGCATGCTATATTGATAAGATTTGTTGCAGTATGCAATATCAGATGGTAGTGACTTATTATCTGTGGAGAATGTTTGCATACCTCTGATCTCAATAGCACTGATCGCGATTTCAGGTTTGTCACTAACTCTAGCTATACGCCTGCGACATTGGACACTTACTGCTTAAACTTCAGACAAATGTTGTTGCATGCATGGCTGTTGTCGCAGTTTGTAGTCTGAACCCGAAATTAGTGTGATTTTTGCATCCATTGTAACACTAGCAGGTTTTACTTTCATTGTCCTTGCATAAATATGAACAAATATTCATCTTTGCATATTAATGAAAGAAAAATGACAGCAGCGTTTAGAGTTAAGTGCACTGTTCACCAGAATTTTGCAAAGAATATTTACCTTGAATACTGAGTCAAAAGTGTTTGCATTGAAGGTTTCCTCAATGGTGATTTTTCAGGTACCACAGTACAGGTGATAATTTGCCATAATTGATTCATTTCAAGAGGCCCATAGGAAGGCTTAACTGAAAATTCAAATATTTTACATTATTTTCCATTTGTTTGTTTGATTTTCTCATGTAACTTGCCCAAATTAACCATTAACTTTTCAAATTAGTTTGAGTAAACTTTATGAATAAAATTTCATCTGATATACATATTTTTATTCTAACGTTTGTCACAAGGACAATACAGCTCACAATAATGGTTGTTGTTGATGAGTATTATATAGTCAAATAATATATCCTAGTGCTTCTTTGAAATAAGGTAGTTTCTTTTGATCTTTGAAGTTGGCTGGTATCATATAATCTTCTCTGTAGAATTAACTTTAATGTAGACTTGTCATTACTATCACAATTTTATACCACATTCGACAAGAAATCTCTCTCTCTCTCTCTCTCTCTCTCTCTCTCTCTCTCTCTCTCTCTCTCACGCACGCACACACACACACACACACACACGCACACACACACACACAGGCATATCAACCTGTGGAGGCGCCCTCTCGAGATCAGTGCCTCAACTATCCAATCTGTTTTGCATGAATGATATCATCAAATCACTTTGGAAGAGTTGATGAGCACATTACGCCAATATCGTTTACAATATCGATATTTAGATGACTACGGTTGAAAAGCATATGAAATACATCCTACGTGCGTTCGGCTATTGAGTTTCTCCATCTGTCGTTATCGGGTTTACTCAGGTACACTTAATTCTACGGAGGGTAGTTGTACCATTTTCCGTAAATACATGAAGGCGGTAACAACAGGAACTCCAATTAACTTCACTCCTAAACCCTGGTGGCGTCGCTGTCGGGGGAAATGGGTATCCATGCGTGTTCCTAAAATCACGGGGAAGGGTGTGTTTTTTTAATTCCCTATCACGGGTCAGTGAAATCGAGAAAAAGGGGTACTTTTCCAAAACCTGGCCTAATAAAGGTTTGAAATTGTGCGTGCAAGTTCCCTTTGTGTTTAAGTGTAGTGCAGGTGTGCATCCTCTCCCGCATATCAGGCGTTTGGCTTTCGTGCAGGTGTTACGCTGAACATGTAAATTAGCCCCTCCCTTTATACAGCCGAGTGTGAATTTAGGCAGTTCAGATCACCTCAGTAAATTTGGATGTTTAGACTCTCGAAACACTGTGTTCGGTGTCAAGATTTCCGTCCTTTGCCGTTTGAACATGTACAACTTGCTATCGTCCCCCGAAAGTGTCACAATCTGAGCTATAAAGTGAGAGCGCTTTTCCTGTATAACTTTTCTTACTTTCAAGTGTACAGGTCAACGGACATTGTTCCTAGTACAATGACGTAGCATTTATATGTGCGTACAGAATGGCCGTCGGCAGACTACAGTCTACAGTATCGTAGACCCAATTTAGTTTCCAGTGAAAATTACAAAAGTCTTAAAGTTACTTGATGTGAATTCCTTGTAATTTGTTCATTTTAATTTGCCTGCCATGTAATTTCATTCATTTAAGCACAAATTTATTTGCCATGTAATTTTCTTTTCGTTACTATTCAGAACCGTATGACGTATGCCGTATGCCGTATTTTGAACTCTATTCTGTATACACTCTGTATTGAGTCTGCATGTGTGTATATGCATTTTCAAAGGAATTAAAGGGAGTCAAACGTGATACAAGTTTCTTGCGCGTGTTCGTCGGGGTCCCATAGCGACCTAGAATTTTCAGATGCTACATAAATATTCCGGGAAATACCTATCAGACACTCAAAATTCACCAAAAGTTTCATTGTGCGTTTCCTATGCTTTAATCTGGTTTAAAACTGTGATTCGAAATCTAATGAATTTTATAAGTTTGACACTCCTGTTCCAAAGTTAAGTTTCTTTCAGACTCTGATGTGTTAATATATATGTGAAAACAATATCATAATTCAGCATTGACCTGACTCTAATATTACGTCTCCCTCTCCTGGATTTTGTAAGTAAGGGATATTTTCTCCCATATTTCTCAAAATAAGGGTCTTTTTTGTTGAAAAATCCCAGATTAAGGGTATCTTAAAATTTTGTGGAACGAGCATGGATACCCATACTCTCTGAGAGTGTCACCACCGGGTCCTAAACACAGATGCCTGTATTGAACCATCTTTTTACAGTGTATGGACACCCCTATTCAAGACTACATGGTGCAGTTTCAATCATGGAAAAATTATCGAGCCGACAGCTCCAGTCTTGCTCTTCAGATTCAAAAATATTTCATAAGGGGAGAATTCATTTTGTAAGAAATAAAACGCAGGGAAAATTTTCAAATCGTACGGGGATATTGCAGAAATACCGACGATAAATGATATTGAATCATCGCCTTATTTTGAAGTTTTATTAAGAATGGATCCCCATAAAGCTGATTGAGGATATTCAACAAACGAAACACTGAGTTTTATTCCATCATTCAACTATGACAAATATTCTAGTGTCTGTGCTAAACGATTGTTCAGTCATTTCCTCAATGTCTTTGCAATCCAAACTACCATTGATTCCATACGTGAACATCTACATCAAGTCAGTTTGTTGGTGATCGGTTCCTGCAACCACATTCTTTAATATATGTCACTGGTTTGGCCTAGACTGAAAGATTCGTCACTTGAGGGCGCTCTCTACTCTCCCCACTCTCCAGTCTAAGGTTTGGCTCTGTGGCAACTTTATCACAGCTGTTTATTTTCGCGACTTCGTAACAAACTTGACTTAATAACAAATAAGGATAAAAAAGGTAAAAAAAAATACAGAAATTGTTGATATTTTTTGTAAGGGAGTAGTTCATTGGATCTTACGTCACAGACACAAATACTCCGCAAAGTATACTAAAATTAACTATGCTTGTTTAAGTCAGTTTACTCATGATCATACAAGAACTCACAAACCTTTTCAAACGACAGCGAAACAACATCGACTTTTTTATCTTTTGTCAAAATATATACTTAAAAACAAAATAATTGCATTAACATCAAGTTCAGTATATTCACGTCATAAAATAATACAAAAGTAAAACTTTGAACAGTAAAGACTAAATGAAAAAATATATGACTAGATGGAATTATTTATTTTTTAACGAAATTTACCATTAGTACACCCAAAATTTCAGAGATTAAAACATTTATTCGATGGAATATTTTAACCTTCCAATACTGTCAATTTTGAGTAGCATCTAATTCATATATGTCTTGTACTTTTGAAACAATTTTTTGGTAGGTCACTGTACTCAGTTTTTTAGCTCATATTTGGTTTTGTGTATAAATACCAAAAAGAGCTTATATGATGAGTCTGAGTGGCGTCTGTATGTCTGTATATTTGTGGGTATGTGCGGATGTATGTCCGTCACACACAAAGGCTCCCATACCGCCAAAGCTACCGTCTCAGTATTTGGTGTACAGGTAGATGTAGGGGTTGAGATGTGAATTTGTTCAAATGAACACATCAGTGTCAAAAATGTGCAAATGAGGTAAGAAAAAGGGAAATACTGCAAGTGTGTGGTAGCAGTGAACTGAATCAGCCCACACATCTGAATAAGAGGATTTTGACCATTAACCTATTTGTATGCAGGGTACCTATTATGTTTGGGAGTGGTAGCAGTAACTGAAACAGCTAATTGATCATTTCTGCCGGACTGTGACATATTAACAGATCTGCTGAAACCATATGGATGTCTATTTTTGTACATCCATGGTAGAAAGATTCTCTGCTATGCATGTTGCTAAAGTTGACCTTCAGTACCTAAAGTTTCAGACCTTATTTACTTTTGTCATTCTTAATTTTCTGGTTTAATAATTTCTTGTTGTTTTTCTGGTTGTACTGTGCAGAAATTGTCATAACATCAACGTATAATTTTCCTGCACTTAACAGATAGAAATAACACTTACAACGCTGTATTGTTGATCTTTGGTATGTACCAATTCTGATCAAATTTGAGCGACACCGTATAATTGCGGTATTTTTACAATATGGCAATTAGCCAGAATTCACAATTTGCATACTCTCTTCGGCAGGAGCAATTGACCTGGCCAGGTTTAGATTAACTCAAGTTGGCTTAGACTGATACTGTAAATCCAAAAAGTTCACTGATGCATTTAAAAATGAATCAATTTAAGAACTTGCCTTAGAAATATGACTTTACAAAGTACTAATAACAGGTAATGTTGAACATCTGCGAGCGGAATGGATCAATACGTGTTTATTTTGTCTGCGCGCACATCCTTTACAAATATGCGTGCTTGTGATAGTTGGGGGGGACTTGAAAAATTTTGATCATATAGAGGGGGGCATTTGAAATTTTTTTAGGGTATTGAGGGGGGATCTGAAAAAAAATAAGATTTCAATCGCGATTCCAAGCCCACCCCCCCCCCCCCCCCAATCGTTATTTGTGAATGCAGCCTAAATACCCCGACTTCAAAGCACAGGTGGATGCACTTAAGATTATTTGGGTGAAACGTATTATTGGTGCGAAAGATGAAAGCTGGTCATACATTCCATTGTATTATGTATCGCTATCGAATACGACTACGTTATTCCATCAATGTCATATGTCACAAAACTTTGCAGATCACACTGAGAGCTTACCAGCCTTTTACAAGCAAGTTTTGAAATCATGGCTTTTAACAAAGCGTTGTATTCAACCAAATGAAAACGCTTCTGTAAAATGGTCAACGTTTTTGAATATCTTCTTTGTAGACAATGGATGTAATAACCTTTTTGTTTTAAGCAAAAGTGACAGAGTTCCCTTAAAGAAACTTACATGTAAACAAATGTACACGATTTTAACCATAGACCACAGCTGTCTTTCAAAATCTCTCTAAAATTGGTGCCATAGAATACAGATTTCACTTGAGGATATTAACCTCAATAAATGTTGGAGTCTGACAAAATCACTAACAAAAGAGCTGAAGTTGATAGAATTTAGTTTGAAATTTTGTCACGGATTACTCCGTGTAATAAATTTCCCTGTTTTTGGAACAAGAGAACGTCCATGGATTGTAAAGTTTGTAAGGAGGTAGATACCCTCGAACACAGATTTTTAGGGTGTCAAATTGCTAAAGTTGTCTGGAATAACATAGAATGTATCCTCAGTAAACTTTTAAAAACATCAATGTATATAAGAGAAAAACACATTGTACTTTATTGTTGTATGAATAATTTTTCTCAAGATGATGAAAACTTTGTTAATTTTCTTATACTGATCGGTAAATGGACTATTTACAAGTATTGGCAAATGGAGAAAAATATTTCAATTGGTGATCTACTAAAATATAAACTTACTTGTAGAACTAAATACAGTCTTTACTCTGAAATGTACAAATATCCAATGAAATTCATAGTCCTATTATAAATATAATTGACTTGCTATTTGAATATAAATATTTAGAAAATTGAACATGGTGACCCTATCTTTTTTCTTTAAAACACCCATAGCAGCTAGGGCAGTATCTGATAGTGGCACTGCCCGTAGGCAGTAGCTGTATTAACTTTGACAATTTTGACAATATTTTTGTTCAGTTTATACAACTACGTTCTTGTTCTACTCCCTACAGCATGTTGAACTGTCCAGTATTCAGCTTGCTATCACAGCCTGTGTATGTGTACCGTGCATTTGTATCACTGGCAACTGACTATCACTGATTAAATTATCACACCTAATACATATTTATATATACAGGTTTTGTCGACAAACTAATGTTGTGTGTTTGATTATGCTGTAGGGAGACAGCAAGAAATTGTAGTTGATATATTACATAGAAATATTGCAAAAATCATCAACAGTTGCAGCTTCTGCCCTGTTACTAGGCTCGTTTGGTTTTTATGACAAATCACACGTTTAGATTTTTTCGAGATAAAAGTCATGAAATGTGACAAATGGTTCTAGATTTTGTTAAATAATTACTAACATTACAACAATTGGATGACATGAAAGTGGTATTCATTTTCATTGAATTACCTACAAAAACTTGGAGTTGGAAAATGTAAAACATGAAAGGGAACCAAAAAATTTTCAAGTCCCCCCTCTACTACCCCCAAAATTTTCGAATCCCCCTGAATTCCTCCAGCCCCCTAACCATTTTTTGTGAACGCAGCCTTAACATCTCCTACGTTGCAACTCTATTAATAATAGGCCATCTTTTTTCTGGATTTCCACACAAAATTGAAAACCAGGTTTTGCACTGTGTCTAATACATCATCAGGTATAGCAATACAAGAGGCTAAATAAAGTACTTTGACAAGGCTAACGACTTTGTAATAAGAATTCTACCATACAATGTTAAGTTTCTGGATTTAAAGGCATTAAAAACAGATTCTAATTTAGCAACTTTACTGTCCAAATACAGCTGCTTGCACTTTGCTTCATCGTATCCGAAATAGACACCGAGCATTTTGACAGGTTCCGTTGTCCACTTGAAGTCGCCGATGTTTTCCTTTGTGCCTTGGCAGGCTCCCAGCCACACAGCATCAGATTTGCTCTTATTCATCTTCAAACCACTGCATTTGCTAAAATTTTCCATTACTCGTAGACTATAAAGTAGATTGAGTTTAAGTTTTGAAGAAACAACGTTGTGTCATCAGCATAGAGTAGTATCTTTATTTCCCTCTCTAGTATATAATGGAATACGAATGCCCAAAATCGAGACTTTTGGCGGAAATTTGTGTTATAAGAAGTTATCAATTTACGACTAAAAACTACAGATTTTTCGTGTGCGTTTCAAACACATTTTACACACTATTTCAGTGTACTATTTTCCGTAAAGTGAAGTAACATACTTAATCCAAACCTGTTACAACTTGAAGTTGTATTGAGCTTTAACAATTACCGTAAACCTCCCGAGATAACCATAATTTTTCCTCTCTGTCGTTCCGCATGGCTGTTTTTGTAATTTTTATGATAAATATTATGTTCACTCTACATTTACATCAAGGTATTTTCACTATAGGCACACTGGTACATGCGACGCTCCATACTACAATCATGACGATTGATTATCACAGTTGAGTGTTCTTGGATTATGGAAACGTTTGCAGTGTTTTCTTAAGGTATACAACTATAAACAAATAAAACTCACATATAATAAAACAACATGGTTGTGATGGTTGCTTCCAGTCAGTGTCATTACTCTTTTGCGGTATCATGTTGAATCTGTTGTCACCTTGACAATAAGTCAGTGATGTCAGTGATATCAGCCCTGCAACGTGAATTGTACTCTTTTACGGCTGACAAGTCGCTGTTTGGCAACGGATAAGGGACCAAAATGTCTTTTATTTTCAACGTTTGGCGTGTCGCCACCTGGCCCCTGACATGGTAGCTGCAACAAATAGAAACGATTAAGCTTACTAGTCCAGTACATTGCTTGGACTGAAATCACGACATCGCATTTCAAAGAAAGTAAACAGTTAATTTATAACTTTCGACTACACTATACACTTACTGACATATTGGACGATAGTCAGCCTCTGAGTCTATGGCACGTGAGCATAGTTTTATCTGCATGCATTTCAAGCCAACAAAAAACTTCAATGGCTGTATTACACTTTCAAAGTACTTTGGCCATTTTGTTCTGTGTTGTAAAGTACACTTTGTGAATCTACGCGAAAGGTCATGTCGAAATACGTAATGATCAAATGTTCAACTTGCAAACACTGTATGAATTTGAGTAGTGCAGTCTTCAGTATTGGAATTGCTGTAACTGAATTCTATTACAGTACAGGAGTCATTTGACAACAAAAACATTACATGATATTAAATGTTTTGTCTCCCAACATACTTCGGGAGAAAGGTTACCTGTTCCCATCGACTAAATATCAAAATTTAAGCTGTTGTCCCTCCAGTAAAATAAAATTCACTGCTAGATTCTCGACTAACATAAAAAACTTCAGTGACAAAAAATATCTTTCCACAGATGAAAAATTATCGGAAAAATGCGAATTTTACTATGTAGTATATCAATGAAACTGCATCTCTCTCTCTCTCTCTCTCTCTCTCTCTCTCTCTCTCTCTCTCTCTCTCTCTCTCTCTCTCTCTCTCTCTCTCTCTCTCTGTAATGTCCATTTTTGTTGTTGACAAATTAACTTTGGTTCGGACTATCATTGATTTATTAACAGCATTAAAATGTATAGTGAAGACGATGCGTCGAGATGCCTAGTTTTCAACGCCGTTTCCACGTGTAAACTTCAAGTACCAAATTTTCGCACCGAAACTGGTCAGAGAACCTTTGGTTTAAGCTTACGTGTTTCAAGAATTTTAACTTTACTACCGGAAAGTCTTGAATGTAAACCTAGAAATTTTAGAGTTCAGCTTAGACATTTAAAAACGAAATTATTGAGAATTAGTTTTTTTCAGAAATTGTTATTATTTACATTTTTACTGTCGGAGTCTGATTTAGTTTTAGTGTGCTTTGTACAGTGTTTTCGGTCAGTGGTTAGTGACAGCTAAGTATAATTCTAATATTTCTTGAAATCGACGAATTCGATTTTTGGCAAAATTTCGATTTTGGGGGCCAGTTTTTAAATTGATTTGGACTTACCATGACTTTGAAATTGGTGAAACTACGATGAGTATTTTATTGAATTTAATAAAATCGCATATAAAAAGTATACAAATCAGAAAAGTCCCCTGCTTTTCAAATTACTTTGTTAATACCTTTCGGACCAGTAATAATGAAATAATCGCTCACTCAGCGTGTGTGGTGTCTACAAATTAAAACATGTACAGCTGGTCATGAACATGGTCCAGTGTGGATGTTATGAAGGTTATCGTCATGATAACACTACAGATAGGTATAGCCTTTGAACTTCGCTACGCTGTTGAAGTCCCATAATTTATCGCCAGAATCCCTTGCGCCCATGTAAAATTTAACATTGTTTCCAAGTTCGCGCGATTTCGATTTCAGAATTTTCTGATTTTAGGAATCTGAAGTTGGTATGCACCTGTCGCACGTATTGTTAAGTCTAACAACATGAACTTAGCCATTGCAACTTGTGAGTCGGCCGTATAGGATAATATTAAGTTGAGTCATTTCTATTACAGGAGATTTTCTCTGAGGCGAAAGCTGTTTTTTTCAATGGTAGCATGTCGTTGAAGTTCACCGACTGAAGTGTGCTTTAGGCTAAGGTAAAATGCACCTCGAGGACAGACATTCGGACTCTTAAATTGTTACATTTATTTTCTGATCTACCACTTGTAGTGGCCCATTTTAAGACTGTCTTTGTTTTTCGTAAATCGAAAAGTATTTTTACCCATAGAGTTAACACAGGGATGGCTACCATTTCAATTTCAAATATCGGTAAATGTCAAGTAATTTGTTTATCTGTTACCAAACTATTTATTATTGATTTGGTAAGAGAATGGTTGAAGGTTTCACTGGGGCAGTTTGAACAAAAGTTTAAGTCTTTCCGGATCCGAGGTGCGCACGCCCTGGGAGCAGAAATGCCATCTGTATGAAAGAGTGCGTTTCTTACGGTTTCATGGCAAATACTGGGATCCAGGATCTTGGCTCTTTTTGAGAATCCAGTGGATGGATTGAATTGTGGAAAAAAGTTGTTTCTTAAATTTCCGGGCGGAACCTCTATTTAAGGTAGTGTGTGCCTCGAAAATGAAAGACTTTTCTCAAATTTTTCTCAACTTATCTTGAAACCATCCTCTTTCAAAATCAAGAATAAAAAGCGAGGGTCACCGTGCCAATTTTGAAACTGGAGAAACAAATTATCCACAATTTACTGATATTTGAAATTCAAATTGGCCGCCGTCCCTGTATTAACTCTATGGAGAAAAGCGATTTTCGAAAAACTAAGACGGCAAAACGTTTTCTTACACCAAGAGCTTTAAAATGAGCCCCCACAAGTGGTAGATCAGAAAAGAATTGTAAAAATAATAGAAAGTCCAAATATCTGTCCCCTTGGCGCATTCTACCTTAAATACGAAAAACTGTCGTATACAAAGGAAATAATAGGAAACCTAACATGATCAAACAACATGCTATTGTTGAAAGTATAAAGTTTAATTCAACTATTGCCTGAATATGTTCATCTGATTTGTGCATACAAATGCACGACATTCCTATTCTGTGAAAGTGAAGCTGACTTTAAGATACACATCTATCATTAACACACGTCTCCCTCTTTTACTTGTAGAGTTTTATCTTGCTTTGAGTAACGCTAACAGAATCAGTGGAACCAGACTGACACTGCAAAGTGTTTGTGTTCTTGAACTCATTTGACCTTTGGCCGAACAACAAAACTTTGAAAACACCGGGAAAGGCTAACGCGATAACGCTGATTTATTTCAAACATTTCAAACACATTTATGCCGTTTTTGGGAATTTAAGATAAAAATCACCTGAACCACGGTCTATCCGCTGCGTGAATCTAATTTTCGTTCTTCGCGGTTAGTTGATGTGCTGGACGCGTGGCGATCGCGCGACCCAATTTGTACTGGGCGTTCTGAACACAATATACAGTATTTCGGACTTCGGTGTAAAAGTCGACTAAAGATGTATGATTAAAGAGAGTTATTTCAAGGTATAGGAATTTATGTCATTGTACTTTGTACGCTTCGCTAGTGTCGCGTACGGGACAATACCTTCACTATAGAACTTAGGTATAATCGGCGAAATATTGTGAATAACCTTATTTATTCCCCCCCCCCCCCCTCGAAGTTTGTGCAATTGTTTGGTCAGGGGAAGCTATACTGTGGTTTCCTATAAAGCAAGATTTTGGAAACACATTCAGGAAATCACAGGTACCAGAGAACACCGCAAGTTCTGTGTTCACTTCGGACAAAACTCTGAACCGTGCTAGCATACACACAAATATGTTACAACAAACGAACATAAATGGTTCCAAGGTTTGCCATATTCCTTCGTAGCCGGCGATGAAATAGAAATGTGTGCAAAGTGAGGACAACTAGGAATTAACAATTAGATATTGGTGCAAAGACCAGCGTGTGCACATTAATACGATGTTTGCATGATTCGGTTTTAACAATTAAAATCTGACATAGTTGAAATACATGATACAATGTGACATTTGTAGATTAAAACTGCACGGGGAGAATATTATAATTAATCCTCTTACAATATGAAAAAGAATTTGTTAAATGCATGCTAGTCTTTTTTCACGGCAAATGTGTTCCGTTGTTGAGGGCTTCATAAAGTTTACAGTACAAACTGTTTCCTTTCTTCTATATAAACGCCTGGCGTGCGTCGCAGCTGCCGCTCACCTATGTGATAAGCGCGTTCTGCAAGTTATGCATACTTAATCACATTACACAGTTTTCAAAATATGCAATTGACAAAAATGTCGCAACTTAATGATTCTCGCGGAAAAAACTGGTAAAAACAAGAGAAACAACTCACAAGTTCTTTGTGTATACGTAGATACTGACGGCGACATCAGATCAGAAGCGATTCTCATACACTGATCACGCCGCTCGGTGTAGTTGAGCAGTTTTAGGCAGACACGTGGAGCTGTTGCAAATCAGTATGTGTAAGACTTAGTCCGAACAGAGACATGCATCACGTGTCTACTTCAAAGCTACCGCCTTAGTGATGAAAGAAAGACAGAAAATGCCTCCTGTCACGTCATAGTGGCGTAACATCCACTGGAGCGCACATATTAGTCACATCTCAGCTCACCAGTGTAATCGAAGGAAAAATCCTAGCAGCTAAACTAACTTAATCAACAATGAAACTGAATGGGTTTTAAACTTTAATACATGTTCAGTCTCTTTTACGGTAAAGTTGTCCTCTTGTTCGGAGTATCATAAAGTTTATATCGCCAGTGTATCGAACCCACCATTGCCCAACAGTTAGGCTTCTCAATACCTTGGCTACTGCACTCTGGTACTCTTGTCTCTTGTTGAGGAACTGTAGGTAATGTGCTAAGTTTAACTTGACAGTAAAGATTGCACTTAATTCTGGATTTTGTCTTGGCTGTCCAGGCAAGTTTCGTATGATACGCATACGTCTTGTTTCTATGGACACTGAAAGCTACATACTGGGCCCGGTTTGCCCGGCTGTGACCGGTGGACAAGAAAACACGGACAAGTCATGCAAAAATGGAGAGAATTGTAGCGGGCCAGCTGACTGTTTTCCGGACGCGGTGAACGAGTATTGTGAGGCAATCAGTGAAAGAATGAATGATCGCAAGGCTTTGAAAGTAGCTTCGGTTTGGACCAAAAACAGACTAAATTGCGAAATTTGGACGAAATCTGCATGAAACCACTTATTTTGCAATACGACGCTTTCACTCACTCACCCACTTCGTCCCTCACCCCCTCACTCCTTCCCTCTCCCCTCCCCCTCCCTTCTTTACTCACTCACTCACTTACATGCCACCTTTATTTTATCCGCCATCCCAGGGACAAAAGTCTAGTTATAGGGTGGGATACCTATTACTCCCCGGGTAAGTAAGGGAGTTGCAAAGAAAGGCAATTGTCGTGCAAAGTGTACAACACCTTGCCCATACCGAATCTATCTTTCGAACGAATCACAAGCTCCGATCGTGAGTCCAGTGCATAACCTATGGCATGCACTTGAGAAACTGTTGGCCGGATGTTTAGTCTCTTTGGAATATATTAGTCTCGTTGGAATAAAATATTATTCTCTCTCTCTCTCTCTCTCTCTCTCTCTCTCTCTCTCTCTCTCTCTCTCTTCTCTCTCTCTCTCTCTCTCTCTCTCTCTCTCTCTCTCTCTCTCTCTCTCTCTCTCTCTCTCTCTCAACCTGTGCATGCTGTGGAAGCGTAACAAAGACTATTTACAGCCAAAGTCACACAATTTTGATAATATCAGATTTAAGGGTTTTTAAAGTTGCCCTTGCTCAATTTTCTATTACACGAATCTTCGGTCAAAGTTGACGAGACTTGAGTCGAAGTTGGACACTTTTGTTTCAACAAGATGTCTTTATCTAGATGCACGTTAACCATTCATAGATCGGGCGAAAAACTTCACAAATATTTTTAAGTATGCACAGAATGATCGCATGGTACAATTACCCGTTCCTCAAACACGGTTCTGTAGGACTTTTTCCAGATTGTCTTTCCGTCGGTCTCTTCATATAAGCCGTGTAAGTTAAACTGCTTTAAGGGATCTGTGTTCATTTTTCTCCGTTGTTCCTCCTTCGGTAAAACCCTCTTTAAATATCATTGATCAGAAGTTTAAATTGCACCAAGTGGTGGCCCACGTGAATATCGTCAAGCAATTTTCCCTAATTCCTACAGTGTATTTTCGCAACAAATCATATTTCAGTATGTGAATCATACCTCTAATTAATTAATTAATTAATTGTTTGTTTATTTGATTAGGAACAACGAGCTCGCGCCCATTTACAGTTCCAGCCAAAACTAATAAAAAATACAATACAAAACATACAATCAGGAAATAAATAACAAAAAAGGTACAAAAACTGAGGAAAATATCAAAACTCTGATTCGTTAAAATTATATTAAGAAATTTCCTAAATCGTTGTAGGAATGCAAACGAGTGAACATTATTCTTAGATACTGTTTTGAAAGCTGTACAGAGCGTTAAGAACAGGAAGGTATATTGAAACATACATTCTCTAAAATTTAAGGACAATTGTAAAAAGAAAACATACGTTTATGAAAGAAAGTCATGTCTAAAAAATGTCTACACTCCTGTAAAACTCTGCCACACAAGTATTTTACAAATTTGCAGTCAATCCTTCCAAGTCGATAGATAAGGTAGTGTTGCGACTAAACCTGACTGGTGTCAAGTTTAGTCGACGAATAAATTGGTAAAATCGATATTTCAGAGACGGCAGAAGAGTAAAGAATTGCTTCATAATCCAATAATTACAGAAATACAAGTTGTACGTTTGTTGAACTTGAACATGTTCAGACCATGATATGTAGGGATCTCAAAGTTCAGCGGTTAGTGAGTGCCCCCTCCCCCTCGTTCCAGTGCTCCTTCCCAAATCATATTAAGGTAGAACGCGCCCCAGGGACAGACATTCGGACTCTCAAATTTCTACAATTCCTTTCTGATCTACCTCTTGTGGGGGTTCATTTTAAAGCTCCTGAGGAAAAAAAACTTTCACCGTCTTAGTTTTTAGTTTTTCGAAAATCCAAAATTTCATTTTTATTTAACTCAGGGATGGCGGCCATTTTGAATTTCAAATATCGCAAAATGTTGAGTAATTTGTTTCGTTAGTTCCAAACTTTGCACGGTGACCCCTGATTTTTATTGTTGATTTGGTAAGAGAATGGTTGAACGTTTCATTGAGGAAAGTTTGAGTAAAATTTGTCTTCCACTTTCGAGGCGTATACTACCTTAAGTGAAAGGATCTTGAATGATGAACTCATCACAAAAGAACTTTGGATAAGCCACACACAAACAGATGTAAACCTTGACAATTTGATTACTTATGATAAACGCGTGCGTACGCCAGATCCTTTAATACGGATGTACTCAACATTGACATCGGGATTGTCGTTTTAAACACTTAGTAGTTTTGATTTATAAGAGTTGAATAATTTCCGATTTTCAAGTTACAACACGAAAATGGTCAATAACAAAAAACGGTACATTTTGATAAAGCGTTTAAATTTGAAATAAATTACATGTGCAATTAAACCCGAAACCCTAACCTATTTATGAATGCTAGAGAATACTAAGGTTGAATCAGTTACATCGAAAGAAAATAATTTGTTTTAATGATTCATGTAATATTATATTTACCCTTCTCGAGACGAGATGTCCAAAAATATAAACGAGGACTAGAAATAGTGTTCATCGACACACCATTGGGACGTCCACTCTTTATACCTTAAAGCATAGACAGCAAATGCCTTAGAGTTACTAGGTTCTGTAACGACAAAGGCTGTGTTTCTCTTTAAATATACATTTTCAATACTATTGTTTTCCATAACGGAAATATTTTTTGTATATTTTCGTTCCCCTTTACCAAGCTCCTTCCTCGTATTTTTCCCAATCCTTTCTTCGGCTAAAGTTTCCTTCGCATCAATACAATGTTGGACTTTGTAAAATAATTATTTGTTTAGCGTAACAACACAACGATTGTTAATAGCTCTGCCAAGCGATGATTATAGACGGCCTGATCCTGGTACATTGATAGCATCGACGTATTACACCCTGTGTTGAACGTAATTGCGCGTCTGTTTGAGCAAATAACTTTTGCCTTGAGAATTACCATGGTGATGAAGACAAAAGATTCGGAGGGGGACCCTAAAACTTTCACTACAGTCGCAGCAAATTCCATACAGGAAACACTATCATAATTACCTTGCGTCTTGTTGTAGATAATTTTGGCACCTTGTTTTTCGTTCGTTTGTACTGTACACCATGTTTATCAAGTTGACTCCTGTGGATGGAGCGATATAATGGTCTATTCTCGTAAATGGTGAACATTTTAGGTTTTGTTACCTAACAGACTTCTCCCCGATAATATAATGTTCCTTGCATAAAGAGAATGGCTGTGATTAAGCCAAATAGAATCAGTAGACTTCTGAGAAGATAATTTTCTGAATAATTAACAGTCTAATCTGAAAATTGTCTGGTCGACGGGGCCGTATTGTCGACAAGAATGCAGCACTGGCTATTTGACGAACAATGGCTAGGCCCTGGTACTTTGTAGCCTCGCCAATGTTAGTTAACTGCAAAATAACACGAGAGGCTGGGGCTCAGAGGCAGGACAGTATCCAAAGTTTTCAAAATGTCTGGATTTATCGCTGCCCATCGAAAGGCTGGTATCCAGAAAGTATTGTACTTCAATTAAATTCACAGAAAAAAAAAAACGTTTGTGCTTGAAAGTTTTGCTTCCTGTCCGTGTGTGCGAGTAAACGGCTTGTTGCGGGCCTTCATTTGTGTAAGGGTTGGAAATTGACGAATCAAACATTGTATGGTTTTACGCTATTGAAAAATATTGAATTAAATCGGAATTATCAAGAGAATTTGCAAAACTACACACCCCCTGGCTGGCAAACATGTGAAAGGGCCATATAGACCAATGATAAGGACTATCCACATGGGAGGGATGACCTTATCTGCGCATGTCTGGTATCAACAACAGTTACTGCGAAACATAAAAACTATTTCATCCGCGTGATAGCAAGCAAGCGCACAGACAAAAAGCAATCAGAGATAAAAACAAAGAAATCGATGTGCAGGCGAGTTGGAAAGCGGGCAGCCAGTTTGAGAATTTCCGCCAGTGGCTTATTTCGATGCGCTATACACTGAACTACGGATGAAGGCTCCCATTTGTCCCGAGGCACCAGAAATTTCTAAAACAAGACAAAAAACAGCAAACAAGTGAGGATATAAGCTGCAGATTAGTGCCACGGCAAAGAATCGAGATATCATGGATCGCCTTCATGAAGAACGTTCCGAGTTTTTCAGCTCACTGCCTTCAACGCACCATGTCTTTTCCAGTCCCTTGCCTTCCATGGTATACCAGGAAAACTCGCCGGCGGCAAACTTCGTCTATCCTTCGCCACTTTTCGACCACTATCCATGGAATCTGCCTGGGTATTCCTACTTCAATTCAAACCACGGATATCACTACCAGGTCCAGCCGCATCCCATATACAACGTCAACTACCAACAGTACTACGGGCCAACAGCGCAAGTACCCGGTATGAGAGACCCAGCAATCGACTGTTTACCCCTCAGACTGCCCAGCAGCAGCCAACAGCAGCAGTGTTATACACAGTCTCGACCAAATTCACTATATGAAGTTCAAATGTCAATGTCGCGCTCAATTCGAGAAACGACGTCTGAGCAAACGAACCTTACATACTTTCGTCCAATGCCGTCCGTGAATTCAGTACCAACATATCAACCCCGTTTCGAAGTCAATCCTGAAATCCCCTCGTCTGCTGGTTTCTCCGACGTTGCCAATATCACGCCGTCTGGTGCTGCGACCAGTGAGAACCGTACAGGTGTCGATGGTGCAATAAATTCTGCCAGACAGCATTTCTACAACGACGGGGCGGGCGATAGCGAAGAGGGTGCCGCGAAACGAAGAAGGTATAAAAATGAGACTCAAAAACAAACAAAGAAAAGCAAAAGGGGAGTGAAGAAAACAGGAGAAAAGAGACAAAGTCGCAGGAAGGAACCCAGGGAAGGGGACACAGGGACCTGTTCTCAAGTTGCCAAAAAATCAAGTTCAAAATCGAAAGAAAAACTTTATAAGTGCGATGAGTGTGGTAAGGTGCTCAGCAGAAGGGAAACATTGGTTTTGCATAGAAGGCTGCACACTGGTGAAAGGCCATTCGCGTGTCTGATCTGCGGTAAGAAATTCACAGCACACTCCATACTTAAATCACACCAAATTACACACGGCAAACACAAGACATTTCCGTGCAAAATATGCGGGAAGTTCTTTGCGCGGCCCTCCAGTTTAAAAACACACCAAATCCTACACCTTGACTCCAAGCCGTTCCAGTGCGAATTTTGCGACAAGGGGTTCAACCAGAAAGCCCTGTTGGAGGCACACAGACGGCGGCATACAGGCGACACGACGTACAAGTGTGGAGTTTGTGAGAAAGTTTTCATTCGTTCAAACAGTCTCGTTATCCACAAGCGTATCCACACCGATGAACGACCCTATGCATGCTACTGCGGTAAAGCCTTCCGGACCAGCGGCCACCTCCGGAGACACAAAAAGATACACAGCAAAGACCGGACCCACGCAGTTGAGAAGACCTCTCATCGGGGACGTCCTGCAAACTTGCCGGTGGTGAAAACTCCAGACTCGCTTGAGGGAGCAAACCAATCGACAGAAGTGAACTAATAAGAACAAACTAGCGATTAGCTGTCAATTAAGACCACGACAGACAGACGAGAAGATTCTTTATGTCGTCAATATTGAGTTGTACTCAACAATTGAATGTCCCTCACATTCCTTCGTCTCTTTTTGATCCAAATTAAGCGTTAAAAGTGGATTGAATGCAAGACGTGGACACCCACCTTACATGTGTATCAGAACAGACTCCTCGACAACATTTGCAAATTCGTCATTCATGTTCAATTCGCATGACTTGAATCTTTGGACAAAGATTATCAGCAACGCAACTGCAGGGTCACAGCACATCTTTTCACACTCTTTATACCTGGCAAAGAAGTTCCCGACGTTTGTACTTACAGCTCAACTGGCGTAACTTTTTACCGAATTTCCATTTTTTTTTGTTCTGTTCGTAAAATAGTCCCGAATCATGTCCAAATACCCGTTGTTCATCTTATCATTGCATGCTGTTTGCATGAAATGCCCAACCTTATTATTGAAAACTGAAATCCGGTCTGTACTATAACATTTAGTCGTCGACAGCCTGAGTAACGTTGATACATACAGATATCCATACAGGCTGTGTCGAAAGCTATATCGAATTCATTTGTCAAAAAACCTATTGCATATGTTTTCTGAACGGATTCTTTGTATAAAGACATACTAAGAAATGAAGGAAATATACTCATGGTATGAAACAAAATTCATGAAAATATTATCAAAAATTGTTACAAATATGATTGTAACAATTTGCAAAGTCGATGATTAAAAATTAAAAAGTACAGAGTAAGTACATTCTATTTTACGAAAGGTTGTTCAGGCTATGATCGTTTTAATGCCTAATTCTTACATTTATTTAATTTGTATATGCATTTCTGACACCGTTAATGCATCAATGTCTGATTATTATCAACGCAGACTTCTTAAAGTGCACATTTCATGTCGAGATCATTCGGGACAAGTTAAAAGAAAACACAGGATCAACATTGGTTTCAAAAAACCCAAAACTAATGATTTCAACGAGGGACTATCTTTATCACACCACGGCTTAGCATGTGTCTGGTTTGTTTGTTTTATGTTGATAGTTTTGTTACCTCTTATATATAGCTAATATAAAGTAAAGTATTTATACTCGCGGTCAAACGTGTCGATGAAATCATTTCACACATTTTCACAGAGACAATCATGAATTTAACCTTACTTATTATGGCAATGTTTTCTTAACATAAATTTTGTTATAGGTCATGTTCCTGTGTTTCAGCGGGATCTTAGATTTAGAAAAGACTTATATAGACTCACCAATACCTTATGTTTGTTTAGTAAGCGTCAGAACGGTCCTTTGAAAGTCGGGATGTTAGATGTTGTCTTGTAGTATCCTATTTCTATACTTTTTATCGGGCAACATTACCCTCGACACCAACAATCGGAGAGGACAATTATACCAAGGCAATTATGTCGACATTCATTGAAGTGCATTTTACCAGGGACATCTTCAGTTCGAATTGATCGTCGGTTAGTGGGGGAATCTTTTAATTTACGAATTAATTTGAAACTACTCTCCCCAAACACCTTTGAGGTTAAATCCTAAATGGAAAATTTATGGTTTCGTGGAAATAAAGGTTTAACTTACACTATACGAAAATTTCGTCTAATTTATACTTTTCCAATACTCTTTCCAATCATAGAATCTCCATGGCCTACATGTATCGACTCTGCATGCGAACGTCCGTTATAAATGTTATACCATACGGCAATAAGCGATGACTTGGAGACAGTTAATTGATAAAAATACTCCAGGACATTTTGCTTTGTACATGTATACAGATTTCGGAATAGAAATCGAGGTCAATACGCTATATTCCCTGGGAATAGAACCAGTGCATGCTCCCCCCAGTATTAGAACGGCAACCCGAATCTCCCGAGCGGCCATCTTGAATACAAATGCAATCGTAATGAAGAGAGTTTTGTGTTTTGATTCTAAAACGGGTGCATGTGAGGCCTGCTTTGATTTTTCCTGCCGATTGTTTTCAGTCAAATTGAGCAACCAAAATAATATGGACAGAAAAGATAACTGCAAATTTTCAAACCGTATTTTTTTGTACGCAGACGACAACCATCATGCCACAACATTGCCGTTTGAGCACAATGAAAACTGCCATGTTTTCATGACGAAGTAGGACGTGTCGATAACTATGGCCAAATCATCAAATATAAGTTGGCTTGGGACAAACTTGCACCATGTGATTGGATTTCTATTATAGTGAGTTGAAAAGGCAGACGGGTTACGTTTCTTTGGCGTTAATAGATGAAATAACTCGGTGTAAGTTATCAGCCATATAGCTGCGGACTGAATACCATGGGACTGCAAGACGACATTATTTCAGCCCACTTCATTCTGTTTTTTTACTCCAAAGTTTCTTTAAATTGAAAAACTATTGTGGAATCTGCTCAATCTAGCCGCGGTTCCCAAGAAAGAGAGGGCCATTGGCCGCTTTGATTGTCGACGGGGTCTTATTCAGTTTTCACAAGGGATGTTATTGAAGCCCGTTAAGCCCTTAAGCCGATTTCCCTGACACAATAACGGCGGATAACTTCCAGTAGAAGTCAATTCACTTCAAAATTTGACCAAAACTGCGACAATTTCCCCCAAATATGGTACTGCTGCTGGGTAATCACTCATCTGTGTGTTTTTTACGGATGGAAGAATTATTAGGCCGGCCTACAGGACCACGGCGTCGTTTGAAACATTCGACAGAACAAAATTCAGGCATAGAAAGTTAATAACGGTCCAGCGGCACCGGACTATATAGAGCAAACCATTGAAGTCGACAGACACGGAGTCTTACATGTCTAGCTTTGTTTCCATGTCCTTACAACGAACATACGGAGGTGGGTAATCGCAGCGGCTTCCCCAAGGGTCCAAAATCCAGTGTCATTCGGATGAACAAACACCATAGACAAATCAATGTCACATTGTCTGAGACCCAGCGGCTGTCAATCAACACTGAACCTTTGGGACTTCGACTTTATTACTTAATTTTCGATGGTCATTGTAGCGGGATCTATCTTTTTATTTGGCTCGCGTTGACTATCCCTAACCATATGCACTTTTACCAAGCATCTGCAGAAACAGGCGAAAAGTGTACCGATGACGTTATATATTACTATGGTGTAGTCATAGTTACCGATAATTTTGAGATACTAAATTGCATACACTGGAGAGGATTTTACACTGCGATTTTATCGATAATGCGAATTATGCATGTTTTTGGCATAACCGGCCGTTCTACTCCCCCGTGATGTAGTTTATCTGAATTTCACACCGCAGCACTATTGTAGATCACGTGATACGCAGTTTATCCCTCTTGGAAGCGACTAATTTCATTTCCCATATGTAAAATTCAGATCGCCTCGATATCGCCGCGACTCAATTTGATGATTGTCAGGGACCGTACACGGGCCGAAACTTTAATTTAGATTAACAGTGTTAGCCGCTGATGATAACACCATTCTGGATCTATTAGCAACACTGAGACATTTTTGGAATACATAATGGCAAAATCGATTCATTTTTTTCTCGATTTCAACGTGACAAAAGAATTGAGCAAACGGCGGGGTACGTACCTGAATCACAAGACTGGTCCGTCTACATTTGTTTGTGGTCCGCAGTAGAATGACCAGCTTTCTCAATAGAATTCTCTAAATTTGTTCAATAGTTTTGTCTAGGTTACTTTCTAAGGAGCACGATCGCATGGAGACCTTTCTGATTCGATGGTTTGAAAGTAAAGCTGGCTGCAGTGATCTTAACTTCTTGAACAAGAGAGTAACGAACGCATCGGCAATGCGCTTTTGGCAATCCTTCTACCACAGTCAAATGATCAGAATGATACACGGATAGTCTTCCCATGTAATATGGATGTTCTCAGAAAATTTGATAATATCTACAGTAAGTTTCGCTCGACTGGAAACAGTGATATCTTGCTTTATTTGTGCTAGCCTATGGCGACGTGAAGAAGGCGTTATCATTGATTCTCAACTGAAAGGTCCATATTTCAGCGTTCTATTTCGAATCTTCATTGCGATAGACCCCAGTATGGAAAACCTGCAATAAAAGTTGGACAAGCACTAATGAATGACTACGTGACATATTGTTCAACATTCATCACTCTCACATAAGACTTGCATTCCACGGTTTAAATTTCCAATAAAAGATCGAAAGATTCAGTGAATGTATCTGGCACAGTTAGTTTGGTATATGCGGTCTAAAATGGATCTCTTACTTGTGAAGATTAGTTTTATGACTAGCTGAGAAATAGAATTCCCTTCGCAACACCTCGGATATCTGGTCTGTCTGACGTTCACACTAGAATTTAGGCAATTGTTGATTCGATGAATCAAAGCAATACCCAAATACAAATGAAATGCCAATCTCTACTTCAGGGCGTCCAAGGTACAGGAGACATTAAGTGCGAGCAGGCAAAGTTGACCCACAATTGAGTTTACCGTGGGCTGTCGTCGGCGAATGTTGGCTACACGGCGTCGTTGGCACCCACTATGTCGTCTTCCTGATATCCTAGGAAAACCTGCAAAAACAAGGACTGATTCAAATGTACAGTACTGCACGTCACCGTAATTACATCTACATGGAGAATACTGAACAATGCATTATCAATACAAGACACTGCCTCAATTAGTCTTTCGTTCCTTGAGTAAAATATTACAAATCACTCTACCGGTGAGGGCGCTTAAGCCGGCCTCCGAGGAGATCGCACTCAACACAAAACATCGAAAGCATAGTGTAAGATATTTATCGTCAACTTGTTGCTTCGTCAATCTGTACTTGGAACAGTAAAGGGGGACAGGAAAACTAATGACACTACAACTTTTGTCTCGCAGCCCATAATGCACCAGTCTTAGCAGCCGTGGTAAGTACTGCGTATCACCTTTGACCCGGAGAGGTAAAGCAAGGTTTTACCTCCATGGTGTCACGCATCTTACATTTGACCATTTCCCGGATCCCGTTCATCGTGAGATCTTTGTAAATATTTTAGGATTCATTTTACCATTCATTGTCGAAAGAGGCGCGTGACGTTGTGGTATATAATATACAAAGAACAAATAAAATTGATGACCTTCATGGCATAATCTTGCAGCGAAAGGACATTTAAGAATGAACATGGGATTTGCGACGAAAAAGCAGAATTACAAATATCTCTGTAAATATTGCACCTAAACACTGCAAACTCAATGAATAGCATTATGGGATGGATGTGAAAAACAAGATGGGCTAAACGACCTGTAGAAAGGAGGGACTTATGATTGGACAAGCAGAACTGTGAAGGTTTAATACTGGTGCACTATGGGATTGCCAAATTGCATTGTGGGTAACTATGTAGCATTATGGATGTTATGTTCATCATCCAAAATCATATGACTTGTGAGCAAAAACTAAAAGAGTTTGAGGACGGTCATTAACATGAACGAAATATTGTTCAGTTTGCTGAGAATAGTAATTGTACATTTAAATTCATTAATATCTCAAAAATAAATTCAACCTCGATCTCCAGAATAGTAAACTACGAAGATTGCAAGAAAGAAGTGTTTATTGAATGTACTGCTTAGAAATGATAGCAGCTGTAAAGAATGTGTCGCAAACCTTTATAAATAAAAAATAATTTTCGAGTTCTTTGAAAGAAATCTAGAAAGGGGAATTTCTATACAAGGGTCTCTTCTGCAAAACATAATTCATTCTCTCTCTGTCAAAAACTTAAGGCAACTTCAAGAAATCGCACTGGCAAATTAGATACTCTGCTTGTCAAAGGGTTTTTGTGGCATGTAGTTACTATCACAATCATTATAGGTATAATGATATTTTATATCCTTATGAAGCAGAATTCTAAGTAGTATAGTTGAAATCGTACGGTAGAATATGTCTCGGGGACATATATTCTCTCATTTTTTTCCTAAAAAAACTTATCTGATCTACTGTTTGTGTGAGCTCATTCTGAATCTCTTGGAGCAAGGAAAGTCTTCCCCATCTCAGTTTTGTGAAAATCAGGAATTTCGTTTTCCCAATGAAGATAACACAGTGATGGCAGCCATTTTGAATTTCAAATATCGATAAATGTCGGGTAATTTGTAGACTTGGTTCAAGTCTGTGATTTGTGAATGTTTGAGTGGAGTGATGAACGCAATGATTTGTATTCTGCTTTCATGTGAAACGCGCGCGTGAGTGGAGTGGACGCTATGAGTGGAGTGAACGCTATACACCGGAGTTTCACCCGGAATCACAGACTTGGCTTTCTTGCACGATCTGCGTTGCTATAAATTATTCATGAGATGACGTTTTCTTTACTCACATATTATTCATAAGATGACATCACTAAATTTTACACATTGGTTACCAATTGACCCAAGCGAAACGTGCATAAAACTCACATGGCGTTGTTGACAAAATGTCGAGTGCAATCACTCCCACGAAAGACAGCACAACCTGTGTTGTATAACCGAAAATGCCTGAAAATATCTGTGTTGTTTGTGGGGCCCAAGTTGCAAAATGCGAAAATCGTCGCCGGTTATTCAAGGATGGAAAAAGACACCGTCCTTACAGTTGTAGCCTGTTCTCTTACGTGCCCAAAGCGATGGAAATCAAAACAATGTGGGGTGACTTCGTATGTCAGTGATTTTCCGCTGCCGGTTGGTGCGCAGACGAACACATCTTTTCCCTCAATCTAACTCTCAACAAGCTTTCTTTGGTAATCTCGCATGATTAGCGATGGTCGACCGATCAGTTGTAAAACTTGATGCCATTATTCGCCCAGACATAAAACGTACTCGATGTCTAGCTTTACACGGAGATGACAACAAACTTTTTAATGCATGCAGAGGTTTATTAGCATGCGTTCTTCTTATTGGCCAGAATAATGGCGGGGGCTGTCAATCATTTTGTATTTGCTCTACGTCACTGTGTACACAGTCCGTCTCACCGCCTGTACTTTGCAAGAAGTCCAAGTCGGTGAATCCGGCAGAAACTAACTCACTACTGCGCAGACTCAAACGTGACGCATTCAATTGCTGGGAAAACCTGGCGTGAGCTGCCAAATTCCGGATAGGTTTGTACGAAATAGGAGAGACACAAGAGAAACTATTATAAATGATTTTATTTTTTTAAAATTCACCGACTTGAACCAAGTCTAGGTAATTGTTTCTGTGGTACCAAACTTGTTCAGTGACCCCTGATTTTATTCTGATTTGGAATAAGAATGGCTGAAAGTTTCTTTGAGGAAGCATTTCAGTTTCAAGGCGCATACTACATTAAGGTGAGTCACCACACTAGCTATGCATCACATGATTGCTGTGCACTGCTTGATCCCCTATTACTTGCTGGTATATAAATGATTTATGGCCAGCTCACACAGATTATTCCATCCACATTCAATTGACTATTTCCAAATTTTAGTACATTTATCTTACAAAGCCCACTCACTCCATAAACTGAGGATTCAAAAGTCAACATCATATCTGCACAGCGTTTGGAATTCTTCCCTGCAACAATTTTTAAAGACTACAGAATGACTAAATTGACTGCAGTGATGAGATGTGTACCAAAGTGTTGTTTAATTTAATGAAAGCTGAATCCTTTCACCATAATGGCTTGGCCCACTTGGTAAGTGTGGACCTGTTTACAGGGAATTCGGTTGAAAAGGTTATATTCCAATTCATCCACAATGGTTACTTAATTTGCTTGGCTCAAATGATTGCTGTATTTAGCTGAGGAATCCTACCAATTACGTTGTGACGTAGAACAAGAATTTTTTTCAGATTTAACTCTCACTGCTATAGAATGAAAGATTCAGCAGTGCTTGCCGTGTTTGAGTGCTTGTACACTCTTTGACCTCTGACCCTAATTGGAGCGCCCTCACATGGCAGAATCTGTCAGCCTATCAAAGCTGCTTACACATTGCTGCTGTCTGACTGCACTGATAACTCTAATAGTTTTGACTGCTCTTTCAGAGTTCTTCTAATAGAAGGAAAATTACTCCTCCAACCAAAAAACATTAGTAATACCACTGCTACTCTCCCAAGAATTGTGTTAACACCAAACAAAGGTTACTTCTTGGACTCCTTATTCTTGAAAAAGGATTCTTGCTGCTGTCAATTGAGCTGTCCATCTGTCTCATCAATACCTAGGTTATCACATCCTGGAATAGAATCTTCCATCAATTGTTACAGTGACTTTGCTTGAGCCATAGCTAGCAATATCCATCACAATTATAATGAATGGTGGTTATTAAATTTCGCATATGTCATCACAAAACCATCCCTTGACAATCAGAATCTCAAATTTGCATATGCTCATTTATCAGCTAACAATTGCCATTTATATTTCATGTTTACTTTACATAAGATGGGAAAAAAACATGTTCAGATGAGTAATACTCTGGAAAGAACTAAGAATTTCAAATACTGTTTTGCTCTAGAAAACAAGTCTTGTTTAATATTTCAGTTGTTAACTAATAAGCTCCCTAAACTCTTGTGTTTTAATAATGCAAATACTGCAAGCTGTCTTTGGCATGCAAACAATTAAAAACAACAATAGTTTCAAAAGCTAAATAGAATTCTTCAAAGGTATTAAACTTGATCTTCAAGCATTTTGATACGTTAAACAAGTAGTACAAATAACAGCAATATATTAACTGGCTAATCATGGCCAGAATACTCTGTATTTTCATGTGATATGCAAATTAACACAATGGAACAATTCCTTTGTGTTTTGACAATAATTTTGCAGTCAACAATTGTTAATATCATTTTTGTACATGTGAAACTAGAAAAAAACTGGTGAATGGAACAACAATGTACAAGAAATACTCGTTAATTTTGAAAGGTTACTTTTTGATACCGATTAAAGTAATGTGGTACATCCTGAAAACAAGTGAATACAGTACTGGAAATACGAACACAACAAAATTAATTCTTACATTTTTAATACTTATGGCATTTCATCAAAGATTTTAATTTCGTTGTGCTGACAAAATATGTGTTGGATTGTTCACCAAGATGCAATCTGGTGATAATGACATAAAATAGAAATACACAATATTGTTATATACTTATCACATGACTTGAATGACTATATCTGATTGGTTGGCACTATAATATGCTATAGCTATGATACTTCCACCAAGCACCAATATCATACAGGTAAACTAATATTTTTGTCACAGACCAATTTCATTATCACAAAGTTTTCACTATTTACAGAATATCTTGAAGTAGGAACAGCCTTGCCGATTGCGACTTCTAATAATCATGAATTTTTTATCTTGCTGTTCTATACGCTATAAAGAATGACTTCAGAGGCAACACTGAAGATCAAGTGAGGTCAGAGGTCATATTACAAGGTCAAAGTTCACCTCATAAATTTGGACCAAAGGATCTTTAACGGCATTCTAAATTCCCAATCAATCATAATGGATATTTGGGATGTCATTAAATTTTGATGAATGTCTGAAATGCAAATTAAATGTGGCTGTTTAGCAGTGAATATTATAATCTTTTATATGTGATAAGTCTGAGGATAAAGAAAGATCAAGTGGAAAACCTGTATTTAGCTTATTTAGTTGACTTACAAGATTCTGTTGGTTCAAGTTCATAAATGATGTTATTGGCTTGACACAAACCAAAACTGCAGCCTAAAACAGACTTGATTTGGATAAACGGCACCACATTTGCAAACTTGTTGCCACCACTTCACGGCCTTTGACCAGCAGTTAACCTTTGACCTCTACTGAGTTTGTGATATGTCCTGGACGTAGGTCCTTTTCCTACTGTCTATGGATCTAAACATTGCTTTGGTTCAGCAAGTTGACAGTTCCTGTAGGAGATTTCTAAATTTGTCATCAGAAATGATTTTGTTACTTCAAGTGTTTTAAATATCTTCAAAGTCACAGAACACTACCGCTGTACAGATCTATAAGGTACATGTTCCAATGAGCTAAGATGAGAGATCGCTTAATGCAAATCTATAACCTAGGGTTACCTTAGGTCAGAGTTTAAAGTTCAAATTTAAGGTCATTATTTATCTTATTCTTTGCCAGTCTGTAGTAGCCTGAGAGCTTTTTGTAAATTTTCGATAGCTGTTGGTACGTCTTCATACTGCAGTGCACTGCCAGCATAGCGGCAATACTTCTGAGCGGTTGTGTAGTCCTCTTGTGTCAGATTGACGGCACCTGAAATCAATGAGAAAAATCCCTGTGCTGGTCACTTGCTACACGTATGGCCTATCTTGGCACAACAGTCACATATTTCTGCAGGAGTGTTGGTACCAAAGTTTCAGTTTGCAATACAGAGTCATGGACAGCTGAGGTAGTGGTGGTTGTTTTTATGCTAACCAGTGAAAAAATAAAGCTGTGAGGGGCTCATTAGTCACTTAAGAATATATTGTATGATGTAAAAACAATTACCTGGCAATACAACACAGAATATTTACCTATTTATCATAAATAACCACATTTCATAAGAAACCGTTGTTACTGCAGTGGTCATGAATATTCACAACTTAAAGGGCAGTAGCTGTACAACTTTGTCACTGTTTATAAATAGTATATTTTATCAACAACACCTACCATTGTCAAATGTAAATAGTTGAATAATTCAAATGATGTAAACACACACCCAGACATACAATATTGACATTTCCAAGACAGACGATATCAGTCGGTGGTGGTACATTTGAATTGTTCTAATCTTGTTGAATCTCTATATGTTTATTGTTGACACTACAGCGAAGATGTCAGCAAACATAATCGAAAATTCAGGAAAAAATTAAACAATTTTTTTAACATAAGTACAGAAGGAGTGTGAGTTAGGGGATCCTTAAAAACAGATGCACCAAATATCGGGGCATTACTCCATTTGGCAATATTATGCATTTTCACTTTTCTTCCCCTTAAACTGTGCAGGCTACCTACAAAACTCATATATATTCCTTATGATCACCAACGTATCTCACTTATTAATATGGTCGCTTTGGTTGGGTTGTTTTTAGGTTATGAGCTCCCCATTTGGTCTACGGATGGATGAAGGGATGGATATACAAACAGACAGACAGACACACACACAGACTAACAAAGTGATGTCATTGGCCCCATGAACACCTCAAGCACTTAGGAGCCATAAAGCTCAGACCTACCTTGTTGATTGGTTGGTTGTACAGGTGGTGGTATATGCTGTGAAGATGGCCCTGGAATGACGCCACGATTCAGACCCGGATCTTGGGGCGTTGTTGGCGGGGCATGGGTTCCAGGCGGGATAACTAGGTTGTTCTGACTTCCCCCTATTGATGGGTTCTGTGGCTGGATCTGAGATGGAAAGTTACTGGGCACTATCGGAGCCCCTCCTGCAGCTGGAAAAGATTAAATGAGCAAAATTTATGCCTCCCCCTTTTTATATGATTCAAATACCAGTAACACAACTGAAGTAAAAGCAATTAAACAAGTAGAAAAGGATATTTTATCACTCGTTACAATGCAATTATCAAAACATTTGATCTCTAAATCAACACTACCATCAATTGCACACCGGTTTGGTCAAACTTTTCAACAGTGATGTGGTCTAACCACATTGATTTCAAAGCCATGGATGGACTTCCATATAGAGAATGACTGATGGACAACAAAACGCATACATGTAGCACAGCCAGTCTGCTGAGGATGATTATTGGAAAAATAGTAAACTCTAAAACATGGCCTGAATACATCAATGAATCCATTCTAAATTTGGTTGAGAATTTCATCTTCACCGGACTAGTTTTCTGACTGCAAAGTTAAAGACAGGTGTTGAGTGCGCATGCACATGTGCACACAACTGTGGCTGCATAGTCTTACACATACATATACCGGGTAAATGCATCTGGAATGCACACAGCATAACACTCTATCAAATCCTCAATACAAGACCTATCTATCAATCTGGTTGTGTTCGTAACACACAGCCTGGTACTCATACACAAGACTTGGTATAACAAGTTTGCTTCTCAAAAACTTCAAGGTAAATAACACAGTGATACTACAAGTGGCTCAGAGTGCCTTTTTATTTTAGTGGTGGCTGCTTATCTAGTAATATTGGAGGATGATATTTTTCGACCACATTCAGAAGGGATAAACATCATGTTATTATGTGATTCTATATAAAATACAATAATAAAATATATGATTAATGATGATATGCACAGGATGAACACAGCTAAGTTGACAAGTCTGACTGTGTCGGACATTTTGCAATATTGCAAGATATTCAGATACAGCAATACAAACTACTATTCTTCTAAAAAGTGTTCAAATCATTCATCAAGATGGAAATACAATTTTAAAAGAATAAAAGACTTTATTTGATTTTCTACATACCACCAAACATGTCCTCAGAATCATCCAAAGGTCCTGCGTGGGGCGTCTCTCCTTTCTTTAAACAATCATGAATGTATGCAGCTTTCCAACGGGCATATTTCCTGTTGTTTTTTATCTGAAAATCGTAACATTGGGAAACAATGATCCATGACAGCAAATGAAAAGACTACACTTTCCATTTTGAATAATCACCTGACTGTATTGGGAGTGATGAGCTTCAAATCCATTGAAAACTATTGCCATTACTCTTTGATCTTGATAACCTGGCTAACCCATTTGATTTTGATAACCAGACTAAACCCTTGATCTTGATAACCAGACTAAACCCTTTGATCTTGATAACCTGGCTAAACCCTTTGGTCTTGATAACCAGGCTAACCCATTTGATTTTGATAACCAGTCTAAACCACAAAGTTTCATTAGCAGTGACTTTTGATATTTTACTTGTCTGTAAAAAAGCTTCTTCATATTCTTAAAAAGTCATATCAAAACACGTAGTGTTTAACTTGTCAACTCAGACAGTTGAACAGAATTTTCTCTCACTACAAAAGACAACTGAATATCATCCATAGTGCTGAGTAAGGGCCGCATACTTAGGCTACAGAGATACCCTTCACTCTAACTCTGACTTAGCTCTCACGGCTTGTGACAAACTGGTGAATTTATCTCATGATAAATAGAATACCGTTGATGTACCACTTTTGATTTATTTCAAAAACATCAAGGGCATGTCAACATTAACATCATGACCATATTTCATTTCTAAACGGTTTACTAAAATGCTTCTAATAAATATGTTGCATACTCACATCTTCACTGAGTTCACCAAATGTTTGAAGAGCGTCAAATAACATACTGGCTTTATAAAATGATTTGACAACATTCCTAGAAGTGAAATATATGTGAATTAGATTTAGTTTGTCGATATGAGATTGCTGTTAGCAAGTCGATTCTCTTAAAATATGGAATGTGCATGAATATCTGTACAAGGCAAAAGGACGATACAAGTTTACTGTAGAGGGCGCTGTTTACAACATATCACCAGATGCCTCCTGTAAATCCCTTTATCACATGAACTGGCCCGAATTCCCACCTGTGTGACGTAGAACAGGACGGATAAGAAATCCGAATTACCCCTGTTGTACGTCATCAACCGGAACTTTTTTCTTGCATGATACCGTTCATAGATGCGGGTCGCGACGTGAACACAGACCGATTTGTCGTGATCGATGCCGTGCTCTCATGACACTTTTTCAAAAAAGGTGAACCGATAAATCCACACATGGAAATATAGAAGGCATGTCCAGCGAAATTTCGAGTCGCTAAAACTATAGCTGTTCCCGAGAATCGAATAGGGATACCGCCGATCCAGTCGAGTCGCCTCGTAAGGCTCAACGTGGACGTCGTACCTGGCGATCCCGGTTGGCGATGAACCTGAAATCTTCACCTCAACGGGAGTTCAACTGCATGAGTACAGTATAATCTTCGGGAAAGCGACATACAGGCACAAGCATAAAGTCATTCGACTAACAACGATAAATTTCCTTCATCATACAAACAATTCCGTAAATTCTTGCTCGGAATCAAACCTGTAGCGCGGCGTAAGGCTGTCCCGGAAGGCTGTAGCGCTATATAGCGAAGACATCAACTGTTGAGCTGTAAACAGTGTATATGCATTGCAGCGCTGTGGAATCCGATGTACTTCGAAAGTTGACTCAGACAACACTCAAAACAGAGTTCCCGTCAAGTAAAATTAGGATGTATCTACGGGTGAGATATATGTCACTGCAAACATCAAAGTCAAACATTGACGACCGAGATCGGGATTAACGAGTTGACACCGGCATGGCAGAGACCGGCGCGGTGACGGCAGTAAACATGATTGAGGTACACTCTATGTGTCATCGAACGGAATCTTTCGCGCTCGCTACGGTCGTAAACTTGTGTGATATTTTGAAAAGCCACGGAATCTCTGAGAATGAGAATTACTGTTTCGATCGTGTCGTTGCATTTACTTCATAAATCTATTTGTAAATATTCTGAATAACTCTGAATACTGTGGCTATCCGTCGTTAGCACGATGAAAGTTATGTCCACCGTACCGATGGCCGACTTGCCTTGGCATCGGTACAGCGCGAGACAATGATTGACAGGTTCACGTGACAGAATCCGTATGTCTGGTTGGTGGAGATACCATTTTATGTAGCAAATTTCAGCTTGATGGGATTTATGAATGAAAGTATCTCCTGGGTGACGGGCCGCTTTACTCTTGAAATGAAAGTAATCCGCATAAGTAAAACACAAATCGCGACGAAATTCATGCAATTTGTTACGATAATTTTGATCCATTCACGTCAAAAGAAAAATAAGAAGACTGTTCATGTGATAAATATATAATCCCATGGTATTTTTCTCTGTTTGACGTCATCGTATACTCGTGTTTTTCGCGGAGCCGCACAACTTCTCGCCTTCGGCTCGAAGTTGTACGGCTCCGCGAAAACACTCGTATACGATGACGTCAAACAGAGAAAAATACCATGGGATTATATATAATTGTTCAGATTCCAGTATTTTTGCTGATGTACTGGGTACACAGAAACGGTTGAGTTTATCAATCTCTATGAATAGGAAAAGCATCTGAGGTACCAAAGAGAAAGCACTTTTAAGTGTAAATGACATTCTTTCTGATCAAGACAACTCTTGAAGGCAAGACAATTTTTCACTTTCCAAATGTTGGTATGGGCTGGCACAGGAATTTGTCAGGAAATTCTGGTCATGACTCAAAGAATCCAGATATCTTAAATGCACTACGGAATGAACTGAGAGCTAAGATTTTAGAGGGGCATTTATATTTATGATGTTATATTATTGATGAAATTAGTTAGAAATCAAACCTAGTGAGCACATTTTGGTATAATCCCAAACTGTCTAACCATTGTAATGGGACGGCCTTGAATGGAATAAGGCACTGCAGTATAAGGGGCAAGAGAGGGAAGATAAGGAGACACAAGGGCATTTCAGACTTATCCTAGGGAGTTATTAGGTTGAAGTTAGGGATAGTGTACATAGTTAGAGACCTACAGGGCAACCTTTGTAGTTCACATCCACAGGTTTGTATCCACAAATTCACAAAGTTCTACTCTTGGCAGGTACATGATACCTCATTTCACCCTTTCATCACCATGGTTTGTCCTAATTCCACTGTTTTCTATGGAAAAGTTGGACCTCTATACAGGGAAACTGGGGTGAGCAGCTTAAAATGAAGGGGGATACTTATTAACAATTGCATCGCGTATGTTATTGAAATGAAGAAGTTTCTAAACACTTCTGAGTCACATGCATATGTCAGCAGGATGTCAGATAATAATCATTTCTGAAATATACACAGTCAACAAAACAAGAAAGATACATGAAAAATCAATAGAAGGAAATACAGCAAAAAGAATCAATTAAAACTGAATGCAATGACGAATAAGTACTAACTTATTAAATCTGGCTGCCCTGTCCTCATTATCAGCATAAAGAAATATTTTCAAGGCATAATTTTCCAAATGGGCTTGTCCGACAACTTCATTATGCACTGCCTCATTGCTTGCAAACTCTTTTTTCATCTGAAAGAAAAGACAAGATATCATAAATGAAATATAAACTTAATTCGGTTTAGGGTTAGGGGTTAAGGTCATCTGGCTGAACACTTTTCCTGTCAAGTCCATTCATCATTATCAGGTCATGTTGGCAATAACTAGTATATCATAACATGTCTGATGTGATGTTCTTGCAACAGACTTGACTGTTTGACGACCTCTTAAACCACAGTCGGCTGACTTACAGAGAGTGGTGTAGGTAAGCTGCCTAGAAAGTAGAATCTACCTGGCTTGGCACTGAACAGGGCTACCTGTGGTAGAACGAGGGAGGCTAGGGAACACACATGCATAGGAATATGAACACTTGTTTACCAAATTACAGCTGCAACAGTCACTGAGCATAGTCCAGAATGAGAGGTCTCCTGTTATTTCTGTACTTGACAAACATTGTACTTGTATGTAAACGACTGTAAATATATTGATATCGTGCGCCCATTAATTGATCTTTCCTCTCCTCCATTTCACTAAGTCATCCAACTGAGACATGTCTCAATGCAGAAATTATTCTGATAATTATGATGTATGTCAGCTGTGTTATCTTCTGGAGACTTTGATTATTATGCCTTGGCTTGAAATTATCTTTTTACCTATAGTCCAAGTGGACAACCATTTCTGAAAATTGGTAGTCCCAAGAAAACATCCAGAAGTCGGCTTTTCCTCAAGTCATATGGCTTATTTTCAATTACATATGATTACTACAACCCATTATCTGACAAAAAAATTAATATCCTACTGACTGTAACATCATCTCTCATCCAGTTTAATTTTCATGTACTCAGCCAAGCAACACTGTGACAGTGCATGATGGAACGTGCAAGCTGACATTGATGTATAAAGCTACCAACGGTATACCACAACATACTGAATTTCTTTTTCCTAATAGGCTAATCTAACAGAGTAAAACAAACATAAGACACAGGTAGTCCAATGGAACAACCATTGTTAAGGCTTGGTTGTCCTTGGATCAGGGACAATTGTTAATTCCCAGCTCTGTCACGTGCATGCTGATTTTGAATGAAGTGACCAGGAAAGGCTAATCATATCACTTAAAATGTGAACACTGAATGTACCTTTAAAAGCAACGCATCATAGCACAGTCCTGTGACACAAACACCACACTATACCTGTGTATTCATAATCATATCATTAATGGAGAACAGAAATATAGAATGGACTATTTTCTGCTCTTTGCTGATTCTTGTTTTAAGTTCAGGAGGTCACAAAGGGACTTATTGTTTGAGATATTGGGATTGACAAATCAATAGAGGAGTTTTACACTAACATTAGACAAAGTAGACACCTTTGTACCTGTTCTAGACAGTCCATTACTGCGAAAAGAAACTTCCGAGAATCTGGTGACTTGCTGTCAATCTTCATCCCTTCTTCCACAGCGTAGCGACGACCTGAAAGTACACAACAAGTCATGATGCAATGCTTTGCTGTACTCAAATGATTTTGATACAAATACAATTCACATTTACAAAATAATCAACCGTAGATATGTTGAATATTCTTTCTTTGTACTGAAATAACCTTATAATACTGACAGATTTATAATGATTCATTACGCCACTTGAGATGAAACAGAGGACAACAGATTATTACTGATTGACCTAGCTAGGGCTGGTCCCTTCAGCTTTGCTGGCATGCTGTTGTGAGAGGGCGCCACACAATGCAAACAATCCCATGTACAGTACTTCACAACCAGTGTGCCCTCACAGCTCAGTTGATGCAACACTGACTGGATAAAACTCTCTCTGATGCAGATTCTTTTTTACATATAACATGTTCTGGTTGAAAAGAAACTTCAAGAAATTCTTTAGTTGCACCAAACAGTCCATGTGTTAGATGATAAACTTTTCTCAACTACGCAAAAGTCATTATTATACTGACTGCCTGTATGTAAAGTATTCAAAACAATTTCAGAGACCCTAGTTATAATATTTGCCCATTTATTTCTCTGAAATCTGGCTTCACATTGTTTTTAATTTTAGTTCTATTTTTCTGTGTGTAGGATGTTCAAACACTGGCTGAAATTCTTCAGCATCAAGCTTACAACATTCTTGTGAAAGTGTCAACATTGGAACTGAAGTCGAACCCGGTGACCTTGCCTAATTCACATTCACAGGCCAGATTGACATCCTGAATACATGTACCAGGTATTTCAGAATACTGTGTGGTATGAAGCAAGAGACATTAGCCAATGATTGCATGGTTATTTGAACTGTGGTGTCTTTTCTTTTGTTTTGTACTGATAACACTGGCTCCATACACGCAAAACACAAACCCAGTGAACAGGTTGGATTACTCTGACATAATTTCAGTTCCATTCATTGAAACACATCTACAATTCATCATTTCTACATTCAATGATGGCATTGATGTAATTGCAACTCAAGCCAGTGATGAGTCGTCTTGAAGACAATGGATATTGAAAAGAACAATAGTATTGCCAAACAGAGCCACAACTCCAAGGAATGAACCTGCCAACTGTCTTTGTTTTACATTTACAATAGTGCTTTGTCAATCTTCCATTTACAATCACACAACAGTTACAACAGCCTATTCCTGAATCCTGAAGAATATCTAAGATTTCAATTTTTAATTGAAATTTCTAATATTTTTCATGGTTTTTGAGTAACGGTGACAAAACTTGTCACCCCTTGAAGAGGAAAATGACTATAGCTATATGAATGCTTATGGTTCCAAAAATGACATTGTAACCATCGCAATATTGTCTATACCCAATGTGATTGTTATCATGACCTATGACCCTAGTCTTTGTGTGTCATTTTAAATCCTGATGTAAATAATCCAAGGCACACCTGAAAATCAATGGGCCATATCTCCTCTTGAAAGCAAGTTGATTTACTCAGAGGGGTACTCCTGTTGTTATCAAAAAATTGAGCCCCCTAAGATTGCCTTGATTTGTAAAATTGTCGTACATAGGGCCGCTGTCTTTAGTCTCAGTCTCTCAAGATTCTGAGTGAAAAGTGAGGGATGCAAACATCAAACCACTTTGTGAAGGTGAGATTCATGTGCTCACTGTAGAACGTGTTTTGGGGACAGATATTTGGACTCTCAAATTTCTACAATTCTTTTCTGATCTATAACTTGTTTGGGCTCATTCTCAAGCTCTTTGAGAAAGAAATATTTCACTGTCTTAGTTTTTTGAAAATCCAAAATTTAATATGTTGCCGTAGAGTTAACACAGGGATGGCGGCCAGTTTGAATTTTAAAAAATATCACAAAAGTTGGATAATTTGTTTCTCTAGTTCCAAACTTTGCACAGTGACCCCTGATTTTTGGTGTTGATTTGGTAAGAGATTGAAAGTTTTGTTTCAGAAATTTTGAGCAAAAGTTTAAGTCTTTCACTTTGGAGGCACATAGAACTGTAAGTCACACATGACTTCTAAATACAGGTGTGCATATACAGGTGGGCACTGTTTGTTTTGTCTCTGAAGCAGGCTTGGTATTCATTAGAGTAACTCTTAACGGTCACTTACTACATTAGAACACATCATGAACTCTCTATTACGCAGCCTTGAGGGTAAAATAACAGATTTTCATCACCATCAGCATTGTTGCAGTGTACAACTTGTTTAGACATGTACGCTATGTCATTGTCAATACAGCATAGGTTTTCTCTGATTGTGACAATGTCTCAACTTTAAAACACCTTCTGTTGACTCTTTCATCTGATGTTGGACAAAGCATTAAGCAGAAACACATGTTGCAGATACCTTCAGCAGACAGTGTCTATTTACAAATACTGAGTGTGTGTTCGTGTCATTTGACATCAATTTGAATAACAGTATTTGATTTATGAATATCTACACAGGTTCTCCCTTTAATTACCCTTCCAAATTGTTTCAATTCAAGGAAGGGTGGGTCTACAGATCAGGGAAATTGGCTCAGAGGGTTAACAGAGCACATTATGAGTCAATTTGAAATTCTCCCAGGACCAATTAACGAATTGTTACTCACTCCCTTGAATTAGCATGCAACATTGTAACAATAAAACCTCAGATTGAAACTGTACACCTACTACAATGAAGGGCTTTTAAACATGTAATTATCATTGACACTGCGGTGAGTGTGTCTGGGTTTACCTTAGAGTATCAGTGACACTCAGCAAATTATACATAATCCAGCTTTCTGATCAGATGTAGTAAACACAGCAGGTATATTCCATGGTTACAAACTGAATCAACATGTGTCTTGTTATCTTGATCTGAATTTTAAAACCTTCGGTAAACCACAAATAGTTGTTACAATGCAAACACTGCTGAAGAAATGAAATCGATAAGGCTTGCCATTTCTTGGTTTCTTTTCAATTGGCGATCTCTACGTGTTTCTGACTCCAGGGGTTTAAGTCCCCTAGCGGAGCTAACACATTCCAACACTGCCTTAATTCCACTCAACATGGCAGAACTCAAACTCTTCAGGAAAGCAGCTCTGGCAATTAGGTAGGTTGCTTTGTCCCTCACAGCATTTAATAGGTTTGTCTTGTGAAAATCTTTTGTTGACACTGTGTTATATTACAAGATCTAATTGTCTACGCCCTTGTTAAGCCTTGAATCAAGGGTTTTGGTGGGGGTCAGGGGTCATCTCATAATGAGCATCCAAAAACTGGTGATACTTCAATTCAAAATTGTGAACCTAAGTTACAATATGTTGAAATGGCATGCCCTTTTCTTCAGCTGACAATGGTTTGACCCTATTGTTTTCAATTACTGCGGTAGAATCCATTTAGTTGCAAAATAGGAGAGAGAAGGTCACAACTTTCTCCACCCTTTTCATATTTTGAGAATCGTCTTAATCCCTGTTTGCTTTGAGAAATCAACTGAAATTTTTCATTTTTCCAGAGACAAAAATATGATATTCATTTCCTTGCAGCTGTAAATTTTCCGGTTGAACCATATAAACAAAATAACATTACGCACACCACAGCACAGTGACAAAGTGTGATGAATTTCACTGTCTTAACTTCCAACTTAACATGTCACTGTGACATACCACAGAGTTTACAACACTTTTCCTGCTCGTCTTTTATCATGTCCCTGCAAATTAGTTTAGGCTTTTTCAGGATCACCTTGTACTCATGTTTTTTTCAGAAATTGTTATACAGATATTTATGACGGACAGTATTTTCAAGCTGTTTTGACTAAAAATACAACTTGATATATGGTTGAAAGTAGTCCTGTTGTGTGAAGTAACAAATTGATTAACAAGGAAAGTGTTCAGGGAAAATCAGAGACACTCTTCTTAACTCTGACATTGTTTATGAGATGTCCCCTAAGATGGGAGTCCATTGTTATCTGTGAAGGTGATGTGTAAACACAGTGCAATGCTGTAGGCAATGCCCAGTATTTGCACTTCACATCCACTGTTTGCTAGCATGGTAACCGAGCCACAGTACTATACAGTACTGACCGGCAAAACACAAGAGCAGACAGCAAATCTTCGGCAGTGCAGCCAAAAAGAAAAATGTCAAGTCCGTCCAAGTTCAGAGCCACTTCCTTAGGTCTGAGGTTAGTCTCAAGCTCGTAAGTATCTGTCTATTGAACTACCTTGATAAAGAACACAGTGTCCAAGCTGGGTTACTCATACACACACACTTTGAACAAGTATTTCTCAGTAGAAAAATAAGAAAAACAAGCCTGGGGAGATTACAAGTTACACATCTTACAAAAACATAAAATACTAGACAGACTTGGGGAATTTATTCCATGTTATTTATGCGAAAACATTCCTGTTTCCATAATTTACACACTAGTATCAGGGTTTAGATTTCCGTGTTTTAGCTTATGCAATAAAACTATTCATTTGTAGTTGCTAAATGAACAACACCAAACAGTGGACTCAACTGACATTGCCTCAATTCAAAGATCTTTTAAAACTTAAAAACGTGATTATTGTTGGCAAGTATGGACTTCATACAGCTAGAGACTTCACGGTGTGTGTATCACATTATACCTTACTAACTATCAGTGGATTTATTTTGTCCTATACAACTCCATACAACTTTTGTAGGTAAAAAATTGAGCTGATAACAGAGTAGGCAAAGTTATTGAATCACAGTGGAAATCGACTTAGAATCATACACTGACATATCCTTTGAAGTTAATGCTTGAACTGTTATTGAGGAAATTGTAAACCTAACCTGTATTGACGATAAAGTTGTTGAGAAGATAGTCAAAGACACAACTAATCATTCACTGTACATAAAGATTGAACTGTTTGCAGTTGAACTTGGCACTTCAAATTTGTCAAACAGCAATTACAGTAGTTCTTCAACAGTTTGCATCAATAATCAATAAATTTATGAGACTATGAAGAAGCTATAAACTCCTCACAGACAACATCAATACTAAAATGTCTTGAACAAAGAGACCAACAAGTCCTGCTGGTGTATCATTGTAAGGCTATACATTGCATACAAAATTAAATAGTGATAGCTACTGCTATGAAGACTGTGGATTCTAATAGAGAGTCATTTCAGCATTCTATCACAAAAGTTCAGTAAATGTGTTACACCATAGTTTTCCATGGAAAAATTGGAAAATCCAAAAAGAGAAAGAGATGAAATGATTGAGAAAATTTAGTACTTTGTCATTTGATATTCAAACCCTTCTGGAAATGATCTTCATGGTCAGGGTCATGCAACAATGCTACTTTCTTCATTTTGTGAAAATTCATGATATTGGGATTTTCACCCTTAAAATAGACATGAACTAAATAAAACTCCTTAGAATACATAAAATGTCAATTAAACAGACAACAAGGTCCTTGAAGAGCTGGGCGTAAAATTGTAACATACAAACAGACATATATTTAGATGAAAAGTGATTACCAAAATAGTCTTTCATTATTTTGATTTCTAACTTCAGTTACTGCATGTAGCTGTAGGTTGCTATTGAATTAGGTCAAGCTAATCTGTGGTGGTTAAACTATTTATGGTTGAAAATTTTTCTGAAAAAACTTTTTCGATTTTTTGACAAACCATCTGTTGCTACAATTGGCAGCACAGTGTTTCTGACAATTCACACCAATAACAAATCAATGCATGGTTAAATACTTGAAGATATTCAGTTCATTCAATTTGCTATGTATGAACAGTAACAAATAATGTCAGAGCTGTAACAATGTTATTACATCTGTGTCTTAGACGCTTTAATTCTAATGGTCATTCCTGACCATCAGTGTGGGATACCTAATATTATAGCAGACTACCTGTAGTCCTTAAGCTAACAAACAGTTCACAGATAGCTTGGATCATGGTATGCTTCTCATGAGCTCAGAGGCAATGAGCATAAGTGTGATTACAGGTAATACCCAGTAGTTACCTGTTCACCCCCAATTCCCTGTCGATAGGTCCACACTCACCATTTATTACAATGGGTTTGGGCCAAACCATGGTGGTGAAAGGGTTAAGAGAACAAGAATGTTTTGAGATTACTAAATCCTATAATGGACACAGTATTATTATTATTATTATTATATTATTATTATTATTATTATTGTTATTATTGTTATTATTACTATTACTATTATTTTGTGATTGCCGTTGGTGATGGTGGGGTATGCAGTATGTATAGTTATTATATACGTGTATTGATACAGGTATTGTGTCTGACTTGTACTGTGTCCAATGGTGGCACAGAAATTGGGTCATAATCACAGGTGTATTAGTCATACTCCTTTATCAACAGTTGTCAGTATCCTTCAAAATGTATTTCTAAACAAATCAATGATATCACATTTTGTGATTAATTTTATTAATTCACTGCAATGGTCTACTTGGCAGGCCTTGAATTTTAGTGTCTTAGAAAGACATCTCGGAATGGTAATCTGCCCTATACAGTCTATTGATCTGCCGTACTAACCATCAATGTCTCCTCGTTGCCCATTGAATTTGTTTACTTCTTATGTACAGAGAGTGTTCAAACAACAACAGCATTAAAAGCAAAACAAACATGGGTAGGGTTGCCCTCTCAACATTATTCGGACTCTTCACAATGGCACAGTACTTCACCATAGATACCACACTACAGTTCCAGCTACAATTTACACCGAAGCCATGGACTGAAAATTATTCAGGTCATAGTTCATGAATCATATTACTCGTTCAACAAGCACTCTCACTTGCACTGAGGCCTGAGCGATTAGATAATTCGTTAGTTGTATAATAATCATTAATATCAATGACAATTAATAACAAACCCAATAAATTATGCATTGTTACGATTCAGATTAATTCATTTTTAAACTGCATGAAATATCATGTCTATAAAATTTAAATTATTTGCTAACTTACAATTAATGCCTGACTTTGATCTGCGAGTATGAACTATTATTGGCGAGATCACCTTTTAGGCTTTATTCTCGGAGCACTGTACAGCAATATATTATCGTTTGAAAGTCGTTACGGCATCGCTCCCTGATAATCCATACAGATTTCAACAATATTTAAGGTATGGATGTACTCATGTACAAGTTTATGAGGGCGAAGTTTCCACCTATTTAGTAATGTATTGCAATGAGGTGATACATGCGCGACACTGATGTGTGAGACAGCTGGCAGACGTTAAAGCGTCTTCAATATCGCATGTAACGATCGTTCCACACCTAACCATAACTGTCACGTCTCGACATGAGACAAGCCTCGCCTATGGGCGATAGAGTCTAGTCTGGACTTGAGACTGTACCGTGACAGTGTACGTAAATCAAAACATTACGGTGTAGCACGAATAAATTCTGATCTAAAACAAGTTGCACTTTGATTTCTTGCATGTAGCATGTACTTACAGTAATAAGATACTACTGGGTCCCTCGCATCATGTTCTTTCGCGATATCGATGTAGTGACGGAGAGCTTTCAGAACGGCAGGTACAGCCGGAATCTTGGCTGCGGCCATCTTGAATCAAAACTCGCACATGCGCGATAGGAGCAGTCATGCAACCATGACGTCATCCACTGGGACGAGGCAAACTACCTGTTGATCTGTCAGGGAATTACTATGTCTATATTCTCTAGGGTCTATGCTATAAGCTCTGAACCTCAATAATCCGGTGGAGGTGGAAAAAATCACGGAGGGAGAAAGGAGACCAATGGAAACTCGAAAAGAACCGGCTTTAGCTATTGACACTATATCGGCTGTCGGAGAATTTGCCAAAATTTTTTGGCATTTCTTATTGAAATGGACCTCAAAACATGCATGAAAACTCTACCTTGTTCGCAGGAATTATGATATTGTGTACGTCAAGGTCGTCCTTTATCATATATAGTCACGATAAATCTCGAGAACGATTTTCCGCTAGACGGGAGATTTCAGTAATGGGATGAGACGTACGGGATAACATGGGACTTTAGAGGAAATCGTTGGGAGAATTTCCGGGAGAGTTTCGGGGGATCCTGCCAAGTCTAATGTCGTTTACACTCAATGCTGCATCAAAATTTAGTCGATTTCAGCATATGTGCAACTAGAGAAATGAATCTTAGTGATATATAATACGGTTGTATCACAATTTACCCATGGAGCAATTTGGTTTGGAGCAGCAATTTGAAAGACATGTAGTCACGGCCACGGTCCCTCCACGGCTTTAAGCCTGCCGTGTCAAACTTTGAAAGACACTCATACTGAACAATTATCAAGGAAATACAAAAGGAAATGCCACTATCTCTTCGACTCCGTTGCTAATGGCCTGTCGCTGTGGGTTTGTCCGCAAGTACTGCCTATTACGATGTTATCTTCTCACAGGTTTAACTACATACCTTTTGATCATAGTCATTTCATTAGTGGCTACCCATGTGTCTCTAGTTTGAACAGAATATTCCGCTACAGGACGCATGATTCGACCCTGGAGAGACACAGGCAAAACGAGAAACCCCGAACAAAAATTAAACCAACCGAGTTATTAAAAGGAGAATATGATTAATATATTTCTAGCTTACCTAAATGTTTTCCAAATCGTTCACTCCCTGTTGAAGCATTTAGGTCTGGTTGCGCTGTTATTTATTTGCATGAGAAATTGATTAAATCCCCTAGCGTTTCACAGTGATAAACGAGGGCGCCTCGCAGTCGAGTGAGACCCTATTAGACGTGCAATATGTAATTATTATGAGAATATCAACGTTTAATTTCGCAACTTACTTTATTTATCGTTCAACTCCATTCTGATAAAAAGAATGATGGTGTATCAAGAAACAGTTTTAGATTGTGTTTAATATGTCTATTTATTTTTAGCAGCGGTTACGAGCAAGAGTAAGGCCGGCATATTAAATGAAATGTTTAAAAGGTAGGCTCGCTGAACCTTGCATATTCATCATACATACATACATACATACATACATACATACATACATACATACATACATACATACATACATACATACATACATACATACATACGTACGTACGTACGTACGTACGTACGTACGTACGTACGTACGCACGCGCGCGCGTGCGTGCGTGCGTGCGTACATACATACATACATACATGCATGCATGCATACATACATACATACATACATACATACATACATACATACATACATACATACATACATACATACATACATACATACATACATACATACAATCATACATACATACACACATACATACACACATACACACATACATACATACATACATACATACATACATACATACATACATACATACATACATACATACATACAACATACATACATACATACATACATACATACATACATACATACATACATACATACATACATACATACATACATACATACATACATACATTCATACATACATACATACATACATACATACAATGACTAAACGAAAAAATGTTGTGTTTGCACTCTATAAAGTAGCATATTATTTCGCTCTTATATTTCATCCTAAATTTAACAATAATGGCGCATTACCAGAAATACCGAAGTGGTTAAAACTGTCAAAGTATAGCGCTTGGCACATACCCGTCTTGTGAAACAAGCAAAGTAAAGGCTCGAGCTCATTCCTTTTTGATTTATCCATCAAGGGCCAAATGTGCGGTTAGTTTCGTAGTTTTGGTAGGCCTGATATACAAGACGAAAAACGCGCCAAAACTTTCGTCATAATCGGTCGATTGTGATCTGGTTTCTTTGAATAAGTGTAGAATAAAATGGAATTTTAATGTATGAAGAATAATCGAAATTTGGATAGCAAACGTTGAGAGGCCGAATATGTTCGGTATTTATCTATTTATTTATGTATTTTGTTTGGCTAATCTACAAAACAAAGGTACTGTAACATTGGTTTGCTTGTCCCTGGATCTTTTTAAGCAAGACATCAATATAGGTCTATTGACATTTTAAATCGTTATTTGCTAGGCAGTCGGCTTTGGTTGAAGATTTAGAAAAAAATGTTAAATAGATGATCTTCATAAGTAAATCATAGAAGCCTTACAGGCCGAGGTTTCTCCGAGATATTGCTTCGCTGTAATTTCCTAGTTTTCCTTGATAGAAATTTGACTTTGTGTAATCGTAGAACAGCTTCTACTGCTGTGTCCTATATCAATGATCTTATTCAGTACTCTTAGGCCATCGGCCCATAATACTTGACAATAATAAAACTGACAGGAAGAACGGAAAGTTACAGAATACATTTCACATATCGTTAATTTCTTTTCTTAATTGCATTGCATGGTAAGTAAAAGCCGCTAGACATTGCAGTGTGTTTACATCGGTTGACGTCATTAATTTGATAAAACTCCTTTCAATTGGTGGATTAAGACAGATAGCAGGGATATATTTCTTCCTAAAACAATCAAAAAAAGGACAAATGAGAAAATGACATTCGTTTTCAATTTCATTTCTTTCACATAACAGACAAATTCGTTCATTTCTATCTATCTATTTTATGTTTTCTATCGGTTTCTATTCTCAAATAATGTGAAGAACAACGCAGAAGAGCTAACATTTTGGTATGTGCCACAATTTTAACAGAGGATAGATATTTTTCTGCTTCAAGAGACGATTTAAACTCTCTGTAGTACTGCTGTGTCCAAAACTCAGATGTAGAGTACGGCGACGTTTACTTACACGTATTCTCTTGCTGTGAGAGGCGACAGCAAGAGAATACCGCGTAAGTAGTCGTCGCCGTGCTCTACATCTGAGTTTAATCACATGGTCCCCAGAGATCTGGTTGTTGATGTTTGTATTGTTGTTTATGTTTATATTAGTCATGTTGTTCTTGTTGTTGTTATTATTATTGACCAATAAAATTCAACGAACATAACTTGTGCTGTTGTTCTTGTTTGTATTGTTGTTTGTTTATAAGTCGTGTATTTGTAGTTGTTTCGTTGACCAATAAAATTCAACAAACATAACTGTTGTGTTGTTGTTGTTGTTGTTGTTGTTGTTGTTGTTGTTGTTGTTTCAAACGTTATGTAGATGTCATAAGAAGCTCTACAAGAATCATTATTTGACCCGATGGAACGCTCTGCCAACGTACACCCCTTCATACACCGTAATAGGTGTTCAGAGAGTCTGCCGAGGCAGTACTGTGACCGCGCATCAAGTTACTGAGCAATGCTGTTGCAGTGTAACTACATTGACCATATTTCTGAGGGTCTGTGCTACAACTGCGTGAATTTGGCATAAATACTGATCATCATTTAGGATTTGAGTGCTGTAGGGTACTTTTGAAGGTATACAATAATGACAGAAATATTATTTTTATCAAGAATATTAGTAATCATAAAGTTATTCATAACAGGGTCTGTAATACCAATGCACAAATTTGGCACGGAAACTGACCATCATGCAAGATTCGAGTACAGTAGGGTACTTGTATAAGTATACAATAATGACAGCAATATTTAATTTTTATCAAAAGTATTCATAATCATAAATTTATTAATTTTTTACTCTTGTTATGACTGATAATGCCTTATGGCCCTGTGCAATGTACGCACCAGTCGCCAAAGTATATTGCTTCAATCTGGCGAGCACCTCAACACTAACGTGACAGTCTGCTGAAGTTTATTATTTCATTTTACTCCGTTTTGATATTTCTATGCCCACAGTCCATGGGCAAGTCTTCATGGAGGTACAAACGAGACGAAAACAATTCTTCTATTTATTCTATTTATGTCACAGGCCGTGAATAGGTACCGTCGTCGGCCAAACGGCTCCGCGATTGTTGCAGCTTGTAGTGATTTTAAATGCCCTCTTCGAAAAATGTGCTCTTTTCCAGCAAAGAACGTTGTATATGGAAGATCTGTATGGCAAAGTTGACCGTCAAAATGTAATTTCAGCAAAGGGCATCGATAGTAGGGCAATCTTGCGCATTCCGAACACTGTGTTCTCGAACTGGAGCCATATAATTATAAGCAGGACGTGTCCACTGTGTGTATTTTTTCACACGCGGATGCTGAAGGCGGTGAACAGCCGACTTAATGGTCATGACCATTTAGACTTTCTCGCGATGGTTTTATCATGGAGGTAGACCTCCATGGTTTTATTTATCGTGTCTAAAACCGGGATGGAATATATGCATGGTCATCCATTCATTCAGTATCTTTCAACATGTCAAACAAAAATAGCGTCTCGTATCAAACAAAATTCATTCATTCATTGTCCTATAAAGCTGGTATCGCGAAGTGATCGTATTTATTTGAGTCTCAGTGATCTTTGCTCACAATTAGGTGACAAATATAGGCGTTGTCTGATTTGAATTATCAGAAAAACTATACAGCTTTTGCAGTCTGAAATACACAATCCAAAACCTCAGGGGTTCTAACCATGACTGCACACGTTCTTTCCTTTGCCTTCAGGTCGTGTCCATGGTAACGCTGTCCATGCTTATGTAAACAAGCTATTAATACCAAGCGTTGTTGTTCATCCGTGTTGTCCACGGCTGTATATGTCTTCTTTTAGCGGCGATAAGCATATTACAGTGAGCCGCTTTCATGGTTAATTCTCGAGAGATTTACATATTTCGTGGGACATCCTCACCTTTGGATAAAGCGCCATTTGAGGTTGAAATTACATTTTAATTTTCCACTTTTATCAATATTTATGAAAACATAATGGGTCACGAGAAAAGAAACAACAACATTAATGAAATGATTGTATAGTGCCTGGGATTCCTTGCTGGTTCCCTATTCTTCGCTATGTGGATTATGCCGGCCAGCTTAAAGGTACCATCACGTGACGTCACAAAGGGACCTGTTAAGTCGTTAATTCATCGGCCACTTTTGAAATGATCATTTAGATGAATTTTAAAGTAGCTTGGATTGAATGTTATTCATTTATTCTTTACGAGTTGTTGACTAGCAAATCCCGCCAATGCAAGAATCTACCTCATTTCTGCGGCTGTCGGTGGCTGGCAACATGGCCGGGTCCACAACGCGGACACCGTCCCGGACTTCTGGCTTCAGACGAATGTCTCTACGGAACGCGTGAGTAGACGGACGTTTTTAAGCACTTCTTTAAAATAGTATCGACAATCGTCTGCTGTTAAGAGTACAGATACATATAGCTGCTTAGTTTCGTTTTTACGTTGAGGGCATTTCTGTTTGTTTATGAAACTATATCGGTACGTCTGTTTTTAACAGCTAGCGGTTCTTAAGGAACCAGCCACTGTATTGAAAACAGTATATTTACCATGGTGATATTCTCGGTAGCCGTCCATTAGAGCTGAGTTTATTTACAATTCTATTGTTTCACCTGTTTTAACACCTTGTCAATCCTTTGACCGTTTCTGAACACGCCGCCTTTGCCATGGTCTGTGCATTCAAATCAAACTCAAATAAACGCGACAAAAATATGCAACAACGATTTCGGGTTCTCGGCAATGTTGAAATTTACCAGTCCAGGCCACTGGTTGCTAAGACAATAGAGCTTGCCCATTTATCGTGACAAGTTTGAGTCTTAATGTGTTTTGGATTGGCGATGGTTTTGATTTGACAGCTCTTACGTTAATGTCTGTTTACCGTTATGTTTGGTGCTTTATACGCATTCCGGAAAACTCGTTTGTTACTCTGAAAACCGACGGCACGAACTAAAAGGCTTGTTATTCCACCTGAGAGAATTTTCTTTGACATTCTGAAAACGCTCTGATTAATAGCGACAGTGACAGACCTGAAAACTTGATGTGTGCACCAAGCAAAGTGTTAGTAGCGTACACCGCTGACAATCAGTTTACTAAACACACGCCTTGGACACTTGTGGAGGCTTACTGAATAGGTGTGATTCGAACCCGGTGTAGTTATAATCCATTGTTTGGCAGACTATACTGCCAGTGTTATACTCGTGTATCTCTCAATACAGCCATACAGTGAATGGTTCATCTGTATTGCCGCCCGCCTTATTTATCCGGATACTTAATAAAATGCTATGTTGAAATAATTCTTCAGACATTGCTACCACCGATATCCAATGTACTTGTAACAGAATATAAATTCCCCACAAGAAAATTAAAACTTTCATGCGTTTTTGCCTTCAAGTCCCAACTCTCCGACGCGGTTCAGACTATATAGCCATTCCATCTTGTCGTTCTATAGATAGCACGCCTGAACCATAGACAGTCTGTGCCTGATCATACTTAAATAGGAATTCCACTTCTACCTTGTAAGATGCATAATAAATGACTGATCGAATACAGTGTGTACAATTTCACGCCCCATTGCATTAGAGAAAAACGTGACAACGGAGAGAAGTCCATTGAGTCTGTTAAAACACATCTGACGAAATGTCTTGAAACGGGAGCTTGAGAATGCGTATTCACCTCACGTTGATCGACGTATGTCAAATCATATCAAAACATAACGGTGCTTACATGCACAATATTCTGATGTACCATAGACAGTAGGGGGAGACTGTCTGTGGATGTAGAGAGCTGCAATATATTAATAAGCACTCTCTTGTAACGGTCACATGTGTCACCTGACTGGATAATAGTTTACGAAGACCCAGCTCTAGTCGACGTCTGGTCTTTCATTACTTTCCCATGACCCGGGCACCAAAGGCTTTTATATCGATGTTGTACCTAGGTCAGCGCGCTCAACTTTGTGCATTGCGGTAATTTAACCGTTACAAAGAGGCCAATACCCGATGAAAGCAATTTATCCCCAGATACAGGGTAAATAGAATTATACATCTCTCACTCACTATGTTAGTCTGTCAGCTTTCGATGACAAAATTAGGCATCATTGATTGTGTCCTTTGTGACATTCTGAGATGGGATTCACTTGAAATATCTGTTATAAGAGTACTTGCTCATAACTGCACAGTGGTTGTCTTAGAAACTACCGCGTGGCTAGTTATTGAACAACGTAGTGACTGTGGTACCTAATAAAAATATGTCTGTTTCTAGTAACATGACTCAAAAGTAGGGTGGGTCAGACGGGATTGTTTAATTTACTATAATTTTTGTTCGCTGCGACATAAAGACAAGAGACAAAAGATAAATAGTTTTCTAAATCGTGAGAGAAACTATCAAAATTCGCGTTGCCGGAAACGCACATTTCGTCTTGGCTTACAACCAATGTATTTTACTGGTTAAGTGAAGATCTCACGACATTCTACACAAGATATGACAACAATGATCAAACGTCACTGACACCGAGGCGCGGTGATTTTAATGATGGATGATTTCTCTCTTCAATTGTGAACACCTGCATATATGTAAAGCTTGCCACTACATAGATATTTACACTTCTTATCTCATGGGAAATTAAGGGTGTTTTAATTTCTGATTGTGACGACGAATATCATGTATTTATGTTTACTCAGGATATAGTTTCATATTTAAGTATAATGAGCGTGGATTAACAAGTGTGTGTATGTCTGTGTCACATTATAGACATTCTGTTTATACATACATACATACATACATACATACATACATACATACATACATACATACATACATACATACACACACACACACACACACACATACATACATACATACATACATACATACATACATACATACATACATACATACATACATACATACATACATACATACATACATACATACATACATACATACATACATACATACATAAACACATCTATCTATCTATCCATCAATCTATCTATCTATCTATCTACCTATCTAAGCTAATATATATATAAGCTATATATATATATATATATATATATATATATATATATATATATATATATATATATAAGTTAAGATATGCAGTACATCTTAGTAAAAACAACTACAAACTTCATGCAGTAGTGATCCGCTATAAACGCCGTCTCATGGGGCAAGGTTATTTAGCATATTGGTCTAAATCGAAGTACACGCGTCGAGGACTAAAACGAAGTCACCAATTGTTCAGTTAATTCAAATTTTATTTCCATAGCAAATAAAATGAAACTTTTGGTTAATAATTAACTTAATATTATTTTTAACTTTCCCATTCCCCTATAAAGACTGCATTCCGTGGTCGCCTAGCTTCATCAATTCAGCGTCGAAGGAAACTCACCTCTGAATTTCCCAGTCAGTTCATTGTATTACAAAGCCATGTGCACAACTTGGTAATTAAGTCCTACTTTTTGCTTGAGTTCTAAAATCTGGTCCTAGCTGAGTTGTGTACCCCTGGCGCACGTCTGTGTAACTACCTATCGTAACACCCGGGCGTCGCTGTAGCGTAAAAAGACGCTTAAAGTAAAATGGCATTTAATATCCGTAAAGTGGCATTTAATATCCGTTGAAAGAAACTTGTTATCGAAATTTTACTGGTAGAATGTAAGGTGAACAGAGGTTATAAACATCTGATACAAATTGCAATGCATGTCTATCTTAAGTAATATTGTGGGCTTCACGTTTGTCATTCCCAAGACTTCAAGGTAGCCCTTGAAATTGACTAAAATGATGTCTGCAAGGAACCCATCTATTAATGTTGGACTATGAAAATACGTATTTGTAATTACAATATCTATAAGGATGATCGATGTAGTGATATTACGCTGGGCAAATACTTCACACACTCAAACTGAAGAGTTTAGCCCATAATGAAAGGAATGAGCATAACCCGTCAAAATTAATATACATAATGAAAATCAATTAATAATTCATAAGTGGTGAATTGACGTTTGGTTTGCATGTCAATAGATATCATCTGTATCATTAATAAAATGTTAATAATAGTTGGATTAGAAAAACTGTGTTGCTTGATCCAGTAACCATGGCAATAGTTATGCAACATTAAACATGATTTTGTCGCCATCAACTTCGAGATGAAAACAAGATTGTACATGAGAAATCGCTATGATGGGGTCTTAGAGGTGCTCAAAGCAAAACAATGGGTAGAAAGAATTCAATTCAGTGACGTTTTGGTAAGACTTTCAGTTAATCGAACCATCGTATTTTGACAGTTCATAATACTTACTCTCCGTTAATAATCCTCCCACAAATTTGGCTCTTAATGTCTTTTCGAACTCACTAAGGCTTGCTCGAATTTCTTTATTGAGAATACCTCAAAGTCATCTGCCATGCATGTTGGGACGCCAATCGACACACATTCTGCTCAAAGTCACCTGTATACGTCATTAACATGTGACTATTGTCACTCACGTGATTGATCAGAACATAAACAGTGGAACTGTACCACTGTCTATGGTCAGAATGTGACGTCATGGTCTGACACATTTCACAGCGAATCTTCCACCATGCAGGAATTTTGCATGTACGCGAAAAATTGTGACTCTTCTTCGTTGATGTATTATTAGTTTAAATTGCCAAGATGAGAATGCAACCGGAGTCACCGGACTCGTTATGCATTGCGTTTTAAACCACACTCCCTACGTCACAGCATTGTTCTCGGCAGTGTGTATTTCCATGAACTCCTCAATTTGCTGTGTTTCTGTAAGAACCCACCAGGCGATTCTGTCAGAATCCAATGGAACAACCATTGTCTGTTTAGGTACGTTGCGACTGGTTCTAGCGGTTCTGACTCAACTATTGCAGTTTCTGTGTTTCAGTGGTATAAAAAGTTTCGTCTCTGTTTTTCAGGTGGGGGGGGGGGGGGGGGGGGGAGTGCGTGATACTTCCAATCTGCTCAGTCCCTGTTCACCACCTGTCTACGACCTTTTTCTAACCTTGCCAAACCTCCAAAGCCCACATTAACACCACCTACAAGGTCCTTAAAGAATGCATGCCTACTCCAGAATTCGGACCAACAAACATTCACTCGTAAGCCCTACACACTAACCACTAACCCACGAAGCGATTTCTGGCAGCGAGATATTCAAATCGAAGATGAATATTAGACATGCAAACCTTGCTCGCCGTGACCAGGTGACACCTTCACAATATGCAAATCATTATTGATCACTATCGATTCAGAAACATCTGGGTGTTGGTGGTTATCTGTGACCAAATGGATATAAAATTAACGTATAGCACATACATGTACACCACATTTCAAAATTTTAAAGTTCTGCTAACACAATGTCTCGGGCACTTGTAAACTAGTCTCCTGAATGATAATATTAAAAATCAGGAGTCACCGTGTAAACTTTGTTTCAGACTTTCTGGTAATATTGATCTCAGTGTTTACTCTTAATTGATATCAACAAAATGTTGCGTGCTCTTTGTTGTCATTTTAACTATCCCCTTTTCTCAAGCTAAGGGATGCAAATTTGGCGTTGGTGTCGCAAGGATTTGTAATCAGAGTAAGGACATACCATTTTCCTCAAACCAAGTTCCCACATATTTCACGAAAAGATTCGTATGGGTCTCCGCCAACCCTAACCTCGGTAATGTTGGTGATAGAATTGGCAAAGAACACGACTGCATCCTTCAGTTTATCACACTGCATGCCAGCAACTTTTTTAGGGAAAATAAGGCACTTTTTTCAGTTCCAACCGCATGGATAATGTGTTTGGTTTAGCAAAAGCGGCAAGCTAAAAACTGCATCCTATTTTACAATTTTGGCCAGCCTCTCCCAACGATCTGCGGGCCCATTTATTTCACCCATTTTATGCATCAAACCGGGAAATATCGTAAGGGATAGACTCTCTTTATACACTATACGAAGGAAAGAAATGATGACGTATGGTTTTCATTTTACCGAAAAGAAAATGGAGATAAAAAAATGCCCTGAAGACACACCATTAGAAATTGTTAGTGTAAATTTTTCAGACTTGGTTGGTGCCAGACATTCGCAGAATCATAAAGAGAAACTAAATTAGCAAGGTTAATTGACTGCTCGCTCATGCATCATATGTTTTCTGAACATCAAACGTTGATGTTCTACAAATTTCGGCCAAAAATATCGCGTGTATGGCATATACAAATACATGGTGTGATAAAATTAATTTTGAATACGGTATCTACTGGCAAGGATACTCATAAAAGATGACAGCATGATGGAAAAAAACCCCCAAATGATTAGCCGATAAGCTAAAATATCATTTATAGTAAACTTATTAGGAAAAATCATTTGCACAATTTTACCCCTCCTTGACACATATAAGACATAAACATTACGGAAAACTATAAAAAAATTGGCATTAATAAAAAGTATAGACTGACTCAATACGGCTAGTTTTCAATCGGATTCGAACCCACAACATACGGCATCAGTCGCCTAGCTGAGAGGCCATAGACAGAACCGCTCGGCTAAATCTCCACTCCCAAAAATGAGTGGTTCAATAGCCGGCTAAGTTGTTACATTTTTCTGACTGAGACCGCTCAACACGTTGTAGAGTTCGTGAAGCACTCAGGCACGCATGCTCACTATCATACATCGCACATACACACTATCAGGCCAGATTGACCTAATTATCACATATACAACAATTTTGTATCTGTTTAAGGATGCAGCGGATATAGCCAAGTTAAAACCGCGGTAATCCTCCCTTTGCTTTCCCGAGAGCGGTCACGTGATTTCTTTGCGTCCAAAGTGACCTTGATGTCATCAGAAAATGAAAAATATCATTGGTTGAATGCTGATGAAACCTTGACGCTTCGCTAGTTTCTCGCGCTTTTCTCATAAATTATTGCATTTTTTCATTGACTGGGTTCCTGACAGAGGTTTCGGATATTACCAATCTACGTCACGTTTTCGGGAAAAACGATCACAGTTGGATATGATCCTGAAGGTGATCCTGTTGTCAGTGTTGTGTAGAAGTAAACAGAAACGAATTACTTTGCAATCTCGTTAATTCTGTACTCTCGTAATGCGATTTTAATTTGGCTTTATTTCTGTATCGGGAACTGTACTGCGTTACGTCATTCCTGTCAGAATATATAGGTATAGTTGTAGTGATGTCAATGTAATGTATTGTCGACTAGATCGATAAAACGAGGCTCACGGGCAGCAATATCCGACACATATATTGGGTAGAATTTAAAAGATCAATAATATTTATCGATGCTTTTGAAATCTCAGTGCAGTTTTAACGAACCCCTTTTGTATTTTCAGAAGTAATATTTAACACAGTTGACGTTTCTTATGACATTTTGATGAATTAAAAGGAAGTAATGATGTCTAACGATAATAGGTTTACAACTTTTCCTCAGACTCCGTTAATAATCGAATGATATGACATATCGGGTGACATGACAAACAATATAGGAAATGTTATGATATTTCAAAATGATTTTTTATCGTTATACAGTTTAACTACATAATTTGACCGTCGTTCTACTTGCAATGTTATTTTAACACAGACGTCTTGCAGTTGCATTTCAATGTAATTAAAATAGTGGTGAAGTAATTATCTACATTTGATTTTAGTCAGATTGGGACGATACTACCCACTTTAAAAGTTCATTAGATACAAACGCAAGCGTCACATAATGCTACATATACACATATAAACCCACGCACACGCTCATACACAACACTCACACATACATACATACATACATACATACATACATACATACATACATACATACATACATACATACATACACACACACACACCACACACACATACATACATACATACATACATACATACATACATACATACATACATACATACATACATACATACATACATACATACATACATACATACATACATACATACATACATACATACATACATACATACATACATACATACATACATACATACATACATACATACATACATACATACATACATACATACATACATACATACATACATACATACATACATACATACATACATACATACATACATACATAAATACATACACACACACATATATATACACACAAACCCACACACACACACACACACACACACACACACATATATATATATAATATATATATATATATATATATATATATATATATATATATATATATATATATATATATAGTGTTATAGTGTTCTTAACGTCGTTTAATGTAGTAAACGTACATCACTCAATTGGACGGCACATGTAACAATTAAACTTTAACTTAAGCCAACATACATCAATATACACTCCTCAGAGTCTATTATGTTTCTTACATGACATTGTCGACATAACTAGATATTAAAGTTGTACACTCAATCGGTATCAGATAAAACTTTGTTACAGTTTTCCATAAAAAAGATTGAATTAAATGTAATTCCTTGTTAAATCTAAATTCTTTTAACAACGACTGTCGTTTTAACTGTCACTTATATATGTTAACTAGTTAGACTAACGTACTTCACCAACACGCCTTGAATCGCGTTTCCACATGAAAATAATTCCAAGACAGTGTTGTCTACTTGTCCTGTCAAGGACGCCATCAACGGTAACGTTATCACTTTCGAGACTCAGTATGAAGTATATGCCATGCAAGACAGGAGATAATATTTCAACTGCTCCCAGTACACAACAACGATGATATTGGAATAACTTCACAGCTTTTAAGAATCACCTTTAACTTTATAGAAACAACCACATGTCATCGAGTGATTCGTGTGAAAAAAAACAAAACATTTTATTGTTAACATACCACATATAAGATTGCTTTGAATTCTTTGTATTTGATACTGTCGTCAGCTTCACCAACGTCACCGATTACGTCATCGATCAGATCATCATCATGATACCTAAAACCAAGGTTATGCATCTGTGTGCTATCAACTCTCGATATTAACCACGTGCACAATGAATTATCCGAACTTTCGAAACTCTGTAATGACAACAATGTGCTTATGGTGTTTTCCAATCCACTGACGTCATAGCTTCGTAGCTCACATATCTCAATCAACTTATCAAGCCTATTTCGCGTATCTACGCTTTAAATGAGTTCAGTTTCAAACAAGGCGTAAAATATCCCGCTTCGAATCATCACACAGAGCAGTAACAAGTCTACTACTTGTCATTTAGTTTCGTAAACAGGTTATTTATGTTACATGGTGTTAATTTATAGTGCGATTGGTATACCTCTTGAGGCAATGAACAGTCCCTTCTCAATATATACAAGTCTGGCACGGTCGACAATGCCGATTGTTCTGTCTTACATGTGCTTTGTCCTCGGCCTTCAGGCTCGAGAACTTCCATTGTCATATGACGGCAAACCTGGTCCTCTATTGTCATATAACGGCAAACCCAAGGACTGACAGTGAATTGGTAAACAGACCCCTGATCAATAGAGTGGGTGGGTTTGCCTCTCACCTATTGGCTTCAGGCCTCTTACTTATCTCTTACCGAGTCCATTCAACCGTGAATGACACTATTATTAGTCAGCGTGCCAGGCAACAGAATCGTCCATTTTATTGCGGGAACACAGTGTGCAGTCCACCCGTAGTAAAACTGCACATTTAAATTTTTCGAACAGGTAATGGCTAGCGCATGATATGTTGGACATACTTATACACAACATCGAAATTCTACTACCCTGTGCGTAAAATACTAGTGTCTATCACTATCTCGTCCATTCGTGTGCACAGTCCCTCCACAATAGAATTTGTGGTCTGCTCACCGTTCGCCAGTTTCTCCGTCTATCTACCTGTCTGCCCCTTTCGTTTTTAATTCTTTTCTATATTTTTATAAAATCAGTCGGTCACCCTGTTTGGCATGTCCTGCCCCTCTGTCTCTATGTAAACATATATGTTTATAAGTCGGTCGGTATAGTCCATTCTTGAGAGCAGTAAATTAAAAATTGACTTTCAACGGTTATGACAAAAGTGATATACTGAAATACCAAATGCTTAAGTTTACCAAAGCATACTTAGCTGTAACGGGATGTCTATCTATGTGTCAGAGAGAGAGAGAGAGAGAGAGAGAGAGAGGAGAGAGAGAGAGAGAGAGAGAGAGAGAGAGAGAGAGAGAGAGAGAGAGAGAGAGAGAGAGAGGAATGAGTAAGAAGGGACGGGAAACAGAAAGAGGGCGATAGACTGAGATACAAAGGACATGAAGGAAGAGGCTGGATTAGACAGATGAGCAGTCCAAGGCATATATATATTGACAGAGAGATAGAATTTACGCGGTGAGATCGTTCAAAATTGAATGCTAGGAAAATAAGACGCTAAACAGTTTTCGATCAGACTTTTAGTGAACTAAATGATTTCACACTTCACACTGCAGCTAACTATCTTTGACAAGTTTTGAATAAACAGACTGTCAAATTATACTTGTACACACGAGATACCTACATGGTAAATACAGTAGCAACTGTCCATTAAAGGACGTCATCTTTCGACACCTGTGCAAATATCGGCCATATAGAGTTAGTTTCGGTAGTGATAGACTCTATTTACCAACATTCCATTGTGTTAAGTTCTTGCACAGTTTTAATGAATTTTTGGTTGCACTCAGGGTGCACAGAGACAACAATTTGTTTCGGCAATTAGTAATGTTGTACTTCTCTGAATATCAGGCGTGATCTAAAATGAGCATTGGAAGTATGTACTACAGCTTGACTCCGTTCCAGTTACCAGTTCCCCCTCCCCCTCTCAAAGAGAATGGACTATTCCATCGCTGGGGGTCATTTAGGGCCAATATGAGAATGTCGGTATGTATTCAGTGAGGACCATTAATTTTCTCTGAGGTGTATATATGTTATTATCACGTGGAGACGTTTAGTCCGGCTTTGTGCACGAGTTCAGGAACAGATTATACAGGCCATAGCAGAGGACGCCAAGGCGTGAAATGTTTCTTAAACTTGTGAAACAAGCTCAAGTGCATGCAGCCAGGGAACAACACAAAACTCAAGGAGATGGCCGGGCCATATCTAATGCTTCTAAACTTGGACGGAGAACTTCAAATTTATGGAAGTAAGTGCAAAACACGCAAGACAGTATAATACAACAAACCATGCGTATTTATCGAAACGGGCGATAATTTAGTTGTCTCCTTTGCGTTAAGTAGACTAAAAAGCGTACTGAATTTAATTTCATGAAACTGTACTGACTGTACAACGTCTTCATACTGTGAATGCCTAAGTTTTTTTTTGTAACCATGAACTTTACCCCCACTGGCAAGACTTGGCGGTTTACATGAATATGACGGTTGGACATTTCGTTGTCTTCTCTGACTCTACGCGCACATATGAATTACCGGGTTATTCTCTATGAATATGAGCAAAGAGTATTGCTCTCAAAGTTTTGGTGATCACATAGAAAAACTGCCCGCTATGCTTCTGATGCTATACAATCTCCCTTCATTGTGAGAAAAGAATGAAGCACTTAACGAGCTCGTCCACAGATCAAATAAACTTAGATCGTTCTGATGTCAACAGCTCACAGGGTCGAGCGGCTTCTATAAGGCCTCGTCGCCTTTCCATTGATCGTGTTACAACTCTCTCGTTAGCAATATAACTGTTTACTTGTCAATCAAGAGACGCGTGTTTTCGTGTAACACAGTAGCACCCTTTTCGTCAAATTTGCCATTCATGTATATGTTGCTCTTGCCATTCACGCCTTTAAGGCAAGCACATACATTTCACGGGCAAGATTAGTATAGATTGGTCAGATTGAGAAGGACAAGAGCAAACATGGTGATGGTGTTACAGTTTGTACGGTTTGCCGTCTTCAGGACACAGGTGCGAAGTGAACCTAGAAAAAGACATTTCTGAGCACGAAGACTCGTCATTTAAAATAATAATATCGTCTTTATTATGCTGTCAGGCTGAAATACATCGAATTAATTCCCAAGGGATACCCCGAGGCTGAAATTCGTAATTAATGTGAGAATTTCACCATTTTGAAATTAATATTAACAAAACACGTGTCGCGGTTTGTCGATTTTAATGGTAATTACTATATTGTCGTACAGTCACCCTGCAGCATATCATATCGATAAATAAGGACACAAAGAATTGCTTGATTAGATGAGCAATTAGAAATAAATGAAAAGCGATCGTGCAACAGAAGTTGGTATCGTTTGAAGTTGCAATGAAAACCTTAAGGCGATAGACTTTGCCATAAGTTCAGGAGTCGCGTTCCCCAAAATGCATTACCAGTTGTCCGAGCAACAAGTCGTTTAACAATGGCTGCCGCCATAGTGTGGCGAGAAAAACGCGTAAGTATAATTGATCACGAAGGTACACCACAGTGAAAATTGACAAGGTGCAAATTCTGACGTAACAAACTTTCTCTCGCAAAAATGGCAATCGACGTGGAGTTGACTTGTCATTGTTACAATGCTCCTGTACTAACGCTGACAACAAAACCATGCTGATATAACGAATCAGCTAAGTAAATATGATAAAACTTAATTCCGTTGCGCACTGTTCTTTGCAGAGACACGTTATACTTGGGTAATTCTTCATTTGCAGATGTATTTACCAAAAAGTTGCACACTTAGTGTGTGTCCTTGTCTGGCGTTTATGTGAAACCAAACGTTTACACAAAGACTAAACGATCGGCTGTTTTTTATGTATTCGATAGCAAGTCTCTCCATTGTTCGACTTTGGACAGTTATCGCCTTCAGTTAGTTTTTATCTGCTTCACTGCGTCCGTTGTGTTCAGCTTTCAGTCGTCATTCAATGCTGAGGATCAACCTGAAGGGCCGTTAGAGGGTGGGGTTAGTGCCGTAAATCGGTATTACCGTTATGTTGTTGTTGCTACACTCTCTGTTTGTATCTATCTGGAGCTGAGTGTGGATCGCAGCACCAGTGTGTTGAGATTGTCAAAGCCATATGCGACTTACAACAAGGGACTTTAAGATTTGGAGCACTTCAGGGAGTTGTTCAATAATTTGTCAGTATTGGAACCAGTTTTCTTAACTAATCCACTGGTCAAATTTGTTACCCCCCTGATGTCTCCACTGAAGGTATGATGGTAACAAATGCCAGCCAAAGCACATTAAATCTTTCTCGAAACAAACACTTTTCTGTCACCATTTTGACTGTCAATATCCAGATTTAGAAGAATAAACCATTCAGCAATGGAAATGTCTTCAATATGTGATGGTATTAAAACCCAAAGAACAATTTCGCTTTGTTGTCTAGACTTCCTTACTCTGTAATGAACTACAAAGACAATCACATTATGGAACATAAATTCAGATTTTTGATTAAATTGCCTCGAGAATTTTGATAAGAATTTTGTTATTCATGATTTTCAGCTAACCCCACCAGACACTTTCTGGCAGTATTATGACAACGGAGCAGAAATGTATGCGATCGTTTAGCGCCCTCAATCATTGAGATGACTACCTGTTGAACCCGAACTTCAACCATTGATGTCAAACATTTGGAGATCATAAACGGTGGCCTTTTCTACGGTGGTTTCTAATTCATAGCACAATGAATTTTGAATGACGGTGGTTCGTAGACGCTTAGTTCACCTCTTTGTCAATATTCCATTTGCCACCAGTTCAGATATTTGAATCGAGCCGTGTATTGAAAACTGCCTCAGGTCTTGCAGATAAAATTAAAAAACTTACTGAACCGGCAATGCAATTAGCTCTATAGCACCGTCCCTGTTTGAGCTTCAGTATAAAGGTATAGATAATGCTGCAAGTGATACAGTGAAACATTATCCCTTGTATAACGCTTAAAAAGCAAACTGTTTTTTTTTATCCCAGGTGTTGCTCTTTTCTGACATTTCAACCCTTTGTTGTCAGAAGTCAAGACGTTTGAGACATTTGTTTCGACAATTTCCCTTACATAGTTTACATTTTTTTGTGAACACAAAACATTCTTCGAAACACACTACATGTCTACATAGATATGATCTGTATCCCCCATAAGGTCATTTACTGCACATCAACTACTCAATGACCGGGTCGACTGATCACAGGATTGCCTGACGAACTTCAGTTGTCACAACTGGCTATTTTCTTTGAGCGTTTATGATACTGGCAACTATGGACAATTTCTCTCCCGTCGACGTGCTGGGTCAAGTGAAAACATTAGCTTGTCTTATACTGCTGTCAGTCTAGGCCAACAACCATTAAGATAGTTCGCGCCTTAAAAATGAAATACTTATGTATCTGTTCTGCCTTAACACAAGCAAATGTAGCGACCAATGCATGGAATAACATGGTTTATCTTGTCAATATTTTAATTTGCTCCGAATAAAATAATGATCATCACTATCATCCAGGCTAACGTCACGTTACCGGAGTTCAATATTTGAAATAAAGAATCACCTGAAACCAAAGTTATGACCTTTGGGTACAAACATCTTCAAATTTCCATAGCGACGCTCGTCACTAAGCGGAAAGTTTTAACCCGGATAGGAAAGTTGCATGTGCCGCGACATGTGAATAAAAGTGAACGTTATAAGTAAAACAGCCCCTCTTTATATGTCATCTTTGTACGACAGGCTGCAGCATGGGTGTAATTATAACCTAGTGAGCTTGCTCATTCAGTTTAAAAATAGCCAAGTCAAACGTAAAGCCAATAATTATCATAATAATATATCGGACCACGTCTATTGAGTGGGTTATAATGACCTTTCACTCAAATGAAACAGGTTTGTGACCAACTTGCCGCACAAATACTTTCAGCTAAAAGTTATTCCGTCATGGTGACGCGACGGGTGTCCAACCACTTAAGGTGTTCGGGATGAGTGCATAAAGTTGTTCAGAAATTCCCTCTACCGTTGGCAGTGTATGTTCAACATAACCTTTCCCAACTCGACTGATCGCACCCAAAAGCTGACCAGACGTCGATTTTGATATTATCTTGGAGTTCTGACCAACGCAGAGTCATGGAATGGTGTTCGCCCACCCTACTGACGATAATGGCTCGATCCAGTCAGATGACTTCAGTTGCAATGTAAGGAGTTTAAGCGGGTCTGGAAAAGTATATTCGAGCAAACAAGATAGGTTGCCCTTAAAAACCGTTAATTGGTTGGCAGTCACAGTTTTATTGCCGCTCGTTTCCACCCGCAGTCAGTGTCAATGACAAACGCATCCAATCTGAACTACAAGGAGGTCAAGGAATGGCTTCGCCGACCAATTTCTGCTAGATAAATCGCGTGCAAAGATCAGAATCGGGAGCTATGGCAACAGCTTCGTCCATTTCGACGTCTCCTCACACCCCGCCTACCGCTAGAAAACGGAGATTTAGCATAAAAAGCATATTTAGGTGAGTTTTCCAACCTCTGTGAGTGACTTTTGACTGTTTTACCTTCATAGAGCTTACATGCATCGCACGCCTACCAACCGGGCAGACGACGCGTAACTTGGTTGTCAAAGGCAGGTGAGAACTTTTAATCCGTGGTTACGAGGCTTATCTGGTTGGTGAATAGTTTTAAGGTACCAGCGTAGCTGTGATTACGGATTAGTGTAAAGTTTAACGGTTTTACAACAGTCAACTCAATAATACATTTGAACAAGCAACAGACTTTCATGTTGCAATATTTTTATTCCGCTTGGCATAGCTTTAGGCAACACGTGTGTTCAATTTCTCTTGTTATTCGATATCAACAGTTATGGAACTGTTGATATTCGGCATAAGGACTACAAGGAACACCTTGTATTTTACTATGGAAATTTCTGAGCTTTGCAAAGACGTGTTTTACGCAGCATGAAAGTTTAACGCAAATAAACACACCCTCAAAAAAATCGGACGTTTACACTCGCGATTATTAGCGATCGCACACCAATAGTGAACAGAACATGATTGCTAAAGGCCTCTAGCTCTCCGTTGAGCCTTTATTTGCAGATCTGTCACCAATGTAGCCTCGTTTGTAGTCCCTCCGGCCCCAGAAGTGGTCTGAGCTTCAGCCGCTACAGTGTCCTGTTGACAGGACCCAACCAATCTGTGCCCTTTCCTCGTCTCTGCATCAGGCCGTGCAGTGTTCTCACAGGGGCGACCTTAACACTGCGAGCCATCGCCTTTCAGAAATCCAACATTCCATTCACAGGTAACCATAACACAGAAGACAGCTGACTCTCTGTGGCTATTGTATATTGTAACGAATCCTGATGATGTTTGGCACATTGAATCTAAAAGTCCTTATGAGTTTCCCCATGCAGTACATTTCTTTCTCCTGTCGTGTTGGCTTCACTGCGCAGGTCTGAGACAAGATCAAAGAGTGACCGTTTTCTCAGTTATAAACATATACCAAATGCGATAGAGTATAGTATATATGAGCGGGTGACCAGAAACGCAAATGACAATAGAGTTTTTTTATATTCCATTCAACGTGACTTAGAGGCAAGCATTTTTATCATAATCTCCGGCATTACAATAATTAACTATAATATAAGCTCACCTTTTCGTGTTTTGAACAGTGACCGGTGACTAACGTTGTTTGGATCTAGCCTTGCAAGCGATTCACTTTATAAAGAAAAATAGCGTGTACAGCTATCACTTTGTGATTTAAAGTCAAACTAAAATAATGTTCATTTGTGGCATTCTCTTGTTTTGCTGCAGACGAAAAACAATGTGAATAACATTAAGTTGCTGTTTTTAGGACACTTACAGTTCACACTCGAAAGAGTTTTTAGGTATTTATTCTAATTTCCATTTTAAAAATTTAGCCATTACTCCAATTACCCGCTCTAATGTCTTTCACAACGAACGAGACGACTCTTAAGCGGAAAGGTATGGTTCAGCAACATGTCAAATTGGCGGCGATATTCTTCTTCAGGAAATGAAATGGTCTTCAATATTATATTGAACTACTGGTAGGGTGATTTCGGCATAATGTCGCTGAATTCGTTTAACATTGAGTTATATCGTCCGTCATTTGATGATGTCTGTAGTTGTGTATATTATTGCGTGCATTTCGTACATCCATTCATCAACGCCATAGGGATAATGTACCAGTAGGATTTGAACATGGTCACAACAAAAGATCTTTCTTTTTTCTTAGTAACAATTGATGTTTTCAGTCGTCGATAGGAGATTATCAAACTACCCACAATCCAGTCTTCAATCATAGCCATTATACATGATAATTGTTCCTCTATATTGATATGCCTAATAAAGGCGAATTCGGATTGCAGTTCGTTTCGATCCGTACCAGATACTCAAAAACCCTGCGCCAATGTTCATTTTCACCTTGTATTTCATCGTATAATAGCAAACATGACCAAAATATTGAGCCTCTACATGTCATCCAAATATCAATATTGACAAAATCGCAGTCACTGTCAAGAACTCTAGACGTAAGTACAATAAAAGGACCAAAGAAGAAGTGAAAACGTTTTGTGAATGTAAGTTAAGAAACAGTTAAGGTATAATGAGAATTGATCAATCAATTCTTGAAATAGTTCCGCGTCTCTTTACACCTGTAGCTCAGAGTGCGCTTTTCACAGAATCACATTGATTGTAAGGATACGCGATTAATTCCTTGAAGTAAACAAATATGATTCATCGCATATTATTTTAAAAATTCGCTTAACTCTGAATGTCCTTAAAAAGAGGTACGTTATCTCATATTTCCCGAATATAATTCGAACACGACAATCATACATACAGATAATTCACATTGCAGGAATTGCAATTTTACAAGGTAATTCAATTTCTTAGTTTGAGCTCTGGTTGTCATGTACAGACTAGTCTAGCTCAACGAAGCGATAACGTTAAACGCTGTCAAACTTTAATTTCGTACAGGACTTAACTTTTTCACCTCGATGTGAAGCTGCAACTTGATTTGGTACAGAGGTCAAACTATTCGTAGGTGATATAGGGTCAATCTCTTTATGATATCACAAATGCTCAAAATCGTCTGTAAAACTCATGCGCCATATAACCATCATCACAGCAGGTTTTATGATACTGTGATGACAAGCTAATGAATGCAGTTATCGAGAATCGAGTGTCGCGTCGATATGTTGTCTGGTTAACAACCTCCAGACCTGGTTGGCAAGGTGACGGATTGGTGGTCGCCATAACAACCAAGGCCGCTGATCGACCGAAAATGTTGGATTCGATATCTTGCATCGGGAGGATATGATTGAGAGAGATACATGTACATTTCAATGATATTACATAGGGCCTTATTTCGGGCCGAAATAAGGCCCTATGTAATATCATCTAAATGTACATGTATCTCTCTCAATCATATATAGAACAGCAGAACTGTCGAATGAGGAAATTTTGTTTTGTCCTGAAAACAAATATACCTTTCGGCTTCCCTCCTTTCAAGAATCCGATTAATTCGCTATTAATTTTGCAAAAGGTAGATACTGCAAATTATAGATCCTGGAATTGTTTTTTTTTGATCAATCAAGTTAAAACTGATGACAATGACAACGAAAAATGTGATGAATTGTTTCATTGAAACTTTACGTGAGGAATTGCAAAACACGCTGCAGTTCAGTGGACATGCCAACAGCCATTTAAATTGCTTCTCTGTACATCTTATGTACTTGATGGAAACAAGGAATTGCATGTTAAAGTCTTGCTACTGTATGTACGGTGTTTGAATATAAATGAATCGTCACTGGTTACGCTTGTCTATCGTTGTCAGTCAAACTAAAGTTATCATAAAATCAATCGTTTAAAAAACTTCATGTTCAGGCCTAACAAAGTGTTGTAATGGTCGTAATCGAACTCGTAGACCATAAATTGAAAATTCCCTGACAGGCGACGGCCTGATCAAGACTTTTCACAGTGTATGGTTGTAAGTTTACTAAGTAAATCCCAGCTACCTCCGTGATCCCGAGCAACTCGTATCAGCCAGTCGCGGAGATTCTTCACCCTTTAATCCTGGTGTTAGCTGCCATATTTGACCTACATCACCCGTATCCATGCATTCATTTTATCGCTATATTTAGCGATAAATATATATATAGATCATTCATCTACATATAGATCATTCATCGATCAGACCAGAATGGCATAAAACAGCCCTCTAAAGTCTATTTGTACAATTCCTTGAGGACCAGTTTTGCAGACTGATAAATATATCGCAATGTAAACTTGTAAATTCGAAAATAATCCTTGTATGTGTCAAAAAGTTGTGAAGAAAAAAAAGAACTTTGTCCTAGGCAAAGTAAGAACGAGACAGAATGTACACTGTAAGTTTCAAGTGAATAATTTTTTGATTTCATGCCAGTCACTCAGCTTACAAAGAAGTGACCTTTGACATCTAGACTAAACTTCATAGGTACAAGTTTCATGTACAGTAGCTATGTATAGCTAGCCGGAAAGGGAGGGGGAGGGGGATAGCTCGAACAAATAAAGCTTGCCCGCACATCTATACCGGTCATATCAATATTTATGTAATTCCGTCACAAATATGTACAATTTTTGTTGCATGTTAAGCCAATTGATACTCCATGATGATATATACATTGGTCCATGTTGTATTCCTAGACAAAGAGAGATGATATTCCTGCATGAAATATAATTGCATATCAATCACCGTCGAATGATGTGAACTTCTGTGAATACAGAGTGTGCTTACTGATCAAGTTCGTATATTTAGTATTTTGGAACTGCAACAATTTTTCTGGGCAAATTATAATACGGAAAAAGATAACATAGAAGGCACACTTTTTCAAGTTTAATTAATAAAATGTTTTATTGACTTCATTGGGAAATATGATTAAGCAGTTGTTGTACCGCAGATAGGGGTTAAAATATCTCAATCTTTCTCTGTGCAATGTTTTTGAAACCCATGAAGTGTTTCAGCAAGTTGTAGGGCCTAATGAGGAAACATACATTGTTTAATCAAGCGTTTTAGTTGTTTCATTTTATATTGCACCGCCTCTCGTTGTATCACCTTAGGCTGCCTTTCGTCGAAGTATTGTAACATCACGATTTGAAAGACGTTTCTCGTAACGATAGCGAGTCAACAGCTACCCTGGATGATACAGTACTGTTCCACTGGGCCTATAGCGGCTTTCGAATTCATTTTTAATGAATACATTTTTGTTGAAGCTGTAACATGTGAATACTTTATATTTTCATCAAAGATTCGTCAATTATTAATACATTATTCTCCCCTAACTCTGTATAATTGCATTTTTGTCACAGTGATGAATGAGAGGGCGCTTTCCAGATCTCGATGCGTTTTTAAGTCACTGAATTAACCGTAAAACCATCAGCTTCCTTGGCTCCTGACAATTTCAATTACAAACGCAACTGACATTTCCTGTGTACTTTTCGTGTTTTCTCATCTAATTCATTGATTTCAATGAACACACTAAGAAAACAATAGACGATAGAAATATTACAGTTAGAAATATACTTTCTTTCATCGGTGGTAATTCATTTCAAAATACTCATCTCGAAAGGATGTATAACAAATTTACCGATTTCAATGAGGAACCAATTTGCTAAGATTCATGAATAGAATCAACTTAGAGAGATATTTCCTTATTAAATCAGGCATTTTTGATCGAAAGAGAAGAAAACAGAGTACTTGCAATAACGACTTGAATTTTCCATTCTCTACCACTGGGTAACATGTGTCCTAATGCGTTAGAGTCGATCAGAAATGTGTGTATTTTAGCGCTTTGATTCCTTTGGTAAAGCTTCAGCATTCGCGTGAGCCTTTGTGTGCTAAGCGTTTCAAAAAACGCGCGCGGTTTTTTTTGCGAGTTTCCGTTTTCGGCGATACGTTTGTTGATCTCTGAGCGTGTTTCAACAACGTACTAGTCCAAGCAACCGGATGGGCAATACGTGAATATCGCCGTCTCCGCGCCTTTCAATAATGGCCATGTCCGTTTAGTTGTCCATGTACTTTCGGTGATATGTGACGCATATGGTGGGTGATAAATGCCGTTGGGTTATGCGTGAGTCATACCGGTTTCACAGCAGTTCATACTGGTGCGGTTCTGCGTCTGCGTCATCGTGTCACCAATACTGAATTTGATATTCTTGTTGGTAACGCACTATACAGAATAAACAACAAACACCGAAGCTGTTCTGGTTTCAACTTCTGAATCAATAACAAAGGCCTAGCAAGTAATACCCCTGCTATTCTATCGCCCCTTAAACTTGTCGGCATGGCAACTCCGCCAAACCTTTGTTTAAAAAAATGCACGACATACACCTGTCGTTTCAAACTGCATGGAAAGTTCAAAAACTTTCCGAAAAAATCCACTCGGTTTGACCATGCCCGGGAGTCGGTAGTTGTCTGTGGCCAGTGGTTTGAATTATGGAACCACCAGTAAGTCCGACACCTCGCAGTGGAACAGCTATGTCAAAATCTGGTGATAAAAACAAAGGAGAGAAAAGTGAGACTGCTGCAGCGGCTGCCCAGAAAAGGTAAAACAGAAATCTCCCACATTGAAAGAAACGGCTTACTTTGATATTGTGTTGTAAAATGTCAGTATCTGGCAGGGTGAGAGTTTTTTTCATGCATTCCTTAAATTGCCTACAGACGTAACAACTTAAAACTCGATTGCTGTCGCAATTTTCTATAATTATAGCGAGGTCGGTATAAAATGAACAAGGTATTTACCTTCTTGTACTAACGTCAATTATGGTCCATTGCACGAATTTAAATTAGAAATTCTGGAAACTCCACGTCCCTTGGGTTTACGTAATACTGTTTAAAACAATTTTTCAGAGACTTTGACCATCAATTTAAATATCATCCCAGGATAAAATATCAACATTTATCGATTTCATTAGTTTATAGTTTTGTCGTGGCTTTGAGGTTACTGATTCTGCTAGCCATTATAGTAACTGAGTAAGACCATAGACCCTCGAGTTTTTCTCGAGGGTCTATGGTCTATGATTCTGCTAGCCATTATAGTAACTGAGTAAGACCATAGACCCTCGATTTTTCTCGAGGGTCTATGGTCTATGATTCTGCTAGCCATTATAGTAACTGAGTAAGACCATAGACCCTCGAGTTTTTCTCGAGGGTCTATGGTGAGACCTACATCATACGGAAGATATTATAAGTTTGAGTGTGTTGACTAATTTTATTTTTCAACGTGTTCTCACGGCGTTTTAAAGTTACATGTAAAGTCTGTGTCTACTACTAATGCAATAAATCTCCTGTCAACGGGGACATGTCTGGTTTAGCTTTTGCGGCATTACGAGAATGCCATTAGCTGAGTTGAACTGTACGGGCGCTCTCTCTATAGTTAAGTGAAGAGGGCGTTGTCACGGTTGCGAATTGCAGGATTCGGCAGGTGTCCTGTTCAAGGCTTCACTTCTGACAACGCATGCGCAATGCTTTCCATATGACCCTAGAACAAAATAACATATTTTCCCCAGTTGTATCCAGTATGGTACAAGTAAAATCGTAAGAAGCACTATAAGTGCTATATTACCATTCATTATTGCTAATGCTTCGCTTAATGCTGAATTCCTCTTTCAGTGAGAAATCGTACAACAACTTATGCGATGATTTTCCTAGCTTTAACAAACACTGTGATGATTGTATCAATCGTAGAATAGTTGGATCTCAACATGTTAATAGGTTTAATAATGTGACCTTTTGTGAATGACCTTGAGTGAAGGATTTGTACGTATACATAGATACATACATAGATACATACATAGATATACATATATATATATATATATATATATATATATATATATATATATATGAAAACATATTTGGAAGACACAATGTACTATAATTTGTACCATATATATATATATATATATATATATATATATATATATATATATATATATATATATATATATATATATATATATATATATCACATTGTGCTCGAACTAAACATATGTGGAAGGAGTAATGTGCCATAATTCCTATGTGTTCTACTCCTGACAACCTCTTTTGTTTGTACAATAACAATAATTACTGTTGAACTGTGGTCTTCAGGAATTCGTTAATAAGTCCGGCATTAATCACTGTCCTATTGCTTCACAACATTTGCTAACGTTAATTGCATGAAGCAGGTGTCGCGTTATATGTGCAGTAAAAATCAGGAAATGAAACAAAAATGTAATGAATTTTTAATTTTAACGTCAGTCAGCCAGTTTGCGTGGATAGTAACGTCGTGCAGTGTGTAGAAATGGCGGAGCGAGGATCGGCGACTGGCAACCCACAACAGCCAAAGTTTGTGCCGCTGAAATCGATCGCGGAATCGGCGCGGGGGGTGAGTCGAATATCGAATTTAGGGGAGAAGAGGAGGTTGCTGAGAGAGAGGGAGCGATCGGCGGGCAGCGACAGAAGTAAACTTACAAAATCTGAATCGTAAGTCTCAAAGTCATTTCTCTATAACATCTGTGTTTTCTCAGTCGCCAAGCCTTGTGAATCATAGTTTCACATACAAATGATGGCTAGACTCGCTGAATTGTGCCCCTCATAACAATCATAACAATCAAAGCTGCTAGTCAGTCAACAATACTAAGATGTCAGGAGATTAATTCGTTCATAATCAATCTCTAAAATGTGATTCAAGTTGATCATGCACAGAGTGAAAACCTGTATTTTAGTGGGTCGCAGCGCCAGCCGCATATTGCATTCGTTGGTCGTAATAAGACGCAGCTTTTCAAACCTAATTATTGGCATAGTCAAAATAATTTAGCTGTCCACAACCTTGAAGGTGAAGACGTCGGTTTCAAGTTGAATTGAACCCTAGTTTCAAGAACAGAATTGTTATTTTACAAAGAATTCAATTTCCCTTTTGCGATGAAAGAAAATTGAGCAGCCATCGCGGAATGATATATTCATAGTAAGATAGCTTTGAGAATCACGAAGGCGTCTCTTGACAATGCTCATTGGTGTCTTGTTTCAGGCACTGTCTTAAGCAGCTGCTTAAGGTCAAATGTATAGTCTTAGTTTTCCATCAAGGACGAGATGGGGTTATTTTACTTCCCGTTCATGTTGTTTTGATTAACTCCTATTATTATATTCATAGAGGGATTGGGGTTTTAAAAATTGAATTCAGCTTTCTTTCGGATCTTTTTAAGACCTGTCTAGACAACCAACTCTATTATCTATTGAAAATCTACTCACTATCAACATATAAAAACTCTGTAGAGGTTGAGTCTGACGAAATGTTGCAAGGCAAGAATTATGTAATCTTTACATTAATATTTACGGATTCTTATATCCATATTTATGGACTCTTATTAGTTACAGTTATGGGTCAATCACCTTGGTATATTAAAACAGACTCAAGTATGAGCAGAGGTCAAGGAGTCATTCCCCTGTAATGATTATTATTATCTGTAATAGACAGCTACTGATCACGCCTTGCAGTCACGCGATTCAACAAAATTAATCTTACAAGAGATGTCCTTCCTTAACTATAGGAAGTATATCTAAAGGAACGATCGAACTTGTAAAGAACTGTTAAAAATCGGCTTTAAATTAAATAAGGACCAAAAATTAGATGTAATTTTGAGACTTTGATATTGTATAGAAACATATTTCAATCTATGCCCAATGAACGACAATTTTAATGAATCAGTACGATTACGTTGTTCTTCCCCTTTAAAAAAGAGAGAATTTTATTGGAAAAATCAGAGAATGATCCTGCCTGGCAAGTTGCTGTATGACTTGACACCAAGCCAATAAATCCTCATGTCAGTCCAACTACTTGTGAGTCTCTATATTGTTGATCTCTGAATACTTAATGCAGGAAAACGAGAACGCTCGACGAGGATTGCAACGCTGCACATACTTCGCCCAGTTCCGTGGCTGGCCCGAAGAGCAACAGCTCCCAGGCGTAGGGTTACACCTTACGGACGAAACCCAAAGGTGGTACCGAAGTCAACCAAATGAGACCAAGGCTGACACGGAAACCTTCGGAAAGGCCTTCCTGAATAGATTTGGTAAGTGCGGCCCTATGTGGCTTTATGACCAAATGCTATTCCAACTGAGGTAGCAACCAAACCAATCCGTCGAACAGTATGGTTGACTCCGGCACCATCTTTTGGCTCCGTCCGTCATGTACAACCCTACGCCTCGGAGCTGTTTCGCTTCAGGCCAGCGACAGAACTGGACGAAATCGGTGCAGCGTTGTCACCAACGTCGAGCTTTCTCGTTTCCTGCTCTCGTAAAGTTCCGGATCCCATACAATAGGTGTTGTCGTCACTTGATTGTCTTATTGCATCGAGCTGGGTGTTGGTGCCCTGTTGCCATGGCATTCGGTCAGTCCTGGAGTTTCTGCTGCTGGTGCAGGTGCAGGTGCCTGTTCCTTAGTCATTCTTATATATCTTCGTCCGCTCCTCGTTTTCATATATTTTCAGTAAGTTTACTTTGCTGCCTTTCGCTTTCTCCACCAAAAGAAAAAGCTGTATCGTCAACCAGGGGAATTGATGCAATGAGGTATGCAGAGATCAACAAAGTAGAGACTCAAAAGTAGTTAGACTGGCATGAGGAGGGTTTATTGGCTTTGTGTCAAGTCGTACAGTAACGTGTCCTGCAGGGTCGTTCTCTACCTTTTCTCATAAAGTTCTCCCTTTTAAAAGGGAAATAACAATATAATCCTATTGATTGAATAAAATAATCGTTCATTGGTCATAGATTGAAATATATTGCCATACAATGTTCAGGTCTCAAAATTAGATCTAATGATTGGTCTTTTTTAATTAAAGTCGATTTTGTAATAGTTTTTTACAAGTTCGACTGTTTCTTTAGATATACTTTCTAATTAAGGAAAGATATCTCTTGAAGGATTAAATTTGTTGAATCACATGATTGCAAATCTTGATCAGTAGATGTTTTTACAGATAATAACCACTACAGGGGAAAGACTGACCTCTGCTCATACTGGAGTCTGTTTTTAAGTCCGAGGTGATTGACCAATAATTGTAACTAATAAGATTCTAGGAATATCAATATAAGAATACGTCAAGAGTACATAATTCTTGCCTTTGAAACAAAACTGATTTTGAATTTGTTCGTGGCAACATTTGGTTTTCATTTTGTGCACAACTGAAGATTTCGAAATCCGCAAAAGAGGAGCTTTGAGTCACGGTGAAAGAAGTGGTTGCAGAATTTAAAGACGATGAGATGTTTGCAAGATTTTCTGATTGTAACAAGATGAACATAATATGTTTATGTATTTGTCTTCAGTTTTCAAGACATTTTCACCAACAAGTACTTCAGCTGCAACACCGTCCGTCGCTCTTTCGGATGAAATAACTGTAATGATTGGTTGCAATGGTATACTGTAAATTGCCTTCGGACAGGATTGCTAAAAATATCTTTTCAACACAATTACCATAGAGGGCGTCTCCCAGCCAGGGGCTTTAGTTTTTCGTGAGATTCTCACAATTATGTGGAAGACCATTTGATAGGGTTGAGATGAAATAATCGTTACCCTCGTTATAATCTTCTCATTCCGGCCATGTTAAAGATGCCTTCACAGTACTGCGCTTATTATTAAGTGTCTTATGGGGGAGGGGTGGGGACGTTGATTATACTGTCTCACAAACCGGATGGACTCCATAAAAACAGATTTATACTAAGAGGAGTTATTTCTTTTTATTCGGGTACTGCCGACACAGTACTGGGAGTATCTTAGTGCGCCGTCAACGTTAGATTCTAACAGATCGTTTGTTTGACTTTCAAGGATAATTTGAACTATTATGGTCTCGTTGAAAACTATTGAATAAATCAATCGATTACCATATAACCTGAAAACATTGGTTAAAGAGGAATGTTATGCAATAAACATCATTTAGCATCAGAGTTGAAACAGATAACTTCATGCATGAAGCTACAATGAAACTGCAATTTTCTGTAGTTGGGATGAGCAGGTCAATCACCCTTCGACATGTGACGATGAATATGCGAAATGTACATGTGAGACCTGTTTGCAGAAAATGTATTTATAATTACATTGATTTCTCTGAAAACTATGACACTGTCTGATGAAAAGTGTGGTTTATGATGTCTATCAGTGAATTCACAACGGCTTCAACATGCATCAGTTAAAATAACAACACACTGCAAATGAGATCGTTTGTTTAATAAAAAGAGAAATAAGTTAGTTCATTTGCGTGTTCATTCCCAATGGATAACGATTTTCCACTTAAAGTAAATGATTAAAGTCGTTGAGTCATGTCCGACGCTTACACAAATCAATTATTGGCGAAACATATTGTTCCCAAAACACAGCAAGCATCCTATGAAACAAGCCTTGTCATGTCAGCACAAGACGTGCAACCCCGGCGTGTAACACGATATACACGAACAAAAAGCCGCCATTTCCGGTGTGCAGTGTTTTCCCTCCAGCGTAAACAGTAAATGGCGAAATGGAGCTCAATGACAGACTAAACCTTTCTGGTTGCAGGGAAGGGATCAGGAATGATATTTGTACCTGTTTCCATGACGACGAGCAGATCGAATTATAACATTATTTCCTGAGTCCATCTGCATGCTAAGACTTGTGTAATTGGCAGTATGTAAGTTGAACCCTGTATCACTTTGCTACACTTCACAACAGAAGAGTCTGTATGCCTTAGAGCCATGGTACATTTGCTTTTATTACTCTACAGAACACAACATTGAACCAAAAGAAATTCCCTCAGTTCCTATTTTTCACTTAATGTTCAGATTTCTAAGCAAAAATATACCTGTTAACTTCCCACTTACAGACAATTGCTATTGTAGTGGAAATATATAGTTTGCACTTAACTACAACATTATTGAAATTGCGCGAAGCTAGAGTATTATCTTTTCAATATATGTTTTAAAGAAACATGTTTTCTATCCCGGGGGAGGGGATACCAAGATTAAAATGGTCGTTTGAAAATTCACGTTTTACACTTCAAATGTAGATACATTCAATAAATCTACCTCGTCTAACCATACATGTACATTAATAATGCACAAAGGCTGTACAAGTTAGTACTTTGTCATGGCGAGTATTACCCCATCTTTTCTTGTCTAGGTTCTGTTTCGGCGTAGTCTTATCCTGTCACCAAACCAGCAATGTCACGTGATTCTGACTCTTTCCTTTGATTGGTTCTATCTCTGTCTATCTGACAATATACATAGCGTCTAATATCCGAAGTTAGACAATTCTCAACGACGCTTCGGGTCGTGAGGATGATGAAAATGCTCTCTGAAACATGTAAGTTTTCAAGCGTCGTTTGAAAGTGCTGATATTTGGAGAGGTTTTGATGTCGCAGGTAGAGATATAGTTCCAAATGACAGAAGCTGCTGAGGAGAATGAACAGTGACCGTAGGAAGTCAGATTCCATGGTTGTGTGCAGAAGGCATTTTTCCGATGAACGAAGAGTTGACAATTGATATTAATGAGCTCAAGAACAACAGGCCATGTTTCAGAAAATCACAAAAAATCTGTGAAAATAGTGAATTCTCTTCACAATAACGATCTGACTATGCCAGGATGGTTGCCCATGGCAACCGATTCCGAACGACGCAATTACCGTTGTGCGAAATCATTACATGGATTTTGAGCTTTTCGCGATTCGCTGTTACCTGGGCAACAGAGGTGATTGTGTGGACCCCGAATAAAGGAAGAGTTTACAAATCCTAGGATGATCTTTGACCCCCTGGGAACAGAAGAGACCACAGGGTCGACTTTATTAGATTCATTCCTCATGTATGATGTGAGACTTCACTTTTCAAACTTATGTCACGTTGCATTATTGAATGAACGTTTACAACTTCGTCGGCAGTTATAATTCGCGGTGATAATTTGTCCCATAAAAGAGGGACAATTTCGATAATTTGTCATGGTAATTTGTCCAACAAAACAAGGACAAATTCGATGGCGTTTGGTGACGTAAAGTGACATCTTATGTCCCTGTACGCGTCCTCAATAGTTTACAATTATCACTATATTGTAATTGACGATTAACCTAATATAGATCGAAGGAAACATAAAGGGTGTATTTAAAACTTATTCAGAGAATTAATGATCTTTGAAGAGACATTACTCTATGGGGAAAATAAAAATTGATGGCTGTACAGCGTAATGAATTTAATCGGATTTGAACCTGATAGCATTGCGTGACTAGTACACATGTAAGAGATAAATTTATCGATCGTCGCCGTAATCTAAGTCTCCACAATTGTGTGACGGCTTTCCAAGTAATGAAGCTTTGAATTGCCCGCTGTAGAGAGGTTGAAGCACAATATTAAAACCCGTATCATTGATATTTCACATCCAATTCGATGGTTACCATGGCAATGGTCATGTAGTAGCTAAGATGACGAGCAGATCACCTTGTGGAGTGAATTTTATCTTGGGAAGTCATCAAGATCAAATCGTCAAAAAACACAGGTCTCGCTTCTGAGGAATAGATAGCCCAAAGAGGCATCTGGTACAACGACGCAACATCTATTTCCACGATAACGAATGTCCCTGGCATCCCGTAGTTCAGCCTCCGATACATCGCGAGAAGTCATGTTGTGAGGCTCCTTTCGGGCAGAGAAACATTTGTATCGGAACGGATGATGCACGCTTTCTGACCGGCGTTGCCAGCACTGTTGCAGTCTGAGATCATTGCACTTTTCGCAACCCCATGACAATGCTGACCCTTGACCTTTCAGCTGCCTTGAAAATGTTAGTAGAGTAAAAATGTGGATTTCGAAATAAAGTACTTACTGAAGTATGTCCATATTCAGTTTCTCCCGTCTGCTTCAATCTGTATTGATCAACTTTGATTTGAATACTGTCTTGGATAAATTAATTACATAACTTGCAACAATCCATGAAACTGGAGCTCTAACTTTCACGATTTTTCTGATGTTTTTCGTCACTAATTGTCAATTTTTCCATCATTCAATGCTTTGAACATTGTGGACGGTGTCCACATATGCTTTGATTATAGGTTCTTCAGAGCGGACTCGGTTTCAATTAAAACTTTCTCGAAAAATAAACAGTAATCACACGCGAAAGCGTCGACAGTACTAGTTTGAGCACTGAGTGTTCCAACACCATCTGGAAAGGAGATTTAAAGCCAGGGACCACTACGACCAATGTAAACACTGTATCTAGGGTACGTTGGCGGTTGATGAAAGTTAATGATTATCGTAAAATTTAAACGTTACAGCTATGTTTACGTGATGCATCTAGATATCGTGCATTAAATACATTGTTTGTAAACAAGAAAGTCGCACACGCGCAGTTCCGACGACAGCCTCCCTTTAACAATACGCAAAACAAAATGCTGTATGATGAAGCTACAGCATAAAGATGGCAAGCCATATGTTTTATAAAAGCCATCCTCTCATTGTTAAAACTCGCTTCAGATCTTGAAAACCTATATCCAGTAAAATAGTCATTGAAATCCTGATCTAATATTTCATAACCAATCTCTGAACTGTCACCACTTGTTCGATCGGTGCGACTCCCAGAAAAATATCCGAATCCGTAAACATGCCAAAATGGCAACCAGAAGAATGAAAAATTTCTGGTCAGCAGGAGAAAATCTTTCAGACGAATGGTCAAAATGCGACGACACCAGAGCGTGATCAAAATATCAAGATACCGATAAAACGTTCATAGCTGTTGTCATGGTAACTGGAAACTATTAGCGTGTAGAACCCACTTAGGAGTAGTGACTTGTGATCGACATCCATGACACTCTAATTTATCGGCAGAGAACAGCATATCCTATTAGACTGCTGGATGGCAACTACTTGGGGCTACTTACAACCACCTCTGACCTCCATCTGAGACCTGAAACTTTCACCGGCGTAATTAGATCTCTCGATAGGGCTTGTTGCCATGGAAATTCGCTATCTTTCCCGAAATATAATCAATACAAGCAGCGCAGGGTGCAAGGTCTGTACTTTGGATACAACAGTAAACGATAGAGCGGTTGCCATATCTGTAGATTACTGTCAGATTTAACAGTCACGTGGGACTCAAAACTCAGTTGTCTCTTTGCCCTGTAGACTTACATTCTTCTTCTGATATATACAATATTTTAGGATAACAAGCTTTAAAAGGGCAGTTGCTTTACATCTAACATTGATCATTTTATGAATGTTTTCCGGCATGCTTTAGATTTAACTTGTATATTGCCTGCCTCGCTGAAGCATATTTGTAAACCGTGTTGTATTAAAACGTATGAAAATTATCGACAAAAGTATTTATGCTGTGTAGAAAATTGTGATAAAATGAATATTTGGCAGGTCAACACACTTTGCTGGAAAGGAAGTCTAGATCTGTTTATGTAAGAACAAAACCTTGCAAAAATTACGATCTGTTGAGGGCACGCCTTGAAGCTAAAAGATTTAGACTTTTGTTCAAATTTTCCCCAAGGAAACTGTAACCATTCCCTTCCGAAAGAAAGAGTAAAACTCAGGGGTCACCGTGCAAATTTTGGTACTAAAGAAACAAATAAGGCAATATTTACTGATACTTGAAATTCAAAATGGCCGTCATCACTGTGCTAACTCTATGGGAAAAATAAAAAATTTGGTTTTCACAAAAACAAACCGATGAAAACTTTATTTGCTCCATAAGCTTCAAAATGAGGCCCCACAAGTGGCAGAACAAAAGAGTATTGTAAAAGTTTGAGAGTCCTAGTATCTGTCCCCAAGACGCATTCTCAATGTAGGCTATAACTGCCTTTCTCCAAATCACAACGTTCACACTGCTTCACAGAGCAGCAGTAACTCCACACTATATCCCGTCTGAAAGGTTAAAATTTGTACTTTCGTTTTAGAATTTATTTACATTTCATCTGAAAATATTTGTTAAATACATTCATAGCGATTGAGACATGTCATATTGTCAATGGACAGGTTACCACTCATGTCTGGTGTCCTATGTACAACATGTCACTGTCGAAAAATCTTGCCAAGGCGCAATATCAATGTGAAAAAAGACGCATCGTTTTCCAGCTTTCCTCTGCTCTGACTGCCAAGCAGTACTCTACACACTTATAATTCATCACGTCTCAACTCACGCTAACAAGCTCTACCAAAAGAGAGATCTTTGCCCTGGACTGCATTTCACCCTTAATTTGAATAGGTTGTCCTGATATAAGCGGGCTATCCAACTTCGGATTAAGCTCGGCTCTTTCATGTACACATCCTTCTTTCAGACAAAACATTACTACAGTATAATTTATGTATTAACCGCGGAGAAAAGTGCCTGATTCGGTTTCCTTGTCCACGATAAAGGAGGCAAGAGAGCGACTTTGCGCTCTGATATTACGCAAATTTAACCATTCAACCAGGCCATAGAAAGTGGCGATGCTAAGGACTTTGCATTTATGGACTTTGCGGGGAAATATGTGATCCCAGTCTCTTGTGGATTAATTTGACATTTTATCGCCGCCGGGGGAGAAGAGCTAACGAGCAAGTTGGCGGTAAAGCTCCGTTGCCCATGCGTAACACAATCCTACAAGCTGTGCAAATTAAACCCGTTGCATCAATAGTAACCTCACTTTGGTGTTCAGAGCAGGAAATACTAAATGTTTCTATACGGAGCATTCACTTCAAATATACAATGTTGTGCATGCAACGAGAATTCTACGAAATTCGAGTAGGCTTACTTCTGAAGTAATTATTTTCAGATCTTGTTTAACCCTTTGAGTGCTGTATTTTTTCCCGCCAAAATTTTAGTGCAACATTTTACTAATTTTTATGAATTTTTCTGAAATTTTTTTTGATAATTTTTACCAAAAGGACATCGTTCTCATTGGCTACACTTTTTATCAAAATTTTGGCAAAAATCTGAAAAAAATGACTGGGCTATAAAGTTATAAAGTCGACAAAAATTGACTTTGGTGCTCAATTGCATGAGCTGATTATCTCACTAAAGGCATATAGAGGGCATTGCTTTGAAACATTTTGAAGTACCAGTTAAGGGGAGCTTGCGATAATGAACTACTCTTGTTCGTAAAATTAAATTCTTAAGAGAATTGTATAAAGCCTGGCATTTGACATCGCATTTTATCGACAAACCAATTCATGTTAAACACATTTGAAGTAAAGGGGCAATTAAGTCAAATCTAATGAGGTATAAATGACGGGGTTGTAAAAGATGAACGTGAAATTTGCTAAAACAGGAACAAAAACATAGTATAAATTTTACAAGGTCAAGTACTAAAACACTGACCTGACAGGGAAATAATTTCAGTTTAATTAAAGGTACAAGCACCTCATTTTTCAAGCACGACGAAATGCGAGAAACGTTGAACTTGCCATCGGTCACGATACAGACGAGATTCCTTACACTGTGTACGTTGATAAATGTTGCAGAAAAAGTATATTCTGAGTTGAAATTCAACCAATTGTAAGAAATATTGCTGAACTCTAACAATTTATGAGCGTTCTTACGCTGGTTTGCACTGTGCCTGCTGTCGTCAGTCAGAAGCTGTCAGCCATAAAACACCTTGTAAACGATTACAGCAGACCTAGGCATACTCTTGAGTGTCTCTCAACATCGCCATGAACGACCTAGATTGTGGCAATACATTGATTGCTTCATTGTCGCGCCAGAATCTCCATAGTAACGTGGCAAAGTCATTCAAGTTGATATCATAACACTGTCCACTTGTAAAAATCGGTTTGAAAGAAACTTCTACGACAGACGACCTCCTTCCCCCTTTTCGAGTAAATATCGTATCCAGAACATAAAACATGAACAGTTATTTCAGGGGACGACCGTTATTCTGAAAGAAGGTACAGGACGAAGCATCAGTATCCTCGGCCAATCAGGTGGAAATCACATCTCTCGTGTTCTGTAGCTAGCATATATTGAACTAGACTGGTTAAGGTAGGAAGCGCCTCAGGGACATATATTCGGACTGTCAATTTTTTCCAATACTGTTCTGGTCTAACGCCTGTTGGGGCTCATTTAAAGCCCCCGGAGTAAGAAAAAATTCCATCCGTCTCTTTTCTTTTTGACAATCGAAAATTGCATTTTTCCCCATAGAGTTAACATAAGGATGGCGGCCATTATGAATTCCAAATATCGTTAAATGTTGAGCAATTTGTCTCTCAAGTCCAAAACTTTGCACGGTGACCCCTGATTTTTATTTTCGATTTGGTTATATTTTTCATCGAAGAAAGTTTGAGCAAATGTGTAAGTCTTGGATCATGTGGGTGAGGCTCTAGGGTCGGTGCAGTTTAATGGTGTAAGTCTGAAACGCCCGTAGCTGCTGACAACTACGTTTTGTCAGAGACACACTTACATTTTGGGGTGAAAGTTCAGTAATATACACCCTGTGCAGGCTAAGCTGCCTGTGGTTTGAACAGATCACACAGATCCAGTTGATGGCACGGAAGCACAAAGGCTATTCGATGACATCCTGTACTTGATCAAAGGTTGAAAGCGAGTCGTCGATATTCTAGACTTGTTCAACGGGCAGACCTGTCACTATTATTATAGGTTTAAACGAAGTGGGTCAATTCTTAACCCGGCGAAAGTGTAGCATACGGTTTTATAGAGCAACATTAGTACATAGCATCATAACTTCATATTTACCTCAACTTTGTGATAATCTGGATATTTTTCATATTGTCGGGAGATCAGACACGATTTTTCTCGTCACATAATGACGTCATCAAATCAACTCACCCGACAATCAAATCAGGGACAAATTGTAATATACACCGCTCGCTAATCTGGCGGTAAATTGATTCGCAATGCGCATAGTTGTGAGCTGCACGAGTGTTTATTTCTCTCCTTACTCCGTGTCAAGTGAGGAACTATATCTCTTAGCGCTTTCTGCTTTCATTTCTTCATCTTTCCGCGCCGTTGCTGGGCGACATCCGAGGAGGACACTCTGCTGTGCGTTTCATGCTGATGCGTTTGTTATGTACTTGAAGTTGACTTTTCCTGAGGGTTCATCTCCCGCCGCGTGTTCTCTACAAGCGTTCCCGTTTGGTTTTGTCTGCCTCGGTCAGGTTCACGCACGAAAGTGAACAATACTGATGATTTGCGGGACCTGATGAAATAAGACTACGGCCAATTAGACTTTGCTATCGCTGAAACGCGGCTATCCCTTTTGATAACGTTCGTAGCGGTGAGTCTTAGCCAGACAGACTACTCACCAGCGCCTGGTTCACTTAGCTGAGGTACTCCACACGAGGTCACTCCAGAACACTGATGGAAAAACCTTGATGTAGATGACAACAATAGACATTACTCTGCGTGTGATTTGTCAATACTGACAGATATAGCACCGCAAATGACTTGGACGGTTGTGATGTCGCCTAAAGCTTTACGCAGTGCGCCTCGCTGCCTTGCCTGATACACGGATATCCATGCATTCGTTCACAAAGCCTTTGAATTTAAATCTTTCATCGCGATTTTTAAAACAGGATATTGTAATGGAAGCGTGGATTGACGAAAAAAGGCAGTTTCCGATGAAGGGATGAGTTTTCAGATCAGCTGACCGCCAACATTATGCTGCACAGATTGTTTTGGATCAAAGCTTTAGGCGTCACCATCGTTCTTTTCTCTTCGATGATTGAATATTTGTACAACGACATCGAGAAGAGGGAGAAGTTGGAATTTAGTTCGGCGTCATTAGAGCGGTAACGCCGGTGGAAATCAACCGGACTCAACCCATAATTTTGAAAACCAGAGTGCAAAAGGCACTGGAGATTTAGCACTCGTCTCGTTTCACTGAATACGGCATAATCTCACTGAGCTCTACCCTCGTCATCACCCTACGCTATCGCTTCGCCACATCATCACTTTGGTCGGTTGACAGCAGTTGCGTGTTGCTACATCTCTGCTTCGGTGGATATTATTTGCGTCGGATTGTTGTACAAGACCAGCCTCGGCTTGGACAGACACGTGAAGACAGGGCTACGTGTGCCGTTACCGGCAGAATCACACCTCATATGATTTTCACAACCGACATCGCCTAATCGATATCGTATTCAAACAAAAGGATTTGAAGCAGACGGTGAGATTTTGAGAGGCTCAGTCGCTCATCATACCAAGATTCTCGTATCCAGTGCGTGCGCCAGGAAACCCCATTCAGAAGACTGAATCGAAAGTTAATCTTTGTGAAATCTGTGCATCGTTAATACTTTTTGAGTAATATTTGATGTTGTTTCTTGGCAGTTGTGTTTTTGAATCGGTTCAGTACCAAGCTCTACAATCGCACAGGCAACGACATAAGTGATACTGCTAACAGCATTTCAGTACATCGATTTTGTACACTTTACATCTTGACAAAGATCAATAATTGATTGAAAATATCAAATTCCATAAATTTTGGTTAATTTTTAAGTGAAACCTGTATTAGAAAATTTACATCTCAAAAAATGCATCATATAAATGTAGAACCAGCTACTCCACCGGACAGCAGTGCATCCGGGTCAGCATCCAGCACAGAGGAAGGCAGCCCGCCTCTGAAGACGGGCACGCAAATGCAACGACTGTCCGTCAATTGGGCGCTGTCGCAGTCTGACCTACGAGACCAGACGAAACGACCTCCCGGACTTAGCCCGTCCAAATCATCGCAGTCTCTCTCCATGCACACGCATCAATTATCAACTTCTCTGCATGTACAACAATCATCAGCGTTCAGGAGCAAAGGGTAAGTGTACGGCAATCGCTCTGCTGGGCGGGGACTTGACTGGGTTCACTTCCACTTTAATAGGTGGCGCTAGTTTCTCGTGTGTCACCTGAGACACTGAGAACAGAATCTCCCTTCAATCAATACGTTTGAAACTAATTGTTGTGTCGGCCACCTGTCTGAACTCTGTCAACAATTCAAACTATCATAGAGGCACAGAGATGCAAAGCACTCAGCGTTTCATCCTTTCTATTCCATCGGTTTCTTTCTTGAGTGCTTTGGTACAACTTTTGTTCGTGTTTCGTTCTCTCTGTCGCAAAAGAAAGGCTTGAACCGTTGCAAGTCTAGTGTCATGCGTGCAGTGACGTTGTTTGTAGAAGCACAGTCCCTGACGAAGGGACTGTGTGTAGAAGTAAACGAAGACATAATTTTGAAGTTCACACAGACCTTCACCCGATAAACGATTTTTACTGGAGTTGAAGATCAGCATGGACCATAAATTAGTAATTAGGCAGAAACCGGAAATAGAAATATTCATGTTTCCATGGTGATGTATGTCTTGAATTATATCAGGGACTTTAGTTCGATGTTGACAACGGATCGATGCTTGGTTCAATAAATGCAATCGCCATGCTCCGCACAACCTGAAAATCAATTTTAAGAAGATTCGTGAAAATAATGAACAAATTATTTGTCACTAGAACTTGCCCGGCATGCAAGGTTACAACCATGGGAAATAAAATCAACATAGTCGTGTTTGTCTCTCTGTACAAATCCAACATCGGGATATTTCGAGAAAATGACGTTACTAGGGCCTTTGGTGTGTGCATTCATTGCCCAAATATTCGTCTACACACTTCAAGCCCAGAGTTTACAAAAAGCATGCTTTTATACCACGTTTGGGATACAATTAAGCTCAGTTTGGAATTATTGACATCAAAGTGCAAACGAAACTTTCCCGAATATGACGTAACAGATGTAGTACCGGTCTTCCTCTAGTCTTGCAATCGCAGCGGCACAAATTCGTGGCGCCCTCAACAGTTGAACACTAAATGAGCTTCACAGAAGCCGTCTCATTCACTTTAATTGCAAAGTTTTTGTTTCGCGTGTACACCGAACAGAAGAAGACAAACCGAAGTCAGTAAAGCTAAACAAATGGAACAAAAAATCATGAATCAGAGCACGAGGCAGAGACATGAAATTGTTGGGACTGCCGAGGTGCAAGTTTTCTATTGAACGCTACTCAGTTAATGCTGACCTGCCGAATAAGGTAACAGTATAACCCATTAAATGTAATAAGTAGATTTTACGCATGAACGCATGCATTAGTTACATTAAGTTACCGCTGGGTCTGTATCAAATATCCACTGAAAATAACTGATAAAGCCAAAAATAAGTAAAACTGCATTTTCATAATTGCTTCAGAGGGCTTTGTGGTATTAGATTTGGTTAAGACGTGATAGCCTGGCGAAATTTCCTTTGGAGTTTTTAATTCCTTCAAAATGAAAGTAGTGTCAGATATCTGGTTCTCAGTCCCTGAGATGTGTATTGGATACGGAATACCTTAAGTGAGATCTAATTGCCTATTGTTGGCTTAATAAACTACGCATAAAAAGTGAAATGTTGTCGTGTAAAGTGATACCGTGCACTCTCATAACTCTATGAAAATCAGCGCATAAATTTGAACACCTCCGACGGGCTGTAGTAATTTTCCCTGCTCCATTGGAACACTGTCACCTCGCAGTGGATGGAGAGCGAATACAAGAATCAAGTAAACGGAAAACAGAATACCATGGTAATATGGCAGATTCTCGTTCAAGACAGAAAACTATGCCACTATCAAAGAGACAACGTTCCTACACATCTCCAGGACTTTACAACAAGGCGCAGGGCGTCAGCTACACCAAACTGCGACTGAGATTTTCACTAGAGGCACCAGACATGTATGTAATTCAGACATTTTGGCTAGTTTTGTCAATTTTATTATTGTTATGAGCGGGCATTGCCCATGATTTGAATCCTAGTAAAACTAGGTTAGCGGTCCATGATTAAATTAAATTAGCTCAGGTTCCTATTTTATGAACAGAGAAGTGTTTTTAGGCATTAGAACTAAGGCAGGCTGTTGTACGGTCTATTCGAATAAATACAACTTCACGCTATTTTATATCAGTAACCAACCAGAGCGACAAGGGTAGAACCACAGTCCCTCCACCCACAGTGGAGGGACTGTGGTAAAACAAACAAAAGTGAAACAATCAACAAACAAGCAGATAAATACCAGACAAGATCAGACTGAAGCATTCCCGTTCACGTCAATCAGAACCAAAATGGGGGCATGGATATCGAAAAAATAATATAAGTGAACATAATAAGTGTGCTTTGAATCATTTAGAATCTGTACTATAGTTTCACTTCTTATGATTGTCTTCTGACCGTACAACGATGGAGAGTATGATCAGTTGACTGTGTTCTGGCTAAACTCTATATTGTTCAGGTTCTAATTACATGCTTATAAACGTAATGTTTGCAAAGAGTTTCTTTTCCATAAGCAAAGTGGTGTTAAAATAATGCGTCCCGTTATCCTTAATTTGCTATTGCTAGTTGACAATCAAGCCTTCGATTGTGAGCAGTAACATTCATAATCCCCCTTGCTGTCTCCCTCCTCCCCTAAAATGACTATGATTTTCGCAGTGCAGTCTATCTTACTTTTAGACTATCACGTGAGTTGTCACAAGAATCCCTGGGACTTTTCATGTCTTTCGTGATTTTGCGTGACTGTAGGACCTTTTCTGAGCTTTAGCTCAACGTTAATGCCATTCTATTTTGTTTGTGCCTTTGAGATAGAAAAACACATTGTCACGTTGCATCAAGAAGCCAATCATGACTTCGATTGAACTCCACAGAGATATACATATTGACCAACTGTGGATCTTTAACCATCACTCAAAATTAATGTCTGAAATTCACACTCTGTAGATTGGAAGTGAATTGGAGTAAACTGGTACCTCCCAAGCTTTGATGCCAGTCCACTTACGCATTATACATGTCATACATGTACATGCTTTGTGCTGGTTCATTCAATTCCCAAGCTCCTCATATCACACTGTGTGTACACAGAGTATACACCAACTGCACATGTAGCCTAGAAACCTTATCGATGGTTAGGTTCAAATTATCGCTTTGCTTGTCTTTGAGATAGAAGTTATCTTGGCCTGGCTCATGTTCGTCTGGCATGTCGCCTTGACAACACTTCAAACAAACAAACAACCGATAGAGAGATGAGGGAGGGGACAATATATTTATGAGACAATGTTGTACACAGCCAATATGTATGTAAAGTTTGATGATCGATCCCCCGACCTCATGAAGCTAGATTTTCGGTTTAAAATGGAGGTGTATCCGACTTTTTATAGTTCTGTATGCGATTGCTGCACAAAATTCTACCACTTTGGTAGTCATTCGAGACTGGCTAGTGGTGGAGTTCTGATAGGTTTTGCTGGCGAGGCTGTCAGTCATGGGCAAGGACGTTTTGTTTTCTGGCCGGTCACAAATTTAGAAATAATGTGTGATCTCGACTGGAAAAATTGGCTTACCCTTTGCAACGACTCACAATACAAGAACGCTTAACTTAATACATCTACGCTCATTTTGCTGACTCTGTTTTGTTGAGCGGACCCCGAAATCGTGAGTCATAGCTATCGTCGTTTTTCGATTTTCTTGGTTTTGTGCAGAGAATTCATATTGTAGGTCATGGAGCATAAACAGTTAGTTCTCTTCAAAGCCAAGTGGTCCACAAAAAGAAGGGCACATTGTACAAAGAAATGATTAAAATAAAACGTTACGGTAGTTATCTTGGCAGGGGTCACTTGCCAACAATAGCAAAATCAGCATATTTGGATTAGCCAGTGAAACATGTCCCGCTCTGTCAACGTCATTGACGTTAGCAATAACATCGAGGACATGTGTGCCACCTCAATTGCAAGGCAGTAATAACATGCACTCGGGCTGCAGTAATCCTGCAGTAAGGGTTCCAGATTTTGCCACCCAACGTGTAACAACCCCTCCCCCCCCCTCCCCTTTTCATGTCCTCAGTCTGAGGCTTCGGCCCCGTGACCTCGATCGTGATATTTTGGATTTGCTCTTCAAAAGCGTGGCCCACCAGTCCCTTTCTATGATTAATCTCAATCCCTCGAGCTGTGCTCAAACTTTCCTCAAATGATGAAGTTTCCACCATACACTTTACTAGCTCTGCGTGCAGGGCTGTGTGTTACACACCCGGATTTAGGCCTCCCACCACAGGCCTATAGCCGGTAGCACACATCCCTGCCACGCAGAGCTAACACTTTACCAAATCAAGAATAAAATTCAGGGGTCACCGTGCAAATTTTGTTGCATGTATACTGTTTGCATGTGCTCTTTAATACCAGGTATAAATTTGCCAAATACAGTCCGTGCTGTGTCCGTGCGCAACAATGTTAAAAGCGGTCATCGCGATGGCGTCTGTATCTATGGAAACAACGCCACATACTAGTGTTGCGCCGTACCGTCCACAAACTTCACATTGAAGGCTGTGTCGTTCATTACGCAGCGTTCATTTCCGTGGCAACGACCCTACTTGATAGATCTGTATGGCCGCCAAGATATTGCCATAGTAGTTAATCTCATCGGTCGCTTTGTATAATATAGTTGACATAACGATTAACAGTAAACGTTTACTGAACACCTGCACGGATTTGTACTTATCAAAGTTTAATGTTATTATCTCACCATGTTTTCATAAATATCAAATCTATGTTGACAATTAAATATCAGGACATCGTTTTGACATTAAATTTCCGAAATTGCCCTCATCGCAATTGCACGTTTCCCACAACCTGATGCGCAGTTCTACCACAGCTTGGTCTTTGGTATTACTGTTATTCAAAATTCATGTGATCTATCATAATTTTAAATATCAATACAGTCATAGACAGTAGAGGGGGGCCCTCTACTGTCCCCCTCTACTGATGTGTATAATACAATGATATCGAAAACAATCATGCCCTAAACAATAACATCTCAAATTTTACAATACTTAACAAATTATTGATGTCCAAAAGTTTTCCGATTAACTGTTTTGTAACGCAGAACCCATTACATCGATCGGACGCGATACTATATAAAAAGTTCCTTCGATAGCCAGATTTTGTTGTTGCTAGTTATACAACAAACACGTTAAATATTTATCGATTTTGATAACGATTTCGATAATGTGTCATTATGTTGGGAAAATTGGTGATCGTGTTCAACTCGGGTATTTACCTGCACTCGTTTAGTTGGCGTCATTTATCAAAGAGATTCAGTAAAACCAGTGTTCTGTAAATGAGATGTAATATCGTGACTTTAACAGCGTCTAGTCAAACGCTGCGTACATACTACTGACGGTGTTATTGCTGACCAACGCTGTCATTCGGCTCACAAAATTCCTTCAAATCTGTCCAGGCAAGGTCGCATCGATAGAAACGACTGTCTTGGGATGTAGGAGGACATGTGACGTGAATGCCACACACATACCAGAGATAGGCATCGGTCAACTACGCTACCAATAACGCGACTACCGTGCCAGTATACCCGGATTTACGGTAACTTTGAGTTCACAAGTTTTCCAAATGGCCTATTAACCTGCAGGCAGCGCTGCTATCGGCTTTTTTTCTGTCAACCAAGTGACTGCCATTCATCCTTTCGCGACTTTCAACCGTTTTTGGATGCAGAACCGAATGTTTGGCCATTAGCGTGGTTGTCATAAACTGGAATTCAATGCCAGGTAAATTCTGTTTCTATTGCGCTGAAAACATCATTGTCATCCATTGTGTTCGCCAATTTGTTGTCTTTAGGTGTGAACTGAAAGATGTGTAAAACGTTAAGTCAACAGAATTGAGTAAATAAGGGATTAGATTTTCACAACCTCCAAGTACGTCAGTTCTCTGTCAGTCGGTCAGGACATCGGACCATATCGACTGCACGCGACGGTACGAAGTGACGAAGTGGTGAGTTGCGAGCTCTTCCTGCGAAATTTGAAACCTGCCCTATATGCAGCTGAGTGATCCTTGTCATCACCCCAAGTGCGCCCTCCTCAAGTTGGAATTTCGGCTTTGCAACGCTTCGTTGCTAACCAAATAGACGTTCTTGTTTGTGCGTGTATTGCGATTTCATAAAGGACTTTGTGCCGGGATCTTCATTTTGGGAGCGCATTTGCACAGTATTAAAATTTTCCTGTTCATGATTTGCCTAAAGCTTACTACGCCGTTCGCGTTCTTATCGAATACCTGGGTTTACCAGTTTTGGCTCCGGAGTGGTTGGTACACATGTGCAACAGGTGGTTGTTTGTTGGAGTACAAACAGTAAACACGCTCTTGTTTCAGAATCGAACTACAGACAACTCAGTTGTTGTTCTTATCTACTTGAAATTTCTCGTTGCTTTCGTGGGGTTGATATCGCTATCGTCAAGCCAAACGCCGCTACTGTGATTGAACTTTTGCAGACCTCGATTCAGTTGCAAGGAGTGATTTACGTTCACGATGTCATTATTACCTTGATGGCGACAAAAGTGATCGTAAATAGCACGAATGGATTAACCTCGTTATCTCTGTGAAATTTGTCCGCTGTTGAACAAGATGACGTCCAAACGAGAGCGGGTCTCCCCCGACCACGACAGGGAGCGCCAGTCTGACAAAATGCCCGCATACGCACGGGAGACGATTTACCCTGTACTGTCCATTCCGATTGAGGAGGTTTACGATCGAGCTTCGAAACTCTTGGGACGGAAATTGGAAATTCCATCGAACAATGGAATGGAAGAAAAAATTGAGGAGGAGGACTCTCTCCCGGAATTAAGTTCTCTTGCGACTGGTAAAACCTTAAGGAACCGAAGTCGTGCCGACCGTCGGGGATCGGTCGTTCCGGGAGACAAGAAGACTTCCTCCATTAATTTGGCAGGTGGTGATGTGACGAGGGGAGGTGGGGGCGGGAGGCGGGCTTCTGCGTTCGCAAGCCCCACCAGCGATGGCAGGTCTTCGTTTTTACCCGGCATTGAGGAGCTCAACTCTAGTCGTAAGATGTCGGCCCCGATGGGAGATGACCCTAGACGCACCATGGTTCCATCGGGCAGTGATATTGATTATTGGAGAGACAGGTGAGATAGCAAATTGGTGTAGCAGAGACAGATACAATTGTTAAAATCTGTCCTGTGGTCTATATGAGCGATATCCCGGGAATTAGGTCTTTGTTACTCGTCGTAGACGCCTATGCCAATATCAAACATCAGCAAATCCCCCTTCAAAAAGGACCACTATTATTTTCAAATTCTGAATACCGAGTTCTTTGAGACTCCGGTCTAAACCACGGCCGTTCTACCCTTTGGCCACAAACTGCCGTTCATCTCAACATGCTATTGTCCACACTGGTCCGTTTGAAGCTCCGTCCGATCTCAAGAAGCAAAGCCGGAGGGTGATTTCATTGTCTCTAAAGTTTCGCAAGAGATAAAAAAGGTTATTCACTGATGAACAATTACAACAAATAGCACTGTAATTGGGGAGGTCCTTTGTCGTACCGATTGTTAGGCTTTTCAACGCAAGTTTACGTTGGCAGTAGAATTTCCAAAAGGCGTTTTTTTCTAGGGCTATTCATTTAATTTGTTTTTCTTTTTTTAGCATAGCAACGTTATACTGATTTATATCCAAGTCCCTTGTCTGAAACATTTCGATTAGAAGCAAATTAAACCTCACGACGTGACCCGTCAAACAATTATCAACCGAACTTCGTTCGACGTTGCAACATGTTAAAGATTTCTGCAAAGAAAACTAATCGAAAACTTTGATTTTGATCTGTTGTCAAACGTTATTTATTTACTCGGAACGTCGATACGCGCTTAAAGGCCAATGCAAATATAAATTGCATCATTTGAGATCAAATGCTCGTTCTAATCACCGTCCGAGGGCCCTGTTTTAATGTAGAGAGAGACGTGTACCAGTCAAGTGACGTCATTAATATCACGTGACTGTTGTCGATACCAAAGGTTTCTTCACGGATATTTATGGCCTGTAAATGCCTCACCAAAGTTACATGTTTTGCCACATTTAAATTCGCCTTAAGACGGCTTTTGGGTTCAGTTTACTGTTTTTTTGTACACGTTTTGTTACAATAAGGTTTTGCTTTCATCCCCACGCACGTCTAGAATAAGTTCTTTTACTTTGGTTTAATCCCCGTCACACACCCTTAGTGCATTTAATCCCAACAAAACAATTAAAGATAATGGGATCAGACAAAGGTTTCCACGATGAAAAGGTGACAACATTCTTTTTACACGTGTCAGTCTAGAATGATGCTATTAGATGTCAATTTCCAAGGAACTGTCATTTCAACCTAGTCTCAACAGTTGGAAAATTTGCCTGATTCTTTGCTGGCCCTTTCAAACAATAGAACACTCATTTAGTGATTACGTATCACTGAGGTGTCCGTTGAAGAGTTTTATTTCTATGTAAATCTCTCTTTTCTCGTTGATTTTATTCTCTTAAGATAGTACGATCGTTAGACTGTGTGTTAAATCACATGAAGGATGTTTCTAAAGAGTTCTTCCCCCGGGGCCCGGTAAATAAACTAGCAAAATATTTTCACACCTACGCCCCCGTATTCATGAAACGTTGCAATTCAAAATGTCTACGCGTTGAACACTGACTTGGTACAGTGGTCAAAGATCCAAAACTTTCTCTACGTCTTATGTTTTGGAATTGTCATTTTACAGGGACAAATGTGCTTCTCTGTAGATAGAGTGAACTATTTTAGAAGCCCTCCATGTTGTTCAGCGTCCTTGAAACACGCTGTATCACTGATTAACGAAACAGATGACTGTCTTTAAATTTGCTTGCAATGGAACCGGTGAAGTAAAAACACAGACCCTCGAAATTCTATGGTTAAAATGACGTTTTTGGTATCTTATAGAAAGATATGTTAAGGAGATAAAGGCTGCTGTAAAGTCACTGTAAAGTAATGTGACACTGGACTCTTCTCAAATGAGCCTTTGACCTAATTTGAGTTCAAGGTTGGTTTTAAAAAGGTGTTCAATTTCTTCTTGACATTTAACATATCCTGTAGGAGCGACTTACCCCCTTCAAAATTAAGATAGGAAGTTTTGTCTCTGTAAGTCGCTGGTCGCGTTAATAGTTTGTAAGATCTTAATAGTGTATTTAACTTCTTATTGCAGCATCATATATGTATATATATGTATATATATATATATATATATATATATATATATATATATATATATATATATATATATATATATATATATATATGTAATATTCATTTCAAATTGCAAAGGAGATTTGCCGCCCTGATGAACGTCTGTGTAGGATATACCATAGAAAAGACATCAAAAGCACGCCAAATATTCGATGTGGGTCCATAGCTGTAGTGTTTTCAGACGGGATTCCTGCCTTTTACGGGCTGATTTTGACTTCTACGACTTTTAACGCCTCCTGTGGTGGAGGAGTACAAGTCGTAAGACACCACAGCTATGGACCAACAGCAGGCCAAATATCCCCAAATATCCCTTTAAGGCGCCAAAAGTTACCTGAGGCTGAAATTTGGATGCGAAGAATAGTCTGCTGTAATCCTTCGGAATTTTTCGTAAACAAAGTGAACAGACCTATTCAACTACCAAACTTGCTCCATGACTGGAACAACTGTCTCAAGTTCTGCGATGTAAGCGTCAGCATGGCGAGAGGTTATCATCTTTGATTCAGTGTTGATTTAGACTCCGTACTTTGTGTGCGTTCTCCGTGTACCCTCTTTGCTTAGAAGCATGGATTTAAATTGACGAAGACTGAGCTCAAATGACTGATATTTTTCTCATTTCGAGATGGACGGTGTTTTGGAATCTCGAGTATCCTCTCAGAAGATGTTAGAATTGACAGAATCCTAAGGCTAATTCAGTTTTAAGTCTCGCTGTGTTCAGACCTATTGTGTGCATCTCCTTGATGTTAGTGTGGTCGGAATGTGAAATTCATTTTGCCACAAGCACATCTACAAATTAGCGGCTTATTCAGCCGAAATGATCTAAGTGAATACGAATCTGAATGAGGCATCTTCTGTAGGGTGTATCTAAGTTGACTTTCTCATTAAAAACGCATTTCTAGCCGAGGTATGTTCATCCAGGCAAAGTACCCTTCAATACTACCCAGCTGTCTTCATGTGGACTCGGAGATCACCCGTGAGATACATTCTCGCGATCGATCATGCCAACATTTGACATCCCGTTCAAGTCACGTGATTCCTCGTATGAACTTTGTTGGTACATAGACCCAAGAAGTGGTCTTTAATTCTTGATTCTGTTTCTTATTCACAAGTACACATTGCAGTGAAAAGTTTTTGGATGGATGTTGTACGGTGTGCTCTTTCAGATTTGCTGGTAAACCGATACTGTGTTTCCGTGTTTTCTTTCAAGTTGGTGATCTACGTATAATACAGGCTAAGTTGACAACTACAATTTCTATCCTGATATTTGATTCAGAAAATAACAACCTTTTTGTCAGTTGTTCAAGCCTTCGCAACTTTTCAAATTTCATACAGTTCAACGACAAAGTAATGTACAGTTCGTAACTAGAATGATAAACTCAGGGGCAGTGTCATTGCAGCTCTTGTCTTAGTAATGTTAGGGTGACAAGTTTTGAAATGCTGGAAGTGACGTTAAGTACAAGGTTTAAAAAACTTTAGAAACGATATCATCGTTACAAAGTTTTCGATTAACTTTGGTTGTGACGTCATAATTCCAGTGACCTACATTGGCGATTAATGGACGTCGTCGACAGCTAGATTTACAATACTCTCATTTTTCCCCTCCTCGTGCCCTTGGTACTTAACGTGCATTGTTAAGAAATGTTGAGAGTCAATCGGCCTTTTCTTAGCGTAATCTTATCACTGTCCTGAGTTAGTTCCTCACAGCCAGCGTCACTTTCCATTTCGTGATAAAAACGTCAGAGTTACATCATTCGTACTTCTAATCCGTCTTAACTTCACACATTAAAGATGCCGACAATGACAATATGGTTCGCTTTATAGTATAAATATTCAAGGGTTTCCGTTCTGTAATTCTTATCCACTACCTGTTTTTAATTGTTCTCACGCGGACCAAAATGTTTTCATTCTACTGTTAACATTTAGACCAGTCCTTTATATATTATGTGTCGAACGTGATCAAACTGCACATTTTTCGCTGTCAACACTTCGGCGCAAGCTTCACACTAATCACATGCCGTGCGGTTCCGTTAAATATAACAAATCACCAACAATTGAAGTAACAATAGACCAGCTCACAAATTCCAGACAAACAAGGATCATCAACGTTTGTGTCATTACTGCGAGTCTTGGAAGGATCCGACCGAAGTATTTACGCACCCCATGCCGTGAAAACGAATATACTTTACTGGTTGCCCTATTGAGGGCGCTTTGAAAATTTCTTAGGTTTGGTTTGCATGTTTTATCTTTAAACTGCGATGATGAATATGTCATGTTGGCATCTTAATCACAAAATTGGTAAAAATAAATATTTTTGAAGAGCGAGTAGAGTATGAATTATTTAGTTTCTTGAATGAAGACATTGTTGAGTGATAAGTAAGGTCGCTGCGCATGCGTATACCGTGTAGTTACGTGACCTCTGTTCGTGGCAACCACCTTAGTTCTTGGAGATTTATGCAAAGGGAATATCAGCTCCAGTTATACAAATCTCACAAATTTGACGCCAAAGGAGGTTGATTTTGGCGTCAGCAATGGCATCAAAACAAGCCAAAAAGAAAGACTCGTCAAACAGAGTCAGCTCTGCGTCAAAACAAGAGTAAGTCTTTCACTAGTTTGTTTATTTTCGACATTCAAGATGGCTGTCGGTCTGTCAGGCTGAATGGCTTTATTATAGTCTGACAAGTTGTTTCTCTGATCAAATTTTCATCTCCCTAAGTGCTACGTGTGAGTTACACTCCATCCTCTGCTATTACATTGGCATGATCGGAGCTTTAACATATTCGCTGGTTGGCTTTTAGACGTTTGCGAACGAAATGCAATATGTGAAACGATCTCCGTGCTGCACGCTATTGAGTAAATTGTAATGACAAATTTCTACTGTTAACCGGGCTCTACAGATGTATGTAAGAAATCTTATTGATAGAGCAAAATTAATGTAATGTACAACTCCCGGGAATAGAGTTTCTAATTTTAAAATACTCAACGGAATTACTCCGTATGTAATTGTCCAACTGTGATTTGTAGTCTGCGACTTCGCAAACAAAGTAATGTTGTTCGAGTTAATGGCCACTCTGTCACGTTGATAAATATTTTACCAGTTAACGGCTTCTGTTGTCACCAGCACTTTGTAAGTTTGCCTTTTCCATTATTGTATGCATAAGGCATTTTCCTTCCATTATTCATAAATCCAAAGTATTCGAATGTTTTCTCAGGTAATAAAATTATGCATTCATCTTGAAGGGTAGAGAAATACCCCACGTTGTTAATGCTGCGACCGCTTTATTTGTGGAGTGTTAGCTAACGTCCTCGCAGAAGTCCCTGGAAACATTGTCTTTTCTGTTTAATATCTCAATTTTCAGATTAGCAGAAAATCTGGGTAAGTTTGATGTGTGAATGTACTCCAAATTAAACAGCTGCTCTGTCCCTGATTCAATCCAAAATTTTGACAAATTATATAGTTTTTCAAAATCTTTGTAAAGTCCTGAAAGATGACAAGTTGACCATCATTGTGCAAGCAAATTTAAAATTTCGTCAACAAATTGCCCAGCAAGGCTTTTTTTTCCTTTGGTTGATAATTTCTAGCAGTGTTAACGTTTTGCTGTTACCTAGAAAATCATTTACTTAACTTGAAGCTTTATTAGTGTATGTTCAATAATGTCCATCGATTATAATGTATGAAAAAATACCTCCTTAGAGTTTTATATGTGTGTGATGACAGACTAAGCTGTAAACTTCAGCTCAATCGGAAGGTACTCAAATTTTTAAAAATGCATGGCATATTGTTATCTGCAGTTGGCCAGGGATATAGAGGAGATCATTTGAAGTGTATCCTCCTTCATGGCTGAGAAAACTCTCTATGGAAATTAACTGGTTGAAGATTGTGAATAGCGAGTCAATTTGTCCAATGTCTAGCTATAATTAACACACATCTATTTGGATGAGATTTGTCAGTGTATACCATTTGAATCTTTTTCACTTTTGTCCAGATCTTCGTAAAATTATGTAATATTCTCTAAGAAGGTAGATTATGTAATAGCAGAACTTGCCACAATGACATTTCTCATCATTGTTTGTAAAAGTTAAACTGCAACCAGTGTCTTTTCAAGAACATCAAGGTAAAAACTGTGTCAAGATTCAAGTCAAGTTTAGTTCTTGACAAAATGGAAGAGTTCACTTTTTCTGGACTTTTGCCAGTGTACCTATGTGTATAGACAACAGCTAGAATTGAACACCTTTAATCTTGTGTAAGTAGTAGAGATGTATGTCACTCTGTATTGGTATGGCTAATTCTCATTGACAAAAGTCATGGTAGGTTATGCAAGATGTAGTGGTGAAAGCTCCAGAGAATTCCTTTTTCTTCACTCTATGGAAGAGGTTTAATCTTTGTCAAAAGTTTTGTAGATCATTAGCATATCTGTGCTTACATTATATCAGCAGTCGGCAATTGGCAGGAGTTATATATGTTTTTCTGTAAATGGTCCACTTACTTACTAGTACTTACAACATTCATTGATGCATGATAATAGCCACACTTTTGGCTTACACGATCTACAATTTTTTTTTTGCAAGTTAACATAGAAAAAGTTTCCATGGATTTTCAAAGCATTTCCGGGATATATTCTTCAACAGTTCATATTCATTCATTCAGGAGAATGTACAACTTTAAGGTTGCTGCTTTGAATGTCTTTAATTTTCTGACAGAAGAAAATGTTTTGTGAGCTAAAGAAAATTTCTAATGCATCCAACCTGAGTTTCAGACAATCTAATAAGTGTCTATTGAACTTAAACAGAGTTCAACACTGTCATATGATAGATGGTGAACAGAGCATTTTGACTACTGTACATCCAACCGGTCTTTATATTGACAGAGTAACTGTCTTTTGGCAGTATTTTAGTCAATTTTGTAGCATTTATGATGTCAGTCATATTTTTTGAACCCATAGATGATAAACAGAAGAAGCTGTCTTTTGGAAGTATTTTTGTCAGTTTATAGTATTTACTATATTTTAGAACCTTTCACTGGTTCAGCCCAATTCCTTGTAAACAGGTCTACACTAACCATTAATGATAATGGGTTTGGGCCAAACCACTGCAGTGAAAGGGTTAAGGATGATAAAGAGAAGTTGACAAACATACCTACCTGTAAGTTCTCCTTCAAAATGGGTGCAATGCACCACAGACAGTAGGCTGCTTATGATTGCACAGATAAAAACCAAGATGACATAACTGCCGGTATCCAAGAGATATATGCTACATGTAATTAGGTACTGCAAAGGCTGCTCTCAAGAACTGCCAGCCCCTATTATAAACACTGAAAATTTCTCAAAAAGGCTCAAAGCTGCTGCTGTTATCATACAATTTTTTGGCCAATTATAATATATAGATGTGACATTTATTCTTAAACTGTTTCAACTGCACAGAATTGTTGAATTTGATTGAAAGCTTCAAGTTGAATTGCACTCTGAATTTCATTATTGTAGTGGGCATATTTATTGTTTGAGTATGCACTGTATGGAATGTCAGGCTTTACCTTTGGAAATTTATCAAATATGAAACATTAATTCTTTCTGGCATCTAGGTCTATAGAGTTACGCAGTATCAAGTAATGGATCATAAGGTGCTGCATTGGGTGATGTGGGTTGTGCCAATTGTGAAAATATTCATACCAATATCACGCTTTTTGTGTGTTAATTTGGTATTTATGGTATTATTTTAGAAATATTATTGAATATACCCGTTGAAAGGGAAACTTGAATCGTAAAAAGTCCATTGTGTGAGTTCTGGTAATGTGACAGACATGTGAAATATTGATCGAGTTAGCTCGGCTTTTATTGAATTTATGTGATATATGGTTTGTGTGATTGTATTGCTAATGGAAGTTTTGTCTGCATAAAGTTCAGCCGTATGTTTTTTTAAAAATATATTGATGTTACTATGTACAGAAGTGCAAGCCCCAGTTGAAAGCTGATGTAGAATTTCTGAGTAAGTTTGGCAGCAAGAGGTTTATAAAAGACTGATGACACTGCCACATGCTGGCTAGGTTTTGATGGCAATAGTAGGAATTAATCCCATTTCATATCTCTCAAGAAATATTACTTTTATCATTAATACGTGATGTAATTGGATATGAAACCACTTATTTGAATAAGAAAAATAGGATTAAGTCAATTTATTGATATGTTATAGTAACACTTAATCTTGACAAGATGTCAAGAGTCAATACAAAAATAATACTGATCTTAGAGTAGCGAATATGTAGATTTGTACAGTCTGAGAGCTTTCAATTTATTATTTTGCCATAGCCGTCTCACTCCCAAGTAATCTCAAAATAGGTTCGACTTTCCATTGAAGACAATAGGGTCATACTAAAATTTGGCATTGAAAGGATGAAACTTTCTCTTTGTACTCCTTGTCCCCCATTTGCGCTACATTTGTCTCACCTGAGTATTGTAAACCGAGTTATTCAATTTCGGGACAGGGTGACCAGGATATTAGTTTCATTGAATTACCAGTGAAAGTGAAAATATATGTTATTCATACATGTAGCACTAGTAATCTAAACCAGCAGGGCAAAAAAACATGTGATCATGATGATGTGATCTGCGGTTGGTAAGAAGCTGTTACCTTTCAATCGAAAACAGTTTTTGAGTTGAAGTTGTCAAATTATTGTCAAGAAACACTCAATAAAGGGTTTATGACCTGTAAGGTTATGTTAGCATTCTGTCTTAATCGATTACTGTGTATTCAACAATTGTTTCCATGATCTCAGGGTAGTGCTGTTTGTACAATTATTGATTTGTGAAAGCTTAGACATTTCAAATGGTCATTGCTGAGGCTTTTGATAATCTTCCAGGCTGCTGGATGAATGCGGGGTCATACCATTATGAGGACAAGGAGGGGGAGGCAAACTGTGTGCTCATTGATGAAGAGCCTTAGTCATCTTCTTGTCTGAATTCTTCCCATAGCAACCATTTGATAATCCATAGATTTTCATTTCTAGATGAAGTATAGAATATTTTGTAGGGTAGCTCACATTCATTGCAGTAAAATAAAAAATTCATTGAAGGTTAAATTGGCGTAACATTTACCTTTATCCTGAAAAAAATGAATGCGTCTTAATATTGATTTCAATTACACACACTTTGAGCAAAGGTGGATAATTTCTATACTGGTAGTCTGTTGTTGGCAACATTTACTTGAGTGAACCAGTACAGTACCAGGTTTTTTATGATGCATTTGAAAGACCGATAAGGTGACTTCCTCATTGAAAATGATGAAAAAATTCTTGAATGACCAGGGAGGTTCTCCGGAGAGAGTTGCAAGTGGTAGGCGTAGCAGTTTGTTTTACAGGTAAGCTAGTAGGATGGCTTGTGGATGCAGTTAATGCCATAGATCCCCAGTGTAACCACACATACCAACTTCTGATAGCATTCATATGTACACATCAAGTGTTATCAGGTTTATCCTCTTTTAGTCAAACCTTTCTCCAGAATTTTGGTGTGGTTCTATTACTTTCTGTGTGAAAATCGGACCTCTCTACTGGGAAATTGGGGTGACTGAATCAATGCCTTTCATTAGGAAAATCCAGTATTTAGAGATGGTCATGCTCATTAACGTTTGAAATTATTTCATAAGTTTTTCCATTTATGTCCGGTAGTGCAAATAGTATTGGATTGCTTTTGTAAAAAAAAATATTTGTTGCAATTAAGTTTGATAGGTATGAATCAACTCTGCTTGCTTGTTGGAGCAGCCATTTTAAATTTTAAGTTCACTTGCCGCAATGAATTAGCACCTTCTTGGCATTTGTTTACATCATCAGTACTCTAACTGTAAGATTAATCAGCCAAGGAAATATTCAGTCCATTAGTGAGAACTTTCCCTCAAAAATCACGTAGGCTATTGTCTTATCTGCCCCTGATCAATACTCCGTGAACAACTGTCTTTTGTCCAAGGAATTCCATTTGCAATGTAACTGTCAGTGTTAGATACAGCTCCTTGAAATGTTTTTATTGGAATGACACTGTTGAAAGAGGTGTTAACTTAAGTAGAAGTAGAGTTGAAAATGCTTCTAATAATTAAGTTATAAATGTTCTTTTGTTAAATTTATTATTTTCTGTAATAAATTCATCAGAGATAATAATTTGATGATCTTTTGAAAACCTTTCCACAGCTGAGTTTAGGTACCATTAACTCTATTGTTTTCAATGGCTTTGGTGGATCAATATACGAGTGCAGAGTAGCAAGAGAAAGTTGTAGTTCAAATTGTAGTGTTGTCATACTGTGTGTTCATCTGTAAGTATAAAATGTATAGTACCATTGAAAAAAACTAATTTATCCCAATTGTAGCCAAGCTGGATCCTGCTGAGCTTGTCCAGCATTGTACATAGTGTTTGTAGTAAGAGCTTTTCTTTTGGACATTATTCTAATTTAGGATACTTCTCTATAAAGGATAGATTTCTTCCAAGCCAAAAGAGACAATTTTAGACAATTTTACCTGACTAGTATTAAGAACAGCTCCTCAATTAGAACTCCTATGTGAATTCTGAGGCTGGTTGCAGTTCATGTTTCATAATGTGTATGATTTCACTATGTTATGAAATTTAGTTAATTTTCCTCACAGCAGTTTATTATGTATGTACATTTGCTGTAGGAGACATCAATTTACAGGCACAGTACCTCATGTATAGGGACTGGGATAAAGGCAAGGATCGGAGTGTGAAAGTCCATTACTAATGAAATTGTCTCTTTTTATCATTTCTAGAGCTGCATCCATAGCTGCAAGTGTGATAGGCTCGACCGGTGAAGCCAAGCGACACAAACCAGTGATATGGCCAGAATTCACAGAGCAAGACATCAACCAAGAGAAATGGGACACACCTCACAAAGGGAAAGAGAAAGACAAAGGAAAAAGTCCAAATCTGGTGAGTCCATGCATACAAGTCAGATTGTCAAATGTTATAAGCTGCAAGATGAGAGTGTTCACTTATCATAAATGTATGCTGATTGACATCAGTTTTTGGAAAAAATTCTCCAAAAGTGGGCTTGGAGCTTGTACATAGTTAGGGGTTTATATTTTGACAAGCATGGTAAATTTGTGTTCAAGGTTGTGTATAACAGGTAGTGATGGTGCAAAAGAAACCAACTATTGTAATAGTGAAAAATTACTAGAAGTAATGACAACTTTTGACATACTTTTTACTTGAAAACCAAAGATTTTTGTTAAAAATGTTACCAGTAATTTCTTACTTGTCAGTCATACACATTATGCTATCTATACATTTTCTACAAATACTCAAGAATGTATTATTTCATTTGGCGGAGAAACCACATTACTAATTCAATTTCAAAATATTCTCTATTGTGCACTTATGTGTGGAATACTTAAAAGTTTGTTTTTTTTTTCTTTCACTGCTGTACACCCCTCAAGTGTTGTGCATCAATTGTTTAATGTATTGAAACTGTAATCCAAGCTGTTATCGTTTTGGTCTGTCACTGCATGATTTCATGTCGGTCTACAATACACGGTATACACAGACCCATGAATGTGATCTTTGTCCTTCCTTGCAGCAGCATTTTTTCGATGACCCTGAAGGCAGGATAGAAATGCCTCCATCACTGAAACAGAGAGTGGATCACTGGAAGAGACCCCAGGATTTTATTTTAGATAAGACACCAGTAGTCTTCGATGAAAATGTTACAGATTTTGACCTGATGACAGCCAATGAACATATCCATGATAGTGAGGTTAGTATTCCAGATAATGCCCTTGTGTATAAAGTGACTTGCCCCTGGGTAACCCATCAGTGCGGCAATGGTTATAAGGTAATTATGTGAAATAAATCCTTCCCATTATTTTAAAGGAAATGGTCCAAGAATGTTTCGTTTTTGCCATGGGAATGTCAGGGTGAAACCAAGAAAGTATGACTGTATGAAATGAAATATTAGGGCTTGAAGAAAATTGTACTCACCCCTTTACCACCGTGGTTTAGCCCAAGTGAATTGTCATCAATGTTGATTATGGACTAGTTTACATGGATTTGGGTTGAACAGGTTAACTAATCACCACCTTATAACACATGATCAACACAGTTTTACTGTATGCTCTTCTCAACTTTGTTGCACTCTATTCTATGTTTGTTCAAATCGAGTTTTAGATAACGCAATTCATTTATTTCATTTCAGTTAATTAGATGGATTACCAGTCAAATCTCAACATTATGGCAAATTACCATGACAACAGATCAAGATGCGGCTGCCAGTGTTGTATATTCACCACCCACCAACCACACATGGAAGCCATGGGAACATATATATTCCATGAGCAAAGTTGGTAAAGGACCCCATATGCCCCTCTACAATCCACATGGTAAATATGTGGTCAAACTATATTGGATGGTAAGTCAGTTGTATCTCTTGTTTAACCGTAGATGGTTTATTTTTTATGTTTACTTATCCCATTAATCAGTGGGTAAGGAGCACAACAAGGGCACAACACCATGCCACAGTCTCTAGTTCACCATCCTTTGATTGTGAGTTCAGTACCTCTACTCATTGAAGCTGTGTTTGTCTGAAAATATGGCCATGGTGACTGCTCTTTGCTATGTCAGGGCTGGAAATTAGCGGTAGTCCCGCGTCCACAGACTACCAACTTTTCCCTGGGCTACCAAAGTCCATGAAATGGTAGCCCTCACGGACTACCAAAGCCTGGGACAGGAAATTACTTAGTGGGCGACATGATGTTGATCGCTGACGCCACTACACATGCTATACCGACGATCATACAGTCAACCCAGCTGGACACAGAAAGGACATGTCGAATTTGTTGCGACAAACTTTCAATAAAATATCATTTATATCTGAACTGATGTACTTGGATAACAGGCTCGAGAAATGATGGCCAATGAAAATTCATTTTCATATTTATTTAGTCACAATTTATCAATCACAATTGGACACAAAATTATTCAAACTGCAAAGAAAAAGCTGTCGGGCCATCCACACATTTAGCTTTCCGGGGGAAATATAGTCAAAATTGCCACGAAAGTATTAGGAACATGACTGTACCAAGTTGTCATCCTGAAATTCATAGCCAATCTATTTTTAGCCATGTTATGTTTACACGTGTGAGTGAAAAGTCGTTGTCATTGCGAACATCAAAGCTCTGCGTATGTGTGAATAGGTCGTCAAACTTTGAGGCGTCACCGTCGTCCACTACGCATGCTATACCGTTCTCCTAAGGCCATGATTAGCAGGTATTGATGTCAGATGACTAGAAAATTCACTCACTGGATAGAATCATGAAAAATAAATCGTTCATTGTCTAGATATAAATAAAATATTCTTTACAAAAAAAACCTCTTCATTCATGCATGGGCTACCAGACCTTGTCGCTGGGCTACCAACTTCAGAAAATGGTAGCCCACTGGGACTACCAGGGTAAAAAGTTAATTTCGAGCCCTGTATGTGTAGTGCATTTTAATGATGATCAACTGTTTTACCAAAGTCCTGCAGACGGGCAGTTCCATAAGATGAAGACAGTTGGAGCTCCACTGACTCTGACTTTGTAAAAGGTTTCAAAAAATCACTGTAGATGACATTCCTTGTCTTACTTCAACCACTATCTCAAGACAGTAGCCCTGTGTTCTTTGGTAGTATGGTTTTCTTTGCACACTTGGCTCACCAGCAAGAATGGCTGGTGTGAAACAACAGTTCTATTGTTACTGGGTCCATTGCCTTGGCTATGAAAACTCAAAATGAACAAGGAATCTCAGCAATTGAGCATAAACTATGTTGACAGCTGTCCGGAATCTGCTTGTGTATTTGGACATGACGTTAACAATTGCACTTTTGGTCATGGAAAATTTTGTTAATGAGCAGTGTTTGTACAAAGCAGACAGTATGGCCTCTTTCGAGAATGTTTTCTGTTACTTCGTATCAATGCTTGTCCATTTTACAACAACTTCAGCAGTTTTTTGGTAACCAGTGGCAATCTGAACTAAAGTCACCACCTGGAATCTGACCTGATGTCTGTATTGATTTCTGATGATGTCCATTCATAGTGCTGAGTAAAACCCTTATTGTCCCCAGACGATGTCTAGTGCCAGAGTCAGTCATTATTTTGTTTTGTCCATTCTTTCCTGTTAGAACATGTTGACTTTAGATATTCCCCATTGTGATGTTTCTTGAAGCGTTTTCTTTCCTTCAGCGTTCCTTATTTACAAGTAATTGAAATGTGCTGTGACAATTTTCTCTCCAGGGAGTTTGGCGAAAGATTGTTGTTGACGATACAATTCCATTTGATGATAATGAGAAGATGTTGCTACCGGCAACAACACTACAACATGAGTTATGGCCGATGTTACTGTCCAAAGCTCTCATCAAAGTCGCATCTCTAGAGTAAGTAATTGTTGTTATCCTGCCACACTCTTATTATCCATGTGTTCAAATGACCATGGTTGTTCTGCCCTCCAGACTCTGTGGTATGCAGGTATGCACTCTTACTCAGAGTCACACACATCGTAGTCATAACACACCACAAACCATAAACTTTTGTCAATTCTGTAAAGGCCCTCAGGTGATGCCAGTTTGACTTCTGTTTTAATTTGGATTTCTGTTTCAAAGGGCCAGTAGCTGTAACTTTGGATGATTTTTTCACTATTTTTGTTTGAGTATGTTAATTTGAATTTCTTGTTCTGCTCCCCAAAGAATGCTAAAACACCTACTATTTGGCCTGTCAACACAGCATCTGTATAACATGCGCTGTTACTGTTGTCAGGTAAATTCTTGTCTGAACTAGAATTCACTTGTCAACAATAACAATGCAGTCTACAGATGTACAAACTGGGTTGACAAGCTGAATACTGCGTACCTCAATAATCTTTTAGGGAGTAGAACAGGAAAGTGTAGTTGACATTAAAAACAGAAATAGTTAAAAAATCATCTAAAGTTATGGCTACTGGCAAAGAAAATCATAAAAATTGTTTGACGACAGAAACTGAGATCAGTTTATACAATGTAGTGAAATATTTCAAATAAAATTGTCAAACTCAATGTAAGTAGATAATGGATATTGAAAGGAGTATAAACATTGCTTTTGTAGTCTGTATTGATTTGTATTACTTGCAGCATAGAGACTGTTAATTCACATTGATTTGGTTTTGATTAGGTATTGAGCAATTAGAATGTAATGTGATGGCTACAATGTTTATACCTAAATGACTAATGAGCATTAATATAGACTAAAATTGATTGGAAGATTAAACAAATCAATGGAGGCTTAATAAGCCTATTAGGACATTATTGCTTGTTTAATGATAAAAAGCATTATTGATTACAGTACTAAGCTTTCCACGTGTGGAGTCTAGACTATGAATATGAACACTGTTTGATGAAAATGAGTGTTTGCAACTGTAAAGTCTGTTATCCATTTCAAATGCATCTCTGCTCATATATTTCAATCTGGATATTATGGTGTAGACAGTTTAGACAATGTGGTTCTGTAAATTTTAAATACTATAGATTTATTTGTAAACATTTACCTGTGAAATACTCAGGTTACAGCAAACAGTGAAAATGATGAGAAGCCGTATTGACAGTAGATTTCCTGCTAGCCACTATTGCCTTCCATAGGATGGCATAGTGATTGTTTGTACAGTTATCACTGTACAGTAACATTTCTCAAAGGTACTATACAGTAGTTTAAATTCAAAAATAGAAAAAAACATGTCAATGTATTTATGATTGTTTTATCATATTTTGCTGAATTTCAGTTACAATGGAGGAAGCACTAACTGTGAATTTGGTGATGTCACTGTGATACACTGTCTCACTGGATGGTTACCTGAAACCATACCACTTCAGTAAGTAAAAAATCAACATACTATTAGACTCTTTTCATATCAGTTCACTGTAGTTTTGAGAGTGCATGTAACGTCCTTATATTTACATTCCACTGAATATTGAATGAGAATGTGGTTATTCAAACAGTGTGACAAGGTTGATAAACTATGTATTGTAGACACTGAGATACAATCTTTCCATAACGAATCTTACATTGTCTCTCTCTCATATTTTGATACATTACGACAAATAATGTACTAAACTTTTTACAGCATTATGAGTGCTCTTTGAATACTTGTAATATATTTTGTCACTATGGAGTGAATGTAGTTCTTTAGTTGCAACAAATTACATTGTTTTGAATGTTACAACTAGCAAGATATTTTGTCACGAATGTTTTGTTACTGTCATATGCCAGGCAGTCACTGAGACTTGAATGTCTATATGTGCAGTTCCATTACAGAGAAGGCAGTATACAGCAAGTTACTTAGAAAAACTAAGATGGACAGAAATAGACAGAATAGTCAGAATAGTGAAGGGCAAGTATAGATGAGTATAGAATATAGATAGTTTGGTATTGTGAGTGTAGACTGCAGAAGGTCGGTGTGTTTCATGTAGGATGCATTAGAAGTGGTGGAAGCTGTCATTACAGTGTTCGGTATAGATTACAGCGTCAACAGGTGTCAATCTTGCATGTTTCCAGTGCCATTGTTAAGTGTTACAACTTATATCCCCCGTTGTACAAGTGAAAGCATGGTTATCTGTTCAGTGGTGAAGCAATGTATACTGGTACATTTGCATGGCAACATATTAGGTAGAAGAGGGGTGCCAATAGAGGGCAGTGTCGCATGGAAGTAACAGTGGCCAAAAGTTGTGATTCTGATTGTCTAGCTGTGTAAGAAATAGTCATGTTAGACTATAGAGGGCAGTGCTTGTAGGGTTGTGACAACAATGTTCAGTTTCCCACAGAGGAGGGCATAAATTGTCATGTTAAATTATGATATGAGTGTGTTGCATGGTATCACTAGAAATCCTAGGGGTAGACTGTAGAGGGCAGTGTTGCATGAGATTTCAATAGATGTACTGTACTAGATGCTGGACGATGTTGCACTGGATTGTAATGTGCAGTTGGTTTCTTTACAAATAAAGAGTAGTGATTTTGTTAACCAAAATGAGAATTCAGGAACAAGTCTGTCTGAGGTAACTGGTGACTGCACTAATGAAAACGTCATTTGTTATCAGAACACTTGTAACCTGTTCACTTCAATTCCCAGTAAACAGGTCCACAATCATTGTTGATAACAATGGGTTGGGACCAAACCATGGTTGTGAAAAGGTTGATGTAATAGCTTGCGAGCCAAATATAGATGCAAAAATATTCATTTTTGACTAATCCACACACAGATGTGAAAATTGCCTTTCATACTTGTACACGTGAAGTGACATTTTCTCTTGCCATCCAAAATGTAGGTATGGCCATATCAACCAAGTTTGGGAACTTCTGAAGACTTTGTTGCCTGAGTTCAAGTTGCCGAAACTTGAGGAGCAGAAAGCACCGGAACTGGACATGGTGAAAAAAGATTCCTGTAAAACAGACGAGATTTCCAAAGATGGCAAGAAGGATGATAAAGCTGCCAAAGAAAATAAAGAGAAGGAAAAAGGTACGTTGAGTGGTATGGATGTGTGAAGAAATGTGAAGAAAAGGTTCAGTTCTTGTATTATATTTTGGTAGTCAGTGCTTTTTTCTAAGACTGATACACATTTGCTGAATTTTACCATATGATATGTGTATGTGTATTTTATTGGAAACTCTCATCTCAATCTGTCGGAAGGATATGTTTAACTGACTAGCCTGTCACAATTGTTCAACTTGTGATTACATTCTCAGTGTGCGATTTGCATAATCTCATTCTCAAGTTCAGTTTTTTAGTTGGTTTAACACACCAGAACTTGTAGATTTCAAACCTTTAGGCTACAGTCACAGACTCCTGTAGTAGTCAGAAGTCATGAGACACAATAACTTGATCATGTACTCATCTTCCAAAATTCTGCTTGTTCTGATACAATACACATCAACAACAGAGCTATGTTCCAATGGATTTATAATTCAGCCATAACCCTTTCACAGATAAATTTTGGTCTAACTTTTTTGTTTTCTGTACTGGGGCACTATGTAGTCAATCATTTCTATTTATTGTGGGGAGCAGCACACACACACAAAAATTGTGCCACCAAAATTGACAGTCTGTCAGTAAAAATGGCTGGCACACCTCTTTGACCATGTACCGTTACATGAAAACTTCCAGTGACCATATAACTTCAATGAAATCTGTATTTTCACATCAGAAAAAGCAGAAAAGGCTGAGAAACCAGCCAAGGAGAAAGACCACAAAGAAGAAAAAGGAGGCAAAAAGGATAAAGATAAGGACAAGGACAAAAGTAAGAAAACTCCAGAAATGGAAATAACATTTCTAACAGCAATTAATTTGACTAAATTTTTGTGACGTGTTGCCTTAGTAACCAGTGGTAAATTTTGGAAGGGTGTAGGGGATGTGTGTAGGTGCTTTCTTTTCTCCACTGTGTCCCATCCCAGAATTCAATGCATGTATGGATGCACCGTGTGTCGTGCCTTGTTTGTCATCCATTGCATGATGCAGATTGTTCTGTACATTGGTTTTTATGTGTGTTTTGATAACAGTAACTATTCTAACCATCACAGCCAAAAACCAAACCAAATCAAAATCATGGAATGAGTTCCTCTGCACCACACATCCTGACATCCCAGAAAATAATCACCTTAACCTATGAAGAGACACATAAGCAGCTTATGCAGTAGAAATCGCCAATTGAGCAGTGCTATGAAATTAACTAATAATTGCAAAGGTGCAGTAAACAAAACAAGGCCTTGATAATGGTCTACTAATCCTGTCTTTGCTGCTGGGAAAACCTTTTATGACAGAAGCAGAGTATCTAAATATACTGAAATCAATGTTAGGCATGTAGAATTATCAACAATTGTAAATATGCTGTGAAAGTCTGACTAGAAAAATCAGCTAATGTGAGAGAGTTGACTCAAGCAGACATAGTGATGGACTAATGTCAAAGTTCTGTGTAAGCAACAATGTTAGAATAATTGTAGAATCCCAACGTGCTGTAAATAAACCTATCTAAGCATGTACCGTAGAATCATCATAATATGATGTAGAACAAGCTGTAAGTTTTTAATGCTACCAGCTAATGTCAGGCATATACCGTCACATATGATGTGTGCAATAATTATACTGGCATTTTAAATATGCCCTTAAAAGCGCTTTCATAGATGCTTTCATAGATTGTGTCAAGGTTGATGTTCATAATTGAAACATAAAACATTTCAACAATGCTTTGGTAGTTGTGATACATTTGTACAGGTTAATATTTGTTTCATGTGTTACATGTACCATGTACATGTATATTGTTCCATATAACACAGTATAAACAGCATAAGTCTGACGTCACATGAACACACATTCTGGTAAAGTCACATTAATGAGCCATAGATTACTCTCATTGTACTTTTAATGATGTGATTAGAGTATGAAATCAAAAGTCCTACTTTGCCAGTATCAACCATGAACACAGATTATTTATTGAATAGGTAGTATTAATATAGCTATGTAATGGCTAGGGGCAAGGATGGCAGCTGTAATGAGACAAACAAGTAATGAAAAAGGATCTTGATCAAGACTCATAACAGTATACTGATTGTGAGAGTCTCAGAGGAGATAGGAGATGAGTAAGAAAAAGAGACAGACAGACACAGACTGTGATAAACACTGAAGAAGAGAGAGTGATATAAACAGACACAGGGATTGACACTGAGAATGACATACTCAGTGACAGAGATAGAGATATTCAGAGAAATAGGACAACAGAGAGAATGACAGATGGGAAAAGATGCTGTGATAAATAGTGAGACAGACGCTAGGAGAAAGATGTTGATGGTAGGGAGATGATGGGAGGTGAGCACTGAAAGTGTATAGAGAGAAAGAAAGGAAAAGAGACACTGATGAATAGAGAGACAGATACTGAGAGACAGGGATATATAGATAGTGAGAGAAAGAGGAATACGCATGATATGAAAGTGATGAGTCAGAGAAAGATCAGAAATGAGAGAGAGAGAGAGAGAGAGAGAGAGAGAGAGAGAGAGAGAGAGAGAGAGAGAGAGAGAGAGAGAGAGTGGGGTAGATAGTGAAAGAAAGTGAAGCACTCTGAAAGTGAGGATTCAGAGAAAATGAAAACAAAAGTGAGAGGAAGTTTGAGATAGATACTGATAGAAAGGGAGTTATTTGAACATTCAGTGTAAATTAAACAGAGAAAATTAAGGTGGCGGTAAAGGCTAGAGCGTCAGTTATAAACTTCAATAAAACTATTAAAACATAAAAGTAGTCAACATTCTCTGTGGAATAAAAAAAACTAGACATTTGGGGTCATAGGCATTGCAGAGTTATAGCCCGTTGAAACTTCTGAAAAACTGACCAAATAAGAGGAAGTTGGGGAGTCCTTAGTGTATTAACTATGGTAGAGGTCCCCTAGCTTTTAAAAAATGTTTGAAAAGGGAAAGTCATTTTTTACTGTTTTTCAGGAAAGTTTGACAAGGCAGTGCTTGCATTCAGAATGCATGACTGCTATTGTAAATGCATTTTTAGATTCTTTGAGTGTCAAAGAGGTGTCAAAAGTGAGATTAACCAAAAAGACTGCTCTGTGACTTCAAAAGAGGGGTGCAAATATGGCTTGTTTTCAACATTTTTGACAGAATAACAGTTTTCGTACATAATTTTAAACCAATTAATCCAAACTTTGAAATGAGATATGGACATGGAATTTTTACAGCCTATTAACAAGGTCACAGATAAAATTTGTACGGCACAATTTTCTGTCTTTGAAGTACTTTTTGAAAAATCACATTTTGAAATTTGAAAGAATTTTTAAATAATTTTTTGACATGTAAACCCATGTAAAATCATAAAAACAAATTTTATCTACAAATCCTGCCGTACAAATCTTACAATTAATAGTGTCAACATATTTATAACTAATTTGGTAATATTAATACTATCCAATTATTATTAAATTCAAATATGTAAAAAAAAATATGAAAAATTAAATTTAAATATTGATTGGTGTCATATTTCAAAATCATGGCTACAAATATACAATTTTTATATTCTTGGAGAAAGTATTAACTAAGGGAGTTATCCTGAAAATTTGAACTAAATATCTTGATTCTAACCACTTGAAACTTGACATTAACTCTGAGAAAAGAATTGGTGCAAAAATTGCCTTTACCGCTACCTTAACGCATTTGAACAAAAGAACGGCACAATGAGACTAAACCAAATGGCGAAATTAATGAATAGTACTTTAATCTCAGATCTCTTTAAAGAAATGACTGCATTTTGATGATTACAGCAGCTATTGGTAATACTGATGTAAAATATGTTCTTCTTGAAAAGGGTATCAACAGAAAGAGAAATGCTGAGTGACAAATTTGACTGAGTCAGTGTCTCATAAACGAGTGATCATAAAAGAAAAATTAATAAGGCTTAGATAATTTCAGACTTCAAAGTTTAAAGAACCTAAGAAATGCAGGAGAACATAACATAAGTATAACATGTACTAGTCATGCACATACCATCACAACACTGGAGTGAAGCAATCACCAACGCACCCTTCAACCCCCATTGTACACCCACTAAACCCATATGGGCATTCATGTATCCAACTGACATCCAGCCACTCACCAGTTGGACACACCCATCAACCCATCCATTGACATGAATACACCTATCTCCTTTACGGCTACCAGTCAAACATTTCACCCAGTACACGTAACATCCCAACAAGCGTTAGCGATGTTCTACACATTCATGAAAAGTTGACCCATCATAGTTTGTTCACAAACAAAGTCATGGAGCCACCCGTTGAATATGTAAACCCATCCATGTCAACCCATCTATACCCTCCCATCTACATGTATATTCTCCAACCCGTCAAGCCTATTGGTATCTACCCATCCTGTATCTTCCAATCCTGTACCTATCCATCTATGTATTCTCTAGTCCTGTACCTACCCATCTATGTCTACTTATCTATACCTACCTGTGTATATCCAATCACATTACCTCGCATTAGCACACAAACCAACCATAGGTCACCCTTTTACCATGCACAATCATCTGCCGATTCACTCGTACACCCATTGTACACCCATATATCTGCCAAGGTAGATGCACCCATCCAAAGGCAGATGTACCCATCCACCTCACTATATCAACCTGTACAATAACGTCTCCTGGTGAACCCATATCGATGCAGCCATTCAGTACACCCATATGCACCTGTCAACTCCCCTACTAAAGTACAGCACCTACCCAGTACGTACCCATTCACTTGGCGCACCTTTTTGTGTGCATTCTTTCACCAGGCACATCCATATGCTAATTTCCTCAGCAAAACTAGACATACCAATCTGCCAATCTACTGACCCGTCTGTCCATCTAGTGAATACACCCACCCATGTATCCCCTCTAAACAAGGGAACCACCCACCTTTCCTCTCAAAACTTCAATCTGTACCCTTCTGCTTGCTGTACCCATCTTTCTGTACCCATCTGTTCTCCCTTCATTGATGACACTGCTTGGAACACCCATCAAGAATGGAGTATAACCAGCTAGAACCAACCATCCATCCATCCAGACCCTATCCATCTGCAGAGTACACCCAGCTTTTCATGATCATTCACCAATGCACCCATGAACCCATCACCCAACATAACCCAACTTCACTGCCATGTACACCCATAATCACCCATGATCACCCACCCATTCACTGAACTCACCAACCAACCAACCAACCAACCAACCGAGCCAGTAATTTTGTGTGTGCCTGGTACTTGTGAAGATGTTTCTAATGGATAGCTGCCGTGGAGTGTCAGCACCGTAGAATAACTTCTGACCACAGGGAAATGTGCATGTTGTGTGATGTTAAAGATGCATGCATAGTTCAAAGTTCAAGTTCAAGATCAACCTATCTCTGCATGGATAATTATCACACCTTCTGTCTCTCCCAGTGCATGTCCTGGTCTGATCCACAGAACCAAACCTCACACTAACTGTAAGAAATCTACCGCTCACTACGGGACTCTCTCTCTCTCTCTCTCTCTTTCTCTGTATTTTGATGATTTTATTGTCTACCAACTGGTATTCTCCAAAATTGGCTGCGGTCGCAACTGACTGTCTTCCTGATCTACCAACCAATCAACTGCGCGCCAACTATCCCATAGGACCGGGTACCCAGGGGGATCAAATGCTAGGTGTGTCCAGTGTTGTGGCCTTTCATTGGTAACGGCCAGCTTTTCCCAGATACTTGTACAATATCCCGTCTAATTCCTACACACCCCGTGATCCCATATCCGTTAAAATGCATATCAATGCATGCCACTTGCTTACATTAAAATATGAAATCACATACTTTATAGCTTGCGAATCAACTTGCATGATAGACCTAACACATCGGCAATACCCTATTTCACCTGTCTGTAAGAATATTGGAATGCCATCACATTTCAAAACTCCCCTCTATTATTTGTTTCACCATCCACCAAATCTATGATATCAAGATACTGTACAATACTGGGAAAATCTGACAAGCTATTGTGTGAATTTTGTTTCTGGATATTACATTCCAAAATCATGCTTCGTAATTAATTTTCTTGCATATTTTGATGGGTTAAATGCTTTTTTATGATCTAATATTTTAATAGTTTTACTAATTGAGCAGAAATATTCAAATAACCAACCAAGAAAATCAAAAAGTTATATTAAAACAATGACAGGCCTTTCTTCATTTTTCCCTATCCCTTTGATGAAATTTTATTAATGTTTACTCAAAGTACATCCCTGAATTCTTTTATAATTCATTTTTTCGATTTTTTTAACCGTGAATTATTATTCTTCTTTTTAAGGACACCATTTTTGACCTTACTGTAACAATTATTTCTGTAATTTTCTTATTTTTCTGTTCACTTGTATACTTCTTCATACATATGACAACACCAAAGTCTATATTGTAGTATTGTCTACATATGACAGACATTCTTCATGTATTGGCCATATTTGGAAATCATGTCTCCCTCATTGGCCAAAATACATGTACTATGTTCCATATTTTGAAATCATATCACCATAAAAGGTAGTGTGATTATGTTTGCCATATTTGGAAAATAGTGCATGTCCTGATACAGTTGGCCTTTGTGCTTTTCAAGGATGGCGCTGTGAAAAAGAATCTCTTAAATGTGATTTTTTGTCTTTGTTCTAAAATGTCATTATGAATAAGCAGTCGAATGATCCCTGGATGATGTATCATACTGTCTATTTGAAGGATTTTTAGACTTGGTAAATTTGAAGGAATATGTCAATTTTTTCAAAACATGTCAAAGACATCTATAAATATGAAATGATACATACAATCAAATTATAAAATGGTCTCCTTTCTAACAAGGAATAACCATGCCAATTTGATAGGAATTTTATTTCTTTGCAAAATATTTATGGTGTTGTCCTTGCCATAGTGTGAAACAAAGTTCAACAGATAAGTCTGATGTATTGCTGCAATTCCATGAAGATGATGTAGAGTACAGACTTCTCTATGAACAGTAATGATTTCATGCAAAGTCAATGAACCAAAATAGTTTCAAATATTGGAATACTTTCATTCATTTAGTACGATGTCATTATGTTTTGATTGATAAATCTCTGATAGGAATGACCATAATTTTTACATGAAATTTCCATAATGTTATTCCAACAAAGTCTGTTTATTGACTATCTAACATTACTGACACAGTACAGATTATCTCGCAGAGACTATGTTGTTCATGTGAATCCTGCATAATGCTAGGAAATTTATCTGTTTTGAAAGTTTGGATTTGCTTTGATACTAGTTAAATGTCTTTATTCCGTATTTAGATAAAGACGGTCTTTTAGGGGAGACAGCAGGTGGGCCACAAGTAGCTCTCTATGTCAGCTATGAACACCCACCACCTGTTCCTGTGAGAGTGTCCATGCTAGGAGAAATGGTGAGTTCAGCTGAAATAAGCTTCACCATTTAAGTGCTGCAATTTTTCCCACCAAAATTTAAGTTCAACATTTTCACCAATTTTTATGAATTTTTCTGTAATGTTTTGATAATTTTGGACCAAATTGATATCACATATCATTGGCTACAATTTTTATATCAAAGTTTTGACTAAAATCGGTAAAAAAAAACTACTGAGGTATATTTTATAAAGGTAAAAAATTGACTTTGGCACTGAAAGGGTTAAACTGTTGTTTCTTGTCATGAATTTATATGCAAAGATAGATTATGAAAGAAGTCACACATCCCTCTTGATATAATTATCTGTGTTTCATTATTCATTAAAATTAAAATCATCTCTTTAAATCAAAGCAAAATCTAAGTTGTCTTGAAAACAAATTACTTAGCAGAACTAAGAAATGTGTTGATTTTTTGTTGAATGTTCATGTATAGGCTAATGCCATACATGTAATGCAAGATTTTGAACTCCTAAGTGCCTCAAGACGTAAGGATAAGTGTTGCATGACCTTTTAAATATTAATGAAAACAGTAATAGCTTTCAAAGCAGAATTACTAAAGTTGATTGTCCTAAAACCAAATTACCTGTACAAGAGGACAAAACAAACCAGTGTGTCAATGAACTGATATTTGATAATAATGGATTTACTGAAGATTTCACCATCTGGTGCCCAATTCTTTTTCCCAGGCTGATGCATCGGAAAGACTCCGGCAGTCTGGATTATCCCATGTATTCCCACATCCATTGTTGTTGACAAGGACAAGATCCTGTCCGCTGGTTGCCCCACCTCCTCCACCAGTGGTGCCGGCATGGAAGTTGATCCGTCAAAAGAAAAAGAAAACCACTCCTCATGATCAACCACCTGGTAAATAAATAGAACATTTTTTGGCCTTTACTGTGAAAAGTTCCATGTTTATAATTGTGTGTGTGTGTGTGTCTGTATGTTTGTGTCTGTGTGTGTCTCTGTGTGTGTCTGTATGTCTGTTTGTCTGTATGTGTCTGTGTGTGTGCATGCATGTGTGTGTGCCTGTGCATGTGTGTATGTGGCTGCATATTTGTCTTTGTTATTTGGAGACTTTCATTGGTTGGTGGCATGTTTGCTGTATACAGCAGGGATACAGCACCCTTCCCCTGACAAACTTTGGTGCAGTCCATCCCATGATTTCTAGTGGTATGATTATACCATTATGCAGGGAAAGAGGGGTGAAAGGACCGAAGTAGGAAGAAATGGTAGAAAAGCTGTGTCATGTGAAAGTGAAGTTGACAGTTGATAAAGAAAAGTTTTGTCAAATCTGATTTGCAATAATGCATGCAATGAGGACTGATACTTGAGATAGTTACATGACACTACCCTAGGTTTTGGATTCAGGATTAAACCTGAGTACATCCCTGGAGGTCCCCAGGAAAATGTTTGTCCATATGGCAAGGTTTTTATGCACTTATTCACTAATGCTAATCCTTGGGTTGAAATTTCAGAACCTGAAATCAAGAGACCAGAGCAGTGGGTAGAGGTGACATCACCGTATGTCAACTACAAAGTCAGCCCTATACCAATCCCCACTGAAGTGTAAGTAGTATGGGCATACAGTCTTATATGCACCTTTCAAACTCATTCTGTACATTGTAATGTATTAAAGGTATACAGTCATCTGCAATCTAAATATGCCCATATATGGTCAAAGGGGCGTTCCTTGGTATTCAAAATGCCCATTTGAGGGCGCTGTTTTTAAAAAGCGGCCACCTGCTTAAAATCTGTGATTGGTTAGATTTTCTCTTTCAATGGTAACTGTGGCAGGTGACGTATACCTTTAATTACTGTTGATATTGTTAGAATTGTCCATATTGATTGCTGCTCATTTAGCTATACCTGGAGAAATCTTTTTCGGTTGAGATCTAAGAGGATTTATGAACAAATAATATGGAACAGCACTAGAGATTGCTACATGCAAATCTCAGTGACAGGGAATGTTGGATAAAAAAGTGGAAAGAGGAACTTTGTATTCATGATGAAAGCACTCCGTGTAAAAGATTGGTTCTTTCTTGAAAACAAGGAGTACAGGGAGCTAAAAATGTGCAGCTGAGGTGCATTCTGCCTCAATGAGAACAACAAAAGATATAACTTACAAAAGATTTTTCTGTGTCCATTACTTTGTAAATGAAGTTTGATAAGAATTTCATGGACAGTTGTCAGAGATATGAAAACTCGACTGTTTCATCCCCATATGGTATAACTTCCGCCATGCCTTTTAAAAAGTAGCTAAATATTAAACAGTGGTTAACCCTATGAGCGCCAAAGTCAATTTTTGTCGCTTTTATAAAATGTAACCTAGTTAAATTTTTTCAGATTTTTGCCAAAATTTGGATGAAAAACTGTAGCAAATGAAATGTTATATCTGTTTGGTCAAAAATTATAAAAAAATTTACAGAAAAATTCATACAAATTGGTAAAATGTTGCACTAAAACTTTTGGTGGGAAAAATTTACAGCACTCAAAGGGTTACGCAAGGGTAGATTCATTGTTCAGTTTTCCTTATTGTGTGTGTGGATATGTTTCTGTGACAGGAAGAGACCCAGATCATCACTGTCTAGAGGAGGTGGATCACGTCCCAGCACTGCACTGATGGGTGAAATCGTCACCGAGGGTGATGAAGATAATCCAGAAAAAGCTGAAGAGATGATGCTTCTCAGAGAAAAGCAAAAACTAGAAGAGAAAATAAAAGCTGAGAAAGAAGCAGAACAGAAAGAGGCTGAAGCCAAGGCTGAACTTCAGGTATGGTATTGATTTCAGGTCAACAACACTGGACCTAGTAGTGTAAATATACTATAATTATTTTACTAAGAGGTCCTTACCTTTTAACTGTAAGCTGTACATAGACCCCTTAACTTCAATAATGACACTGTAAAATCTCTTCCTACTAGATCTTGGGCTCTTGTAGTGCTCTCATTATTTTAAACTATACTATCATTTTTACAAAACTTTTTTTCGGTTGGTGATTTTTTAAAGCTGGTAATGTCAGAGTCTTGAATATATGATTTCTGATAGGAGAGTTTGAAACTGTATTTAACTTTTTCACCACGGTATTTGGCTGAAACCCATTGTTTTCTAATGATCACTGTGGACCAGGTGTGTCTTTTCAGCATGAGGGCTTTGGTTATGAAATTAGGAACAAGCTCATATGATGCTCAGTGAAATACAGAAGTGATCAGACAATTTCGGTTTTTAGTTTTTTGTGAGACAATAATTGCTTTTCAATAAAACATCAGGGCAAACCGATGTCAAGGTGAAAGCTGACAGCTAGATGACATGATAGGGAAAAATGAAACCCGTTGAATATCAGTGTTTTACACAAACTCATTAGATATAATAACCGTTTTAAAAATGGTAGGCATAATCTAAATAGTCCAGCATCAATTAGGGGGCTATGCGATAGATACTTTTTATCTTTATGTGATGTAACAATATTTTCTGTTTGTGCAAGAAGGCAGAACTGCCACCAAAGCCTGACACTCCGTCCAAAGACAGCAAAGATGGCAAGGACAAGAAAGGTGCAAAGGATGACAAGAAAGACGGCAAGAGAGAGAAAAGTGCAGCAAAGCTAGAGAAAATTGAGGTAGGTGGTCCTCTCAGTCCCCTGATAAATTTGTATTGTTCTACACTGTAACCTTGTAATGACAGTTTGTTACCCTTGAAAAATAATAGCAAATACTACAGAAGGAAATCCATCATTATGTAAAATACTTCAAAAGTGTACTATAACCACACATCGTAAGTTTCAAGGACTTACCTTGACTACGTGTAAACACCTTACCTGATGGTGATAGCACACAACTAAACCTTTCACAAATATGGCTATTAGCCCAAACCCATAGTTTTCAACAGCAAGATTAGACCTGTATACCTGTATACAGGGAAACTGAGTAAAGAAGGGCTCCAGATTGCCTTGAAATTAGATTCTTCAACTGTCCATATGAAATGTTTAAGCTGACTAGGTGTGCGTGTTTTGGTGTGTAGGAACCCAAACCCAGTAGAAAGATCAGCGCCGGGTTGAAGAAGAAAGAGAGTACACTGGCTGAGAAAGCTCCGTCATTGAAGAGTGAGAAAACTGAGAAGTCAGACAAGGAGAAAGTGACACCAATGGGAAAAGATACAAAGGAGAAAGGTAATACAAATTTACTGAACTCACTTTTCACAGAGTTCCTGAGTCCTCCAAGTCAAGTTAATGAACATTTTGAACTCCAGTCATACATAAAACTATGATGTTAATGTGGGTTAGCAAATTCAGTGGTCAAGGGCCTCAGACCACAAATGTTTTATCCAGACCATTTATCTGCCATTCTGGACAGGTTAACGTGAGTGTTAGTGTATGATAAAACCAGACTATTTAACTGTGACTGCAGACCACAAGATGTACCTTGGTATTTGTTTTAAACCTCAAAAAGTGAATTTTCCTGTAGTTTTATGTCCAGGAAAAAATCAAAAGGTAGAATTGAAAAGATTGGTTCTTTGGTATATCATTTACACATTATAGATAGGTGAAGGGTACATATCGCATGCAGTATGTATTACAATGAGATAGAATTTTTCACACATAAGATAACCAAGTGCTCTGTGTGGCGTTTTCACAGATGGTACACTAAAACCTGGTGATGTGCCTGAGGGTGATGCTATGTCAGTGTTGACTGAAACTGGCAGCAAAGCTGAGGGGTCCACCAATGAAGGAGAAAGAGACACGGCGGAAGAGGAACAGAAAGAGAAGAAGGAAGTGGAACCAGTGCAGAAAGACATCTGGATGCACTTTGAAGACTTTGCCAAGTGTTTCAAGTATGACATGCATATTGTGATTTGGAAATAGATAGCTGTGAAGTTTTATGCAAATTTTCATGTACTTGTGAAATCCAAGCTGTCTAGCTATACACATAGACTGTGCTGACTAAAGAAACACTAGGCATTTCAACACGAATTTGGAAAACAATGAGAAACTAATTTTATCGACAAAGCCAAAATACTGGAAAATACATCGAAAGTCACAGCTAAAGGAGATTCAATGTTGATTTACTGACTGAAAATATTCCCTAAAATCTGTGAATATGTTCATCTATTTTGGTAATTAGAAAATTACATACAGGACATAATGTGGCCTACTTAAGGTAGAACAGCTTCGGGGACAAAACTTCGGGCTTAGAATTTTATCAATTTTCTTCTGACCTACCACCTGTTTGGGTTCATTTTAAAGCTCTTCATGAAAGAAAAGTTTTTACCGTCTTAGTTTTTCCCAAATCAAAAAATGTAATTTTTCCCCATAGAGGTAACACAGGGATGACAGCCATTTTGAATATCAAATATTGGGAAATCTTAAGTGATTTGTAATTGATTTACAAGGTCTTTTAAGTGGGTGTTCAACTGATTGAATTTATGTCTTGTCTGTGTACTTTCAGGACACTGTACATCTTCCACAAACCAAACACCTACATAGGGAATCACAAGATGGCTGATTTGAAGGTAAGTATGAAACGTAGTCACAACAGAGATCAGAATAGATGAGGAAAGTCAATGTGTTCAGTGTGCTGCACACAGTTATCATCTTGATTGACAGATACACTATTGTGTTTGTAGATCTAAATGTGTGAATTCACAGACAGGTAGAATGTATGGAGTTTATTTATGCAAAAACGTTTGATTGTGAGTATGTGTGTATGTGTGTATGTGTGTGTGTGCATATGTATGTGTGTATATGTGTGAGTTAGAGGAAGAGAGAGAGGAAGGAGGGAGCAAGGGAGAGTGAGAGAGGGAAGAGAGAAAGACAAGGGGAGGATGGGGGAAGAAGACACGAGGAAGGGAATTTTGTTAGAGACAGGTTGATGGAATGAATGTTAGAGAGAGAAGATTGAGGATTGGTGAAATGAGAGAGATGGTGTGACAGACTGAGAGACTGACAGCAAGACTGTGAGGGCGCTATAGGAATTTAGGTGTACATTATTAGAGGTAAGACAGGAACAGAGTAACAAACAGACTGACGTACAGACTTAATGGTTTTGAAGAGTTTGAATGATAGGTGAGAGAGAAATGAGCAAGTTATACACCAAAGAGGTTAAAGTTGAATTCACTGCACAAAGACAGATCACATTATTATGTACAGTGTACACACAGACAGACAGGAGCACGGAGTGATTTATTTAGGTGCCGACGATAATAAAAGCTGACGCACAAGAAACGTAATTCCTTCGTTTTACTTGAAACCCCCTCCCTCCCCCCTCAAAACAAAAGTTCTTATGCGAAATCAATTTTGTATTATGATGCCGTTTCTGACAAACCCACACGCACCTCTCCGATCCGCACTCCCATGAAAAAATACCGGAAGGGCACATTAATTAATAAACCTCCACTTTACGCGTTTCACTTTTTAAGACAGAACATTTTAATGTATTTCGCACGTAGGAAAATGTGTTTCACATACATGTTTCACGTTGAAAAAGCATAGAAGTTTTTATTTCACATTCATGTCTTTTCGTTGTCTTTTCTGTCTCCGTATTTTGTGGTCATTGTTCTCGATGAACGCGAAGGTAGTTTTGCGTTCTCGCTGCAAAGTCGCACTTCGAAAACAATAGAAAATCCTTATGCGATTTTGACGCACACAAAACGAAATGAGCTTTTATCCCCCCCCTAAACGAAAGAATTACATTTGTCGTGCGTCAGCTTTGATTATCGACAGCCCCTTATGAAAGTATTATGCATAGATTGTAGACAAAAACATTATTATTTTGTGCTCTAGTCTTCACTGAATTTCAAATTTCCAAAATCAGGCAATGAAAAGAATGGTCATATAAAAATAAGAATTTCTTCATGAATATTTATGCACGACAAACTCTCAATGCTATTAGCTTTAATGTTTTGCAAAATACATCTCAAATCTGATTTCTTGCAAATTAACATGAATTTCATTGCAGGTCAATTGTTTGGATTTGTAAATGTACAATAAAATGTGTTTCATCATATTGTTATAACCAAGTGTACCGTATACTGACATAACATACCTGTGTCATACATGCCACTGTTGTGACTAATTGATGTGATGTTTTGACATAATATTGTTTTTTTCGTTGCACTACTGAAGTTTTTCTGATATCATACACAAGCCAGCGTCACACATAAATAACAAGCCATACAGAATTAAATGTGCACACAGATCATAAACTTTTCCAATCCATTCACATCCATTTTAACAATCACCTGTTCCTTTTTAAGTCTCCTGGTTATGGCATTACTTTTCTATCCCCTCTTTTTGTAATGGTTCAGTCCTTCTTTCCCCTTCATCATTATAATGTAAAGGATCATGTCATTTTGAATGGGGACGGGTTATATGTTAATTGTAATTCACATTAATTATTTGATGTAACTGCTTTTTCCTCATTGCTGACGCTCAGAAATTGGAGCAATTGATAATGCAAAAACAACAGGCTGGTGCCCAGGTATAATTTTTTTTCCATACTATATTTTTTTGTGTTTTAATGTGTGGCTGCTGTCATCCAAATAGAAAAACAAGAGTAAAAGCGAAATATGTAATGGTCATTTTGAAAGGCGATACTGGCCCATCATACAACCGGTAACACAAAGTTAGTTTTGAGGCATTATCAAGTTTGTCAGTTGGATTTACTGAAAAGAAAACTAGATAATAAAAAAAAACCATATCTACTTCTTAACCAATTTAACAAGCTTGTCATCATCTTATAGTTGTCTTCTTGTTGCTGTCCCATATTCATAAAGAATTGGATATTTGCCCCTATTACGTATTTATATATTGTTATTGAAAATATCCACGATATATATATGATGGGCCATTATGTGATGGGTTTTGTATAACAAATCATTTTTCGCCTGAATTAAGAAATCTTCACTTTGTTAACATCACTACATTTTTCACATAAAATATATTAACTCTTAACTGCAGCATGTTGTGTGATGTGATCTTAATAGAAGTTTTTACAAAAAGCCTAAAAAAATGCTTTGCTTTGCTTCGCTTAACCTTTTTCCTCTCATGAACCTCACAAAATACCGAACCAAAAACCTTGCTTTTCATTTTTAGCAGATTTGTAACCCTTTCAGACTCTTTTTTCCCTGTGAAATGGTTTGACCCAGTTGGCATAATTTACTGGGAGACACCATCATATCAGGGAAGGAGGGGACTGAAATGGCTGTAGACTGTTGCATGGTTTTGTAGTCATGAGCATCGCACTACATTGCTATTATACCCTGATACCCCAGCACTATGAATGGAATCTCCCTTTCCTGCCTTTTTGTTCCAAATAAACAAACAAACAAACACAAAAGGAAATCTAGTAGAATATTTTGCGATACATGTGGTGGTCTCAAAAATATCATTCTTCATAAAATAGCTGCTTTTTTCTCACCACAGTGTTTTTTCAGGACTGTGAAAAACACATGTTTTAATTCAACAAGAATGATATTTAGAAATGGTTTCAACAGAATAGCCATCTACGCACCCCATTATTCTAATATTTCAAAAAAGAAAAAAGAAAGTTATACACAATTAAGGAGAGAAATTTGTGGACCCGATAGAATAGTAAATTATGCCTGACACTTTTACAAATGTGCATAGTTTTTGCTTTTGTTTTGTTGTCACATGTGTAATGCTGATTTATTTCCCTGCAAATATTCACTGATCATTTTCAAAGCCCGGCTGGTGACTTGATCCATTCACAAAGCTGAACAGATAAAAAGAACATATGTCATATAATCCATTGCAAAGACAACTTACGTGACATTTACTGAGTTTTGGGGATTCAATAAATTTATACACAAGATGAAATATAACTAGTTTTGAACGATGTAAACAAAGATGTGAACAATGGCGATGTCAAGGTATAAAATACCCGAAACTTGCCACCCACTGTCTCTACATATCAGTCTGACAACGCATTGAAAGCAATCTAAACCAGAAAGCTTGTTATGAGAACAGTTGATAAAAACATTGCCATTTTGGGTAAAACCTGACTGGGGACAGCACCATAACTTGATCACTCAGGGGATATGCTAGGGAATTGTAGAGTATGCCCATGGCTACAAGATAATCAGACACATTTCATTGCAGGATAGAAGTACCGTTATTTACTGTCAAAATGCAATTGTTCTTGTTGACAGAATGTCCAGCCTACTAACGCTAAAACAAAGTCAGCTGCACCAGGTGGACCAACTCAAGCCAGTTCCATGACAGCGCAGACCCCTGCTAGACAACCGTTCAGCCCTTCACCTCAACACCACCATCACGTAAGATCTTCCCTAAACCCAATCAGTCTCTCTGTCTCTCTCTCTCGTCCTCTCTCTGTCTCTCTCTCTCTCGTCCTCTCATCATTGCCTCTCTCATATTTCCATCTGCAAATGCAGTTGCTTATTTGGATTGGTTTGGATTTGTTTGCCGATTTTTAGCTCTTAATAACAAATTTTCTTTTGTTATAGGGTTCTGCCGTGTACATACATGTCAATTACTGACAGACTTAGTGAACATCTGTTATGATTTACAACATTGTTTTTGCCGATGCTATCACAATATGGAACGGATCACCTTTACGTGACATTTTTTTACAAAGAAGGATATCCAATATTGTATATCATGTGTTCAATTATGCATTCAGCAACACACTATGCAGAGGACTTGCATATGTTTCCAAGCACTATAATTTAAAATTGGAGTATGCTTGTCCCTGGGGTTTTGGCTGTCCATAAACACATTTATCATAATAGGGAAACATCTGGACACAGGATGAGAATTTATGACTGTGAAGCTGAGCTGTGTTACATTCAATTATTTAAGTCTATTAATACAAGTTTCCAGAGAATTGATAAACTTTACCATTGAAAAAAATTGAGTTATACAAATAATTGGGGTAATAGGGTTTTATAAGGAGTTGTGGACCAAAGATGGAATTACAATATTGCATGGATTTCAATCTTTGCATTGCCAGCATGTACAAATTAAGTGAGGGTAGAGTTTAGTTAATTACATCCGTAGCAAGTTCGAAGGTAATATTGACCAAGATTACAGGAAAAAGACATGCATAGTGTAGTTCGTATAGCTGTACCATGTTCACTTGTGCAGTAACTAAACTGTTTAGACCATACCGTTCTCAAAGCTTTGTTTGTAATGTGTGATAAAACCACCTGCTTAAAAAACCCTATTGTTTGCATGGCATTGATGCATTTCATTGTTTGTCAAAAGACTCAGCATGATTCATGATTTAGTGCTGTATCTCTGTTATTTTGTCGACATGACAGACAGGGTCAGAGTGTTGGCACCTGTAGGTTTTAAAATATACCCACTCGTTACACTGCATGCGCCCTCAATCATGATAGTAAGCCCGTAGAATTCTTAAGGGGGATCAGTGTTACAGATATGTAAAGGGATCTTGTGCTATAGAAAGGATTAGGTGATACATGCCTAACATGTATAGATATCCAAACAGATATGTTGATCTCTTGAGAAGTAGCAGACTTCTGATAAGGTGTATAGAAATTCTAGTTCTAGCAAATGTTTGTACAAGGTACACTGTACAGTGTGTGATATGAATTTAAAGGCCTGTGTTGGCACCAGATTGTCTCATCAGAAAATTTACTTACTAGATTACAATTTCAATGGAAAACAAAAGGCTATCACACCTCCATAATCCTCTTACATACTAGAACAAAGGCGATCCCAGGGATCACGAACAGTGCCTTTAAGAGAGTACATGACATTGTGTGTCTTTTTTTTGGAGCGATTGCCTATTTAGGGTGTATTATCCTTTTTACAAACGGCTCTAGGATGCTTCAATAAAATGATTGGATTCAGCAATGTTATATTTCTCAGCCACGATATTTATGTTGTTTCATCAGTTGGAATTTTTCTTGCCCAAATCCATATCAATTCAAAAATTATAAAAACTGTAAATTTATCCATATTTGACAGTTTCCAAAATCATGGCACCAAGACATCAGAGCTTAATATTCTCTTTTCTCAAACTTAAACTGATCTTATGAATTACAACGTTGTTTCCTTTATTCATAACTCTTTTAGAGGTGAAACATTGCGTTCACATACAAAAAGCTTTTAAATGATTTATTTTGTCAAAATTACTCCCAGATATCATCATAATTAGTTTGCCAATGTTGCTGTAACATCAAAAAGACATAGCCACTTTGAAAAACATGTTCCTGGCATTGATGTTAGAGAAATTAAACGAAATATTTAAGAGAAGAGTGTTTGTTGTGACTCTGATGATGAACCATTGAAATTTCTGTGAAATTTTACCTATTTCCTCTGATTAATCCAAATAAGATAACCTGGTAACACCATGGAAGTTTTTATCTCTCTCTTTCATTTTAACATACTAATCTAACATTGAAAAATTGTAATGTATATTGTATACTTGTAAATCTAAACCAAATTGGTGATAATTTAATGGTAGTAAAGGGTTTCAAGGTTATGCAAGCCTACCAATCACCACTTTTACGGTGAAAAATATCACTGAACTCAAAATTTATACCGTGAACTAATGGCTGTTGGAAAAGATCACTAACGGGATGCTTGGTATAGATTTAAGGTAGTATGCGCCTCGAGATTGAAAGGCTTAAACTTGTGCTGAAACTTGCTGTAAAGAAAGATTAAACCAGTCCCTTTGGAAATCAAGAATAGAAATAAGGGGTCATTGTGCAAATTTTGTACAAATTACCCAATACTTACCGGCACTTGAATATTCGAAATGGCCACCATCACTGTGTTAAGTCATCGGGGAAAAACAACATTTTCGATTTTCACCAAAATAATCCCTTGAAAATTGAGTCAGAATATCTGTCCTTAAGGCGTATTCTACCTTACCAGTAATTAAATTTTACATGGTGATAACTATAACCCTCTCCCTTACTGAATGAACAGAATTAGGTGGTAGACCATCATATTGCACCTTGTGGTTGCATGAGCTGATTTTTATTGGATAATGCATGCGATTGATGTTTTTTTATTTTTCCCCCAAATTCCATCTCTTTTTTTTCGGATCTGTCCTCTATCTTTCTCTCTCTCTTTCTTGTCCTTTCTTTCTCTCTCATTCGGTTATCTGCATCTCAGGATGGAAAGGAAAAAGATAAGGAGAAGGTGACCAGGCAAACCCCAGTCAGTGTGCGTGTGTTATTGTACATAACCTACTAAATCTGCCACACTGTAGCAATATTTCAATGCACAACAGCACACCGTTTGCAACATTGTGATACACAGTGATACAATGTGATCACATTTGAGTTTGTCATTTGACTTAACTCAGTAACAACAGCCCACATCTACCTTAAGGGATTTCAGATTTACAATAATTGTAAAGAAAATAATGTTTGCACGTGTTTCAGTATTGATTATTTTAGCTTGAATTGGCTGAAGCCTGCTTTCTAAAATTTGATCATGCCAGGTGTATATCTATTACACAAACGAAAACCTCTATGCCAGTCCACCAAAATTAGATCTCTTAAAGAAACTTCAAGTATAATGACTTGTTCTGAGAAGTTCTATTTTTGGGAAACATACATACATTTATACCTGTAAAGCTTAAGGTTCATTTCTCCGTAAATGTAAAGCAATATGTTTAACATTTGCTGCGGTTGATTGTTTGATAACATCTACCATTGCCAAAAGATACGTTTGAACCATCTGTGCAAGCCACTAGCCATGCTTTGATTTCTTTCAGTTGTTGAATTAGGCTTCATGTAAAGATCTCTCTGTAAGAAATACTAAGGACAAGATACAGGATTCACAAATCAAATAGAAGTGACAGGAAAAGCCTAAACTCTGAATTGTAAATTGACAAAACTCAAAAATCCACAGTAATATGAAACGGCTGTCCTGTTGTGTATGGGTTAGAATGTCCAATATGCAAATCAGACAACTGTCCATGAAATGCGCAACTCAGTGCATAGGCCACATGATGTTATGGACAGTTCTCTTGTGTTTGGCAGCTCATTTCTCAGGGTCCAAGGTACACAAGTGACAAAGTAATGAGATTTTGTACAGCTTACAGCCAGTGTGTCTGTTTGATGACATGTTCAAAGATGAGTTTATCATTATTACAGCACTGCTGTAAAATGCTATCAGATTTTCCTTGATTGATTTGAATAGTCCGTGCTTAGTCATTCCTCTTGTGACTTTTCCATCCAGGAAAGGCATGATGGCATCTTACATCGGTTTTTGGGGAAAAGCTTTAAAATTTTTAAAAGTAGATGTTGTACCTGTTGTGTGTCAAACACAGGACCTTGATGCTGCAAAACAGTGGACCTGTCTACAGTGTGGTTCTGATTGAGTAAATCATTTCATGGAAAGAATACGTAGATAGAAAGTAGTTCTAGACTTGCAGTAGATCTACTATCCTGTCCTATCTACTCATTTCATCACCATGGTATTCAGTATTGCGATGGGTTTTTTGATATCATATTCACCTGTAATATCTCTTTCCTTTTGTTTTACATCATCACAGTCAACTCCAGATGAGAGACAACCACATTACCTGTGTATCCTTTATCAACAAAAATCTTTTTTGTGTTATTCTGAAATACAAGTAATGTATACAATACATGCATATGATGCAGTTCTATTTGATTTGCTGTGTAGTTTTTGCCTGATACAGCAAGAGATCATCTTATGGTTTTACACAGTAACTTTCTAGAATGGCCACATTTGGCTCTCAGTTCCACAGTACAGTTGCTTCATCTCATCAGCAGACTAAGGTGTGATACTTGCTATTGTCCCAAAATTAATTAAAGGATGCAATTTTTTGACGCATTCCGTTATTTTTCTTTGGATGTTATTTTTTCAAAGAAAGTGCACATGAAAAAACCTATCAGGCATATTACATAAGAAAACCTTACTTAAGGTATCATTGATCTAGTTGCAATGCCGTATTGTATCGCAGCAAAATTAGTTCTTGTCTTTTATGTTTCATACATGTCTTGTGATCTAGACAGGAAATTTTTAGCAGTATCTGAAGACATATCCTCAAAAACTGAATTAAATCTCTTTCAACATAGAATATTTAAAGAGATATGAAAATATGGAAATGTTGGGTGTTAAAAAGTTTCTGTGGCAGAAATCATGGCCAAGTAATTGAACCTTACATGGCTGTATGTTTAGAGGTATTATTAAAAATGGAATGAGTCATAATTTATAAGTTAGTCATTTTCTTTTGATACAACTAATTATATGTTGACATTCTATCCATATTGAAGTTTTCAGCTTTTCTACCTTAACATTCGTGTCAGTTGTTGATAACTTAGAACCCACTGAGATAATTGTCAGTTTTTCATCCCTGTCTCGATGGTTTGATCCTCCTCCTGAACAACCCAAGACATCTCACAGCACCATACGTGAAAGGAAAGACAGAGAATCTGATAAGGACTCTGTTGCTGCAAGTGGCGGAAGTCTCTTAGAAGGTAAGTTGATGCAGATGACTGGCTGTAGTGTGTTATTAAGGTTGGATGGTAAGTTTGCCAAGGTAGGGTGGGATTGAAGCAGAGTTTGCCTAGACTAAGACGGCAAGGAGAAATACCCAGTGAGTTTACTTACCAGAATGGTGTCTCAACAGAGATAGAAAATCATCTGATAAGGTATTTGTTGGTTGTGATTTGCTAAGATAGGAGAAGTTCAGAATAGATGTTTAAGTCAGAGGAGAGGTAAGTGACAGTCAACTACATCAGAATGTATCGTTTCTCAGCTGAGCTGTACTGTTAGTGGAGATTGTAAGAATGTGGATGGTGTATGTAAGTTGATAGTTATCCAAGTATAACCTGACAATGCTAACTTGCTCAAGCCTTAGCTAGTCTTGCCTAATAGTAGGTAAGTGTAAGTTAGTTAATCCTATCTAAATCTATCAGATTATGAGGTTTTTATACATGGATGTTACACAGTATCATCGTTTGATCTTTTTCTACTTTATTATGAATGCAACACTATAAATTGACTGAATCATGGCAACTGTATGTTGTTCTTTTATGCATTCTAATATTGAACTTTGCTGGTAATATATTTCATGGTCTGTTGTTTATTTACAGTTGCCTCAACTACCAAAGATTCACCAGTCATTGTAACACCAGGTTTACTGGTAGCTGAGCCATATTCCTGGAAGAGTTTGGTAGTTGGACAACCTGTTCTAAGAATACGTTCAACATCAACAAGAGCTGCAGCTCTTAGCCTACCACCTGGGTAATTATCGTTGTCATTGATTTATTGAAGTCCGTCAGTATTGAACTTGATCCCAACATTTGTATCTGTATCTCTGATGTGATGCTCCATGAGTCATGTATCATTTGTACAAAGCTCAACCCTTTGCACCCTGACCCCCTGGTACCCTATGACATCATGCCAGGTTCAAAGGGTTAATGTAACGTAAACGTCCTTACCTTGATTTTCCCCTTCACCAGAAAATTTATTTCACCTGTTTATGTGCTCTACTTGTATCGCTAAAGTGTGACTAGCACCATTTCATCCCCGCCCCCCGGCAAATTACTAGGGGTGCCAACATGTCAACAGAGGGAGAATCCCCCTCTTCCATTCATGATGAAACACTGTTAAAGAAAGTCTGTGTTTCTGTGTACTAGGCTCACACCTGCTTTTATTTAAACAGTTGAAATAATGGAAAATATACAATTTTCCAAGAATAAAATAGTTTCATGCAGTTTGTGTAATGCAGTAGTCAACGCACATCTATTGAACTAAATTACACTAATTTCACGTGTTTTACTTACTTCTCAGTCGGCATGTGCTGCGTTTCATGATGAATGCACCATTAGGCTACCATGTTCATCTTTGCTCAACTGTGAGTTTTGTATTTGGAGATGAAGAGACTGTAATGTCTCATCTGACAAAGGTAAGTTCCACCTGATGTGTTCTTTGGCAGCAATGAATTGATGCCCTGTAAAGTTTTATGTTATGTGATATGATTTGATATGGTATAATGTGATAAGAAATGCTGTGATGTTTTACCCTGCAATGCATGACATTTTTTCAATGATGATTCAAACAGTTTGATGTAAATTAAGTATCAGAGATGTTACTCATGCATTTTTAACAATCTAACTTCAAAGATACAACAGCCTGTTTCACTCTTTTGAGAGTAGACTATCTTGATCAAATCCATTGTATTAAAGTTCTGAAAGGACCTTATTATTCCAGTGACTGGTACTGTCCATTAGGCACCGAACTTTGGTGATTGTTAAACTGAAATTCTACAGGCATTAGGCCTGCTGTATGACTTATGCCTTTACTATTTATTTCTCAACATACACTGCAATGCATGCGTGAAATTGAAAAGAATTACAGACAATGTCATTGAAAACTTATCGATCAAAAATTGTTATTGAAAAATAATGCACATATGAGGTGTCATAACCAATCATTTCTTAAAACTCCCATACCTGAATATGTAGTAATTTATCAGAAAAAAGATGGCCCAGCAAAATTATTAGATATTCGGCAGGAATTGAATAATTGACATCAAAAAACATAGTTCAGCACAGTCAGAGGGAAAGTGTCACATTTCAACCCAAATGTCATCAGTAAAAAAAAGCATATATGGGGAAGGTACTCATGTGGCTACACAACCGCATCACAGGCAAATGCACAGCTGTACTGGTGATATGTTTCTGAAGGTTACCTTCTAAGTGATTCTGATACATAGTAGCCAGTATTTTAGACTTTGATACAAATCAGCCATTGCTCTAGATTTTGATACGTTCAGATTGACGACTTTGCGTCGGCCCAGGTCCCGACCAGGGCCGGGGCGACGTAAAAAACCAATGTGGACACGCTGAGTCGGCCCTGGGCCGACTCAGTTTGGTCCCGGTTAGAAGGGGGGGTTCAGGGCCGACTCAGGGCCGACGCAAAATTTGGTCCGACGCAAATCGCCAGTGTGGACACGTTACGTCGGCCCTGGTCCAGTTGACCAGGCCTCCGCTATGGATCGAAGTTGAACTAGTCACCCTATTCGCACAAAACAAACGACGTTTGAAACTAAAGTTTACACCTTTCGAAAGTTTTCAATCCAGCCTTTACATTTTAATATCATCCCATGTACGCTGAACTTCCCACCAACCTTTGTTCCGCAAACGAGACCATGTCATTCGATTCCACAGTGCACGTAATAGACCAGAGAGGCATGTCAAAAATGCCGTGCACTGGTTATTTCTCCACCGCGGTCTTATATATACCATATGCTCATCCAATAAATGGTGAAGATCTCTCCGATGATTAAAAGGGTGAGTGGTAGTCATATTTGCCCTTCTTGTGCGTAAAAACACAGGAAAATCATGAACAGTAGAAACAGCGTGCCATATTCAAATGCGCCATTTTGAACTTTGACAGGTCAGAGGTCACAAAGGAAGGTAAAGTTACGTCGGCCCTAATTCTGGTACCGGTACAGTGTGGACACGGACCAAATTTAATCCCAAAAGGACAGTTATTTTGCGTCGGCCCAAATTTCAGTTAGGTTGCCAATGTGAACAAGATATTTGATACTTAAGTCGCAGCCTCTTTAATTTTGATACAAATTAGCTATTGCATTGATTTTATAAAGTAGCCAGTACTTAATTTTATAAGTATCTGGTAGATTTGGATACAAACCAGCAGATTTGGATACACAGTAGCTGTTTTCTTTGATTTTGATGTGGAGTAACCAGTGCTTTAATTTTGATACTAAGTAGCCAGTTCTTTGGATGTTGATAGGAAGTAGCAGGTGCTATAGATTGTTTGTAATTTATGTAGAGTACTTTTTGTTCTGTTTCCACTGTAGGAAAGTTGCCGCTTTGTTGACCATGCCAATCAAGTTATGCTTTCCATAAAGAACACTATCCAGGTCTTTGATGACAAAGATAATCTTTCAGAAGCCATGAACAAACTAGCATTACTTCACTATCCGGTCAATGAAGGTGTCAAGGCTGCTGCTCACAACTTTGAGGTATGTGACATCCCTACTTAATTGTAGACTACTCCATGCATGATTTTGGTTGTACTCTCAGATGAGATGTTTTAACTTTTGCAACTTAAATTGTTTATATCATATGTACCTTTGTCATAAGAGAAATTTTGAAAATGAAAGAAACACCCTAAGAAGACATTTTCAGAAAAAATGGAAGCCCTCCAATGTTTGGTGGGCTAGAAAAGCTGAAAGTTTGTAACTGTAGTTTCATTTTTACATCAATCATGAAATATGTAATGCTCAAAGCTGATGGAAATGGTATCACCCATTTTTAACTTCAAATACAGTAAAATTTTCATAAATTTTGCTGTCAGATGGAAAATTTGCATGTGAAATCTAATAAAGTTTTATGGTACACAAATGTTTATGACTGAAATTTTCACACAACTGTGTATCAGTCTAGTGTAAATTACTTGCTAACGACAAGATGCTAAATAGTTTCTTTTTGACTTCCCCAGCAATAAAGAAGCTTCAAGATTTCTTTTTATTGTCATAAAAGTTGTTGCAATATGCAATTTACAAGTTGCTTTTATATGACTGATCATTTCCATGCAAAAATTGAAAAAAGCATTATCAAGTTTTGTTCGGCAACGCACAAAGTGAATGGCAATATAAGTAAATCATTCACTGCGAGTATTGCACCTGCATCATGCAACAAAACACATTGGGAATTAATATATAAAGTACATTAACTATGCATGAATGAATTATAATTTGTGAATGGTGTTTTTATTCATTTCACACAATAGCAACAGTTCACATTTCTGGAAAAACGGTATTTGTACAAGGTGACTATAGTTTGCAACACGCTAAGTTTTCATTTTCTGTGACATAATGACCCACTAATTACGGCTGCATTAATGGCCATGGCTTTAGTTTATCTCGCTATTAAGACACCACTGCCAATCAACTAACATATGACAATTCCACCACATCACATCACATTCATGCACTATTCATATTGCAGGGCCATCACATGGCTGTAACACAATTAATTCACTTTACAGGGCACATCATGCAAATCACATCATTGATAACATTTAACTCTGCACAGTTCCAGCTTTTATCAGCATTTCTATTCTAGTGCAAACGTATTTGTATTCCAAAGAGTGTAGTTTCATCTGTTAATTACAATACTTTTCATTTGCTTCTCATGGATTGGTCCATAATATCATGGCCATAAAATCATTTATAAATCATTGAGTTTTGTGATCAAATGTTTGATAGTGTTCATACACATGCTTTACCCCAGTATTTGCTCAAGGCAGTATAAAATAATTATCAATCCCTTATTGAATGTGCAGTGCATACATGTAGCCTTTGATATCAATATTTTCATTATCTATAATGTAAATACCACAGATTTCCTTGTGGATCTTGGTATAAATTACAGGTTATGGAAGACTTCTTATTTACGAAGTACATTAGTGTTCAGTTACTCTGTTATATTTGTAGTGCGTAAATGCTTGGTAATTTGAATACATACTGCATGATTTCCCGCTGCCTGTGAAATCCTTCAGTAGATGTGTTTTCAATGGTTCTACTCCGGAATAAAAAGGACGCCATGTGTTCTACAGACTCAGTACACCCAAGAGATCACGTGATGGCAGTACAAACAAACCCACATGTGTACAAACATGTATGGAAACACACATATTTCTGTGCACGTTTGCGCATGTGGGTTGGTTTGTACCATGGTCCATTTAAATTCTGGGTTTGACCTATTGTTATCAATGTAAAAAGAAATGATAGATTTCAGTTAAATGTTTACATGTACAGTTGAACAGAGAACTGCTTTTGTTGGTATGGCCTGCATGTTTAGATATTTGGACCATACAGATTTTCCACAATAATTGTGTAGATTGCAAAGTACATGTAGTTCTTATTCATTAATCAGATGCAGTTTTTGTATTAGGTATGGTCATGATTTTAATATGGAATTTAAGTAAAACAGTTCCCACTAGTGTACTTTTAGTGAAGACCTTTCTTTTTTTGCCTAATAGACATAAATTCTGTTGTTAACATGGGAAACCTCATGGATTAGCAAGATGTAACTATCTGTTTATTGCATTCATACATCTAGGTTTTCAATGAAGCCTTGTATACCACCTTACGAGCAGCTCTTGGTGAGAGTTTCACCCTGGAGATGGTATTTGCTTGGAAGGCATTCAACTTTGACGTCCTAACCAGAAACGTTCTCGGAGGAATGACATCCAGTGGTAGCAGACCAGGTATGAGACTCGTTCACACGTGTCACATAGAAGTGAAGAAGTTATTGACATCAGCATATGTTTTTGTCGTGGACATTTATCAGGGACTGTTGTTTGAGTGTTGTGGTGGCTGGAACATATGGTAGTTTCTGCTGTTTTTTGTCTTCCACAAAAAATATAACACAGTCAATATCATCCCTAACCTGTTAACAAGACAATTACCTCATAAAAATGTCGTTAACATCATGCCAATCATCTAGACAGTTTTTAACGATAAAACAGAAACTCAAGGGACTTTGAATGCCATTCTGTGTGGTTGTTAAGGTCTCCAATGTCAGCTTTTTTCCGTTCATAACTGTGTTAAAGGTCCAGAGAAAGTTATCATTTTGCTTTTAAATAAATGTGTACGACTGATTCCTTGAATTGTGATGTTTTGGGCAAGAGGTGTAATTTTTTGTCAAGAAAGATATAAAGTACAATAATCATATTGTAATGGCAAAAGTGTAAAAGCTAGTGTGATTGGCTATTCAAATTAGTGTATTCAAATGAGATGTGATGTTGAAGTTTGTAAATATGTTGCACATTAGAATGACATATTTTATTATCATCAATTTAAAATACAATGTAGCAAAGCAAGAAAATTAATATTATTTCTGGTGACCAGTGGTTTTTAAAAATAATTCAAATATTACCACTAATATTGTCATGCTGCTGCCATAAAGAGGTTTTTGGGAATACTGCAATTAATTATGCTTTCAGTGTTTTAATTTGGAAAAAAGACGGATTTTTAGGAAGTTATTAATGTCTTTCTAAGGAGACAGCTGTCGTTAAAAACTGCATAACAATTTCAAATAATTAACATTGGATTTGTACAGATGGCCTTACAAAGTGCACACTTTGACACTGCTATGCAGCAACTTCAGTTTCCTTTGATGAGAAAGATGAAGATGGTCAATTTGGATAGAGTTACGTTAATTCTGCTGAGCTATTGAAGACTTTAATCCTTCACATCATATGTTTTTAAATAATCCATGAGGACTTAGAAGGCTTAGTCGGCTCATTTGCAGGACATTTTGAGGATCGATTGGATTCATGATATGAAAGTAGAAGGGTCTGATAGATAGGGGATCAAAATTACGCTATGCTGACTATGTTGTTCAGACATTCAGGCACGATGCAAACAGAAATCGTGTTCATTAGAAATTGATTGTTACAGTTACAATGATAATGTTAAAGTTGTATAACTTATAATGACAGCCTTTTTTTAAATTCACAAGTGCAGTAATGTTTGAAAATCAAGCTGTATGGTCAAGTACATGGCATGCTCTTTGGTGCCTGTTTTTAAGATTGTACATCATATCAAATACTCTTTCACCTGATTATGACATGGCTGATTGACATGTATAATTAACAACGAAACATTCTCAAAATTGACAAGTGTTTTACCTGCTATAAGTAGGAACGTGGAAAACATTAGCAACAATGTGTCAGGGTTTAGCTTCTAATAGACAAACTTAGCAGTCATATCAGATACTGCCAGGCTCAGGACATACACTAGCACTTCTAACCTCATGATATGTTTACCCACACCGACGGAATAACACACCACATGCTGTACTGTACACATCATACCATTGTTAATATGTTTGTGTGTTTTTCTCTTTGTGCCATTCATTCAATCTGTGTTCATGTAACACAGAGGACACACACAGTGAATCTGGAGGTATCTATGTTTCCCTAACGTCATTGTCAACCAATTCACCCCTGAGCAAGGCCTATGTGTGGAATAATCCCATTCTGTTCAGGATGTGGATTACTTCATTTTCCTCCAGTAAGGGGTGGATGGGTTTTGGTTTGCTGTGTGTAATAGAAGCAGTGCACCGTATAACGTCTTTTGCACTGCCCTTCAGCCGTTGCCTAGTTATAAATGTCCTGTGTGCAGTTTCTTTACTAGTGCTGTAAAATTTCAACTTCTGACTTTTCAGAATCAAATATCTCTATATGGTGTTGTTTGAATTTTCCTCTTTAAGTATTGTGTAATATTTGGTACATACTACACAGTTGCGTTTTTGTATCATTGCAATTGGCAATGATTGTGCAAAGTATTGAGAAACGTAGAATATTTGCAACTGTGAAACAAAGAAAGTATACCATCTGTAACACATTGACAAGATTTTTATATTTGAATAATGCTGCCATTATGGTTTCAGATATCAACAATGCCATGTTGGATTCTTTTATTAAATGAGACACTGACAATGTCCTTGTTTACAAAGGATAGTTTTCTATCAAAATTTAGACTTGTTATATCTTATAACTAAATGACTCATAACACTCTTGCTACATTCTTCAGGTAGCTGCTACATTGTATCGTTTACCTTTAAATTGCTACATTGTTGCTACTACATATTACTGCTCCATAATTGCATTGTCTGCTCTTCATAATTGCAACATCTAGGATTACTACACAGCATGCTTACTTATCAACATTGAAGCATAATGGTTACATTGTTGCATACATTTTGTTACATTGCTTAGCCTTTGATACATTCATATTAAACTTACTAAATTGAGTAGACTCAATTGTAACAGTCTGTTCACAGAATATCAAAGATTGCATTTGCTTTGTATCATAGCAGGTCACGCTAACAGTCTGTACTATGGTATATGAGCACATGAACTGTACCATTGATATGTGCACCTTGTCAATTCAAATGATATGTCTGGCTGGATATCAGAAGCACCACACAGTTTCAATATATTTACATAATGTGTTCATATATCTTTATCACTTTTAGTAACTGAAGTGTACATATTTGTCTGGTGATATTTTGGAAGTCTGTAAATGCATTATGTTGAGTGTCATTAAACTTTGTAGCATTCCATGGCATTTTGGAATTTCAACAGTTTGTCTGAAATGAGAGATTTAAACTTCTGTGTAAAATATGCATGATGTTTATACTGTACTAAAATCCACACAGCCTGCCCACATAATTCAACTTTGTTTAATCTTGAAACTATGCTACTTTTGATGTCCAGTCATGCAGTATCATAATTGTTCACATTATTCAGTGTTGCTGTCATTAAATTTTATGTTCTAACATGTTTTCTTTTCCCCCAACAATCGTTTTTCCCATCGTATAGCCACTGGGGCATCAAGGAAATCTGCTAAAGCAGGACGCAAGCGTAAGTCCTATTGCATATGTTACATGATCTAACACAGCTAGCAAATCGCACTTTGTGTCTTTCAAAGCTATCTCTACATATGCAATAAGACCTACTCATTAAAACTTTTTGTTGTATGTGTCAGGGACTAACTCACATTTTATGAAATGTAAGCCTTAACTTCATATTGTAAACTTTTTCTGTCTGCTTAGAATGTGATGTAATGTAAAACTAAGTATCGTTGACAATGGTGACATTGGACAAACAGGGTTATGGTATAAATGCATTCTAACCTCTTCTATCTGCAGTGCACTCTTGTTCTGTGATTTTTTCGTTTTTTCATGCACAGCATATTTTTATTTTCACAACTTTCTTTACAAATGTATCACAGCTAATGTATCACAGCAAATCATCATTTTATTTCCTAATCTCATATGCTGTCACTGCAGTTTTCAGTTTTACATCAGTCTAGGCATACCATATATTGGAGTTTTTTTCACATACATTTCATGCTCATCTCTCACAGATGCATGCATCTCAGTGATTTTCATACATATTTCTTGTTTTGTTCTTGTGTTCTGTACTAATGTGTCTTTTATTTCTATACAGAAAAAGAACTTCTTCTTTCCTCACCCTTGTCTGTTCTCTTGACTCAGTTTCTTCATCTGTAAATTATAGTGATCTATGTTTTTACACGTGTTTGTCATGTGAATGCAGTCTGACTTGGAGGAAAAAGTTGAAGAATTTGCAACCGTGTGTGTGACTCTACAACTGCCTTGTGTGAAAACTGTTTGTTTGTCATGACTTTTACTTCTCTTAATTATGACAAATCCAGCAAGCTTAGTCTTCAGCAATGTGTGATGATAAGTGTAACTTGTCTTACACTTACATTTTCATCATGCTTCATTTGAATAGCTGAGCTATCTGCTGTTTCTACACTGTTTTGCCTATGAAGACTAAAAAAAATCTACACACAGTGTTTATGGCTTTCCTGCCTCATTTTATCAGTGTTTACAAATTGCTAGACTGTGATGCTAGGCCCCACAGTACCGATGTGATGGGCTGTACATATTGGATTTTTGGAAACTTATTTGCAGTTGAGATAGATGACAAAAAAAAACATTGTTTTAACCCTTTGACCTCTGCAATTTTTCCCAACAAAATTTGAATGCAACATTTTGCCAATTTTTATGAATTTTTCCGTAATTTTTTGATAATTTTGGACCTAATGGGCATGACATTTCATTGGCCCCAGTTTTTTATCAAAATTTTTGCAAAAACCTGAAAAAAATTGATTGGGGTATATTTTATAAAGGCAACAAAAATTGACTTTGGCGCTCAAAGGGTTAAAAGTAAAATCACGAAATATAAATCAATGTCTACTGTTTAATTTTCATTTTTCAAAACAAAATATTGATCTAACTTTTAAAATATAGATTAACGATATTTCCTCACAGGAGTTTTCTTGTTTCATTCAGTGAATTTCAAAGAATTTTTTGGAAAAAAATGATTCTTGCTAAGAATCTCAAACTTCACTGACTGTGTGTGGAACAAACTTCATAGATATTACAGCAGTAGTACAGCTAAATGTGCCACTAGGCTTAGAATAAAACAATAGTAGACATCCTTTTAATTAAGAAATTCCCTCAGAAAATAACAAAACTGCAAATATTTCCAAAAGCTAAGAGAACTGCAGACCTTTGAAATCAGTGCAGCCTAGCTGCCTTGGTTACTCATCTTTGTGTTGATGTTTTTCCCAACTTATGTTCATATAGAACGTAGACAATCTCAAAGTCATGATGAAATCAACCCCCATCCCCAAGGTATTCAACATTTCATTTCATTAGCAACCTAGTAATCATAAGGCTGCTGCACTCCTCTAGATAGACTCAAGTTAATTTTACCAAATTGCATAAACTTTCACCTATGCGCACCAAGCTTCTAGCAACCAAAATATTAAATAATATCTGTTTTACTTTCCACCAGGCTGTGTTCGACTGTTCTCTACTTTAGATGGCTCAATGTTTTATCCTTAGGTCTGAAATTACATTATTAAGCTTTCTGCCTCCTGAAATAGCCCTTTTAGTTTATGTATTTCTGAATTCAGTAATGATTTGGTTGGTGTACCCAAAAAGGTATAATCAGTCAGCAGTGAGAGCAGGTGGAGAAACTTTAGTGTCGTTTTCTTGTGACCTGCCATGTTAGTATTAAATGTGATGGTCACAATATCTGCCACATTGTCTCACTTTTGAATAGTGAACATTAAAACAGAAATGCTGTACAGCAGATTTCATATTCTAGACAATGTACTGCCATTCAATTTCATACAAATTGATTATTGTACAAATTTAGATACAGCTATATGTCTTCATTATCAGTTGAATTTACATAAATGAAAGCAAGCAAGCAAGCAAGCAATCCAAGAAAAAATCAAACTCAAACAACAAAAATATAAATGAGAATTTGTATTACATCTGGAACATTCTTTTATGACTGTTGTTTAATGGTGCATACAGTCGATTGAAACAAAACTCTCAGGGCATGGAAGGAAACCAAACGTAGTATCAAAAGTACTGGACAGCTTTTGGTGTAATTTCTCATTTTATGTCAAGAGTTTGTAATATTGAGTCATCTGGGAACGCAAACAATAGTGAAAGTAAAGTGAAATTTTGGAGTACATACAATTGGTGTACTGTGTGTGATGAAACATAGTATGGCAGTAGAATGTCATAAAATATAGTTTAGATACAGCACAAATAAAGTGGCCACTTTGCAGATAAATTTGCCAGAGAATTTTAAAAACTAATCAAGGACAAGAAAGCACATTGTAGAATCCCATGCACCTTATTATGAAAATCAAGTGCACATACAAGTCCATTAACCAAGCAATGTTATCAGCTTTTAGTTTACACCATTAATGCATTAATTGATACCTCAATCTGAGTAGAGTAATATGTGGAGGGGAAATATGATATTATGTGTCCCATTGATTGAGGTACACATGAGTCTTTTTCAGCAAAATGAAATATAAAAGTACATATTTGTACTGGAAGATCTATTGCTCAAGGTGATCCGTGGTGTTCTTGTTATGAAGGGTATTCTAGTCTAGTCAATAATATGCTTTCAGGAAAAGTAGCCATAGTATTCTCTAAGAAATGCTCATCAAAGATTGATCTATAAATGAGTAAAAATGAGCAACAAAATAATCTATTGTCAGTGTATGTTTCAAAAATAATTGAAAACCAAAATAAATAATTCTTTGTGTTCTCCAGACCTGTTCACATTCTAATTTCATAATTGTTAATATTTCTATCCATCTCTATGTCATTGTTTTTGTCATATGATGATTGTTGTTAAGGTAGAATCCGCCTCACGGATAGATATTCAGATATTCAATTTTAAAAATACTCCTCCATTCTGCTGCTTGTCGGAGTTCATTTTGAAGCTCTTGGTATAAGAAAAACTTTTACCATCTTAGTTTTTCGAAAGCTAAATTTTAAGTTCCTCCATAGAGTTTAAACAAGGATGGTGGCCATTTTGAATTTCAAATATCAGTTAATGTTAGGTGATTTATTTCTCTAGTACCAAACTTTGCACGGTGACCACTGATTTTTATTCCTGATTTGGTAAGAAAATGGTTAAAAAATTCATTGAGGAAACTTTTAGCAAAAGTTTAAGTCTTTCACTTTCAAGGCGCATACTACCTTAAATATATAACTTTTTCATAAGACCCGACATGTATCTTTACAACTTAAATTCTTCAATAATACATGTACCATCTGATTTGTATTAGTGCCTTTATATCTTCGCACCAAGTGTGAATTTTAATCGTTTGAAATGTCTGCAATTTTTTGTCTCAATGTTCTGCACAACTTGTTGTTTAAATCACTCAGACCATGTGGATCACAACAATGGAAGTCATGAAGGTATCCAGACTGCCTCCAAATTAAACTCAAAACTGTGTCTATTAACAAGATTTGTTTTGAACTTTTTTTACAAAAATAAGTTAGTTGTTTGATTTTGAACTCTGAACTCTGATGTTGTTGAAGTTATGTAGAAAGGAAACAACAGGTAACATAGATTACTAAAGTATTTGTGTGTTTCTTTTCTTGTTTTTCTCAGTGTGGCTTCCCTTAGTGCAATTTGTATGTTTTGCTGTGTGCCTTCTGCTTGTAACTTTTCTTTGCAGCAGTGTTTATACGTGCTACCTTTTCTTAAATGTGTCTAAATTTGATTTGTTCACAGGTGAAATTGCTGAAAATTGGGTGAATCGGTAAGGAAACAATTTATCCATACATGAAATGATTTTCCTTTCGTTTGAATATTTTTGTTAATGATAGAGAAGATTTTGTTTACGTTGATCATGATTGTTGACCGCATTTAATATTTGTGTGGTGTATTTGAAATAGTGAGCCTTTGTTAGTGGGATGACAACATGTTCATATATGCGGTAACAATCAGATTTTGAATCTAAAAAAAGGGAGAAAAGAACCAAAGATTTTATTCGCTGGTAAATTGCGGGTAAAATTACTCTGTTTGAGTGCTAGGAATACTGTTAGTTTCATGGAGTGATCTGTGAATAGAACTGCTGGACCTCAGATTGTATTCCTCCAATCTGCAAATAATTGCCTTAGAGCCATTGGTTTCTCCAAAATATTTTGTACAATTTCAGAGAACGTCAGTGTAAGATTGGGCTTCCCTATACTCTTATCAGTAATAAGCTTGGCTCACAACGCTCAGCAACTGTGAGGGTAGAAATTGTAGATGTTTTGCCTCTTGTTGTGCATGTATGTAATAATATATGTATGTTGTGCAGACTAACATACATAAATGCCACAGGGTTCATGCATGCAGTAGCCCATCCACATTTTTAATTACATTGTTTGATACTTTAACTTTACATTTGATGATGTTTTGTTTTGTTTGTTTGTCTTTTTCCAGGGAACCAACAGAGGACGAAACTGCAGCAGCTACTGCTGTGCAGAAATTTTGGAGAGGTTATTACGTAAGGAAGATCAGAATTGCCAGAGAGCCAGGTAAATAGATTCACTCAGCAAAAAGCCAAGTAAATTGAATCTCGTATGAGACTTTGAAAAGATTCAAGTAAATACAAGCTAATATCAGACTTGGCAAAAATCCAATTAAATATAAGTTATCTGATTCGGCGAAAGTCGAAGTAAATGCATATTGATATAACATTTTGCAAAGTTTCAAGTTGACTTTGATTTTTTAAATGATTCTTCTTAGTTATTAAATGAAATGCCCGGAAATAGTTTAGTATCATACATTCTAGCGTTAGGCATTAATTAGTGGTCAAGTTCAAATATGTTATCCACTAATATATCAGTCTTGGAAAAGATCCAAGGAAATAAATATTTATATCAGACAAGCAATGGTCCATGTACTGCATCAGTTCAAAAAGATCTATGCAATGGTATATATATTTTACTTGTAAGGTCCAAATATGATTATTTTCAAATCAGACCTGGCAAAGTCCCAGTACGGTGAATTTTAATAAGAGACTATGCAACGACCTGGGCAATAAATTTCATTATCAGACCTTATAAAAATGGTGTATTTTAATATCAGACTTGGCAAGGACTGACGAAAATAGGTCCCCATAAAGCAACATCAAATAACATTCAAATGAAGAAACACATTGGCTACCCAATAAAAGTATCTTCGCAAGCAAGTTGAAGTGTAAATATATTCTGATGTCAATTTTCTGTGAATCAGAAATGAATTCCCAATAATGTATCAGTATTATTGTCAATCCTGTCAGACAACTAATAACTGCATTTTTTATTTGCTTTTTTGTACTTTCTTACAACAAGGTAACAAGGAAAATGAATTTGCTAAAGAGCATCTGGTGAAGTCCTGGACAATCATTGAACCAAACATGGACCAACATGCATTGACTTTATTCAGGTAAAATCATAACATCTATGATAGATGGTGTATTTCATGAACCAAGTAATAAAAGTGAATTAAAAGTTGAACAGGCACACATGTACAGGCATTTCAATATAAACTCTGAGTTGAATGGATTGGAGAAGTGTGATCATATTTTTCTTTAAAAATCGATGCAGATCAGAAAGAGAAGACGTGCTAATATATGATTGTATATACACATCAGTAACAGAGAGTAGTAGAGATATGTAACCCTTTCACCGGTTTTCTGTTGCTATTATGTGTATCGAGGCAAGCCCAAAATGTTGATTTTAGATTGACAAATGAAGTTTGGTGCCTCAGTTAGAGTATGTGTTGCTAAACTACTACAATACTACACAATGCACTACCTTTACAATCAGTGAAGACAAATACAATTAAGTTAGCATTAACTTACTGTATTGAGTCAAAATTACTTAGTATGTGTTTGTCACCTTACATGATAATACATGATACATATGACTCAAACTGCTGTAATTGTTTTCTTACAGGACGATGTTCAAGATAGATCCTGATTTAATGCCCAAGTTTCCATTCTATCAGGATGAATGGAATAAGATTTCCTACTCTGATTATCAGGGTAACTACCCTGACCAGCCACCTAATACTTGGTTTGTTGTCTTCAGGTAAGATCACACCTTCTCAGCCTGGTATTGGAGAAATGTTACATTTCCTACAAGTACTTCCTACAAGTATGAAACATGGCTGACTCAAAAATTTTGTCTTGTGTAAGCATGTTTGCTACCAGGTCTAACAGCTGTGTGTCCATATTTCGATCCTGTCACCCCTGCATTACATATTTACAGACCCAACCTCAAATCATCTAAAATTGGGCAAAATTAAAAAGCAAGATGTAAGGGTAGCCGGGTAAAGACTGTAGTTGTACATCTCACATATGGCAGACATGAAGATATTGTTTTGGAAAGTTGCCAATGTTCAAAATGCAATCAGAAGAAATGGAACAAACACACTCTTGTATATCCTTTTCTCTGTCAAATTTTGGTTTGGACACCCCCCCCCCAATATTTTTCTGTATCAAAATTGGTCCATTAAAAAAAAAGCAGGGGTATCATGCTTTCCCATCTGAGGACAGTCGTGTAATCATTGCTCATCCAACTTTTAGAATAACGTGAAAACATTTCTGTTTCTGCCATTAGGCATGCTTTCAATGGATAGCCATGTATGATGTAGCTCATGGGGATCTTAATAGGCCTGAATCCAAACTTTTATCATGGTGTCTCATATTGAATGCAATGACAATTTAAAGACACGATTTTGAAAGAGGGGGCATTGAAAGAAAATCTTACAAGAAAATCGCCGCCAATGTACTTTCATATTTTGTAAAATGTGGAGAATGTCTAAAAATTCCACTGAATGGAGTTGTCTGGATATTGGCGTCAGATTTAATCATTCACTCAACACTTCATCACTTTAGGGATGTTTTCTACGTACAAGAACCCATGCTGCTTGTACCCAAGTTGTATGTTTCCATACCAACGTGTATGCTCCGAGTGGTTGATAATGACACTGGTGAAGAGATACCTAGGGTTTTCCAGAGAGTCGCTCCGTATGAGTATAAAAGGAACAAGGTGAGTGTTGCAGTAATTGCAGGCAATTCGGCATGTTGTTGAGACTTGATGGTTGTAGAGTTGAATTGTATGCTGTACTGCAAGGCAAATGTAATCTCAAACATAAAAATGATAATGGAAGCTATCAACTATGAAAGATTACTTCGAATAGGGCACAAGCTTTCCAGTACATATCTTCCACTCAAATAAAATCACATATTTTGCATGGAAATTCATCTGTGTTGGTAGCCAAATTACAGTTAATTGAACTTTTGATCTCAACACGCTAGATTTTAGTCACTGAAATTTTCGGTTGCAGCACTACAACCTTCGTCAGCAGAATAACCCGATCTCAATGTCGTGACCTTTCGGACACGTGACATCAAAATCGGGTCATAGACTTTTGGTAATTTATACCTTCCACTGTCTCTATTAAGGGATGGCTGGTTAACTCGGATATATATCGCCTCCTTGACTCCCCTTTCGAAGTATCGGGATCCCTATCAAACTTGAAACTTGAAACAAGTGTGAACTTGAAAATGTAGAAATTCTTGATAGGGATCCCCGATACTTCGAAAGGGGTGTCAAGGAGGCAATATATATCCGAGTTAACCAGCCATCCCTTAATAGAGACAGTGGAAGGTATAAATTACCAAAAGCCTATGACCCGATTTTGATGTCACGTGTCCAAAAGGTCACGACATTTAGATCGGGTTATTCTGCTGACGAAGGTTGTAGTGCTGCAACCGAAAATTTCAGTGACTAAAATCTAGCATGTTGAGATCAAAAGTTCAATTGACTGTAACATATATGATATATCTTGATTGAGTCTCCACTGAAGTTTATCCTACTTTTTCTGGACCAAGTTTCAGGAGAACAACCCATGAAATATCAGTACACATTAAAATAGAATGTGTCCCTGGGACAGATAGTCGGACTTTCAAACTTTTGCAATATTCCTTTGGCTTACCACTTGTTGGGGCTCATGTTGAAGCTTATGGAGTAAAGAAAATTTTCACTGACTTAGTTTGTGAAAATCGGGAATTGCATTTTCCCCATAGAGATAATGCAGAAATGGAAGCTATTTTGAAATTGAATATTGTTAAATATTGGGTAATTTGTTTCTCTGGTATCAAATTTTACATAAAAATCCGCAATTTTTATTCTTGATTTTGAAAGAGACTGGTTAAAGTTTACGTGAGTAAATTTGGGCAAAAGTTTAAGTCTTAATTTTACGGCATGAACTAGCTGAAAATTGAACACATTTACTTAGGCTAACATTTATGGGAGGCTTTTTGAAAATGGAAAGTAAAAAGGAAGAATCTATGAGCCTATACTTTGAACCTCATTTCAGAGAGGATACACATTTGTTGCTGAAGCACGGACCACAGATATGCCTTTACCATCTGGTAAATGGCGAATGAGGTTGATTGGTTCTCTGAGCCCATTGCCTCAACCAATCAGAGAGAACCTTACAAGTACATTCAACGTGAAAGAAATCCGAGACTATTATCTTCCCAATGACAACAACATCATCCTGCGGTAAGTCACATGACATGAAAGTTGAATGTGTGAAATGGATTTGGATCAAGTGTGAAAGATGAATGACCGTGTGATTTAAGGTAGAATACACCTCAGGGACAGATAATCAAACACTCAAATTTTCATAAGACTTTGCAGGTAATATACTGTTTTAATGGTCTCATTTTTAAGCTTGTAGAACCAATAGCATCTTCATCTTCTTGGTTTTTTGAAAATTGAAAATTTCCTTTCCTGCTGTGGAATTAACACAGGTACAGCAACTGCTTTGAATTTCAAATATTGGTAATATTTTGTGTCATTTGTTTCTCTTGTACAGAGATTTGCGTGGTGAACCCTGATTTTAATCCCTGATTTGGAAAAAGGGTAGTGTAAATTTGCTTCAAGGAAAGTCTGAGCAAATGTTGAAAGCTTTCTTTTTAGCATGCATACTGCCGTAAGTCAAAGAATACTTCAGTGCAGATCTTATTATGCAGTCCTAACATGTCAATTTCTATAGCAGCTTGTGACGACTTTTTCAAGTTGTCATCACTGTCCTTTCCTACGAAAATTATTGAAAAATAATTCTCTCAGAGTATTTACTTTGACAGTGGACAATGGCTGCCATTTTTGAATTTCAAACATTGGCAAAAAATGCTTCTCTAGCGCTTATATTAATTTTGTAATATATCAAACTTTTCTTTCTCGGCCTTTTGACATTAAAACATAATAATTTGAAGTTCCCTGCTGTGTACTTAAGGCAAAAGTTGAAAACTTCAATTGTGTAGGGTGTACTATCTAAGGAAGAATGTACCATAGGCACAAATAGTCAGCCCCTTACATTGTTACAATACTTTGATTTATATACTGCTAAAAATTGTTAAGTAAATGAAGTTTGTGCTATCTAGGTTTTGTAAAAATGGAACTTTTAATGTTTTTCCTACAGAGTTTACACAGAGTGGCCTTTAAATTTTAAATATCAATAAATTTTAAATCACAGTTTTTCTAGTACTTATTTTGAAAAGGGACCCCTAAATTTTCACTCTGATTTTTCAAAAAGAATGATTCAAACATTTCTTGCAAAAAGTTGGAGACAAAGTTTAAGACTTTCAGTTTTGAGGCATTTATAAAATGGATTAGAGAGATGTTTTCCTTCCAGTAATAGTGGCGACAGTCTGGTTATGAAGTTGTGTTGCTTTGGGCCCTCTTCTATTAGGTTGTCCTGTTGTAGAATAGGTTCAATATCATCAAAGGGGCCTCCAGTGAAAACTTGAGAACCCTACTAACTGGCCCTAATAACAGCCACCATGAATCGACAAAGAAAATTATACTGTGCTTGCTACATCAGTACGCTACATGAAGTTTGGGGATGATTGTTAGGATGATGTGTACATGTATGTACTTGAGGCATATGAAGTAAAAGATGTATGCATATAGGAGTCATTAGAATTCGTGTAAACTCAGGAAGTTTTAATGGCTGTGTTTGACTAATGACAAAATTGTAGTGAAATGTAGGGACAATGGAGTGGTTTGATCAGAAAATGGTATCAATAAAGGTCAGTCTCTGTGTTAGTGAAAAATCACTATTTGAATAGTGTGTTTTGCTACCTGGCCATCAGCAAAAGCGCGTTTTATTTTTGCTTGAGAGAGCGTGTACCTGGGTAGAACCAATTTTCACTGAAGGCCATAGGGGCTGATGAGTACGGAAGTAAAGCTCTGTGCCAAACTATGTCTGGAGGAAATTTCATGCAGTCCTAAATCCTAGTTTGAATCTATATTGGCAAAAGACTGTTTTCTTCTACTCAATCAGCATATCCAGAAAGGTTCAGAACAACACAAGATCATCAACAGAAATACAGTGAAGTTGAGTTACAGCTGAATGGAGAATGTTCCGGGTATCATCAAAATCACATTACAAAAGGGTCATTGTACACAAAGAAAGTGCATCTGATCATAAATTCAGATGAAAAGTTCAACTGTCCACTCCAGGGGCTTACCATCGTGAAAGTGTTGTCTCTGAAGCCTACATCAGCCTGACTGACAACAAGTTTAAAATCTGCTATGCAAATCTTGTACAATCCTTCTGAAACCAAGCCTATGCCAATAGCACAGAATTATCTGATATTGTTGAAGATCTCAGATCTAAGAACAAACCATCCAAGATATTGTGGTCAATCCCATCAAAAGCCAGCAACCATTCAAATGTAACTGGAAAATACCACCTTTGTCTAACAGAAAGACATTCTTGATGAATGCATATGGAGTCAAACCACCTCAATAAATGTTCTTAGTTGGTGCATGAATACTGCCAGGAAAACAAATTTTGCTCATTGAACTCCCAACAACCAAAGGAAACCGTATTGCTTGAAATACAAGTGTGTAACTGAGATTATAAGCAATAAGTTTTACTCACTTGAAGATCGCATGAACACTTGATGTTTAAATCAGACAAAATAGTTTACCTCCAAAGTAAATAGTAGAAAACCATTGTAAGGGCCCAGAAATGTGGTTTATGGCTATTTCTTTAAATCATACATGATATCAATACTCATAGCCTTCAGCAATACTACATGTACCTTCTAACCTTAAAATCTTACAGATGAAATGGGTGTTTTTTGTTTCATGAAATAGAAGTGTGAAAATGATTGGAGGAAAATGGTACATTGAGAAAGGTGTTTCGGATTTACCTAACATTAAAACACTTTCAACGTGCAATTAGATATGTAAGGAGGCATATGCCGTCAGCAGTCGATCAGCAGGTGCCGCTAAAAGGGGTAATTTTTTTTATAAATGGCTTCCATGAACTTCAATTTCCCTTGAGTTGGAGTGAAGACAGTGAAGCGTATGGTGACATATAGTACATGAACACCTGGGAAATATATTTTTTGTTGAGGATTACAAACTTTCCAGTGTGAAAATGATGGCAATGTGTGATGAAAAGTCTACTTTTTAGCTTGAATGGACCCTTTGGAGAATTCAATTAGTCATCAGACATCCAGGTGTGCAAAGAGGAGGTCATTGATCCATTGTCTGAATAAGAATATTGGGAACAACTGTGAACGTGGATCTGTTCATCCTTGGATGGACATTTCTCTTATTAAGATTCCCAACAAACTATCAGCCCAATTATGTGTCAATAAAACGTGTAGTTTACCTTCAGAGGAAGGTCTGCATGACCAGGGTTTTCAAATGTTGGTTTTGCAGATGGAAAATATATGATAAAAAGTTACTTTGTGTGTTGAAATTACCCTTTCATTCAAATCTCTCTGGATTTTTGGCTCATCATAAGGTAATTCATATCAATTTCATGCTGTCCCTAATTCTGATCTCGACAAGTTTGAAAGGATTAACTACAATTCTTTTTCAAAGCATGACAATTTTCACATCTTGATTGTGTTCCAAATGGTGATGCATTGTTAATGAATTCATGTGAACACCAAGCGCACTATCCCTATAGCATTTTGACCTTTCATTTCACCCCACTCATCTCGTTTTAAAGAATTTTCATAAATTTTTTGATAAAAGCTTTTCAAAGTGGTTCTGAACTTGTAGATTGTGAAGTACACAATGTAAACTAGCTACTTTGTCAATATCACTGATAATTTGATGTGAGGTGGGGTTTCTTGAAAACATCAGCTGACATACACATTTTGCTCACGGCTTGCTGCATGTTCCACACTGGAAACTTCTTGAGAAGCTCTCTTCAAAAACTGAACATGCATCTTTGATCATTCATGTGATATCCAAAAGGGATGCTGACGCACAGAAACTTGAATGACTTCAAGGCATTTAGCTCTGTTCATCTCTCTGGAATCAATCATTATTCTGATTATATCACACAATATTGCCAAGGGGAAAAAACTGAAAAGAGGCTCTATTGTATTTTTAATAGCATTAGATTGAGTGTCACACTAGACAACTTAGAGAACTGAACTTCAGGGGATAAGAGCTGAGTACAAATCTGGTGATAATACCAACTTGGTCAATAGTAAAGCGGAGGTTCAACTCCAGTGCCAGTTCATCGATAATTTCTATCCTGCATACATGCTGTGTTCAGAAAGCATTAGGTCATGCCAAACTTTTATCATCTTCACAAAGGTCATGTTGAACGTTTATGAACTTGGTCAGTGACCTGAGTGCTACCAGTAAAGACATATTTTTTTGTTGTTGAGAATTTCATAAGAAGAATCTGTGTTTCCTGGAGTGAAAAAGGTTTGCCTATCCAATATTAATATTAAAAAATTAAAAATTAAATTAAAAAAGGGAGTAATTGTATTAATAAATTGAAACCTCCCTTTTTATATTTCCTCTTAATAATTTCTGTAAAGTCTTGTTTTGCTTTCATCATGATAAAGATGAGTAGTCATGATGAATCCGAAAATCTCTCAATCAAGTACTTTCTGTAAAGTTTCACATGCATTTCTTGCAAGGAAATTGAATTTGTAATGTTGACTGTAACCTATAATGTGTGTCCACTGATTGAAATTGGCTATTATGGATGGGTATAAACACCAAATATAGGACAGTATGTTTTTCAATACATACTTTTGTGTGCATGGTCATGATGGGGTTTCTGTTTTTCCTTATGTACATAGAATATCACACACGGCCATTGTATGTCATTGTACATCTGGCCAGATGCCATATTATTGCTGCTTGTTAAGGTTATGTTACAGTGTCATGACTATGTTGTTTTTTATTGTGTTTTCAGATACTCGGTAAAAGTTTTAGAAGACCAGATTGCCAGTGTCCAACTCTGTACATCCAAACCTGATGTGTACATTCTCTTACAAGTGTTGGACAATGAAGTAAAAGTCACAGAAACCACTGGGAAAGGACATGTTGTCATTCCAGCTTTCACATTCCTTCGAGACCGCGAACCTGGTGAAGAGGCTCCCAGAAGGTCTAGCAGTAGAGCATGTAGGTTGATACTTCAATCCCCCATCTCAATTAAGATTGTGCGTGCCTCAAAATTGAAGAACTTAAACTTTCACTCAAACTTTCAAAAAAAACCGCTTCAAACATTTCTTTTCATATTGAAAATTAAAAATCTGGGTCACTTGCAAATTTTGACAATAGAAAAACCCAATATTTGTTCTTATATTTATAAAATTGCAAAAGAATGCCATCCCTGTGTTAACTCTTTTTTTTGGAAAAAACAAATTTTTGCTTTCACAAAAAGTAAGAGGATGAAAAGTTTTTCACTCAGTGAGCTTCAAGTGAGCCCTCAAAAGGTGTAGACCAAAAATGTATTGTACAATTTGGAGAGTTCAAATTTCTGTTCCAGAGGCTCGTTGAACCTGAAACCAATTACAAGTCCACTTCTCCATGCTTAGTGGGGCATGTAAATTTATCATCCTGTCCAAACATCCTACCCCAGTTTGCTGTGTACCAAGTGTGCACACAAGTTCTCACCCTTATGTCCTGTTTGGCATGAAGTTGATAGTTCTACTCTTAGTAGAAATTGAAGTATTGTAGCCCTAGATGCTTTTGAATATATGTGTCAACATTCCTACAGTTTAATATGTTTAGATTGAGTTAAACTTGTGTTCAGTGAGAATGTACATACTTTCAGTTACTGGTACCGACTTGTTTGAGTATGTTGAGTGATTTGTGACATCACCTAAACTTCACATATTACAGAAAATAAAAAAGATGCGCTTGAATTGAGTGATTTAAAGTAGTTCAAAATGTGCGTATGATCAAAGTAGAAGGTGTAAGGGGCAATGTCTACCAAAGTAATGGGAAATTTGAATAAAACAGTCACAGAGTTGTTCATTTCATTTCAGCTCAACGAGGCGGTAGCAAATTACACACATCACTGAGTAGTTCAAGTGTGAGTTCTGCAAAGAAAAGACAAGAGTCAGCAGGTAGTCGCGATGGTCGTGGATCACGAGGTAGTCGTGGATCAGCAGAGTTACATCGACATGATGATGATCTTGATGGTGGAAGTGATAAAGAACAAGAAATCAAGGTAAAGACGGAGAAAAAATTGGTAATCATGTTTTTGTATAGTACAAATCATTCATTCAGTGAATATTTGTCATATTTCATTCAATTGTATTGCCATTTTAAAACTCTTCTCCATCTGTAACTGCTAAAACTCAGAAAGAAGTGTTGGTAAGTTAACTTTGCGACATTATTTATGAGGCAAATATGCCATTTGTGTTGACAACCCAAGTGTTAAAATGTAGAATTTATTTTTTTCTCTTCTTTAAAACTATCGCTATGTCATAAGATTGTTACAAAGATCCTTTAACATGCTGAGCTATCCTTGAGCACAACGTGTATAATTTAGAAAAAATAAGTGTGACGAGGAATTTCCTGAAGTTGTTTTTCTACAATGTTTGTTGTAAAGCCTCATAAATACATCATCCAAGCCAAAGTTCTTCGGAAGAGCTGGCCACTATCAGAGAGCAGCTGGGCATTTGTACAAGTCCTGAAAGATCTAGAAAAGACTGAGCTGAAGGCAAACAAGGACAGACCAATATCAGCTCCAAAGAGTGAAAAAGCAGCAGCCAGCCAAGGAAAAGGAGGCGGAAAGAAAGGGAAAGATAAGGGAAAAGAAAAGGAGAAAGATAAAGACAAGGGATCAAGACCGCCATCTCAACAATTTGACATCAGCAAACCGAATTGGATTCTTAGAGTTGTCTTAGAGCAGACACCGACGGTAAGTATAGATTGGTGAATTGATTAGATAAAGTCTGTTGTTGAAGAAGGGACATTAGCATCTGTTAAATGGTTGATGGAAACATCATCAATAACAAATCTGAAACTTCAAAATTCTTCTCGCCAACACCCGACATTTTGTCAATATGTGAAACCCTACACATCAATAATGTTACAGAAACGTGACTTTGAAAATCAATTTGTCGGCGACACAAAATGCACTTAGCTAAAACTCAAAGCCTTAAAAAAAATAACATTAACCAAACATTGTTCGTCTTTCTGTCATGTGAATGTTTTGACCTAATTTGGTGTGGTTATTGATTCATTTAAACACACTCTGTGACAATTCCCAATTTGAGGTGGGAATATTCCAGTGGATTACAGTCAACAGTGCAATGCCTCCTTGGAAGTATCCTTTGCTGTATATATTCATATAAATGATGAAAATTAATGATTAGATTGCAGTATTTCATCTTATATTGGAAGCCATTTTAACTCATATAAAAATTTAATATTCTATGTAACATTTGTCATATATTCTGTAGTTACATCTTGATGAACAAAGTATATGGTATATGGTATTATTCCCAGAATATGGAATAAAGAACCATGTGAAATCAGAGAGAGAGTGAGAGGGAGGGAGGGAGGGAGGGAGATATCAAAACCTGATTCCAAAAAGTGATGTTAGGTGTTGAGAAAAGAGTGAGCACACATTTTTACATTCTACATGTTGGACTTGCTTTCTGTATGTTTCAGCCAAGTTCTTTATGGCAGAACACACTGGACATTCAATTGTCATGGCAACACTTCTATTTTCTGGTAACAAACTCCAATTTTCTCTAACAGGAGGAGATTGAAATAAAGAAAGACACAGAACGACAAGATGAAATTCGTGCAATGAAACAGGCTTGGGAAGCTGCAGAACCTGGCCGAGCTGCTAAAGCACAGGAATCTAGGAGGAAATTCCTGGAAGAAAACATGATTAAAGTTGAGAAAGAAAGCGAAGATGAAGAGAGCAAAGATATTGAGTCAAGTGAACCAGTCTCAGAAGGGCCGCCAAAGACACCAGCTTCAGAGCTAGAAGATAACCCTGCTGATGCTATACTGACCAATGAACCTCCACCACCACCTCCTCCAAAAGAAATATTGCGAGAAATTGATAGAACACCATTTCTCCGGTAGGTTGCAACATTTTATAAGGTCTTAGAAAAGAATGAAGTTTTCTCAATGTTTGATTGTGAAAAGGTTAATTTGAAATTTCAGAGCTGTTTTCAAGCTCACAAAATGCCCAATTGGATCAGACCTCAAAACAAATTCACCTTTTCTCTCTCATGGCTCATGCAGGAATAGCAATGTGGAGCCGAGGTTACTTGATGAGGAAGAAATGAGAAGAGAGCAAGATGAACAACAGAGGACAATACAAGAGTATCGTTTATTCCGGGAAGAGGTGCTTGAAAGCAGAGAAGAAGACAGGAAGCGACGGAATGCAGCCAAGGAAAGACAGATTGAGGATTGTGAGAAATTACAAGTAAGAAGCCCTTCCAAGTCATTTATAATAGAACTGTCCCATACACCCACTCATCGCAAGGGCTATTTCATTTCTAGTGGAAGCATCATTTATTTCGAATAGTATCTAGGCAAAGAAATAGATTTCTTTTCATGATGATATGTAAATGTAAGAACACATCATGCAAGCCAAATAATGGAAGTTGGCAAGTATGCTGTCCAGATTGTCATCATTTTGGCATCAATTTAACAAACACATACATCATATTAAATTACTGTATGTATTTTCATGTTTCAACATACAGTGTATATTTATGTATTGTTTATCCTACTCAGTGTGAAAAACTATAATGCTTGAATATTTATGATCCTTAAATGACATTCTGCTTTGTACGCAAAGTCTGAAATTACAATTCTCAATCTAGATTGTTTCTTGTAAGCTCTTCATCCTGCTTATCATCAGTGAATGTCTTTGTGCAGGTGGTGCAGGTGTGGCTGCTTGATACTCCAAAACCTTCAAAATGAGCCCACACAAGGTAGACCAGAAAAGTATCATTAAAATTTAAGAGTCAAAATATCTTTCCCCAAGATTCCCTTGAACTCAGAATTTTTATCTCTATATGTCAACAGGCAACTTTGGATATGGCAAGAGCCAAAATCAATGAACCAAGAGAGGCCTTCCGTCAGAAATTCCTTGAAGCTGAGCGTAAACGGTTGGAGGAAATTGCAGCTCAGGAGGCAGCTCTCAAAGCAGAGCAGGAAAAGAGCTCTCCGTCACCAAAAGGCCGTAAAAGTGCCAAGGGTAAAAAGAGTGCTGGCAAGAAAAAGAAGTAAATGGAATGCACTCACACTGGGATGGACTCGTCCAACTTTGCACAGGATGTTCTCTAATCTGTGGATTTCTTCCTGCAATCTGATTTCTTTATAAGTGTTTGACAGTCTATTTGTGGTACACTTTTCATTGGCAGTCTTTGATTGTTTGCATCTGTACATATTCTGTGAATAGAACCACTTTTTAAAGTCATTGACTGAAGCACCCATTGATGGTGTTTGGAATTGTACGTCATTATCGACCATTTTACAAGGTTGCCGATCGTATCATTGCGAATTGTGTGTATTCTCAAACAGACTTTAGGCAACTCTTTCATTTTCCCTTGAGTGCTAATTATTTCCCTTCTGAACTCGACTGGACTGCTTCGTCTTACAAAAACACTCAGAAATTTTGCTGGAGTTGAAGACGTATAAAAGGGCTACAGAGCAGCTTTCCTTCATTTTGATCTGTGCATCTGAGACTGGAGTCACCATTTGTGGCATGATAACCATCCAATTGCTTTTTGAATTGGCGGCTACTTCTTTGCTAGCATAGTCTCATTCTAAGTCCCTTTCTGATGATGCTTTATAGCAGTATCAGTGAATCACAACTCAATTTAATGAGTCACTATAGAAGGAGATATTTTGATCCAATCTGACCTTTGTATTTAATGATGGACATTGATTTTGAAGTCTGACATTTGCAACATTCCTCAAATGACTCGCTTGCACGGAATACGTTTAATCTGTCAGACAGTATGGACACTTCCAGATCTTCAGTTTTGTTTGCATGCGTTGAAAATCTTAAATTAAGAAATTTTGATCCAATTCTGCTAATGCAGTTTTAACTCAGTCCAGTCTTTTCCCATGTGTAAGAACATTTACATAGCCCCCTTGTGGGAAGTACTGAATAAGTGGAAAGTTTGACCTGTTCGCCCTGTATTCCTGTAAACAGGTCCACATTGACCATCGATAACAATGGCTTTGGGCCAAACCATAGTGGTGGTAGGGTTAACTTGATTGGTGTTAGTTACAATTTCCAATTCTATCCATAGAAGTAGGAAGAGGGGTTACATTTAATATATGTCCATACCTTAACTGTAAAAATTTTGGTACAACTGAGCAATTCTCTGTGGCAAAGTTAGACCTTGAGGAAAAATGAAGTGAAATGGTTGAACCAGTTTGATTACTGAAAAATGCTTGAAATGCTGCTTTAATCTTGATTTGAATGTCTTAATGGAAACTGTCCAGTGCATTACGTAGAACCACTATTTCTGCATATCGTGGGTTTCATCCGTCCATGTGTATTGCTTTAATATCTGACCAGTTCTTTTTTCAGAGTCTAAGTTCATCCTTCTCAGTGTGATGCGTGGAAGGAAGTCACATGCACTCTTTTTGTCTTGCAGTTTGCATGTTGCGGCAATCACACCATGAAAATAAACAAAGTCGATTTTTATGTACATAACAGTGTGTGCAGAAATGTTTATATTGAATATTTAGTGTGAATAAAAGAGGAAAAGATAAAGTGTAACAATGGTCAGGTGACAGTTCACAGAGAAGTGTAAATGTGTAAAAAAGACTGTAAATTGTTCCTCTTATTATAGAAAATGTTTAAATTGGTTTGCTTTATGTCTTTTATCAGAATTTTGTACACATTCCTTTTAAAATGGAAAACAAGCAATCTAATTTGTACATACCTATTGAACAAATATGTAAATATATTTTTGAGCCATCCCTTTTTACGTCAGGATAAGGTTTTGTTACATTTTGAATAAAGTGTATTGTATTGAAAATGTATACATGAATGTCTAGGTGTGAAGTCAATCAATCAATCGATCTATCAATCAATCGATCAATTACTCTTTATTAACATGATTGGAACTAATTTGGGAGAATAGGATCTTTCTATTTTCTAAATTTCTTGAAAGTGTAACGTGCCCCATAGCTGAATGTTACAATATTACAAATTACTCCTAAAAACAAGTGTATCGCTTAAAAAGAAAAGCAGGTGAGCTTTCATTATTAGATTAGCCGACATTACTTCACTATACTGTTATCCCAAATTAGTTCAGATCGTGTTTATTGTACTTGACACAAACTAACAGAGAATATGCTATGGTACATCGCAAGAAACATTGCAAATAATGTGATTGGAACTAATTCGGGATGATTGGATAGTAAAGTAATATCGGTTAAATCTACAAATGTAAGCTCATCTGCTTTCTTTTTAAATTATACAATTGTTTTATGAGTAATTTGTAATATTGCAACATTAAGCTTTAGGCTACCTAACACTTTTAAGAAATTTGAAAAATATGAAGATCCAATTATCCCAAATTAGTTCCAATCGTGTTAAATGTTACAGTGTATGCGTAGAGTTGGTAAACGTAAATTATTTCCTTTCGAATCTTAAAGTCACTACCTGTAGTAGCCAGCTTGATAGTCTATAATCGTTTTGCACTTCCTGTTTGGAGATGTGAAAGAAAGAAACAAATAGACAAAATATATTTAATAAAGGTTGGCCAATAAAACTTTGTAAACTTCTGTTGGAAGATTTGTGTATGCCATGTGAAATTAAACATAATATCAAATTATAGAATGCAAAACTACACATTTCAGCATCTCGATCACACCTCGTAGATATCTAATATTACATCTCAAAATATCATGTTATTCCCACCAAAAGGTTTTCCCCTAGACTAGGCTTTCCGATTTCGATATGCATCCAATGCCTTGAAAAGTAGAACAAAAGCAACGACTTCTGATGTATTTGTGATGTAAGTTTTCCATTCAGATTTGTCAGTGTTTGTGCGGAATCTTGAGCTTGCCAGCGGCTCACCACACCTAAAACCAATTCAGATTTACAGAAATCCCCGCAATCCTAACTTTGCGTGCTGTGTTCAATGATAGAAGACGACGTAACCATGCTAATGAAGCTATTTTGAAGCATTCTCCAATACAACCAAATAAGGTTATCTTTTTACACCAATTGACGCCTGAAAACACTACTTGTATTTCATATGCCCGTCCACGTATGGTAATTTGTATTGTAACGCCAACATAGCGGCGACGATTTTGCTTCCCATCTTCAATATTCATTTGATTTGATGCCACTGACTTTTTCACATACGGTGTAGTTGTAAAAACGTCATATGCAGTATCATGTACTTAATACAGATATCTATCTCAAATCGACATATTTTAAAAGCGATGTAGACATTGAAATTTCAACTATATATATTTCGTGACAAATTGAAACAGATTATATTAGTAGGACCAATACTCAAAGAGCACTTCATTACAGAGATGTGTTGTGTTCCATGCGTTTCGACGTGCACATTGATGTTAGAAGATTGCGTATTTTGTGAGACGTGATAATACTGCAAGTTTAGACTTTTTTTTGCATTTTTCACCCGTGTAAGGTTGTTAAACAAAATTTATTTTCCGAGAAACTATGACCTAAATTTCCTAATAATGAACACTGGCGATCTTTATTGCGAAAGAAGTTCCTTTCCTGGTGGGCCCATGGAAAAGAATTCGTCGAGAACGTTTTGAAACACTTATTTCCAAATAGCAAAAGTTTTCATTTTGACATTAGCCAATTAAGGCATATCGAGGATTCCATTTTTCTGATTGGTCTTAGCGTCGGTGACAACGGTTTATCCTCTGCACTGGTTGCTGATAAAGTCTAGAACCGAACCGGCTCCTCGAGTCCTTATCTAGATTATTTTCTCACAAGATACAGAGACGATCACCTTTTTGTAAGGCTGTGTGACAAAGGGATTTCTCTTCCGAATTAACCGTCTTCGATCTTATTCTTCTTAAAAAGCAGCCTGCCAATCTCGGTGACCTGCAGTGGTCACGCTACTCGGCTAATTTGTTGTACTAGAGAAGTATTAGGTCTTGTGCCGAACTCTTAAGAGATCAGCCTCTCTGTCGTAAATCAGGGTAAAACCCAAAGGACGGTTCATTTCTTCTTTTCGAGTTTTTGACTGATATTATGAGCCGTTGGATAAATGTCGGTTTTGTATCTCTATAAGTCGAATGATGTCGGATAGGATCTTTTTAATACCCTTTGTTCTTGACATTTTCTGATATGACTTCCAATTTCAGGTAGTGACTTCATCAAGAAAAATTTAACCATTTTCCTTCAAAATCTAGAATAAAACTCAGGGGCGTCATACAAATTGTGGCACAAATTACCTAAAGGTTACAAATACTTTTAATCCAAAATGGCCACTATCAATATGTTGACCCAACAAACATGACGCGAAAACTTCAGTTACGCTGCAAGTATTAACCCTTTGAGTGCTATAATTTTTTAATGAATTTTTCTGTATTTTTTTTGATAATTTTGGACCAAAGTGACATCACATTTCATTCGCTACAGTTTTTCATCAAACTGTCTGCAAAAATCTGAAAAAATTGACTGGGGTACATTTTATAAGGGTGACAAAAATTGACTGGCGCTCAAAGCGTTACATGAATCAACACAGGCTTTATACTGGCGAAGTAATGTAAGAATTTTAATATCCGAATATCTTCCTATTGGCGAAATTTACTGCAATGTAGGATTGGCGTATGACGCTTGACATGATATATATACACTTCTTATCAAGCTCCTAATATCAGTACTCTGCCTATTCCCTGAATTACTCAAATTTTCTTTTTGTGTAACGTTGTAGATTATTTTGCTAAATGTATCTCCCTTAGATAGCTAAATGTCAGGCAATAACAAAAAATTGTAGGACTGCAGTCTAACATACAATAAGAGGTCATAGCCGCTGACTTTATTTATGGTATGCCTCATAAATTGAACGTCATGCGCTCCGTAGGATTCAATTGTAACTTGTTGATGACGTCATCATAGTCATCATTGGACTGAAAGTGAACCGAAACTATTTCCAACTTGCCAATTTCGGGATTTGAAGATGATCAAATTACATGTTTAAATAGGAAATACCGTTTTCATAAAATTATCAAGAAAAAAATCGATACCGCATGATAGTGATTTAAATATATAATTACGCGACGTTCGAAGTTGCAACACCGCAAATTTGGAGTGAAACCCATGTCAGAGAGGCATGTATTAAAAACATTGTAGCCCATAAGAGATTATGTATCTTCGAGGCAGGACTGAGACATGATTTGTCCTCCTCAGGCGAAAGTCACCTACCCTCGGGAACATAGTCCTGTATGTTAGCTTTAATATATAATATTCTACCCCAGTAACCAGCAATAACTGTAGCCCATTTGTTGTTTGTCTGTATGATTGGACTTACGGAACTAATATTACAAGTGAACAGGCCCAGCACCGAACGGTTTGATCATATTTTCCAGCTTTGCCACCATGAGGCAAGATCTGAATTTATCATGGCCCTCTAGATATGCCTACATTGTTGTCACCCTAATGTACCGCGGAAAAATTAAAAATACCATTTGTGACTATTAGAGCGTTCTCCGAAGTTTGACATAATGGGTTTCAGGAGCCAAGTTAGTTGCTATCATTCGGCTATCAAATTAAAGTAATCGATAGAGGCGTTGCATGTTGATACGCTACTCGTAGACTGACCTGATTGCCCAGGCCTGATTGCGAAAATAGACCTTAACAATCTCGGCTTCCGAGTCCTAAATCTTGTGTGGGTGAGGCAAGGTAGATACGTATTACGCACTTCGAAAGTGATAGTTTAAACTTTTGCTAAAAATCTTTCCTCGACAGCTTAAACTTTTGCTAAAAATCTTTCCTCGACAGAACTTTATACTATTCTCTTTCAGAATCATCAATAAGAATCGGGATCATCTTGCAAAGTTTAGTACTATAGAAACAAACTATCTTAAATTCATCGATATCAGAAATTCAAAGCGGTCGCCATCCCTGTGTAAAACTGCAAGGGAATCACTTTTCACAAAAATATAAGCTTATGGTGGGAAACTTCATTAACTCTGAGAGCTTCAAAGTGAGCCCACGTGAGTGGTAGATCAGTAAAGCAGTCTAAATATTTGAGAGTCCGAATATGTGTGTCCAAAGCGCCATCTTTATAAATGCGACTCGTTCTGACGATGATGTTTTCGCTTTCAGCTGCGGTAAGACTTTATTGAATTTATCAATCCATCCAGCTATACCCATATTGATGTCATCAAAACCATCTTTTTCAGTAAATTGGAACGTTCTACGTCTCATTATATTCTTTATGTGTAATGTTGTAGATTATTTGCCAAAATAAGCTAAATATCAGGCAATAACCGAAATTGTAGGATTGTAATCTATAGTATAATAGTAGGCATCGACGCTGACTATATATATTCTATCCAGTAACCAGCAATAGCTGTAGTCCATTTGTTTTTAGTTGGAATAATTGGACTATTGGAACTAATATTACAAATAGACAGGTCCAGCGCCAAACAATCTCGTAATCATCTTTTCCAGCTTTGCCACGGGAGGCTGGATCTTAATGTAACATTTCCATCTAGACATGCCCACATTGTTGTCAACATAGCGTACAGCGGGAATATCATAAATACCATTTGTGACTATTAGAACATTCTCCGAAGTTTGACATAATGGGTTTCAGAAGCCAAGTTAGATGATATCATTCCGTTTTCAAATTAAAGGTATCAGTCGAGCAAAGCCTATACTAGGGAAAATTATAACACCATTTGTGGGTATAGGAGCATTGTCAAACGTTTGACATAATGGGTGTCAGAAGACAAGTCAGCTGCTGTAATTCCGGTGTCAAATTAAAGTTACCGATCGAGCGTGCCACGTTGATACACCTTTCGCAGACTGACCTTACAACACAATAAGTCTTAACAATTTTGGCTAAGTAAATCTCGTAAAGGTGAGTTCATGTGATTCGTTTGAAGGACGACGTTTTCGTCTTCTGCCGTGCTTGCTCTCCACTATGAATGCGAACACTTTAAATGCAAAACGTCAATTTAGTCTAAATCATTGATATTTGTCGACAACAGACAGGTAACTTCCGCTCTTGCAGTAAAATCCTAAAAAATTAAAGGAACTGCAATTATGTGCATAAAATCACACAGTCAGGTATTCATTGAACAATAAATAGGGATAAATCACAGCTATAACAATTTATAATATAACAAATGATTTATTTAACTGTAGACCGATGGTCCCGTACGAAATGACAACTGAAAACGCACAACGGAAACAAATATATGGTAAATACGATTGTGCACGTGTGAAAAGATAGATGATTGAAATAAGAAAGTCTGAGTTTTGTGATCATAATATTCTTAAAGTGAAACTAGGAAAACTGAAGGATTGTACCGTAGACCACAATTTGTGATATAAATGACAAAGTCTGCATAATTATTTGAAAAGATACATGATCAAACTAACACAATCTGAATTTCTTAACCATTGTGCGCTTTGAAATGACATTCAGAAACACAATATCACTGATTACAATTCGTGTGCTAAGTAATTGATAAAACAGGACTGGTATGGCGAAGATCATCCCATTACAACACAATTGTATCCCCTGTCATAAATCTGGCCACTTTCTGCTTAATTGCTATGAAAATTATACAGACGAAATTTAATCTATCGGCAAACTTTAATAAGTGGTACGACCACAGACTGATGACGTCAAAGGTGTGTATACTAATGCAAATGAGGTCAAAGGTTATGGTCTAAAAGAGGCGATAAATTATTTTGGCGGTTAGAATCAGGAAATGAAAATGAATATTTAGTTAACTTTATTAAATAATCAGTGCCGCAATTACTTAGCCTCTGTGTTTTGTGTTCGGCGTTTTTGACGTCATCAGATTGTGGCTATATCACGTCTTCAAGTGAATAATAATGCCAATCTAAATTACAGCGCTTGGCATTTGACTTTGGAATTTCATTATTCGACACGCACAGATTTTTATGTCTGGTACACCCTAAGGGTAGCGTTCACCACAAAGAATTACTCGACCGAAATGCAACAATTTATCCAAAGTCACACGGACACCATTTCATTTTTGTCATTATATGTTGTGGGTTCGAACCCGATTGAAAACTAGCCGTATTTGCTCAAAGAAACGCAGGGGCATATTCATTGTTGATCGAAACTGCGACATTTTGAGCCACTCACTTACTGACCGGTAAAAAGTACTTTTCGAGAGGTAAAAGTTTGGTACAGTGTATTTATTTTTTACATTTTATTTGATAAGATAACGCGGCAATCGATAAGCTTACATCCTTAATGTTGTGTGTTAGACTCAAACTTCTAGTGCTTCACAGCCGAGAAATCCAACTTGTGTGCCAAACACCGAAACTCCAAACTCAAATGACAAGCGGTGCAAGAGCCAAAGTTTCATCCTTTGGTTCGCCTATGGAACACATTTGAGACACTCTTCGTCGTAATCAAAGTTGTCAACCTTGCATATGTACATTTCTAGTTTTCGGGCTGCGCTAATCCCTCGATATCGAGCAAAGTTGAACTAGCCATTTTGTGGTTTAGAGTCAATCGAGTACCAACTCTGAAGAAATGAATTAAGGCTTATATTTAACAGTTTACGATACGTTGAACAACTGTAGGTGGTAGAATATTGCTCACTCGTCGACACAATCGTCAAATTTATCTCTGCATTGTCATCTTGCCAGTTCGTGATTCAACGTCGCTCTGAATGTTGTTGCCTTAGTAAGATAACAAAAAAAACAACTTGGAGTTGGACAGCTTTGGCGATTTTAATATGAGAACCCTGGTATACTCATACCTTGCACACCAAAGCTATCCTCTTTAGATGCTAGTCTGCCAATATGGAGTAGGTTTTCTTCTGGCTCGTTTTGCTCAAATATAGGCGGCCGTGGTTTGAAACACAGTCAATATACTCTTATTAACTGCTATTGAAACTCATAATGTCAAAGCTCGCTTCCTTTTTAACGGGAAGTATCGGTGGACCTCGTCAAATGAAAAAAGCTGTGACGAACAATGGAACGAAAAAACCTAGATCTATTTTTTCTACAATCTATTAACCAGGAAACATAGAATGAGTAACAGTACAAGTATGATTGAATAACGTATAAGTTGATGCACTGAATGATATATTTTGTATGTACACTGTAGTTGATTTCCCATATACACAAAGAGAACTTATAGGAATATCTTCTTTGTGCTTGATGACGTAATATTAAAATTACATCTAATCAGTTGGTCTAAGTATGATCTATTGGAGTGAGATTAGAATAAAATAGGTCACTCTCTATTTGTGACGTGAACTTACGCTCTGATTTAAAATAATGAGCAAGATATAATACAAACGACGAGATTTCGGCGATAATATCTTGGTATTTTCGTATTAATAACATATAAGCTCAAAGGAAAATGATAGGCTTATGTCAGACCATTTATCAACTTAATCTAATATAATCAGTGATGGTAGCTTAAGCCGTGGTTTCCCTGTCATTTTGATTTTCTCGAGCTGTCGATGACATGGCCGTCGTATTGGTAACTCTCGTTGTGGTATTACCTACCGAATTCATGCTTCTGCATGAAAGCAAACTCATGAAGCCTTTGCGAAAATTTTTATTTTGAAGCCGTAAATGAATGGGTTGATGGCCGAGTTACAGAAGGCAAATAAAATAATCAGTCGGTAGTAGATTCCGGTAAAGTTGATATACATTCCGAAGTTATAGCCAAGAAACATGAACTGGTCAGGAGCCCAGCAAACACCGAACGTGACGACACTATTATGAGCATTTTCACTACATTGGCGCGAGCTTTCAGCAAAGATAACGCAGGGTTGTTTTGCTTGTTCTCCTCTAGCTCTTTGGCGCGTCTTTTTAGAATTATCATTATGCGAGTGTAAACGATAAACATCATAATAACCGGGATAAAATAGGTCGACAGAAACAGCCCAACTCCGACGAAGAGTTGGAATTCTTCAGTGCCTGGCCACTCTAATTTACAATCACGCGCTTCATAATCGTATTTCCAGATATAGAGACAAAAGCTCTGTGGTATGATTGCCAGAACCCAAACAGCTACGACCATCATCAATACTCTAGACTTCGTGAAGTAAATTTTATATAGCACAGGGTGGCGCTACTGCGAAATATCGCTCCATTGTCACAGCCATGAGATTGAATACAGAAGCGTCAAAGTTGAGCCACAGAAGAAAACCAGAAACGTAAATTCGACACGTTAGCTCTCCGAGAAAACCTTCGGGAACGCCATTCAAAGGGTATGGAATTATGAACACAGACGTAATGAGATCGGCCACCGCTAAACTGACAATAAACACATTTGTGAGAGTTTTCAATGATGGGGTTTTCAAAACTGTTAAAATGACAAGGCCATTGCCAAACATGCCAACGATTCCCATAATAGTTTTGCAAATGTCTGCCCAAGTAAACTCGACTTGCCGATATTGAATAAACTCCTTGGTGGACGTAGACTGGGTGGAGAGAGATACAGACCACGATGCTGATCCCGTTGACGTTTCGTTGTCCATCGTAAAGGCGATGATAGATATATCGGCTGAAGATACGGCTGTTTGTCGAAGAAAGTTTGTGTTTACTGGTTCTTCATAGACAACCTGTGGACAGCTAAGTCGAGAATTTTACTCTTACAGGTGAGAGTTTCAAATAATATAAAAATAGTCATGAACCCAGTAAAGTTTGCTTAAAGGTATAGTGCGCCTCAGTGACAAAATACTTCGCACTTAATACTTTTTGGATATACAATTTGCGGGGCTCATTTGAATTGGTTGACGGCTTCGAAAATCGAAATTTATTTTCTCCTTAGTGTTAACACAGGGATGGCGACCATTTTGAATTTCAAGAGTCGGTGAGTATTGGGTCATTTGCTTCTCTGGTACCATTTTTTTGCACGGCAACCCCTGATTTCAATTCTTTATTTGAAATGAAATGATTAAATTTTTTTTGCGGAAAGTTTAGCAAACTGTTTAAGCCTTCAACATCGCTTTCCCGTAGAGAGTGTAAATCCCTATCGGTAAAAGCACATTAAACAAAATGCTAAGGTATCTTTAGAATGTCGAGAGAGTAATGCAAATGCAACATATTGTCATCAATGAAGGTAGTACGGGTCTGGAAATTGAAAATTTTATTGCTTTACTCCAACATTCCACTAGGAAACGTTTTGCCTTTCACTTTCAAAATCAAGAAAAACAGTCTTGGGTGAGCCAGCAAAATTTGGTACGAGAGAAACAAATTACCTAATAGTTACTGTTACTCGCAATTTAAAGCGACTGCTACCTTTCTAAATTTTAAAAGGGGCTTGAAAATTTCGATTTTTTACAAAAACGAATTAAGTGAAAACTTCGTTTATTCCAGAAACTTCAAAATAAGCTCTTGAAAATGTGATACCACAATTATAGATGTCTTTAAGGCGCACTCTACCTCATCTGTCATGTCCAGATTGCTATCATCTTTCAACCCATTCATATTTTGTTTTTATAGCCCGATTGATCATTTTCGGGAACATTGGGTGAACGTGAGGAAAATTACGCATATATTCAGCCAAATGAACTGAGCTTGCGCGCAAGCTTATTCCTAGCTTCTTAAATGATAATTGAGTATTTGATTCGGGTTATTACTCCATAACTCTCTAGGCACTGAAGAAAATAGAAGCAAGAAGGCAATAATGATTAGAATAGAAAGAAAAGACCATCGAAATGGATATTGAGAAACAAATGTACGCGTACCTTTCAAAGAGAGCTTAGCACATGAGATTCGGACGACAGGCAGTGTTGCTGAGCCTCAGAAGACTGTCAGTGACCACGTGATATTCTGTCTGATTCGAGTCTTCCTGCGGAAAATGAATGTGAATACTGCAATTTTGATGTCAGGCAGGTTTGTAATTAATATATCCATGAAGGTTTAATGCATATTCAAATATCACGATAGTCCCTTTTCACTCAGTGACTCGACATGAAGTCGGCATTATTTTTTCTGAAAGATTTTCATAATCATACCTATAAACTTTGATGAAATTGCATCCATTTTCTGTATCATGCTACATCGTTAAACGGGGTTGAACTCTTTCACTGATAGGCACGACACAACTTTATACATTTCATCACGCCTACCGACGAAGAGTTTCTTCGCTCGTCCCAGGAAATGTTTTAATATTCGTTGGAGGAAAATATTTTAAATGTTCCCATCTACTACAACTCCTTTCAGGAACGACCAGTTTATTCTATTCCGCAAATTTCTGACAGAGAAACTGAAAATGCAAACTGTACAATGCATATTGTTCTAAAAGCAAATGTTAGATCGTGATCGCCTTTTATTGATATCTGTCAATGGTATGATTTTCCATAATGCAAACCATCCACGCTTGACAAGAATCACTCTTTTCTGAGACAAAGTCCCGAACATAATATTTCTTATGATGCGTATTAGCGTAGAAGTTATCAACTGGAAATTGTAAAGCGCATTTTTCGCACCCCGATGCCCACATATAGCAAAATATTGGTGGACTCAAAGTTTCCCCAAAAGACTAAAACATTTCTTTGTCAAGAAGCTGAAGTACCGAATTTTTTTTTCATTCTTATTTAACTATTTTCTATCTGGATAAAGTGAAATCTCGCTAATTTCTCACGTTGTCTACTGACTAGTTCCATCATCCAATATTGGAGAGCAGTTCGTAAGTATGCTGGTTGGCTTTTAAAGCTCGGTGATCCATAAAACAGCAACGTTGTATTTCCCGACAACAAAAAATTGCGAATTAAAGAATCAATACCTTCAGATTTGGCTGACATAAATCTTTCAAAGACAACATTACCTTACGTGAATAATTCATCAAGACTCCAAGGAACATTCAGAAAGAAATTCATCGTTTCTTACCACAGTTCAAAAGGATGGACGTCTTTCAAGTGTAGACGATACTAGAAGACACTCTTCTGGCGCAAGACGTAATACCACTGATGAGGAAGATTTATACCAACAAGAGACTTAAATATGCTGTTTATAATTTACGGGGGTGATACTCCCAAACTCTGTTCGTCTTCAGATCTTCGGACAAGGTATTCCGTCGGCTATAAAACGTTTTCTGAAAGTGGTGACGCCAGGTGATCACAGTATAGATTTTAGAGTTTCATAAGATATTGAAATGACACTGTAGTTCATTTTGACGGACGTATGATCAATTGATAATATGGGTCGCAGACAAATGTTTCTTAAATACATACAACACGATTGGTACTAATTTGGGAAAATCGATTTTTTTTCTCAAGAAAAATCTAGAAGGCTTTAAAATACACTTCTGCATTTTCATAACAATCTACAGCTCTCCGTGCGTTTTGGTCAGCATCACCATGGTGATCACAGTATAGATTTTAGAGTTTCATAAGATATTGAAATGACACTGTAGTTCATTTTGACGGACGTATGATCAATTGATAATATGGGTCGCAGACAAATGTTTCTTAAATACATACAACACGATTGGAACTAATTTGGGATAATTGGATAGTGAAGTAATGTCGATTTAATCTGCAAATGTAATCTCATCTTTTTTTCTTTCTACATTACACAATTGTTTTTATGAGTAATTTGCAATATTGCAACATTCAGCTATAGGGCACCTCACACTTTTGAAAAATTTGAAAAATAGGAAAATCCAATTATCCCAAATTAGTTCCAATCGTATTAATTACATAAATTGCTTATAATTACCAAAAGGGCACTGCTGTAGGCAGCTGGAGATAAGAAGTTCACGTGACCCATAACAACATGTTCATAATAATATATAAATAAAATGTGCAGCGTTCCCATAATAATTAAGTGATTTGTTATATTTTGGCGCCAATTTTACCATTACGTTCAATGTATTTTAATAGCATATTTCGTGTCATACCGTATTGAAGAATAACGCTTGTATTAAAATTGGTAACACAATTCCTTTATGTTATTTACTTTATCGTTGTCGTTTGAAACCCCATTGCAGGGAATTTTGTTTGTCAGTTGAGTGAGTATCAGTGATTTTGAAGTGGATTGGTGCATTTCTTGTGTGGTCGGCATTTTCGAACGAGTGTCGATTGCCGGGGTTTAGAGTAGAATGCTCATCGGAGACGCAAATTTAGACTCTCAAACTTTTGCAATTCTTTTCTGATTTTCCACTTATGGGGGTTCATTTTAAAGCTCTAGGTATGAGAAAACTTTTCACCGGCTTAGTTTTTCGAAATTCGAAAACTTTATTTTCCTCCACAGAGTTAACACAGGGAGGGCGGCCATTTTGAATTTAAGTATCGGTAAATCTTGAGTCATTTGTTTCCCTATTACCAAAATTTGCACGGTGACCCCTGAGTTTTATTCTTGATTTTGAAAGAAAGAAGTCGAAATATTCCTCAAAGAAAGTTTGAGCAAAAGTTTAAGTCTTTCACTTTTGAGGCGCATACTACCTTAAAGAGACATGATTTTCTGAGTAGTGGAGCCTCATAAATCTTATGATTCGTTTTAAGTTTGAATATGTTTTTATGCCGTGACAGAATCATTTGAACAAGAGCTCCGTAGAAGAAAAAAAAGGTTCGTACAAATTTGTTTCCTCAGTCTCTCATTATTCTTAACATATCTCCTCTCTAACAGATATCAAAAATTACTTATTCTGACGGAATGTGTTAAAATGGTCCTTTTTCACATCAAAGGCAATAATAACGCAAAGAGAAAAAGATCTTTACATACGATACAAAACCAAGGCCGTATAGTTCATGGCTGTGATGTTGCGACATTTACGATTTCCTTTCACAAGGAATGAAGTACTTGCCTTTCGCGAGAAAAAGGGATCGAGGGGTCATTCTACCTGTTCTACATAGAGCAGAATAACAAAAATCTTTGTTGTGACAGTGATCGTATGAAAAACATAACACAGTGTAAAACGACTGAATCGTTACACGGTTGAACAAGTGAAAATTTGGATGGGTGTGTCCACCTCCGTTCGCCATTGAGTAAGGGAGAAAGTAGATCACATACAAGCTAAGACGAGCAACTAAAACAGGGAAGTATGTCAGTAACGGTGAAAATATGTTTAACTCCAGAGGCGTTATATAGTTACCTGGTAGATTATTCAACCTGGAGCTGGAGGGATGGATGACAGCGGCAAATATCATACAAAAACAATGTCTTCTTCCGTGCAACCTTATGCATATGTTTGCTGGGATTGGGATTGGGATTGGGATAAAGATAATCCTAATGGGTTTTCAGATGACGTAGGGTTCATAACAACAATTCATTTAACAATTCTGACTCAATTCAATTCAACAAGCATGGTCCTTCCCATCCCCGGACTTTATGTAATTCCAGTAAGGTTACCTAGCTTGTAGTGGAGCACGATCACATCTCATTTCTTTAACCTAAATTTTCCGCCAATTTACTGAAAGCTGTAAGACCCTTGCCATTTTCAACAAATTTTATAATTTTATGTCTATCCCTTTATATTGGTCATCCTTATCGAAATTGCCAAAGATGACAATGTAACGGCGACGAATTTTTTCCCATTGATTTCATTTGCGTCCTGCTGAAGGCAACTGATACCGTCTATTGTCCTATCTTTTTCAACGCAGCACAATCTTCCAAAATTGCGCCAAATGGGAACAACCTTTCCGGAAAATAACAGCATGAAGATCGCCACTAGCTCCAAGCTAATTGATATTTGCCAATGGCATTGGTATGGCTAGTTTTTATATCTACCCCTCGAACTTTGGATTTCGTTCGTTGAAAAAAAATACCCGAGGTCGTTCCTAATAATGAGAGCAGGCAATAAGGAAATTCAACCGGATCGATGGCTATGTATGGTGCATGAAAAAGACGGGAAGCTAATTGTCGAAGCGAATCGACCAGCATCGTCTGCCCATGCAATTGCAACCTCAAATATGAATTAAGTGAAGCAATCGCTTCAGGCGACACCACCTGCTGTTGTGTGCGAGGGACATCGGCGTGGGGATTATAACCAATGTCTTCAGAATGGGAAACAGTATGACGAACAACTTCAATAAAAGGATTTATTGTGAAATATTCAAACACGTCCTATGAGGGATTTTCACCGCATGTCGTACACGAAGGAGTAACAGTGTGGTATAATATTCACGGGCGATTAAATACACAAAGATCTTTTCAGGCAGATACCCTGCGATTCCGTTCCGGAAGACGAATAAACTTCATTGGAATAATAAGAGACTCCATCGTATCTAGGCTTTGGTTCATGTCTCTCCCACGGAAATTATGAGACCTTCTTCATATTGAGTCACTTGTTGCCAATACGTGTAATTTGAAATTATCCTGTGCATATCACATCAAAGTAGTTAATAGCACCGGAAGAAAATTCGAGCTAAACAATCTAGCATTCGGGGCTTGGCCTTGTTCAGATCTGAGACATATCAAAATGTTGTGCTACGCTTGGATGTCTTAGCTTCAATCAGTTCAATAGATGTCATCCGATCATCTCGTCATGAAGAAATGAATGCATAGAGAATAAACTCTGCAATCGAACGTACGTGCTGAGGTTTGAAGTTTTTGATTAGGACACACATAAATAAATAGACACAACATACGTAGACACATACATAGATACAAAGATACATACATAAATACATACATACATACATACATACATACATACATACATACATACATACATACATACATACGACTTTTCAAGCGTGTACGAATGGCTCCTTATGGCATATGTGGGCAATTAAAAACAGGAAAAAGTCTCTTTGTAGCTAAATTTTCAATACCGATAAAGTTTACCTAGATTATTTATTCACCCATGAGTCTCTTGAGAATCGTACATAAGTTGTGAAATTTCTTACACCGTCACCAAGACTGTGTTTTATAGAGTGAGAAGGCGTGTAGAGAAGTAGGCATATGTAATCAGTTTCGTCTTAAATTGTTAAGACTCAACAAAAAACCGTTGGTATTTGAATGCTACAGGACATGCATGTTCTTTGCATCCTCTTAAAGCACAAACTATTGTATATCAATTGATACCTTGATTCTCCACCACAAATGACAGCCTATGAGCATATTAAACCTATTTGAATCTTTTAATCTTGATCATTTACTTTTTCACGTCGAGCAATATGGAAATCCGAGCATCTCTACATGGAGTGATGTCGAATATTTAAATAGCAATTAGCGTTTCTGTTCTAGTTTCAGTACTCGCTATTGGTATGCCATGGCGCCATGGCAGGAAGTGGTCATATTGTGAATACTATTTACTCTATTGAGTGTTCGATCGATCGATCGATTGATTGATTGGTTAATCAATAAATTTCATTAGTTAGTGAATCAATTTACTAGGGTCAATAGAAATGTTGTTTCACCCTGTAATGGTCTCGGTGAGATAAATCTAACGGTCTCATATATAGCCGTCGTCACGGCACTTCATAAAGGGCACTCGAAGCAATTTAGTTTGGACATATAATGGCGGTTGAAACAAAACCTATAAGAACATGAGAATCTTCCTGAAATTATCCAATGGCAAAGAATCAGATCTAAACCCTTCCGCAGAAGCGTCCGAGGAGGAAGATTGAAAAGCGTACAAGACTGCCGCGCCTGAAACCATTATTACCGTAAACAGGAAACTTTAATATTTTGACAGGAAACTTCTCTATACAGATAATACTGACAATGTACGCCATACCATAGAGCTATACTCTATTCTAAAGGGAAACAGTCGTCGGAACTGCGCCTGTGCGAGTTTCTTGTTTAAGATATCTAGATGCAACTCATCATCATAGCTGCAACATTTAAATTATACGATATAGATTATGACAGACATGTTTTAACCTTCATCAATCACCATCGTACCTTGGATGCAGTGTTTACTTGGGTTTCAAGGGTCCCATATAACATTTGAGCGCAGTTTCGACAATTGTATCCATGTAAAAGCTGATGTTGAGTCTGCAGTAGCTAGAACTGCACATATGATGTTTATCTCAGACACTGTATTGAACACACCACCATCTATGGAATTATTATTTCAATACAATTTTTATTCGTTTGTGAATGTTATACTCTTGCATTTAGAAACATTGAAGATATAATTTCCACAAAGTGCACCGTATGGAGGGGTATTCCGACATTAAACACTAGGGAATACGTCATTGAAATAGGTGTTAAATGGTGATTTTCCATTACTTATTACACTATGGAATCTGTCTGATATAAGGGGAAAAGAGATTAAGAAGTTGGCCACAGAATCCAAATAAACGAATGACAGAGTGTCGAAAGCTTTAGTGGCGTCAACTTGATTCTTAGAGTCAAAGGACGGCGCCCAGTGAGTGAGTCTATATGTGATAGTCTGCATAATTTTTTACACGAATGTGTATGCTACCTGTTCACCACCTAATGAGTGCTACTGCTACCACACTGCTTCAAATTATCTTGACAAATAATCACTTGCTGGAAAATAATTCCTAACTAAAGACAGATTTTCCTTTTCTTTAAAAGTCTATCCTCTTTTGTGTTTCAAACATTCTGTATTTTCTAGGTATATATATATCTATACATATCGTAAGTTTTATGAAATGTTTGTAGAGTTCGACCTACTGATCCGCGATTCTAAGAATCCGGTATACACAAAATTATCGGTGGGTTGCACAAAAGTGGAGATCTCGACTAGAATTGATTGATTGATTGGTTAGATTTCAAGAACTAATGCGTTTTTTTAAAGACTTTATCTTGTTCTTGTGGGCCAGCCTCGCTGACGTTTACAAAGTTCTCAACATTCATAGTGTTTTATAAAGGGAACTTGGCCAGGAAAAAAACTGCAATGAACAAAACGTAGTTCCTCCGTTTGCACGGGCAGGGGATCGTGTCCTATTTCCGATTGGAAAAGGAAGCTCATTTTCTGGAAATGCAAGGGTTCATCGCAGAATCATTAGATGCGAGCTATGGATCATGCTACAAAATGAATAGAGTTGATACACTTTTAAGGGTTGAAATTACTGGCTATCCCTCGACTTTTTGACTCACTATGGTTCACAAGTATTGAACCTGCCTCGAGTTCATTGTGGAACATCTCTCCCATTCAACGGATTGAAATAGGACAGAACTAGCGAAATCACAGAATTGTAGCACAATGCTAGAATACAGTATACTGTCTGAATAGAATTGTCGAAATACAAAACAAGGAAGATTGTGTGCGATGTACGCATACACTTGGCACAGTATGTGTGTTTCTTCATACAGAATTGACGACTTGGGTATCATGAAATAAATTTCGCAATAGAGAGTTCGATTTCTTTGGAAAGGGGAGGAGGTTAGCACCAAAATAGAAGAATTACGTTTCGCGTACGTCAGTTTTCACTGTAACAACGAACAGTCCCTGAGGGTTTTCTTGACAAGAGCTGTTTACGTAGTTAGAGAGACGCTTGCGGCAAATCGTTGAAGCGACTGTAAAGTGCAAATACAACAGGAGTAAATGTCATCACGAATAGCTTGGGGACAAACTCTGTTCATAGTTAACATGATATATAACTCTATACCGAGATACGAGGCAAGTAGAAGTGTTTCCTTAGATTACTAACACGACGCCCTCGGTTTTAGACGTTTATTGAACACATTGTTTTTTTATAAACGTATTTTTAAATTAAATTTTGATTCAACTGAAATATAGGGAAGTGTTGATTCAATCTTATTCTGTTCCTGATTCCATAAAAACATCGATTTAAAGAGGATAAATATCGTCGTTTTACATGCCAAGCATAGTTGATAGGTTCTGACCGCTTGATTCATAAAATGGTTACAGTCAGTGGTTATGTCTTTATGCAGACCTATACCAACACAACGGTAAAGGTTTCCTCAAACCAACTGTTTTGCCCACTGAGATATATAATCTGCGCACAACAATTACCTTGCCCATTACCCCCGAGATTGACCAGTCGAATTCTCCTTCCAGTGTGTCTCATGAAACGTCCGAGTAAAGCGCGGGGATTACGGTCTACATGAGGCGAAAAGGGGGTCAAAATCTAGGTACATATCCCGCCTATGGCAGTGCAACTCCTCTTCCCCAGTTGAATCCTTGAATGAGATCTACAATAAGCCTGGACAGAGCCACAGCAATTGAAATCACTTATGGAAAAAGAGAACGCTTGCCGTACTTACCAATACCTATTACTCATATGTCCTTTAGCTTTTGCTTCTCAGGAGATCGATTGACTGTTTTCGTTTAGATCGGCAGGTAGACTTCGTTCCAATATTTTCGGCTAAGCGTCTCGATAAAAATTGACCAACTGCGCCATTCAAGCTACGCAATAATCACGTGATGTTACCATGTCACCAAAAAATTTAGACGCAAGAATACTATTAAAGCAATGTTTTGAGCCCATTAGTTCAACCTCATTTTCGAAAATCCCATTTTGATCTTGGTATTCATTCCGGGATCTGAACCGTTCCTAATGTCATAAACGTTCAGTAGGGATGATACCATGTCTATACTGAGTATACTTGTTAACGATGCAAGAAGGAGAACATAACAACCCGAATACTCAGTGTGGAATAATCGATGTATAGTGAGAACACAAAGAAACCTTATATCAAAATAACCACCAGTGTACATGTATTAGAACGGTGAACTCCCCGTCAGCTGTTATAATACTAGTACCATCTAAAGTACCGTCAACCAAATACAATGTAAGATACGAGGTACATGAATATAACAATACAATTTTAATACCGAAACAATACTCATTAATACAATTTGCATAAATGAATACTAATGAATCTCGCATCGTGCAGCAAATGGACAAGGACAGTAAAGACAGGGAAGTCAATGTGAGCATGCACGTTCAAGCACGTCCTGTAAAGACAAATCTAGCCTTACTCAAATTAGCCAAGAAATGTGCGACCCTGTCCAGCATAATGCCACTTAAAAGAGGGTATTGTTATTTACGTTTTCATCAGATCGTTCAATAGTTTTACACGCTCTTGCACTAATCCTTTTTTTACTGTTCAAAGTTTCAGAGACAAAGAGTCACCTTTGAACAGCGGAGAGGTTTTTAATTCCGCAATGTGTTTTCTTTTTCCGTATCGTGGTATAACAATCGTAGTCCTTTTAAAAGATTGACTAAAAATTGAATGTGAGAGCAAGGATTTTGAATTTATGTCAGTTATCATTCCAACGCCGTTTACTCATGTCGAGGCAGAAATGACAACAAAGCTCCACTCGTACGTTATTGCTGTTTTAGTTGCCTTCAAAATATTAACATTTGATGTCACGAACCCGCCGAAGTAAAGCTAAACTGGAACCTCTGACGCGCCTCATGGCGGTCTGTACATACGCTCAAATGAATGACAGACCAGCATGCACTCGTCCTTTGAAGTGTGAGTTTATCACTTTTCACTGGGGCAACATTTATCTTTTGATGATTCACTTCGATTCCATGACGACGAAATCTTAATCGCTTAGTTTAAACATTAAAGAAAATATGTATCTTCGCGATATAAGACATCTTAAGAATTGTCTGCCTGCTCTCGGCCAACAAAATATGACACATCTGTTGAAAGGCTTGTCTTATTTCACATCATTAGTAAGCGATGGCGCATGGAATATTTTAGCGTTGCGAGATTCAATGAGTGAAACATAATCCAGTTGGTTTTTTCTTAGTAAAAGCCTGTTTCCTTTTGTATAAGATGGGTGTAAAAGGTAGCTTATGGCATCTGTATTCATTCCAAAAGCAAAAAGCTCTAGTGAAACTTCTATTTTTAAGTTTTAGGGTCAACACCAACAGGGATCGTTCAGTATATTTCGTTATGAATACACTGCTAACACATCTCAACCTTTCCTTTCAAACTCACTCTTTTCCAAGAGAAAATGATGGTTGGGAAGGATCCAAAGGTCGGCAAGTGGAGGCCTTTTAGCGACTTTAAATAAAATGCTGTCAAAGGTAAACTGTACAAACGAAAAACAAAAACAAAGGGAAAAGAGGTGGGATCATTTGAATGTATTTTGACAGTATCATCCAATGGAGTATTTGATTATGTTCGTTGGCATGCTTTATCCGTGCAATAAAATACGTAAAAATCAAGAACATCAAAAAATAATGAAAACAAGTGTCACTGTACAACAGACCGAAAGATGGCAGCAGAATAGTCGGCTGATCAACTCTAGACTTTGTCGGAGAAATATTATATACATACTTTAAACTCCAGAGCAAAAACTTTCTTGTGGAGTAACGGTCAATTCCCCGTGTTCCATTTGATGAATACTAGCTATTCTCTTTTAAGACTAAATATTGCAAATAACTAATCGAGCTTAACTGATTAAGCTTTAGATCAATCTTGCAGACAATGTCTTTGTGTTAGCCGTTCTCAGTTAAGAAACGTTTACTTGTCAATAAATTAAACCATTAACTTCTCCATTCTTTATATTATGTGTGCTATTTACATCAATGTGCCGGGCCTTGCCAGACAATGTATCATATGCAAACAACTGAGCTCATATCCCTATTAAAGCATAATGCTTTCCGAAAGGCTATGCTGTGGTGACAGTGTATTTTGTAATCAATAACAAGGATCATGTGACATTCAATCTGAATGTTTGCCTAAAAGTCTCTTTTTATCTTCCCTGCATGAGTACTGCGGTGTTTCCGGTCGAAATTTGCACCGACAAGTGACAAAAAACTTCTGTATCTGATTTCTTTATCCATTCTAGTTTTTTGTTACAGATTCTGAAGGATATTTGACTAGGAATCAACAAACGGTCGGAAAACCGTCGCATCCGAAACGATCTAGACTCGCAAACATCAATCGCAGATACTCTTTCTGCTCTTTGCAAGATTAATATTACTGGTTTTGATCACGCAAATTTCCACAGGAAACACTGCAGCGCTTGTACACGGGAAGGAAACCTTATTTCTGAGAAGGTATTCAAATTTACAGTCATGTGATCCCTTGAAATACCTATTCTAAATCACATAAAATCGGAAAATACTTCCGCGTGTTCAAAATGTTTTAGAAGCTTTTTTATTCCACTTCTTGCCCAGCAACCCTGGTTTCCATAATTTTGTCGCCGTGCGACAGGCTGTGACTTGCTGAGTCATATGGGAAGTTTACAACAGCCCTGGTTTATTTTAGCAACTCTTTTTAATTTGAGTGCAGGACAGTCTCGTTGATCACAGCTGTCATCATGGTACCGTGTTGTGAAAGAGTCGAGTACAGTGGGTAGGGACATTGGTAAGGAGCCGAAACATGTAGTTTAATGAATGTGGAAAAGCTCAAACATTGGGCCTCCAACTTCAGAAAGTATAAAGGTCAATAGCTTTACAGTTACTTTCGGCACTTTTCCGTATGTTTTACATTTTCTTGTGTACGTAACTAGCCCATTTTAGCACAATTAACTGCTTAGCATTCACCTGGGTTCAAGTTATCAAAATCAACGTGGATAACATCTACAAGGAGTGTTTACGTCTTTTCATCCCATCTTCCTCCGTGTAGGTCCAAATCTATACCATAGCAAATTATGATGTTGAAGTCAAAATATGGTTACGAATGGCTTAAGATAGTGGACCTTGAAACTAGATACAGAATAAATATGTTGAAAAACGAAAAGTAGCGACGTTTTATACTTTTAACGAGGTTCTTATCAGCCTGTATTCTCGTTTCATTACAAAGTGAAAAATTTGAACTTGAACACAGTGTACATTATTTCTGTTTGTTTGTCTGATTGTTTCTTTCTTTCTTTCCGCCGATGTAAATTTACCCGAATTTCATTTTCATAAAATTACTGGGCATGATTCATGAAAAATGCCCAGGCTATGTTGTTTTGCTTGAAGAACCCGAGGAATTATACTTTTGTTTGATCGGCATTTTTCATAATGCACATTGTTGTTTGTTGTCATAAGCCACAATAACGAGGGCATTTTTCAAATTACTTTCATTACGGGTATGTTTACAAAATCCAAGATGATAAATACCAATGAAGAGACAACTAATATTAACAGAGTTGTCCTACTTACAGCTTTTTACTGATAGCAATAGCAGGTGTAGAGGCTAAGAATAACATGGATATAGTTTTCAGTTTACCGGTGTAATAGTTTCCATTTTTAGTCAACAAGAAATTTGCACAATATGGCGCTTCAACACATCACCTATAGATAGAAATCATAGTCACCACTTTAACGCTTTGAGAGTCCAAATACTGACATTAAACTGAGAAACATCTGTCCATTTAGTTTCATCTATCAATCGATAAGACATCACTGTTGATGTGAAGTCACACGTTGAGCTTTACTTGTGAATGTTTGTAATAAAATGCTAATATTTCAATATAAACAGCTAACACCTGCATATCTATTGAACGTTCATACACCGAATTACGGTCAAAGCCGTTTTAGTGAAAGAAATAATATTCAATTTGTTTGAAAATATTGGTAATTGACACGTGTCTCTCCTGCAACAACTTTGACATTTTACATCTAGAGGGAAATTTGAGTTTGAATGTAGTTTTACATTTACTTGCTTTCTCAACTTTCCGTATATTGGAAAAACTTGAACGAGGGTCCATATAGCCGCTTAAAATATAAATTGTGGATATGAGTGTAAGTGTATTCTGGGAGAGTCTGACAACTTCATACCGCTGTTTGTCACCGATCTTTTGGAAATTATTTAACCCTTTGAGTGCTGTATTTTTCCCACCAAAATTTTGATGCAACATTTAACAAATTTTTATGAATTTTCCAGGTTTTTTTTATAATTTCGAACAAAATGGACATCACATTTCATTGGCTAGTTTTTATCAAAATTTGGCAAAATCCGAAAAAATTGACTGGTGTATATTTTTGTAAAGGTGACAAAATTGACTCTGGCGCTCAAAGGGTTAATGGTGGGTCATTGATTGTGGTCAGACTTTGGTGGTGTGTTTCAGAGAGCGTATCATCCACAGTAAAATATTGTAGCAGGAAGGGAGACTTTTGCAATAAAAAGAGGGCATGCGAAGAGTTTCCTAGATAGAGAGTCAAATTAAGGCTGAGAAAGGTTGAGAAGGGGAAACTTTTCAAATTGTAGTAGGAGGGTAGTTGTAAACATGTTTCTCGGCCCCAAACAATTTTGACATTTATGCAAAATACCTTGCAACAGACTATGTTTCCATGGTGAAGTAATTCAGTAACAGCTTTTGGAAATAGGGATATGTTTGTGGCTGACTCTTACATGGAGTAAATTATATTTTACATCACTATGTAAAATGTGTTTGATTCCAACTGTACATAACAGAATCAAACGAATGCGCACAATCGCTGTTGCCTATTTGGAGATATGATGGACTATGTATTAATGACCTTTTTTGCTATCTTTTAACATGTTTCCATACCAACAGTTAATCCAACTTTGTTTTTGTGCAAATATTGCAATATTATTGAAAAATCCTGATGCCATTTTCAGAGAAATTTGCTATTCGTGGCTCGAAGTGTAACGACGGTTTAGGATAACTGAACGTAGTGAAGTGTCTCGTGCCTTGTTCCTCTTGCGATCACTTGATTAGTGTATTTCTGAGCTGTAATAGACTTTCGGAGGGTGAGGGCTAAAAATCGGATACGGTGATATATCGAGTTGTGGATGCTCCACTCAGAAATCGACCGTTCATTATCTCTTGATGCGATGCAAAGATTGACGGTTGTCGTTTAGAGAAATTTTTCAAAAGCTTTTACCAAAAATTGATACAACGTGATCAGTATAAACACAGAACCACTTACTTGCAAAACATTCTCCACGTATGTTAGAATTTTATGTACGTGCATCGGACACTTTTCTCTAATATCATAATGTGGAAGCTGATGTATTTTCTTCAAAGAAAGCATGATTTGCCTTAAGATGTAAGCTTATTCCTTAGGTGTTGAATTAATACTTGCCTTGACTTGTTTTGGCTTTCAAATTTGCTGACGCAAGAAGACTTGTGCTTAAAAGTACAGATTGTAAAAGTACAGATTGTTTAAGTGTTTGTGACGTCAATTTTACGTGTGCAAATCCTCAGTAGGCTTGTGACAATATATAGAAAAATGTAAAGCAACGGGAAACTTTTAACGACTGAAATCAACATGCATGGGATAGAACTTGAACTTTTGCTCAAACTTTCCTCAACGAATCTTTTAACTTTTCTCTTTCGAAATCAAGAATGAAAATCGGGGGGCGGGGGGTCATGCAAATTGTGGTACCAGAGAAACACATTACCCAAGATCACAGAGTAACATAGGCAGAGTAGCAACACTTGCATGCCTTTTGTTCCATGGTCGTCTCGGTAGACTATTGGCTTTTCATATTAAAATGAGCTCCAAAGGTGTTAAACTTTTTGGAGGCTTTGTTTGTGGTTGATGATTACAGAGATTATGCGAAAAATACGACGAGATGGCATCGTACTGCCAGTCGCGTAGCAACCATAGTTACTTTGTGAGCTCTCAGGCCAGAAACACTGCTTCACGCCAATCAAAACATAACACGGCAGCAGTTTCATAAACATGTCCTTCCTTGACGCACGTGTAAAAGAGGGTACGACTGACCGTAAACCATTGAGTAAAACCAGACAGTATCGATAAAAGACTTTCAAATTTGGTTCAAACACACTCATTATATATTCATAAAAATATGAGAGGAATTTTTAAAACGGTAAAACTCGTTTTCCTGAAGCTCAAAACACTCCCGTTTTCGCAAGCATGTCAATTCTGCTCAGCACCGCACGACAACAACAACACAAACTTTGCCGAACATACTTTCGCTTAACAATTGGCGAAAATCCGAAAACTACCGAAGGATTCATGGTCGGCACTCTTCGGAAAAGAGAGGCGAGAGCAACCTGAGGCGAGGCGAACATGGATGGGTTACGTAATCGCTTCACGTCTTAAACAATACCCGTTGCCACTCTATCTATCTTTCTCTATGCCAAGATTTACCAATATTCAAAATGGATGCCATCCCCGTGTTAACTCTCTGGAGAAAATTAAAACTTTTGATTTTTTAAAAACTACGTGAAAAGTTTTCTTATATCAAGAGCTTTAAAATGAACCCCAACAAGTGGAAGATCAGAAAAGATTTGTAAAAGTTTTACAGTCCAAAAAATTGTCCCCGAGGCCCATTCTACCTTAAAGGATCAATTTTAAACGGGAGATTTTTGCCGTATTCGGATCGCTTGCTACCACTGCGAAGTGCTTGAAGTCGTTTCATGATACTGATATTATATGATATTTAACTTTAATTCTGATATTTTATTTAAGTCCCTGAATCAAGTCGTCATTCTAAATACAGAATACCTTGTAAGAGCATTACACGCTTGCTTTCGTAACCATGGGACCTAAGCCGCGCGATTAGCGTTGTTACGCACGACTTTGCTTCTCCGCAGCGCCGCTATGCAAACCTTGAAATGTACTGATTAGAATTTGTTACACGGTGACCTTAACATCGCGCTGCTTCTTTTCACCGTTTTATCAGTGGATTCCTCTCTTGTACACCAGGCGCAGCTACTAGCAAATTACACGCACACATGTAAACACTTTGGAAATGTGTTTGAAGTCAACTTCGTTAACGGTAGTGATAATGTCTATTAATTTCGAGGTCATGACCTAGGATACTCCCACTCTGTCTCCACAGGGCTCACGTATTCTCTTATGAAAAAAAGAACAAACCTTGATCAGCACATCCCTATTTAAGTGGTTTTTGAGTTGTTTACAGATATGAAGGTATCGGTTCATTACGCTATGTAAGATGACTTCAAAAGTTGAGCTATAAAGTCACCACAGAAGAACTTTGTGTTATTTCTTGTTTTCATATGATTCTTGCGTTTTATATAATCCATGTTGCATATGTCTACTAACCTACAGTGTTACTTTGTCAAACTGATTTCTGAAAATCCCTGAAATAATTACTATCAAACTAGGAATATTTTCATCCGACAATTACACAAAAAATCTCTCAGTGAACTGAGTTGTTGAGAACGAAGACATATCGATAAATGTTTAATTTCACGGCAAATATCCTTACCGTTGTTCATTTCATATTATTTTCAGATTAGTGAAAAAAATCAGCAAACCTATATTAGTAAAATGTTGTGTATCATGTGCATTAAATATAAACAGGTGGGCATGGCAAATTTTGTATGCGATTTTCCGATGAATTGACAGATGTTTTAGAGCTTAAAACGATTGCCATTAATTTTCAATAATCTAGTCATAATATATAAGGAGAGGAAGGATTTCCTTCTATCTAATACCTGTTATGCCGCCGAAAAGATTTACATTGGGCATAGGTAGTTATATTATTATATCATGAGGGACTGGACTTAAATTTCTCACCTGAGGCGCAATAAAATAAAGAAAATAGAAAGTGAAAACTACGCTAAACAATGACAAAACATGCGAAGCGTCGGGAAAATAACAATTTACCAAAGAAGGCGAGAAGTATAATATAAGTATAGTCGTGTGTCCCATAGTCTAATATGCCATTGTTTAAATTGAAGATGAACCCTTCGAACTACCTTTTCCGAAGTTGGTCGTTTCTCATGTTTTGAGGGACTTTTGTGGAGCAAGAGTTTGTGTGTTTTCGATATCTTAATTTTTTTTATTATTATTAATTCTTTATTTCGGACAATGAGCATGTCCATATATATAAATGGTTACAGGATTGGCAAAAAGAATGATACAAAAAAGGTTACATCAAGAAATATTCATTTATGGGTTAGACCATAAAGACATATTTCTGAACACAGATTAGAAGACTGAATTTATCCATCTACCTTTTCCGAAGGTAGATGGATAAATATGACAGCAGTACACTTTTAAAGAAATGAAAGACAAGATCGATCCCAGGATAGAATTTTCTAGGGCCATCGACACTGAGTAAAGATCTCTTGTGATGAGTGGTCTTCTACAATTCATTGCATATTGCTTGAATGTGAGATTATCTTCCAATGCAGAAATACAGCGAACCTCCTCCAAATACATGTACAAAATATATCATGACCCTTCACGTAACATTGTACTAAAAAGTATTACCTTTTCCCTTCCCGAATGGCTCGCCCTTCTAATTTATATCTTTTACTCTGTGGTAGCTCTTCTGAACAATGAGATGACTATCTCCAAAGAGTAACATATTGTAAACTAACTTCACACATTTTTCTATCTTATCTGACAAATGGCGAAGACAATGATTTATTGCTTTATTAGCCTATTACCTTGTATTTTTTTCTAAATAGCAATCGCAATTGCTACCTCAATGGAATAGCCAATCAGCCCATTTGTTGTCTTATTAGCCAATCACACGTGACTTCTAATCTTTATCAGACAATTGGACAATTTTGGTATCTTCTTGGCCAGATCTTAACACTTTTTCACTTTACTAGTGCACAAATATCGAAATTCAGTATTTCGGAGTAATACAAATTTACAGAGCTCTTGCGGAATGACAACTGTTGGTACATATTTAGACTAATAAATACATAACTTTAATGCATAAGAACTTTTTATGATACATGCCGACCCTTCAACTTTAATGAATCAAAACATGACGACCTTTCAACTTTAATGAATCAAAACATGACGACCTTTCAACTTTAATGAATCAGAACATGTCGACCTTTCAACTTTGATGAATCAGAACATGCCGACCCTTGAACTTTGATTAATCAAAAATGCCTACCTTTCAACTTTAATGAATCAGAACATGCCGACCCTTGAACTTTAATGAATCAGAACATGCCGACCCTTGAACTTTAATGAATTAAAACATGCCGACCCTTGAACTTTAATGAATTAAAACATGCCGACCCTTGAACTTTAATGAATTAAAACATGCCGACCCTTGAACTTTAATGAATTAAAACATGCCGACCCTTGAACTTTAATGAATTAAAACATGCCGACCCTTGAACTTTAATGAATTAAAACATGCCGACCCTAGAACTTTAATTAATTAAAACATGCCGACTCTTGAACTTTAATGAATTAAAACATGCCGACCCTTGAACGTTAATGAATCAAAAATGCGACCCTTCAAAACATGCATAGAACTGAAAGGATTGAAGATGACCATCCCACTCTGTTCTTCAACGTATACAGTCAAGATGAGCATTTTAATGATATAGACACAGTCATGTGTTAGAAACTCATTTCAATAGAAGTATTACACAATCAAAGAAAAATCAATTATTTTTTTCTTAGTTTTTCATAATTACGTTTCAGATCAAATTTCACCATTCCAAAAACTGTGAAAAGACTAAATATAGTGACCTTGTATTGCTTCAAATATCTCTTTCATGCTCATTCATTTAAACAGAATTGGAACTTATTTGGGATAATTGGATGGTAAAATAATGTCGATATAATAGACAAATGTTATCTCATCTGTTTTTCGTTATATATTACCCACTTGCTTTTATGAGTAATTTGCGATATTGCAACATTCAGATATATGGCACCTAACAAGTTTGAGAAATTTGCAAAATATGAAAATCCAATTATCCCAAATTAGTTCCAATCTTGTCTATACTACTTACAGCTTATGACGATATAGCATGGTATCAGCATGAGCGCTTTCAGACGTTCCACCAGAACCGAAAGAGAAAGAATTGTCATAGAAACGAGCTAAGTCTTCAGTATTTTCTTTGTATTTTTACTTGACGAAGTGACCTACTTTCATTTCCTGATTGTTGCCTAAAACAACATACCTTTCAAACTCATTTAGGCCTATAAGACGGCATTAGGACGATTTCAACGGTTACCAAGGTAATTGTCCACGAGATTTGATTTGATTTTTTGCCCGATGAACATGATTACTGCAATTTGATGTCATAAAAATAAAATTAGAGATCAAACTGCATGCGCTGTTTTTCAGAGTATTAATATAGGAAGTTTTATTGTGGTGATTTATTAGGCTCGTGACTTAGGTTCGTGGATGTTAAACGTGTACCCATTTCAGCGACTTAACAAATCTAAAACTACAATATCAGCTAATGTTGGGGTTGTCAATATTTGAATCAAGGTTATAGTTTTATTTTGTATGAGTGTATACCATTCTTCTTTTGTGTGTAAATGTTAAAACAGATGAAAGGTTTAATATCCCGGCCATGAATGATTGCCCAACACGGAAATTTAATACGCGAGTGTTTGATGTGCCAGGTTGCCTGTAATTGGCACAATTTCTTTGAAGGTAGCATCCATGAACATACGAGTAAATGAAGTTGAATGCTATGCGTCATTCACGTTCTTGTTAATTAACTTGATACTCTTTCACAAAGTTTCTGTATTATAGACGTCGATAAGACATCTGAAGAGAGTAAATAATATATCTCGCGACAACTGACCACAAACTTAAAGCCCGGTGCTGACTAGATTTAATCCAAAAATCTAGCAATGTATTTATATAACGATTGCAATTTCAAAGGAGAACAAAAAGACAAAAAACCTAATAATCTTTTTAGCACCATAGTTAATCACGATCTCGGGCCTTTTCGACCTGGGGTTTAAATTGTAATTATATCTTTATCCTTGGTGTAAATTTCAACATTGCCTATCGAATGTGGGACAAAATTATATCGGGAACTTGAGTAGCGCCATGTATCACCAAATTTTCGTTGATTGCCGGTCAAAATTGATAAATACCTTTTCATTTCGAGTCCTTGTGGCCAATAATAACATATAATGTAGATATTTTTGTTTTGTACAATCAAAAAATGACATTGAATCTTACCGTAATGCAGTAGAAGTTACCAAAAGCAGCGGGACTTTAGTACGATCTTGTAGAGGTGATGAAGATTAATTGTGTACACGAGTCTAGACTTCTGGTGACTGCATATGCTTTACGGGGGTGATACTCTATGTAACTTTTTCTGTCTCAGAAGATTTTGAAGGATGTCGTCTTCAAATTGAAATCAAATCCTCAGAAACGATATTTAATCGCAATATATGGAATATATCCGTAAGTATTGGGAAGGATTTAGATAGGATATATCGTTACGAGGTCAGAGTTTGCGTTACACGTCTGGTTTTACGGATAATCAAATAATCTTAAAATGGAAACAGTGAGTAATATTTGATGGTGTAATTCCAACCAGATACAGTGTTAAAGCGCAATTCTCAATGTTTGTCGATTTTCGGAGATAAAGCTTTTTCCAAAAATGTCTGTAAGGTAACGAGCACAATTAACGGCAAAGGGCGGAAGAGAAAATTGGGGGGGGGGGGGGACGAAAAAGAAACTGGGTGTTCAGCAGGGGGCTTCACAATTCTACAAACCATAAGGAGGGCCTCCAACTTAGTCAATGCAAATCATACCTACAAATCACTCTCAACGAGACAGAAAATTCTTTCATAAACTATTATTCTAAGGTTTTCAATGAAACAGCCGTGTTTCAATGACTGACAATCATAAACAATTTGTGGTTGTGGACACTATAACGCTGACTGTAAAAGCGTGGGAAAGACTGATTACAGCAACATTTGACTATCAATCATGTGGTATTAAAAGGTAGCCTGAGGTAGCCCTGAGGTATGAACAAACAAATTGGCAGTGAAGAGCCACAGGCGCCGAGATTTTGAACCTCCACCTCCCTGTTTGTTTTTCGAATCTCCTATAGCCAAATCAAAGTGGGCACTTTGACTATAGCTTGCCCTAGATCTCGAATGACGGTGAGGCAGTGGCCCTGAAGTGAAAATATATTTCACAGATGGCATTAAGTGGCCACAGGCGTTAAGTACTCTGGCCTCCTAACTCAGTGTACATCAACGGTATGGCAACCCTGAGGAACTCGAATGCATAAACAAACGATTTTGCAGCGAGGAGCCGCAGGCGCCGACTCTCTGCGAGTTTCTGTTAGATCCTCTAGCCCAGTCGACATTAATTAATTTAGCTGTAGATTACTCTTTATCTGGAAGCACAGTAAAACATGGTCCCAACGGGGATGACATACAAAGATGGCGGATGGGAGCCGCAGCCGCAACTTCTTGACCCCCCTCTATGGTTTAAATTCGTGTTAACGGCTCCTTTTGAGATCAGTGTCTTGAGACACAGTGTGAGATTTTAGCACAGGGAACTCTGCCTCCTTGTTTGTTTGTTTACACGTGCTTGTTTATTTGTTACGTATGATTGTTTTCCATATACAAGAAAGAACCAATAAAGGGCTGTATTTTTGTTCATATTTGTCAATAAAGAATGGCTTTTATTTGTTTATTTTGTTTGTTTGTTTACAAATATAGTCAATAAATGATACTTTAAAACGTTTCTCATACAATGCCACATATGAAATAAAGCATACCCCGCCTTTGCCATGAGTAATAAGCACTCATGTATGTCCACCACTCTCTCTGAATTCTCACCCTTTCTAACAGTGAGTCATTAGAAATGGTGAGTATTCAACCAACCATACCAATACAAAATCAGGTGAGAGGAATAAAGATTTCCACTGCGGGAATTTGAAACATTTTCAGCGCTTGCGAGTGTCAAGATGTACAAAAGAAATGTTAACTCGATTGGAACTAATTTAGGGATAATTGGATGGTGAAGTAGCGTCGATTTAATCTTCAAATGTTAGCTCATCTACTTTTCTATTTTAAGTTATACACTTCCTTTTATTAGTAGTTTGTAATATTGCAACATTCAGCTATAGGGTACCTAACACTTTTGAGAAATTTGAAAAATATAAAGATCCAATTCTTCCAAATTAGATCCAATCGTGTTTTTATATATTGGAATTTGGGAGTTTTATTAAACAATCGACCATGAACAGCTGATATCAGCAAAGGAAGGCATTAAAGGCACATGAGCTGCAACTTTGGCAGTATTTTCATGATTTTGTATTTAGATTAAAATCAGTTCATAGAAATGTTCTTACTCAGAGATGTTTACTCAAGTATAATCATCCAGTGAGCGGGACTGCGTGGGGAGGTTTCATGAGACAAATAATAAACGGGTGCCAGGCCCAAATATGGCCGCCTCCGCCTCTATACAACTACATGATAAACAGCATACAACTACATGATAAACAGCGTAAATGATGCATGTACACATTTGAAACTTTACAAATACGACATGGTGCATTCCACTGAAAGTACGGGTAAGGGATTCGCTCCACTTTGACAAAAAATCTCCGTTTTATTCTAACGTAGCAAAATTTTGAAAATGGCGGGAAATTTAAAATGAACAAAAATCTGTTCAAATTTTTGCCTATTCTGCCAAAAGCAAACTTTGTTGAGGCATAGTTAATGAGTATATCATTCAATTTGCAGATTGCAATGAATATCTGAGCAAACTGGAGGTACCTTGAGGTTGGACAAATTAGATGATATTAGATATTACATGAGTGAAGTTGATTGAAGTGTATCATTTTGAGAGTGGACGATTCTGTCAAGACATCCACATGTAGCCGAACACTTCTGATCCGAAATCTCGGTGTATACTTTATTGCAGAGTATAATCCACCTCTGTTTCAAATGACTTGGATCCGAAGATGCCTCTGAAGTTGATAAAGTAAATTTATGCCAGTTTCATTTTGCAAGAAGTTGATCAGATCATTGATGAGCACTGCGAAGAATGCAAACATGACTACTTGTCGCAAAGAGAACATGGATAGTTATGTATACTACCGTCCCACAGATGGATGTGATTGCTGTACAGTTCCCAACTGCGGCAGATAGAATCAATAAGAATTTAGTGGAGAATAGCGCTGTTCACGGTTACAGGTTTGTTACTAAATATAGCTGTACGCGCGCGACATCGGACACGCAGCTTGAAATGCGGACAAATTTTATCACTGTTGCATACATGGCCGTTTTTGCAGCTTGTACTCTGAGTCGTGAATATGCTTTTTAGTATTCATTGTTACACTAGCAGTCGTCTACTAAGATTTGTTTTCGTCGATTTTGCATGCGCAATTTTCAAAAGCGTAATCTAAAAATGCGGACAAACATTTATTTTTGCATATTAATGAGAGAACAGTGACGTAAACTGTGAACAGCCCTATTCCATTAAGGCAGTAGCTGAGACTCGTGGTGTATTATGGAATTTGAATCAACCGATCTTGATGGATTGATACAGTTGCTGTGTTATCGCTGGAAGGATGATCAAGAAGGTTGCCTTGCAACTCTATCAGACAATATAACCGGGCATGGAATTATGACATAGGGGATGACAGAGACAGATAGCAGTGCGGAGCCGCAGCCTTATGCCATGGCCCTTTGCCACGCATAGTCACATTTGTAACATGAGTATAGCAGTACCTCCAGAACACTTGCACCGAGCCTGTCAGATTTTTGTCACGTGAATGAAGCGTTCATGAAAAATGGTCCCCGATTTGCTCACTTCTAACTAAAACTGACTCCCAGCCTGTGTTGGTTACATTATTATCAATAGTGATTGGTGTTTGGGGAGGAATTTCTTGGCATGTAATATGCGCCCACGCTGTTGACAGTAAATACAGCATGGCCTACCAAATTGGATTTTCGAAAGAAACATCGACAGTTTTACCGTCTGAATGGCGTGCACGTGTTGAGACATGGTAGGAGAAGCACCGTATTTGTGCAAGTTTACTCGATAGCGCCAGATTTTGGTAGTAAACAGGTGCAGCACCCCTTTCATGATAATTTAAGCGTTCAGCAACAAATAAAGATTGATATGTGTATGCAAATCCAACAGTTAGTCTATCCGTACATTTGTACAGTCAATGACAACAAGCAGCGCTCTAAGAAGGGTCATGAGACAAGCTTGATGATAGCAGTTGAAATTTTAATATGCAAAAGAGGAGAATTTTAATATAAACAAACATATTTAATCGCTGAGGGCGACGTACACATCAGGTTCACACAAGAGACCAGCACTCACGGTCGTAGTATGGTTTATGTGTGGAGCAGTTCAGCGTATCAAGTGTACAGGCACGGTCATTCACGGGACAGGAATATGTAAATTCATTTTAATAGCAGTATGAGACGTAGGGAAGGGAACTTGAAATTCCGATGAGCACAACGTGTCCAACACAGGCCTTGAAATGTGTCATCGGTCATGCGTTTTTTTATTTTTTTATCGCATCGTGTTCAGACCCTCGGAGCTCAGTGTGAGTATATAAGGTTCGATGTACGAATAAATGTGTTTAAAGAAGACTGTATACACAATACTAGTCATACACATATAGTGGTATCTGTGATATCATATACAAAGTCATATTGCCAATATAGGTGACGATTAGATCCGTTTCATCCACTTCATTCACGCGGACTTTAAGAGCGGAGGAAATTATTTTGGAGAGATTTTAACAAACTTGTAAATTCATCAAACACTGAGCTTAGATCTTGTCATTTCATCCGACTGTAAACTGTGAAATGGCTGCCTGGTGGCCATTTTGTTAGGTATTTTTTATGTCCAGAGCAATAGCATATCAAAGAAAATACTCAATATCTGTTCATTGCCCAACCTCATCCTGTCCATTAATTTAGGCTGTTTGCAGTAAGGGAGCGTTCAGTTTTTACGGCTGGGGGGGGGGGGGGCCGGCAAAATCTTGTCGCCGGTTGTTCAAAAAAATATAGACCCCCCTGCATTTTTCGTGAAAAAAAGATGACCCCCCCCTTTGTCAGACGAAAAAAATTGATGACCCCCCCCCCCCCCCGCTTAAAAATAACTAAAACCCATATGTCAAATTTACCCACATGATTTGGATTTGAACTCCGGTACGCGGCACACTTTATTCGTGTAGCAGAGATGCCAGTGCACAAACTTCTCAGCCACATCCATTGAAACGTCTGTTAATTAGGACGACTGTAAGGCATAGACAACTCATGTCCATGGACATTGTATAAAGTGAACTTTATTGGAGTGGTTCGCCAAAGGCAGCCCTCCGGTTAAGAGGGTCATGGGCCATTACGTAAAGTCAACTTTATTCTAGTGGGCCACCAAAGTAGACTTTACTGGACAGGGCCGCTGAAGGCGCACGGCCATTAAGATTGCCGTGGGGTATTACATAAAGTAAATTTATTGGAGTGGGCCGCCGCAGGCGGCCCGCCGGTAAAGAGGGTCGATCATGGCCATTGCATGAAGTAAACCTAATTGGAGTGGGCCGCCAAAGGCGTCTGCCCGTTAAGAGGGTCATGGGTAATACATAATGTATATTTATTGTAGTGGGCCGCCGAAGGCGCCCCGCTGGTAAAGAGGATCGATCATGGCAATGGCATAAAGTGAACTTTATTGTTGGTATTATGTTTTTGAAAATGTGGTGACCCCCCTTTCCTACCAGTGAAAAAGCGATGACCCCCCCCCCCTTTGCGGATTCCAAAATTGTGATGACCCCCCCTGGATTTTGCCGCCCCCCCCCCGGCCGTAAAAACTGAACGGTACCTAATCACCAACAGCTGGTTGACAACTCATCAGGAAAAGGACGGATTTGTGAGCTAATAGCGAGTTGCTTGGCTGAACATGACGCATCAACGCTAACTGCACCTGTGCCTTGAAATTGAAAGAGTTAAACTTCGTTAAAACTTTACTAAACGACACTTTAAGGCATAGAAGTCAGGAGTCACCCTGCGTATTTTGTACTAGAGTGACGAAATATCTTATATTTGCGGGCAATTGGAATTCAAAATCACCGCCATTCCTGTATTAACTCTACGAGGAAAATTCTTTTATTTCACCAAATTATGACGATAAAAAGTTTATTTACACCACAAGCGTCAGACAAGAAACGCATTGTAAAGCTTCATGCTCCCTATATAGTTCTCGAGGCATATTATAAAAATGATGAACTAGATTTGTATAAGGCAACACATAATGCAATGAAGAAGTTAAGGCGTAGATAATGTTTTCAGCTTCACTAATCGTTCAGCAGTGCGGGAGACAAAGAAAAATATTCTATGTACCAGTGTATTGCGATGAAATATGTGCATGACATTTTTCTGCAATTAAGCAGTCCATTTAAAAAAAAAACCAGCGGACTCAAAAGGTTCTAATTTGTCATGAACACAAAAGTCTGTTGTCAATATCGTGCATTCTATTGTAACTGTTACATGGAAATCGCATTAAACTAAATAATAGTTTATAAAGTGTTCGCCAATAACTAAGGCTTTTCGAATATCATTAATTTCAAGTTGAATTATTTTGATACAATTATGCCCTTTTTAGCAAGCACCTGTGTGTCTGTCCCCTTGTCTTTATGTGTTTGTATGAATACTAGTGTCCTTATGTATGAAAATCGTGCAAAAGGCAGCGGAAACACTCTGTTGCCCTGACGAGAGCAGTAAAGTATCAACGTCGACAATAATTGCATGTCGATTATCTGTTTATTCTGGATAATGGAGAACAATCTATCCTTTTCGACGGACAATCAGTCCTTTCTGACATACCAATACGTTTGTTAGCCATATGACCTATAAACCCAGATGCTACTGAATGTAGAGATAATAAAGACTGTAAATTGAGACCTGAAAGACTCCTAAACGCAAATTGGTTGTTAATAAAACATATTTCCAATTATTGATGATCTATCAATTATTTCAACATTATACAATATGCACTAATAAAAGGAACAATATGTATGTCTGTTGAGTTAGGTAATTTTCCATCGTGTTCACGTATGGAAACATTTTTTATCACTTAATAGCGCTGCTGTCGTGGGATTAATCGCATTGTTGAGACAGTGACAATATGTTTTGGGTTTTGCACAACTGTAAATACAGAAAAGCGAAATCGAAATTTCACTACGAAAGGGTGTTTTCGATTTCTGTAATTTTACTTAAGTTGTTCGAGATTTCCATCTCGATGACAGCGGCAAAATCCTGAAGATTTCACTTGACTGTAGCCGATGATTTTGCAAAGCGTGCTCAGATATATACCTTTCACAAAAGGTTTCTTTGTAACTCTTATTTGAGCCATTATGCTTGGTAATAAATTATCACTTCAAACAAAGGTGGCGAAAACAACATTCCAAGATCTAGTCAATATGGAATGTTTTGATGATATACGTCCATTTGCCTTTCCGCAGTCTCCAATTCTTATATATACCCCGGACATTACCTGCGGTGTTCATTGGTCACTGGAGTTGATCGACAATCATTCTCAAGATAGTTCTCAACTGTTCCGGTAAGCTAATGTCATTTATTCGAGCAACTTTATTTCTTAATAATCATTGAAACTCGTTACGTTACTTCTGAGTGTGTGTGTGTGTGTGTGTGTGTGTGTGTGTGTGTGTGTGTGTGTGTGTGTGTGTGTGTTACAGTCTTCCATTCTTCACGAACATCTGTAGAAGCACACGGTGCTTTGAAGCTTGTGCTAAATATTAGTCCGTCTATCATAGTGTGCTAAGCATCCCAGAGAATATTATTGGCTGTCCTTTATTTGATGTTTTTGAAGAATGAATGACTGGAGCACAAAAACAGAACATTTTTCAACTAAAAATGAACAGACTTAAAATTGGGAGAGACTAGTAAGAGTATTGAAAGAAAACAAACTGTTAATGGCCGACTATTTTAGCCTGTGTACGAAATTCGTAGTCCCGGTTCAGTAACGTACTTGCACTTTCAAAGCGGGTGATGACATTACGTTCTACATTGTCAAAGTGAAATCACATGTGGAATTCCCTCGTTGATTAAAAAGCTCTGCGACCTGCATACACATTTCTTATTTATCTGCTTACGATCTGTCCAGTTAAACCGATTTATACAGCAGTAGGGCGTTTCATTACCGACTTTATCTACCAATGCAGACTCTTCGGTTGGTTCAATCGCTTTTATATTACGTAATTGCTTTTTCTACTTCTCAAAACATTCGTTTCTTATATTCATTAAACAACAGAGGGACGTCTCCACGAGACAACATGAATGCTGCAATAATACTCTTAGTAGTGATTGCTGTAAACCAAGCCTATGCCACTTCTTCTGGTAAGAATGTAAAGTCTTTCTTTTCATGGGACTATGATTAATAAAGTTTGCGAATGTATAGCGAAGAAAGCGATGACTATGGACATAATATTACTTAAGTTTATCTCCGTCATGGCGTGAAATGATTCGACTAATAATAATAATAATAATAATAATAATAATAATAATAATAATAATAATACTTAGCTCCTGCTGCTCTTTTGCAGAATATTAGATACTAGTATCTCTTCTTCGGACGTAATATGACCAGGGCTAAAATCAAAGAATTCACTAGGCTGCCGTCATTATTTATCTAAGCTTTGTGCTTTATATATTTTTTATTTATCTTTGCATCGCCATGGCAGGTATCTCGTTCACTTAACATGCCCATGAAGTGAAGCAATACAGCAAATGTCATTATCATGTCACGCTGTTACGTCATGCTCGTTTGCAACGGCATTGCAACTTCTCATCTGATGAATATGACAAGAATGTGAAATGTCCCTGACAATGCACTCTCTGTAGAGCCTAATCTCTTTAATCCAACATTTAATACGGTAATTCGTTTAACATAATCAGCTCTATCTGGTCGTAAAGAACTAATGTCATTCCGACAAATGCCGTGACAGAGTTGTGAAGAAACAAACACACAAACGCAAATAAATATGCTTTCTCGATGAAAGTTTGTTATTCTCAATGTATTCTTATCGGGGCGACTCACAGGGTCTTGTTTAACGTATTTCGTACAATATTGCCGCAGAAGATTACATCAGACCAACAAGACAACCGTTCAAGTCGAAGCAACCAACCGAGGACAACAAACGGTAAGACATGACAGAAGAGATACTTACAGGTCTAATCGGGAGTAAATGTAATCGCAAAATAGGTTTCACCTCACACTGTGTTTTGTCAACGGCCAACATAGCATGGTTAAATGACGTCAGACATTTAGAGAAAGATGATTGGTCGACAGTCATCGATCGTCATTCATCTGCCTACTTATTGCATAAAGAAGCAACTGTATGGCGTCAACATTAGGCATGACGTCAATGAAATGGATGTAGATACAACATTGTCTCTAAGTATCCTCATTGGTTACCTAGTTTCAGTAGATATATCGGTCCTGACTCAGCGCATAATTTTAAAGTACTATGCACTTTGTTTGTTAATAAATTCAATTTTTCCGTCAGTATGTAGTTCCTTAGGTTTGTGTTGGTGAAAGTTCGTACTATAGTTCGATTAGTCATGGATTGATATTGGGATTATACATTCGGCTCTCTACTACACTATTTACGGTAGAATGCGCCTCAGGGACAGATATTCAGACTCTCAATCTTTTACACTTCTTTTCTGATCTATCACTTGTGGGGGCTAATTTTAAAGCTCTTGAAGTAATAAAACTTTTCGCCCGGTTTTAGTTTTTCGATTTTTTTTAATTTTCTTTTTCTCCATAGAGTTAACAAAAGGATGGCGGCCATTTTAAATTTCAAATATCGGTAAATCTTGGGTAAATTGTTCCTTTATTTGCCCGGTGATCCCCGATTTTATTCTTGAGTTTTCAAAGGGAATAGTTGCAAGCTTGCTTGAGGAAATTTTCAGCAAAAGCATAGGTTTTTCACTTTCGAGGCGCATACTAACTCAACACATTACACATAGGATAGCTTTCAGGAAGCTGTGTACGAAAGAATCTCTCTTCCTCTGTCCCAGAACCTAAATCTGTCACGTGTTGTTATCTCTTCACTATGTCCCCTTTTGTACTGCCGGCTACCCTTCTCACCCGAGAACAAACACCGTGTAGTGTGTTCCCTAGACTAGCCAACTCGTCGCTTGGCTTTTTCTCGGGCATAAGCGGCAGTAGCTGGCTGGCCAAGTAGCGGTTTCACGTCCACTAACCATCTGCTAAATAAATGTTGTCTACCTGTGCAGTACGTGCTGTTTGTCTTTGTTACATCGAGTTTGTCACTATGGAATTTGTGGCTATGATGCAGATCATGGCTTGATACTTTTTTTCTGATTCGCGATATCACATCGCAATCAGCGCGACAGCCTTTAAATTTATTCCTTCAATTTACTCTGTTTTAGATCATGTTCATAGGCCTACAGACTTGCAACAAGTCTGCATGTATATTTTCCCGTTTTCTTCCTCAGTACATCCCTCGGTTACCTGTTTCTCGTTTCTTTGTCAGTTCTCCCTTTCGTCTCGCCCAATCAGTGCCCAGCTTGCATAGCTTTAAAGGTAGGTATCTAAATGGGTTTCCTGTTTTTCTCAGTACCGTCTAAATCGTCATGTTTTTTCGATTTCTCAAACTTTGACAACAACGATGGCTGTTCTGAGTGGACAAGCTGGATGAGTGACGAAAATGGCCAGCCTTTGGACCCAAGCTCGATAGGCGAGTTTGAAATCATTAATCAATTGCGAGGCACCTATGGATTTTGCGACAACCCAATCGCCATCGAATGCAGGCTGGCCGTCGACCCTCATACTCCGCATGATCAAACCAGCCAAGTTTCCCTGACCAGCGATTTGAACAACGGATTTTTGTGCTTCCACAGTCAACAGACTGGAGACTGTTTTGATTATGAAATTCGCCTTCTCTGCCCTTCAGTATGCGGCAATTCCGCAACGACACAACGGCCTGAACCTACACGACAGGTACCTGCAGGTATGCAGTTTACGTCGTTTAGATTAGATGATCCGATGATCTGTCTTGGAAAACCTGATCCCCACTAGACAGTTTATACCCAAACTGGTCATCTCTTTACTTAAGCTAAACAGTGTTGAACAGTTATGGTGATGTTCCTATGAACTCTCTTGGAAAACTTGATCCTTTCTAGAATGTTATATTTAAACTGGAAAACTCTTTAGCAACGCCATTGTGCACAACAATGACGATATATGCTCGATAGGCGGTAAAGTCACTCTGACATTGAGGCTAAGTTAATAAGACGGGACTGGTTCTTACTTTGTACTGTTAAATGGACCGGAAGTATGTGAAAGCATAAAATCAAACGGCTTGAAAATTGTAAAAAGTTCTGCACCCCTAGGCCCCGAATTCAAATATACAATACTCCCGTATGATATTTTCAACAAAGGACCTGCTATGTATAATGGTCACTTCGAAATGGGGAAAATTATGGCCTTCATATTAATAAGTGAAACACTCGAAGCCGTCTTTAACTTATACATTGAAAGCATTATAAGAGACATATATGGTAGCATTCCAGAGACTAACTATCATTGACCGTGACATATTTTGAATTGCTTTCATGGCGTGTTAAAACAACAAGAATTTCACTAGATTACATGATATGATAGAGGGGCTGTGACGTGAGCATCCGTCAGGCACCAGGAACTCTATAGTGCTGCTCGCAGCAAGGTAGACTCTCCACAGTCGCTGTGCCTTGTTTTGTGCGCGCCCACGATGGGACTCCATTCGAAGGCTACGCGCTGCCAGACACAGCGACTGTCGGTTTTTGCAAGTATATGAATATTCATAAGGGTTGTGACTTCAAAAGAAACACCTATCTAACCGGGCGGAGAGAATATATACTAGTAGCTAGTGAACCTATATACGCGGTATGGTTTTATTTTTCATTTTTCATTTTATTTGGCTATGCTACTTGTCATTTTTGTTTTGATTAACGGGTGTGTGGAGTTCTATAAAGTACCCGGATCAGGCAGAAATCCGACCGGTCGCTTGCAAGAACGTCCAGACCCTGGGATTCGCGTCGCGTCTCTGAAGGGCGCGCGCGTGTTCCAACAGCATGAACAGGGAAGAACGCGAATCGCAGGGTCTCTGCCAGACTAGCAGCAAGGTTACAGGCGATGAATGAGGTGCCGGGCCATAGATACCTTGCCAAAATAAATGCAACCTTATACAATTTTTTGAAATAGGCTTCACTCTTCAGGTAGATTGCGCCTGGGGAACAGATATTGGCACTCTCAAACTTTTACAACTCTTTTCTGATCTAGCACTTGTGGAGGTTCTTTTTAAAGCTTTTGGTGTAATAAAAGTTTTCACCGGCTTTTTTCGAAAACTTGATTTTTTTCCATAGAGTTCAAACAGGGATTGCGGCCATTTTGAATTTCAAATATCGGTAAATCTTGGGTAATTTGTGTCTTTAGCAACAAAGTTTGCAAGGTGACCCCCGATTTTTATTCTTGATTTTGAAAATGTATGGTTAAAGAATCGTTGAGGAAAATTCGAGCCAAAGTTTAAGTCTTTCACTTTCGAGGCGAATACTACGTTAAACACGATTGAAACCAATGTGGGATAATTGGATGATGAAGTAATGTCGGTTTAATCTGCAAATGTAAGCTAATCTGCTTTTCTTTTTAACTTATACACTTGTTTTTATGAGTAATTTGTAATATTGCACCATTCAGCTATAGGGCACCTAACACTTTTGAGAAATTTGAAAAATGTAAAATTCAATTATCCCAAATTAGTTCGATGGTGTTCTTAAGTTCTGGAACATGGTGAAAATACACGATTTAAAAAAGGCTAGGCTATTCTTCCTTTGCTAAAACTAAAAACCTCTTAGAAACAGTCTTCATAAATAGACCAACATAAGTGAGTATTCGAGTATTTTTGATAATACTTTCCTTCTATCATTTTTCAAATACTAGAAGTCTAGTGCGTGGTTTAATACACCGTAGTGCTGAATAATCCTATACGAAGCATAATTTTAATGATATGGCATTTACGTTTGACACTGTCAAAATCATTACAGGATGTAAAATCAGATATTGCAAAGATTACTTACACGTACAAATCTGTTCACTCTGAGAAAATTCAAAATTCAAGTGAACTTAATCTTTCTGTTCCGATGAAAAACCTTAAAACCTTGTACGCATGCCAGAATTATTAATTTGGTGATGTGAAAGTTCTCTCTTTATTAATGTGTCACATACTTTGTGTTCTGACAGTAACTTTCACACGGTGTATACAATGTTACCAGTACACTGCCGTGTGTTCCAAGTCTAACTGGCAGGCTGCCAATGATTCATGCGAGGCAGACGGTGGTTGGCTTGCAACGATGCATACAGAAGCAGTGTGGGACGAATTAAAAGATGAGATAAAGGATGCTAATATGAACAAGAAATCCTGCCATGGGAATGGATTTTGGATCGGATTCAATGATCCCGACAGGAGTCTTGATGGAAGTACTCACGACGAAACAGCATTCGAATGGATTTATCCGATGTGTAAGAATTTTACGAAATGGGCACCAGGCCAACCTAATGATAACAAAAAGCACGACGATTCGGGACAAAATTGTGTCCAATTATGGTGAGTCGGTTTCTAAAGTATTTCGATATGAGGTCAAAAATTGACAAATTTCAACCGTAGTGTTTTCCAAAAAGTCTTATTAATTCTGCATATTTAAACCATTATACCATTTCAAAATAATGTCAATTAAACGAGATAGCTAAAATCCATAACATACTAATCTTGTTGAATGTGTAATTGAGCGCTGTATTTTTAAGTTTAGTGCTTTATTCTTTGTGTAAAATTCCGTTATCGACCGAAATTAGGCCTAAGATGTAACATTTTCTATTTTGGTCATGCCTTTTATTTTAGGACCAAGAAAGACTTCGAATACGACGATGAATACTGTAACTCTCCGAAAGGCTATATTTGTCAGAAGAAAAGTAAGAACCTATACGTTAAGGTAGAACGCGCCTCGGGGACAGACAATCGGACTCTCAAACTTGTAGGGGTTCATTTTACAGCTCTTGGATAAAGAAAAACTTTAACGGTCTTAATTTTTTCGAAAATCCAAAATTTAATTTTCCTCCATAGAGTTAACACAGGGATGGTGGCCATTTTGAATTTTCAAAAATTGCAAAATGTTGGGCAATTTGTTTTGCTAGTTCCGAACTTTGCACGGTGACCCCTGAGTTTTATTGTTGATTTGGTAAGTTTAGTTTAAGAAAGTTTGAGCAAAAGTTTTAGTCTTTCAATTTCGAGGCGCATACTACTTCTGGTACAATGGTTCTGATCTACATAATGTGATTATGGGCAATAATTGAAACCCTTTGACATGATCCTGTCATCGCTACCGTCTCTTATTTGAAACGTAACGAGAGTCATACTCCGTGAATACTCTAGAAACAGAAACTATTACTCCTTTTTACTGTAAGGTATTTACCATTCTATATCGGGAAGGATTGCAATGATAAAACTCCGGAGAACGAATATCAGTTATTCAATAACAAAGGCATTATTTTCTTGATTGTGGACAGAAAATTATGTAAATTTGTGACAGAGGAAGAAAGTTAGCCTATTTTGCCATATTTGAAGTCAAAGTTTGCAACGGAAAAAAGCATATCTTCACTTATTCATAGCCTCTCATAATATATTGCCTCCCCTCATGTGCTGTGCTTTCTCACCGGTTGTGTGGATTGTTTTATTACAGTTGAAGCTACGTGCCAATGTGCATAATATGGTTCTTCCTCCTCGCATTAGTGCCAACATGAGGATCAAATGCAGTGCCTCGCCAGATGTGTATCCAGCTTGGAGACATCTTCGAAAAGAAACACCATATTTAGGATTATATGTGGACAGACATGATGCGCTTTGAGGTTTTCCCATTTGCCCGCCAGCAAAGGTTCAACAATACATTTGCGGGTCCTTTCTTTTACTCTGTCATTCTAAGCTCACTTAATATTGTTCATGGCATCCCTAGCTCGCTATCAAGTATATTTGGCAACATTGTAACCATTTAACTTAGTCATAGTAATAAAATCAAATGACTGAAAGAATGAAGACGTAATCCTTATCATTCAATGCAACTTCTACTCCCACTGCACAGAGCAGTCATGTTTTTTGAAAGGCCTTTTCTTATTACATTTTCTATCGCTGACGCACATCCCTCTTGAACAGACCGAATTCATTTTCTCTGCCGGTCAAAAACAAAAGAACGCATTTTAATGGATTATGATAATTGTAAATTTTAAGTCAAAATAGAGCTCGGAACACATATTTGGACTCTATGACTTTCTGGCGAAATAGTTGTGTTGACTTATTTTGAAGACCATGCAGTGAATGGTCTTCAGTTGACCGTTTTGCCTGCTGTTTACGAAGCCAAGATAGCGACCCCATGCCTTCAACGCAGAAAAACCTTTAGGGATATGCAATACGTATAGTATACCCCCGGTGGTGGCACTCCAAGAGAAAATGGGTATCCATGCAATACGCACTTACAAAATCGCAAATAAAGGATAGGTGTTTGTGCAACATCACTGTCCGTGAAAAAAAAGAGAAAGAGAGTACTGTGCTGTTTCCGAAAAACTGGAAAACGGATATGATTAAGACATTTGACAAACTTAAAAGTATTTGTGTCACTGAGAAGACGTTCACTAAATTTAACTTCTTCTTAAACTAACAGACAAACATTTGCGAAGTAATTGCTAAAGCTATCGTCAATTTGTAAAGGACACACACACACACACACACACACACACACACACACACAAAACACACCCACACACACACACACACACATATATATATATATATATAATATATATATATATATATATAATATCGAAGTACACAGATTTCCTCGTAAGAAATTACAGTGCTCATTGCTGAAGCACAGCGTTATAAATAAAAACATAAATTACTTCAAGTACCAAAGTTGATATTTGCATGTTACTTAAGTTTCATGCATCCTGCAATCTTCAGACAGATGAAATGACTTCTTCACTTCTTCGGTCTGAAGATTGCAGGATGCATGAAATTAAAGTAACAGATATCATTACTTTGTACTTTACGATGTGTATGTATGTATGTATGTAGGTATGTATTGCTTAGCTGACTAATAAGCTTAGATGTCATATCGAAAACCAAGTAAGGTACTTCCTGTCCATCAGTTCACGGTTGAGCAACAAAATTACATGCGTCATAGGATTTCGAATCTTATAAAACATTACTATTCACTATGTGGTCTTCAATATCGGACTCGAGTGCGGACTAGAATGCGGTGATAATAGACCAGCAGTGGAACGAAGGGAGCCGCGTCACAAACAGATAAAAACTTCCTTGAATACTATTGAAACACACACGTTTAAATACCATAGACGTAGCCTAAGGTTCAGTGGGGGCAGCTGCCCCCCCCCCCCCCCGATTTTTTAGGGAAAATGCAAACTTTTCTAATACACATAGATGCTGATAAAATCGCTTTTATTTCAGGGGCAATTCCGCGTGATTCGAATTGATTGTTTACCAAAAAACGTCAAGCGTCACTGTACTTACACAGACTCTTCGCTATTATTTATATTGTTCCTATGGTTTACGCGGGGTTAACTGAATCAAGTGCTACTCACTGTAGTGCGCTGAATAAAAAAATGTAGCTCTTTTTCGGTTGAAACTAATGGGAGAATGCAAAAAGAAGCGCACACATAGACAGTGCATTTAGTCAAGTTACAAAGTTGGAGAAGTCGCAATTTGCCAAAAATGTCAGACAGTGAAAGTCCGAATCCGGTTGTCGTTGTTGTCATTTGTATTGTTGCTTATATTTATATTAGTCTGGTGTTGTTGCTGACCAATAAAATTCAACAAATATAACTATTCTGTTGTTGTTCCAAACTAATGTAGATGTTCTAAGAAACACCACTATCATTACTTGACTCAATGCAACTCTCTCAAAACGTACTCTCTCTCCCTACACTTATAGGTTGAGAGTATGTTGGGAGAGAAATCTAAAATTTACTTATCACTAAGTCCTAATCAGAATTGAAAAGAAAGAAACAAAAATCATAATGAACATGTTTATAATCATGATAGCCGTAGAGGAAAGATGCCAGATCAAAGTCATTGAAGTGTGATTTTTATAAACTTTGGCCAAAAATATTGAACTCGAAATGTATTTTTTATTTGGCATCGGGCGTTTACTTTATCTCTCTCACACATATACTATATCATTGTTATAGCTTAGTTTTGGCAATGACGAGGACGTATTATATCGAGTGGGTGCGTAGACATCAGTGTTGTTTACTGATTAAATGCAAATGAGATGTAAATTTATGTAAATTATCCACATCCTCACTAAGCTAGATTCTGCCGCTTGGCAATTTGGTCAGGCTACGGGAGGTTTCAGTAAGACAAATAATAAACGGATGTTACACCCCAATATGGCCGCCTCCATACAACTACATGATAAACAACGTAAATGGTGCATGTGCACATCTGAATCTTTACAAATACGACATGGTGCATTCCACTGAAAGTACGGGTAAGGGATTCGCTCCACTTTGACAAAAAATCTCCGTTTTTAGCTAACTTGGCAAACTTTTGAAAATGGCGGGAAATTTAAAATGGACAAAAATCTGTTCAATTTTTTGCCTATTCTGCCACAAGCAAACTTGGTGAGGCATAGTTAATGAATATATCGTTCAATTTGCAGATTGCAATGAATATCTGAGGAAATTGGAGGTACCTTGAGGTTCGACAAATGAGATGATATTAGATATTACATGAGTGGAGTTCGATTCATTGAATTGTATCATTTCGAGAGTGGACGATTCTGTCAAGACATCCACGAGCAGCCGAACACTTCCGATCCGAAATCTCATGATCAGTTTAGACTTTATTGCAGAGTATAATTGACCCCTGTACCGTTTGTACAGTCAATGACAACGAGCAGCGCTCTAAGAAGGGTCATGAGACAAGCTTGATGATAGCAGTTGAAATTTTAATGTGCAAAACAGTAGAATTTTAATATAAACAAACATATTTAATCGCTTAGCGCGACGTACATATCATGTTCATACAAGAGACCAGCACTCACGGTAGCAGTTTTGTTAATGTGTGGAGCAGTTCAGCGTATCAAGTGTACAGGTACGGCCATTCATTGGACAGGGATATATAAATTCATTTTAATAGCTGTATGAGACGTAGGGAAGGGAAGTCGAAATTCCGATGAGCACAACGTGTCCAACAGAGGCCTTAAAATGTGTCATAGGTTATGCGTTTTTTCATCGCATCGTGTTCAGACCCTCGGAGCTCAGTGTGAGTATATAAGGTTCGATGTACGAATAAATGTGTTTAAAGAAGACTGTATACACAATACTAGTCACAACTAGATTGACAGTTCATGATAGGTATACCTAACCCAAAGCCTATGAAAGATATTAGGTGACGTCAAAACCATCACTCTACCGTTTTGTACCAGCTCCTGGAAAGTAACACGCGCTTTAGGAATATGAACAAGAACTTCTATATCTTTCACAAACAAAATAATTCAAATCATCAGAACTTTCATTTGAAACCGACTCCTTCCTCAGAATAAATATAAGAGACCGACACAAAATGCCGTGCAGTTCGTAAGAATTGATGGAAATATATTATAAACGATGGATGAAAATCAACCTTTGATGCTGTTTACATAAGAATTTTCCTGAGTGACGATTGTTGGATGGGATTCTATGTAGGACTGTGTGCAAAGAGCATAGTAAGATGTTTGCTATGAATGGCGTAAGATTTTGTGCCAAAACATACAGAATGCTGTTAGAACCTGAAGTTATACTGTTATGTGATCTCGTTGTAAGGATATCGTTAATGGGATGTTAATGTTAGTTGGATGCAAAGTTGTAGATGTAAGTGTTGAACCATACTTGGCATTTGTGAGGTCGAATGCACCGAGTAAAGTCGGTTACTTCTCTGGGAGCGTAATTGTATCCTGATTTCTGTGAAAATATCGATTATTAACCAGAATGGAAAAAAAATCACAGATACTACTATCGTATCTGTGATATCATATACAAAGTCACATTGCGAATACAGGTGACGATTAGATCCGTTTCATCCACTTCACTCACGAGATGTTTAAGAGCGGGGGAAATCAGTTTTGAGAGATGTTAACAAAATTGTAAATTCATCAAACATTGTGCTTAAATCGTGTTATTGCATCCCACTGTAAACTGTAATGTTATGTTTTCACCACAATGGAACTCATTCTCGGGCATAAAGGCCCATCTATATCTCAGTATTTTTTTAATGTAGAGTACTCTATCCTTTCCGAGTACTTGTAATCAAAGTACCCATTAACAAGTGGGGACTGTGTCATCAACGATGACTTGTTCCATAAGCAACTTATTGCATACATACAATGAAGGTACATCTGCTTTATCTGGGTTCAGGATCTAGCGGGAAATACAACTATTTATCGATTATGATAAATAACTTGTAAATATTAAACATGACATAACAAAAACTTTGACCATGTCGGTATCTCTGCAATAGTATATCAAAGAAAATAGTCAATATCTGTTCATTGCCCAACCTCATCCTGTGGATTATTTGTGGCTGCTTTTGGTAGTAATCACCAACACGACGGATTATCGCCCTTACCGAACAGTATATAGTTAACAGCTCATCAGGAAATAGACGGATTTGTGAGCTAATAGCGAGTTGCTTGGCTGAACATGAAGCATCAACGCTAACTGCACCTGTGCCTTGAAATTGTAAGAGTTAAACCGTTCAAACTTTACTAAACAACGCTTTCAAGCATAGAAGTCAGGAGTCACCCTGCATATTTTGTACTAGAGTAACGATATACCCTATATTTTCGGGCAATTGGAATTCAAAATCGCCGCCACCCCTGTGTAAACTCTACGAGGAAAATTAACTTTCATTTTCACCATACTATAACGGTGAAAACTTAATTTACGCCACAAGCGTTAGACAAGAAAAGAATTGTAAAAAATTATGGTTCCTATATCTGTTCCCGAGGCATATTCTACAAATGATGAACCAGATTTGTATAAGGTCCACAAAATGCACTGAAGAAGTTAACGCGTGGATAATGCTTTCAGACCTCTATCTCTACTGGTTAGCCCAGAATAAGATATGCGCATATTTAATGAGGTACAGGATGTGCCATCATAAAGTCTCCCATCATACCAAATATGAAGCGGGTAGCACTTGTGGTTACTGAGTGATGGACATAAATGTAAATATATTTGAATTCACAGGTCATCAGGGTCATGTGACGTTTTGTCAAAAAATTGTATTCCATAGTTATCCCTCTGTACCGAAAATCAGACCTCTTTCTCTTTTTTCTCTAAGTCCATACAAACATTTATAAAATTTGACCCCCCTTCCATCATTGATTGTAAAATTTGACCCCCTAAAAACGGTTTTGTAAACGTCAACCCCCTTGATTTCCACCGACCCCTCTCTGTAAAAAGCAAATGCTCCCTTATTTGTGTTTGTGTGTTTGTTTCTTTGCCACTCTGTCACGGCATTTGTCGGAATGGACCACTTATTCCTGACATTAGTTCTTTACGACTAGGTAGAGCTGATTATGTGAAATGAACTGACGCATTAAATATTGGATTAAAGAGATTAGGCTCTACTGAAAATGCATTATCACGGTTACTCTACCCAACACCGTGCCGTTATGAAGGATATTTCACATTCATGTCATGTTCATCAGATGAGAAGTCGCAATGATGTTGCAAATGAGCACGACGTGATAGTGTGGCATCATTGCATGATAATGAAATTTGCTGTATTGCTTCACTTCATGGGCATGATAAGTGGAGATACCTGCCATAGCGATGCAAAGATAAATAAAAAATATATGAAGCACAAAGCTTAGATAAATAACGACGGCAGCAAATTCCATTCTGCGGTTTTCAGCCCTGGTCATATTACGTCGACAGAAGAGATACTAGTATCTGATATTCTGTAAAAGAGCAGCAAGAGCAAAGTAATATCATAGTTTGGGTGCAACATCAGAATAATTTTTGATGTATTCTTAGAAAAGATAAATTAGGCAAACGAAAGACCCTCCTTACTAAAGTAATAACGTGGCAAATTTAGTGAAATGACACGCTTAGTACAGCTCGACACATTGAGTACGGTGATAAATTATTATTATTATTATTATTATTATTATTATTATTATTATTATTATTCCTCTCAGTCGAATCATCTCACGCCATGAAGGAGATAAACTTAAGTCATATTTTGTCCATAGTCATCGCTTTTCTCGCCATACATTCGCAAAGTTTATTACGGCCGAACAAAAAAAGTGTGCTGCTCCGATAGTTCGATCTACCCTTTTTTTTTCTTGTCGACCTTTAACTTTTTAGAGCTACGTAAACAAGGAAGTAAAACAAAAGAAAGAAAAAAACCGTAAAATCACGCATTCGTTACTTTGCATTTGATTTTTGCCTGAACGAGGATGCTTTTATGTTTTTCCCCTTTATATGTATGATGCATTTTCTGGAAATATTGTGGCCAGTGTTTTACCGCCCCGAACCTCTGAAAAATGGATATTTAAGATCGGAACAGCACAACTTAGTTTATCTTGGCCAAATCATAGTCCAATGAAAGAAAGGCTTTTCATTCTTACCAGAAGAAATGGCATAGACTTGGTTTACAGCAACCACTACCAAGAGTATTATTGCAGCATTCATGTTGTCTCGTGGAGACGTCCCTCTGTTGTTTAATGAATATAAGAAACGAATGTTTTGAGGAGTAGAAAAAGGTAATTACGTAACGGTAATAGCGATAATAAGCGATTGAACCAACCGAAGAGTGTCCATTGGTAGATTTAAGTCGATAATGAAACGCCCTACTGCTGTATAAATCGGTTTAACTGGACAGATCGTAAGCAGATAAATAAGAAATGTGTACGCAGGTCGCAGAGCTTTTTAATTAACGAGGGAATTCCATATGTGGTTTACTTTGACAATGTAGAACGTAATGTCATCACGTGCACCCGCTTTGAAAGTGCAAATACGTTACTGAACCGGGACTACGGATTTCGTACACAGGCTAAAATAATCGGCCAGTTTCTACTTAACAGTTTGTTTTCTTTCAATACTCTTACTCGTCTCTCACAATGTTAGGTCTGCCCATTCTTAGTTGAAAAAAATTCTGTTTTTGTGCTCCAGTCTTTCATTCTACAGTAACATCAAATAAAGGACAGCCAATAATATTCTCTGGGATGCTTAGCACACTATGATAGACGGACTAATATTTAGCACAAGCTTCAAAGCACCGTGTGCTTCTACAGATGTTAGTGTAGAATGGAAGACTGTAACACACACACACACACACACACACACTCAGAAGTAACGTAACGAGTTTCAATGATTATTAAGAAATAAAGTTGCTCGAGTAAATGACGTTAGCTTACCGGAACAGTGGAGAACTATCTTGAGAATGATTGTCGATCAACTCCAGTGACCAACGAACACCGCAGGTAATGTCGGGGGTTTATATAAGAATTGGAGACTGCGGAAAGGCAAATGGCCGTATGTCATCAACACATTCCATATTAACTGGATCGTGGAATGTTGTTTTCGCCGCCTTTGTTTGAAGTGATAATTTATTACCAAGCATAATGGCTCAAACAACAGCTACAAAGACACCTTTTTGTGAAAGCACGCTTTGAAAAATCATCGGCTATAGTCAGTGAAATCTTCAGGATTTTCCCGTGGTCATCGAGATGAAAAACTCTAACAACTTAAGTAAAATTACAGAAACCGAAAACACCCTTTTCTGTAGTGAAATTTCAATTTCGCCTCTCTGTATTTACACTTGCGCAAAACCAAAAACACATTGTTATTGTCACCACAATGCGATTAATCTCACGACAGAGGCGCCATTAAGTGATAAAAAATGACCAATACGAAACATTTCCATACATGACCACAATGAAAACTTACCAAACTCAACAGCGATCCGTATTGTTCCTTTTATCAGTGCATATTGTATATTGTTGAAATAATTGGTAGATCATCAATAATTGGAAATGTGTTTTATCAACAACCAATTGCTATGTTTAAGAGTCTTTCAGGTCTCAAATTACCGTTTTTATTACCTCTGCATTCAGTACCATCTGAGCTTATAGGTCGTATGGCTAACAAACGTATTGGTATGTCGGAAAAGGACTGATTATCTGTCGAAAAGGATAGATAGTTCTCCATTATCCAGAATAAACAGACAATCGACATATAATTATCGTCATCGTTGACACTTTCGCCAGGGCTACAGAGTGTTTCTGCTTCCTTTTGCACTATTTTCATACATAAGGACACTAGTATTCATGCAAACACAGAGAGACAAGGGGACAAACACAAAGAGAACTGGCTAAAAAGTGCATACTTGTATCAAAATTATTAGGGGCCTAAGCCCCCTATGGGGCTTGGGAACCTATTGTATTTGTAGTGGTTCAATATTCTTCTTCTTCTTCTTCTTTTTAGGGGCACAAGCCAATAGGGACTTACGCTTCTATTGTTTTTACAGGAGTTTGGCTTTCTTCTTCTTCTTCTTCTTCTTCTTCTACTTCCGCCGCAATTCTTTGCTCACCTAGATCTCAAAAACCGCTGGGCGCAACAACTTCAAAATTGCAGAGCTAATAGACTCGGATGAGTACTCGTGCACCTTTGTCAACATATTTTGATTGGTGACGTGACATGGTGACCATATTGGATATTTCTTAAACATAAAAATGGCTTCTCCTTATGACTAACGGTAAAGTAAAATTGAAATTTTTTGTACTGCAACAATTACCTAAGGTCTTTAAAATTTGCAAATTCAATCGCGTGCGGTTACGTTGTTGGGCGGCCATATTTGATTTTCGAAAGATACCAATTTAACCTTTAAAAATCTTCTAGTCCAGAGCCTATGCACCGATGTAAATGAAACCTTACTTGTTTAATCCTTAGTGTACGTAGTTCCAAGTTTGCTAAAATCATTTGGATCGGTCATTAGATTTGGCGGCCATATCGGGTTTTCGAAAAATACCAATTTAATGTTTAAAAATCTTCTACTCCAGAATGAATTCACCGATTGAACCAAAATTTAACTCGTATCATCCTTTGTGTAGCTAGTTTCAAGTTTGCTAAAATCATTTGGATCGGTCACGTGGTTCGGCACCATATTGGATTTTCGAAAAATACAAATTTAATCTTAAAAAACCTTCTACACAAGAATAGATGCACCGATTGAGCCGAAATGTTACTTGTTTCATCCTTTGTGTAGGTAGTTTCAAGTTTGCAAAAATCATTTGGATCTATCACGTGGTTTGGCGGGCATATTGGATTTTCGAAGAATACTAATTTAATGTTAAAAATCTTCTACTCCAGCATAAATTCACCGATTGTACCGAAACTTAACTCGTATCATCCTTAGTGTAGGTACTTTGAAGTTTGCAAAAATCATTTGGATCAGTCACTTGGTTTGGCAATATATATCTTAATATATATTTTAACCTTTAAAAATTGAAACTTTTAAATCCATTTCATTTGCATAAAAATTCATCAATCAAAGTTTTGTTTGCAACATTTGTAGACTATATGGCAAGGCTCTTTCATGCCACATTTCAAGGCCAGAGGCACTTTAAAAAGGCCAGAGGCACATTAATTTTTAGAAGAAAACTTTTAAAGCATCATTTTTCACATTTTCCATAACCATTGACTAGATAAAATTGGTAATTTTCGAAACTCCAAAATGGCCGCCCAACCAAGTGACCGATCTAAATGATTTTAGCAAACTTGAAAATACTTACACTAAGGATGATACGAGTAAAGTTTCAGTTCAATTGGTACGTTGGTTCTTGAGGAGAAGATTTTTAAAGACTAAATTGGTATTTTTACGAAAATCCATTAGGACGCCCAATCACTTGACCGCACGCGATTTTATTTGCAAATTTTTAAGACCTTAGGTAATTAATTGTTGCAGTACAAAAAATGTCAATTTTACTGAACCCTTAGGTCACAAGGTAAAGCCATTTTTAGGTTTAAGAAAAATCCAATATTACCACCATATCACGTGACTAGTCAAAATTTCTTGACAGTGCACGAGTACTCATCCGAGTCTATTAGCTCTGCAATTTTGAAGTTGTTGCGCCCAGCGGTTTTTGAGATCTAGGTGAGCAAAGAATTGCGGCGGAAGTAGAAGAAGAAGAAGAAGAAGATTTTGATTTTTCAAATAAACGTTTATTACTAAAATTAATCTCATGTACAGAAAAGTACATATCAAATCAATTCAAATTTAGAGACGAAAAGCTAAAATGAAATCTGACAAATGCGTTATAGCAAATGATGGTCAATGACTGAATATACTAAGGAAAGTTGGACTATAAAAAATCAGCAAAAAATGCAAAATGGCAATGACACTGATGCTGGAGCGAGACGGAGAGAACTGGTGAAAAGGCAAACAGGTAGCTATTTCACTTGCAACATGGGCAAAGAAGCCAATTAAATCTGAAAAAAGCGCCATTTTGTTATTGACAGAAGGCAAGATGCGAGGTGCATGAAAAATCTCCACTGAATAGGAGAAAGCAAAACAAACTTCGAAACAAGAAAAAGCGACAGAAAAATTGCAAAGAAATAGGTCAAGAGCACCTATTCATCTTGCAGAAAAAAGCCGCCTAACCGCCAATGAGAAGGGACATGCCAACCAAGAATTTTCTCAACTGACTACCCCCTCTCATTCCGTGAGGAGTACGGTGCCCAGGACGAGTAAGGTTTTGGCAAAAGGGAAATTAATGCTTAGAGTTGAAAGCACACAAAAGAAAGAAGTGTTCACAACAAAATTGAATCAATAGTAATTATTCCATCAATGTCTACGGAAGCAATGACGTCATTAATACACCAAATGTTTTTGGTGTATTATTGGTGTTTTTTGAAAGCACTTATAGTTGAATTGAGCGTGAAGTAATTATATTCTTCTAAAATGCGAGAACAAACTCGCCTTTTAAAAACAGAAACAAGCATATTACTGATTGAGGGATCATGACCATTAATTGCATTTCGTCTCGTCACATGAATTGCAATTTTAGCTGTCGTAAAAAGAAAATTTAAAAGCGCAAAAGTATTCTTGTCCATGTACGATTTACCAAAGGTTGGGCCTAAAACAAACCACCAGTATAAAATCTTGCATTCCTGACCAAGAAAACGGTGACAGAGTTTACGAAGAAGAATGAACAAAGGAGAAAGACGAGGGCATTCTAAAAATATGTGTAAAAGGTCATCTCTGGTGCTACAGAAAATACAATCAGAGGATGAGCTATACCCAGAATGGAACATAAACGAGCCAGTTGCGTACGCACCATGGAGAAGACGCCATTGAAGATCTCCAACTTCTCTTTTGGGAATTGGACTGAGATAACAAGAAGTGAAAAAAGGTTTGATATTTTCAGAAAGTGAAAGCAGATCTCTCCAAACTGTATCTTGACGTTTATTGTTTCCATGAAAATTGGAGATGATCAAGAATTTATATATGCTACCCTTTTCAAATTTATACAAGGGACAATTCAAAATAATATGGTCATCAGTGCCTTTACAAATAAGTTCGAAAGAGTACGAAGGACGATGACAAGAATGAACGTCATCCAAATCAATTTCCTCTTCAAAATAACTTTGGATTTTGTTTTTCCAATCACAGGGAATAGAATCAACCAACGTCTTGACAGTATTTGTTAAAATTCTATCCGAATGAATAGAAACAATGTTTTTAAACTGGCTTGGGGAGCGCCAAGTTTTTGGAAAGGGTCAAAAAGATCTCCAACTTTTGTAATGCCAACAAAGTGATAAAGTGATTAACAAGAATACTATCAAGAGGATTTGTAAAACTAACACAATCGTTGAAAAAAGGCTTCATGGAAAATATCTTTGATTGAAAGGGGTCCACCTTTTCTCAGGAAAATACGTGACTTCCAGACTCTCAAAGGCTCAAGATAAAAATTAGCTGGAAATTCTGGAACAGACTGAAAATTGACTGTAAATAGTTGAGAGGTGTACTTGAGATTATCAACACTTCGAAAATAAAATCAGGAAACAAAATGAAGGATGATCCAGGCCTGAATACAAATATCTTTGAAGATAATTTAACCTGAAAGCTTTCACACGTGAAGAGAGATCGATAAGATTTTGCCCTCCTAACTTCAATGGAGCAAAAACTGTTCGACTCGGCAACCGATGTTTTCCTTGCCAGAAGAAATCAAGAAATTTGTGCTGAATTTCATCAAAGATAAAAGCAGGAGGAGAGAGGCAAATTAAACGATGAAAGAGTTTAGTTGCAGCAAGTCGATTAATAACGATAACACGGCCTTGGAATTCCATCAAGATAAGTTATTGTCAATCTTTGTAACACACTCACTCCAGTTTTTTGAAAAATACTCGTTACTGTTGCCCAAATAAGTACCAAGGACTTTGAGACCAATACTATTCCAAAGAATTTCAAGCGGATGATCAGCACACCCACGCCGACCCAAAGACCTTGGGACTTACGATAGTTAATTTTTGCATTATTGGCATGCTCATAGACAGAAAACCAATAATTAACCTCAAATATCAGTATCATAAGTTAAAAGAGTATTAACGTCATCAGCATAAGCTGAAAGTTTACATTTACGATCAACTGAATTTGGAATCATAACACCTTGAATCTTGTCATCTTGTCTTATTCTGTGTAAAAGACGTTCAATAACAATTACATACAGCTGCCCTGATAATGAGCAACCTTGCCTTATACCACGTGAAAACTGAACAGGAGCAGTAAGGGAACTGTTAACACGGACAAGACTATCAGTTTGTGTATACAGAAGTTTAATAAAATTGATGAAATTTTCACCAAACCCGAACGCATGCAGAGTTTGAAAAAGATAATGATGACTGGCACGATCAAAAGCTTTTTCCTGATCTAAAGAAAGAACACCAAGAGGAAGATTCAAGTCAATATGAAAATGAATGCAATCTCTAATTAAATGAATATTGTCAAAAATCTGTCTGCCTGGAAGAGTATAACTTTGATCTACACGAATGATATCTTGCATAACTTGCTTCAAGCGAAGCGATAAAGCTTTAGTGAAAATTTTATAATCAGTGCAAAGCAAACTGATAGATCTCCAATTCTTAAGAAGGGAGTTATCACCTTGTTTCGGAAGGAGTGTGATAACAGCTCTAGACAGGACGTCGGAAGAAGGCCATCGGAAATTTTGAAAAACCTGGTGAAAATCATTCCCCAGAAGAGACCAGAATTTTTTATAAAATTCACAAGGTATGCCATCAACACCGGGCGTTTCACCATTTGCAATGTTCTTGAGTGCAAAGGTGTACTCATCAAGACTAATGGGTTCATTAAGTTGAGTAACTTTGTCAGCAGGCAGTTGAGGGACATCATGAAGCAAAGTATTTTGTGCTACAGATGAAACAGGCTCAGCAGTCAAAAGGTATTGATAAAACTGGCGAGTAAGTTGACGAATTTCTCTCTGATTTTCTGTAATTGTATGATCTTCACGTTGGAGATGAGTAATGGATTTACGACAGCCTTTGTATTTTTCAAGAGAAAAAACACTTTCAATTAGTATCAGAATCATTGAGCTGTTGAAAACGAGAACGAATAACTGCACCTCTAGTATCAAGTTTCTGAAAACTGTCTAACAGGTATTTTTGCTGATGATATCTTGTTTCCAGAGAAGGCTGAGTATGTTTCCAGAGTACAAATTTCCTCAATAATTTTTTGTTTTGAACGTTTAAAGTGATGAACCCGTTCAGCACTGTCCTGCTGACTTAATTCTGTAATCTTTTGTTTTCCTATATCCCACCAAGACTGAAGAGAAGAAAACCTATCCTTCTCATTACGCCAACCTTCCCAGAATTCCTTTATTAAAGTGCAGTAATTTTCATCATTAAGAAGACTAGTATTTAGACACCAAACTGGATTTTTGTTGACACTCGCATTCATAGTTAAAACAAGAGAAACAAGAGAGTGATTAGATAAATCAGTAAGAGAGTCAATAGACACAGATTTAATTTTCGAAGTCAACCTCTTGTTGATGAAGAAAGTATCAATGCGACATTTTTGCTCTCCTCTGTGCCACGTAAAATTTTGAACCTGATTATGAAAATAACGCCAGGCATCAGAAAGCTTACAACGATGGACAAGCGAAGAAAAAACATGCGAAGACTTTAAATGTGGTTGCATATGTGACGATCTGTCTAAATCATTAGAGTACAATTAAAGTCTCCCCTATGACAATATTCTCATCGTCAAGATCAAAATCAAGGAGAAATTTACGAAGACTTTGAAAGAAAATACAACAATCATCTCCACCTGAAGGAGCATAAATATTGAACAAATGAAAGGAAGTGTCATCCATCTTAATATGCAAATGAAGTAGACGACCCTGAACGACACTTTTTACAGAAACAAGATCAACATTTTTGTTTTGCGGAAACAGCACTGCAACCCCAGCATAATTACTGGTACCATGTGAGAAATAAATAGGCGCACGCCAAACTACTTGCCACTGAGCCTGATTAGCCACTGTAGAATGAGTTTCTTGTAAAAAATAAAAATCAGCGTGTTGATTGGACTTCAATGAAGACAAAATGTTGTACCGTTTTAAAGAATCATGACACCGATTTACATTCCAAGAAATGAAACTTGCCATCACTAGACAAGCAAAGACAAGAACGATTTTACTTCCCGTATTTAGTAATTGCCAGGCTTTTACATTGTCTAACATGTTGTTGTAACTTTGTCACAAGTTTATTTCGCTGAGAACATCAAACGAGTTTGATGTTTTTACTCCTGACCAAAAAAAAACTGACTTTGAGAATTTTTTCTTGGAGACTGAGACTGAGAAGTAAATAAATCCTGAGACTCATTCATATTGACACCTGAAAAGGGAGTATCAGGAAACTCAAGGGACTAAGACTGAACTATTGAATATGATGATGATGAAGGGGAGGGGAGCGGAGAGAACGAAGGCGAAGCAGGGGTTCATACCCTGTCTTCATCGGCATGGACGTTTGCAGCAGAGTTAACACCTTTTTCTTTCTCTTGAGCGTCAGTGGATTTATTGTTTTAACTGGTGAGAGGTCTTTGATCTACAGATTATTGTCATCAACAGATGTGACTTTGTGAGCGGACTCTGATTGTGCTTCATTGTTTTAAAACAAAGCGAGTTGATGTTGAGGCGTTAGTCGAAGTTGAGGTGTTAATTTCTGGAGTATTCATATGCTGATCAATACCTTCATTTACATTTTCTTGACTATCGACAACATCCATTAGACCTGAATTTTCATCCACACAAGTATCGTCTGAACATTTCCAGTGTCATTATCATTGTTTTCTGACGATCTATAGTTGGGACAACGTTAAAGGATATGACCTTTCAGTCCACAATGAAAACAACGCAGTTCATCGACTGATACGTAAACGGAATGAAAGCGATCATCATATTTGATCTGAATTACACCACTGATGTTCTCATTGTGTAGTAAAACATGAACTTTTCGTCTAAACGACTTTACATGCTTCAGCGAAGCGTTTTTACAACCAGAGGGATTGCTTTTATATGTTCAACAACTCTACCAAGTTTCCATAAATATTCGAGCTATGGCCAATAGTTGCCAATTTAACAATCTTTACATTTATGACACGAAAGGTCTGCACGAAATACATTCTTTGGTCGGGTCGCTTCTAGCTGGGCTTGCACGAAATACATTCTTTGGTCGGGTCAGGTTTAGCTGGGCTTGCACGAAATACATTCTTTACATTTAATATATTTAATACATTTTTTACATTTATGTCACGCTAGGTCTGCACGAAATACATTCTTTGGTCGGGTCGGGTCTAGCTGGGCTTGCACGAAATACATTCTTTACATTTAATACATTTTTTACATTTATGTCACGAAAGGTCTGCACGATTGGTGGAAGAAGAAGAAGAAGAAAGCTGAACTCCTGAAAAAACAATAGGGGCCTTTTTAGCCAGCTCCTTTGTGTCTGTCCCCTTGTCTCTCTGTGTTTGTATGAATACTAGTGTTCTTATGTATGAAAATAGTGCACAAGGCAGCGGAAACACTCTGTTGCCCTGACGAAAGTATCAGCGTTGACGATAATTGCATGTCGATTGTCTGTTTATTCTGGATAATGGAGAACAATCTATCCTTTTCGACAGATAATCAGTCCTTTTCCGACATACCAATACGTTTGTTAGCCATATGACCTATAAACTCAGATGGTACTGAATGCAGAGGTAATAAAGACGGTGAATTGAGACCTGAAAGACTCTTAAACATAACAATTGGTTGTTGATAAAACACATTATTATTGATGATCTATCAATTATTTCAACAATATACAATATGCAATGATAAAAGGAACAATACGGATCGCTGTTGAGTTTTGTAAGTTTTCATTGTGGTAACATATGGAAATGTTTCGTATTGGTAATTTTTTAACACTTAATAGTGCTGCCGTCCTGAGATTAATCGCATTGTGGTGACAATAGCAATGTGTTTTAGGTTTTGCGCAAGTGTAGGAAATACAGAGAGGCGAAATTGAAATTTCACAATAGAAAAGAGTGTTTTCGGTTTCTATAATTTTAGTTAGGTTTTTAGAGTTTTTCATCTCGATGACCACGGGAAAATACTGAAGATTTCACTTGACTATAGCAGATGATTTTTCAAAGCGTGCTTAGATGCCTTTCACAAAAGGTGTCTTTGTAGCTGTTATTTGAGCCATTATGCTTGGTAATAAATTATCACTTCAAACATAGGTGGCGAAAACAACATTCCACGATCCAGTCAATATGGAATGTGTTGATGACATACGGTCATTTGCCTTTCCGCAGTCTCCAATTCTTATATAAACCCCCGACATTACCTGCGGTGTTCATTGGTCACGGGAGTTGATCGACAATCATTCTCAAGATAGTTCTCCACTGTTCCGGTAAGCTAACGCCATTTACTCGAGCAACTTTATTTCTTGATAATCATCGAAACTCGTTACGTTACTTCTGAGTGAGTGTGTGTGTGTGTGTTTGTTACTGTCTTCCATTCTTCACTAACATCTGAAGCACACTGTTCTTTGAAGCTTGTGCTAAATATTGGTCTGTCTATCATAATGTGATAAACATCCCAGAGAATATTATTGGCTGTCCTTTATTTGATGTTTTTGTAGAATGAAAGACTGGAGCACAAAAAACAGAAATTTTTTCAACTGAAAATGCGCAGACCTAAAAATGTGAGAGACGAGTAAGAGTATTGAAAGAAAACAAACTGTTAAGTAGAAACTGACCGACTATTTAGCCTGTGTACGAAATCCGTAGTCCCGGTTCAGTAACGTACTTGCATCTTTCAAAGTGGGTGATGACATTACATTCTACATTGTCAAAGTGAAATCACAAGTGGAATTCCCTCGTTGATTAATAAGCTCTGCGAGCTGCCATACAAATTTCTTATTTATCTGCTTACGATCTGTTCAGTTAAACCGATTTATACAGCAGTAAGGCGTTTCATTACCGACTTAAATCTATCAATGCAGACTCTTCGGTTGCTTCAATCGCTTTTATATTATGTAATTGTTTTTTTCTACTTCTCAAAACATTCGTTTCTTATATTCATTAACAACAGACGGACGTCTCCGCGAGACAACATGAATGCTGCAATAATACTCTTGGTAGTGATTGCTGTAAACCAAGCCTATGCCGTTATTTTTGGTAAGAATGAAAAGCCTTTCTTTCATTGGACTATGATTAGTCCAAAATAAAATAAGTTGTGCTGTTCCGATCTTAAATATGCATTTTTCAGGGGTTTAGGGCGATCAAACACTGTCCACAACACTTCCAGAAAATGCATCATACATATAAAAAGGGAAAAACATAAAAGACTTCCTCGTTCAAGGAAAAATCAAATGTCAAGTAACGAACGCGTGATTTTATGGCTTTTTTCTTTCTTTTTTTTTTACTTCCGTGTTTACTTAGCTCTAAAAAGTTAAGGGTCGGCAAGATAAAAATAGGGTAGGTCGGGTTATCGGAACAGCACAATTTTTTTGTTCAGCCTTAATAAACTTTGCGAATGTATAGCGAAGAAAGCGATGACTATGGACAAAATATGACTTAAGTTTATCTCCTTCATGGCGTGAGATGATTCGATTAAAAGGAATAATGATAATAACAATAATAATAATAATAATAATAATAATAATAATAATAATAATTTATCAGCGTACTCCTTGTGTCGAGCTGAACTAAGCGTGTCATTTCACTAAATTTGCCACGTTCTTACTTTAGTAAGGAGGGTCTTTCGTTTGCCTAATTTATCTTTTCTAAGAAATATACATTTAAAAATTATTCTGTTTTTTGAGGGGGGACACATTTTACAATTGATGAATTTTTTTTGGGGGGGGGTCAAATTTTAGAAAGTTGATTTGGAGGGGGTCGCTTTTTACATTTCATTTGTCACTCAAGTTCCACCGACCTCCTCCCCGTAAAAAACGAATGCTCCCTAAATATACTTTCTCAATGGAAGTTTAGTACCCTCATTGTATTCTGATCGTGACGACTCAAATGTTCTTGTTCAACGTATTTCGCACAATATTGCCACAGAAGATTACATCAGACCAACAAGACAACCGTTTCAAGTCGAAGCAACCAACCGAGGACAACAAACGATCAGACATGACAGAAGAGAAACTTACAGGTCTAATCGGGAGTAAATGTAATCGCAAAATAGGTTTCACCTCACACTGTGTTTTGTCAACGGTCAACAGAGAATGGTTAAATGACGTCAGACATTTAGAGAAAGATGATTGGTCGACAATCGTAGATCGTCATTCTTCTGCTTACTTATTGCATAAAGAAGCAACTGTATGACGTCAACATGAGGCATGACGTCAATGAAATGGATGTAGATACAACATTGTCTCCAAGTATCGTTATTTAATACCTATAGTTACAGTAGATAAATCGGACCTAACACAGCGCATAATTTTAAATGACTGTCCACTTTGTTTGTCGATAAGTTTAATTTTTCCGTCAATATGTGGCAGTTGCTTAGGTTTGTGTTAGTGAAAAATTGTACTATAGTTCACTAAGTCACTGATTGATATTGTGATTATACATTCGGCGTTCTACTATTTACGGTAGAATGCGCCTCGTCTACAGATATTCAGACTCTCAAAACTTGTACAATTCTTTTCTTATCTACTACTTGTCATGGGCTCATTTTAAAGCTCTTGATGTAATAAAACTTTTTGCCGTCTTAGTTTTTCGAAAAAAAAATTTCTCCATAGAGTTAACACAGAGATGGCGGCCATTTTGAAATTCAAATATCGCTTAATCTTTGGTAAATTGTTTCTATAGTACCAAAGTTTACATAGTGACCCCAGATTTTTATTCTGATTTTGAAAGAAAATGGTTGAAACTTTGCTTGAGGAAAGTTTTAGAAAAAGTTTAAGTCTCTCACTTTCGAGGCGCATACTTATCACGTTACGCATAGGATAGCTCCCAGGGAGCTGTGTAAGAAAGCACCTCTCTTCTCTATCCCAGAATCCAAATCTGTCACATGTTGTTGTCTCTCCACGCTGTCCCCTTTTGTACTGCCGGCTACCCTTCTCACCCGAGAACAAACACCGTGTAGCGTGTTCCCTGGACTTGCCAACTAGTCACTTGGATTTTCTCGGGCATAAACGGCAGTAGATGGCTGGTCAAGTAGTGGTTTTGCGTCCAGCGGCTATCTGCCATTGTTGTCTATCTGTGCTGTGCTGTTTGTGTTTGTAGCATAGAGTTTGTCACTACGGAACTTATGGCTATGGTGTTATAGCTTGGTAATATTGTTCTGATTCGCGATCACCTCGCAATTAGCGCGACAGCCTGCTAATTGTCCCCTCAATTTGCTCTGTTTTAGATCATGTTCATTGGCCTACAGACTTGCGGCAAGTCTCAGTGTATATTTTCCCGTCTTCTTCCTCAGTTATACCAATCGGTTACCTCTTTGTCGTCTCTTTATCAGTTCCCCCTTAAGTCTTGCCCGGTAAGTGCCTATTTTAAAAGGTAGGTTTCTGCAATGGGCTTCGCATTTCTCGTAGTACCGTCTAAATCTTCATGTTTTTCGATTTCTCAAACTTTTACAACAACGGTGGCTGTTCGGAGTGGACAAGCTGGATGAGTGACGAAAATGGAGGGACTCTGGACCCGAGCTCTATCGGCGAGTTTGAAATCATTATCAATTACGAGGCACCCATGGATTCTGCGACGACCAATCGCCATCGAATGCAGGCTGGCCGTCGACCCTCACAGTCCGCATGATCAGACCAACCAAGTTTCCCTGACCTGCGATTTGAACACCGGATTTTTGTGCTTCCACAGCCAACAGACTGGAGACTGTTTTGATTATGAAATTCGCCTTCTCTGTCCTTCAGTATGCGATTCCCAAACGACGCCTCAACCTATACAACAGACATCTGAAGCACGCTTACTCCACCTCACTACCGTGACCACTACCGTGTCCACTACCGTGACTGAAGGTATGAAGTTGAAACGTGGTCCCCACTAGACTGTTTATCAGGTGCAGCCAACAAACAATGCACAATTTAAGAAGTCCTTATCATGATAAGATATATTGCGCAGTTCAACTAATGTGAATTGACCAATTTTAAGTCAAGGGGATAATTAATGAGCTGATCGTAATTTTCCCTCCAACTGAAAATTTTTTGACTTACGCTCCCGCACTCAAACTTCATTTTTACCCACTCCCCAAATATTTTACCTTTTTCCCTCCCCAATTGTCAATTTTTGAAGCTCCCCTGCCCTGTGGCAAAAAAAACTTTTCGATTTTCCCTTGCCCTGAAAAAATTCCCTTATTTTATCATTCCCTTGCAGATATAAGGCTCCCCTGCCTTGTGATGTTCCTCTCCACGGAAACACCATACCCACATTTAATTTTATTTATAGGCTCAATTTCCCTATCCCCGTTTTACAAGTAACTTCCCATCTTCTCGTTTTTGCCCAATCCCTGTCCAAAGGCCAACCAACCGACATTTGCCCTGCCCGATAGAAAAACTAAAATGTGCTCCCTGCAAGCTCAATATATGTCCCCTGCCCAAGCAAAATTAAAATTTCCCCTGCCCTCAAAGCAACCGCTCCCGGAACAGCTTTTTCGATGAATAGCTCCTTTGGCTGCACCTGACAGTGTGTTTATACGCAAACTGGTCAACTCTTTACTTAAGCTAAACGGAGTTGAACAATTATGGTGATGTCCCTGTGAACTCTCTTAGAAAAGTGACCCTTCTAGAACGTTATACTCAAACTGGCCGAGGCTTTAGAAACACCAAGGCCATTGCTCAACTATGACGTCATATGCTCGATAGGCTGTAATGACACTATTTCCATCGAGGCTAAGTTAATTAGACGGGATTGATTCTTACATTGTGGTGTTAAATGGGCCGAAAGTATGTGAAAGCATAAAATCAAACGGTTTTAACACTGTACGATATTCTATAGTCCTGAATCAAAATATAAAACACTTATTTTAATATTGTTTCAACAGATGACCTGTGTGTATTATGATCAATTCGAAATAGGAAAAATTATGTAAATAATCCATCATATTAATGAGTGAAACAGTCGAAGGACTACTTGAACTTACACATGGAACACATTATAAGAGACGCAAATGGTAGCATTATCATTGACCATGCTATATTTGAATTTCTTTCATGGCATGAAAAAACGAGGTTCACTAGATCATACGATACGATATAGAGGGGCTGCACCCTGAACACCAATCGGGGATCTGGAACTCTAATGCGGCCCGCAGAAGAAGATAACACTCGGTGCATAAGTGTCGAGCCGTAGACACCTTGGCAAAACAAGTGCAACCTTAAACAGTGCTTTTCAATAAGGATCACTCTCAAACTCGAGAACATGATAAAAATACATGGTTTAACAAATACTAGGCATTCTTCCTTGCCTATTAATAAGAGAACTGAACTTGAGAATTATGAATGATCCTTTTCGTCTTTCACTTTTTTCAAACTAAAAGTCTAACTGGTGATTCAATACACCACAGTACCAAGTAATTCTTTAAGTATAATTTTGCTATAATGGCATTGACAATTGAAACTGTCAAAATCATTAAAACCAGACATTGCAATGATAGCCCACACGGGTACAAATCTGTTCATTCCGAAATAAATCAAAATTCAAGTGAACTTATTATTTCGTTTAGGCGAATACATTGAAAACCTTAAAAATGATAATATTAAATATATCCTGGAATTATTTATTTGTTGCTGTGAAACACTTTATCAATGTGTCACATGCTTTGTGTTCAGTGACTATTAGACGATGTGAATGTTACAAGTACACCGCCGTGTGTTCCCAGTCTAACTGGGACGACGCCAAAACTTCATGCGAAGGAGACGGTGGTTGGCTTGCAACAATGGATACACAGGAACTGTGGGAACAGTTGCAAACTTCAATAGACGATGCTAATATGGACAAGAAATCCTGCCATGGGAATGGATTTTGGATCGGATTCCATGACCCTGACAGGAGTCTTGATGGAAGTACTCACGACGAAACAGCGTTCGAATGGATTTATCCGATGTGTGAAAGTTTTGTCACATGGGCAGCAGGCCAACCTAATGATAACAAAAAGCACGACGATTCGGGACAAAATTGCGTCCAATTATGGTTAGTAGGTTTCTAAAGTACTTCGATATGACTTCACAAATCGACGACATTTCAACTCTAGTGTTTTCGAAAAAGTCTCATATATTTTGCGTATTGCAAAGCCTTATACCATTTCACAACAATATAAATTAAACGAGACCGCTAACACCCATTATATACTTAATTGGATGTGTAATTGAGCGCTTTATTTTTAAGTTTAGTGATTTTTTTTTTGTAAAATTCCGTTATCGGTAGAAGTAGGCACATAATGTAACATTTTCTTTTTTCGTTTTGCTTTTTATTTTAGGACCAAGAAAAATTTCGCTTACGACGATGAATACTGTACTTCTGAAAAAGGCTATATCTGTCAGAAACTTAGTAAGTAACGAAACCTTAAAAGGCAGCATCTTCTACACTATGTGACATCGTGTCATCTCGACCGTCTCTTATTTTAGACGTAACGAGAGTATGAGACTTTATGTATACTCTTGCAACAGAAACTATTACTCCTTTTATTATATGCACATCGTATGGCATTGACGATTCTATACTAGAAAAGATTGCGATGATAAAAGTCCGAAGAACAAATACTATTTGCAACAGAAACTATTACTCAAGTGTAGCTCAACCTTGCTCTCTCACAAAGGCATATTTCCTTGATTATGGACAGAAAATTATGTAAATTTATGACAGAGGAAGAAAGTTAGCCTACCTGCCTCTATTCGAAAAAAAATTTCAACGGGAAAATAGCACGCTTCACCAATACATAGCCTCTCATAATATATATTGTCCCTCCCTATTATAATGTGTTATGACACAGAGGTTATGTTTTCTCACCGGTTGTGGGGATTGTTTTGTTACAGCTTTGTGCAACTGTACGCGTTCATAAATGTCAACATGGAGATCAAATGCTGTGTCTTGCCTGATGAGTATCCAGCTTGGAGACATCTTTGAAAAGAAACACATCACATTTAAGGTTATATATGAACAAACTTGTTAAATTTTAAGGTTTTCCTATTATACCCGCCCGAAAAGTTTCAAGAATACGTATGCGGGTTTCTTTCTTGTCATTCTCCGCTCAGTTAATATTATTCATGGCATCCCTAGCTCGCTATTAAGTATATTTGGCAACATTGTAACCATTTAACTTAGTCATAGTAATAAAATCAGATGACTTAAAGAATGAAGACGTAATCCTTATCATTCAATACAACTTTTACTCCTACTGCACAGGGATGTTTTTGGAAAGGCCTTTTCTTACTGCATTTTCTACCGCTGACGCACATCCCTCTTGAACAAACCGAATTCGTTTTCTCTGCCGGTCAAAACAGAAGAGCGCATTTTTATGTTTATGGTGAATTTTAAGTTGAAATAGAGCTCGGGAACACATGTTTTAACTCTATAATTTTCTGACAAAATAGTTATGTCGACTAATTTTGAAGACCATGCAGTGAATGGTCTTTTCTATCGCGTTTAAGTTGACCGCCTGCTGTTTACGTACCCAAGATAACGAACCCATGCCTTCAACGCAGAAAATCTTTTTAGGATATGCAAGTACGTATAGTGTACCCCAGTTGGTGGCACTCCAAGGGAAAATGGGTATTCATGCAATGCGCACTTACAAAATCGCAAATAAAGGTTAGGTGTTTGTGCAACATCACTGTCCGTGAAAAAAAAGAGAAAGAGAGTACTGTGCTGTTTCCGAAAAACTGGAAATCCGATATAATAAAGAACTTCGCCAAACTTAAAAGTATTGGTGTCACTAAGAAGACGTTCACTAAATTTAACTTCTTCTTTAACTAACAGACCAACATTTGCGAAATAATTGCTAAAGCTATCGTAAATTTGTAAAGGACACGTACACACACATATTTATATATATTATATTGTGTGTGTATATATATATATATATATATTATATATATATATATATATATATGTGTGTGTGTGTGGTGTGTGTGTGTGTGTGTGTTATATATATATATATTATATTGTATATATATATATGTGTGTGTATATATTATATTGTGTATATATATATGTGTGTGTGTGTGTGTGTATTATATATATATAAATATAAATATATATAATATATATATATACATATATATATATATATATATATATATATATATATATATATATATATATATATATATATATATATATATATATCATTATGCTATGCCTGTATTGCCATTCTTCTATTGTTCAGACGGTACTGATATGTACCCATAGTTTAACTAGTGAAAATACGAATTATATTTTCACTGTAACCGAACTACTCACAGCTACGCGTACGCGTGACCTTCTCTGGTATGCATGGCCTTCATCGTTATATGTACATATAAAACAGCTGAGCGAACAAGACAAATGACAATCTGAAACGTCATTATGATTATGGTCCAAATTCTGTTGTTTGCAGTCACTTCATGGCATTGCACTTAGGCACAAGTAGAGTTGTACCAAAAACACACAAACAAACGTATTGAAAATTTGTATCATTTGCCGACACCTGTCATCGTTCAAGGCCGGTCCCCTGGCGGTGCGGTGTTTTCGTGTCGTCTACGCTGCTGAAGATTACATGTAAGATATCGTTTGACAGTGCATCATGATAGAACCGCTTTACGACAAGTTTCCTGTTGATGAGCTTAAGTATCTGGGCGGTGAATTACATACATCGTTTACAGCCGTAAATGAGCCACAAAAATCCAACCGCACTGAAAATACTCGCGACAGACAAGGTTGAAGGTGCACATAATATTTCCGATTTGTACCTGTCAGTGAGATTCACAGGTCATGATCGTGTCTGGTGGCACCGGTGCGGTGCGGGTTTCAGATACAATGTCAGATCTAGGGAAAGTCAAACATTCGCTTAGGTTGTTAAAGGAAGTTTAGTTCTATTTAGGCAAGCCAGGAACGAAAATATACGAGCAGACGACGGAAATACCTTTGAAATGTTTTATTCGTACAGCAACAAAATCACGAACGAGTTACGACACTACAGCTTACAGTGTACTCACTTCATGTTTTCCCTAATCCGCTTACTAAGAAGGTAAATTCGGCATATTTGACGTCTGGGGACATGTATAATTCTTCGAGATAAAGTGACTGGTATTATATCCACTGTGCATTCATAGATGTCGCAGAGCTGCTTGCTCCATGCTCTCAGCTGTTCATACTCGATCGAGTTTGAAATCGAACGCTGGCGTGGTGCGAGTATTTTGACCCGTTTTTGGCGGCCTCATAACTTTCACGTAGGGATGAGGTTAATGTATCAAAACACGAAAACACACCCATTTTACAACTCCCGCCTATTTTTTACATCCACCGTCATTTTAAACTAAAAATAAATCTTCTTCAAATTGTGAAAACCTGTGTCGACATCGTAATATTTAAATTGTTCGCTTTAAAAGTGCTCTATAAACCCTCCTTTGAAGTGGAATGGCCCAATAGCGGAATAATATCAAGAAGTGATACGGTTGTCATCACTCATCAGCAACCAACTTTTTATAAGTACAGCCTGGAGGAAGCAAGGTCGATTTCAAGTTGATTTCGTCGCTAATTTCGGAGCGTCTGAAGGAAAACAGTCATAACCAAAGCATGCATGTATGATAAAGGGGTTATTACACGAAGTTAGGGCGATACCGCGTCGTATTCTCGTGATTTGTCCGTATTTTGACTCGTTGCTGCGCAACTTGTCAAAATACGGACACATCACTCGAATACGACGCAGTATCGCCCAACTTCGTGTAATAACCCCTAAATATATATATATATATATATATATATATATATATATATAAGAATACCGAAATTACAGTGCTCAATGCTAAAGCAGAACGTTATAAATAAAAACCTAAATCACTTCAAGTACCAAAGTATTGATTGATATCTGCATGTAACTTAAGTGTCATGCATCCTGCAATCTTCATACGGATAAAATGTCCTCTTCACTTCTTTTGTCTGAACATTGCAGGATGCATGAAACTTAAGTAACAGATATTATTAATTTGTACTTGACGATGTGTATGTTTGTATGTATGTATGTATGTATGTATGTATGTATGTATGTATGTATGTATGTATGTATGTATGTATGTATGTATGTATGTATGTATGTATGTATGTATGTATGTATGTATGTATGTATGTATGTATGTATGTATGTATGTATTGCTTAGCTGACTCATAAGCTTATATGTCACGTCGAAAACAAGTAAAGGTACTTCCTGTCCATCAGTTCACGATTGAGCAACAAAATTACATGACGTCATGCAGGGCTCGAAATTAGCGGTAGTCCCGCGTCCACAGACTACCAACTTTTCCCGGGGCTACCAAAACCCATGAAATGGTAGCCCACACGGACTACCAAAGCCTGGGACATGAAATTACTTAGCGGACGACATGATGTTGATCGCTGTGAGATGACTGACGCTCATACAGTCAACTCAGCTGGACACAGAAAGGCCAGACTATTACTTTGTTATGCAAGTTAAAAGGCGACAGTGCAGTCGAATTTGTTGCGACAAACTTTCAATAAAATATCATTATCTGAACTGATGTACTTGGATGACAGGCTTGGGAACTGATGGCCAATGAAAATTCATTTTCATAGTTATTTAATCACAATGTATCAATCACAATCGATAAACACAAAATTATTCAAACTGCAAAGAAAAAGCTGTTGGGCCATCCACAAATTACGCTTTCCGAAGTGTACGAGATCATCCAATGATAGTGTACTATGGTGGAGAAATATAGCCAAAATTGCCACGAAAGTATTGGGAACATGACTATACCAAGTTGTCATCCTGAAATTCATAGCCAATCTATTTTAGCCATGCTATGTTTACACGTGCTACGTGAAAGGTCGATGTCATGACGAACATCAAAATTTGCAAATTTTGAGGCGTCACCGTTGTCCACTATGTCATGCTATACCGTTCTCCTAAGGCTATGATCTGCAGGTATTGATGTCAAATGACTGGAAAATTCACTTCCTTGATAGAATTATGCAAAATAAATCTTTCATTGTCTAGATATCAATAAAAATATCCTTTACAAAAAAACCTTCATTCATGCATGGGCTACCAAACCTTGTCACTGGGCTACCAACGTCAGAAAATGGTAGCCCAATGGGTCTACAAAGGAAAACAGTTAATTTCGAGCGCTGCGTCATGGGATTTCGAATCTTATAACACATTACTATTCACTATGTGGTCTTCAATATCGGACTCGAGTGCGGACTAGAATGCGGTGATAATAGACCAGCAGTGGAACGAAGGGAGCCGCGTCATAAACAGATAAAAACTTCCTTGAATACTCTTGACACACAATTTTAAATACTCTTTAAAATAGATATTGAGTAACTGAATTGAGGCCGGTAAGATAGATAGATGGATTTATTGTATTTCTAGACCTCCGGCCCCTATACAAAGAAATTACATTCCAGATGAAATAATTACAAATGAACAAATATTAATGGGGAAAAAAAGAATACCAGCTGAAAAAACGCCAATATGCCAGGAACAAAACAAGATTAATTTACATAACATATCAATTCTTTACGTAAATGAAAAGCCTTATAAATATATGTGTATAATTGACATAGTAATTCTTTATCAGATGTAAGTAATAGGCGATAAAATTTACAAAGATTAGGATGTGTATAATAAAGTCACTAGGAAGATATCTTATTCGTAAATCTGTGCAAGCAGGGCATTCAAATAAAAAATGATATTCATCTCCAACCTTGTTTGATTTACAAATTTTACAAAATCTGGCACTACATGGAGTACCACTTCGTCTGCCTTCTTCGACGTTTAATGGCAGACACGCACAACGAAAACATGCAAAGATTTGACGGATTTTGAAATTACAATTCATAAACAAATATTTTTCAGGTTCTAAAGCACTCTTAAAACAAGTATACGAACGCATTTTTTGTTTTCTATTCAAATTTGCCCATCATTGCTGTTTAGCAATATCTTGGACTCTACTAAAAATTCATGCAAAAACCTTTCCTTGTTCCCCACTTCCTGGGCAAGCCATACGTATCCAAAAGCGTATGAATACAAAATATGTTTTATTGAAGTTGCCCAGTTCTGCTTGCCAAGAGAATTTAAATTAAAAAGCATGACGTAAGCTTGGCGTGGCAACCTAGTTGGTGGCAGTTCAGTGAACTTAAGCCAAATTTCACACAGCGTTGCAGAGTTCTGACAAAAATGGGTAATCTACCACATTCTCCAAGGACAGCTTCATTCGTTGCACTGGAAGGCAGAGCCAAAAATATCCTACACCATTTACGTTGTACCTTCTCAGCTTTGTCATAAAATTGATACCCCCATATTTCTGACCCATACATTAAAATGGGGAGAATAATTGAATCAAATAACTGAAAATGAATTTTAAAAGGAAAACCATTCAACTTTTTGGAAGAAGCATATAATTCAGTTAATGCTTTGTTGGCTTGGTCAGCAAGTGTCGATACTGCTTTTCCCAAAGTATTTCTACATGAAAGTAACAAACCCAGATACTTATAATAACTTACAACTTCTAGCATTTGACCGTTTAAAAAACACTTTCAGAACGTGCTCTATGGCCACCTCTGCGGAAAACCATAACTTTGGTCTTATCAATGTTTACTTTCATTTCCCACTTTTTACAGAAAAGACTTTAAACATCAATTAACCTTTGTAGATTTACAACACTGTCTGCAAAACTTAAAAAATACTGAATCCCCAAATTACCAGAATTTACTAGCATGTCGTTCAGTTCTTCAATAAAAAGGTAAAAAGTATTGGGCTCAGCATACAGCCTTGCCTAACCCCTACAGGACAATTAAAATATTGTGATACATAAGACCCTGATTTAACACAAGACTTGACATTTGAATACATAGAATGTAAGATATAAAACATTTTACCTGATACACCAAGAAGTGACAATTTACACAATTATAGCAAGGAATGATTCACTCTATCAAAAGCCTTTGAAAAATCTACAAAAAGGCAATAACATTTTCCACCAGGTCTACCAAGGTATTTTTGGGTAATCGCATGTAGAACAAAAAATGTTATCGACAGTGCTGTGGTTCTCACGAAAGCCACCCTGACAGTCAGACCTTATGTTATTGGACTCTGCCCAGATAGATAATCTTTCGTTTAAAATTGATGTAAATTTTTTTTCCAAAAACATTAAGCAGTGAGATTCCTCTGTAATTGTTAGTTACGTTTTTATTCCCTTTTTTGAAAAGAGGGATAATGACACCTATAGCCCAGTCCTCAGGAAAATTTCCTGAGTCAAAGATACTATTAAATAAAATGAGAAGGAAAGGAGTAATAACAGCGGATGAGAATTTGAAAAATTCACCCGGGATTCCGTCAACTCCTGGAGACTTAGCAGATTTAAATCTTTTTAAATTTAACAGTATTTCAACTTCTGTAATACATTTATTTAGTTCTCCGTCCTCGGCTTGATTCGGAGAAGGCGATGAAAGTAAATTACTTATAGCATCTTCGACAGTTTCACGAAAAGACTGGTCACTTACATCAGTGTCACTACATTGTACATAAAGGTTTTTAAAATAATCATACCATTCATTTAAACTGATGGCATTTGAAGTATGGCTTTTACGGTTCATACATGTCTCCAAAATCTGCCATATGTCTAAAGAACCACCCTCCTTGAAAACTTGTAACAGTTTCTCCTTAATGGCATCTTGATAGTTTGTTTTTTTAACTCTACAAGTCGCTTTAAAAACTTTCTTTGCTGTCAAATACTCTTTAAGTGAAGAATATGAGCTTGTTTTCCGAAAGTCTTTCAACTTATCGTACATAAGTCTTTTTGAAATAACATAAATCGTCAAATCAACCTTGTATTTTACGACTATTTCTGTTAAAATCTGAACTTTTCATACCTTTACCTGCAAACTGCAATGCACTGGTAAATTTACGAATAGCTGTATTTACATCAGGTAAGATGGCAATGGCATCTTTGAAAGAATTTGATGTTTCAACAGAAGTGACATTTTCTAAATACCTAGATTTGCTATTTTCTGACCAACGGTAACGAACAAGCTTTGCGCATTGGCCATCACCACTTGTTGTAGAGACAATGTCATGCGTGGTATTGACAGTAAATTACAAGATAATGCAAAATGGTCAGATTCAGTACGAGGTATAATGTCAAAGTCGTTCACACACTCAAATAATCGGCAGACATGATCATGTAATCCACAACGCAAGCTCCCAAGGCTGTTGCACAAGTAAAATTCCCAACACTATCACTGCCAGCCCTGCCATTCAAAAAATGTATGTCCATTCCTTTACATAAATCAATCAATACTTTGCCAGCAGGTGTAACCACGTCATCCTTCGCGACGTGGACTGTAAAAATACTTTGGACATAATTTACATTTTCCAATACCGGAATGTGTGCTACTGAATCGTCGGTTATATAATCGTCAAGTGTACCTGTTCTGGCGTTGAAATCTCCTGCCAAAATAATATCATTACCGTCACACACATTAACCAGATAATCATATAATCTAACTATCTCTTCTAAAGAGTTGTCAGGACGTAAATAGCAACAACAAAAAGTAACATTTTTATCAGAAGAAAACAAAGAATTTTCAAACTGTAGGAAAACACAATTTTCTAAAATGTCAGTTTTACAACTTATAATTTTTTGAAAATCCACTTTTTGACATAAACCGCAACACCGCCGCTGGGACGCCCTTTTTTGAGCGTTTAACAGCAGGATATAAGAATACTTTATAATAAGAAAGAAAATTTACTTTATCGTCTTTTACACAAAATGTCTCTAGAAAGCAAACAATATCGTATTTCGCACACAAGGAAGAAAATTCTGGATTACCAATATTCCTTTTAAGCCTCTGATGTTCCATACCAACAGAGAAAGCGACCTGACATCTTTACAGTTGAGCCTTGACCACAACCCTATTCAGTGCTTCCACCTCGAAAGTTGTAGGTACGTTCGATATCTGCCCAGACTCTTCGTTGACACGAAACACGTGTTTACAGTGTGCCTCCTTTACGACAAGTTTGTCATATTGCAGATAAGCTTTCACGTCTTTATTAGCTTTGACAAGAGAACGGCGGAGATCTGATAGCTTGCCACGTATGTCCCGTATTCTTTTTGTATAGTCTTCACTGATAGAAATGTACGTGTGCTTCAACTTGTAAGCCTTACGAAGAGTCTGTTCCTTGTCTTTGTAATTTCTGAACATGGCGACGACAGGTTTGGACCCGCGAACAGATGGTGCGTTTGGAATTCTATGCACGCGTTCGAACTCCACGATGTCTTCCATCCCAAGATTATCATGAATAATTCGCTTTACTTTTTCTTCTGATTCGGCCCACGTTTCACTGCCCCCATTCTGTGACACACCAAATAACACCAAATTGTTTCGCCGACTTCTGTTTTCTCGATCATCTTTCTCCTTCCTTATTTCGTTAATTGACTTTTTCATTTCGTCAAGCGTTGTTTTCAACCAGGTCGTAGGACTTGCTTGTGAATCTGAGTCAACAGAAACACTTGACTTTCTTTTCAAACAATCTATTTCAGATTTTAATTTTTCAATTTCATTCAATTTCTCCAACTCTTCTTTCCTTTGCTCTTTGATAACATTAATATCTTCTCAACATTGTCAATCCTGGTTTGAAGGTGTGCGAAGTTACTGTTCATGGCTTTCGTATCAGCTTTTATGGTGTCTAATTTTTCATGTAAAGCAGTAATATCTTCTTTGGTTATTGCTTCTGAATCTGCGCTTCTCAACTTTGGTGGACCGGGATTCCGTTCAATGTTACCAGAAATGACCAGTAAACCAAACAAGCACAACTTGACAGCGAGTGCCATATGCCACATTGGTATGCACAGAGTCGCCATCTTTGGCAGTTTGCTTTGCCTCAATGGGTTACCACCAGCAAAACATCAAATTCTACGCCTAAATGTTTCCAAATTCGTTCCCATTTTTTCAAAATCCACGTCTATGTACCTTACCAAAATTGCTTGCAAACTTCTCTAGGCTGTAGTACCAGTCACCCATCGAAAATTCGTCGAAAATAGCGGAGCTAAGATATTGAACATGCTGCTACGTGTCTGCTTACGTAACTCATTGAGGCCGGTAAACAAAGGGTGTAACCATTCATGAACTTGGGCATTGCTGTTTAGGAGGCAACTTGGGGCAGTTGTTAAGGTACGGCACTCACTATCGGAGGATGGTGATTTCGAGACCCGGTTAGTCCAGAGTAACAGACTCAGAGGATAGTGAGTTCGAGACTCCAGCACGGCGTTGTGCCCCTGAGCGAGACATGTACACTTTACTCCTAATTGCTCCATTAGCAGTGGGTTACGGGTACGTTATCCTGTAATTGGGCTCGCCTGTTGGATGAGTACTAGTTATAAAAACAAAATGAAAACAATAACAAAATGAAAAAAATAAAAATCCATATGATCGCGTGAATTTAAGTACTATTCCATTTTATTTCACCTTAAGGTAGAATGAGCCTTTGAGGACAGCTACTGGGACTCTCACACTTTTATAGTATTCTTTTGGCTTACCCTTTTATGCGGGGGCTCAGTTTTAACCTTGTGGAGTAAATAAACTTTTCACCGGCTTAGTCTTGTAAACATCGGAGATTTTAATATCCCCACGAGTAACCGTTACGCGGGGAAGGCGGCCATTTTCAAATATCGGTAAATTGTAAGTAAATTTTTACTATAACCCAAACGGGATTTGAACCCCCACACACTCACGGCTACATCGCCTAGCTGCTAGGCCTCACACAAAACCAGTCGGCAACCGTTTCCAACTCAAAAGAGTTGGTCACAGAAACCGACTTAGATGGTACAATCCCGTGCGCGACCGAGCAACACAGTGTGCATGGAGCAGACGACACACAGACACAGTACAAACACACATATAGTAATCGGAAAAGCACGAGTAAGTAAATTGTAAGTAACTTGTTTCTCTCGTACCAAAATTTGCACAGTGATCACTGATTCTTGATTTTGAAAGAGAATGGTTGAAAGTTTGCTCAAGGTAGAACGCTCCTCGGGGACAGATGTTCGGACTCTCAAATTTCTACAATCCTTTTCTGATCTACCACTTGTGGGGGCTCATTTTAAAGCTCTTGGAGAAAGTAAAACATTAACCGTCTTAGTCTTTCGAAAATCCAAAATTTAATTTTCCCCATAGAGTTCACACAGGGATGGCGGCCATTTTGAATTTCAAAAATTGCAAAATTTTGGGCAATTTGTTTCGCTAGTTCCAAACTTTGCAAGGTGACACCCATTTTTTATTGTTGATTTGGTAAGAGAATGGTTGAAAGTTTCGTTTAGGAAAGTTTGAGCAAAAGTTTAAGTCTTTCATTTTCGAGGCACGAAGCCAGCCCTGATCTATAACACCCAGTTTTATGTATATCTTTTATACGTTCAGTCTAGTTGTTTATAGTTGATAGTCTCTTATATTTCAACTCGAAACGTTAGTGTTAGAAATGTGAATTCATACGCATTATGACACAATGAAAGTAAATCTCGTCTCACATTCCATATAATCTTTGAAGGGTACTACTTCTACATCAAAAGCTTATTCCGACAATAGTTGAACATAAAATATTTAGCTATGTTACATGTAAGCTATAAAGGCAGGCTGAACAGCAGGTAAAACAGCTAGTAAGCTGCATATAATACAATACAGAAGTGTGACGCTTTGAAAATATTTTGAGCCCCTCCTGATTGTTAAGCAGTTCGCTAGACAAAAGGAGACTAAGATAATATTTATGTTGAAATTATAAATGGGCATGATGCATTTAAGCTATTAAGCACTACAAGCAGCGGGATCAGAAACTTCCCGTCAGTTATGGCCAGAAATTTCTGTTGTCGATATGTTGAATTCAAACATAGACTTTGACGCAGAAATGGCAGCTTACAAAGCCTTCGCTTATGGCCCACGCTTTCCGAACAGTTAACCCTGGCTTATTGCTACATGAACTTTTAACTGCCCAGTCTGTACTTTTGGCGAGTGCTTACTTTACTTGAGGGTGTGTGTTCCTGTGTGTTTGAGGGAATACTTAAGTATAAAAATCTGGCAAAGGAAGCAGCCACTTTCTGTTGGCGGGGAAAAAGTATTAAAAGCATCAGTAATGACGATTAGCTGTATTACTTGTCTGTTTATTCTGGATAATGGAGACTAATCTGTCCCCTTAGACGGCTGTTCAAACATACCAATATTTTTCAAACATTTGACGCATCATAGTTAGATGACACTGAATGTCCGGTAATAAAGACAACGAGTCGATACATTTTAACACCGTTATTCGTTTGTTGATAAAACATATTTCCAATTATCAATGAGGAATCATTTATATCGACGCTGATGTGCACGAATAAAGGAACAATATGTATCGATATTGAGTCAGGTAGTTTTTCACCCTAGCAACGTATAGAAGCATTTCATATTGGTAATAAACTATCGCCGTTATTTCCCTTTGATGACCAAAACAATATGTTTCTGGGGATGCATAATTGTAGATATGAAATTTAACTATGGAAGGGTGTTTGCTGTTTGTATAATTGTACTTTTCAAGTTGTCTTTCTCCATCTTGATCACACAATTAGAAAATTTCTATGATTCTGAACGGCTGATGTATGATGTTGACAATCATATATACCTGCCACCAAAGGGGTCTTTCTGGTCTTTGTCAGAGCCATTAGGCATCATTAAATAAATTTTCGTTTCAAGAAAAAGGTGGTGAAAATAACACTCGATGTTCCAGTCAGTATGGACCGCTCCGATGATGTACGGCTGTTTGCCTTCGGTAGTTTTCAATTCTTATATATACCCCGACGTTGCATACAGTGTTCATTGGTAACCCAAGTTGATCAACTGTCATTCTCAAGCTGGTTTTCCACATTTCAGGTAAGTGAAACTTGTTTCAGAGTTTTGTTCACACGTAAACGCTTTCGATCAGTGCATGCATGTAGTTTGTTAAGGTAGAATGCGGACCGGAATAGATATTTGGACCCTGAAACTTTTCAAATACTTTTCTGATCTATCACTTGGGGAGGGTCATTTTAAAGCTCTCTGTGTAATAAAACCTTTTTAACCGTCTGAGTTTTTACAAAATCGAAAATTTTATTTTTCTCCATAGAGTCAACACAGGGATGGCGGTCATTTGAAATTCAAATATCTTGGGTAAATTGTTTTTCTAGTATCAAAATTTGCACGGTGACCCCCGATCTTTATCACTGATTTTGAAAGAGAATGTAGAAAGATTCATCAAAGAAAGTTTGAGCAAAAGTTTGAGTCAATTACTTTCGAGGCGCATATTAACCTTACCTTAAATCCAGAATCCTCGTAGGTTTTCACAAGTGTTCGAAAGGGCGAGCTACTTTTCTATACGTGTAGTCTTAGTTGCGTGTAGATATTTTTTGTGGGTCACGATTTATTTCTGTTGATTCAGACGAAGAAGCTCCTGAAGTAACCAGCGTCTTTGGTAGCGGGATATTTTGCAGTTTACACAAACGCCAGAAGTGCCCTGCTTTTTGATATGAACGTATTCTTGTAGTCTGACTAACCTTTGAGCAGATGTTCAAAGACTGTTTAAAACTTTGTCCTGACTCGGCACAGAACATCGCCCCATTTACGCAATGCCCTTGATCGCGCACCATAGCTGACTCGGATGGCAAGGCTACCAACAACGCTACTGTCATACGTGAATGTGACTACGTGTAACTTTGCTTCCTAAGAGCAATTGGAACCCATTGTATTATTTTTTATTCCTCTTAAGCGTTTTTGTGGTAGGAAACTTTTCGAGTTTCTGTCGATTTCATCTGCATATGTAACCTCATCGATTTTTCTTTTTAAGTTACGTACTTGTTTTTATGAGTAATTGGTAACATTGTAACATTCAGCTATAGGGTACCTAAGACTTTTGAGAAATTTGAAAAATATGACGATCGAATTATCCCAAATTAGTTCCAATCGTGATAAAGGCAATAATATTTATGAAAGCCATTAAAGAAGTGCATCGAGCACAAGAAAATATGTAGTCAGCGCGCATCGCGTAAAGCCTTCTCGTTGTTTTAAGTCTACTTGAATTAAGAAAAATCAGGGTGCAGACTCTCTGGTCGGTTACTTTCTAGTTATTTTCCATAATTGCATTTTCCTTTTTCTCTAAGCATTTCTGTCTAAAAATTTCTCTGTTTTTATCATTCGTCAAGCGACGATCAATAGAATCACCACGAGACACGATGAACGTTGCAACAGTTCTTATGGTGATAGTGGCCATACATCAGGTCTATGCTGATTATCCACATACAGGTAAGATACCTTGAAAACATTTAATGAAAATTTGCAAATTTATGGTATGTCAAGCGATGACTTTGAGTTATTAAGGTTTTTCTTCTTTCATCTCACTTTAATAAACAGGATGGTGGTAATAGATAAAGTACTGGCTTTTAGAAAAACATATTCCCCCGTTGTCCCTAATTTACAAAACTATGAACAAGATATATACATAGTTGATTTCAGAAAGTATAGATAGAGAATCGAACTTTCCAAGAAATGTTCAAACATAATGCAAATAGACAAAACCAAACAATAAGGTAAATCACTATGATGTCGGGAAAGTTAAACATTGTTAAACTAACATAAGTTAAACTAACTACCTACCTTGTCCCTTTGAGATGGCTACGCTCTTGTACACCGACTTATCGATGCGTTTGACTGAAAACCGCCGAATAGAACTTCAAAGTCTTTATCATTTGCTTAAAGTGCATAGTGAGCCATACATCTTTCAATTCTTAGCACCATTCCGGCAAACATCATGCGACGCATGCCCAAGAAGTGAACCTCGGTAAATTTGTATTATAATGTCAAACGTCAGACAAATTTGCATCTCTAACATATCTTCTTTCTCGATAATCACAACAAAGGAGTGGAAAAAACCTTTGGCATTGCATTCCGTTTTCTCTAGAACTTTCTAACGTTGAGGGCGCTGATGTGTTTCTCGTATATCAGTTGTAATATAGAAACTCTGCAAATGTCAGGAATATTGGTCCTCTCCGACAAACTACAGGATTCTATACAATCGGGACATTCATTTTCCCTCCGCTTTCATTTTAAATAACTCTTCTATTATCAGTATGTCAAGTAAACGGCGGCAAACAACAGATATGCAATCTCTTCCAACAGGAGATGCCCTCCATAGTTTTTCTCATCGTAGCGACTTTTCAAAGGTTACAGTTGCACTTGCTCTGCACAAATGTCAGTGAAAGGAGTCAAACTAAGAATGGTTGAATGACGTCAGACATTCAGAGGAAGGATTGACTGTCATCCATCGTCATAACAGACTCACAGACTGATGTATCAGTGGCTGGGCCGTGAGGCCTAGCCATGGTTCAGTATTCAATAAACAAGTTCACGTGGTCACCCCCTTTTTCGTCCTTATATAAGATACGACAATCAGTCAGTGAATTGTAAGTCGCTTTACGACGTCAAAATATAGGGATGGCTAAATGAAATAGGTGTTGGTGTTGTCTCTGCATGACAGTACTGAAAACCTATTTACGGCGGTTGAATCAGACCTACGCAAGAGTCGAAACCATTTTTTATGATTTCAATGCTCCTCTTATTATGTAGTAGCAGCGATAAGTTTGTGTCAGTAAACGCCTGCACGATAATGGATTGCAGACAGCGAATTACTTCGGCTCCATTTTGGACATAGGCACCTCAGAAACAGTTGTGTGGAATTCGAAAGCACCGATGGTTCTTTATCCAAGAACCAAACTCATAACTACCAGTTATTTATCCATTGTCTGGCTTACAGGGAATCGCTTTCATTGTAGAAGCTTGAAATAAGACGTCAGAAAATGTGTAAAAAATTTACCAGTGAAATCTTAAAACCGGATCATAAGCTTAATTATCATATTCCCTCTACATCATGTCATGGGTATTCAACGAGGAATAAAAACAAGATTAATTTTAAAACCCGTACAAGACGTAAAGAATTAAGGCCAGTGGTTAATACAGCATGAGATTGTTACAGAGTTCATGAATTCCTTCTCCGACGTCAGTTGTGATTGTGATTGTTATTATCTATCAGTTTATTTTACCGTCTGTCTCTCTGTGGACTTTTAATGTTTATATCAATCTTTTAACTGGAGTATTTAAAGTTTTTTTCTATTTTTTGTATTGATTTTTAAACAAAAAAACTGTGTCTATTATTTTGACGTTTTTTGTATATTGTACACTCATTCTATTTGACCTTTTGGTCACAAATTGAGTATGAAATACCATAATAATAATAATATATAATAATAATAATAATAATAATAATAATAATAATAATAAACTTTTCACTAAATGCCATCTTGTTTTCTACAAACCTGATCACGTGACAACAAACATCTTACTGTGTGTTCCCATACTCTTCCTCACCAGTTCAGATTATTTATATGATTTTCGTCATTTCCCTTCGTATTACCCAATCATCGCCTGTTCTGACTGCTCTCACTATAAGGCTTGCATGCGTGTTTCTAAACCGGGCTTTACATTTCTCTTGACACTATCTAAATCTTAACTTGTTCATATTCTCGTACTTTGACAACAACGGTGGCTGTTCGGAGTGGACAATCTGGATGAGTGACGAAAATGGAGGGACTCTGGACCCAAGCTCGATAGGCGAGTTTGAAATCATTAATCAATTGCGAGGCACCTATGGATTCTGCGACAACCCAATCGCCATCGAATGCAGGCTGGCCGTCGACCCTCATACTCCGCATGATCAAACCAGCCAAGTTTCCCTGACCTGCGATTTGAACACCGGATTTTTGTGCTTCCACAGTCAACAGACTGGAGACTGTTTTGATTATGAAATTCGCCTTCTCTGTCCTTCAATATGCCGCAATTCCGCAACGATACCTCAATCTATACGACAGGCATCAGAAGCACGCTTACTCCACCTCACTACCGTGTCTGAAGGTGATCCTCACTAGACTGTTATCAGATGCAGCCAACGAACAATGCACAATTTAAGAAGTCCTTATCATGATAAGATATATTGTGCAGTTCAAGTAATGTGAACTGACCAATTTTTAGTCAAGAAGATAATTCATGAGCTGTCGATTTTCCCTTCCCTGAAAAAAAATCCCTTATTTTATCATTCCCCTGCAGATATGAAGCTCCCCTGCCTTGTGATGTTCCTCTCCCCGGAAACACCATACCCATAGGCTCAATTTCCCTATCCCCGTGTTACAAGTAACTTCACGTCTTCTCGTTTTGGCCAATCCCTGTCCCAAGGCCAAACAATCGACAGTTGCCCTGTCCGATAAAAAAAGTAAAATCTGCTCCCTGCAAGCTAAAAATATGTCCCCTGCCCAAGCAAAATTAAAATTTCCCCTGCCCTCAAAAGAACCGCTCCCGGAACAGCTTTTTCGATGAATAGCTCCTTTGGCTGCACCTGACGGTGTGTTTATACGCAAACTGGTCAACTCTTTACTTAAAGCTTAAACAAAACGGAGTTGAACAATTATGGTGATGTCCCTGTGAACTCTCTTGGAAAAGTGACCCTTCCAGAACGTTATACTCAAACTGGCCGAGGCTTTAGAAACACCAAGGCCGTTGCTCAACTATGACGTCATATGCTCGATAGTCTGTAATGGCACTATTTCCATTGAGGCTAAGTTTATTAGACGGGATTGATTCTTATATTGTGCTGTTAAATGGGCCGAAAGTATGTGAAAGCATAAAATCAAACGGGTTTAATACTGTACGATGTTCTATAGTCCTGAATCAAAATATTAAAAACTTTTTATAATTGTTTCAACAGATGACCTGTGTGTATTATGATCAATTCGAAATAAGAAAAATTATGTAAAACAATCCATCACATTAATGAGCGAAACAGTCGAAGGACTACTTGAACTTACACATGGAACGCATTATAAGAGACGAAAATGGTAGCATTGTCATTGACCATGCCATATTTGAATTTCTTTCATTGCATAAAAAACGAGGTTCACTAGATCATATGATACGATATAGAAGGGCTGCACACTGAACACCAATCAGGCATCTGGAACTCTAATGCGGCCCGCAGAAAGATAACACTCGGTGCATGAAGTGTCGAGCCGTAGACACCTTGGCAAAACAAGTGCAACCTTAAACAGTGTTTTTCATTGAGGATCACTCTCAAACTCGAGAACATGATAAAAAATACATGGTTTAACAAATACTAGGCATTCTTCCTTGCCTATTAATAAGAGAATTGAACTTGAGAATTATGAATGATCCTTTATGTCTTTCACTTTTTTCAAACTAAAAGTCTAACTGGTGATTCAATACACTACTGTAAAAGTACCAAGTAATTCTTTGAGTATAATTTTGCGAGAATGGCATTGACATTTGAAGCTGTCAAAATCTGACATTGCAATGATAGCCCACACGGGTACAAATCTGTTCATTCTGAAAAAATCAAAATTCAAGTGAACTTATTATTTCGTTTAGGCGAATACATTGAAAACCTTAAAATGATTATATTAAATATATCCTGGAATTATTTATTTGTTGGTGTGAAACACTTTATTAATGTGCCACATGCTTTGTGTTCAGTAACTTTTAGACGATGTGAATGTTACAAGTACACTGCCGTGTGTTCCCAGTCTAACTGGGAGGACGCCAGAACTTCATGCGAGGCAGACGGTGGTTGGCTTGCAACAATGGATACACAGGAACTGTGGGAACAGTTGCAAACTTCAATAGACGATGCTAAAATGGACAAGAAATCCTGCCATGGTAATGGATTTTGGATCGGATTCAATGATCCTGACAGGAGTCTTGATGGAAGTACTCACGACGAAACAGCGTTCGAATGGATTTATCCGATGTGTGAAAGTTTTATCACTGGGCAGCAGGCCAACCTAATGATAACAAAAGAAAGACGACTCGGGACAAAATTGCGTCCAGTTATGGTGAGTAGGTTTCTAAAGTACTTCGATATGATGTCACAAATCGACGACATTTCAACTGTAGTGTTTTCCAAAAAGTCTGATATATATTTTGCATATTGCAAAGCCTTTTACCATTTCACAACCATATCAATTAAACGAGACAGCTAACACCCATTATATACTTAATTGGATGTGTAATTGAGCGCTTTATTTATAATTTCAGTGCTTTATCCTTTTTTTGTAAAAATCCGTTATCAATAGAATTAGGCACGTGATGTAACATTTTCTTTTTTGGTTTTTGCTTTTTATTTTAGGACCAAGAAAGACTTCGCTTACGACGATGAATACTGTACTTCTGAAAAAGGCTATATCTGTCAGAAGAAACTCAGTAAGTAACGAAACCTTAAAAGGCAGCATCTTCTTATACAATGGTCCTGATCTACACTATGTGATACGGGCAATGTTTGAAAAAAATTGACACCGTGTCATCTCGACCGTCTCTTATTTTAGACGTAACGAGAGTATGAGAATTTATGTATACTCTTGCAACAGAAACTATTACTCCTTTTATTATATGTAGATCGTACGGTATTGACGATTCTATACTAGAAAGGATTGAATGATAAAAGTCCAAAGAATAGTGTGTTATGCCACAGAGGGACCGTGGTTATGTTTTCTCACCGGTTGCGTGGATTGTTTTGTTACAGCTTTGTGCAACTGTGCGGGTTCATAAATGTCAACATGGGGATTAAATGCAGTGCCTTGCCAGATGAGTATCCAGCTTGGAGACATCTTTGAAAAGAAACACATCACATTTAAGGTTATATATGAACAAACTTGTTAAATTTTAAGGTTTTCCTATTATACCCGCCCGAAAAGTTTCAAGAATACGTATGCGGGTTTCTTTCTTGTCATTCTCCGCTCAGTTAATATTATTCATGGCATCCCTAGCTCGCTATTAAGTATATTTGGCAACATTGTAACCATTTAACTTAGTCATAGTAATAAAATCAGATGACTTAAAGAATGAAGACGTAATCCTTATCATTCAATACAACTTTTACTCCTACTGCACAGGGCGGTCATGTTTTTGGAAAGGCCTTTTCTTATTGCATTTTCTATCGCAGACGCACATCCCTCTTATACCGAATTCGTTTTCTCTACCGGTCAAAACAGAAGAGTGCATTTTTTTGGTTGTGGTGAATTTTAAGTTAAAATATAGCTCGGGAACACACATATTTGGACTCTATAACTTTCTGACGAAATAGTTGTGTTGACTAATTTTGAAGACCATGCAGTGAATGGTCTTTTCTACCGCGTTTAAGTTGACCGCCTTCTGTTTACGTAGCCGAGATAATGACCCCATGCCTTCGACGCAGAAAAACTTTTCAGGATATGCAAGTACGTATAGTATACCCCAGTTGGTGGCACTCCAAGGGAAAATGGGTATCCATGCAATGCGCACTTACAAAATCGCAAATAAAGGTTATGTGTTTGTGCAACATCACTGTCCGTGAAAACAAGAGAAAGAGAGTGCCGTGCTGTTTCCGAAAAACTGGAAAACCGATCTGATAAAGACATTTGCCAAACTTAAAAGTATTTGTGTCACTAAGAAGACGTTCACTAAATTTAACTTCTTCTTAAACTAACAGACCGTCATTTCCGAAGTAACTGTTAAAGCTATCATCAATTTGTAAAGGACACACGCACACACATACACACACATATATATATATTATATTGTATATATATATTATATTGTATATATATATATATATATATATATATATATATATATATATATATATATGTGTGTGTGTGTGTGTGTGTGTATATATATATATATGTGTGTGTGTGTGTGTGTGTGTATTATATATATAATATAAAAATATATATAACCGTACTCTCTGTGCCCAAGTTCAGAGGTTGCCATAAAGCCATTATGGTGATAACCGGGAGGGCACATTGTATACATTTTGTGTATTTCGCTCACTGCTTTAATAGTAGTTAGAGCACTCTGAGATTGTTTGGGCAGCCTCTTGCGTAATATAAGGGGCGTTCACTGTTGGCACTATGCTTCGCTCATGGTATGTATTGCCGTTGGAGCACTCTGGTGAGTCCATATTTTCAATCCTCAACAATGTGTAACCGTACTCTCTGTGCCCAAGTTCAGAGGTTGCCATAAAGCCATTATGGTGATAACCGGGAGGGCACATTGTATACATTTTGTGTTTTTTGTATATATATATATATATATATATATATATATATATATATATATATATATATATATATATATATATATATATATATATTATATATATATATATATATATATATATATATTATATATATATATATATATATATATATATATTATATATATATATATATTTATCATACATGCTATGCCTGTATTGCCATTCTTCTATTGTTCAGACGGTACTGATATGTACCCATATTTTAACTAGTGAAAATACGAATTATATTTTCACTGTAACCGAACTACTTACAGCTACGCGTACGCGTGACCTTCTCTGGTATGCATGACCTTCGTTGGTATATGTACATATAAAACAGCTGAGCGAATAAGACAAATGACAATCCGAAACGTCATTATGATTATGGTCAAAATTCTGTTGTTTGCAGTCACTTCATTGGCATTGCAGTTAGGCACAAGTACAGTTGTACCAAAACATACAAAGTAACGTATTGAAAATTTGTATCATTTGCCGACACCTGTCATCGTTCAAGGCCGGTCCCGTGGCGGTGCGGTGTTTTCGTGTCGTCTACGCTGCTGAAGATTACATGTAAGATATCGTTTGACAGTGCATCATGATAGAACGGCTTTACGACAAGTTTCCTGTTGATGATCTTAATTATCTGGGCGGTGAATTACATCGTTTACAGCCGTAAATGAGCCAAAAAAAAACCCAACCGCACTGAAAATACTCGCGACAGACAAGGTTGAAGGTGCACATCATATATCCGATTTGTCCCTGTCAGTGACATTCACAGGTCATGATCGTGTCTGGTGGCACCGGTGCGGTGCAGGTTTCAGATACAATGTAAGATATAGGGAAAGTCAAACATTCGCTTAGGTTGTTAAAGGAAGGCTTAGTTTAGTTCTATTTAGGCAAGCCAGGAACGAAAATATACGAACATTCGGAGCAGACGACGGAAATACCTTTGACATGTTTTATTTGTAGCTACAGCAACAAAATCACGAACGAGTTACGACACTACAGCCTACAGTGTACTCACTTCATGTTTTCCCTAATCCGCTTACTAAGAAGGTAAATTCGGCATATTTGACGTCTGGGGACATGTATAATTCTTCGAGATAAAGTGACAGGTATTATATCCACTGTGCATTCATGGATGTCGTAGAGCTGCTTGCTCCATTGCTCTCAGCTGTTCATACTTGATCGATTTTGAGATCGAACGCTGGCGTGGTGCGAGTATTTTGACCCGTTTTTTGGCGGCCTCATAACTTTCACGTAGGGATGAGGTTAATGTATCAAAACACGAAAACACACCCATTTTACAAACTCCTGCCTAGTTTTTACATCCACCATCATTTTAAACGAAAAATAAATCTTCTTCAAATTGTGAAAACCTGTGTCAACATAGTAATATTTAAATTGTTCGCTTTAAAAGTGCTCTATAAACCCACCTTTGAAGTGGAATGGCCCAACAGCGGAATAATATCAATATGACATCAAATCGATTCCAGCAATCATTATCATTCAAGGCAAATAATTACCAGGTCCAATAAACAGTAAAAACAAACACACAAAGAAACATAAGATCACTGACAAAATCGGTAGTACAATCTTGAACCACTATATAAGTGGTGGTACCAGGTGTCCGGAATGGGTAAGCGTACCCTGCTAGCATGCTACACCCGTCAAGATTGAACTAGTGTGACAAAGTTATTGTACGGTAATTCAGCTATCTGCTAAATTACTGTTCTGAGTCAAAGTCGGGAATACTGTCTTTCATCATCTGAGTGACAGATTTGCCATATTTAGATATAAGATCTCCATATCTACCATAGAACTTCTTAAAAGATCTAACCAACCTACTTTGTGAAAATCCTTGTCTCACCAGCTTTAAGACTAATAAGCTGTGTCTCTCTTGAAAATCTCCATATGAATCACAAGCTCTACAGTATCTCAGTAGTTGTGAAATGTACACACCATAAGCTGGACTCGACGGAATATTACTGGTCAAGTAGGGAAAGTTAATGATTTCAAAATTAAAATCATCCCTTTTATCATACAACTTGGTGTGTATTGCATTGTGTCTAATTTCAATAAATAGATCAAGATACGATGCTGAGTTTATGCTCTCCGTTGTTTCTTTAATTTCTAATTCATCTGGATATATGTGATGGAGGTAATTAGAAATTCCAGGATTGTTCAAACTGATGAGATCATCAATATATCTATAGGTATTATTAAAGGACTTTGCAACTCTTTTAGATCCTGAACTATGAAGAGTCTGGATGAACTCAGCTTCATATGAATACAAAAATAAATCAGCAAGAAGTGGTGCACAGTTTGTACCCATAGGAATGCCTATAGTTTGCCTGAATGTCATACCGGCAAATGAGACATATATGTTGTCAATTAGGAAGTGTAGCATCTTAATTACTTCCGTATCAGTGTATTTGCATTTGGCATCACTGTTGTTACTAAAATAGCCTGAATTGTGTTTGATGACAATGTAATCATACCTACGACTGCCATTCTTGTAAAAGAAGGCCTGCTTAACCAATGATGACAACCTAGTTTTAAGCTTGTTGTGTGGGATGGTGGTGTAAAGTGTAGAAAAATCAAATGTGCGGATTGAACCATACTTGCTTTTGTTGGTATCTAGAGTATGTAATAATTCTTTAGAATTTTTCAATATCCACATCTGATTAATCCCACTCGTTTCATAAACCTTGTCACAATATCGTACCAGACCAGATTTGATGGTTGACAAAATTGTGGTCAAGAGTTGTGACAAGCGTTTGGTTGTACATCTGCTGCAACCTGCTATAAAACGTTGCTTATATGGATTCTTATGGATTTGGGAATCCAATATAGTCGAGGTAGAACATTGTCATCATTTGATAGCTTGATGCCAAATGCATTCAAAACCGATGAATGATTATCAAATATTTCCTGTTTGGACAGGCTTGATGGACAGTAGGTGGTATTACTGTCACCTGAATTAATTTTCAGTTCATTCATCAAACACTGAATGTAGAATTGCTTGCAGACAAAAATGATGTTATTAGAAGCTTTGTCTGCAGGCACGACAACATATTTATCATGCAATGCATCTAGGCATTCACGTATGGTGGAGTCATCAAATGAAGATGTTGTCTTGATGACAGTATATGAAGAACGAAGACGTGATATACGTTTCTGAACTTTATCTCTGACAGTACGTAACCAGTCAGAGAGGCACTCAACGTCTTCATCTTCTACAGAGGCCCACTTCTTTGCATAAGTCTCGGCAGCATCCATAATGATTTTAAATTATAGTTCCAGTTTATGGTTGGTGGCTCACGATATTTAGGGCCATACTGGAACAACTGCCGAAGTTTATTATTCGTGACGATGTTTAGGTCACCAGTTATTACATGACCATACGGCTTGTAACAAAAGGAAGATGACGTGCAATCACAAGTAATGTCATGAATGTTCTCCAGGTCTAGATCCTTAAAACCTTGTTGTAATTAAATAGTTTCCTACCTATAGTTCTAGAATAGCTGTAGGAAACTATAGGTGGTTCTTGAAATTTAAAATGTGGAGGAACTTTATCAATGACATCCTTGTTGTGTAAATATTGCTGATATTAATACTGTCAAGTAGTGATACGGTTGTCATCACTCCTCAGCAACCAACTTTTTATAAGTACAGCCTGGAGGAAGCAAGGTCGATTTCAAGTTGATTTCGTCGCTAATTTCGGAGCGTCCACAGTCGCTCGAGAGCTATTCAGCTCTGGGACTATTCGCCCCATAGACGAGTATACAGAAGCGAGAAATACCCCAAGTCAGGAAATGAAATGGCTATTTCGTATAGGGATTGTGCCACCATGTCATCTTCGACGTTCGATTTTACCGTGAAAAGTAGCAAGTTCATCTATCATGTAACCGTCGACCGTTCCCTATCATTCTCAAAATTCATACCTGGTACTTGATTTGCTTCACAAACGCTCGTTTCGTGTGATTTTCGGCCGAATTCGACGGACACGTCGCTAAAACATAAGCGTGAGCAACATTCCGGTCACCTTACAGTGGACGTTGGGCACCTCCACTTTACTGACGTTAGCGCCGCGTACCCATGAGGGGTGACTAGAAGGTTGTTCATGCCTTATGTTTTGGCGACGTGTCTTCTGAACTGGGCCGAAAATCACACGAAAATTCATACCTGATACTTCATCTGCTTACAAAATGCTCATTTCCTGTGATTTTCGGCCGAGTTCGAGAGACACCTGGCCAAAACATAAGCGTGAGCAACATTCCAGTCATCCCTCATGGGTAGGCGGCGCCAACGTCAGTAAAGTGGAGGTACCCAAGAGGTGACCGGAATGTTGCTCACCCCCAGGTTTTGGCGAAGTGTCCGTCGAATTCGGCCGAAAATCACACGAAACAAGCGTTTTTGAATCAGATAAAGTATCAGGTATGAACTTTTAGAATGATAGGGAACGATCGACGGTTGCATGATAGATGAACTTGCTAATTTTCACAGTGAAATCGGACACGGAATGTTACATGGCGCGGTTTTTATAGCCATTCTGTTTCCTGACTTGGGGTATTTCTCGCTTCTGTATACTCGTGTATGGGCGAATAGTCCCAGAGCTGAATAGCTCTCGAGCGACTGTGGAGCGTCTGAAGGAAAACAGTCATAACAAAAGCATGCATGTATGATAAAGGGGTTATTACATGAAGTTAGGGCGATACCGCGTCGTATTCTCGTGATTTGTCCGTATTTTGACTCGTTGCTGCGCAACTTGTCAAAATACGGACACATCACTCGAATACTTATATTATAATCCCCCCGTATTCCGAACGAGTGTGGCTGCGTCGCGGACGAGTGATTCCCCGTGTAGCGGCCGTATCCCTCCGAGCCGAAGGCGAGGGGGGATACGGCCGCTACACGGGGAATCACGAGTCCGCGACGCAGACACACGAGTGAGGAATACGGGGGATTATATATTTATCACATACATAGACCCAGTTTTCCTTGAATAAACCTTTCAGATATGATATCCCACACTAAATGCCGAGGAAAAAAGATAGGGACTATTTGAAAAAAAATTCCTCCGCTCATGTTATGCGGTCATGGTTGGGTCACAGCTGACTTGACCGCGCTCAGCTGTTCATGGCCACGCCATAGTTCATAAGTTCTTGGAGCACACTGAGGCTGCTCTTATGGATAATAACAACTCTCGTTGGGGGTATTCTGTGCGAATCAAGCGGAACAACGAAAGACCAGGTATCGTTTAACACAAGGTATTTATTTGATTTATTCCATAACATCAATGTCAGTGAAAATTCATCGATCAAAATAACAATAACAATGACGTGCGAGTGAAGCGGGACGGCACCATTACTCTGTCACGTTGTTACCGAGAACAGATATCAATCGCGAGCATATTTCAAAAAATGTCGTCATTGTTTGAACACCATTCAAAGAACACTGCTTTCCAAACTTTGTATGAACTTTTGAAAACTTTGTTTGACGAAATTATCAATTGTATATTTTATATTTTACGAATAAAAACTAACTCGTTTAAATGTAATTAACAACGGTGTGCGGCTCGAATTAAAAACTCAGTACTACGAATGTCCGGAACCTCAAAAGCACTTCTATGACAAGGTAATTTGGGAAATTTATGCATACTATCATGCAATACAATAAATACAAAATGCAATTAATTGAACATTCAAGTTCACTGAAAATCCTGCGAGCTATCGTCGCTTTGAGAGAACAACACAGCGTTTCTTCTGATGCGTCTGTATAGTCAGGAGAAGTATCGTCGCTGCTGTCTGAAATGACGAACGCTCTTCGCTTCCTTGGCTCGACTCGTTGACTGCTACCAGATGCTCCGGCAACGTTGATCGTGATGTGAAATTTGCAAGTCGTCGAGGCTGCTTCTGAGAACATTCCTGCTGCTGCAGCTGTCACCGTACTCTGTCTCGGGTCATCGTCGACGCTCCTATCATGTTGTTGATGGACATCGCCAGAGCCTCGACGGCAGCAGGAGACAGTTGTTGCGGCATTGGCATCAGTTGATTTCTGTTTTTTTGGTGCCGGTCAAAATATCTGACATTATTTCCTTTTGATTTAAAGAGTTTACGGGGTAGGAATTGATAGACTGGACATTTCTGTGACCAGAAAGCTGCATTATTTGGGTCGGAGGTATACCATGCTCACTGAGTTTCTGGATTGCTGCCTTTCATGCAACGTGATTCATTTTGCGTCCCTTTATTCTGGCTTGTTTTGTGATGGTTTTCACGACGCTCTCCAGTTTGTTTTTGCCCATCGGTTGTCATTTGAACCATATCTGGATGGTTGTGTTATAATTTATGGCCAGGTAGAACGGAGAATGTAGTTTGCACATGTCATATAGGCGTTGGTCTTTATATATTTTGTAGGTTTCAACGGGACAGATACTCTTGTCTTCAACAGCGAACATTTTTCGGTGCGTACGGGCGAACGTCAACATATTGACTACTTCTGGTTTTGTTGTCACGTTCGAAAAACTGGAGATACTCGCGACCCGCTGTAGTTGTTTTCAGAAGTCTGTCGCCCCGACACAAGTTTCTGTTTTCGTCACAGGCTCTAAAACCAACATAAAGGAGCTTGGTGTTTTTCCACCACACTGTGTATAAGACCGATTCTGGATTGTAGTTTACCGAGTATTTTCTTTTCTCGCATAAGTTTAATGTCATCGTCTGTCAGTGGCTCGGCGGCTCGAGATTTGTTTCCTTTGCCCTTCGACTTAAAGTGAGAGTCCTGCCACATTTCGAGACTTTTTCGTTTGACTTGGGGCGTATACTATAGTTCTGGTTGTCAATGAAATTGGTATTAATAAAACAAACATTTACACACAAACTGAAGCTTATTTGAGCGGTTTTTAGACGGTTGTATTATGTTATTTCGACGAAAACACGGGAAAAGTTGCACTTTTCGATTTCCATCATGGCGACATTTTCCGGAAATTGCCGATCTCGCCCCGTTTTGGCGTAAGTAGCTGTGACGTCACTAATAGAACGGGTGATGGTGACTTCGTGCATTGACTATGGAGATAGTGATAATTTCATGAGTGAAAGCAGTGCAACTGAGAATGTCATCGTCACAGAAGATATGACAAAGCTGTTCAGAATTTACAGGCCTGCAAATTTTAACAGTCGGAACCTTAACCTAAACGAGAACAAGAGCGGAACTCTTGTTGACCGTCGCGTCAGTGACAAGCCCACCGTGACCACAGTCAAACACACCAGTGTACTACCGTACACACAACCGCAAGCTAACAAAATATAAATATAACTCAGGAGTTGCCATCCCACCTTATTATTACCTCTCAACACAAATATCCTCGTTCAAAATCTGTATATAAAAATTTGAATTACACCATGACGCTTGTAGATAAATGTAGTAGAGATCAAGTTGAAAATTGTCCACCGTTCATAGCACACATATTCTTTCCTACAACAGCTGGAAGTGGAACAGGCTGAGGGTCATGTTAGCATAAACACCAAAGGTAGTATTCTCGCCGCAAAATTTTCAGTTTGGCGTTATAAAACCTCACATGAATATTGGCACTTTTAAAAATATGTGACCGTAAAGACATGAAGAGATAAATTAAAATTGACATGATGTAAATATCGGGCACACTGGCACCCGAGGCCGGGCGGCTCAGCCGGCCATTTCTGTGACGGAGTGATCAGCTACGCTTCCGCAGTTTTGTTCTTGATTAAAGGGTGAGTCCTGCCACATTTTGAGACTTTTTCGTTTGACTTGGGCATATACTATAGTTCTGGTTGTCAATGAAATTGGTATTAACAAAACAAACATTTACACACAAACTAAAGCTTATTTGAGCTGTTTTTAGACGGTTGTATTATGTTATTTCGACGAAAACACGGGAAAAGTTGCACTTTTCGATTTCCATCATGGCGACATTTTCCGGAAATTGCCGAGCTCGCCCCGTTTTGGCGTAAGTAGCTGCGACGTCACTAATAGAATGGGTGATGGTGACTTCGTGCATTGGCTATGGAGATAGTGATAATTTCATGAGTGAAAGCAGTGCAACTGAGAATATCATCGTCACAGAAGATATGACAAAGCTGTTCAGAATTTACAGGCCTGCAAATTTTAACAGTCGGAACCTTAACTTAAACGAGAACAAGAGCGGAACTCTTGTTGACCGTCGCGTCAGTGACAAGCCCACCGTGACCACAGTCAAACACACCAGTGCACTACCGTACACACAACCGCACGCTAACAAAATATAAATATAAGTCTGGAGTTGCCATCCCACCTTATTATTACTTCTCAACACAAATTGCCTCGTTCAAAATCTGTATATAAAAATTTGAATTACACCATGACGCTTGTAGATAAATGTAGTAGAGATCAAGTTGAAAATTGTCCACCGTTCATAACACACATCTTTCCTATCATTCATCAGCTGGAAAGTGGAACAGGCTGAGGGTCATGTTAGCATAAACACCAAAGGTATTATTCTCGCCGCAAATCTTCAGTTTGGCGTTATAAAACCTCACATGAACATTGGCACTTTTAAAAATATGTGACCGTAAAGACATGTCTAGCCAAATTCTCGGGAAGAGATACATTAAAATTGACATGATGTAAATATCGGGCACACTGGCACCCGAGGCCGGGCGGCTCAGCCGGCCATTTCTGTGACGGAGCATCCGTTTTTAGGGTCTATGGACGGAGTGATCAGCTTCCGCAGTTTTTTTTCTTGATTAAGTGTCAGCGATATAAAGCACAGTGTTCATGGTTTCATGACTGCGAAATTCTCAAAGAAGCTAAAATATTTTAGGGGAGACTTAGTCGAGCAGAAGGGAACAGATGACGACAACGCGACTGCTTCGTCAACAGTATAAACTTCTTTGCTACACGTTGTGTCACTGTTACTGGCAGCGCCGTGCTGTATTATACACAACCTATCGTTCAGTCTCGCAAAGAGTCAGTCAATCACTACGTAAACTTTTTAGGAATATAAAATTAGATATCTCCAAACGTTACTAATTATAGAGTCACACATGCATGAGATCTAGTACTTGTATTCATTTATTTATTTACAGTCACTTTCGTAAAGCATCTGAATCGGCGATCAGTCTTGGGGATGTAAACACGGCCATACTTCTCCGCGGCCCCCGCATCCTTGACATGTTTTGGGCAACCTGTCGCAGTCTTGCTGCTGTTCTCGCACTTGTCCACAGTTGATGATGATACACGCGAAGCTTTCTGGTGACAATGGTCGTACTGGTACGGCATTGCGATTACATAATCGATGTAGTAACTCCAGGAATTAAAGTCTATCTTACCGTACATCTGGCTTCCGAACCGTGTTTATTCAAAGCACGGCACTCGAAAATGTGCACCGCAGAAAACGCTTGTCTGAATGCCTCTTTTCCGACCCTTTCTTGTAATTTTGTCAAATGCGGCTAATACATCATCCTAAAATGCAATAAACTGACAATGGCTGCAGTTACTTCAGCCACCAAAGGCGTAACTTCTCACCATGTTGAAGCCACAGCGGTAAGCATTCGCTATGGCCGAGGTGAACACACTCACTCGTACATTCTATTAGTTACGTCATTTCCGGTGGCAATGCCCGCGAATTCCGAAACGACCCGAATGGCAGCTAACTTCAAAGTCGCACAACATATTGCATTTTAATAATATTTAACCACGTCGTTTCATTGGGGTGATGCATTTATTTGATAAAGTAGGGGTGGCAAAATCATATAGCATGGCTCATTTTAAGCAAAATTAACTTTGAATTTATGCGGGACATACACTTTAAGATCGCAAACGCTTCGCTCTGAGTGCATCTTGAGACATCTTAAAAACTGTATCCCTACAGATGGAGTAACGGTAGCCTTTCTCTGAAAGGTAATGATCGATGCCTCGTTGGTAGCTGCTTAAAGTATCGGGTTCGTACTCACTGCTATCACTCTGTCGGGCTCCGATGAAAAACTTTCTGGTGGCAACACATGAAATCAACTTGACTGCACTCGGTAGCCCGCAAAAGGTCTACGAACTACTTGACTGATGTGTTTGTGGCTATAATTGTGTTTTGTTGACGTTGATTTGCGGGGAATAGGTCAATTTCTTGACCACTGACATTTACTTGACGCTACTCAAATGTCGTCATTTTGTGTTGTCCACTCGATCGTCAAAAAGTGACAGCAGACTACAATTTTCCCGCCCGCACATAAATTAATGAAAATTCTAGAATCGGCCGTATTTTATATTTTACACATGTATTTTAATACCCCGTATTTCCCTAAACTTCATTACCCTCCCACTTTTGCGTCTCGAGAAATTCAAAGCGGTGTTCATCGTGTCCTGAACAGCTGATTGTGTTTGTTTACTTTTGTTGAAAGTAGTCCGGGTCCCATATCCACCACATGTGGAATATGGATTCATCGTAGTCATATACCTATAGTGTGACGTCATACTATAGGGATAGCTGGGTCTATGTATGTGATAAGACGCGGTATCGCCCAAACTTCGTGTAATAACCCCTAAAATATATATATATATATATATATATATATATATATATATATATATATATATATATATATCTATATAGGCCTATATATATATATGTAAGAATACCGAAATTACAGTGCTCAATGCTAAAGCAGGGCGTTATAAATAAAAACATAAATTACTTCAAGTACCAAAGTATTGATTGATATCTGCATGTTACTTAAGTTTCATGCATCCTGCAATCTTCAGACAGATGAAATGACTTCTTCACTTCTTGTGTTACTGAAGATTGCAGGATGCATGAAATTTAAGTAACAGATATCATTACTTTGTACTTGACGATGTGTATGTATGTATGTATGTATGTATGTATGTATGTATGTATGTATGTATGTATGTATGTATGTATGTATGTATGTATGTATGTATGTATGTATGTATGTATGTATGTATGTATGTATGTATGTATGTATGTATGTATGTATGTATGTATGTATGTATGTATGTATTGCTTAGCTGACTCATAAGCTTAGATGTCATATCGAAAACGGGTAAAGGTACTTCCTGCCCATCAGTTCACGGTTGAGCAACAAAATTACATGACGTCATTGGATTTCGAATCTTATAACACATTACTATTCACTATGTGGTCTTCAATATCGGACTCGAGTGCGGACTAGAATGCGGTGATAATAGACCAGCAGTTGGACGAAGGGAGCCGCGTCATAAACAGATAAAAACTTCCTTGAAAATAGATATTGAGTAACTGAATTGAGGCCGGTAAGATAGATAGATGGATTTATTGTATTTCTAGGCCTCCGGCACCTATACAAAGGAGATACATTCCAGATGAAATAATTAAAAATGAACATTTTCAAATAATTATGGGGGAAAAAAAAAAAACCCGCCAATTTGCCAGACAAAACGAGATTAATTTACATAACATATCACTTCTTTACGTAAATGAAAAGCCTTATAAATATAAGTGTATAACTGACATAATGATTCTGTATCAGATGTACGTATAGGCGATAAAATTTACAAAGATTATGTATAATAAAGTCACTGGGAAGATATCTTATTCGTAAATCTGTGTAAGCAGGGCATTCAAATAAAAAATGATATTCATCTTCAACCTTGTTTGATTTACAAATTTTACAAAATCTGACACTACATTGAGTACCACTTCGTCTGCCTTCTTCGACGTTTAATGGCAGACACGCACAACGAAAACATGCAAAGATTTGGCGGAATTTGAAATTACAATTCATAAACAAATATTTTTCAGGTTCTAAAGCACTCTTAAAACAAGTATACGAACGCATTTTTTGTTTTCTATTCAAATTTGCCCACCATTGCTGTTTAGCAACATCTTGGACTGTAGTAAAAAATTCATGCAAAAACCTTTCCTTGTTCCCCACTTCCTGGGCTAGCCATACGTAGCCAAAACCGTATGAATACAAAATATGTTTTATTGAAGTTGCCCAGTTCTGCTTGCCAAGAGAATTTAAATTAAAAAGCATGACGTAAGCTTGGCGTGGCAACCTAGTTGGTGGCAGTTCAGTTAACTTAAGCCAAAATTTCACACAGCGTTGCAGAGTTCTGACAAAAATGGGTAATCTACCACATTCTCCAAGGACAGCTTCATTCGTTGCACTGGAAGGCAGACCCAAAAATATCCTACACCATTTACGTTGTACCTTCTCAGCTTTGTCATAATATTGATACCCCCATATTTCTGACCCATACATTAAAATGGGGAGAATCATTGAATCAAATAACTGAAAATGAATTTTAAAAGGAAAACCATTCCACTTTTTGGAAGAAGCATATAATGCCAGTTAATGCTTTGTTGGCTTGGTCAGCAAGTGTCGATACTGCTTTTCCCCAAGTATTTCTAGATGAAAGTAACAAACCCAGATACTTATAATAACTTACAACATCTAGCATTTGACCGTTTAAAAACCACTTTTCAGAACGTGCTCTATGGCCACCTCTGCGGAAAACCATAACTTTGGTCTTATCAATGTTTACTTTCATTTCCCATTTTTTACAGAAAAGACTTTAAACATCAATTAACCTTTGTAGATTTACAACACTGTCTGCAAAAATGGCAACATCGTCAGCAAATAAAGAGCAAATAAATTATAAATGTCTTGTGTTATCTGAATCCCCAAATTACCAGAATTTACTAGCATGTCGTTCAGTTCTTCAATAAAAAGGTAAAAAGTATTGGGCTCAGCATACAGCCTTGCCTAACCCCTACAGGACAATTAAATATTGTGATACATAAGACCCTGATTTAACACAAGACTTGACATTTGAATACATAGAATGTAAGATATAAAACATTTGACCTGATACACCAAGAAGTGACAATTTATACAATTAAAGCAAGGAATGATTCACTCTATCAAAAGCCTTTGAAAAATCTACAAAAAGGCAATAACATTTTCCACCAGGTCTACCAAGGTATTTTTGGGTAATCGCATGTAGAACAAAAATGTTATCGACAGTGCTGTGGTTCTCACGAAAGCCTGCCTGACAGTCAGACCTTATGTTATTGGACTCTGCCCAGATAGATAATCTTTTCGTTTAAAATTGATGTAATTTTTTTTCCAAAAACATTAAGCAGTGAGATTCCTCTGTAATTGTTAACTACGTTTTTATTCCCTTTTTTGAAAAGAGGGATAATGACACCTATAGCCCAGTCCACAGGAAAATTTCCTGAGTCAAAGATACTATTAAATAAAATGAGAAGGAAAGGAGTAATAACAGCGGATGAGAATTTGAAAAATTCACCCGGGATTCCATCAACTCCTGGAGACTTAGCAGATTTAAATCTTTTAAACTTAACAGTATTTCATCTTCTGTAATACATTTATTTAGTTCTCCGTCCTCGGCTTGATTCGGAGAAGGCGATGAAAGTAAATTACTTATAGCATCTTCGACAGTTTCACGAAAAGACTGGTCACTTACATCAGTGTCACTACATTGTACATAAAGGTTTTTAAAATAATCATACCATTCATTTAAACTGATGGCATTTGAAGTATGGCTTTTACGGTTCATACACGTCTTCAAAATCTGCCATATGTCTGAAGAACCACCCTCCTTGAAAGCTTGTAACAGTTTCTCCTTAATGGCATCTTGATAGTTTGTTTTTTTAACTCTACAAGCCGCTTAAAAACTTTCTTTGCTATCAAATACTCTTTAAGTGAAGAATATGAGCTTGTTTTCCGAAAGTCTTTCAACTTATCGTACATAAGTCTTTTTTGAAATAACATAATCGTCAATCAACCTTGTATTTTACGACTATTTCTGTTACAATCTGAACCTTTCATACCTTTACCTGCAATCTGCAATGCACTGGTAAATTTACGAATAGCTGTATTTACATCAGCTAAGCTGGCAATAGCATCTTCGAAAGAATTTGATGTTTCAACAGAAGTGACATTTTCTAAATACCTAGATTTGCTATTTTCTGACCAACGGTAACGAACAAGCTTTGCGCATTGGCTATCACCACTTGTTGTAGAGACAATGTCATGCGTGGTACTTGACAGTAAATTACAAGATAATGCAAAATGGTCAGATAATGTCAAAGTCGTTCACACACTCAAATAAATCGGCAGACATGATCATGTAATCCACAACGCAAGCTCCCAAGGCTGTTGCACAAGTAAAATTCCCAACATTATCACTGCTAGCCCTGCCATTCAAAAAATGTATGTCCATTCCTTTACATAAATCAATAAATACTTTGCCAGCAGGTGTAACCACGTCATCCTTTGACCGACGTGGACTCGACTGTAAAAATACTTTGGACATAATTTACATTTTCCAATACCGGAATGTGTGCTACTGAATCGTCGGTTATATAATCGTCAAGTGTACCTGTTCTGGCGTTGAAATCTCCTGCCAAAATAATATCATTACCGTCACACACATTAACCAGATAATCATCTAATCTAACTATCTCTTCTAAAGAGTTGTCAGGACGTAAATAGCAACAACAAAAAGTAACATTTTTATCAGAAGAAACAAAGAATTTTCAAACTGTAGGAAAACACAATTTCTAAAATGTGAGTTTTACAACTTATAATTTTGTTGAAAATCCACTTTTTGACATAAACCGCAACACCGCCGCTGGGACGCCCTTTTTTGAGCGTTTAACAGCAGGATATAAGAATACTTTATAATCAGAAAGAAAATTTACTTTATCGTCTTTTACACAAAATGTCTCTGGTAAGCAAACTATCATATTTCGCACACAAGGAAGAAAATTCTGGATTACCAATATTCCTTTTAAGTCCTCTGATGTTCCATACCAACAGAGAAAGTGACCTGACATCTTTACAGTATGGGCCTTGACCACATCCCTATTCAGTGCTTCCACCTCGAAAGTTGTACGTACGTTCCGATATCTGCCCAGACTCTTCGTTGACACGAAACATGCGTTTACAGTGCGCTTCCTTTACGACAAGTTTGTCATATTGCAGATAAGCTTTCACGTCTTTATTAGCTTTGACAAGAGAACGGCGGAGATCTGATAGCTTGCCACGTATGTCCCGTATTCTTTTTGTATAGTCTTCACTGATAGAAATGTTCGTGTGTTTCAACTTGTAAGCCTTACGAAGAGTCTGTTCCTTGTCTTTGTAATTTCTGAACATGGCGACGGCAGGTTTGGACCCGCGAACAGATGGTGCGTTTGGAATTCTATGCACGCGTTCGAACTCCACGATGTCTTCCATCCCAAGATTATCATGAATAATTCGCTTTACTTTTTCTTCTGATTCGGCCCACGTTTCACTGCCCCCATTCTGTGACACACCAAAAAACACCAAATGTTTCGCCGACTTTGTTTTCTTGATCATCTTTCTCCTTCCTTATTTCGTTAATTGACTTTTTCATTTCGTCAAGCGTTGTTTTCAACCAGGTCGTAGGACTTGCTTGTGAATCTGAGTCAACAGAAACACTTGACTTTCTTTTCAAACAATCTATTTCAGATTTTAACTTTTCAATTTCATTCGAATTCATTTCTCTGACTCTTCTTTCATTTGTTCTTTGATATCATTAATATCTTCTTCAACATTGTCAATCCTGGTTTGAAGTAGTGCGAAGTTACTGTTCATGGCTTTCGTATCAGCTATTATGGTGTCTAATTTTTCATGTAAAGTAGTAATATCTCCTTTGGTTATTGCTTCTGAATCGGCGCTTCTCAACTTGGTGGACCGGGATTCCGTTCAATGTTACCAGAAATGACCAGTAAACCAAACAAGCACAACTTGACAGCGAGTGCCATATGCCACATTGGTATGCACAGAGTCGCCATCTTTGGCAGTTTGCTTGCCTCAATGGGTTACCACCAGCAAAACATCAAATTCTACGCCTAAATGTTTCCAAATCCGTTCCCATTTTTTCAAAATCCACGTCTCTGTACCTTACCAAAATTGCTTGCAAACTTCTCTATATAGGCTGTAGTACCAGTCATCCATCGAAAATTCGTCGAAAATAGCGGAGCTAAGATATTGAACATGCTGCTACGTGTCTGCTTACGTAACTCATTGAGGCCGGTAAACAAAGGGTGTAACCCATTCATGAACTTGGACATTGCTGTTTAGGAGGCAACTTGGGGCAGTGGTTAAGGTACCGCACTCACTATCGGAGGATGGTGATTTCGAGACCCGGTTAGTCCAGAGTAACAGACTCAGAGGATAGTGAGTTCGAGACTTCAGCACGGCGTTGTACCCCTGAGCGAGACACTTTACTCCTCATTGCTCCATTAGCAGTGGTTATGGGTACGTCATCCTGTAATTGGGCTCGCCTGTTGGATGAGTATTAGATATAAAAACAAAATGAAAAAAATAAAAATCCATATGATCGCGTGAATTTAAGTACTATTCCATTTTATTTCACCTTAAGGTAGAATGAGCCTTTGAGGACAGCTACTGGGACTCTCACACTTTTATAGTATTCTTTTGGCTTACCCTTTGCGGGGGCTCACTTTGAACCTTGTGGAGTAAATAAACTTTAGTCTTGTAAACATCGGAGATTTTAATATCCCCACGAGTAACCGTTACACGGGAAGGCGGCCATTTCAAATGTCGGTAAATTGTAATAAATTTTTACTATAACCCAAACGGGATTCGAACCCCCACACACTCACGGCTACATCGCCTAGCTGCTAGGCCTCACACAAACCAGTCGGCAACCGTTTCCAACCAAAAGAGTTGGTCACAGAAACCGACTTAGATGGTACAATCCCGTGCGCGACCGAGCAACACAGTGTGCATGGAGCAGACGACACACAGACACAGTACAAACACACATATAGTAATCGGAAAAGCACGAGTAAGTAAGTAAGTAATTTGTTTCTCTCGTGCCAAATTTCACAGTGATCACTGATTCTCGATTTTGAAAGAGAATGGTTGAAAGTTTGCTCAAGGTAGAACGGGCCTCGGGAACAGATGTTCGGACTCTCAATTTCTAAATCCTTTTCTGATCTACCACTTGCGCTGGCTCATTTTAAAGCTCTTGAAAAAGTAAAACATTAACCGTCTTAGTCTTTCGAAAATCCAAAATTTTAATTTTCCCCCAGAGAGTTCACACAGGATGGCGGCCATTTTGAATTTCAAAAATTGCAAAATTTTGGGCAGTTTGTTTCGCTAGTTCCGAATTTTGTACGGCGACCCCCATTTTTTATTGTTGATTTGGTAAGAGAATGGTTGAAAGTTTTGTTTAGGAAAGTTTGAGCAAAAGTTTAAGTCTTTCATTTTGAGGCACGAAGCCAGTCCTGATCTATAACACCCAGTTTTATGTATATCTTTCATATGTTCAGTCTAGCTGTTTATAGTTGATAGTCTCTTATATTTCAACTCGAAACGTTAGTGTTAGAAATGTGAATTCATACGCATTATGACACAATGAAAGTAAATCTCGTCTCACATTCCATATAATCTTTGAAGGGTACACTTCTACATCAAAAGCTTATTCCGAAAATAGTTGAACATGAAAATTTAGCTATGTACATGTAAGCTATAAAGGCAGGCTGAACAGCTGGTAAAACAGCTAGTAAGCTGCATCTAATACATCACAGAAGTGTGACGTTTTGACAATATTTGAGCCCCTCCTGATTGTTTAACAGTTAGCCAGACAAGAGGAGACTACCGTGTATGTTGCCATGAAAATAGGCATGATATTTTTCAGCTATTAAGCACTACAAGCAGCGGGATCAGAAACTTCCCGTTTGTTATGAACAGGAATTTCTATGGTCGATATGTTGAATTCAAACATAGACTTTGACGCAGAAATGGAAGCTTACAAAGCCTTCGCGTATGGCCCAGGCTTTCCGAACAGTTAACCCCGGATTATAGCTACTTGAACTTTTAACTGCCCAGTCTGTACTTTTGGCGAGTGCTTACTTTACTTGAGGGTGTGTGTTCCTGTGTGTTTAAGGGAATACTTAAGTATGAAAATCTGGCAAAGGAAGCAGCCACTTTCTGTTGGCTGGGCAAGAGGAGTATTAAAAGCATCAGTAATGACGATTAGCCGTATTACTTGTCTGTTTATTCTGGATAATGGAGACTAATCTGTCTCCTTAGACGGCCGTTCAAACATACCAATATTTTTCAAACATTTGACGCATCATAGTTAGATGACACTGAATGTCCGGTAATAAAGACAACGAGTCGATACATTTTAACACAGTTATTCGTTTGTTGATAAAACATATTTCCAATTATCAATGAGGAATCATTTATATCGACGCTGGTGTGCACGAATAAAAGGAACAATATGTATCGATATTGAGTCAGGTAATTTTTCACCCTAGCAACGTATAGAAGCATTTCATATTGGTAATAAACTATCGCCGTTATTTCCCTTTGATGACCAAAACAATATGTTTCTGGGAATGCACAATTGTAGATATGAAATTTAACTATGGACGGGTGTTTGCTGTTTGTGTAATTGTACTTTGCAAGTTATATTTTTCCATCTTGATCACACAATTAGAAAATTTCTATGATTCTGAACGGCTGATGTATGATGTTGACAATCATATATACCTGCCACCAAAGGGGTCTTTCTGGTCTTTATCAGAGCCATTAGGCATTATTAAATAAATTTTCGTTTCAAGAAAAAGGTGGTGAAAATAACACTCGATGTTCCAGTCAGTATGGACCGCTCCGATGATGTACGGCTGTTTGCCTTCGGTAGTTTTCAATTCTTATATATACCCCGACGTTGCATACAGTGTTCATTGGTAACCCAAGTTGATCAACTGTCATTCTCAAGCTGGTTTTCCACAGTTCCGGTAAGTGAAATTTGTCTCAGAGTTTTGTTCACATCATAAACGCTTTCGATCAGTGCATGCATAGTTAGTTAAGGTAGAATGCGGACCGGGAATAGATATTTGGACCCTGAAAATTTTCAAAATTTTTTCTGATGCTACACTTGCGGGGGTTCATTTTAAAGCTCTTGTGTAATAAAACCTTTTAACCGTCTCAGTTTTTACAAAATCGAAATTTTATTTTTCTCCATAGAGTCACACAGGGATGGCGGTCATTTTGAAATTCAAATATCTTGGGTAAATTGTTTTTCTAGTATCAAAATTTGCACGGTGACCCCGATCTTTATCACTGATTTTGAAAGAGAATGTAGAAAGATTCATCGAAGAAAGTTTGAGCAAAAGTTTGAGTCAGTCACTTTCGAGGCGCATATTAAGCTTACCTTAAAACCAGAATTCGCGTAGGTTTTCACAAGTGTTCGAAAGGGCGAGCTACTCTTCTATACGTGTAGTCTTAATTGCGTGTAGATATTTTTTGTGGTTCTCGATTTATTTCTGTTGATTCAGACGAAGAAGCTCCTGAAGTAGCCAGCGTCTTTGGTATCGGGATATTTTGCAGTTTACACAAACACCAGAAGTGCCATGCTTTCCCGATATAAACGTATTCTTGTCGTCTAACTAACCTTTTGAGCAGATGTTCAAAGATTGTTTAAAACTTTGTCCTGACTCGGCACAGAACATCGCCCCAATTGCGCAAACACGCTTGATGGCGCATCTTAAACTTACGGCTGACTCGGATGGCAAGACTACTGTCATACGTGAATGTGACTACATTTGTCTTTGCTTCTAAAGAGCAATTGGAACCCATTGTATTATTTCTATTCCTCTTAAGCGTTTCTGTGGTAGGAAACTTTTCGAGTTTAAGCTCCTGTCTATTACATCTGTTGCTCGAATCTGATTTTAATCTTCTACGTACCCCTCAAAATGTCCATTATTAGTTCTGCATCAGGAGACCCTGGAGTGAAATGAAAGACTGGAACATAAAAAAAAAAAATATTTAAAACATCTGTAGACCTAAAATTTGAAAGGAACACGATTGGAACTAATTTGGGATAATTTGGTGGTGAAGTAATGTCGATTTAATCTGTAAATGTAACGTCATCAATTTTTCTTTTTAAGTTACATACTGTTTTATTAGGAGTAATTTGTAATATTGCAACATTCAGCTATAGGGCACCTAACACTTTTGAGAAATTTGAAAACTATGAAGATCAAATTATCCAAAATTTGTTCAAATAAGGGAAATAATATTTATGAAAGCCATTCAAGAAGTGCATCGAGCAGCAGAAACTACATAGTCAGCGCGCATCGCGTAAAGCCTTCTCGTTGTTTTAAGTCTACTTGAATTGAGAAAAATCAGGGTGCAGACTCTCTGGTCGGTTACTTTCTAGTTATTTTCCATAATTGCATTTTCCTTTTTCTCTAAGCATTTCTTTCTAATAATTTCTATTTTTCTATCATTCGTCAAACGATAATCAATAGAATCACCACGAGACACGATGAATGCTGCAACAGTGATTTTAGTGGTTGTGGCCATACATCAGGCCTATGCTGATACAGGTAAGATACTTTGAAAATACACTATTTAATGAAAAGCAAAGCCAACAACTTTGCAAATTTGTGGTATGTCAAGCGATGACTTTGAAGTTATTATCGTGTTTCTTCTTTAATCTCACTTTAATAAACAGGATTGTGGTAATAGATAAAGAACTGGCTTTTAGAAACATATTCCCCCGTTGTCCCTAATTAACAAAACCTATGAACAAGATATATACACAGTTGATTTCAGAAAGTATAGATAGAGAATCGAACTTTCCAAGAAATGTTCAAACATAATGCAAATAGACAAAACCAAACAATAAGTTAAATCATTATGATGCCGGGAAAGTTGAACATTGTCAGTGGACCCATGATTATATACCCTAACTACCTACCTTGTCCCTTTGAGATGGCTACGCTCTTGTACACAGACTTATCGATGCCTGTTCTCTCAACGTAAATGTGACCAAGACTGAAAACCGCTGAATAGAACTTCAAATTCTTTATCATTTGCATAAAGTGCATAGTGAGTTATACATCTTTCAATTCTTAGCACCATTCCGGCAAACATCATGCGACGCATGCCCAAGAAGTGAACCTCGGTAAATTTGTATTATAATGTCAAACGTCAGACAAATTTGCATCTCTAACATATCTTCTTTCTCGACAATCACAACAAAGGAGTGGAAAAAAACTTTGGCATTGCATTCCGTTTTCCCTAGAACTTTCTAATGTTGAGGGCGCTGATGTGTTGCGTTATATCAATTGTAATGTATAATATAGAAACTCGGCAAATGTCAGGAATATTGGTCCACTCCGACAAACTACAGGATTCTATACAATAGACGATGTTACGCTGATTGCGAGATCTCGCGAGACTTTAATACATGCCCGTAGAAACAGGTTTCCAGCTTAGTAATACAAGTCAAACTTTGTATGGAACTAGAAAAAGCGCAGAACTGAGCAAAGATTGCAACTTCATATATTTTATGCAGTATTTAACGTAATTAGCGACTTGTCCTGTTTTATGCAGTTTGTCCTGTGTTGCGAGAACACGTCTACTGCGAACCACATATTCTCGCGATATCCCGGAATGTCTCGCGCGGTTCGGAACATGGTCTATCGGGACATTCATTTTCCCTCCGCTTTCATTTTAAAGAACTCTTCTATAATCAGTGTGTCAAGTAAACGGCGGCAAACAACAGATATGCAATCTCTTCCAACAGGAGATGCCCTCCATAGTTTTTCTCATCGTAGCGACTTTTCAAAGGTTACAGTTGCACTTGCTCTGCACAAATGTCAGTGAAAGGAGTCAAACTAAGAATGGTTGAATGACGTCAGACATTCAGAGGAAGGATTGACTGTCATCCATCGTCATAACAGACTCACAGACTGATGTATCAGTGGCTGGGCCGTGAGGCCTAGCCATGGTTCAGTATTCAATAAACAAGTTCACGTGGACACTTCCAGTTCTGTTTCTTTCTACATATAAGATACGACAATCAGTCAGTGAATTGTAAGTCGCTTTACGATGTCAAAATATAAAGATGGCTAAATGAAATAGGTGTTGGCGCTGTCTCTGTATGGCAGTACTGAATATCTATTTACGGCGGTTGAATCAGACCTACACAAGAGTCCACATTATTTTTTTATGATTTCAACCCTCCTCTTGTTACGTCGTAGCAGCGATAAGTTTGTGTCAGTGAACGCCTGCACGATAATGGATTGCAGACAGCGAATTACTTCGGCTCCATTTTGGACATAGGCACCTCGAAACAGTTGTGTGGAAAGCACCGATGGTTCTTTATCCAAGAACCAAACTCATAACTACCAGTTATTTATCCATGTCTGTCTTACAGGGAATCGCTTTCATCGTTGAAGCTCGACACGCTTGAAATAAGACGTCAGAAAATGTGTAAACAATTTGCCAGTAAAATCTTAAAACCGGATCATAAGCTTAATTATCATATTCCCTCTACATCATGTCATGGGTATTCAACGAGGAATAAAAACAAGATTAATTTAAAACCCGTATAAGACGTAAAGAATGAAGTCAAGTGGTTTACAGTATGAGATTGCTCCAGAGTTCATAAATTCCTTCTCCGGCATCAGTTGTAATTGTGATTGTTATTTTCTATCAGTTTATTTGACCGTCTGTCTCTCGGTGGACTTTTTAATGTTTATATCAATCTTTTAACTGGAGTATTTAAAGTTTGTTCTATTTCTTATATAGATTTTTACACACAAAAAAAACTGTGTTGTTTATTTTGACTTTTTTTATATATTGTACACTCATTCTATTTGACCTTTGGGTCACAAATTGAGTATGAAATAAACCATAATAATAATAATAATAATAATAATAATAATAATAATAAACTTTTAAACTTTTAAATAAACTAACCTGATCACGTGACAACAAACATCTTACTGTGTGTTCCCATGCTCTTCCTCACCAGTGACGATTATTTATATGATTTTCGTCATTTTCCGTTCGTCTTGCCCAGTCATCGCCTGTTCTGACAGCTCTCACTATAAGGCTTGCATGCGTGTTTCTGAACCGGGCTTTACATTTCTCTTGACACTATCTTAATCTTAACTTGTTCATATTCTCGTACTTTGACAACAACGGTGGCTGTTCGGAGTGGACAATCTGGATGAGTGACGAAATGGCCAGCCTTTGGACCCAAACTCGATAGGCGAGTTTGAAATCATTAATCAATTGCGAGGCACCTATGGATTCTGCGACAACCCAATCGCCATCGAATGCAGGCTGGCCGTCGACCCTCATACTCCGCATGATCAAACCAGCCAAGTTTCCCTGACCTGCGATTTGAACACCGGATTTTTGTGCTTCCACAGCCAACAGACTGGAGACTGTTTTGATTATGAAATTCGCCTTCTCTGTCCAGTATGCGGCAATTCCGCAACGATTACTTAACCTATACAACAGACATCTGAAGCACGGTTACTCCACCTCACTACTGTGTCAACTACCGTGTCCACTACCGTGACTGAAGGTATGAAGTTGAAACGTGATTCTCACTAGACTGTTTATGAGGTGCAGCCAACAAACAATGCACAATTAAAGAAGTCCTTATCATATATTGTGCAAGTAATGTGAACTGGCCAATTTTAAATCAAGAGGATAATTAATGAGCTGATCATAATTTTCCCTCGAACTGAAAATTTTTCCTCTTACGTTCCCGCACTCAAACTTCATTTTTACCCACTCCCGACGTATTTTGCCTGTTTCCCTTCCCAATTGTCAATTTTTGAAGCTCCCTGCCCTGTGGCGAAAAAACTTCTCGATTTCCCCTGCCCTTAAAAATTCCCTTATTTTATTATTCCCTTGCAGATATGAAGCTCTCTTGCCTTGTGATGTTCCTCTCCCCGGAAACACCATACCCACATTTAATTTTTTTAATAGGCTCAATTTCCCTATCCCCGTTTTACAAGTAACTTCCCGTCTTCTCGTTTTTTGCCCAATCCGTGTCCCAAGGCCAACCAACCGACATTTGCCCTGTCCGATAAAAATTAAAATCTGCTCCCTGCAAGCTATCGCCATCGAATGCAGGCTGGCCGTCGACCCTCACATTCCGCATGATCAACCAGCCAAGTTTCCCTGACCTGCGATTTGAACACCGGATTTATGTGCTTCCACAGTCAACAGACTGGAGACTGTTTTGATTATGAAATTCGCCTTCTCTGTCCCCCAGTATGTTTATTCAAAATGCCTGAAATACCGCCACCTGAAGGTACGATAATTACAACAACGTTTAGACTAGATGATCCGATATCTCCCTCTCGTAGAAAAGATGTCCACGCTATGGAAAAACAGGTCAACTCTTTGGTATTCGAACGTTATTGCTCAATTATGACCATATATAGTAGAAAAATGGTATTGAAGACTCAATTTGCAGTATTTTTCTCATCATCATTAATGAACGTATGGTTCCGTGAAGGTGAACAGAAAATGAAGTGGTTGTTCTTAATATATCTTTCTCCTTCAATAAAGAATGACGTCAGAGCAAAACAACTCACACGACTGACTCGCGATTCTTGCAGAATGCCCATTGATTATTCAATCATATTATAAAATGGTATCTTATGATCGTTTTCAACAGATTACATTATATTCACTTGAAAACTTTGAAAAGTTAGTATGATGAAAATGAAGAAAGACCTTAAGAAGATCAGCGAAATTTGCCACTTGTGGGGGTTAATTTTAAAGCTCTTGGTGTAGCACATTTGGTTTTTCGAAATTCAAAAATGTTATTTTTCTCCATAGAGTTAACACGGCTATGGCGGCCATTTTGATTTTTAAATATCGATAAATCTTTGATTATTTGTTTCTCTGGTACCAAAATTTACACGATGACCCCGAATTTGTAATCTTGGTTTTGAAAGAGAATGGTTGAAAGATTCTTCTAGGAAAGTTTGAGCAAAAGTTTAAGTCTTTCAGTTTCGAGGCACATACTACCTTAATCTATCTGAGAATGAACTCAGTCTTTCAATTAAAACTAAGTCACAAAGATGAGATAAGTTCTTAATTTGTGTTTTCGAATAAGCCAATATGGAAAACATTAAAGGTATACAGTCACCTGTAATCCAAATATGCCCATATATGGTCAAAGGGGCGTTCCTTGGTAATCACAATGCCCATGCGAGGGCGCTGTTTTTAAAAAGCGGCCACCCGCTTAAAATCTGTGATTGATTAGATTTTCTCTTTCCATGGTAACTGTGGCAAAATTGAAATAGGTGACAGTGTACCTTTAAATCAAACGGCTTAAATTTTGTACGAGATTCTGTAGTCCTAAATCCCAGTACAAAATGCTTTTCTTATGATTGTTTCGAACAGATGAATTGTTGTGCATTATAATCAATGCGAAAAGTGGAAAATTGTGAAAACTTACCGTTGATATTAATTAATGAAACATTCCAAGGACAACTTGAAGGTAGTATGCGCCTCGAACGTGAAAGATTTAAACTTTTGCCCAAACTTTCCTAGACGAATCCTTCAACCATTCTCTTTCAAAATCAAGAATAAAAATCGGGAGTCGCCGTGCAAATCATTTGCACGGTGACTCCCCATTTTTATTCTTGATTGTTACTAGAAATACAAATTACCCAATATTTACTGATATTTGTCATTCGAAATGGCCGCCATCCCTGAGTTAACTCTATGCAGAAAAATTATTTTTTTAATTTCGAAAACCTAAGCCGGTGAAAAGTTTTCTCACACCAAGGGCTTTAAAATTAACACGATTGGAAATAATTTGGATAATTGGATGTTGAAGTAATGTCTGTTTGATCTGCAAATGTAAGCTCATCTGCTTTTCTTTTTAAGTTATACACTTGTTTTTATGAGTAATTTGTAATATTGCAGCATTCAACTATAGGGCACCTAAAACTTTTGAGAAATTGAAAAATATGAAAATCGAATAATCCCAAATTAGTTCCAATCGTGTTTAAATGAACCCTACAAGTGGTATATCAAAAAAAAAAAAAAATTGTAAAAATTAAAAGTAAGAATATCTGTTTCGAGGGCGCATTCTATCTTAACTTATGCATGGATCGCACTAAAAGAGACAATAATTTTTGAATTGCCTTCATGGCATGAAAAAAAAACGAGTTTCACCAGATCACAGTGATGCGATGTAGAAGGGCCTCGACCTGAGCATTCATCAGGCACCAGTAACTCTTATATAGCCAGCATTTTAAGTTAACGTCGATGAATGCAGTGCCGGGCAGTAGATACCTTGGCAAAACAAGTGCAATCCTATATGCAGTGTTGACATTTTTTCCAGATATAAATTTTCTAGAAGTCGCACTTGTTTTTCAGCACATCTCGTAAGAAACGTAATTTCCATGGCATTGCACTTACATTTGACACTGCCAAAATCGTTACAGGATATAACACCACACATCGCAAAGATTACACGTACAAATCTGTTCACTCTGAAAGAATTCAAAATTCAAACTTACTATTGCTGTTCCGGGGAATACATTGAAAACCTTAAAAATGATTTGATTGAATACATTCATATATTGCTGGAATTATTAACTTGATAGTGTGAAAATTCTTGCTTTATTAATGTGCCACATGCTTTGTGTTCAGCAACTTACAGACGATGTGAATGTTACCAGTACACTGCCGTGTGTTCGGAGACTACCTGGCAGGCTGCCAATGATTCATGCAACGCAGACGGTGGTTGGCTTGCAACGATGCATACTAAGGCACTGTGGAAGCAATCGAAAACTGAGATAAAAGGAGCTGGAATGGACGAGGAATCCTGCCATGGGTTTGGATTTTGGATCGGCTTCTATGATCCCGACAGGAGTCTTGATGGAAGTACTCACGACGAAACAGCGTTCGAATGGGTTTATCCGATGTGTAAGAAATTTGCAAAATGGGCACCAGGCCAACCTAATGATAACAAAAAGAAAGACGACTCGGGACAAAATTGCGTCCAGTTATGGTGAGTTGTATGTCCATAATTTATTGACAGAGCTCGCTGATCAGGGTCAAGAAATTTGACGATTTCATTGAGATTTCAATGAGACAGGGAATATCCATGCTGATATGTCTCAGTGGATGTAGAGTTTACAGGTGTATATTCCCACCATTGCCGCTAGCATACAACAAAGATGTAAAATTTCATGATGTGTTTTCTTTTGAATTTCAGGACCAAGAAAAGTTTCAAGTACGACGATGAATACTGTACTTCTGAGAAGGGCTACATTTGTCAGAAAGCCAGTAAGTATAGACCTCAGATATCTGATACAATATAGTCATCGCATCCCCTGGTATAATTCTTCTGTTCCCCACAATTTGATGCAGGCAGTGAGTGTAACTTACTGTACCATCACTGCCGTCTACGGAGAGCCTGAGATGTCACGTGTTCCATTAGTACAGATATTGTTACAGCCGTCTATCTGCAGACTCTTATGCATCGACCGTTCTCTCTTTGGAAGGAAAGTAATGGTCAGAAATCTTAAGGAAAAAATAACAGTTTATTGTAATTCAACTGTGCAACTTTCTAGCTTAACCAAAACATTATCTCTTCAATTGAAGGGACAAAGTCGGCCATTTTTCATGGATTTCGTTTGATGCAAGATACTAATTGTATTGTTTAACATGTTGAAAGATACTGAATGAATGGGTGCTCATGCATATATTCGACCCCAGTTTTAGATAAAGTAACTGAAACCATGACGAAAATGAATTAATGGTCATGACCATTAATTCATTTTCGCGATGGTTTCATGTATCGTGTCTAAAACCGGGGTCGAATATATGCATGCTCACCAATTCATTCAGTACCTTTCAACATGTCAAACGATATAAGTAGTATCTCGTATCAAACAAAATTCATGAAAAATGGCCGACTTTGTCCCTTTAAAGACTAAATATGAGTAAAGTTTTGGCGGGAGTTAGCATGATTTGAAAAAAATAAAAATGAACGAACGTGGAAGAAAATTGTATTTTTTCACTGTGACCAACCGCTCTAAGAATTACTTGTTGTTCTTTAATGCGTTTTACTTGAAGTTTATCGGTCACTTGTTTTTCTTACAGCTTCATGCGACCACGTCTGCTATTAATCGCCGTTGAGTCAATTTGACGGTCCGAAGCTCTGCTGCATATTCTTCGCTCTCAACGAATAAATGCGATATATTGTCATGATCAAGTGTCGTGCCCCACCAAACTTGTATCTTGTATCGAAAAGTAGAGACGCATTCCAAATGAAACATCCAAGGGTTGCAGATTGACAATGATGATGAAAATTGCATGAAGACGTTTTCAACTATGCAAGAAGATTTTCAGCAATACTTGTGCGGGCGCTCATTTCCCCTTTGTCATTGTCACCTCCTTAAACAGAATATGTGTCAAAAATGTTGGAAGCAGATTCAAGTTCTTCGCGGTATCCCTAGGTTTCTATTTAGTCGTTACTTCGTAATCCTGCGTTTCAAAGTCACTGTCAAAGTAATAAAATCAGATCACTGTGAGAATGTATGAGTTGTGCTTATCACTTACTGCTGTGTCACGCGGGGGGGGGGGGGTTGAGCGGGGAATATAATGGGGGAATTTCACTCATTTGCTGGATTTAACTCGCTTGGCTAAGACTTAGCTGAGAGGTACCTACACAGAATGACATCTGAATGGATCGACGCCAACACTGGGAATTTATGGTGCAAACTGAAATGTGTAAATTTAATAAAATAAGCCAACTAACGTAAACTGCTGCCCTGATAAAAATGGCCTAACTAACAAAATAGTCGGGAGTAGTGGGAACCAAAACGTCTAAGCCGTAGAGGAGAGGAGTGCCGAGCAGTTGTCTGGTCCTGCGTGGTCTTCAGGTCGTCAAGGGATCTCCTCCAACGTCAATCTTCCCTTTTCTCTTTCTCTCAGTCCTTTTTATCCTTATTCTCACTTATTGTTTGTACCCGCACGTTTGCGTCAGTCATGTTATGAATACTCAATCGGTGTGGGCTGTGGCGTCAGCGTCGTTTATCACCAACGTGGGGAATCTTATGTCTGTGTAAAAGTTAGAATTTGGCATGAATTTTGATATACCCACAGCCCCCATCCATCGTCAGATTAATATCACAACAACTGCAACTTATCCACACTAAAGGCTCGGAGTGTTCTTAATGCGTATACCACATTGGCAACTCCAAGTGTAGATATGTGATCTACACTGTGCTGTCTCGTCGCCTATAAGGATCCTTCCTTATTGCACAGTTTTTTTCCCATTCCTTCATACCGAATTTAATTTTCTTTTAACCTAAATTGGCATAAAACTTAGCGGGGAGGTGGCATATCTTGACATCCATCACAAACTCTACTGGACAGGTGTAGTCATTTTATTCACACCTCACAGACAAACAAACGTCCCATCATCTGAGACTGTAATTAGTGGTCGGTTGGGACATGCCCCGGTCTAAAGCGATGATATAATAGAACAGAAAGCATTGCCCACGATATGCAGTGTCGTCGTTGATGAAAGAATTCTGGTCCCAACGAATTCAGTGGTAAAGAACACTATCCGAAGTAGCCCTACGAGTATGGCGAGAGTGTCCGGCTTTGGCTACGCCGCCTCCCAACTCCGGCGTAGCCAAAGCCGGACGTTCTCGCCATACTCGTATAGGCTATATCCGAAATAACGGAATACAGGCACTGTTGACAAGCTGAATACCTCGCATTTCGATATGATTTATGGGACAGAATAGAAAAAATATCATATTTCAAGCAAATAAAATCATTGTTTTCTGGTATCATTATTACCCTGACAATCTAGATGTGACTCAAAAAAAGTAATAATGCAAAATTTTCTCTACATCTGTGTGCTTCACTGACTCATATATTCGCAAAATTCCATCCCTTTATAATAGCATCGACTGTTACCTCCATACATATAGAAAAATAAGTCCTGGGTCTATAATATATTATACTTCGACTGCTGGAATTCATCGAATGCAACATCTTTTGAAACCGTATTTTCGAGTGAACGCACCCACTCGGGTAAATGCCCCTCGCCCAGGCCTTTACGCTGTGTGGTGTTTTCAACCACGAGGTTGCATCTGGAAAACACATCCCATCTCTCTCTCTCTCTCTCTCTCTCTCTCTCTCTCTCTCTCTCTCTCTCTCTCTCTCTCTCTCTCTCTCTGCATTGCACTAGCCAGCCAACGACACTTAATGATATCTCTGCATAAGATGCACTTTTTGTTACATGATAAACATTTCATTCGATTCATGGTTTATCAAAATACGACACAGATGCAGCACTTTTAGAGGTCCACTATGGTTGCCAGGTGCTACATTCGTATTTTGTATTTACTTTCACAAATGGAACTGCACGGCGAATACTTCTACAAAGGGTGATTTTAAGTTCGGCATGATAGAGTGGATGATGCATTACATTATCAAAACTAGTTTGCTGGAATTGACACTTTATGTAAAGTACACGTCCCCTGGCTCTTTGCCAGATTAGTCTAAGGTAACGTACGTTACATGCATTAGCGTTTTCAGGCTGTCATACCTATGTCCCGCCCAGTAAATTGCTTCAAAGGCCTACATAGCCAGAGCCCTAAAAATACGGAAAATTTTATGGAGGTGTTGATTTTCTTTTTCGGGGATGAAATGCTCATGGAAATTTGGCCCCCACTTCTGTGGTTTACAAAGATAAAAGGATCAACGAAGTGACCAGTAAAGAACACCAGCAGGTCATCAATGAAGGCAGAGTGACAAGATTGTGGTACATCATGTCTTTACAGTGTTATTTCATGGATATACATTTTAAAATATTCTAAAAATTTAAAACATGTCACATTCGTTGCTTACGTCTTAGATCTAATTCACTTTTCCCTCATTCATTTTCCGTGATTCATTCAAATTAAAACCAACAAACAAACTACATCGCTGCCTGGTTTCCAAAAGTAAGCATGGCTAAGTAACCCAAGCCATTTTCAGTTTCAATTAGGACGATGCATTTTTACTCTTTGGTCGACTGTCGATAGCATGGCGGCTTCACTGTAAATTGCTAGTCTGATGGTCATCTCCTATTTTGAAATCGTTCGAAATGCATTCTGTCATAAAGCATAAGAAGAGAGAGAGAGAGAGAGAGAGAGAGAGTGTGTGTGTGTGTGTGTGTGTGTGTGGTGTGTCAGTTAGGAAGATTGAGACCGAGTTTTGATTTGTGAGTTGAGAGAGAGAGAGAGAGAGAGAGAGAGAGAGAGAGAGAGAGAGAGAGAGAGAGAGAGAGAGAGAGAGAGGGGGGTCAGACAAACAGACAGACGCAGAGACAAACAACGGCCAATTCTAAAAGAACTGCTAACAATAGAGGTGTACAGAGACATGGAAAGACAGGGAGGGGATAAGAGAAAGATTGACACATACACATTCACATACGCATTCTTGTCCTTTCTTACCTTATTGATATAAAGTGAAGTAAATAATTCAAATTTGTATGTTTGGCTTAGGTTCCTATGATGTATATGGCTTTCTGTGATAGAAAATAGATTGGACTTTCTGCTCTTTCGAGCTATTTCAACACACCAAAAAACTGTCAAAACATCAGATGTGTTTTTTTTTGTTTCATTTTAATCCACCATTGTATTGATCTAAAGGTTTATTTTACTTACACGTCGCCATATTAAACAAATAACACTTAATTGAGCTTTCCGCTGGCCCAATTGAAATAATATAAGTTTATCGGACGTGTGAAATGTTTTATAGTGTGATGTAATAATGGCATTCTTTATCATACGTCCAGCACCATTACTTTGTATAAACAAACATGTTAGTAGTAGGCATACGGTACAGTTGTTTGCTTCTACTCTTTCTGTAGGAATGAACTGTTCACACATCTCATGTAACATACAGGGACATATTGTGTAGATGGAGTTAATGTTTACACAAATATACAAGAGCATAAGAGAAATGTCTGGCATTACCGATAGAATTGTTAACACTCATGCGTTCTTTTATAAATCGTCAAAGCTCATGCCCATCATTTTGAATAAACACACATCGTGATGCCTTTCGATTTTTTCATCTTGACGGGCGGACGGTGAACTCTCTGTCCCGAACGACTATGAAACGACATCTTATGCAACTCGAGCTAAAATTGTTCTGTGCTTAATTTTCTCAACTAAGTTTTCTCGTGTTTTGCAAGCCCGGTACACGTCACAGATCAGATTGTGTGTCTAACTACTTTAGAACAATGAATAATCAGGTATCTCAATAATTTTGTGCCCCCTACCGTGTAAGGGAAATGATAAACAATACAATAAATGATAAAAAGAGAGCCTTCCTATAAAAAGCGCGACGATCCATAAAAGTATATGTATGTGATTTAAGTTCAGAAAGATGGTACGAGAAGGTAAACTAGTTAGAGTCACATTTTTGATAATACAGAACTTGCTTGTTCACCATGCTTTTTAACGCGTGTTATTAAAGTTAGAAGTGCCCTAATATTGTTGTCTTTACAATCTTCTCTTTGTGTGCACCATCCTATATAAATACTCTCCTACATAGCGTGTGCATGCGACATTGAAGTTGCTAAACATCGTCGCCGACTTCTTATTGTAAATTAACAACCCGAATAGCTTGAGCTCAACTGTAGTATAACTATGCCAGTCCGTGGTTGCGAAATTTTCCTTTGGAGTGTATTGACTAGTAGAACAAATGGTCCTCCTACAATTGAAGTTTGAATTCTAGCTTTGATTGACAGTTGCGTCAATTATGTGATGTTAGGACATTTTGTTACTACACCCCTTGTCAAACGAATACACTCTTCACTCTTCAAAGGGTAAGTTTTAGCGCCATTTAAATTATAATTATCGATTGATGTGCGCCATGTGTGACGCATCAATGCACTTACGTATCTTCATTGACAGATTAGTTATAAAAGCCCCGATATCGGGATAACACCATTGGTCACAATTGATGATCAACCGACACTTTGGAGACTTCGGGCTTCCTAGGTAAGTCAATCTTTATCCATTTTATTCGCGTTAAAGATTACTCCGAGCGATTCACAAGTTATGCACAGTTCGAAAAAAAATATTATGTCATTCTCGCTGTCCGTTGCTGAAGAAAGATTTGCCGTATAATTGCACTTACGATGATTCAGAACTTTTTTCTTGTATGAGTTGTCCTGAATCGGAAAATTTTGAAATAAATTATGATCATATAGTTTATTAAAGTATCAACATAACCAATGTGAATGGTCTATACCATTGTATAGTTTTAACTATTGATGAATTTGTAACAAGCACTCTTCTGGTCCTTTCAGAACAGTTCGGACAATCTGCAAGATGAACACAGTATTAGCCATTCTGGTGATCTTTGCTTTCCCTCTGGTCTACGGCCAATCAGGTAAGATAAATTTGTATTTAGTATGAAAGTGATTGATACATTCTACATGTGCGTTTCATCAGGAAACAAAAGCTCAAAGAATTGGTTTTATGCAGACTCGGAGAATTTCAGTTATTGCAATAGGTGAAAAATATTATTTTGGTTAAATATTAGACATCAAAGGTAACAATAGACACAAAATTATCATTGCGTGCAAATATACAGAATATTTGATGTAGTTGAGAGCAGGAAATGTAAAGTTGTGCGTCTACTGTTCGTACCATATTATAACACAAATATAGTTTCAGTCATGTTTTAATTTTTATCTGTTCTGTGACGATGATGAGGCTGAGTACATCGGAATGCGGTGGAACAGGGAAAGATACCCGGATGTATGGTGTATGAACACCTACAACAAAGTCAGTTTCGCGGGTCTTTTGGTAATAACTTTAATTTGTAGCATTTGGCCAGAGATTGAAGATCAACGACAGAAAGTTGCATAGTCTTGGTCAGTTGAAATTGACAAAATTCGTCGGGAAGAGTGTTAGATTCGAAGACCGCTACTATCCATTGCCAACCTTCAGCCAAACTTGACCCTTGCCAATGATATCGATGTTGAGCTTTTTAAGACGGATTGAGAGACATGTCTTAAAGGGACAAAGTCGGCCATTTTAATGATTTTTTTGATACGAGATACTATTTATATTGTTTGACATGTTGAAAGATACTGAATGAATGGATGACCGTGCATATATTCGACCCCATTTTTAGACACGATAATGAAACCATCGTGAAAAAGAATAAATGGTCATGGCCATTTATTCATTCTCACGATGGTTTAAAAACCGAGATAAATATATGCATAGTCACCCATTCCTTCAGTAACTTTCAACATGTCAAACAATATATTAGTATCTCGTATCAAGCAAAATTTATGAAAATGGCCGACTTTGTCCCTTTAATATTTTATCCTACAAATTTATCTGTACTTACAAACAAAACGAAAAATACGTGAATGAATCGTGGAATCAAGACACATCTGTGTCTTACTGTTTTACTATGGGAATATTTCTCACATAGTTACACAAAGAGACACTTTTTCTTTGCTTGGTACAGTTTGAGTTTAACTCTTGCGGTGAACAGCAAAAACGGGCTCGATGTTTCAGCCGTACTGGATTTCAAATGCACCGCAGAAAGTAGTCAGTTTCTATAATTTTCGGGGCAGGTTCTGGGTAAATTATACATTACAGAAACGATGGGGACAATGGATTTCGTTTCCAAGTCAAAGTCTTTGCTGACAACCGTTGAACTGTTTTTCTGATTACGAACATAGAATGTGACTTGTAGTGCATTGAGCCCTTTGAAAACATTTCATAGGGAGATAACTGTAGCCCCTGTCATGATTATATCGACCGTTGACGAGAGTTTTACTGCGTATCTATATTGAATATCATGTACAGCTCTTCAGCGGAAATTTCTTTTCAAGAAGATTCATAATAAAACATTTTTTTTTAATTTGTCGACACATGAAAGGCAATGAATAAGTGACAACTAGGTAGGAAACCCAAGTAAGGAACCCGGGTTTTCTGTGATGCTACCAACTTTTGAACGCATTCTGTATTCAAAACGAGTGCATTACAAAAATTGTTCAGTTTTTGTTGACATAAAACACTAAAAGTGACATAAGCAAGGAAATATACATGGACATTCAGAAGGTGATGGGTTGATCGAATGGTTACATAAATTCTCTCGTTATGAAGTGTTAAAAATGTTTTTTAGCATTTATGATCATATGGCTGGGGCAAATAATTTTTAATTCCTGTCGCTGAAATGTACACCTATTAGCACTGGAAATGATCGATCTTATCGCAGTCTATGCCCTGTGGATACGCATTCCTCTCCTGCAGTATATTTCGCTGACGGACATCACTATTTACCAGACGTAAACTTCGTGAAAATGGTGCAAATGCTGCCCTGACTGTACTACACCAGTCTATAGTGAGCAAACATGTACATTCATATAGCCATTGTTCCTTACTATCTGCTCACAACATACATACATACATACATACATACATACATACATACATACATACATACATACATACATACATACTGTACGTTCACGCCAACTATGTGTAAACGTTGAACTTTATATTATGATGAAATATAGTCGATTTACACTGTTATACGTTCATACATAACGTGCCATATTTTTGTAACAAAATCAAAGTCATAATATCATATTTCTGTCTGCAGCCACGTTCCATCGGTGTGAATGTTACCTGTACACACCGACGTGCGGTGCCCTGACCTGGGACGAGGCAAAAGCGGCGTGTGAGAGCAACGGAGGCTGGCTTGCTACCATGGATACAGAGGACATCTGGAGAACGCTGAAAACGAGGTCATAGCTGCTGGAATGAACAAGAAAAATGTCACCAGAATGGTTTGTGGATTGGCTACTACGATCCCGATGACAGCATAGTCGTAACCGGCCACGACACGTCAGTGTTTAAATGGGTCCACCCTATGTGTAAAAATTTGAACAGTGGGAGACAAACAACCAGATGATAAGACAAAAAAGTCTGACTACGGGCAAAACTGTGTCCAATTATGGTGAGTTTTCCTACAAACATTGTTCCATCACTCATGTCATAATTAAAAGTGTGAAAGCGCTCATCGTATTTCAAAAGCATGACATTCTCAAGAACAGTCGATTCTTCGCTTTGTTTTCGAATCTGACCATTCGGGACGCGTTCTCAACCGACGATATTTGATTAAATACAATTAAAACTCAGTTGTGGCATTAATACCCCTGTACTATTTTGTAAATGACTTCCTTTTGTGGCAGGTTGCCAATCTAAGTATATTAAATCTCTTTTGCTTTGATGGAGTCGACGTAACAGCAAATGTCGTAGAGATGTGAATGTGGTTTCAATTTCGTGACTTTGAGTGTTTGCCATCTTTTGTAGGATTAAAAAGAACAATAAATATGATGACGATTACTGTACCAACAAGAAAGGATACATCTGCCAAAGACAACTCGGTAAGTATTCCAGTCACGTAACCCAAGGTTCATGCAACAACGAAAACAGTTAATTGTGTTAAAGGGCCAGTAATGCTAACTTTTGATAATTTTTTCACCATTTTTATTTTAATGTGAACCATAATTCATTGTTCTACTCCCCAAGGCATAATGATATACACAGTGTTCAGATTGTCAACTCAGCCGGATACGTGTGTAAACTGCATTGTTATTGATGAAAAGTGACTTCTGGTCCGGACTAGAATTCAAATATAAACAATAACAATGCATTTTGCACATATAGACACTAAGTTGACTATTATTAAGCTAAATAGTCAGTGTTTAAACATTCTTTAGGGAGTAGAATAAGAAGTTGCAATTGATGTACTAAATAAAATAATGAAATCATTAAAAGTTAGCATTACTGGCCCTGTAAAAAGTAAAATCATTTGATGTACTTTTGAATAATTAGTTTAGGTGAAAAGTGTTATTTGAGTTTTGCAGAATTCTCACGTTTTTGTCAGAAGAAAAGTAATTGTTTTTATTCAATTATAATTTCATTTCATAATTACATGAAAGATTTGATCAAATAAACAGAGGGAACCTAAATATACGCAAAGATTTATATAACATTCATCATTGTATATTTAGTCAAAAGAGTTCCCATAGTATTGTGATATTCGATGTGGAAATATCGAAATCTAGTTCGATCGACTTTTGGCTCACGTGTGGCTCGATTAATTGCACTTCAACAATATTCATTTTTATTTTAGTCACATGACGAAATCTTAACTTGGGTCATATCTGAAAATCTGAACTTGAAAATCCAACATTTTATCGATAGACGGACAAGACTCAATAATGGCGACTCCATACTTGTATTTCATGTATAAATTTATCAATTTATTTCTAATTGTATCTTTCCTTTCAGAGAACTGTTCCTGTTCTTCATAATCACCATGGCTACCAGTGACTGATATGACGGCATGTCAAATTGATCGTAATGTTGGCTTTCGCCCATTGCACAAACTTCCAATTTTATGCGGTGTTAAACTTACGGGGTTTTGGGTATAACACGATATTCCAGAAGTGCATTTCTATGCACAGGGACAAAATTCGATCAAATCTGTTAGAAACTAAGCTCAGTTTGGCTAATTACATCACACAAACTTAAAAGTATGCTTAAGTTGAGATTCAAAACATCTGACCGTTAACTTGTTAAAGCCTTGGGAAAAGACGAGAGCTTGTCATTAGCCATCGTTTGACTTAATTTAAAGTTCTACGAAACACTATACAGTGTTTTTCTCTCTTTCGTTCTGCCTTTGAGTATAATTTCACTTGTGAAGGATCATTCTGTGATTTTGTTTGCTGTACTGCTAACGCTTTTCTGTTGAAAATAAACTAACATGAACAAGACTGATACATACAGTCATTGTCTGAAATGTCTGTGTCTCTACAAATGAGTGGTCGTGTATTTGGTAATACTTTTTCAGGCGAAAGTAACAAAAGTGTTTGTCATTAAAACCATATGCCCTAGGAAAGGGTTAGTGTTAAAATGCAACTTCACGAGCTGGTTGTCAAGAAAATTAACTTAACGATCTCAATAAAATGAAGCCTTTTAACCCTTTCACCCCCAGTTCCCTGTATACAGGTCCAACTTTACCATAGAAAACAATGGAATTGGGACAAACCATGGTGGTGAAAGGGTTAAACTGATATGTCCTATCCTACAACATCTAAAATGTTGCTACTTCTCCATCCTCTGCATTTTTTGGGAAAAGTACCTCAGGGGCCAATAATTAGATCTTGGGAAGGGTTGAACACGAATGGAAGTAATTTAGGATAATTGGATGGTGAAGTAATGTCTGTTTAGTCTGCAAATGAAAGCTGATCTGCTTTTCTTTTTACGTTATACACTTCTTTTTATGAGTAATTTGTAATATTGCAACATTCAGCTATACGGGACCTAACACTTTTGAGAAATTTGAAAAATATGAAGATCCAATCATCCCAAATACGTTCCAATCGTGTTGTTGGTAAAAAGTGGAAATAAAGATCTGCTAGCAAAATTTAAAGTAGCATTTTTTTCAGCCATGCAGTATTTTGAAAGGCAAAATATTTATGTAAAGGTCAGCCAAAAATCGAATTTCAGGAGAAAAGTATACAGCATGCAAAATGTGCAAGTTTTAGAGCACAAAAGCATTGTCATATTGGCATGACCACCCGTTCTGCTCATTGAGGAGGTAATATGCGCCTCTAAAGTGGGACTTAAACTTTTGCTCAAACTTTCCTGAATCAAACTTTCGACCATTCTTTTACCATTTTCTCAGCAAGAATACAAATCAGGGTCACTGTGCAAACTTTGTTACCATCGTGACAAGTGACCTAAGATTGCTGATATTTGAAATTCAAAATGGCCGCCATCCCTATGTTAACTCTATGGAGGAAAATAACATTTTCGATTTTCGAAAACTAAGATGGTGAAAACTTTTTCATCAAGAGCTTTAAAATGAGCTCCAACAAGTGATAGATCAGAAGAGAATTGATAAAATTTGATGAGCCTGAATTTCTGTCCTCAAGACGTGTTCTCCCTTAAGATCAAATATGTCTACCCTAAACTTGTCTCTGCACACCCCTGGTGTAAGTCTTCTGAGAACTATTCATCTGATTTGAAAATTGCAAAATATACTGGTAGAATACAGACAATGAAGCATGCAAAACCAGCTATATTTTTTCATAACATGTTTTTAATCTAAATTCTACTTACAAGAGTTTGTACTTTCCTCACCATACAACTACAAGATCTGTTAACCCTTCCACCCCATATCAAAGTACAAAGATCCAGCCACAATGGTGAATACAATAGGAACTGTCAAATCTTGAGGGGTGATTTTTTAAAATTTGTATGTTGCTTGACTCTTCCTTTCTTCAAAGGAGAGCTATATGTATGCCCTTCTATCTGCTTACAGATGAGGGTTCTCCATACATATTTAAAGACAAATCCTTTTTGATATATATCTTACAAAAGGAAAAGTTCAATCACAAGAATCAGTATGTTACAACAGAAAATATCAAAGACTCTAAAAAGAATTGATATTTATCTATGCATAATCACACAACACTCAAGACTCGTTTTTTTTTGTGTGTCTGGTCAAAAAAAAAATATTTACAAGGGCAGTAGAGTAAAATATACCAAGTATATTTTGTTGACATTTGTTTGAAATGTACAAACAAATCTACTACACAAAGTATACACTTGACGGCAAGGTCATTTTTATCAATCATTTGAAGACAGTTTACCCACATAGTACTTTAGAAATGATATTTGAAACTGTTCTGGTTTTTCATTAGCAATGGAGTTGATATTAACCTTGATAAAATGTCATGAATAATTTTGGAGTGGTGCCAAATTTCACCTTGTAGCTTTGAAGTCTAATACAGGCTGTTGCATTATCAAATCAAGCAATTCTAGATTTCTCTTGATCAACTCAAAAATTCAGAACTTTCCTTCTCTGTCAGAAAACAACATGGAAATACTGCAGATGGTAGAGAATTGAGAAACACACCCATGTAGAATAAATGTATTTAAAAATGGCCTTTCATAGTGCATTGAAAAAAAGAAACAAATTGCCAAACAAGAGACAATCATGTAAATTTTACTCAATGATTACTCCATATCTTACACTGTACATGCTACAAATTGACTCATTCCAATCAAAGACAATGGACAGACTGCAACATGGACGAAAATAAACCATTTCCCCTGTACTGTAGACTCACAACAGACAATCACCAGGAGGCAAGGTCTCGTTCTGCTGAAATACATCAGTGTATTAAATTTTCCAATTAAAACAAGAGACAATCTGACATAGTCTCAGATACCCAGAATGCACTTGGGGGCTCTCTCAGGCCGTCCCACAGGTCTGGGGAAATCTAGTTCAAAAATCTCCGAGTTAAGATGGTGCCATACAGACAAGAGCAATGCATTCTGGGAGTAACTGATCTAAAAGTCATAGTTCCCCCTCATTACTGAGAAAGGACTTCGAAAGCCACTTCTACATAACCTTGATGTTATATTTTCCATGTCTGTTTTTCAAAACATAATTTACAGTGTGCCTCGGTTACTCCCACGATGCATCGCTCTTGTCCCCATTGCACTATCTTTCCCCAGAGATTTTTGAATGGCGTTTCCCTGAACTGTGTGAGGGCGAGCAGATGGCAGCCCCTAAGTGCAGTCAGGGTAACAAAGACTACGTCTACCCTAGAAGAATATCACCAGCAAGGGGTTAGACCTCAACTTTACTATTGATGAGTACTACAAAATTCCCTATAAGAACAAGCAGTGTATTTCACTTCTGCAGAGCAGTGATTTACAGTAATATTAGTATAGAAATCAATCTTTTGTTGTCACGCTCTTAAATTATTCAAGGGTCATGTTTTTTTTTTACGCGAGCATGTTAAGTATGCCAATGCATTGTTCTGATTGGACAGTGAGAGTTCAGGCTGGCTGTAGTAAAATTGAAATATATAAAGGTCGATGCCAAAATGAACATTTAGATGTAATAGGAAACTTGTTGCTAGAAGTCATTCAATAATTAGATACATAGTGATAACAAAAGAAACAGGGTAAGCTCAGTAAACCTGAAATTTTGTCTGACCTGCCTGACTAGAACACCAGGTCTTTTGTGCTGCTTCATATCAGTGTTGCCATTTTTTGTCATCTGCTTCAATAGTTGTGCCATAGCTGTGGGCTTGCTAAATATCCCTCTTGTCAACAATGCTTTGTCCTGGGCGGAACATGTTTATTCAACAGCACTTGCTGTTTCATCCTTTTTGAGTGCTCACAATACTAAGAAAAATCACTTTTAAACTGCCAGAAACACATATTTTCATATAATAGCAATAACCCTCTCTGCAGGTGGTATGCACTAGGGCACAGGCCCCTCTATATACAGCATTCACCCAATGGGTTATGCCCTGTAAAGACATTTTGTGTACATCAGCCTGCAGCAAGGGTCATTGTGCAACCCCTTGACTACAAGTGAATGCTGGGAATTACCAGTGCCATGTTGAATTTCTATACACCTTGAGTGCGGTGAAATTCATGCAAGATCGTCTAAGTGCTCAGAATGACCTTTGGTACACTGGATAACACTGGCAATGGTAGTCGAGGGCTTAATTTAACAAAATGTATAAATTGATTGTGACAATTACACTCCTGATCACTAAATGAAATGAATTAATATGTAAATGATATCAAGGATCAAATGTTGCAACTGAGTCACCAATGACAAGATCAAACATGGTGAATGTTTCCCATGAGTAAATATCTGAAAGTGCAATACATCTTTTAATGTCTAGCAAAGCCTATTATACAAGACTCAAAACTACAAGACTCAAAACTGATGAAAATTTTGACACTTTTGATGTCATTTGATACTTTCTGGGATTTTTATCGATACTTTTCAAGGTGTACACACATTCAATACATGTATCAACTTAAAGCAAATGTGCATTTGTACTCTATCATTTTTATGAACACTTATCAACATAAAGCCTGAAATCCTAATTTGTACAAAATTGCAACAAAGTTTTTTGACACAACAAGATAACAAATTGTTTGTAAGGATAACTTTCAACTCCATAATTTCCATAATGGCTGACATTTTGTCTGTTTTCTTTCCTAAGGCCCCTTATGTCACTGTTGAAAATACCATGCATCTATAAACAGCTCTATCTTTGTGTGTATAATTCACTTTTATGATACAGTAATGTCCATCTATGCAAATATGTATGACAATGCATAGATACTTGTTCATTTTACGGAAAAACCTATCAGGCAAATTTCAATGTTCAACATGAACTTGATTGACCTAATATTCAAATCACTGTCATAGCTCTTTGCACTCAATGTGCTGACTTTACAACATATAAATATGACTTCAATAATGTTTAAATTATATAAAATGTAGTTCTTATGTATCACTTTTCTCTAATGTATCCATTTGTAGGCTACATTGAGTACAATATAGCTACATTTTAACTCATCAGTCTATCTTTAGATAGAATTTGTAACAGTGTTGCTGAAATCTGCTGTATGCAACCAGGATTTGTTACAATATAGCTGAAATCTCCTGTAGTTGCCCAACATTGTTACAATGTAGCTGGAATCTGTCACAAGGTGTGTTGTCTGCTTCAACTTAGCTAGGTCTACACTGTACAGCAGCTTTTCTGCGTTTTCATCGTCAGATCCTTCTGAAATTCCTGTGATGCGGTATCCCATGTTCATCAGCATCACTTCGAGTGGATCAGCATTCATTCTTTTCTGATTTGCAGTAGCTGCCGAGTCTGTTTCTTCTATGTGTCTGTCATCCTCCTTCGGGCCATCCTGCAACACAGACAATGGCATGTGGGAGTTAGAATGAGAGGATGATATTGCTGCAAAAGGAATGAATTTACACATGGACCAGGAAATTTTCATTTGAAAGAGTTTGAACCAATACAGCCTAGGTCAAAGGGTGACAAAAATACAATTCAAATGAGGTGAAAATTTCTGATGTTTCCAAGCTCTTTATTGTATACTTTGAGTAAATACAGTAAATACTTTGAGTAAGTTGCAGCAAAATCATGACTCCAAAGCGGACATCAGTGCAAGATATACCATACAACAGTATAGCTGCTTCCTGTAACTTCTACCAACTTACAAAGAAAAGAATCCATTCGTACAGAATCCGCTTGCTTTGTACGTTTGTTTTACATTAGTGCTGATCAAATGCAAGTGTTTACGCAATTTTTCCTAAAATGAGACAAAATAACAAGTGCAACTTTCATGGTGTGCATGACCTCTTCTGCAGAACTGCATTCCACCAGAATAAGGTTTCTTTGATACTTTCTTCTTTCAGAAAAGTGATTATTTGAACTCACCTCTGGCCTTGGACTCCACAATCTGACCACAGGATCAATGCCACTGGTTGCTAAGAAACAGTGACTGGGATGTGGTTGCAGGCAATTGACAATAGACTCATCCCCTCTGAGAACACGGACTAAGTTAGTGGTAGCTTTCTCCCAAATGAAAAAGGACCCGTCATCTGAACCTGCTACAATGTACTGACCGTTGCTGTAATGCAGAACAGGATGAGATTAGAATCAGTCTCCAAAGAGTATATTTTATGTAATATTTATGCATATTAGAATCAGTCTCCAAAGAGTATATTTTATGTAATATTTATGCATACATGTATACTGGTACTTATATGTATACTTAGGGAAGGAAAAAAGATGTAATGCAAACACTGATTGGTAACACTTTTTGTAACATTTGTTATACATCTTATTTTGATGTCAATATTTGACCCTGAACTTATGGCTAAATCATTCAAAATCATGGAAACAGTTTGTTATTTTCATAGTTCAACACTGGGTTGGTTCAAGTGCAATTATTCCAAAATCTATCACCAAATTTGAACCATTAACAGAACCATGAACAAGCTTTGGACTTGTATTATTTAAATTCCTTACCTTCCAAAGAAGTTGGCTTCTTTGATATCTGTAGTTGTGTTACAATGACCACAGAATCTAAGATCATAGTCGTAACTGGCACTTCGTAACACTTTCTCATGTTCTGACTGCGTCTCTCGCTGCCTTCGACGACTACTGCCTCCATCACTCTTTTTCTCTTCTTCAGAGTCTGCAAAGAATTCAAATGGTTTGATTTTTTTTTGTAAAAGGACAACTTGCTTTCATCACAGTTCACACAAATTAGCCTTTTCCCTCTGTTCATATGACAACATAAGGGGTACCTACCAGGTAATTAGAAGATGCTTATCACAAACAAAAGTCATTGCGTTTTGCGGGAGAAATAGTTTAGCCCCTATTATGATGATTGTGGATATATTTTGCATTAACCCTTATCTTGCTACTCCTTTCATTTCCCAATTTGAAAAGTTGGCAATACCGGTACCTATATACCGTTATATATTTCTACCTACTTGGTACGGTAAATTATAGTAGGTTAAGTCAGTAAAAAATTTTGTTTACAGTTTACAGTATCTGTTTAATAGGCCTTAAAATGTTTAAGTCTTTGTTAAAATACAACATAGAACACAAGTTATGTCCAACTAGTACTAACTTGACCTGATAGTGAAATATGAAATATGTATTTCAGCAATTTATCATTTTGTTGGGAAGTTTAAATTACAATGTTGTGGTTGGATGTTTGTAATTCAAAACTTTCTTCTATAGGGGTGGAGGCATTTTGAGGTTCAGCACATAAAATTTAGGTTTTTGTTTGATTTGTGAGGTATTTAAAAGCAACAGAAGCAAAATTTTCCTGTTGGTTTTATGAATTTTTGAATTCCCCTAGCAATTTTACTATGCCAAACGACAAATTACTGCAACTACATGTACAATTATTTCACAGAAACAAACATTAAAATATATTACTTTTGACGAAAATATTTAGACAACCATACAATGATCACCTCCAGAATTAAGAAGTCAAAAAAATCAATTTGGGAAAAAAATGGATATTCGGCAGAACAATTGATAATTTTACTCAGCGTTAGAGTCACTTACTTGTATCCTCTGTCTTGGAATAGAGGGCTGCACATATATCCCTATCAAGCTGTTCAAAGGTATGATTCTTGGCATAGTCTGGGAACTTTTCCTTGAACTGATGCAGGCAATCCAGTGCTTCTTTGGTCCAAGTGAGTTCAAACAAGCACTTGGCTAATCTGAAGTGGGCTTTGCAATGACTTGGGTCAATAGATAATGCAATATGACAATCCCTTAGCCCAGCATACAGGTCACCATCCCTGTTAGCATGAAAATAAATTTTGGCTTAAGTATTTTGCATATTTAAGAAAACAGTTTACATGTACCAAAAGTTCTTGCAATGACTATACATATAACCAGATATATGTCATCATTTCAAGCTAGCAATCTGAAAAAAAATGAGAATTGTAGCACCTGAAATACTAATATATTTTGCATTAAACTTTTTGCAACATTACATTGTTACTATGTATCTAACTATCAACTCATAATGCAACAATTTAACAACTGCTTACTGTATGTATGTAGTGATGTGAAAATTTGTTACTCTTTATCATATGATTGAAAATACCATGGAACAATGTAGATATTGATACTTTGTGTCACACTTTGTGTCACACTAGTGTATACATTATTCATGGACACTCTGGAATACACAGTAACTATTAAGTTTCCATTCATTCTTATAACTACTGAACCTTTGTGATAAGTTGAAACATTGTAATAAAATAAATAATGGGCATCTTCCACTGTAAATGGTATAACTGTTCATTACACATTCAAAATACGGCCAAGGAAATTAAATTCTTTGTCACATGTAGAATTTTGAATTTTTTGAAGGTGCAAAACACAGTGTATTTGAATAGGACTTTACAATGTAGCTTTTCTGCATAAAAATTCTTCTTTACAAATTTTTTGAAAATTTACTCAACACCTGCATGCTTGATGGATGTCACATTGTACTGTAAATCAAGGAGGGTAAAAAGAAGTTTCAGCTTTGATTCTTGAATGGGTACTCACATTACACGGAAACAATCAAGTAAATATAAAACTTGCCTGTGTAAAAATTTACTGAGTGTGTTTTTGTACCACTTGCCTGCTTACCTCTGAAAATTTGACTGGACGTAAAACACAGAATTTAATCACTCCGGCCAAGGGTATACAGCATCTCCGAAACATGTTCAGCAACATACCCACACATGTGAATTGCTCCATGTAACTTACCATTTCCTCTTCATGTAAGCTGCAGCTCTATTGGCAAATAGTACAGCACTATTCGGTGCAATGTATAATGCTTGGTTATACAAATTTATTGCATACGTCCATTGCTGTCTTGCAAACACTTCATTGGCTTGTATCTTTAAGGCCTCAGCTTTTGGAGGTAAACCATAAGTTTTGCCGCACAAACTTATCCTACAGGAATAAACAAAATATTTCTGGCTGCTTGTATCATACAAAATGGCAAACAACATTCTTATGTGATTCTAGATAGAAAAACAGTGATGTTGAAAATTTTTTCTTTTTATAAATTGACAAACACAAAGTAATATATCGACATACACTGTAGATAGGACATTAAGGTGGAAATGAATATGAGTAAGTGAAAAAGTTACTACACTGTTAAAAAATTTATTGAAACTTAAAGTTCGTTTTTGGTTTAACTGTGAGTTTCTGAACTGATCTACAATGTCTTCTGACCACATGCAGTCTGAGTATAAACCCATGTGGCTACTGTCCAAACAAAACTCTTTTCAAACTTGTTATAATTGAAAATGTATTCCTAGATAATCCCACATTGTATTGACATACCTTATTGGTAGTACGCAAGTAATAAAATGTCTTTGACAAATTATACGTTAGGAATGATAATGCCTGACTGATATCTTATTAAACCCTTTCATCCCAATTTCCCTCTCTGGAGGTCCAGCCTTTCCATAGAAAACAGATGGGATTGGGTCAAACCACAGTGGTGAAAGAGTTAAGCCTATCATCACAATGGTTAGCTCAAATCTATTACAACTGTGAGTGTGGATCTGTTTACAGGGACTGGGAGAGTTGAAGAGGTCAAACTAAATTGAAACTGTTTTTGCCTAATATTTATTAGGTCTAACCTTTTGGACTGGGTTTCCTCATTGATCTTGATACCGTTGGTATGTGATATGTGCTTTGACACACCATTTGCTGAGGACCCTGCAATTGATGTACCATTGGATGACAGCACTTCTGCAACATCTGACAAAAAACCCAAAATTATTTAATGATACACTCCCATTAGACAATTTCCATATTGCACGTAAATATGAACATGTGAACAGTCACCACGCAACTCGTAACACAGTATACCTTGTGTTAATTCTGTATTTTGTTTTGTAAGTATTTTCACAGAGAATGTGGACAACATACTGTATTCTTCTTGGACATATTGTACATGCATTGCAATTATATTTTCAAAATAAACCATGAATATTTCAAGTGTGAAGAATAACAAAATGACTAACAAGGACTTCAACACAGTATAAGCAAAAGCAGTGTGTGTGTTTCATTCAATTTCAGCTGTGAGGAGTCATCACAATTATACCCACAGCCACTTGGTTATTGAGCCACCATCGTCAGAAGTGGAGACATAGCTGAATGAATTAGACCTCCGACTTCTTTGCTAGATGAGTAGGTACAGCATGTTGTGAATTCAAATCAAGTCAAATCAATAAATTCCTGAATTCCAAACAATAGTCATGAAAAAGCAGTAAAATATAGTCCCTAACCTTTTACTACACCATTACTTGTAGGGCTAGGTAGTATGTAATCTTCATAATGAAATCTCTTTGGACTTCTTTTACTTGTGACGTCAAATAAATATATCTGTTCTCCGCCAAGATTGACCAGTAGTTCTTTGCCGTCAGGACCAAAAGTTATATAAGTGGATACTAGTGCTCGGAATCTTCTATTGTAATCATTCTGTTTTATAGGTAAATGTCCTGTGAATAGATGAAAAAGTGTTATTTTAATGATAAGAACATTGCTGATGACATTACAGAATGATATAATGCAAATACTGCCATCATGCCTTGTACATTAGATATGTATACCAAATCACAAATTTGACATCCAAATTCTTTCGTAAACTCTGCAGCTTGAGTTTGATTTTAAGAAAGGTATCGATTTTTGGCAACTGTTCAGATCTCATAGATGCGGTACAATTGGCATGTAGCAATTAAAGTGTTATTCTAATTATGAACGTTCAACCTGTGCACCCATTTGTTCAGCTGGTGTGCTGCTGACTAAACACTGTAGAATACATGACTCAATATTATGTTCAGCCTATGTGAGCCCTGTGTAAACCTACTGTAAACCCAGTGTTAACCATGATTTGGCATTGTGTTAGCTGTGCCTCAACCCAGTATTCACCCATTGTAAACACTAAATAAGTCATTGACGATGACATAGTCCCAACTTGTAATAGGAGTATTAGTCTTGATGGGGCAGGGAAATGTGGTCATTAAGAAGTATCACTGGAGTGTATATGTTCAGATCTATGGGCACATAGGTCTATGTCGTTGTTCCCAATTTGAAACATGAGGCATGTCTAAGTTATGGTTCTAAATCGGGAAAAAAGATCAGACCTCTAGCTGTATTTGCCAGCCAAGAAATACATATGTGCATAATAAATGAGGTACAAGATGTGACATCTTAAGGTCTAATATCCTATCAAAATTGAAGCATATAGAACTTGTGGTTACTGAGTTATGCATATATAGTAAGGACAAAGGTCATCAAGGTCACGTGACATTTGGAAAAAAAATTGTATTGCTAATTAATCCCTATGTGCCAAAAATCAGACCTCTAGCTCTATTCGCTTGCCCAGAATTAGATATGTGCATAATTAATGAGGTAAAGCGTGTGTTGTCATAAGGTCTCCCATCCTACTAAATATAAAGGACATAGCACTTGTGGTTACTTATTTATTGACATAAACGTATATTTTAGGTAAAAGGTTATCGAGGTCACATGACATTTTGTCAAAAAATTTCTATCCTATAGTTATCCCTATATACCAAAAATCAGACATCAAGCTCTATTGGCTTGCTCAGAATTAGATATGTGCATAATTAATGAGGTACAATATGTGGCGTCATAAGGTGTCCCATCATACCAAATATGAAGGGTGTAGCACTTGTGGTTACTGAGTTATGGTCAAATATGTATATTTGAGGTCAAAGGTCATTGAGGTCACGTGACATTTTGTCAAAAAATTGTATTGCTAAGTTATCCCTATATACCAAAAATCAGACCTCTAGCTCTATTGGCTCGCTCAAATTAGATATGTGCATAATTAATGAGATACAATATGTGGTGTTATAAGGTGTCCAATCATACCAAATATGAAGGGTGTTGCACTTGTGGTTACTGAGTTGTGAACAAATATGTATATTTGAGGTCAAAGGTCATTGAGGTCACGTGACATTTTGTCAAAATGTCTGAGATATCTGCGTGAACGGATGGACTGACTCACGGACGGACATGACCAGATCTATAAGCCCCCTGGACTTTATCCATGGGGACTAAAAACTGTGTCCGTGCATCCTTTTTGCAATATGAATACGATGAAAAACTAAATTTTTATTTTTATTGGCCTTATACATGAATGAGTCTATGGCGAACTGCCTTATACATGGGAGTCTATGGAGATGTAAACTAAAAAGTCCTCTAACACGGCCAAATTTGATCGCATTGTGAAACAAATCGACGTGCATCTGTATGGGGTAGGGTACTATTCTTGTGCAAAGTTTGAAAGAAATTGACAAGGGCATGTCTGAGATATCTGCGTGAACGGACGGCCGCACGCACGCACGCACGCACGCACGCACGCACGGATATGACCAAACCTATAAGTCCCCCCGGATGGTGTCCATGGGGACTAATTAGCCCTGTGTAAACCTACTGTAAACCCAGTGTTAACCATCATTTGGTATTGTGTTAGCTGATCATCAACCCAGTAGTCATCCACCGCAAGCGCTGCATTAGCCCCATGTAAACGGTAAACAGTGTTCCTTGCAAACAGGTCCATCCTCATCACTGATAACAATGGGTTTTGGCCAAACCTTAGTGGTGAAAGGGTTAAACCCAACAATATACATGTAGTACCTGCTATAAAATACTGCACACATCCTTTGGTACTTCTCCATCTGGATCGGGATCTGGTGCGGGAGTATGCCAGGATGCTCCAAGCCTTTCCTCGCTGGAAAACCTCACAGGATGTGGACTTAGCATTCGGATATCATAGACACGCACATATGGATCATTAGCACCAACTGCAACAAGATTGACAGAGCATGTGTGGTAACATGTATGAATAAAGTTTAATATTGATATAGATTGAAATAATTATGGCCATAAATCTTGAAGCTGTCCCTTTAAGCATTACCATGCTCAAGTAACACTAGTTCTTATGGGTATAAGAACATGTGTTATTGTCAAACATCTCTAAACTTTGGAGCAGAAATGAAAGCATACAAGTGTAAACATAGACAGTAGAAATGACCCTAACAAGAAAGACTATATAGAATTCTATAGAGTGCTATAGATATTCTATAGATATCTATAGAAGTTTCTGTAAGTTTTTACAGTTTTGGCACCATTTTTTGAATAATTCTATCAGATCTTGTTTATTCCATAGAATTCTACAGAAAAACAAGATTCCATAGAATTTTATAGAAATTTTTTGCACAGGAAGTCTCGCCTCTACTGTGTACATGTATGGTGCAAGCTACAATTTTGGCACAACTGTCTACATGTACAGTATGTGTGGTCAAAGTCAATGATGTCTGCAAACTTCAAAAATTGATTTTTCAGAGTCATGTCTGATTAACATCACTGGTGTCACACAAGCAGATTGTTCTTCATTTGATTTTGTTTTCATTATTATTACAGCCCTGATGGTAAATATTTCCGATTACAAGCATCAAACTTAAATCTGATTAACATTTTCTTCAGTGTAATGTGTATAGTCAGTATTTGAATTATTGAACTCACTAATTCTTGTCATTGCTATACATGTCAGTCCTGATAACTTACCAGCTAGCATTTCCGTTCTCAGTGGATTAATTGTCAGACACTTGGCTTCAGCATGGTTTCCGATGTATGTATTGAGATTGATCAGTACGTTACCACAATGGTCATTACATGAGTGTGGTGACCTCAAGTCAAACTGTCTGTTGGCACAAATAAATGTTCAATATTAAAACCACATTCTCTTTTTATTATTTCATTTCCATAGAAATTGTTACAATTACAAATTAAATTGAAATTTACAAATTCAAACTGGAATATTTAATTTCTGATCTGTCCGTTTGGTGTCCAATGTAACGAATAGAAGGCTGAAATATATCTACTGCCCTCAACGGTGGCTAGGTGTATAAAACAGGACTGAGGTCACCCTAAAAGACTGCAGAAAACCAGTAATATTCACAGCCATGTTTATGTCAGGGGCAATACTGCTACAGGAGTCTACTCACAGTTTGATTGTTACTCAACATGTACCACACTTAGGGGCAGCATCAAAGGTTCAAGAGGTAAAAATTGCCAGGAGAATGAATATTTTGAAAAAGCAGCAGAATTGCACACTTCCATGTTCGGCCCCGATTTTTTTTTCAACATGTACACTACCCCCCCTGCCCTTGTTTAATGCAAGCTGTTGGCCTCTGCTGCACTCGGAATTTATAATTATATTTGCTACATTTCTGGTGCATGTGTTGACATTTTACACATTGATGTGACCTGTTCGGCAATAGATTCAATATAAGTCAATTAAGTTTAAGGGGGGACTTAGGGATTTAAGTTTCTTATTCTACATTGAACTTTAGGCATAACCCCGCACATGACAACAGAGGGGTAAAAAATACAATTCCTATACGATGATTGTTAAGAACAAATCTACAGATCATATAAAGATCATTTCAGTACATTTTACACTGACGCAGAGGACATATTTACTATTCACTGTTTTGATATATCTTACCTGATAGTCCCATCTTCTCCTGCACTCCAAAACATGTATGGCACATTTGGGGCTACAGCAAGTCTTTTAACCCTGCCGGCATGGCAACTAAAGGCTTGTGTTGTCTCACGAATATTAATGTCATGAACTCTGACCTTACAATCAGCTGCGGCAGTTGCTATGATGTGGTCATTGGTATCTGGCATAAACTGCAAACAAAGACGGAAGAACTTTTACTATGGTTGTCGACGAGACATTTTGGCAAGAGTGACGTTTGTGGATGCAGGCAGTATTCTGCATTGATAAGTGGCAACCTAGGGAGTCATTAATGTTTCGGGACTAGAGTATACACATACTGGGTGTACGAAAACCCTATACTCAGTTTTATTCAAAATGAAATAAGATATTGATAATATTGACTGATTTGTGATAAATAATGAATAATTGTTAAGGAGATGTCATCCATCATTATCTAGAAAAAGTGTAACTTTGTGTTTTCATTTGAATTTAAATGAGATTATTCCTTGTGGATAGATTTTAAGACTTTCTGACAGAGTAATGCTTTGTCCAAGGTAAATTGCACCTGAGATTGACAAGACACATTTTCAGAAAAAGTTATAGGTTTTTGCAAATTTTTATGTGACTACAAACATTGGGGATGAGAGTGAAGCTTAATGAACAGAGACAACATTTGCCATAACTCAGATGCAAGTCCTTTGGGTAATTGAAAAGCAACCTAAGGAGTCATCTGGGCAATTCACCAGCAACCTGGAGAGTCCTTTCAGTAATTCACTAGTAACCTGAGCACTTGTTAGGTAATTCACCAGCAAACTGGGGAGTTGCTGGGTAATATAATTCATAGCAGCCTGGGAAGTCATTTGGGTAATTCACCAGCAACCTTTGGAGTTCTTTCAGTAATTCACTAGCACCTATGTACTGATTAGGGTCATTACCTAGCAACCTGGGGACTGTTAGGTACCCCATTTCACTAGCTACCAGAGGAGTTGTTAGGGTAATTCGCTACCAACTTGGGGAGTTGTAAGGTACATTTAATTCACTGGCAACCTGGGGAATTGTTAGGCAATTCACTGGCAACAAAGGTAGTTGTTAGGTACTTCACTAGCAAACTGGGGACCGTTAGGTAATTCGCTAGCAACCTGGGGAGTTGTCAGGGTTACAATTAGGGACAGGGTCTCAATTAGGGACAGGGTCTGAAATGCACAGCTAAGGGTTCCTAAGAGAAAATTTGTTAAAGTGCCAATCCTAATTGAAGCTTTGCATCCATGAATCTTCAATAGCATCATATTGTGTAAATGAATTTGAAAGTTAGAGAAAATGAAAGGAGTAATATACAATCAACTATTAATTTTCTTCCTGTAAAGTTCATACAGAAAACAAGCCTATTAAAACACAAATTGTTGATAAATGTTTTTCAGTTTTGATTCAGATCTGAATCTTCATTGATAAGATTGAAAGCAAAATTTTTGAAATAATGTGCACATTTTTCTCTCCATTATTTCTATCTCTTTTGATGTAACAAATGTGAAAGGGTTTCTACTTCTCAAACATGTTGACTAGTTTTACACTATGACATTTCACGTACATGCAATGTTATAAATTTGCAGGATGCAAAGATTATCAAAATTTCAAGTAAAAATTCATGCTAAATGGTGGCTATATTCCAATCACATATTTACAGAATCTAACAACAGGTATTATGAAATGAGTACAAGCACAACAATGTCCGCACAACATAATTTGAAGATCTGTTACAGAAATTGGATCTGCAGGAGTAACAGCCTACATGGTGTTTTAAATTCCACCACGTAACAGAAGTACCATGTTTGAAAGTAATTTCATTATAGTCTGCAGCATGAAAATAAACAAATCAAATCACATGTTTCTGTATCATTTACAACTATTCACAGTATGTTTCCATGATAACCTTTGACCTCAAAGTCTGTATTCCCAGTGTAGACAATCAATATGGCTATTAAACAGAAATTGGTTTAGCAAAAAGTGCATTAGGTTACAATAATACACAGGCGACAGCCTGACACAACTAAATTATTTGATTTCATTACTATTGCATTACAAGGATATTGATAATACATGTATGTCATTTATGATTATGAAATCTCTTTTTTTGAAAAATATCATTTTTTAATACTGTCAGATTACTCAACACACATACCCCAAGCAAACTGGAAAGTGAAAAGATTAAATTTTCAGAAAGACATTGCAAAAGAGCCATAGAAACAAAACAAGGAAATTCCTTCTATGACGTCTGAAAGAGGAAACACTCTAAAGTAAATTAATCTAAGAATATCAATAATGTGGTGATGAATTGATTCAGATATACTTGACTGTACTTATAATTTCATTATACCTAAAAGTCATCAACTGATAGTGAATTTTGTGATGTCATACCCTCAGACTATATCTGATAATGTATCTGATTATCCAGCATTGTGGCCCCAGATTTTTCTTAATCTACAAATTCACCGGCATTGACAAACCTATAAAATAACAGCAATAATGTGCCCACTCTCAGTTTACAATGGACTCAAGTAAACTTTGCATGATCAATTGTAAGAGGCAAAGCCAAGGGGTACGTTATTGCTCAATTAAAAATGTAATTAAATTATTCCAAATCCAGTAATATCATATTTTTTTGTTCAACTCAACAGAGTTTTCAAAATGTTGATGACACACATCAGAACATCAATCAATCTCCTACCTTTACTGAAAATATATTGCCATGGTGACCGGTCCTTATTGTACACACTTGTTTATGTTTCAAAGGTTCCCAGATAATTGTACTCAAATCATCTGAACCACTTGCTAGTAGGCTGAAAGAACAAAAGATGAATTATTACAAAATAGTGTACTGCCTTCCTTGTGAATACTGACTCACAGAAAATGAAAATGTTGCCTGGACAAAACCAGGAAATGACTGAACACTACGATGTTTTATCATCTTCCTCCCAATTTCACACACTTTTATGATTCTTATTTTTCACTTTCACCGTATACAATACAATCAAGGTTGTAAAGTTTACATAACTAAACTCACACGTGACAATATTATTGAACTGTTCCTCTTTCTGTCACAGTAAGATCATCATGTTTGCTAACACTATTTCCATCATTTGTTTCCTTGTAATATGAGAAAAATCTTAGACAAACATTCACCCTACCGATATGCATACATTTTTAGGATACTTTGTGTAAAGATAATGATATTAATTGGAGTGAATGTGATCAGGGGGAAATGGTAAAGAAATTGCCAAACCAAGGTTTCCCTAACAAATTCACCAACTTGGTATGGATTAAACCCCATAGTCATCATGTAGTAGTTAAAATCTGAATACATCACATGGTGATGAATGGCAAGTAGTCTATCAGATGGAGGGACCATTATTCCATATGGGGTAACTTCCATAAAAATGCACATTTCTTTCTTTATTACATCAATTTATCTTTTGTTCATTATATTCACTGTCATTGAGTTTTATATCTGTTTCCCACAATACACTGAAAACTATAAAACTGGCACTATTTTTATATCATTGTACATATACACATACATGTCTCACACGGATTGAATGATAGGGTCAAAGGTTGAATACAGATGTATTCCTACACAAGCAGGAGTTGTTTCACAGATTCTGTGATAAACATGAAATACTGTAAACATATTTGTGACCTGCAGCAAAACTTAACTGTAGTTAAAGCAAGTATTACGTGTCAAGAACACTCCATAAATATTCTATGCATAACTATAAAGGCCATCATGCTGTATGAAAAATATTTCCACATTCAGTCATTTTCTTAACAAATAACAAAACACTTCCTCAAGATACGTTGAATACTGGCCACATAATGCTCAAGGAAAAAACTTTTATGAAAGTTTCAGTTCATAAAACTGAAAATAATCAGAATCACAAGTTAGAGCTACAGTCCCTTACGCTTCACATGGTTTGATAGACATATACAATTGCAATAGTCTTGTAGTCTTAAGGTGGAGCTGCATGTTGCCAACACAGTTTTTTTCAAAGCAATATTTCTCATCAAAGATGACAAGGAAACCCCCTCATTCTATATATTTTCAAAAAGCAGAGACTCTAAAGTTTAGTATGGTAGCAGCAGTTTACTCAAAGGATGAAGTGGGTGTATATTTGGGGTAAAAAACCTCAATTTTGGTATTAATGATAAAAATTAATTTAAGTCAAAAACTTGACGCTATTTTCTGAAATGTAATATTTCACTTGAAAGAAGAGTATATGTAGAAAAAAACGACTATTTTATTTTGCATTATCTATCCTCATTCAAAATGGCAAGGGTTGAAAAACTGACACTCAAAAAAAGTGATTAAAATCATGATTAGTAAAATTTATTTAAAATGTAGGAAGTTTATTGCCGAACAAAATAGTCGTTCTTTTAAGAGCATTTAAAGAAAATAATGTGAAAATTTCAGAAAATTTGACCCAGCCAGAGTGGAGTTAAATTCTTTGGATGGAAATTTAGAAATTGGGAGGAAAAAGAAGCCAGGAAATCGGGTAATTTGCATTCATTTGCATAAATTAACACTTCTGAATCACGAAATTTACGACTGTTTGACAAGCTAAAAGGTGAACCCCACCAACATTTTAATCTTGGGTTAACATATTAATTAAAATTGAATGAATATTTGCAAAGACGTGATTTTTGAGCAAAATATGCTGTGTTGGGTGCAGTTCCCCCTTAATCTTTCACTAGTACAACAGGGGATGAAACCTTTGTTCTTGACAAGATATTTGAAGGCAATAGCTGTATTTTTCATCATATTTTAAATAGTTTTGATCTTAAAAGCAAATACATTTCTGTATTCTTCCTTGTCAAGTGTGTTGAGATAGACAGCATTAGCCACGCATACACTATGGATTGTTTATGATACAATTTGCAATATTGTTGTTGACAAATGGATTCTGGTCTGGACTAAAAGTCAGTTGCCCACAATAAAACTGCATCAGTATACACATGAAAGAAGTTCATGTAATTGACAAGTGAACACACATCAATTATGACACATTTTAGGCAGTATGGCAAGATACTATATTTTACACAAAGTTCAAAATACTGAATAACATATCCAAATTAACAGCTAATGGAGCTGCAGCAATCGGATAAGAAAAGTTGAATGATATTGAATCACACTGTTAAGAATAAGAAAGACGATATTTGTCATGGAATTTCCCTCATAAATAATAAGTTTTGTTTCTAAGCTGCAAGGTCGCAGAGTAATCTTAAAGTCTGGCAGTGAGCCAGACAGACATGATGAAATGTAATAACTGAGTACTCAACGTATTAAGGAATAAAGATGGGATTAGTTTGTAAGAAGAGTGTCATTTACGGCAAATGGACGTGACACTTGCTCAAGTGAATCTTAACTCAAAGACAATTGTACATATTACATTCACTGATATGGTGCAGATCTGAAGAAATTTGCCCAAATTTTAAACTTTATATTGAAAGGGAACAGTTTGTAATTTCATCACAAAAGTCTTATTGACAGTTTTACTAAAAAACTTGCAATATATTAACGCTTTGAACCCGGCTCGGACATAAATGTCTGATGACATCATAGAGTACCAGGGGGTCAGGGTGCAAAGTGTTAAGTAAAAATACAAAATATTTATGCTCTGACTGCTTATCAAATAATAGGTGTATTCTGCCTTTGTTTATAGAATGAAGACCTTGAAGGACCGGTGCAAGAAGAAATGTCTTCCTGTAAAGATTTCCTTTCTGACGGTGTGATACTGAAATGATTTAATCCTTTGGCAACTTTTTATCAAACTGGTAATAAAATTTATAAAATATTTATGAAATAGCAAATTAAAAAGCAGACAAAAAAATTACAAATTCTGTTGACCAGTTTAGAGTCTTACGAATGCCTTGGGCATCATAATGCCCAAACAATCTACTGCATATTGTAAGTACATTGAATGACAACAGGTAAAAATACTTCAGTAACCATATGGATTATGAGAAAAAACTAATATTTGGTTGTAAATTATATGTAATGCCCATACATTTGGAATGAAAAGTTATATATGATGGTAAATTATATGAACTACCCATGTATTTGGAATTACAACAAATGAAAAGTTACTATTTTGATCAACAATTATTATAAGGTGCAGATGAAAATGCAAACTATATACTTACTTTCCTTTCTGGTTCCATTCTAAACAATTGACACAGCCTGAATGTCCCTGTAGGATTGAAAAACAAATTTTTACGTTAAAGACCTACGGTGGTAGATATGATGTATTGTTGCATTATTTTGTTCTGCAAAAGCTAGCTTTTAGCAGAGCAGATAGGGTAGAGGTAGCAGAGCAGATAGGGTCAGAGGAAGCAGAGTAGATAGGGTCAGAGGTAGCAGAGCAGATAGGGTCAGAGGTAGCAGAGCAGATAGGGTCAGAGGAAGCAGTGCACTGAAGAGCCCCACATGGTTGAATCTTTCAGTATGTCTTTGTAAATCCTCTTGAAATACCACGAGGCAGATTTTTGTACAATCTCTAAACCAACACTCTGGTGATTGCAATCAAGTTGGTAGAGTGGAAAAACTTTTCTCTCACTCATTTTTGTAGCTGGTTTGGTTAAATCATCTGTTTTGAAGTTAAGTCATTTTTTATATCAACTGCAACAAACATTCACAAGGCTTGTCATCTATAGAAATTTTCAGACCATGTGTTCAAGCTGGTTGATTTGCTTATTACACTGGCATTCATTACAGGTGCCCATGATACCAAAGAAACATTAGCATCAAATTAAACAAAACAAAACATAAAGTCATCTTTGTCAACACAAAAGAGGCAATACTCTGATGAAACACAGTAAAAGCAATGCTCTAAGTAACAATGAAAATCAAGGCAATTTGGTGACTTGACCATGATAATGCAACAGTAATGATCATGATTACTGATTGCAGTGGTTTACCAGAGTCTCCAATTCTCGACTTAGGGCCATCCGGGTACTTGTGGGTTCTTAGGTCATTTTTGTGTCACAGGGTGGTTAAAACAAATACATAATTGAAGTTTTGATTTTTTTCTACAACCAAACCGATATTCAAAGTTTCAACATACATAAATGACATATCTTTTAGTTCTGACTTTTTCACACTATTTATAAATCATTTTCTCATCAGTATCACCTGATCTCTTATTCACCTCGCTCGCGTTTCACCTACATGTACTGACGTCATTCTGCGGTCAAGAATATGGTGACAAAACTTGTCAGCTCATTGTTATCAAAAATCTCTATTAATACAGATTTTCTCGGTATACAAGAACTCTGGTAATGTCTGTATTGATGTTGTTTCAAGTCTTACCTGCAATTCAGCTTCGAGGTTCAATCTTGGCAGCAGAAAATCATTGACGTGTAACTCACGCTGGAATTTACAACATGGTTTGGTCTGAAATAAAACAGGCCAAATTAGCAAGGGGAAACAAATTGACTTTCCAATTTTAAAAACCAATATTTAGTGCTCACACAAGACACAATGACGGTAGATTCGCTCGATCTCAATGGAATCAGTATCTTAGAAGCAACAAGTACTAGTACAAGACATGTAGACAAGATGTCATTGAAATTTGAATACAGATTTTGATAGTGCGCGTCGGCATGTCTAATGGACCGGTAAAACTTGTACACTGTGTATATCAAACTCCTTAAAACTTTAGACACTGTAATACAAGCAAAGTTGCTTTTCTCATCAGCCTGATGAAAGTAAAATTGAGTAAAAACTGATGACATTGGTGAGGTTGGGTCCGTATGACCTCTGACCTTCATGGCTTCCAGTCAACTGAGTAAATGCAACGCATAATGCAACAACTGTACCGCCTGTTATTCGTACAAAATACTGGATATGCCCTAAATCTATCTTCCCCGAGTTCTTACGGATTGATTATTAGAAAATACTTTCGACAGCCAGCTCCGCAAGACGACGATCGACTAAATACGTCTTAACTCGAGTGGAGCCTGCCTCAAAAAATGTACACATTTCGAACACAGTCTCTCGGCATTGACAACACGGGCTTTGTGCCACTGCACTCGCTGAAAAGAGAAATTCAGATTCAAAGTTAACAATTTCCTTACATTAATTTCACGGTTCTTCAGTCTTCTAAGGATACTGTCGGCCATATTCCAATATTTCCACGTACGTCAAACTGGACTCAGGTATTAGGTGCGAAATACGACTGGTTGTGATTCCCATACGCCGGGAAGTGTTGCGACCGAACTGCAAACGCCCATTCTTTACGCAATATCGTTTTCTCAGGTAAGTATTATGCCTTTCAATAATAAGTTCTACTTAACTCAAAAGCACATTTGCCATGTATCCAAAATAAAGTTGCTAGAGCAACTGCTCAGTGGACTTTGCGAATATGTTACGGCAACGAATTAAAGACAGGTGACTCTGTAAGTTCTACAAGAGATGTGCGCATGACATTTTCAGGCGCCTTTTGTCGTAGAATCCACCAAAAGTATGAAATGCAATTTTTGGCAATTCTTTTGTCTATACTGCGATGCAAATCACATTAAATATTTTTGAATCTTACAAGTAATGTCAAAATATATGTAAACATCATTTTTACATCCAGTTGAATAAATTTGCCGATCTCGAAACATACCCTTTTACGGCATATTATCTACATTAGATTCGGATTCGAACTTTGATTCAAATTCGCCCAATCGTCGAATTCCGAATTAATGCAGGTACCACCATGACCAAGGGGCTGATGGAGGTACTACATTCCAGGGTACTTAGTAATCTCGTTAATTCTGTTTATATAAAAAAACTTAAAGAAACCGATTTGTTATTTGTATCGTTGTTTCAATTATATTGTTGTCGTTTCAAAATATGTAAAAGACATGATAATAATTTGGCTTCCCCCATGAGGAGTCCACTGAGTCACCAAAAGTTTTGGACGTTCTACACAGGGCAACAAAGTATAAAAAAACAATAATGTAAATATAATATTTATGAAATGTACGTATCTTTAATAAATTGTTTTGGTATTTCATCAGGGTTGAGCTTCCTTTCCGCTCAGTAATGCTCCAAAAATCACTGATCGAGTGTGGATCACACTTGACACAGTGGCCGTCTAAGCGGCGTCCAAATCCTGTTGGGAGCTTGGAAGATTGATATAAGGGGCATTCCGTTTTTCTCCCTGCTTCACTTCGAATACTTTCTTGAACTCGGCAAACTTCAGCAACTTTTTCTCATTTTCCCTCCCACAAGATTTTTTTGTGCTTCACTGCCAGTACTCCCCGGATTTTTGTTGTTTTATGATTTCCCTTATTAAACATTTTAAAAGCGAGAAAGAAATGTTGAACTGCACGCAGCTGACTTCTATACGACACAAGCATCTGCTCAAGGAAGTTTGCGAGAGAGAATAGCATCCACCTGCAATGTAGTGACATGGCGATTTCAAAAGAAGTCAATATGATCGTGGACTTCTGCAAAAAAAGACGCTACCGCTGTTTTGCGACCGGCATTCGGAGCCAATAAGGTTTTGGAAGATTGCACAATGCGTAGAGGGAGGAGTGTTATGTGCACTAAAGTTAAACAAATACTCCAATCGCTCGGGGAGGTTAAAATTTTGAAGATAACAAATTCAAATGGAGTCATTTTATGGCAGTTTTAGAATGTTTTAAACATACTTTTCATGAAGACTCAAATTTATATGAGACACAAAATAATTTTAATGCATTGCCTTGTAATCAGAGACAATTAGTGAACAGCCATGATGGAAATAAATTTCATCAGAAGCCGCAGCTTTACTTGGGAAACTTTTTTGCATCCCTTCATTAATATAATGCCAAGAAATAGAAAATTCAATATATATCATGCAAAAGCGTTAGAGGTTTCTACAGTGCCAAACATTTGTGTGATTAACGGACTCAAAGACAGGGTATTGTATTGCAGTGGTATTAATTTGGAATGCGGCTTCTATTTTGAAACTTAAACAGGTGTTTCCCCTAATAAATGCTTTGAAAGACAAAATCAATAATTAAATATTGCATATTTCATTTTCTAAACCTTGTCCAATTGCATTGTAAATGTTTGTCTTGAAGTCGTTGAACGCTAGGAGAATTAGAATAGGTGCGAAAACCCCCTACTTCATAACAACATATTTTGCTGATTAGCCTGGCCCATAATGATATAAGCAACATTGGACACTGATAAGATATCAGGCACCGGCTGTGTGGATAATTTTAATAATGAGCATTCCAGCATGCTTTAGGTTGTAAGGAAGAGAAACTGTCGTAGAGGTACTACAGATAATAAATCCTAATTTATTGTCAAATTGAAAAATTGGATATATAAAATAGCAGGCAAAGTATGAATTATATCGATCATAATGAATCCTAAAGGCTTTCTGAGAAAACGCAATGAAATCTGATGTTATGAAAACAGTTGCCGAAGGACACGCTGAAAGTAAAAAATGACAAAAGGTAACTATCGGTGCACGCGGATTTTTTACTTCGTGTCTGCCTGCAATATTTTATTCACTGGTATCTGTGGTTGAATTTTTTTCGACGGCAACTTCTTGGAATTTTCCAAGCCCCTCGGTTTCATATGGTCCATCCCGTACACCTATATCGAATATTATACATGGGCTAGTTTTGTTGACAAGGTCAAAGCTGTAAAGTGGACTACTGAACATGTTTTGGGAAATAGACCCAGTGTATCAGTACACAGAAAAATTATGAAAATTTTCAACATTTAAATCTACTTTTATTCAAACAATAGTATTTTACGATTCAAGATATCTTACGTGAGTTTAGCACTGTTTTGCTTTTGTTTTCCTTTATTATTATGTGATATGTATGTACTTGTTTGAAGTATATGTCATGTATAACTCTTGTCAACCGTCCGGAGTCATCTTATAGACACCATGTTCATACTTTCTAAAGAATATTGTTCTGAAGTAAACACGATTGGAACTAATTTGGGTTAATTGGATTTTCATAATCTTTAAATTTCTCAAAAGTTTTAGGTGCCAGATAGTTTAATGTTGCAATAATACAAATTACTTATAAAAACAAGTGTGTAATGTAAAAAGAAAAGCAGATGAGACCACATTTGTAGATTAAGGTTCCAAGACAAGAAATTGACCTTTTTTAATCTAACAATTCTCTGGTGGTTAATAAGCTCAGAAGCCCCGTAAATTATATATTTTTGAAAGCCTGGATATAGGGGAACATTTTGGTAACAACAGTGTCACCATTGTTTACATAACTATCACGTGACAGGTAATTTGCATAACCTTTCAAAAATCGGTTTTCCCTATGTTTTGTCTCAATACTTCAAAATATCTGACTCAAACTTGCTGGAATGCAAGCTGTCACAAAGCTCTTCAAAAGTGTGTCTCAGATTTTTTATATCTTGCTTATTTTTTTTTGGAGCACAATTTTAAAGAAATCAACTAGGGTTAAATTCACCGCTCTGGAAGTTTTTCTGGCATAAAAATTGTTTAAGAAGGTTTAAAAAAATTCTGAGACACACTTTGGAAGATCTTTAAAACAGCTTGCACTCACACAAATTTCAGCCACAAAACATAGTAAAAACCGATTTTTGAAAGGTTATGCAAATTACCTGTCACGTGATAGTTATGTAGACAACGGTGACAATGTGGTGACCAAAATGTTCCCCTACATCTAGGCTTTCAGAAAATATATAATTTATGGAGGTTCAGAGCTAATTAACCACTAGAGAATTGCTAGCTTAAAAAGGTAAATTTCTTGTCTTGGAACCTTAAATCAACATTACTTCACCATCCAATTATCCCAAAATAGTTCCAATCGTGTTAGTATGTCAATTTGATGAAAGTCTTAAAAGTATCGATTAACATTTTTTATAGTGCGTATGTACATTGCAAACATTATACAACTGCTTTGTCGAGGACAGTGCACTTCAATTTGTGACGTCATCCATTCAGAGTATTACTGATAATGAATCCAGTATTTTGGCCCCAGACGTTTAAATTACCTGGATAATGCCAAAACAATAAAATAATAACAATAATGTACCCCCTCCCGGCCCATAGTGGACTCAAGAAAACTTTGCACTCTAAATGTGCTCGGCCTGGCCTCATACATTGTTTTGTACAAAATTTTCTTCAGTCCATTACGGGTCGGGAGGGTACTCAACTTTCGCATCGAATGAGCTAACTGTCAATGGAACCTGCCATCCTATCGCTGAAGTTTAGGGCACAAATTTTAAACACATTACCCAAAGATGAGGTTTCAGTTTACATTGCGTATTTTGATGTTGGACGAGTTACTAAATCAATTTGGTAATGTTCATCGCAATAAAACACAGCATGACATGGAAAAATGTCATTCTCTGTGAGATAAGAAAGTTTCGTAAACACGGTACATATGGTCTGACCTTCTCAGAGTCACATAGTGCTATACTTAGAGAGTTTCCTCGATTTTCCGTAGGGTGTTTGTGAACGTCGCCTTAACAACAGTTGTGATTTCCTCCTTCAAACATCAATTTTGCTAAGACTAATATAACTGCTATTTTCGAGTAAAACATCTCTATTTAAATGAAGTAAAATACGGCTTGTTAGACGCCCTTTTGAGTGTACACTGTCTATATCAGAGTCGTAGTGTGACCAAATTGCCGCGGGGGGGGGGAGAACCTAGCTTAGCTAGAATTTTAATAATTTACATAAACTTACTTAAATTGGCAGGATGGAAAATTTCGAGGAGGAGGGGAACAGCGGCTGCCCCCTTCGTTTACGGCCCTGAATATTCGTTGAAAGTTCAGTTCTTCAGTATCTCCGAAAACATCATCATCTTCTTCATTCTTATGAATTCATAGTTTCTCTTTCATTGTCAGACTTATATTTCCCTTTTGATAAAGGCGAGGGCCCAGGGATGAGAGATATGGGGTGTGTTAAATCATAGACCCTCGAGAAACTCGATAGTCTATGGTTAAATCACAGTCTCAGGCATATGTACACACGTCTATGGGGACATAGACGCCGAGCGGAATAGACCGACCACAGGTGACTGTGGTTAAATGTGAGAATGTATGGGCCTTCCGTATAATGTTTACACGTCGAACACAAACAAGTTGGCTTTTTACAGTACAGAGACTAAAATATTGTAGAAAGTAATCTTATCTCTACCGATATTGAAATATAGCTTTACGCAATGCCAACGATTCTTGCAGAGCTAAACAACAACGGACTCTTGCTGTCTTAGGCGATGTGGGGACTGAACAACTTTACCAGTAAGTTGAGGTTTTCATTTGTTTATCGGTACGGGCGGACAAACCATGTCCGCCATTACGGTGTAGGCCTACCTAGCCACAATCGACTATGGATTTAATAACATGTGAACGACATTGAATTCGAATGTACCGATATTGCTGACATTACCCTGACTTGATTTCAATGTTGTTTCTTCCTTTAGCTAAATAGCAACATGTGCCTTTCGGGGAACAGGCATTACAGAGCTAGCTTTAATATTTTAAAAATTTCAAAATGCTAACACCTTCAAATATTCTAGACCTAGCTTTCTAGAGTGTGGAGCCCTGGTGTACAAAGTGGCGGCACTCTCAGGAAGAGGACCGGAGTACCCATGCTTTTTCCTAAAATCCAGATCACAGTAAAGGGGGCGGGATTTGTTTGTTTATCATCATGGTCTGTGAAAACAGGAAAATGGCTATTTTTTATCCGTTAATACTTGGTAAATAATCTTAGGTGTACATCCATGCCAGTACTTCATTTAAAATGAGATTGTTTGAAACAATCATGTCACCGTGTACACTGTTTTTCAAAAAGTACCATGTTGTTTCCCACTGTAATGAAGGTAAAGCTGGTACAGCGGTACAAACGAAAACAATACACTACACGGTCCCCGCTTGTAGATTTGTAACATAGGGGTGGGGTTTGGTCTTATTTTCTCCCACATTTCTGAAAATAAGGGTGTCTTTTTTTGTTGAAAAATCCCAGATAAGAATTGTTTTGAAATTTCGCGTGAGTACCACCGCCTCAATGGTCTGGAATACCCAACTGAGGATAATTCCGCGAATAAGTGCAGTCAGACAATCACGTGATACAGTCTAGGCACGTGGTACAGTCCTTAGTGATGTCATCATATGACAAGGCGAATGCTTAAGTGGAGGGACTATTTAGCGAGCTTAATAGATACGTTTTCTCAGTTTGTCCCCTATTGCAGGAGCTTGAGTACTTCGATGTGAAGAAACGCCTGTCACCTGAGGTATGTACTATTCTCTCGTTAATCATTAACGTCGTGGAAGTGCAAAGGACTGCCCTCTTTGCGTTGAGTGGAAGGTTCTATACTATGTGTACACTGCACTTGAAATGACATGAGGTCCCGGCATAGGTAATGAGGTGTGACTGAACGCTATGGCAGACAAACCAAGACAAAAACGGTTTGCAAAAAACAAATAAAACAAACAACGACAGTAATCCGTAAAATTCTATCCGATACAGTGTAGGTTTCTTTCTGCTCATCCAGTACCTTTGTCGCTATGGAAACGCCTATCTGACTAGTCTTTTCGGTCTACTCACAAAGGCGATTTTGTGAGACGCCCAGCAACGTAGAACGCGACCTTTTGTACAGTGAACGTGGCCTACTGAGCACCGCTCAAAATCGTTCACAACGAAAAAAAAAAAAAAAAAAAAACATTTGTAGAACCTGGCTCTGTTACGTCGCTGTGATTATTTTTGTGTCAGGAAATTGGAGGAATCGAAAAAATACAGATACAATTACACTAGTGTATTCAAATTCAAATGATAGATATAGATGATGCAACTCCTGAACGCAAGGTCAACAGAACAGTCCCTTCATACGAGGGGGGACCTTAAACATAGCGACAAACAAAATATGTAGGGGCTTTAGCTATCATAATGATGAAATCGAGTCAATTTTGTGACGTTTGCTCGATGTTTTCGTCTATCGGTTACGACATACACGATCATATAGCGAGCACATATTGTGTGGCGTTCACATTCGCCAGGTGACGGCCATGCAAGATTGAAGTACAGTGTTCTCGCCTGGTATGACGTTACATTAAATTTGATTTTTGGATACCAAGGTGGATACTCGAGAGTCTTGCCAGTTTGTATTGATGGGTTCTTTTGCACCAGGTGTGGCGGTCAATATTTTAAACTGTCCGTGACTCGAGTGGCAAACGTACCGTACACACATTAGATTTAGCGTCCATAGCTGTTTGTGTAAATGATCGATGCATGGATTTAGTTTGTGTACACTTTCTACGACGGTGCGATAGAGGAATGTGTCTAAGCTTTCATTCATTCATTCATTCATTCATTCATTCATTCATTCATTCATTCATTCATTCATTCATTCGTTCGTTCGTTCGTTCGTTCGTTCGTTCGTTCGTTCAGGTTCTTTGTCTTTGTCCCTCGGATGTAGAATAATTACTCATCATTGTTACGATGAAGCCTTCGCTTTTTATAAATACACCTTTCTTTGTATTCTTTTGCATCAATTCTGGTGAAATAAATAGAAAATAAACAAATATAGCTAACAAGAACAATTATAAACAGAACTGCAAACTCGAAATTCTTTGAAAGCCGGTACATTCAGAGACCTGCATGGCTCGTTTAAAGGCTCATCAGATTTGTCACAGGGACCGCGGTTCGTATTAAAACAACCAGATTATTAAATCAAACCTTTTCTAACTAACCACATGGTTTTACTTTACTACGTGTTTGGACCATATGCTGGACATGATAGTTTGGGGCTTTCCCTTGCTGACCTGGCACATTGCCAACAATAAAGTCCAAACCATTGGAAAGCCCCTACTACCTTGACTTTGAATTCACCTTGCTGTAAATGGCGCGTTGCATTCCTCGTCAACAGTCTGACAAACCAACGCACATTCTTCTTCTGTAAAAACAAGCTTAAGGGGGAAATTAATGCAAATTCGAACATACTGACCAAAGGTTTACATAGTTGCTAATAATAGCACACTTTCCATTTTTTTCCAACAGCGAGATTTCTTTTTATGTATTTGGGTCGATACGTACGCCAAACGGGGTCATATTACTATGCATTTCTGTAAAGGTCACAGACGTGATCAATACAAAACAATCGTAAATTAGCACGGTCTACAATGGAGAATCCACCAAAATCGTCGATTATGCCTCGCAGCAAATAACTGCATATCTTCAATGTGCCAAATCAGATTTTTACTAAGTTGTATTCAAACGTTCATCATGCATATTCATTATCAATTTCTATGCCGCCATTTGGGGACCGCACGTCCCATCAGACAATGACCTTATCAATACTGGCAGCTTTTAAGAAGTCAACCATTCAGTATTCAAGTATTGATATGGAATGCGCGAGGACAGTGTGGTTTACAGTTAAGCTCAAAAATAAGTTTGGCGAATGCCAAGAATATGTATCAAAAGCTAAAGACCGTACCGTCTAACAATTTAAGAAGACAATTGTAAAGACAGCTTTCCAAACTAACTTAGCCAAAATCTTAATTCATTTTTAATATATATATTGAACGATATTGCTGGCGATGTCCAGATGTATTCATTAGACAGGCATTTGTGTATTCGGTACTTCCCCGAACACGTGCCGCGCTATTGATTACAAATAGGTGAATCCCCTTTCAATATGCCAAGAACTTACATAGTAGGCCTACTTCTAGTAAAAAGACGGGGAATTCACATCAAGGTTACAGGAAATTTCAAAAGACCCCAGTTCACAGTCCATGCAATGTAGATCAATGTTCTGTTTGTATTAAGATATATTGAAACGTTCAGGTAATAGTCTCTTAATTTTTCAGCTGATAAAAATGTGGGTCGGTAAGCTTAGTGCCGCAGATATAGTACAATCGGATCCCGTGTACCTTTTTCTCTATCACCCACAACTTCTCGTCACAACTAGCCAAGGGACGGTGTTTATAGGACTAGGGACCCTCCTTCAATTCTGTTAGTACGACAACTACCGCCATAATGTAACAGACTATATATATGACTTGTTAATGTTCCTACAAATTAAGAAATTTGTACATTATTATGAGCAAAGGGGATTCAAATGCTAATAAAAGCGCAGTAAAGCGTAGTAAACAAATATAATTGCAGCCACGTCAAGATCTAATTCCGTTGAGGAAGTGTTTATGCCTGCCAAGTGTTTATCGCGAAAAGGAAGGATGGTAAAACGAGCTGTCGCTAGGCCCTAGACTATAAAGAGAATTGACGTAACCAGTGTTTCTTTGAAATTGTCGATATAATTTACTTTCGTTTCGGTTTAGTCAGAGAGAAGGTATCTCACTAACTCCTATTATACCGTGTAGAATCGATCAGGCACCGCATTCATGGGCCCAACGATTTCACTTTTTTTTTCTCTAACAAATCACGTGAATGTGTCATTTTAAGATTTCACAAGTGTAACACTCTAAACCACGCACTTTGGTTCTATTTTCGAATGCCCCTTTAAAGACCCATCCTTCAGGTAATAAGAGACCTGAAGGGCACCCAGTTGTTTTATTATGAATTAATAATATATTAATTATCAGCAAAGTCTTATGATTGTCTAATAAGGAAGTATTTACCTCAAACTTTTTAAGATTTTACACCTTTGTTAAAACTTGCTGTAAAGAAAGTCTTAATTATTCCCTTACGAAATCATAAAAATCACCGAACAAATTCGCTATTAGTGAAACAAATTAGCCAATTACCGACACTTCAAATTCTAAATGGCCGCCGTGCCCTGTGTTAAGTCTATGGAGGAATTAAATTTCGATTTTCTTGTAAATAAGCCAGCGAAAACTTTATTTATGCCATGTTAAAAACTATGTTCCAAAATTATTGATTATGTTTAAAATTCAAGAGTAAATTGAATGAGAAGTCGATGTTTGGGGGTGCTAAAAATTGCACACTTGTCAAGATCCCCTACAAGTCATAAACGTATTTCAGAAATTTGAGAGTCGGAGCATCTGTCCCTGGGACGCATTCAACATCAGTTTTACGCTCCAATTCTCTTCATGAGTAGTTTGCACTGAGATAACAACAAGACATATGGCCACAAACAGGCAAGGCAAAACGGTACTAGTGGATCGTAGTGTGGGCCGTGCTTTGGCACACAGCCACGAAAACTGAGTTTCATCATGTTCGTTCAGTTTCTTGCACAGATTCATTTTAACGTTCCTGCTTTTACATTGCGTCGTGCTGTTCTTTTTAGACCAGTGTCAGCACGTACGAATATCTTGAAACACTCATTTTTATCACGATCTCAGACATATTTTAATTCTATCTGTAACAAGCAAAATTAGATATTTTTAATAATTCAGTAATATTCGTCATGGATTATGTAAGATCCTTTTTTCTGAATAATTACTTTTATCTGGATGTATTTCTGTGTATCTTTCGCATTATTGCTGTTTTTTGGTTTTTTCTTATGTGAATTCTCCTGTCTGTTTGTTACGTTGTAACTGTTATATACTTTTCGTTTTTGTATTATATTTTTATTTTCAAACGAACCTGTTATTGGGGCAACCTGTTGGTTCGAGATTAAATAAAAAAAATTAAAAAAAAATTTCATTCATATCACGTTGAGTTGTTGCTTGTATGGTGGAGGGGGGGGGGGAGGGGGTGACCTATACCCCGCAATTACATCCCGGCGCTGATTACTGCGATCGTCTTATCTTCTTTCATTACCTCGATATTTTTGACCGATAAATGATCCCTTTGTCTATTGATCGTGAGCCTATACCACAGCACCTGCCACTACCGTTTATAAACAAATCAAACATTTTTTTCAATTGACATGTGTATCGCACTCTTTTTTTAATCAGACATAGAGAAGCAGGCGTCTCTACCTTCGCTGTTAGTGGCAGGGGTTTATAGCGATAAGTTTTACATGTCACCTCCACACTGCCTATGTGTTTAACCAACATCCGCCAGCTGATAGTGAGGGTTGTTGTTAGCTAAGGCAACACATTGCATTTGTCTGAATTAACAAATAATCGCGATTTCAAGAAAAATCGGTACACCTCAAAAATCAATCAGATATTCTGATAGGTTAAAGTTCCACACGATAGATACGTCATGAAAGCCCAATATAATCCAACTGTACTTGATAATGTAAGGTTGGCAGTCAGTGCAGCTGCTTGTTCCCTTGCTTGTACCTCTAGTGGACACAAGAAACTCGTTGTTACCATAGGGTCATTGATTAGATCTTTAGAGGAGTGGTAAAATGGGAAAAAAACAGTCGCCAATGAATGAAAAAATCCAACTTGGCCTCTGGATTGCCCCCTTCCAAGATTAATAGTCTATCCCTTATCAGTTATAACAGTTAATTGGAGGAAAGATATGCCTTTTACATCACTATTTCGCTTATCATTCTCCTTACTGAACGATACAGCTTACTCCCTAAATAACACAAAATATTACGTAAGAATATCAGTCAGAATGTGTGCCAAAATCGAAAAGATCTGTGTACGCTTCTTCCTATTTTTCATTTTTTGCAGATTACACGAGGGCTATTTCGTGAGAATGTATTCCAAGGGTCACCGCAGTTGATTGAACTTACTTAGATTACTTGACACAATGGAGAGTAAGTGATTAAGCTTGCCAAATGTACATAAATATACAGAGAGAGAGAGAGAGAGAGAGAGAGAGGAGAGAGAGCGCTTCAAACAAGCTGAAATTATAATTTTGCCTCTTGAATAGTTTTACACACTGTGCCTTTCTCTGAGAGAGAGAGAGAGAGAGAGAGAGAGAGAGAGAGAGAGATTGCAATTAGTTTTCCTACTGATACACTATATCTTTCTCTTGAAGGTCCATTGAAATGTTCCATGGAAATGTGCTTGTTTCTCGTCGACAAGCTAACAGTTAACGAATGCCAGTTTTTTGCACAGCACATGGGTGTGTCTCATGTCGACATCAATGACGTCATCCATGAGAATCCTCACAATGCCAAGGAACAAAAGTATCAGCTGCTCTTCAGATCCGTGGAGAAGAAAACGGTGCATCAGATAAATAGTGGACTATTAAATCTAGAAAGAGGGGAAATTGTAAAAGAATTTTCAGACATCTTAGAAAGTAAGTGTTGTGGAAGCCAATGAACTATTCATATTTTTCAGTCGCGGTCTTTTTTTCGTGGAAGACCGTAGATCGTCACGTACACATGTTCAATGTTTCTGTCGACAAAGATTTAGTTAACGAACAAGTCATGAGCGGAAATCCAACCTCTTGCAACCGTGAGAGATATAGTGTCCTAAAACTGGAAAAAATGCAAACTTTCTGTTTGCTATGCTCTTGTTCGGTCTGTTCCTTAGAACCATAGTGAAACTGTTTTCATTATTGTGTCGGACTAACAACTAAATTCATTTTCATTCTGAAGCCTATAGACATTTTACCTACATTAAGAAATATGACCTGTCAATACAACAATAAACAATGGTAAATATAGCTGCAAGCAGCGATGACCGGGTTTCGACACATGTCGCAGCATTAGAGCAAAAGAAAAATTAGATATGCACCTACCTAATGATTCATGGACACATTTGTTTAAATGGTGCTAAAAGTCATCCTCAACACCACAATAAACAATGGTAACAAGAGACTAATATCTGGAATATGAACAACTGACGATATTCTTTCCTCCTTTAAAAATGAGCTAACTTACCTGTATACAGGCGCGTGTTTTCTATATGTGATGAACACGCATCTTATTTCCTGCTCCTTTTCATTTACTTTTCTCTACAAATTTTTTTGAAGGAGTACATCAACATGATCTCTTCGGCGAAGAACAAAGTAGACATGATGATTTCTCAATAACAGGTGAGTTGGAAATGGAGAATGCTATACTGTACTTTCCGAATTGTGTTGTTAAGCAATAAATTGTTAAAGTGTTTGACATTATGGGCACTGGTCATTCTTCACCTGAACAATTCTGTTTAGCCAGTGGAAACCAAAGGCACAATTTACGAAAGAACGAGACCTTTTTAACCCAATGTTTCATATAATATTTCGAAATGATAAGATCTTTGTCGGAATGGTCAGAATGTCATAATTCAAATATTTAGTTTCCTTGTTTGCGATAATAAAGTGAATACGTTTTTTTCGCTGATTTAGCATGGTATTCATGCTTTTATTCCATATTAATTTTGGTTTACTGTCCTGTGAATTAAAATTAGCAGGGCCACTAGGAATCAGAGAACGTACCTCTGCCACCTCAATTTCATTTTTGTGCAGTCTTCAAATCATGTTAATATTTTCTTCAAGATGCAGCAAAGCTTGAGTGTTTGAAGATCTGTGTATGTGTCTGCATTTTTACCGTACATACAGATTCTAATGGCCGACTCTTTCATTCACATCACAGGAATACGATTCACATAAGACGTGTTGTTTATTGCCTTATCAATAATTTGTTAATGGTTTCTTTCAGCTCACTGTCATGGTATGGATTTCCTTACAAGTGAGTTTGTGGACAGGCCAAAAGAGATTAATGAGGTAGTGGAGCTGACGAAGGATGCTGGTCAGAGTCCAATCGGGATCATTGGAAGCAAGGGATGTCCAACAAGTACATGTGATGAAACCTACATACGTAAACCTAACCCAGTTGGCATTCAGGGCTTCGGAGGATGGGGGAAAACAACACTGGCAAAAGCAGTAGCGCAGAAGATGTGTAAAAACTTCAAGATGGAAGTTGTCTGGCTCACAGTGTCGCAGACACCGGACATACTAAGACTTTTCAATACGATGCATTTGTATTTAACGGGGAGAAGGGAAAATTTTCCTGATGAAAAGGCAGGCCAAGAGTGGTTAAGAGAGTTCAGTAAAACACATCATATACTCTTGATTTTAGATGATGTGTGGAACGAGCGAGATGTTATACCTTTCAATGTGTTAGGGCCAAACTGCAGACTTCTCATCACGACTCGCATTGAACGTGTTCTCACTTTCAATAACACGTCAATGTATGAACTTGGTTGCCTGAACAACACTCAGTCCAAACAGATGTTATTGAACTACGCAGGCATTGGAAAGGATGATGTCTTGAAATTGGAACTTGGAGATTTGATCGACGAGTTTCTAGACTGCTTGAAAAACTTCCCTCTTGCCATTGCTGTAGTAGGTTCAGTACTAAGGCGAATAGGAAAGACCAGGGCTACAAGTCGCAAGTGGCGAAGAATATTAAATGATCTACAAACGAGAAACAAATTTTGGCAGGAGAAAATTCACACTTGTCAAACAGAAAGTTATTCATATTCAGTTTATGGTGCCTTCGATATTAGTTTTAACTTTCTTGGCGCGGTGAAATCTTTTGACAATAGTGAAAGAGGTTTACAGAGGAAATTCCTCGATTTTGCCCTCTTTCCAGAGGATACCGCAATTCCTGAGGATATTGTGATAAACATGTGGATGACTGATGACAATGTCGACGAATCAGACAATGATTTGAGGGCTCAATTTGAAGAGGATTTGGAAACCTTGAAAGAGTCATCCTTGATAAGTTTCACAGAAGGTGAGAATGGTGAAGCTCACTGGAAAGTACATGACTTAGTACTGCAATATGCGTGCTATAAATTTGATGAGATCTTTGGAGAAGGGGCCTTGAGCGAAAGGCACCGTGTACTGCTCGGTCGCTATAAACAAACCTCACTAAGTTCTAACTCAGATTATAACAACTCACCGAGCAGAGGAACTGTGTCAGAATCCAATGACACATTCCGGTGGTGGACGATTGACAATGATGGATACATATATAAATTTCTTATCCATCATATGTTGAGTGGCGGCATGGATAGCAATGTTTGTCAGCTACTGTTGAACTATCGGTGGCTGAGAAAGAAACTAGAAGAAACTGATATTGCTTCAGTTTTGTCAGATTTCGATCTCTTTACTAAGAATCAGAAGTCTACCAGAGCCAAGATGAGTGAAGGTGTGTACCTTCTCAGTGAAACCCTTCATTTCATAGCTCGTGTTGTCTCAAAAGATATCCGTCAATTTCCTTGTCAGTTAATTGCATCACTGATTGGTGTTGCCAATGATGAAATAGAACAGCTTGTTCGTCAAATTGAAGAGGAACTTGAATTCTGTGCAGAGCCATTGTTAATTCCAAGTTCAACTTGCCTCACCCAGCCAGGCGGTTACTTGAAGCGAGCTATTGTGGACAACAAGGCACCAGTGTTGTCTGTAGCATTCACCCATGACAACAAGAGAATTATAGCAGGTCTTGGAACAGGAGAGTATAAAAATGCTAGGGTAGTTGTCATAGACATAGAAACAGGGAGAGAGAGGGGTGTAGGGCAGGAAATTGACCATCATAAAGGACTTGTCTTTGGTCTTGCTGTGCACCCAAGAGATCGATTTGTTATCACTGCATCCTTTGACATGACATTGAAGATGTGGCCCCTTGATATTAGGGCTGAGTCTGGCGTGACCACTCTCAAAGGTCACAATAACAATGTCTATTGTGTCGCCCTCACAAAAGATGGCACTGTGGCTGTGTCGGGATCAAAGGACAGAACGATAAAGAAATGGGATCTTGAGACAGGAGAATGTACTCTCACAATGACTGGACATAAAAGCATTGTGAGACATGTATGTATAACCAACAGGGGAGACAGGATCGTTTCAGGTGGAGAAGGTGGTAATGTTAGAATATGGTGCTTCAAGACAGGCCAACATCTTTTCCGTGTAGATTCTAAGATGAGATCTGTGTATCAGCTTTCCATCACAGAAGATGACAGCATTGTCTTTGCTGTTGGTTCCTGTAATAATGCTAAAGTGATCAGTCTAAAGACAGGCGACTTTGTTCGAGAGATAAAGATTAACGCATGCGAAATTATTTCTTGCTGCCTTTCAAAGAATGGCCACCATTTATTTACTGGTAGTGCAGATGGCAGTGTTCACATGGAACCCATTGCAGAGGGTCAGGTGTCACAAGTCCTCCGAGGTCATACAGAAAGAATAAGATACATAAGTGTTTCTAGTGATGGATCAATGGTGGCGTCAGCCTCTGAGGATTGTTCTATCAAGATCTGGGACTGTAATTTGATCAACAAAGGAACAGCCCCAAATCCTGGTGGACACAGCACAGCGGTTAGTGTACTGGCGGTAACAGATTGTGGAAAGATGGCTTTGTCGTCGTCGTATGACCACACTTTGCAGCTGTGGGATCTAACTCACTACCAGAGTATTCACACATTTCATGGTCACGAGGACAGGGTAAACTGTGTAGCCATATCACAAAGGTTGTGTTATGGTATCTCTGGTTCTGCTGATAAGACCATCAGAGTATGGGACCTGACCAAGCGAGAAAGAGTTGGGGCACCATTGGAGGGGCATCAGTTCAGTGTGACATCACTGGATGCTACCATTATCAAAGGCAGAAACATGCTGCTGTCAGGATCCCTTGACAATTTACTCATTCTGTGGGACCTTGACAGACATGTGCCACTTTGTCACCTTATTTCTCGGTTCTATGGTGTACATCACATATTCACAACCCTAGGTTATGGTAAACAGGTAGAAATCACGGCATCTTTCCACCAGTCAGCAAGCAAGTGGAAAATTAATATTGACGACATTTCTGAGATAGTTGGAAATGCCACTGAAATACCAGCCTTCACTGATTGCCACTGCATAGTTCCAGAACATGTTCATAAACCTCCAGTGGTGGAGCGATATGATACAAACGGGTTTATAGTAGGATGGGATGAGATTAGTAGAATCAGATTTTGGCATCTGGATAACCAAATAGAATCCAAGATCTCCAGTGGTCATGATGACAATGATCTCGTGACGTCACTCTTCTTGACTGCAGATGATGCATTACTCCTTTGTGGCAGCGAATCTGGTAACATCAATATAATCGGTCTGCAGAAAACAGAGAGTCTAATGGGAAGACTGCTCAAGCCAAAATCTCTAAAAAGCGCAGTTACGGCCGTGTTTATGCTTGAAACTGAAGCAAGCACTAATGGCCAACAGGAAGTACTCTTCTTTGCAGGATTTGCGAATGGAACCTTGTCGTATTGGAAGACAAACGACAGAAAAACAATCTACAAATGCGGTAGAACACCCTTCTTGAAGCCCAATGCAATGACAACACCATTTTAAAGTACCTATGACATTGAGAATAATGGCCCAGTAATTGACGAATCTTTCTATAGAAAAGTCGGAGAAATGGGATCAGCTGTCGAACAACTAATAGGTTATTCAGACAGTAGTAAGACATATCTCCTTACGAGTTGTCAACAGGATCAAACCATTTTCTTGTGGAGTATTGATACTTGCAAAATCATTAAGAAGCTTATGGGCCATGCAAATGCCTTAACATCTCTTCACATGGTCGGACCAGGGTTTCTGCTGTCAGGCTCACGTGATGGAACTGTTGCACTCTGGGATATACAATCAGGTGACTGCAGAATCGATCAGAGTGAATGTGGAAGCAAGTGTGGTATACGGACCATTGCATTGACACCTGACAGAACCAAGTACATCACTGGTTCAAGCAGAAACATGATGGAGGTCCGTGATGTCGGCAGTGGACAAGTCGTAAAATACCTATGTATTGGCTCAAATTTCAATATGAGAAGCGTTGCCGTGTTTTCAGATGGGAAACGGATAAACTGTTGTTATGACAACTATATTGTAGAGGGTCGTAATGTTGAGACAAATGAAGTACAAAAATCTATGGTTGGACACCAAAGCAGCTGGGGCAATACAACAAAAAGTGTGGACGGAGAAACAATGTTGTCAACCGATAAACACTGTGCACTGAAAATTTGGAGTGCCGTAACAGGCAATGTGTTCGGTTACCTTGGTAAGAGACATGATGTCAATGACGACACAATAAGCAAATCTGATCAGCAGGACTGTCACACGCGAAAAGTTACTGCTGTCAAAGTTCACAAAAACAAGTTCATACTAACGGGATCTTACGACAAATCACTCAGGGTTTGGAAAACAGGTACGCGAAATGAACCATTTCTATACACATATGTAACTTCTTTTACGTTTGAGCAAGCAATTACTGCAATCGATGTGACTCCTGATGATGTAGTCTGCGTTGGCCTTCTAAATGGACTTGTGTGTTTTCTGAGGTTGAAGAATTTGTGATTCCCAGAGTATTTAAAATAATTTGTGGCCTGTGATAGCAGGCTGTTCCATATCACCTGCCGTGTTTTGAATTCTTGGCTGTCATTAGCTTAGCACAGTCTCCAATTTGTACATTTGTACATGTCATTTTTAGAAACGCAATAATCATTCTGAATGTCATCAGAGTAATTTTCACCACATTGAAAGCCAACATAAATTTCTCATCTGCACGATCTTACAACAGAACGAAGTTGTGCATGGAACACATAGATATTTAATGAAAGGCACATATTGACAATGTAACATATTCCAGTCTTTGAACAAGAGATAAGTACAATTTAAACCGCCAGTGACAATGTTTGTACTAGGATTACACCTTTTGTAGTTTTTCCAAAGAAATGTGCAATTTGTAATATGTAGATAGTTGTGTATATACAGTATGTATATTGGGCATTATTTGACATTTCATTTTATGCACTTTTGCAATCTGTTGTTTGAAATTACAACAGTTATTTATTACCGTTTGAAATAAAGATAAATAAAGTGAAATTATTGGTGTGAATTAATGTTACAGAGTAGTTTATATCATTTTCATCTACCTATTATTACAGAAATTACACAATATACACTGATAAAATCTTTAGACTGTAAGCTTATGTCTATGAATATAAGTGACGTTTGACCGTTCCTTATTATGGGCATGAATTGAGTCGACTAAACTTTTCATCAATCATCACCTATCACAAGCTGTGCCAACCAGACGATGAGAACACAGTATTTAGTGACGTCAATAGCTTTGCTCTATAGTAATATTCATTTGAGATAAATCTAAAAAAATCTATACATTCCGAAAGAGAACATTCATCGAGCATCCCCGGTTGAAATTACATATGTCAGCCTAACAATATGAATAATGCTTGCTCTGCATTAAAAGTTGCAACGACCCCAACGTCGAGACGAAAATTCATACAAGTCGGTCTCAAACATTCGGCGTTGAGGGCGATGACATTAAAAAGACTATTGAAGTTCGTCTGTTGGCGAAAATCTAATATCTTGATGCAATATCGATGGCTTCTTTATAAGGGTTGTTTAATTATCCTTGTTGTAATTTCACAGACAATTAATCGATTTCCGTCAGAATATTAAATGAAAAATCCTTTTCGCTAAACACTTGATAGAGTTTGAGTATTCTGCTGAACATAGTGACATAAATATGAACTTCGAACTTGCCCTCTCTGTTACAAACTGCAGATGCAAGCACAACCTGTTTTCTTTCTAATGTAACATAAAAACTGGTACAATAATAATATTCTCTAAAGGTAAAACATTACTATGTCTGTAACATGTTTATTGATTTCAACATTAAGTTTGACTATCTGAACCTGTGTATAGCTCAATAATTTTTGCTTGATTGCTTCCGTCATATGTGTTTTGCAAGAGTCAATTTCTATTTGCTATTCTCAAATATGTCTTCTCAATCTCATACTTATGTCTCTTGTACAACACGTCATTCTGAATTTCTAAGTGACTTGTTGTCTGTTAATGCTCCACAAATCAGTGACTTACATTCTCAAGTCATTAAGTATACATAATTAGACATCAATGTCCGTTACATTTAAAATTAATATTTATATCGATGTACACAGCGGTGTTCAGTCTAGTTTCGAGGTTCATTTTTTTGTTTATGAAGTCAAAAATAATGGGCTTTAGCTTGACATGTATCATGATTTGGGGGAAAAACAACATTTGTGTACCTTAGATTTCTAGCATGAAGCATCAGATTGCATTTTCCTCGTGCTTTGTCATCTGTCAGGTGTGTTTTCTCAGCGAGTCCCACTGAAATTTTTAGCCTATATGCATGTAAATTGGATATTGATAAAGTGATCAAACCCAAGCCAGTCTTGATTTTCAATTACCACATTTCATCTTCAATAGGAAACGGTATTTATCCAGTCAAACCCCCTCAAACACTGGCTAGGGAGACATACCAGGCCGACCAAGCCTTCTTGATCAGGCGATGGCTATTTCAACGTAGGTTCTCTTCTCTTGCTTTACAGCATAGCAGTGCATAACAGACTCAGCGCGCCTCAATGCAAATTAAGATTTAAATAAATGACTTTTGTTGTGATAAACCTTCACTTGCTGTGCGAGTTTTGTAAGAAACCTTTCACTCGACGCTGTGCTTCCAGATTTTTCAACTTGCACAACCTACACACCTATATTGATCGATGTCACTTGTAGCAAGTCGACAACCATACACACACACACGTATACATTTTACATGCGTGTATATATGTATATATGTAGAGAGAGAGAGAGAGAGAGAGAGAGAGAGAGAGAGAGATTAAGTTATCAAATCACAATCGTAACTTATTAAAATGTATTATTTCATTCATGTTTTGTTAAAGTACATTATTTATCATGCATATTTACAAATATTATAAAATGATAAACAGTTAATAAATTACATATTATGTACAGACTTCCTGTATTCTTAAATATAAACAATCACTTATATGCTTAATGTTTAAAGAGTTTACAGATCTTTGAGCACTGCGTTTTATTTGTATACCAAAAATAATAACATATGTACTTAAAAACCTTCATTTGCATTGTTACATGTACTGGCGATACACATTTAAAATCTGTGCATGGAAAATTTGGCTTTTCGATTAAATTGGTCAAAAAGGACCAAAATGCTTAACTGATGACATGTAGTACTCGATATTTATAATGCTGCATTCATTTACTTTAAAATAAATAATACCTTATTGCCGTTCAAACCTTATCAAGGCGGAGCAAATAAACTGCAGACGTGTGTGGCACTCAGTTATCAGTCAAAGTGCTTTTCAATGAAAATGCCTTTGGTATCTGCCAACAATAACCACAGCAAAGTCGACAATACAACAGTAACAACAACAACAACAACAACAACAACAACAATAATAATAATAATAATAATAATAATAATAATAATAAATATAACCATAACAGTAATTTTAATGGAGGGTTCGATTTCTTTTCCATTGCAGTAGCCATTAACTTTAAATTGCCCGAATAGTTCAAGTCGACATGTTTACAGATCTCACAAGTCTATGTTGTTTAATTTCATGAAGCACACCCGTCCACTCAGGAGACCAACACAGAGAGTGTCTTCATTGCAGACGTCAATTACAGTGACGGCGTGTTCGAAGTAAAATATGTTCTTCAACTGACTAGTGAACCTTTCAGCGGGATCTCTCTCTATCTTCCACACCCTCAAAGTCTTGTCATAAGACCCGGTCAAGATCAAATTGTCCTTGTATGACTTCACAGCAGTGACCATACGGCTATGCCCTTGTTGTGTCCCACCTGATTGACTACTGTCACTGGTAATGCTATTCATGCCATCTATTCTTCTACCAATATAACCCAGCACCTGTCCACTATCAGCATCCCATACCTTCAAACCACAGTGAGTTGAACTAGACAGAACATTTGTCCCATCTGAAGAGAGAGCCGTTACATTACCCCATTCATTTTGATGGCCGACCATAGATAGTTCTCTTGTCTCTTTGATGGCCCCACATTGGTCTTTTCCAGCCGCCACAAATTTTCCAAGGTGGTGGGAAGATGCAGCATAATTTTCATAGCAACAGTTTAACCTAGTTCCATCATGGGACACTACCAGTTTTCGCATGTTGAATTTGGACCCCAAAGGCAAAGTTTCAACAACACTTCCACATGCAGTGTCGCAGATTTCAACAAAGTTCCTGTTTGTGCCAACAATGTAATGCTTCATATCTGGTACCAATGCCATGGACTTAACACCGGGTGGATGGCGACTAAGCTGCTGGCTCTCATTCCTCTGTAGGTTCCAACATCTAACAGTACCATCGAGAGATCCTGACAACATCTTTCCATTCCCTAAGATGAGACATGATGTAACGACATCAGTATGGCCTTCAAGCCTTCTAAACTGTTCCTTTGTGTCCACATTCCAGATGAGAATGGACGAATCCTTGTTATTGGTCGAGAGAAGCTTTACCACTCCATCATCATGAAAAGCCACAAGATTTGTAACTGTTGATTGGACACATCCGATGTGGGTGTAGTCAGACACCTCGAGGGAGGACAGTTCCTTTTGTTTATCTCCATTATGAATGCTCTTGCTCTTAATTAAATGTGCATCTTTTCTCTTTTGTTTTCCAGCTATAGAGGGTGCCATCATCAAAACCTGCAAAGAATACTTCTCCTTCAATAGAGTTTGACTGGTCTTCAAACATGGTTATTGCAGTTACCTTGCTGGAGTCATCTGATGGTTGGCATAACCTTCCCATTGGCATTTCGGAGTTGCCCAACCCAAGCAAGTTAATTTCACCACGTTCACTACCAACGATGAGGAAAGTTCCACTTGTGTCGAGATACATTGCTGTCACGAGATCATCGTCGTCAAGTCCACATTTTTCTCTTGATTCAATGCAATTTTCTAGATTCCAATGGCGTATTCTACTCATTTCATCCCAGGCGACTATAAATCCATTTTTCATTGCTGGAATGACTGGATACCGGTATGCAATATCGCTTGAAACAGCTTTGTACTGTTTTTTAGTTACATCAACTGTAAACATATCTGCCAAGTTCCACTGCTGAATGCTCTCAGAAAATGCTACTGTAACTATACAGGCTTCAACATTATCTTTGGCCATGATATTTCTCACTCCATGCCAATTTGCCTCTACAGACAACATTTTATGGAGGTCAGATAAATTCCACAGGCATATGATGTTATCTTCAGACCCTGACAACAAAACTTCACCGTGATTAAACCTGGTAAGACATAAGGCTGTCACAGGGTGCTCATGTCCACGTAAAGGACTACCATTGATACCAAGCCATTTCTTACATCCCAAACTCTAATTGTCTTATCCATTGATCCAGAAATGACATAACCACAAGTATCTGATATCGTAACACAGTTGACGATGTCTTCATGCCCTTTTATTTCATGCAGATCACTATATGAGACAGTGTCCCATATTTTGATTGTGAAGTCATGTGATGCTGTCACAACCTTTTTCTGATATGCACTTGTTGCAATGGCACTTACAGCAGCAGTGTGGCCCTTCTGCTCTGTTGCTGTAATATTGAATTTAGAATCACAGTTCCAAATCTTTAGCGAGCAGTCTTCTGATCCAGAAGCTAATATTTTGCCATCTGGAGATAGACCAAAGACATCTGATATACCCAGAATGACCCTGAAAGATTCTAATTTCATGACCTGTTTCAAGTGACCACATCCTTATTGCTGCATCAGCGCCACCAGTAAAGGCATGCCTGTCATCTTTTGCTATGACACATGTGACTACATGTCCTATGTAGCCGTTCAGCTTGACTTTTAAATCTCCACTCTTAAGATTTAAAAGTTCTGCAACACCATTTCTCCCTACTGCTAGAACACACTTGTTGTCATGTGTGATTGCAATATATTCTAAGGGAACAACTTCTCCGGTAAATTCGAGTATCTTCCGACCATTTACCAGCGAGAACAAGTGCACACAACCATCTTCTGAACCTGCAACCACACTATCGTGCAGTAATGATGCAAATTTGCCGTACAGTGCTATGGTTGCTACTGATGGTCAGAACACACTCTTGGCTAGTGATGTCCCACTTCTTTATTGTCTGGTCTCTAGAGCCAGACACAACAAATTTTCCGTCATGTGACATGGCAACACAATAAATGTGGTCTGTGTGACCATGAAATGTTGTGACGGAATATAAGTCATTATCAAGTGGCCATAACTTCAAGGTATTGTCAAATGACCCTGTGATGGCAAAATGATTGTGAGGATGAAGAGCGACCGCAAATATACTTCCCTGATGGGCATCTTTCTTGGTACTGAGAACAGTTTCTCTTCCGGTCTTGACATCAACAAGTGTAACAATCCCTTTACCAGTGCCATAAACTATACGTGGTGTGTCATACCCATGGGTAAATGCAATACACAAAACAGTAGCTGTTTCTTCAGCCATAGATCTTATTAAGTATCCCCCTGACTGTGTCAGGCATGGAGTGAGGGTTCAAGAGCAAGCGGACGGTTGAAATACTGGTCTTGCTTCACTTGGTGAAGAAACAAATCAACATCCACATCTCCAGCTGTGACCAAGGTGCCAAGCAATTGAGTAGGGAGTTGTTTCTTATCAATGGCAAGTACCCTTGCGGTGAAGGTCAATGTTGTGTGAATTAGCTTAATACCGTTTTTAACTTCTTGCTGAGGGGATATAATCGACTGGAAGTATTCATAGTCAAATATCAACGAAGCAATGTCAGTTTCGTTGAGTTTCTTGACTACCCATGAATAGTTCAACAGCAATGACTCGGCTTCAGTCCACTTGTTAGCTTCCAACAAGTGATGTAGTATATTTCTATAGACATAATTATCGTTGGCAACGTTCCACCATTGCACATGTTCTCCAGTATTTTGACTTGATGACGAGGCAGCACCCTGCAAGATCTCCATATTAACTCCACTGTCCTGTTCAATACTTTGCTGATAGCAGTTTAACAAGTTACAGTGGCGACCTTGCAAAGATCCATCACCGTGCACTTCTTCATACCTGTATTTCACATACTGTAAGACCAAATCGTGAACTTTTAACATGGTTGGATCCTTTGCACGAGTAACAAATGATGAATCTACCAGTTCCTCTATGTCCTTCTCAGCCTCTTGCAAAGAAATACCCCACAACATGGCCAGCACGGATCTGGGAATAGCAACATCTTCAGGAAAAATTGCGAGATCTAAGAGCCTCTCCTGCACTCGAGTTAGACTACCAGCATCAAATGGCTGACCAGTCCGCCCCAGGAAGTCAAAACTTACATCGAAGGCACCCATCAACGTGTCGTTGTAATCACAAAGTTTTACATTCTCTGTCTTTTCCCAAAATGCTTGCCTTTTCTGTAAGTCCTCGAGAGTGTTTTTCCATTTCTCAACATACACTGGGCCTCTTTCCGTGTCCCGCAAAGAAGACCCGATGACAGCTAAGGCAAGAGGAAATAGCTTCAAACTAAGGAGTATATTCTTGACCAACGTATGCATATTGTTCTGCTGAACCGTTTCTTCGCTTATATTAGCGTAGTTTAGTAACATCTTTCTGGCATGATCAGCTTCCAGTTTGTCTACCACATGACCTTGAGCCCTGACAAATTTGAGAACTGTCTGTGACCGTGTTGTAATAAGTATATTACAATTGGGTCCCATGACATTGAAGGGGCGAACGTGTTCCCCGTTCCATACGTCATCCAGTATCAAGAAAATTTTCCTCTTTTTTGTGAAATCTCGCAACCACCTTTGTCCAGTTTTCTCGTTTGGAAAGGCAGTTGTCTCACCTGTTAGATAGTAACAAATTTCAGCTAAAAGGTTCGGAATATCGGGTTCCTGTGACAATGTTAACCAAACAACTTCTTTGTTCAGTTGTTTTCGTACTTCGTAGGCAAGAGCCTGAGCTAATATTGTCTTTCCAGTGCCGCCAAGACCTTTTATGCCGACAGCTTCTGGTCTCTTAAAGTGCCTGACACCATCACTTATTCCAATGGGAGCTGAACCAGCTTGCTTGACCAACTGGAGTAACGGCTCGATATGATCTGGTCTCTCCACGTATTCGCTTGGAAGAAGATCCATTCCGTGTATACCATCTGAAAAAGAACATATGCACCTTCACGACCATACCCAGAGGTTTACTTTACGTAGTACTCTTGCCCATGATTACGTAGAAGAAGAGTCGGGGGGAAATCCACCTAGAGGAAGATTTTCTTTTGTGTAAAAATATATTGTTCATCCTTTTAAGAAATTTTAAAAAATCCTCATCATGCATAATTGAATTATTCTAGAGATTGTAATCTTTACTGCTGCCAACTGCCAAATATATCATTCTGTAGGACTTCGAGAGTGTTTATTCCATTTCTCCACATACACTGCCTGTTTCTGTGTCCCAAATGACAACTGAAGAGTTTAATTTAGTCTCTGAATAGAGTGTTTTGCATGATCTCTTCAGGGCCGTAGGCAGACCAAATAGCCAGGGGGTGGGGGCAGAATAGAGGTAGTTCAGCTTAGTAATTTACATACATTTACACATTGACAGAGTGAAAAATTCCTTGGGGCTGCCCCCTACCTCGGCAGGCTACGGTCCTGGTCTTGAGTGTAAGGCAAAATGTTTCCTGTTTCCGTGAACAGGTATAAGCAAACGTTTGCAACACAAAACGTACATCAAATGTAAAACAGAGATAGAATACTACTAATAACTTTTTGAGTCAGACACTCTAATAAGAATTGACTAATATAGATCTTGCACCATTTTTGAGATTTGAAAATTGTTTTTTCAATAAATCACTCGATAAACAATAACGTAAAGTCTTTCACATGTTCTCGTCTCGCACTGAACAGTAAAATAGGATCAGTCGGATAAACTACAATCAGATCTGTTTCTTTTAACGGGTAAATTCGATATCTTCACCTAAGGTCAACTAGTTTATGGTTTTTGATACTCTCCAAATATGTACTAATCTTCTGTCATTCTTCTTGAGACATTCCTCCTGTTATTTTACTGACATTTATTCCATCATTTAAAATCGTTATGTCATAAAAAACACCGGGAAATATAAACCTACCGGCTATGTACGCTTCTAATTCTTCAACCAAATCAACTCGACCAATTTCTGATAATCCACCGATGAGATGGGTCACATTTGTATCCCTACGGTGGTTGAGCAACCCCAATAACAGTTCAGAGTTAAATGCCTCGACATTGATTGGTGTGTTTCGTCTGCCCGTGACGTCTTCGATAATATGATGTGGCAGGTCCAGGTGTCTCACAAGATCCAAACATTGTTGCATTGTAAGGTCATGTCCAAGTTTGTGAATCAGTTCACTTGGGACAACACGCCCTTCTGCGGATATTTTGAAATAATAATAGATTGGTATTATAATTCAATCACGTAGCCACTTTAAACTTTCTCAAAATATGACTCAATGGAGTGTTGAGTGTAATTCAGAAGTAAATTTAATCTTACTCGTAGAATTCAATTATGATTGAATATAATTCCAGCTGAGAGGTAACTGAAAATTTTACCAACTTGATTTATGTTTTATATTCTCAAATGTCGAACATAAGGAATAAGATTATCTATGCATGTTTACTTTTATTTAAGATTACATGTTGCTCATTTTATTTGTAAACTATGATGACACAACGATATATGTAAAATTATTAATCCTTCATAGGATCTCTGCAAAGGAGGGAATAGTATGTAGGCTTACTCACCCATGATAATACTTTGCACAACCGAACGTCACTTTCAGGTATCCGGCATACCACGTAGAGGGCGTACTTTACAGTCTAACTTCTTTCACTGCGGGGTAGAGCGGGAAAAATGGTGAAACTGGGGTTCTCCTGTTCTGATTTTAACGGTAGTTTCATTTTATATGATCAGTTTATTTATTCTGCTTATTTCGTGCCATAGTTCAGCCGTATATGTTAAAATGTTTACATGGCAACGTGCTTGAAGCGTCATGAAACTCAGGAACTCGCTCATACTTGCCTGAGAAAACCCTTTGCTTTGTTTTGGTGTTCATAAAGTTAATTTGTATTCGAAACCAAAGTTGTCGATGAGAGAATGTGTGAATTTAACTCGAATAACTCACAACTACCTTTGAATGCTCTCAATCTAAGACTTAATCTTTTAATATTGTTCGGAAATGTATTACACCTTTTAATATTCCTTCGGTAGTACGAGGTGAAAAGACAAGATTAAAATCAATGTATCAGTGATTGAATTTCATTGATTGGTGAGGGATGAGCAGTCTGGTTTTCAGGCACTGTCTGTGCACATGGCAGTCATGTGCTTTACACTAATCGCGCGTAAAAGACTGAAATCATAAATGGATACCTTGTTACATGAGTAATTAGCAATTTTATATGAATTTCCGGGTCAACAAAGAAGGAGACCAAACCAAGTTATTTATGAGCAGTAAAATCTTGTAGTAAAATAGTATTGATCAAGTAAAGAATAACTCACAAATGTTGATGGGACCCTGCTAATGATAGCAATATACAGGCCACTGTTCCTTAGAGGATCACAACTCTTTGTGTGAAATAAGAGAGACTAGAATCTTCATTTAAGTCATCCGAAATCATCATTACGGATGAAATCAAAATATATCGGGGATTTTTTCTCAAAAAAAATTTGGAAGAGGCCACTTGATGAACGGTAAATTCTTTGCCAGATCATAGCGTGAGGGACGTATACGTAGCGAACAGCTTTCATTTTCTTCTCTAAATTTAAGCGTTATTCACAAACCTTGTTTACGTATATTTACATGAAAACAAAACTCACAACAATTGGCAGCTGAATTGGCTGTTCCTGATTATCTGTGTTGACTGTGTATCCGACCTCTGATCGGGCTTGTGTATGCCGAGAGTTAGCAAGGTATGTTTCAAACTTTGTCCTCGGTTGTGCTCGACATATGAGCAACTTTAGGTCGACTTATTGTGGCGTAGAAACCAGAGGGATCTAGAGCCCAGACTATATTAATGTCCGACGGGAGAGAAACTGAACTATAGTTAATACAACAATATTTACGAGTCGCTTAATACAGTTACTGTTCTGAAACAGATAGTTTAATAAGAGTGAATTACTAACAGTAGCAGTCTAAAAGTGTACATGATAACGATCTTTGTAAATCTAGCATTACGGGCAACAAATACATAATGAAATATTGCTTGATGGATGAATGGCCTCAAAACTATATCTTTATTGTAAGGATAACTACATCTAGGTTGGAGCAGGGCCATAAAAATGAGGTCATGCTCTTTTCGCCTCTCGCGATTGAGTATGTGTAGAAGTAGCCAAACATGCATTATTATTTTCAAGCATTCAATATGTTTGAGAGATCGGGTCCTGTTTTTAGTTTAAAGTAGCATGTATGATCTTTAAATAATATTTTTACCTCCGATAATTCAAACCTTCCCCTCCCAAGGTAAAATTTTCCATTCCTTAATTTGCCCCGTCGAACACACTGGAGATTAATAGAATCTCACACCCCCAAGGACCTGGGATCAGATTTCTCACACAAGTTGGGGATATTTTGTCTCACACGAGCCTGCGGCTCAAATATCCCCAAAGAGTGTGAGAATTCTGATCCCAGGTCCTTGGTGCGCGAGATTCTTTTTCTCACATGACCACGAAATGCATTAAGTATAGGATAAAGCCCGAGTACGAGGGCTCTTCTGTTATATAAAGTCCAACCTAACGATAAAATGTCGAGGCCGCAGGCCGAGACATTTTATCGTAGGGTTGGACTTTATATACCAGAAGAGCCCGCGTACGAGGGTTTTATCCGACTTAAAAACTATCGCCCCTAACTGATATATTTCGTTTTCAATGTGTTTACGTCAACCGTCCCCTTTGTCAATGTAACATGTTTAGGATATGAATTAAAACTTTTATTTGTGAAATAGCCTTCCAGTGTAATGGAACATCCTATAAATGCCCTAGGGCACATTATATAAATGCCCTAGGGCACAGCAGATTTTGTGTTGCAGCTGGTTTCCGCTGTGTTACCAAATTTGAATATTAAAACGTACCAGATGTCTACAGAATATGACATGTTCACTTTTGATTGGACAGTACTTTACTACAGCGCTGTCATTCGTTTCTGGAATTTGGTGACCAAGGCTTTATGAGTAGATAAAACACCCTGAATTGAGCACTCTGATTGGTCATCATCAACAGTAGATAGTTTTTAAATTCACTTTGGAAACATAAGCTCTCAAATCATCCAAATATGAAGGATGTGGCACTTGAGTAGCACTGAGTTGTGGACATATATATATATATATATAATATATATATATATATATATATATATACTTAATATATATATATATATATATATTATATATATATATATATATATATATATATATTTAAGTACAAAAGTCATCAGGGTGATGTGACATTTTGTCCAAAATATTGTAGTCCATAGTTATATTGACGTACCAAAATCAGACCCCTATCTCTATCGGTAAGCCCAGAATCAGATACATGCATATTTGATGAAGTTTCGGATGTGCCATCATTAAGTCTCCTATCATACCGAATATGAAGCGGGTTACTGAATTATGCACATGTATGTATATTTTAGGTCGAAGGTCATCTGGGTCATGTGACATTTATCAAAAATATTGTAGTCCATAGTTATGCCCATGTACTAAAAACCAGACCTACAGCTCCATTGGGAACCTTATTATTAGATATTTGCATAATTAAAGGGACATAAGCTGTAACTTGTGGCAAGTTTTTCAATATTCTGCTTCTGTATGTCAACTACCGTGTCTGACCCTAATCTGTTTCTCATGCTGAAATTTCAAGTATTCTTTTAGTCAACACAACTTGTATGTGTGTAGTGACAATTGTTTATTGTTTACAAATTAATTCTAGTCCGGACTTGAATACAATTTTCAACAATAACAATGGAGATTATACTCATACAGGTTGTGTTGATATGCTAAATACTTTGTATTAAATTACAGTTTAGGGATTCAATGTAGAAAGTGTAGGAAAACCACAAAACAAAAGTTCTGAAAAAATTGACAAAAGATACAGCTTATGGAACTTTAATGAGGTACAGTATTTTGCTAGGGTCAAAGGACAGAGGGCGTCCCAAAATTTCAGAGTAGAATTTGGTCCTCTACTGTTCAATGTTCATTTACAAAAACCCTCCCGAACTCTTACATTGGTCAGAATAAGCCATTGCCATAGCTCATACAGGTTGTGTTGATATGCTAAATACTTGGTATTAAATTACAGTTTAGGGATTCAATGTAGAAAGTGTAGGAAAACCACAAAACAAAAGTTCTGAAAAAATTGACAAAAGATACAGCTTATGGAACTTTAATGAGGTACAGTATTTTGCTAGGGTCAAAGGACAGAGGGCGTCCCAAAATTTCAGAGTAGAATTTGGTCCTCTACTGTTCAATGTTCATTTACAAAAACCCTCCCGAACTCTTACATTGGTCAGAATAAGCCATTCCCATAGCTTAGCTGCATAGGTATAGCACAGGTCAAAGGTCATTGAAAAATGTGAAAAATAATACTTTTTAAAAATCTCCTTCTCTAAACCTTTTTTCACACATAATTCATTCACAATGGCCTGAGAGATGATCTGCTTCCAGTGGAGAAAACCTTAAAAAGTTTTGATTGCTTTACTTGAAAAATAGTATACAGAGTTAAATTGTTGTAACTTTGATAAAATATGTAGTCATTAGCTGGCACAGGTCAAGTGACTGAAATAAAGATTTAGCATCACTTACGAATACTTTACAATTTCATCTTTTAGAGTAATGATAAAATTTGTCATATAAAAGTATCCGAATTTTATGTCTGCGAGAAATTATCAAGCTGCAGATATAGTACTAAACCCACTCAGTAATTTGCGCTCGCCGTGTCATTAACGGTATTTTTTACAGATTGTATTAGACAAGTGGATTATTTGTCAACTGTCTCTATATTTATGCCATATGAAATATGCTGATTCTGCTAATATAATATTGTGGTCACTTATGCTATTTTTAAAGACAGAAAATTATGTACTTATTTTTGGAATCAAATGTATACTCTTGGCATGTACAAGAAATGCAAGTTAGCAATAATTGCATAGACTTTTAGGTCGAATCAGTATAGTATTCAGACAAGACAACATAATTATGTAACACCATACTTTTTAATTTTAAAACAAGCAAATAAATAACGAGTATTAATAAATCCATTTGATACGAAATAAATATGTACTATTCACCTCTATTTATGCTGTACAATAAAAATCTTATCTAAGAAGGAGCTCATTTCAGTATATATGTAATAAGAATAAACTGGATCATATAGATAAATTGAAATCATTTGTCATGTGTTGTTAATTCAGTTTATTGTTCACTTCCACAATATATTGAAACGCCTTATATCTTTGGCTTATAATTTCACTGTTTAATTAACATTGAATTTTAGATATTTCGCCTAAGTTTCAGGGATTTTTACAAGAAATTTAATACAGAAGGAAAATAAGCTTATACTGCAAAATCATCAAAGTTAACAGCTAAAATACATTGAAACCCTTGTTTGATTAGAATTAAATTACACCCCTCTTGAATCCCGGAATCCTGTATATGAACCGTCCCCAGATGGGAATTTGTCCCTAATCATCCAAACAACGCAAGACGGGCACACAACACGATTTCCTCTTCCTAATCGCCCATACTCCCACATGACATACTGACGGTAGCCTGCATGTCGCATGGAACGATTGTCATATGTGGGAGTACAAACGAAATCATATGACCGACTTGCGATGGCTGTACGCAACACCTCTCCTGTTCCACAGACTAGACGACAATTTGGTGTCATTGTGATGCATGACCTATGTCCACAGCAGATCATTTCTCTTGGTGTAGGCATAGGTCGACATCTCTGACACCTACACCAGTTAGGAGTGTCATACTGCATGCTACTGGTAGGCTGACTTAGTTCAATGACAGATGCTGCAATGCCTGGATGTTGGCCAAGGATACTCTTCAAAACCTCTTTCGTCTTATCTCCATCAAGGGATTCAACAAACCTCTGAAAGTGTCAAAAAATTGTGAAAAGTAAAAAATTGTAAATCTATGCAAAGATAAAAATATGGATACCTGACATATGAAAAATTATTTATATTTTGGAGTTTGTAACCCCAGTCTACCATACCAAATCACATCGCACGGAATTGTGCGAACATGATCCTTTAACTAAATCCACATTAACAATAAATATTGTTTCTATAGACAAGTAATCATGAGGGTGCTCTTCTATACATGACCTGGTCCTTAGCACACACAATAAACATGCACTCTCACAGGCAAAACAAACACTCCAATATGATCAGAGCAATGTTCATATTCATTGTTCATCAGAGTCACACATTCATAAAGTTTCAAATATCTAACACAAGTTTTAAAAAACAGTTTAAAAGTCCTAAGATTCAGATACTGAGATTCAATGTAACAATAGTTTTAGTCAATGAAAATCACACGGTTTATTCTCACATTGCTGATAGGGCACTTATTTACATTTTGTCAAGTAACCACTTACTGAACGCTTGTTTTTATTGAAACAGATTCACTGATTGATGATCAAATAATAAGTACACTTATAAAAATTACACTTCTATGCTTGACAAATATAATACTGACTTCAACGGTGTTATCACAACAACTTCCAGGTGTATAGCAGGATGTTTGTCTATTTTCCACAGTACTGCCACTGGTTTGCTGTCAAATCAAATGAGATAAATGTTAGATAGAAATCAAATGAGATAAATATTAGATAGTTATAAATTGAAATAACACAGACACTACAGAAAACATTGTGTTGTTTCCTCTATCTGTTTGTCTGTTCTCTCTCTCTCTCTCTCTCTCTCTCTCTCTCTCTATATATATATATATATATATATATATATATATATATATATATATATATATATATATATATATATATATATATATATATATATATGAGACATTGAGACATAACGAATTATCATACATCGCCATAAGACCATAAGACGTACGTTCGGTCACGTAGTATATCAATGGCGCGGCCACATCCTATCCTACAGAGCATACCTAGAGGGACCGTGAGTCATCGCTCATATCCCCTACACCTACACCAGTACAGTACACTACCGGGGAATTTTAGTTCCTGTAATGGCGATATGAAAATCCCAAAGTCTAGGGAAAATTTAAACGAGTTCAACAAAAATCTATGTCATCAACTAATTCAATGGTGCATTGATTTTCGCCAGCAAAAACAAACAGGATACGACACCAACATGGCAACAAAAAGCCTCCGTCCGGACACAACGTAGCTGCGGGTCCATAGCTGTGGTGTTTTCAGACGGGATTCCTGCCTTTTACGGGCTGGTTTTGACTTTTACGATTTTAACCCCGCCACCACAGCCCGTAAAAGGCAGGAATCCCGTCTGAAAACACCACAGCTATGGACCCACCGCTAGGCACGTCATAATGAAACTACATTCGACTGACGATAGTATTTTGGCAATATATCAAACCGCTATTCTACAACTTTGTTTATTTATATTCGTAAACCACTTTTCCAAAAAACCACATCAACAGCTTCAACAACAATAGCAAAATCAGTTGTGACACCCGGTATACCGCACCGTCGCGACGCAAAATCATACCCGTGACTAATGCAGACGTACGATAAGCTTACCGGTGCGCGGATCGGGCTGACAGACGATATCACTTAGTCAGATGTCCGTAGAAATCATGTCACTTATACATGATTTTATTTTGACAATACTCTGGAAAGAGTTTGTAAACTCCAATACACAAAAATTAATCTTAATTGATCAATCGGAAATAACTTACCCTGTTTTTGCACCGATATTTATTGCAGCCGCATTCATGTTTACACTTATCGTCTGCTGCCTTGCATGGACAACTCCTTACACAGGCTCCCTTACAGCTACAAGTAGACTGGCTTTCTGCGTCATTGGGTCACGGCCCGTTACCCTTCATTTACTTGTATCGTACTGGCTTCAATTGAACTAAATAGGGCTATAGCCGACTGTTGCTGGTCACGTCCATGGTCCATCGTATCGACGAAAACATTTGAACTTCGCGGTGAAGAAAATGGCGTCCTTGACAACAATCAGTGATTCAGTGGTTGGTACGTCCACTAAGCCCCGCCCCTTTACCATATATAGGAATATGCAAATTTACGGTGACCGTGTCACTTTAATGTTTAACTGTATCAGCGACTATCCTACTTTGCGGCTATCTAGCATTCGATGTCACTAACGCGAAGTGCGAGTTCAACTGCCGATACTTCACTACTACGGATGAGATGTCCAACAGAAAAAAATGGCTATATATACCAAGTGGCCTGTGTTCACCAGTTAGGGGTGGACCATTTGATATCCTGGGGGGGGGGGGGTCTGGAAGATTTTTTTTGGAGGGGGTGGGCATATTTTTTTCCACATGTTCCCTGGATATTTTTTCCCCTTGTGAATCCTGACATTTTTTTTTTTGCATTCTTCCTTCAAAAAGATTTTTTTTAATGCAGCGATGTTGCAAAATCAACCTGTTTGCCATACATCAACGGACTTGTACATTTAGGACTGATGAGTTTCTTTGGCCTGAGGGGGCGGTGGATTAATTTTTGCCGACGTCAAAAAGTGGCTGACCCCCTTATTCCAACTTTCGAAAACAGGGTGAACCCCTATCCAACTTTTGAAAACAGGATGACACCCCCCCCCCCTGCGCAAGACAAAGTTAAAACAAAAAGTGGATATAAATTGAATATCTATATCTATATCTATATATATATATATATATATTATATATATACATTCAGTCATTCTGTGTTTTAGTGAAATTGTTGTCATGTCAGTTGTAAGATAGGAACTTAAAAGTGTCAATTCTAAAGTTTGAATACAGTATTTTGAATGAGCTGTGAATGTATTCCACTCTTTTTATGCATAACCAGTGTCCATAATTGTTGTAAGAAAAATCTGATTGTGAAATATTAGTGCATGTTGCTTTCTAATACTGAATTCTCATAGAGGAAACAGAAAGTGTAAGGAACTTATCATACTTTTCATATGAACTACAGACTTCATAATGATTAGTACACTTTCAAAACAGACTTTCAATTACAGACATCAAGATATTTCTGACATATATCTCTGATGTATTAAATTACTGCGCCCAAGGGCGTGCCGAAAAATATTAAACATCAAGATATCTCTGATATATATATCTTATGTATGAAAGTCATGCAACTGAAGGGCATGCTGAAAATATTGTTTGATATTTTTTTAAAAATGCGCCAGAAGGGCGCGCCGAAAAATTTAAACATACAGATATCTCAGATATATATATGTCTGATATATTAAAGTTTTGCACTAGGACGGGGCTCTGAAAAATATGTCTTACTATCATTAAAGTTACGCACCGAAGGGCGCGCCGAAAAATGAAACTGAATGACGAAATCATGGCTAGCACGATGCATTTTGCATTTTAGGCAAGTATGAGCCCGCGTCGAAATTTAAAAACACACTGACCCCCAATTGGGCATTTCAAAATAGGTGACCCCATCACCAAAGTAAAAAAACAGGGTGACCCCATGAATCCATCGGCGTCCTAGGCCGAAAAAACTGACCAGTCCCTCATTCCTACTAATTTTTAAAAGTATCTTGTGCGAATTATCATAACCAAGCTCTCCCCCAGTATATTTGGTCACACTGAGATAAATGTTACACCTTAAGGTTCCAAGACAAGAAACTGACCTTTTAAACCAACATTTTTCTAGAGGTTAATAAGCCCAGAACCCCCGTAAGTTATATATTTTCGAAAAGCCTAGATATAGGGGAACCTTTTGGTCACCATAGTGTCATAATTGTTTACATAACTATCACGTGACAGGTAATTTGAATAACCTTTCAAAAATCGGTTTTCCCTATGTTTTGTTACAATGCTTTGAGATATGTGGCTGAAATTTGTGTGAGTGCAAGCTGTCCTAAGGATCTTCCAAAGTATGTCTCAGAGTGTTTTTAAATCTTCTTAAACAATTTTTATGCCTGAAAAATATCCAGAGCGGTGAATTTAACCCTAGTTGATTTCTTTAAATTGTGCTCAAGTAAAAAACTAACAAAAATATAAAAAATCCGAGACACTCTTTTGAAGAGCGTTGTGACAGCTTGCATTCCATAGTCAGATATTTTGAGGTATTGAGACAAAACATAGGGAAAACCGATTTTTGAAAGGTTATGCAAATTACCTGTCACGTGATAGTTATGTAAACAATGGTGACACTGTGATTACCAAAATCTTCCCCTATATCTAGGCTTTCAGAAAATGTATAATGTACGGGGGTTCTGAGCTTATTAAGCACCAGAGAATTGTTAGATTAAAGAGGTCAATTTCTTGTCTTGGAACCTTAATTCCAATTCGATACAGTTATTTCCGCCATAGCAATGAAAAGATACTGGGCCACGCCCCAAATGAAATGGGAAAATTGGACATTTGGTATATTGGAAATTGAAAAAAACGGAAATGTGCATTGTTGGAAATAGAGTTTGTCAGAGGGAAATTTGAATGGCCGCAAAGTGCCATCCTCAGTATACACGTACATATACAGTATACATACCTGTTTCCTATATTTCAATCTCAGCCCAAAGATTTTAAATTTAGAAATAGGCCTAAAAGTTAATAATCAAGATGATAAAACCATTTGAAAATTGAAAATTAGTTCCATTTCGATTTCCTTTTTTGAAAGTGCAAATTGGTTTATTGGTTGGCCAAAATGTGCCACGGATTATAATACTTGACGATGACAGTTTTGTTTTAACATCGTCTGAAATTCTGTCATTTGACTTGTCAATGCAATCTGTCCATGTCGCAATCATACCAGACAACAAAATTATTTATTGGTCAACACACAAGAGATGATATGCATGTATCTACAGAGTGTGTTCACTTATCTAAAACCAGATATGAACTGTAAATGCTCACGTGTTTCATTATATATTGCAGTTATGTGTAAATTTGAACCTTTGCCACATGTTTGCAACTTCATTGAAAGTACTATGATCAACATAATGAACAATATTCACCGCAGATTAAACTCTGTAGGTCATTAAGTATTCAAATACACAATTAGCTGAAATAGAAATAATTAATTTCTTTGACTGTTGTAATTGTATCAGCACTTTATATAGCAAGTGTAATTGCCTTTGGTCAAGTCCTTCAAACTATATATTCCAAACTTTGAAAGCTCATTAGATATGCAAACTATAAATTAGCTGACACGAAAACTTAAGTGCGAAATGACTTTCAATATTGGTATAACCTGGTATAATCATCAATGTACATAGCATGTTATGCCAACTTTGATCAAATAAATCCAAGTATATATCCCTAATTAGGAAATTTCATTAAATACACAAATCAGCATTTGGCTGAAGCAAAAATGCTTGTATCTTTAATGTACATAGCAAGTTTCATCAATTTTGGTCATGTAAATTCAAATATATATCCCTAATTTCAAAAATTAATTAAATATTCAAATTAGGAGCTGGATGAAGTAAAAATGCTTAATGACTTTCAGTAACGTCGTATCATAGTATCTTTAATGTACATAGCAAGTTTCGTCAACTTTGGTCTAGTCAATACAGATAAATATCCCTGATTATGAAAGTTCATTAAATATGCAAATAAGGAATTGGCTAAAGTTCAAATGCTTAATGACTTTCTATCGTGTTCTATCATAGTATCTTTAATGCACATAGCCAGTTTTGTCAACTTTGGTCTCGTCAATTCAGATAAATACCCCTAATTAGGAAAGTTCATAAAATATGCAAATTAGGCATTGGCTGAAGTAAAATGCTTAATGACATTTAATAATGTTCTATCATAGTATCTTTAATGTACATAGCAGGTTCAATTTTTGTCTTGTAAATTCAAATATATATCCTTAATTTCAAAAGGTCATAAATATGCAAATTAGGATTTGGATGAAGTAAAAATGCTTAATGACTTTCAATAATGTTAAATCATAGTATCCTCAATATGCATACCAAGTTTCGTCAATTTTGATCAATTAAATTTAGATATATACGCCTAATTAGGAAATTTCATTAAATATGCAAATTAGAAATTATCTTTCACGTCACCCCTTTAATAACTTTCCACAGCTGATATATCTTGATGTGATCAACATTTGTAGCAAATCTCATCAAATTGTGTGCAATCGTTCTCAATGTATATCCGTTTTTTCTAAAATCATTAATTATGCAAATGAGCAAAAAGTAAGCAAGCCACACCCACCAAAAACTAATCAGTTCTTGCCATTTGCAAACTGAATCTACGTACCAGATTTGATTCTGATCTGATGAGCCGTTTTTGAGATATTGAGCACACAGACAGACAGACAGACAGACAGACAGACAGACAGACAGACAGACATCGCTGCGACATATGCTCACGTGTGTAAACACGTGAGCAAATCAGTGAACAATTCAAAAAGCCAAATGTAACTGAAAATTAATTTCAAGAAGCTTTTGGAAAGACAAGAAGGGTGCACGGAAATGAAAAAGTTACATCCAAAAAGGTTCTTGCTGATACTGTAATAGGAATTTTTTTCTTCCACATTAGCTTGCCAGTTTTCTTTTCATAAGTCGTCTAGGGCAGAATTTTTTTCCCTTGTATCTGCTGGGAATGTTTTTTTTTCGAAAATCTTCCAGACCCCCCCCCAGGATATCAAATGGTCCACCCCTTATTTCGAAAATTCGGCCGTCTTTTGTATGTCACCGACGAAGTACAAAATTATCCAAAATCGTGACAACACTGTCGTCTGTCACCGTACTCTGACCTGCTTTTTTGCTCACGTGTTGACACACGTGAGCATATGTCGCAGCGATGTCTGTCTGTCTGTGTGTCTGTGTGTCTGTCCGTCTGTCTGTCTGTCTGTCTGTCTGTCTGTCTGTCTGTCTGTCTGTCTGTGTGCTCAATATCTCAAAACCGGCTCATCAGATCAGAATCAAATCTGGTACATAGATTCAGTTTGCAAATGGCAAGAACTGATTAGTTTTTGGTGGATGTGGCTTGCTTACTTTTTGCTCATTTGCATAATTAATGATTTTAGAAAAAACGGATATATATTGAGAACGACTGCACACAATTTGATGAGATTTGCTACAAATATTGATCACATCAAGATATATCAGCTGTGAAAGTTATTAAGGGGTGACGTGAAAGATAATTACTAATTTGCATATTTAATGAAATTTCCTAATTAGGGGTATATATCTGAATTTACTCAATCAAAATTGACGAAACTTTGTAGCCATATTAAAGATACTATGATTTAACATTATTGAAAGTCATTAAGCATTTTTACTTCATCCAAATCGTAATTTGCATATTTAATGACCTTTCGAAATTAGGGATTTGAATTTACATAACCAAAATTGATGAAACTTGCTACGTACATTAAAGATACTATGATAGAACACTATAGAAAGTCATTAAGCATTTGAACTTTAGCCAATTCCTTATTTGCATATTTACTGAACTTTCATAATCAGGGATATTTATCTGTATTGACTAGACCAAAGTTGACGACCAAAGTTGGTGAATATTGTTCATTATGTTGATCGTAATACTTAAAGTTCCATTAGCTGTATCTTCTTGCGATTTTTCCGTTAGTTTTGATTGAAATGATCACTGGCTCATTGTGAATAGCCTGTCAAATAACAGAGAATCGAACATTATTCGGAAACATTACGTGCCCTACAACTAAATAACATGTGATTTTACAACGAAAATTTCAATTTTTGTCCGGACAGAAATACAAACTCTGTTGACTCGCGGATTACAACGTAGGCATTCTTCTGCAACTGCGCGAGCCATTTACAGCAATTTCAAAATAAATATTCATTACTTATGCCCGGCACTTACGTCGTAGTCCATTGTCCGAGCACGTTGCGTAGCCAGATGTCTGGCAATCCACGACGCAATGTTGTTTTGATCCCGCAATAAACGTGAACCATCTGGCGTGATCGCGGCGTCACCATATCTAAGTTCTCCCCAGCACGCTGAGCATGCCAGACGTCAACAAACGAGCTCGGAACGAAAATTTGAACAAAAATTAGCAGTTTATGTGGCTATAAAATCACTAATCATGTTGTTTCTTCGTAACAAATAATTTTGCAACAAATATGAGCCTCCAACATGGAATTTTCCGAGGTGAAAAATGGTCAAGAGTTACAAATAATGGCCCTTTAATGAAGTTGCACACATGTGGCAAAGGTTCAAATTTACACATAACTGCAATATATAATGAAACACGTGAGCATTTACAGTTCATGTCTGGTTTTTTAGTTTCGGTCCGTGTGTTACTCATCGTGCCATTGGATAATATTTTGCGCGTGGAAAGAAAGGCTGTTTATCATCCAATCAGAGCTCGTGTAAAATATACCACAGAGTGTGGGGACGGTTTCTTAGAGTGTGGGATCGATTTTTCCCACACCGGCGATCCCACACTCCCAGTGACCAGGAATGTCAGAAACATATCGTCCGCTAATGGGTGGTACATGAGTCATTGACGTCATCACCCCCTAACACCCAGAAATTAACATATCTGAAAGGTTGCTAATTATTTATGAGTGACCTCAGTCACCATTCAAATTACAGTTGTTAAAATTACTGAGGTAATTCATTTTTACTGGCCGACAAGTGATAGACACCCATCAGATCAGAGAATGATTAAACATGAATGATGTATGTTTATGTCAGACTTTGGCCAATTCTTCGTGAGATGGATCTGGCTAAAGTAAACACCATACACCTTTGTGCATGTTTTGCGTTGCGAAGCCAGTCAATTATTTACAGTGTAAAATACCGATGTCAACCCAGAGCGCAGTATTGAAACAAGTACTAATACAGGCGCTTTGTTTCATTCAGTCATGTACAATAGCAATTTGCGTCACATTTCATGCCGTGTGAATGAGTATTTTAGAGGTCAATGTACTGACGTTAATTCAATGCGCTCGCGGTTACTTGCATTTTTGTTCACTTTAGTTCCGCTTCGGGCAGTGTGCGGAACTCAGTGACAGTTTTAAAAGTTTTCAGATTCTTTCAAACTTTCTTCAAGGAAACATTAAACAATTCAGAATAAAATTGAAGAGCCACAGTGCAAATTTTGGCACTTGAGAAGCAAATTACCCCTTCCCCAATTTGCTAGGATTTGAAATTTAAAATGGCTACTAAACCTAGTATTACCTCTATGAGCAAAAATGGAACCTCTATTTTTACTAGAACAAGAGGGTAAATACTTCAGTTGTTCAAGATTCAAAATTAGTTCACGCCGGTAGTTTGCCAATGAAGTATTGTGAAAATGTGAGAGTTCGAATATCTGCCCCCGGCCTGATGTGCATTGTGCCTGAAAGACAATGACCTTGAGTTATTGTTGCTGTTACGTTATCGTTTATTACAAAACGAAACCGGATGCACTACCTGAGAGAGAGAGAGAGAGAGAGAGAGAGAGAGAGAGAGAGAGAGAGAGAGAGAGAGAGAGAGTTGTTCAAGTCTCCCCATTTATCATGACCTACGCCAGAAAAAGTAAGCAATATCTATCAATATCTGGAGCAAGGATTAAGGACATTTACCTACCTGTCTGAGTACCAGCTTCAATATTCAAATTGTTGAAAATGACAGACAGCCTGTCTGTGAAGTGACACCTACTCTAGGGCAGATCAGGTCGTCACAAAGCACACACATCGTCTCTATACATGCAGACAGTCCATCAGTTCATAGCATACATACACAGTAGGTCTGGCCATGGATAATTATCGTGCGAAAACCGCTATAGCTATTGTCTGACCCGCCAGTCGATGTAAAGAAACACTTCAATACGTGAAAAGCGAAAGGACATGCGCGACGACCTTTCCTATCTTACTATACACTTGATACATATACACACTGTGCGCACCAGTGTTTTTTTTGACATATTATTCACTGACTGTTTATTGTGAATCTAATGACAGTATTCACAGCACTAACCACATTACAACGTCTTTTACCTCGGTAAGACTCGACTTTGAAAAGTATATTTACAGATTACTGTTTATATTTATTAACTCCCGTCGCGTTAAGGCCGCGTTCAAAAAAAAAGTGGTGGGGGGGGGCTGGAGGAATTCAGGGGGGATTCGAAAATTTTGGGGTAGTCGGGGGGGGGGGCTTGAAAGTTTTGCTCTGCCTATAGGGGGGACCTGAAAATATTTTGACTCCCAACATTTTGATGTCGTCCAATGGTTCTAATGTTAGTAATAATTAAACAAAATCTAAAACCGTTTTGTCATATTTTATGTCTTTAATCTCGAAAAAGTCTAAAAATGTATGAATGCCATTAAATTTTCGTAGAACAAGTTGGCCTTGTAATGGGGCAGGAGCTACAACTGTTGATAATTTGTTCAGTATTTCTATGCAATGTATCAAACACAGTTTCTTGGTGACAGCATGCTGAAAAACACAATATTCAGTTTGTCAACAAAGCCTGTTTGTCTAAATATTGGTGATAATTGAATGATGCAAATGCACGGTACACGTAGGCTGTGTTGGCAAGCTGATTTTCAACTGAGACACAGCTCATTGGCATCAAAAGTACTGAGACAAGGATACACAACAAAAAGACTCGTTAGGACTTTCAAAAAGTTCTACGGTCGATACGACGACATTGTGGCCAAATATGACACCTCGGTCACACAAATGATTAACGACAGCATTCCCGGCTTTGACTTATTACAGTGATTCATGTATCTTTTCATAAAATATTTAGAAAATTTTAGGACCAATCCTGACGGGTGTAGCATGCTAGCAGGGTACGCTTACCCATTCCGGACACCTGGTACCAACACTAATTATCAGTGGTTCAGGATGGTCCTACTTAAATTTGTAAATCACAATTGTCCCATGGACCTGGTAATGTATTGCCTTGAATAGAAATGATTATTGGACCAGTTTAATGTCATATTAGCTCTGACTCTGATGTAGTTCAAGAAGAGTTTCGGTCATAGGACACTCAATTGACAGTGAAACATACATACATCTTCTTGTACACAAGATCCAGCCCGAGAGCAACACATAGAAGACTAGGGGAATAACAGTTACCATGGATTTTTGAATTCTGGCATATGAGAACAATCAAATATTCTAGAAAAAAGATGGGGTCACCATACTTGATCTTATACAAATGTATCATGAAAAGTCAGTTTTTCTAAAATCACTTAAAATCAACATATAAAACCATTCATTTCAAGTTTATGCAGTGAATGAAATTTTCACATCTCATTGCACCAATAACACAAAAGTAAAATTTTGAACAGTAAAGACTCTAATTTAAATGGAAAAATGTGTGACTAAATGGAATCATTTATTTTTTATCAAATTTGCCATTATTACACCCAAAATTTCTGAGATTAAAACATTAATTTCATGGAATATTTTAACCTTCCTGTATTGTCAATTATTGTAAAACATTTATAAGTGGCATCTAAGTTGTATATGTCTTGTACTTTTGAAAAAAAAATTCGGTAGGTCACTGTGCTCATTTTTCACAATTTGGTTAAAACGTAGCTAGGAATACACAATTTTCATACTCTCTCATGACTGTCATTGTGTGTGCTTTTGAGCTGGTGCCATTGAACTTGCCAGAGTTGGATAAACTCAAGTCGGCTCAGACTGAGAAATCCAAAAAGTTCACTGATGCATTTAAAAATGAATCAATTCAAGAACTTGCCCTAGGTATATGGCTCTACAACCTGCTGATTAGAGGTAGTGTTGAACATATGCGTGCAGAACGACACATTACATATATTTTTTACTCTGCGTGCATTCCTAATAAATATGCGGCTAAATGGTAATTGGGGGGGGGGGGACTTGAAAATTTTTGTGGGTACTGAGGGGGGATCTGAAAAAAAAAAAAAATTCAATCGCGATTCCTCCAGCCCCCCCCCCTCCTCACCATTTTGTTGAACGCGACCTAATGAAACTCATGAGCAAAACGATGCAATGCCAGACGTTTCAAGTACCCAACACTTGCTATACACCAAAACGTCGCTGTTGAATTGAAAAAAGTACTTCTAGGTTTGTATTTCAGGTATTCGTCTACATGGACACAAACAGCCAAATGTATCAGGGACAATATCTTCTAAACATATTAATTCGCACTGACTGTATACGAGCATCATGTTCGATATCAATGAGTGGGACAGTCTGTCACAATTCTACCATTCGCGGCTACACTTTCGTTTGTCTTATTTATCATTTTAACCCCCACTGAACAAATGTGATCCTACATGTTACAATAATGCAATCTGAAATACAGTGATGTAATGTTGACATTACATTCAAAGCTTTAAAATTCAATGGAAGCGTCCAAGGTACACAGCTGCCGCACTCTACCACGCCTTGCATAACCAGCCCCGAGAAAGTAACTTTTCAAGGAAACTCGGTTCTGCACGACTTGATTCATTTCAATCTGTTCAATGGTTTTCTTCGTGTTCAAACTTAATTGTAATTTAAATCCAAATCCCGCAAGGGATGAGATTTTACTAAATGATTCCATTCCATTCCATTCCCTTCCATTCCATTCCATTACATTACATTACATTACATTACATTGCATTGCATTAAAAGTTGTTTCTTCAATCCAGCTTACTGAATATTTAGCTATTTCTCTATCCCGAAAAAAAAAGAACAACAAGCCAAGAGTTCAAATACCGCTGATCGCAAATGACGTCATTTTCTCTCTCATTAATACGCATAAATAAATATTTGTCCGCATTTTCCCCAAGAACGATGAAAATAAAACTGCCAATGTTACAATTGCTACTTAAAAAGTCACACTAATTCGTTTGAATTTATGGGTCAAACGACAGGCTGCAACTTGCAACTGCTCATGCAACAACAAAATTTGTATGAATTTTAGGCAGCGTTGTCTGTCCTATGTCCCGCGCGTGCAGCTGCAGTAACAAACATGAAATCGCGATCAACGCTATTTACCGAGGTGTTCTCGTAGTGTGTCTGTGCGTCTGTGTCTGTGCGTCTGGTGCCGTTTGTCTCTCATTGTTTCCTATATCGACCGAGGAAAATACTGACTTTAAAAGCTGTTGGACTTTGGCCATTTTATGCAGACTGTGTTTCCCATGAGCTTCTGCCCATCGGAGTATTGGAACTTATTAGATCGAAAAGTACAGAATGAAACACTCAAATACATCGTTATTATGGTGTATAATGTAGAATTTGAACAAACAAATATATGTTCGTCCGTATTTTCCGCAAGAACGATGGAAATAAAATCTGCCAGTGTTACAATGGGTATTAAAAGTCAAACTAAGTCGTATGAATTTATGGCTCAGACTACAAGCTGCAACAACAATCGCGCAAGCAACAACAAAAATTGTATGAATTTTAGGCAGCGTTGTCCGATATTTATTTATGCATATTAATGAGAGAAACATGACGCGCGCGACATCGGACAACGCTGCCTAAAATTCGTCCAAATTTTGTTGTTGCATGTGCGGTTGTTGTTGCAGCTTGTAGTCCGAGCCATAAATTCATACGAATTAGTGTGACTTTTAGCATCCATTGTAACACTGGCAGGTTTTATTTTCATCGTTCTTGCGAAAAATGCGGACAAATATTTATTTATGCATATAAATGAGAGAACAAATGACGTCGTAGGCAACTTGCAAATAAATATGTAGCATCTGAAAGAACACCATTGCATTACAGTACCGTCTTGTGATTCTGTGTATCGACTGACTATACTTAGCAACATGGGTTGATGACCCTTTATTTAAAAAGTGTTTACTTATCCGATGGTTGAGTAGTTTCATGACGCCAATATCCTTGACAACAAAAGTATTTTACATCATGAAAGATGTCCAAATACGACCCTATAGTCTCTCCCTTGCAATGGTTTATAAACATTTCAAAAAATAATTTCACTCTCCTTATTAGTTTCAATCTGAAATGACATTCAAGAGTACTAATGTTGGGCTAGTCATTGTCGGATAAATTTATCAGTTGCAGGATTAAAAATTTATCATGGAACGAGGTAAACACGTTGTGAAAAATTTCGCGTGCGCGTGATAAACTCCTTGTAAAAAATTTGAAAATGAAATAAAAATACAAATGGTATCGTAAGAATGCAGTATGTGCAGTATGTGCATGTGTTTTCATAAGAGTAACAGCCCCCCCCCCCCCCCCCCGCAGTTTATCCTGAACCTACTAACAAACGATGTACGTCAAAAATAATGCGCCTTTTTTTTCAAAAGTTATCAAGGTCACTGTCATTAGCAGCATTCAAATTAACATGTAGCCATTCAATTTGTAGTTCATGATTTTTTTTACCCTGATTGAAAAATAACGTGTTCGTCGTTCTTGTTGCGTGTTATAAGTGTCTAAATACGCAGTCCTGTGTTGCGGTGTATGGTCTACTGTAAACAGACTGTCACATACGCTAAATCTATTCTTAATTACAAAACTATTTATTTGAACTTACTCTTTAAAAAACACCGATTACAAAGTTTATGTCGAATACATTAAAATCATTCAATTTTCATACAAATGAACAATAATTATTTACAACCGAGACTTTTCACATATCAATCGTGAGAAGCAAACGTACGTGTTTTCCAATATTAACTTTCATGTGAGCTATTCAAATTGTCAATTTTTTTGTTCAACAATGTCCGGAGCTTCTAATTCTGTTACTGGAACTTAAAGCAATTTTACAGATCTTGTGGACAAAACGCTCCATATCATCATTGTCCGTGAATCTTGGATCTCGGATAAAAGTTGATTTTTAAATTTCTTAAAACTGGTGTGGCACACCCGGTTTGAAAATTGATGGGATACAAAAATTGTACACTCACATAAAAATCATGATTATCAAAACATCAGACAACCCACACATGCAATGCCATGTTTGACACCATAGGTAGATATTACCCATTGGAAAATTTTACATCATATTTACATTGAGTTCCTTCTCAGGAAAGTGTAACACGGTGTTATCAGAAATATACGAGTGATGTACAGCTTGAAATTCGCTATGGAACCTTTTCAGCTAGCAATTACAGCGTTTCAATACATGTCAGAAGCTAGCTCAAGGTTAAGCTGGGAGTCTTGAAAGTCGACACGCAGGTGTCATAGATTTCCTTTTTCACTGAAACACGGCAACAAATATCATGTGAAAATAAAGACATGTTTGCAATTATTATTCTCTTCAGCAACCATGTTTCATATCCCGTAAGATCTACACACTGACAACTGTTTACGCTTATCGGACAACGATACAGATACATGCTCCAGCCTTTCACAATGGACTGTGATGGTTTCGCCGAGGTAACATTCCCATCATTGTTCTATTTCTTTCTTAATCCATTCTTCAAGACAGCGACAGTGCATAGATAATAAAACTGATGAGTAGAATCAAATCCGAAATGCTGAAAATTGGTCATGTAGAAATCTTACATTTTTCAACTAGCAATACTGGTGCATACTATTCCAGCAAAGTGATGCCTGTATTTACTTCTTCCAAATCATAATTAATTGTGGACTGTGAAATGTACGGCGCTCTTGAAATTCCAAAATGTTTTGAACTCAAGTATATCTATTACCTATCTCCAAGTACTTAAAACTTTACATGAAAAATAATTTGCGTCTCTATCGAAGACTGTGCTCAGAAATTTAGTCGACCTGCCAGGCGAGTCAATAATTAACCCAATAATGCCACTTTTCCAGCCATTGCGGAAATTTGTACATTATATTTTTCATTTTATGTACGATTTTTGCCGCATATGTTGTGAGATGAGCTTTTTCGATACCCACAATCCAAAGTTCACACACTTGCAAAAATAAAATGCGTTTAAATCGGCGCTTCTTCCATCGACGAAATAATGTCAAAAGGCAGTGTTATGTTACGATTCGTTAACCTCTCCCTGTGAATCATTCTTCAAACCCAAGTGCTCGAAGACTGTCTTGCAACGGAAACATGTACATTGCTTGTCATGTGATTACTGTCTGAAACGATGACGACAGTTCTGTTTCCTTCAGTGTTTTCAACACCCATGCTCTGTTGAAATAATAAAAGTATGCAGATACTTAGAAATATTTAAATATGATAAATATGCCTTCCTATTTTTACGGACAACATGGATTTGTTTGGCATGCCAACGTCTATAAATGACAATCATATTTCTGTAATTGAACTTTTATTGACCCGAAAAAGATCATGTGATTTAAGGGCGCTGCACCCAACACAACGCATTTTGCTCAAAAATCACTTTTTTGCAAATATTCATTTAACTTTAATTAATTAGTTAACCCAAGATTGAATATTGGGTGGGTTCACCTTTTAGCTAATCAGTCGTAAGTTAATATTAATAATATTAATAATATTGGGTTCTTATATAGCGCACATATCCACAATACTACATATGATCAAAGCGCTTTTTACAATTATTATTACCCCTGGTCATTGGACCTAATATGATACCACTCAACTCCCTGGGGAGCAAGCAACAGCTCACATGTGCAGCCAATAAGCGCAGCAGAGCTAAACACACACATGAGCTAACCTGCACACAAAGAAGTATCAATTTATGCAAATGTATGCAAATAACCCGATATCCTGGCTTCTTTTAAATAATTTAACTCCACTCTGGCAGGGTCAAATTTTCTGATATTTTCACATTATGTTCTTCAAATGCTATATATCAAAACGACTATTTTGTTTGGCAAGATGTTCTTACATTTTGAATAAGAGGCATTTTAATTTTCTAATCATGATTTTAATCATTTTTTTTAGTCTCAGTCTTTCAACCCTTTACATTCTAGAATGAGGATAGATAATGCCAATAAAAATAAAATAAAAATGCAAATAAAATAAAATAAAATAAAATAATCGTTTTTATCTCCATATACTCTTCTTTCAAGTGAAATATTACATTTTAGAAAATAGCGTCAAGTTTTCGGCTGACTCGCAGCGTGTTTGCCCCGGCTGACTCGCAGCGTGTTTGCAAGGTTATATCTGATTGGTCGATTGTCACTATTCACAGCCACTTAGGGAGTCTATTTGTATTGTTTTCATTATATTGGTAAGATTCAGCCACCCAATTGGATAACAGCTTCGAAATCGCTGCGAGTCGGCCCCAAGTTTTTGACTTAAAATAATTTTTATCATTAATATCAAAATTGAGATTTTTACTCAAAATATACAACCACTTCATCCTTCAGTAGACTACTGCTACCATACTAATATACTAATTAGAATCTCTGCTTTTTGAAAATGTATAGTATGAGGGGGTTTTCTTGTCATCTTTGATGTGGAATATTGATTTGAAAAAAACTGTGTTGGCAACATGCAACTCAACCTTAATTGAAGTGACAGTTGTATATTTCGACCTTGTTGTTAACGACGAAAGCTGAACTCTCGACAAAAAGTATTTTTCACTTCAATGTTGCCAATCAACTCAGAAGTACCGTGAAAGGTGTCAATCATTCCAGTACTCTGTACTCTTAGGTAACACGGGAAATAGTGACCCCTGATAGACCTATTGACAAAATTTTTGAAAGGCTTTTATAGTTCAAGTGCCGTCGTCATGCCAACGATTTTTATTTCGAAACCAGCACGTATTGTTAGATAATGGAGCTTATTCCTATGACGTCATATGTCTACATTTTCCATACTTTTATTTAAATTTGAATGTTTGTTATCTCTTATTATTTTGAGGAAATTATACGTAATAGGTTTGGTACTTTTCCTTTGTTACCGAAAACGTTACCATGGAAATAGTGGTAAAAATACATGCGAACCTTCAGGGTTCTCATTACAAGCAGCAGCTATACATGGAAGAACAAATGGGGTGGGGGTCGAATTTCCGTGGACAGGGGCCTCAGTAGTTGTGAACGTAATGCCATGTTTACAAACGTATAGACATTTTGTGACAAATGTGTGTTGGGGTATGGTGTGTGTGTGTGTGGTGTGTGTGGTCGCGTGTGCAGGCTAGTATATTCGAAACCATCACTCAGTCATCTTTTTGTCGATTGGATTCAAACTTAAGAGGAGAACAACAGTTTACGGCACTCTGTTTTAATGTTTAAGTATACTGTACTTTTTTGGCACACAACCGTGATCTGATGGTTTCACCAGAATACATTGATTACGCAGCTTTGGGTCAATCGTGACTTGTGTGGCATGGCATAGTACGCGTACCCACTCCGGACACCTGGTACCACCACTAATTAGTGTTTCAAGATGACCATATGAATTGTTATTGTCATTTTTATATTTGTTCCCTGGACCTAGTAAATTATTTATTTCCCTTGAATGATACTGATAATTGGACCTGTTTTGATGTAACTTTATACAAGAGACCGTAACGGCTGGCACACAAAGGTGCGTCAAATGATACAGTTCATTGTTGGCATACGGACGCTACGCAATAACATACATATTCAAGTCAATTTTTAGAAATATAATCAACTTTGGTTTGGTTGCCGTTCCTCTACTCTACTCGAATGTACCTTTGGCAATTTATCAAAGTTATCACAGAAAAATACTTTGTACAGATATGATATGCAGGATAAGTTGCGGTTGAAGATTAAATGGCCAAGTGGGCGTGTTCATCTTAAAAGCACAATACCAGTATCTTTTTATGATATCGGTTTACAGGCGACAGCTGATGGGCCGTACGTGATAAAATCTGCCTGTTTGGAACTTTGTTTTATGGGACATGTAATGAGAAGACTTTGGTGACAGAATTCACAGACTCATAGCAAAATGCCGTGCAAGACCCTTATGATGTGTTAAGAACAAAAAGCGTACAGGGGAAAGGATATACACGCACTTGCATATAGAACAATGATGAGTTTTTCGAACAACTTGGTTAGATCGCATACTTCGCGACACTATATAGCGTGTTATGCCATTGTTATATTGAGATGACATGATTAAGTTTAATTTATGACCGTCATTTACCTGTCGTGATCTTTGTCTTCTTTTACAGAGAAGGATGCCGATCACTGCCAGAGTAATGAGGCAGGATACTATCGCAACGACTGTAGATGCCGGCACGACTAATGACACAGATTTTGTTTGTTCTGGTCCTCTTTGTGTTGGCGCCATCTTAAACACTAAATTTGATTTTTCAGTTCCTTTCGGTTTTGGTATCACTCTCGCCTCTGTTCTTGACTTTTGAGTTACTGCCGACGTTGGAACCGCTTTCGATACGGATCGTGGTTTTCAGTTCGCTTCTGTGTTGACGCAACTTTCAACACGGATTTTGATATTTCAGTTCCTCCTCGAGCCTGCACCACTGTTGATACTTTTTTTGATTTTTCAGTTACTGTCGGTGTTGTGCCTGGGTCTACAAAGCAAAGGACAGAGTGTTACTTGTACTGCAGAAAAAGCCCCGCCGTAGATTTGTCTTGTTGTTGTTTTCATATCGGCCCTCTTCACTGTTGAACATGTATGCTGCAAAGACTTTGTGTACTTCAAGATGGTCATTCTGCTGCTCGAACAATCTGCTCATGAAGATGATTGCTACCCGTAAAATAAATAATACACCTACTTCTATCGTGATGGACATGCGTTAGATTGTGTTGTGTAGACTACTGAATCAACAACTTTTGACCTTCCAAAATAGACATATAAACGTCTTTTACAGGATAAATAAGAGACTTATATAAGCAAACTGACACCTTTGGCGGAATTCACGGCAATTTTAAAATGAAATTGCTGCTATTTGGTCAGGAAGTTAGTTTTAAATAGTTTAGAGACAACTTACAATTATCGGTACAGTCTCTTGTCGGTTTATCTCCCTGGTCACCTGCAAAGAGGGAAGATTGAAATCTAAGAAGTGAAAGATGTCGATATTGAATAAGTGATGCAATGCATATTAGCACAATTGGATTAAATCTGATGTAAGACTGTGTTTGTCATTACTTTGTCCTCCATGTCAGCTATCCCCGGCACTCTGTACGGAAACGATGACCAATTTCGAAGGTAGAATGCGCCACGGGGACACATATTCACACTCTCAAATTTTACACTTTCCTGATCTACCTCTTGCATGGGCTCATTTCTGAAGTTCTTGGAGTTATGTAATAAGATTTTCACTGTTTCATTTTTTTGAATCGAAAATTTATTTTTCCCACACAGTTAATAACATAGGGATGGTGGCCGTTTTGAATCTCATAGTATCGGTAAATCAAGGTATTTTGTGTTTCTGGTATGAAAAAAAACCGATTTTCAGTCTAGATTTTGAAAGAGATTGTTGAAAGTTTCTTGAGGAAAGTTTGAGCACAAGCTTAATTTTTTTTCTTTTTTCGATGCGCATACTACCGTAAGACGAACGTCAAAGCTTAGTAAGTTTGTCCCACGGGAAAAAGGATTAAAACATTGTGAAACGTTCGGAAAGTATTTCATTGGAACTCTTTTGCTCATCTGACGTAAATTTAATCCATCTCGTTCTTTTAACATCTGAAAACATAAAGTATGAAACAAACGCACTTTTCGAGGCTAGAGAGCATTTACCTCCGTCCACGAAAATTTTGAACGTTCTTGACGCTTGGGCGACAATCGTGTTACTTTCGGTCGGACGTACTTTGCTTTGGTCAATCAGACGTACTTTCATTTGATACGTGCCAGTATCTTCCGGTGCAATGCGATTAATTTTGAAAGTCACATTGATTTTATTTCCATCATAACTGTAATAAATGCAGTATCCTAGGTGACAGTCTGATGAATTCTCGTCTACTAACTGATGTTTGATCTGCTCATTTCCATTTACTAACAACAGGTACACTTCCACCTCCAGCCGTTCACTAACATTGGCCCGATTATGCTGGCTTTGTAGTTCAAGAGTCTGCAGTACTTCGAATTCGCTGCATACTCTAGCGTGATATGTTTTCCCATTCCCTTCTAGCTGTGACGTCATAGAAGTAACAGCGAACTCTAAATCTGTAGACGAAAACAGACAACAAGATTTTATTAAATCTAGGCAAAATAAACAATATAACACAACACAACCACATGAGATTACCCAGTAAAATTTTGGGGAAGTCGTCACTCCATCGGTATATTGCCAACACAGTAATATCAACAAAATATTATTCACAGCAGGGAAAGTAATGTATGACTGTCTGCAATATCAATTCATTCTTGGTAGCAAACAGTTTCTTTGCTAAACAGAAAATTTCACACGCTTTTGCTAAAAGCCCAACGGGCGGGCATGGAGTAGGAAGTGGTTGTTTTCAGTGGCTTTGTCGACAGGGAGGGGACATTCTTGAGGGTTAGAGGGCTGTATACGGAGCTTTTGCGATTTGAAGAGGACCGTGGGGACCTGTTGCAATGGGAAGGGCGCCTGTATGGAGTTTTTCAGTGGGAGTGGGGAGCATTATGGGGCGGGAGGAGAAACTGTTGTCATCATCGCGGGAGCGCAGTTGAGGACAGTTTTCACACAACCCCTCCAAATTATCATTTCAGTCAAGATACCACAGAATGATACACTCACAGGGCCAGTAATATTAACTTTGATGGTGTTTTCACTATTTGTGTTTGTAATGTCAACTATACTTCCTTGTTCTACTCCCAAAGCATGTTGGTATCCACAAAATTCAGCTGGTCGTCTTGGCCTGTGCATGTGTTAACTGCCTTGTTATTATTTATAATTGAATTTTGGTCCGGACTAATATTCAAATGTGAACAATAACAGTGCGTTTTACACAAAAAGATGCCATGTTGACAAGCGTGGGCGTTTGGACATTCTCTTGGAAGTAGAACAAGAACATGCAATTAACATACAACACCAAAATAAGGAAAAAACCATCAAAGTTAGCAATACTGGCCCGTTTACATATCAATATCTCTTGAAATCGACAAGACGAGCTGCCTGGTTGACTGGTTTCTGTCTCGCCTTATTTCCGTGACCCAAGCTCATTCAAAATACGACAAGCCATTATGGTCACGCTGCCTGACCTTTTGAGTAAAGAAATAAGTGGGCAGGAGCTGAAAGGTTAAGACAGTACATCGTTGTTGAAGAGCAATGATCCACATAAAGTATGCAAACTTCATAAAAATGGCGAAGAGGTGTCATATTTTAATATATTGCCCCAGTTCTCATACCAACAAAAGGCAACTTTAATTCTATACTAAATTTTTATTGTCGTTTACCTTTTGTCGTCAAGATAATGGTAGAATGTGGAAGACGCTTCAGTTTTGTATTTACGAACAAAAGTTGAACATAAAAAGTTTGACGTAAAGAAGACCCAACCATGGGAACCAGAAGGACAGCACTGTCAACGTATGTGAACATTTCTACCAAGAGCTATTGATATATTGAATGATAAAACGAACTTTGGCCTTTCTTGTTTGCCACTTCCGTGTATCTGACACAATCTGACCCTTGGCAAGAATGCGATACAGCCACTCGTAAAATGTCACGACATGGGACGGCCTGCCGCCTTTGTGGCTTCAGGTTACCCAGGATCGCGTAGCGTTACACACAGAAGCACAACGGGTTCAATTGTCACTCAAACAAGCAGCAGCCGTATCAAATTGTAAGAGAACCAAGGGGTGAGAAACTGTATAAAAGACCTAGAGTTTGATAATATCGCCCTCTGACCGATGATAACGAATGACTATTCTACTTGTTTATGATATATGGTCGTGTCCTTTAAGAAAACTATTCTACTGCGCATGTTGAAGTTTTGAAATTCCAATGGGTTGGTGGTTACGAAATTTTGACAAAACCTAAGTAAATGGTGATTTTGCCAAGCTGGTGGGTGTGATGGCCGTAGAAATTTCGGAATCTGCTGCTATATGCTTAATTCATGGAAACGCATTGTGATTTCAGTTCAAAGGTTTGTTGATCTAACAGCCACTCGCTACAATCCTTCATGCATGCACCCGTCCCTAATGTCTGTAAAACACGGACATTGGCACGCTAAAATGACCGTTTCTAAGAAACCTAGCCAGTGACTCAAACAAATTTCACTTTGTCAACTTCTACGGGTCAACGAAAGTGAACTGGTGAATCGTAGGTGACGATACAATGCATAAAAGTTTACACGAAGTACAGGCCTTTATAAATAGTACAGTAAATCACTCACGTTGAACGATGATAAAAAGGCCAAACAGGTGTATGTACTTCCAAATAAGCCACGCCATTGTTATGCTGAGCAGTTGTACGGTAAAAGTTTTACATGGCGGTCCGATAACCATCAATGAAGTTCACTATCTAGTCCACGTGGACATCCGGACCATTGACCATGTGAGGTACAGTTCACGTAGATAGCCTAACGACGCGATGGAGGAACTTTCCTGGATGTTGTCCCTCGCTGTGTTGAAACGCCAAAACCATCGAAACTCTTGACCACTCGACTGGAGAGCTGTCACGTGACATTTTCAATAGGTCACTCGTGGTATGCGCACTGGTATTGGTACAATCATCAGCCTAGCTGAGTAAAATTATACCTACGTGGACGAAAAACAAACGCTGTCCAATGATTGCTGATACCACTTTCGTAGTGATGTTGCCGCGATGATATTTAAAGACAGTTTATGGGTGAGGTATTACCAAGTTAATCATGTCAGTATATCAAGCCACGCCCTTTTATCATTTCCCCGGTAAATTATGTCACCTTGGTTACCATGGAAATAGGATTGCATCGAGAAACTTGGCTCAACCTGGTTTCTTTATCACACAATCGCCACTGGAGAAAATAGTGAAACTAAAGTTGGGCCGGACTAGACTCATAAATTTACTCATCCTACGTTGACTAGGAGTCATGACATGTAATCATTGAAAGAATGTATCATTCACAAATGATAGTTGAGACAAGTTGCAGCTTGTTCATTTAATTATTGACCAGGGACAATATTCTGCAGCGCTGAGGGGGGGGGGGACGGGGTAACGAGTTCAGGGAGTAGGAGGGGGGCAGATAAACAGCGAAACACAATGGCTGCAGCAAGATTTGCAAGCTGACTAGGAATGAAGTGTATCGCTATTCGTCCAGCGAATGAGAATTAGCATGATATCTTATCATTTTGATCGCTCAGCCATAGTAAAACGGCAACATTTTAAGTAAATGTCTTGATCGATGATTGCCTGGTACAGGAGGAAGACTGCGCTATACTTGTTTGATGTTTTCGCCAACAAGGGTTGAAGTTCGGGGTATTGGAAATGTCACCATGGAGATAAGGTACCTGAATATACAATTGTAATACTCGGTGAACCATTTGACATTCTAAATGGTGTGGACGATTTTTTTAAAGAGAAGTTACTCAAATTATAGCTCAAAGCAGATATCTATGAAAAATTCAACCTGCGAATGACTTGACGAAAAGGAAGATGTCAAGGTGATGCGAAACAAAAAGAGCAGGTTTCTCCTCGTCACTGAAGCCTGGCGAACTACTTTGGCTCGTAAACTCAGTACGTACATGCGAGCATATAATGTATTATGTTTGTTGCCAAAAGTTACACTCTCAGTCCTCGAAAAGGAAAAAGTGTGAGAGAGACGCATTTCATTTGAATTTCACGATTAAAAACAGCAAGTGTACTCAAGACATCTATGAAATAAATTCCTAATCCAAAACATGTAATTTTTGATACACGATAATTCTCATTTTTAATTTCATTCATTGGCCGTATGCAATATGAATTGAAGAATCAGACGATCAAAACGTTTATAGAGACAAAAACACAAAATAATATACTGAAGTCATCTTGTAACTATAAGTATCGCATTGCACAGTGTGAATAAAGCTTTCAGCAATTTATTTTCAAAATAACATGATTCATTTTATACTTTTAAATTTTGATGAAAGTCGTACCAAATTAACAAAACTCTATCACTGCTGTTTTTTTTAATCTTACATCTCCAGGTTGATATTGCTCAGTAGTATGGTAAAACATTTGTTGCTTTTGTGTTTACAGCAATCTTCCACTTTTAGCAGTCACACATCAGTGTATCAATGTACATACCAATTGGCTTCCAGGGAAGATTCTCAGGAAATGAGAACTGGAGAAATGCAAAAAATTGAAAGAGGTCACCAAGTTGAATAAATACTGCCCAAGTGCCAAGTGGAGTAGGTATTAAATGACGCCACCCGATAATCTTCCAGGTCCAACAAGGATATCAGGGCATCAAACGGGCGTCCTCTACACGACCGAATAGTGGACTTTGACATGATAGCCTTTCCAATAAACATAACACGCTACTAAAATGACACAATTGGTATGGCTGATACTGAGAGCTTTAGTGATGCAACATCGTACCATTCAGCTACACGCCAAGGCCTGTTTTATGGGCTTGATGACAGAGGCATTTATTTATGCTTGTCTGGTAAGCAAGATAGAGACGCTGCAAGGGTCGCGGTATCAACAAAGTCCCTCTTGAGTTGTTTCACCCCTGGTACAAATGCTATCATCCTCAAATACTAGTGATAATGTGAGACGTTATCAGGTTTGATAAAAAGAAACGCCGATTCATCAAATGCGATGCTGATGGTATCTCACATTTCGTGTTGCAAAGGTGTTCTGAGGATCCGGCATTAGCTGTGCCACTAGCCATATTATTGAACATATTAATATGGCATGGTGTTTTTCAATCGTTTTCTTAAGAAGGCAAATATATTTAAATCCAGTCGTTATTATAACCTAGAAAACTTTGTTCAAATAATTCATAAAGTCAGATTTTCAGCGAGGGAGATATTGTCTTGCGAAACAATTTTTCAGCTTTCTCAAAATAGCAGAATGTCTCTTTTCGTAGCGGCGAACGAAAACCATTTCTTTTAGGGGAAAGAATATATAGCTCAAGTATAATCCCGCGCAAATCCACTGATTATATTATGCAATGGATATGAAGTCGTGTGCATGCATGATTCTCCAATCGTCGTCTGTTTTGAAATGTTCGCTGTATTTCAGCAATTAATCATGTTTGAAAAGTTCAAATCATAATTTTGCCGTCGGAACTTCGCACCTCAAACTTTATTAAAGGGAGGGTGTCGTTGGGTGTCTTGTTTACTAACAATGTATTTTTTGCATGATATCTAGATGCATCGCGTCAACATAGCTGCAACATTTACATTTTACGATATTCATTGTTAACAAATATGTTATAACTTCATCAATCACCAATGCAGTGTTTACATCGGTCATAGGGGTCCCTGGCAACCTTTGGGCAGAGTGCACACTCTCCCTCTAAGTTGAGGGGTTTTCTGGACGAACATGAGGAGTTACCTTTGCAGTCTTGAACTTGGACTATACTGGCCAATGCGTTAAATAGAAACTTGATAAGAACGAAACATTCTTGTTTTGAGACATTTATTATTTCAACACTTTATGGTTATGTAAATTCTTGCTTGTCCATATTTTATGTAACTGTGGATGTTTTTTTCTGGTTTCCTGTTTATAAACAAGTTGGTCTAATTACAGGAAGAAAATATTTGTAATTACAAGAAATGAAGTTATTGAAATATGTTTTGATATAAATAAGTTCTTTCCGACCTAAAATGCTGGCAATATCTGGCGGAACAGAATGTATTCCAGCAATTAACTGATTGCGGAAAGACTTTGACGTTGAAATTTAGCAGAAAATACATATGTTTGAGCTAAAAAGTATGCACCAAGAAAACCACATACATGGCTGAAAGTGCAAATTTATACATAGCAACACTGATCGTGGCAAACATAGGGAAATAGCTTACATATCTCATATTTACAATAATTACATCCAGTCATCTCTTTGATGTTTTATTAAAAATAAATTTTGCTGTGTCATTCATAGTTAAATATCGATGAAAACCAAAAGAACAAGAAAAAAGTTAAAACATTGTATGTTTTATAGTCAGCGCTAGATGTAACCTTGAGCAATATCGTTATTTTCTTCTTTATTTCAACAAATTGTAACTTTGAAGACTACAGCAAAAACAACATGAGCGGAACCTAAAACAGATTTTTAGTTGATGCTTATTCTTTTGCTCACGTTCATCTTACTTCATGAAAGTATTTACTCTCTGAGCAATGTACGCTGAAAGTGTTCTTGAGCGAAATCGGCTCACACAGTTTGGAATTGAACACAGGCAGGAAAAGTGATATATACAAGTCACATCCGCATATCATCCTAGCCTAGCGACAGTCTATACTGAAGCTCTGCAGAAATTGCAGTCGTAAAATCCAACACGAAAATGTACCTTTTTTCGGCAACGTGATATAGGTCATAAACTTGTACAAAAAATCAAATTTGGACTATTAATCTATTTGGACGCTGACAACTCAGTCCTGCCCGTCTATAGGCTTGTCAATCAGCTTATAGCCTAGGACAAGGTACAGCATGGACTGATGTTTGGTAATTCTGCAAAAACTAATGTTTTCTTTGCATCGTCTAAAAACAGCCACGTAGTCGATAAATGGATACTAGAAGAGATAACATCATATCCAAATCCTAATAGACGCATGTGGTTAAGTATTTCAGCAAAACAATGTCGGTATCTACTTTCCACGAGTTCAGACGGCGAAGGTACTTTCCGCCTATGACGTCACAAACTACTCTTACACCGGGAAATATTAACAACCGCAATTTACAAAAGTGTATCACATGTTTTAGGGCTTCACATTCAACTTTTGAGTCTCTGTCAGAGTGCTTGCTGACAATTGAAGTCGACCAGCCTAAAGAGTCACAGCTCTATAATAATTGTATTCAGTTCTTCCCGCCGGTACGGGGACAAGATATTCTCTTTAATACTGCACCAAGCGCACACGCACTTCAAGAGAAAATGCAGAGTAAAACAACTTTCACCAGATGAAATATCACCAAAACAGTGTTTCATCCTTTAATTCCACCCAATAGTTCTTCACACCCACGTGCTAGCTGTGTTGCTCTGCATTGCAACAGATATCTGTACATGGCCTGTCACGTGACCACCATCCGTAAAGATCGCAACTAGTCTGCTTACGTCACTGTTTTCGCCGATCATGGTCTGTTGAAGGATGAAAAAGGTTCGGTTATTTGCAGTGACCTTGAACTTGATCAATGTGGCTCCGTGTTATGTTTACAATTAGCGATGTCTAAAGGCCCGATAGCTGTATCTTTTAGAATTATTTTTGTGATTTTACTTCCAAACTTAAACAAGTTCATGGGAATGTACTCATTGAGGGTTGTTTGTACAAGTATTATAAACTGTCCACTGGGACTACATGTGCAATTTTGAGCAACATAAATAATAAATGTTTACCCAAACATAAAATGTCGCCCTCATGCAAATAAAGCAAAAACGCAGTACGCAGTGCATATATGCATTGGAATCGTCACAGAAACAACAGAGTAGTCCGATACAATGCATAGTTCTGAATGTTTTCCACTGGAACACCATATGCTATGTTTTCTTTGTAACATTACCATATTTTAAAAATGGCGGGAAATCAAAATAACGGTTAAATTAAATTTACTTGTCCAATTTTTCAGTGGTAAAAGACTATATCCTTTAAATCTGTGGAATTTCAAGAAAACCATGGAAAATAGAAAGCTGTTTTCAGGTCGACAAATTTTCAAGAGTTACAGCTACAGGGGCTTTAAGTTGTCATGCAAACTTTCTTCTCGATGAACTTGATGATCATTTCCATGAAAGAACATTAAATTTCATCGAAGGGCGACCGTCCTCCATGTAAATTTGGACTACACTTTGGAGTCAACTTTTTCTTCATGACAACAGTTAGTTCGATTTGATGTGACAAATCAACTAATAGGTAGCGTAAACGACTTCATTCATGTCACTTAGGTACTTTACACTGTCAGCTAAAACGGAAAACAGCGGTGACCCTTGTCAACCTTGTCGGAACCATTTCGCAACATTCCTTAGTTTCTAAGTAAAGTTTTTATTTTTTAACAAGCAGCATGTAGTATTAGGAACGCACAGTCAGGTCTTTGAAGAGGAATGTCAAAAACAGAGATAAAAATGTTTTTTGACGCAGCGGCGATCTTTGATGAAAACATATTCACATGAATGTAGGCCAATGAATGAAATGTCTGAATTTGGAAAATGTAATATACACGCTGTAAAAAAATCCAAAAAAAATCACAAAAAGTTTGAAAAAACGAAACGAATCGCTTGTTGAGCTACTCAACGCACAATTTTTGTAAACACAAGTATGAGAGAAAGAAACCTGCCAATGTTTTGGTCAAAAGGACCACTTTGACTAAACTGTAGAGTACGCACCATTAGTTTAATATTTTAACTCGATTTTAAAACTGTAAGTTAGGGGTTGTACTGTGTATAATCTGGCAGTGCGCAGTCACCGTTTTTAAATGCATTCTCTACAGGGTAAAAAGTGAAGCAAAATTCACAGGACGAGAGAAAATTCTCAAAGTCTCTCACACTGTGAGTTTCTGACGTTGCATTCAAGACGATGTACGTACGAGGGGAAATGTAACGGGCAAATAACTCAAGTAGGTCAGAATTTTCGAAAACGAAAGGTGCAAGATGTAAAATTTGTCAACACTTTACAGGTGATATCATTTACATAATAATTGGAGCCCACGTTACTTTGTATCTTTACTTACCTGTTCGGATCTTCGTATTCTTTTACAATGAAGGAAAGTAATCACACCAATAGTAAAACAGAATATAAATGCAACCATCGCCAGCAATTCTGATAATATTGATTTGAATTGTTCAGTATTTGTCGGTGTTGGCGCCGTAGATGATACTGAATTTACTCGTCTACTTTCCTTTGCTGTTAGTGCTGCTGCTGATGTCGATTTTAATCGTTCAGTCCCTTTGGATGCTGGCAACGGTGTTTTGTCTCGCTCTGAGAAAGCAAATAAACTAATTACTTAGGAAAGTAACTTATCATCGTTCTAGTATGTATTTTTTATCGTTTATCATTATCACTAAATTAAAACGTGTTCTACAAAAAGAATTAAATTAACTTCACAGATCTTACTACAGCATCATCGTGAAGTCGATTTTGCTGAGTGTTTAGCTAAACTGAATCGATGACAAGATAATATATCAATAAACATTCAAACATCTCAATTGTGTTTTATCATTTATTTTATTCAAAACTTTAGCAAATTGGCATTATTTAGAATAATGACGGCTTTAAAATTAATTTATTGCTAAGTTCAAGAACCATTCTCGGGAATGATGGTTAGTCATGAAGTGACGTAATACTTGGAATAATGACTTACTGTCACCGATACAATCTCTAGTAAGCTTGTCTCTTTGATCACCTGAATGAATAATAAAGTAATAAAACAAAAAAACTTGTAATTATAAACGTAGACTGGTACACACAAGCGAAATACCATGAACAGATTTCGCAAACACAATTAAAATATTGACTGTGAACGTTTTGGAAATTATTTGATTCCCTTCAAACTCCTCGGAAGCTCCGTTCACGATGGACATTTTCAGACTGTTCCCTGTATATTTTTAAAAGTTCTGAATTTGAAACAAAGTTGTTTTTGACGGATTTACCTTCCTCGACCAAGATTTCGAATGTTCCAGAACCTTCAGCAAAAATCATGTTATTTTCGCCACCGACAAGGCGCACTTCCACTTTGTAGTCACCGTGGTCCATTGGTGTCACGTGATATATTTTGAACGTCACGTTCATCAGATTTCCATGATAAACAAGATCAATGCAGTATCCATGGTGACACTCTGGTAGGTTGCTTGATAACTGATGTTTGAGTTGTTGATTGTCGTCTTCATAATGGAACACGTTCACCTGTTTACCATCGTTCGCTCCAATTTCCTGGCCTTCTAGTTCAAAAACTAGCTCTACTTCGAATTCGTTGCATACTCCAACGTCGTATCTTATCCCATTCTCTTGCAAAGGCCGTAATGTTTCCGTAGACTCCAAATCTGTGAACGAGAACACGAACCAAGATTGTATTAGCATATGCAGAACAAACGAAATAAAATTATATAAAACACACAAGGCATCAGACCTTCACAATTAAAGCCATTGTTTCACCCCTTCATCGGTTTCAGAGGCGGACCAGCAATGAACAGTCTCAGAAATAGTATATTAATATCACAATAAAGAAATAATATGAAATAGCAATATCGTCAATGAAACCATTTTGAACACGATTGGAACTAATTTGAGATCAATCTGCTAATGTAAGCTCATCTGCTTTTCTTTTAAGTTATGTTTTTATGAGTAATTTGTAATATTGCAACATTCAGCTATAGGGAACCTAACACTTTTGAGGAATTTGAAAAATATGAAGAGTCAATTATCCCAAATTAGTTCAACTGTGTTTTTGGTGTTATACCAGGCTTGAGCTTCCTTTCTTCTCAGCAATAACAAAAACACTGAATATGTATGAATGATATGTATATGTACTAAAATGTATGTACTAAAATGGTTTCATTAATGGTATTAATAATTCGTTCTTTTTATTAGTAAAATATTTCCTAGACCATTCATTCCTGGTCCGCTTGTGTCGGCTTGTGTGCTTGTTGTCATCAACTTGGAAACGCCGAGGGAGGGGTGTCATGGAAGGCATGAAATGCATCGCCATCCGGGTAATTACGAAAGCACTAAGCACAAAAACTACTTAAATTTCATGAACAGTTAAACAGTATAGCTGCTTAAAGGCAGGCCATTCGGGGTCCTTGACCTTGATCTCGACAAGGATTTGAAAGGAGAATAAGGGCAGCTAATGTATGCACAACTTGTGAAAAAAGATGCTTGATTTGATTGCTGTTGTTGTTGTTGTTGTTACAGCTGTCTAGAAAATAATTACCATAAATAAACTAATAGGCCTACGGTGGTGTGTGATGAACTGAACGGGAACTGCATTGAAAAACTTATATTCATGGAGATGGGAAATTACACTATTGTGTCCATAGTAAAGCTCAGTTGGAAGTATTTCTCATCTTGGGGTTCGTTAATTAAGCTCGTTTGGAAGTGTTTGTCTCTGGTGAGCTCAACGTCAGGTTTGTCAATTTTTAAAACCTTGAGACAGCAGTTGATAAAGAAAGCTATACAAACTTCTAAATATAAAATTCCAGCAGGCTATAGCCAGACGTACGCATCAATACAGTAGACATAATCACATGCATAACTATAACTAAAGCAGGCCTTTTTGAAACTGTGTACACTGCATGATACATTAAATTTAGGATATTATATTTCCGAGAAATTTTATCATGGTTGACAATCTTAAAGTATCTGTCTTCTTTCCAGGGAAGTATTGCATTCATTGCGCTAACTAGGTACCAGATAAATCTAAAACATGGGCTGTTAAATTTTGCGAGATGTCTGTGCAGGTGTGATTCGTTGCCATTAGTGTGATCCGAGTTTCGATTTCTGTTTTTTGGTATGTCTTTACAGATAGCAAAGTTATCCACGATACAGGAGAATCGCAGCTCTATTTAGCGGAAGCCTGTTTCCCAGCAACCAATCCTTAATAGTATCTTTGTACACTATAAGCTGAGAGACATTCTCCGTTATGATTACTGTATAAATCACTCAGATCACAGTATGCAGTGTTCAAACTGTGGAGTAAAATATGTCAGGACACTTGTAAAGAGGCAAAATGTGTATTAAATGAACTAACAACCCCCAAAGCTCTAGGAAATACACGGCATAACAGCTGTATACTAACAATGTTAGCTCTTTTTGTTACTTATTAACATTTTCTTGTTCTACCCCGAGGGCATATTTCAAGTGATGGGCGTACATTTTATGAAAGCTACCTGTATGTGTATTGTGCATAATTCACGGTGGTTAACGATTGAATTTGAGCCTGACTTCCAAGTAATCGATAACAATGTTGCGATGTGTACATGGAGTTTTAAAAAAGCCGAGTACTAGTCCTTTGTTAATGATCAACTTTTCAGTCAATTTTTTTTCTGTCATGGCAAAACTAGGACTACATTGAAACTGTGATGGTGAATAGTTAATAGACAAACCTCTTAATAACATATGCAACAAAATTACCGAACAGAATATCACAAGTTGTAGCTACTTGTCCTTTTTTGAACCAAACATTTCAGTATGTTCTTGCTCCATTTTTAAAAGGTGAGTAAATTAATTGAAAGCAGTAGCTACTATTTGTTTTTTTCTCTCCGGTTGAGCGCATTTACTAAGCAATCATCGTCATAAAGTTGTTTGGTATGATTAGCTAAAAGTCGCTCATCACCTCTGTTGCTCAGTTCTAAAAAAGCCTACTGAGAATATTTTAAGTATCTCTTATCACCTGCTAAGAACTATAGGCATACGAGAAGTTTAAAATGTGCCATCTCCGTGTAATTCTTTTAATAATGATAGAAATACTAATAAAACTACTACTACTACTACTACTACTACTACTACTACTACTACTACTACTACTACTACTACTACTACTACTACATAATTATAATAATTATTATTATTGTCGTTGTTGTTGTTCTTATTTATATTGTTGTTTTTGTTGTTGTAGTCATTTATAAAGCGTCAATATTCCCGTAATAATGTGATCAAGGACTCTGATTAAAATTACTTATCAGAATAACAAACGACGCAATATAAACTCAAAATAAATCTAAAAATGCAGAAAAAATGCACACTAATTATCAAACGCGGATTTAAAACGAACAATTTTGACATTTTATTTTAAAACTGACAGACTCCGGGAACGATAGATATTAAGTTGAAGACTGTTCTAGAGTACAGGGGCCACTGCACTATAAAGGAACGATCTCGATATTTACTAGTGTGCCGTCGCATCGGACAGAGTTTAAACTACTCTGCTGACCTCAAATTTCGATTGGGGTTATAAAGTGAGATCATACGTGACAGATAGTTTGGAGCGAGCCAACGAAGTGTTAAGCTAGTAAGAGGATTAAGGTCTTTAAAACCATTTACTTTGTCACCGGTAACCAATTAAACTGGTACAGGACTGGGGTGATGTGACTTTTGAACGAGCTACAATTCTTGGAGCTATGATCTGAACACGTTCAATCAGATTAATTAAATTCTTCGAAAGCCCTTACAACACAGAGTTACAAACAATGACACGAGATGTAATTTAAGCGTTGATCAATCGTTCTGTCGAGGATCTGGAAAAATATTTCAGATCACGTTCAATGAAACGTCGCTGTAGGGCAGATCTCTCCGACATGAGATTAAGCGCGAAACGAGAGTCAATGATGGCGTCCAGGCTCCGTAAGTATTTCATGCAATAAGTTGCATGGGGAATAAAAGAGCGACAGAAATAACAAAAAACAAGTTGCCCTTCGGCAACTGCAAAATATTAACTCTGTCAAATTGGTGCAAGACAGTGTTTTGATACTAATCTGACGTTAGGCTGTGACTTGGAGCACATAATAAAGTCTTCACGAACAAATGCACCCTACTGCATACTTCTGTGAGCGAGGTGATCGCAGGTCACTATAGCCATTGACTTACAGCACCACCCACGCTATCTGGATAACAATACAAGGGTAGAAACAAACAGAATGAAAGTGGATATTGAGGGAGTTGTTTTCTAAAGAAGAAGAAAAGACAGACCTCAGACGAACCGGTGACAACTGACTTTGTTTTATTTTTCACACAACGCGGTGGTGGACTATTTCCTGATACTGTATGTTGAGTCCTTCTTCCGCAGTATGGTGGAGAATCTGGGTATTTAACTGACGTTGGAGAGAGTCCGTGCCTTCAGACACCTATTACAACGGTTTACAGTTTAAATAATTATCTCGCATACGTCTATCTCTATGCGCAAGGGTGGTCGTTTATCGCTGTTCTGTAGGCCCTTCAGCTACGCCTGTACTATCACATATCATATTCTTGATAACATGTTGGCGTTGTTAGGGTGCAAAACGTTTTGACGCCAGAATGTCGCCACAATTATGGTAGCATGATTGTAGTTTATGCAAGCTCAGAAGACATAACAATTCTAAACTGAGCAATTGAACGTTTTCGGGGGTGGACTCAGAAAGTCGGTACTACATGCATTCTAAGGATTCCATACCAATGTGGACAGTTGAAAATTAACAGCCTGGATTATACAAATATTATCCAAGAAGCCCAGAAAAATTCGAAGAAATATGAACAGACACGCTCAGTTCATATGAAGACTTACAAAACAAATTTTGTCACTATTACGGTAAATCACCTACCTTTTGTGACGGTGCAAAATACGAATAGGTGAATATAATTCCTTAGCCACGCCATTTTGCATAACAGCAGCGACGACGAAACAAAACTCTTGGCATGGTTGTACGCGCAGTCAGTGAAGTTCGGTGATCAACTGGTACCTGATAGCTGAGTCGTTAGCCGTGAAATTGACGGATAGTATGTGCAGACAGGCTGACTGCACGATGATGTGATTTTCTGGCCACGATAACTGTTTGTGGCTTGGTCGACGTATCAAAAACAATTGAACTACGGGCCAATTCAGAGGTTATGTCATCACGTGATAAGGGGTGGACCATTGGATATCCTGAGAGGAGACTTTTTGGAAAAAAAGATTCAGAGAGGTTGCCTTTGAAAAGGAATCCAGCCAAGGATTGCAGAAAAAGAAAAAAGATCGCCAACAGATATGAAGTATTAAATAAATACCCAGACAATTACTTTAAGTCTTTTCTTTCTTTTCTTTTCGGCGTGCCCCTCGGGCGTCCAATTTTATGTCATATTTCAGTTTTGGTGTGCTCTTCGGGCACACCATTTTTATATAATATCTTTCAATGTCGGCACACCTGTATGGTGCCCTATTCTGCTAACCCATTGTCACGACATTTTCATAAGATCTGAATTAATTCAATTTCATATTCCACTACCTAAATGCAGTTTCAGTTTTTCAAATCCTTTATCGGTTAATGCTACATGCTTTTATCCTACTACCTAGAACAAACTTAATCACTAACAGTGGCAGTAGTTTTCTTACAGATTAAGACCTCGATGACTTCCTGTTCGTCTCCATCAGTAATTTTGCTGCAGTAAAGGATGCCTCTATTTTCTATCCAAGTTTCCAGCTTGCTGAAGCTGATGCTGTTTGCCTATAATTCCATGTAAACTTTGTGCTGCTATACAATTCTTTTCTTATTTAGTATTGTCATGTCAAATGAAGAAAGGCATCCTAACAGAAAAGAACAGTGAATAATTGATATTTCAGCGTGTGCTCGAGAGAAAAAAATTCCTCTGAGAGGGAAAGTGGGAAATAAATGCCATAATTCACACAGTTGAAGAAGACATTTTAATTTCGGGTGAAGCAGACGAAAAGAAATAAATTCTGTGAAGTTAATCTGCCAAGCTCCCTACCATATAAAATGGTCGACCCTTAAGTGAATCATTTGAAGCTTGACACAGTTGTGTAAGCATATTGTTCCCGCCAACTTTTGCATAGGGCATCGATAGTTCAAAGTTCACAAGATAAGGGAGTCAATGGGCTTAGATTATGATGCCAAGTGCGTCAAATCACGCCCTATTTTCACCAAAACCTTGTAAATAATGAGCAAGATGACAGCAATGTCACCATCAAGTGAGTAGTCTTGTAGTCAGCCCAAATTTATCAACTGAAATCAACTTGATGAACTTTACGTAGTACGCAACCTGCAATCATTGTTGTTTGCAAACTACAAGACAAGTTATAGCTTGTTCATGCCAACAGGCAACCAAACAGACATGCTAGACTGGGTTGAAAGACTTGAAATTCTGGTTTGTGAAATATTCTTAGTGGTTACAGAGGATAACAGAAGGGGGAACAGAGTTAGAGAAAGAGAGAGGCAGAGAGAGAGAGAGAGATAGGCAGAGAAGAGCTAGTTCAAGTGGGAGACGAGGGTAGTAAGATTTAGAAGATTGAGAATTAAATGACGGTAGAGACGTGCAAGTATGTGTTGCATTGTTATTCACCTGGAGAGTTGCTTTTTAACGCCCACAAAACATTCAGAGTGGCTAGCCATGTGTTGTAAATTCAAAGAAACAAATTTTATGTTTATGAAACAATTTTGGCGTTCATACTGTTTGATTTGCTCATACATTTCCATGTTTACGTTCATAGATTTTATCTATTGATATATATATTTCATGTTTACATACTTCATGGGTAACAGTGGGGAGCTATTGGCTTCCTTAGGTCAGCAAGTAGAACAATCTTGTCCTGCACAGTGCATCCGGGACAATACCTCTCATCATAGATGGTGTGATTCGAAATACATACAAGCAAATCCAAAGTAATTACAACACAAGAAGGCATACTAACGAAACAATATTATACATTGACAATTCTAAAGCACACTATAAAAAATCAGTATAGAGGTATGATAACAAATCATGCATAATATATTAGGAAATGGCAAAACTCTGCCGATTCATTGAAGACTATGGCGCACCATTTGAAAACAACGTACATTCATGTAAACAATGTCAAAACTACAGTACCTTCTGATGATATACATCGCATGATGAAAACATGACTGCACAATGTAATGGCAATACTCTAAAACACAACGGCAACCTGATACCCCATAATACTAAAACTTCGCAACAAATGACACTATTGTGCAACAAAATTAAAAGACTATACCAAATAATGGATAAACAATACAACACACTACTCTGCGGATAACCTGACAAAGTTAGGCCTTAAAACTACCATTTTATGTTATTTTTTATGAGATAATATTAACTCAACTCAATCTGTCTGTCTCGAACCTGAATTGAGTGACAGCAAACAATATTTTATTCATGTTATGTTCTATGCATTTTTACTTCAAATTTCTCTATATCAAAATGTTTTCGAATATTGTGCGATATTTTCATGTTAGCGTCTTTCCAGCCAGTATATGTGTTTTTGTCAAATCAATATTAAATCCTATCTAGTACTCTACATTGGCTTTTAATTTTTCAGCTTGTAAGTAGAAAAATAATATTGAAGGTCATTTAGTACTTATGCTAGGGAACTCTTAGCACAGGCATTAATGTAAATATTATTTTATTGAAGAAGGTAAAGTAAGGTGCAAAATGCATAGCAGCAACATTTACACTCAATATGTTTGCCACTACTTAAACTTTCAGATTACCCTGTTTCAGTTGGATGGGACACAAATCGTACCTCTTATGGACACACATTGCTGAGGTACACTATGTATTCACCGTGTGTCTTAGTGGCACAATAAAATACATCGAACATTGACTAATTAGTTTGATTTATGACCTTAAATACTCATAGGAATGAGAAATACATCACAGTCAGCAGCTTGTGTTTTACAGACGTCCACCAAAATAATTTAGAAAAAGATAAAAACAAAGAATATTAACAACCACGTCGTCGAACGTATTTTACCAAGTGTCAGAAACTAGAAAATATCCTCTGTTCTTTTGCCTGCCTTTGGCTGACGTATATTTTGAGCAACAGCTTTCTTCACCATCCTCCGTGCTTGTGCCACGGTGATTTCTGGATTTCTTCTATTTCACAGCGTTCGTCTATACAGCTGTCATATCCCATAGCTCTAATGAGGAACCTTTGCCGCATCGAGACTTTCTGTAGCTCAAACCGATTGGTGCAGAGCGTGTGTAGTCTGAGAGCCTTTTACCAAAGTTGTGAAAACCAAAAATCCACAAATACATTTTGTAAATGACTTTAAAAAATATTAATGTTCGCTCAAATTACTGTTTAAATTTAAACTTTGAAAAATAGTCAATGTCAAAATGTTGAAATTTTTAAACTCTGTCAAAACTCTGTCAAATTCCTCTTTAAATTTAAACATTTAAAACTTGAATATCGTCAATTTGAACACTAAGTTTGAACATCATTACTGTCATGACTGTAGTATCTTCATATGGCAGTTTTACAAATTACTTATTAATTGCTATATGATCCTTTCCATCGATTATAAACGGCATTCATAGCATATTATATGAATTATCCACCTCTATATCTAATGTTTACCTGAAGGTCAATACTTAACTTGATTCTGCTGGAGCCAAATATTTAACATAATATTCTTTGACTTCAGAAAAAATAGCTTTTCATGCAAGTATCACAGCAGATGTTGAGCGCCTCGTAGCGGGTATCTGTTCCTTTTCAACTGTTTTTTTTTTTTTTTTGCTCTTGAAATGACAAATACAGTATAGTTTCAAGCCAAGATTAGAGTGAAAGAACGAGGATCACAACACCAGTTATAATATTATATTAGGATTGTCGAGGAATCAGAGTAATTGTACGTGTAAATGTATTCATTGTGTATCCTGGATGTATCAGTTGATGAGAGATGTGTCTTCATCAATATTTGTTTTCAGGTCCCCAATCATCTGTCCGTTGTCGTTGTGTGGTGGATATTTGTTGTTTATATTCCAATGAGAAAAATGAGAGACATTCATTTGTCCCAGGAAGGGGAGCAAACTCTTGCCCTTGTACATGGATAATTATATAAATATGAACTTTTTTGTTTATTTGTATCGTTTTTCGTCTTACTTTACATGGCAAGTCAAAAACAGCTTGCAAATGTATTAGAAATTGCTGACATCTGATTACACTATGATATGATCCCGGGCAAATCCACTCGAACTAAAATGCAACGGATACGAAGTCGCCGCCGACTAGCGGGTATCTGTTTTTTTAGCGTGTGTATTAATGTTCGACAATCGCTTGGAATTGGATTGTACAAAACCGATGCGTTACATATAAACCAGATAAGAACTAAACATATTCCCGTTTTGAGACAATTGTTATTTCAACACTCTATGGTTATAAATCTTGATTGTCAACACTTCATTTGACTGTTGATGTTTTATTCTGGTTTCCTGTTTTCAAACAAGTTGGTCTTATTGCTCCCCGGGAAGAAAACATTTGTAAATACAAAAGTTAAATTATTTGAAATTTATTTTAACATAAATAAGTTCTTCCTGGCCTTAAATGATGACAATACTTGGGGGCCAGGATGCATTCTAGCAATTAACGGATTGCGGAAAGAGTTTAACATTGAAATTAAGCAGAAAACATATCTGTTTGAGATAAAAAGTATTTTAATTTGACAGTGACATTAATACCGACTGCACCAACACAAACTACATACATGGTTGAAAATGCAAATTTATATAAAGCAACACTGATCTTGGCAAACATGGGGAAATAGCTTACATCTCATATTTACAATAATTACATCCAGTCATCGTTTTGACGTTTTGTTAAATTACATTTTTTGCTGTCGTTCATACTTAAATTTAGATTTTGACCTTGATAACTACAGCAAAAGAAACATGAGTGGAACCCGAAACAGATGATCGATTGATGCTTATTCTTTTCTCACGTTCTTCCTACTTCATAAAAGTATTCGTGAGCGAAATTGGCTCAAAGAGTGTGAAAGTGAACATAGGAGAAAAAGTGATATGTACAAGTCACATTCAGATGTATTATCCTAGACTAGCGACAGTCTATTGCAACTCTTCAGAAATTGCCGCTACAGTGTTGCATGTCATGGCACCTTTGCAAGCAGAGCGATGACAGTCTTAAAAGCCAACACGAAAGTGTTCCTTTTTTCGGCAATGTGTACGAAAAAGCAAATTCCGAATATTAATCCAATTTAACGGTTGACAACTGAGTCATGTCTGTCTATGGACTTGTCAATAAGCTTACGAGATAGGGTACAGGCTGGGCTGATGTTTGGTAATTTTGTAATACTAATGTTTTCTTTGCATGGATTTAAAAAAGCAAAGTACTCGATAAATGGACGCTATAAGTGATGACATTCTGCCAAATCCTAATAGAGGCCTGTGGTAAATCTACTTTCCCTGAGTTCAGACAGCGAGGGTATTTTCCGCCCGTGATGTTACAAGCTATTCTGACACTGGATAATATTAACAACCACAATTTTCAAAAGTGTATCACAGTTTTTTGAACTTCACATTTAATTTTTGAGTCTCTGTCATAGTGCTTGCTAAGAAGACGACCAGCCTGGAGAGTCACAAGTTAACTCGATATCAGTGTTTCCCTGTCGGTATGGCGACGAGATTATTATTAAACTTCATTGTCCTTAAAAAATGGAAACTCTTCTTGCAATGGCACAGACAGACAACATTAATTCTTACGGTGATAAAAAGGATAATACACATCAAAAACGAAAAAACTTGTTACAATAAGTGTTGAACAGTGGACTTAAGACATTCTCTGATTGAGAAGTCGGATGGCAGAGGGTACATAACTAAGTCGAGCACGACGTGTTCTTAAAGCTAGAGTTTTATACCTGCGACCTGACGGGAGCTCCTCAAAATGCTGAGCCAATGGATGGGAAGGATCCCCGATGATTTTAACAGCTTTGACAAAAGCTCTATTCTCATACAGTGATTTCATGCTCTTACATTCTTTTTCATACTGCACCAATTTCACATGCGCTTCAGGGGAAAATGTAGTGTAAAGCTTTCACTGAAAAAATGACATCAAAACAGTGTGTTTCGTTCTTTAATTTCACACATGATAATTCTTCACACCCACGTGCTAGCCATGTTGCTCTGCATTGCAATAGACATCTGTACATGGCCTGTCACATGACCACCACCCGTAAAGATCGCAACAAGTCTGCTTACGTCACTGTTTCCGCCGGTCGTGGTCTGTTGAAGGAAGCAAAAGGTGCGGTTATTTGCAATTACCTTGAACTTGATCAGTGTGGCTCTTTGTTTTGCTTACAATTAACGATATTTAAGTTGTCATGCAAACGTTCTTCTCAATTAACATGATCATTATTTCCATCAAAGAATACTAATTTTCATCAAATCGCATCCGTACTCCATGTAAATTTCGACTGAACTTTGAAACCAACTCTTTGTTCATGACAACAGTTTGCCCGATCTGACGTGACCTTCAACAAACAGGAGCCTCGAACGAGTTCATTCGTGTCACTGAGGTAATTTACACTGTCAGTTAAAAACAGGATAACAGAGTTGACCCAAAGTCAAACAAGTTAAAACCCCTGCACAACATTCCTTAGTTTTCAAGAACAGTGAACTGGTACACGAAGGTTTCTGTTTTCAGGAGCAGAATGTAGTATTAGGATGTACCGTCAAATCTTTGAAGAGGAATGTCAAACATGGAGAGAAAAAGAGAGAGCAAATATAGTTAATTTTTTGTTGTAGCGGTGATATTTGAGTAAAAATATTCATATGAATACCTGCCAATAAAAATGTGTGAATTTGGGAAATGCAATGTGCAATATGCTGCAAAAACTGAAAAAAAATCACGAAAGTGTGAAGCATTAACGGGCAAATATCTAAGATAGAACACAGTTTTAAAAAAGGAATACCTCAAGTCGTAAAATTTGACAATAATTTACATGTGACGCCATTTACGTTATAATTATCGCAGACGTCACTTTGTACACTGTAGCCTTTGTTTACCTGTTCGGATCTTCGTCTTTTCTTTAAACAGAGAAGGAAAATAACCACACCAAAAATGGAACAGAATATAAATGCAACGACTGCCAGTATTTCTAATAACATCGATTTGAATTGTTCAGTATCTGTCGGTGTTGGCGGCGTAGATGACGCTAAATTTCCTCGTCCACTTCCCTTTGATGTTAGTGCTCCTGTCGATGTCGCATTGACTTGTTCAGTTCCTTTGGATGCTGGCGACGTTGTTTTGTCATGGTCTGTAAAGCAAACGTATTCTTGTTATATGTACTGTATTTTGAATCGTTCATCTTTGTCACTAAATTGAATCGTGTTCTAGAATTCAAATAACATTTACAGACCCCACTGTAACATCATCGTGGACTTTGCCGCTTGTTAATCTGAATTGAATCGATGATATGATACGTATAAATACACACTTATCATTGATTTCACAGCAAAGCAAACAATGTCGAATTATTTGGAATTATGACGGTTTTAAAATTAATTTATGGCTAAATTCAAGAACCATTCTTGAGAATTCTTGAGAATGGTGGTTAGTCATGAAGTGACATAATACTTGGAATAGTGACTTACTATCACCGATGCAATCTCCAGTTTGTTTGTCTATCTGATCACCTGAAAGGGGAGAACAAAAACGAAAGAACTGGAAAACTTTAACGTAGAGTGATGCATAAGTGATTCTATGTCTGCCATGAGCAGACATGGCAAAATAATCAAAATATGTCCTATGCGTTCTGTAAATCATGCAATTCATTTTCTTCAGTGCTTTGACAAAAATGCCGTCCATGTTGAACAATTTTCAGTTTATAACCTATAATCTATATCTTTAAAAGTTCTGTCAATGTTGAAAATATTCAGTCTATTCCCTATATGTGTTTAAAAGTTCTGAATTTGAATATTTTTGACGGATTTACCTTCCTCAACCAAGAGTTCGAATGTTCCCGAACCCTGGGCAAAGATGATGTTACGGTCACTGACAAGGCGCACATCCACTTTGTAGTCACCGCGATCCATTGGTATCACGTGAACGATTTTGAACGTCACATTCATCATATTTCCACAATAAACAAGATCAATACAGTATCCATGGTGACAGTCTGAGGGCTCGCTTGATAGCTGATGTTTGAGTTGTTGATTGTCGTCTTCATAATGGAACACGTTCACCTGTTTACTATCGTTCACTCCAATTTCCTGGCCTTCTAGTTCAAAAACTAGCTCTACTTCGAATTCGTTGCATACTTCAACGTCGTATCTTATCCCATTCTCTTGCGAAGGCCGTAATGTTTGCCAAGACTCCACATCTATCGACGAGTAGAGGCATCAAGATTGTAATACAATATGCAAAACAAACAAAATAAAATTACATAAAGTACACAAGAGATCAGCCCTGCACGATTAAAACCATGGTTTCACCCTTTCAAAAGTTTTTCAGGCGGACTAGGAATGAATAGTCTAAGAAATATTATATAAATATCACAATAATGAAATATTATGAAATATCAATATGCAAAGCGTCGTAGACAAAAATCGCTGTACGAAAGATCTTTTCGATATGAAATTTCAGTGTGAGATGAGAGTCAAGGATAGAGCGCTAGCCCGGGCGCTATATTTCATGTAATAAGTTGCACAGAGAATAAAAAAGCAGCAGCAAAAACAACAGTCTGCCCCTTAAAAAGTTCAACATATTAACTCTGTCGATGGCGATGCAAGGCATTGTTGTGGTATTAATCTGGCATCAGGCTGTGACCGCGAACATAGTATTAATACAAATCTTCACGACAACATGAACCCTCCTATATTCTCTCTGTGTGTGAGCAGGCTATAGCATGTCAATATATCTAATGCTTGTAAGCTTGCCTTAGCATACTTACGATAAAAATGTTTTACACCACAACCCACGCCAACTGGGTATCAAGAATATGACATGTAAGGGACTGGACATAAATTACACGGGGGTGGGCTGGTATTTTTCGAAACACTGCTGCATCAAAAATAGTGACCCTTCAAAAGTTCATGCACAAAAATTAGTGCCCCCCCTTATCCGTGCATGAAAATAAGCGACCCTCCCCTGTTATTTAATACCCACTCCAACAAACCCGCAATGTGTTCAAGACCTCCTTCTGACTTGCTATACTTTTGAAGTCCCCTCCCAAAAGGAAGGCAAAATGTGGCCGATATAACGCTTTGTCCAAAAAATATCAAATCATATGTGTGTGATAATTCATGTAAATGTACTTTGCTTGAAGTGGCAGGTAAAAAGTGCATGCGTGTACAAAAAATGTAATTTTTAGATTTCATCGATAATGTTGATTCACTATACATGGTAGTCGACTATAAGAAAACTATGAACGTGTATTTTCCAATATAAAACTAGCAATATCTGTTCATCTATAGATGTTTAATAACTGATATAAATATACTTGATTTGCATGGGTTGTTTACAAGTGCTCAATGAACAAGATATTTGATTTTGGAATTTCGCTCAAAATGTTGATCAACTATACATGGGAGTCTATGACAAAACTGTAAAAAAATTTCACAATTAAAAATATGCACTATTTGTGCATATATGGACCCTGAATAAATGATATAATTGTACTTGATTAGAAGAGGGTGGTAACACGTGCATCTGTGTACAAGAAATTTGTTTTTGGAATTTCGCATAAAATGTTGATCCATTACAAATTGTATATAATTTTCTTTTAAAAACAAAACTTGACAAATCTGTGTATTTATGTATGCTTGATTATTGATATTTATGTTCTTGATTAGACTAGAGTGGTTACAAGTCATGGTGTGCAAGAAATGGAATTTCACTGAAACGTTGATTCTTTTACATGGCAGTCTATGATGAAACCCAATGAATAATTTTTGTCCAATACAAAAATAGGAAAATCATCCATTTATGTGCACTCGATTATTGGTATTAATGTTCATGATTAGACTAGAGTGGTTTCAAGTCAATGGTTGTGCGAGAAATTTGATTTTGGCATATCACTGAAATGTCGATTCACTATACATGGCAGTCTATGATGAAAGAATGATTTTTTTTTTCCAATACAAAACTAGGTAAATCTGTGCATTTATGTATACTTGATTATTGGTATTAATGTTCATGATTAGACTAGAGTGGTTTCAAGTCAATGGTTATGCAAAATTTCACTGAAATGTCGATTCACTATGCATGGCAGCCTATGATGAAACTATGAATATTTTTCCATGGTTGTGCAAGAAATTTGATTTTGGAATTTCACTGAAATGTCGATTCACTATGCATGGCAGCCTATGATGAAACTATGAATATTTTTTTCCAATACAAAACTAGGTAAATCTGTGCATTTATGTACACCTAATTATTAGTATTAATGTTCATGATTAGACTAGAGTGGTTTCAAGTCCATGGTTGTGCGAGAAATTTGATTTTGGAATTTCACCGAAATGTTGATTCACTATACATTGTAGGGTATGAGGAAACTACAAATAATTCATAGATTATCTGATCCTAAATTGTTCTCCAAAAGTTGTTCGACCTGAAGCTTCCAGTAGTTATTGATGACGTTTTGCGCTATTCTGAATAGTTTGTATTCTGTCAATGTCCTCAAAAATAAAAAATTTACATACAGCTACATGAACATTTGACACCGACCTATACCCAATGTTTTATCAATGAGAGAATGATATCAAATAAGTGATCTCCAAATTGTTATTGAAAGCGTCATTATAGGGGCAGTTTATATGCACAAAGAGGAGTTGCATAAGTAGAAATCATGACAACTTAAATCAATGTGGCTGCTTGGATCATCAATACATTGTTTATTATACCATTAAACTTGCGCCAGAAGGGCGCGCCGAAAATGGAAATGACAGAAAATGAAAGTGCCAGGAGGTATTTTTTCTTTTTTCAGTATTCCATATTCTTCAATACGTGCACATGCAATTTCAGCTTTGATGCATAAAAAGGTGACCCTCCCCCATAGGCTTGCACAAAATTTTATGACCCTTCAAAAATGCTTGCGCGAAAAATGGCGACCCACTCCCAAAAAACACCGCCCCCCCCCCTGTAATTTGTGTCCAGTCCCTAACAAAGCAAGGGTAGAAACAAAGCTGTTATCTAAAACAAGAAGGAAGAACCTCGGACCACCCGGTTACACTTTTCCACACAACGTGGTGGTTATGTGTTTCCTGATACCGTGTGATGACTCCTCCTTCCGCAGTAGGGTGGAGAATCCGGGTAATAATCTGACGTTGGACGAGACCCTTGCCTTCGGAAACCTTGTGCAACTATTTACAGATAAGTTCACTATCTTGCATACTTCTCTCTCAATATTCAACGGCCGTCGTTTATTCTTTTATTGTATGCCTTCAGTTTCCCCGTGTGTAATTGCATGTCATATCCTTGATACCCTGTCACCACATTTATGGCAGCATGATATTATTTAGTATATGCAAGCTATTATGGCAGAAGACTCGAAAGTTCAACACTGAGCCGTTCTCGGAACATTTTATAGAGGTAGGGTCAAAGGGCATTACCGCAAGCATACCGTGGTCTCAATTTTAAAATGAACTGCATGAATAATACACATGCCATCCGAGAAGCTCCGAATAACACAGCAAGACACAAATGTTCGAAGAAACGAACAGATGTGCGCAGTTCACAAAACTAATATTGTCACTATCACGGTAAATCACTTACGTTTTGTGACGGTGCAAAAAACGAATAGCAGAATGTATTTCCTTATCAGCAACGCCATTTCGCATCACAACATGGACGAAACAAACCTCTTAGCATGGTTGTACCCCGCGCAGTCAGTTAAGTTGATCAACGGGTACAGCTTGGTCGTTAGTCGTGACAATGACTTATGGTATATGCAGACAGGCTGAAAACACGATGATATACCTTTCTTGTTAGGATTTCTGTTTGTCAGTAGGTGGACACATAAAAAACCCCGGAGGGACTGTGAATTAACCTTTGGACCAATTCAGAGGTTACGTTATAACGTCATAAAGGGTTAGACCATTCGATATTCTGGACAAGATTTTTGGGAAAAAAGATAACGGGGGTTGCCTTTGAAAAAATCCCGACAAGAATGGCAGAAAAACTAAAAAAAGGTCGCAAGGAGATATGAAGTAACAAATAATACACAGACAGTTAAGCCTTTAGTTTTTATTTTCGGGACGCCCCTTGGCGCCCCCTATTGAACATATTTCATTTTCGGTGTGGTCTTCAGGCACACCGTTTTAACTATATGTTTTAAATGTCGGCTAGCACCTCGGACGCCGCATGAAATATTCATTTTCGGCGCACCCTTGGTCACGACATTTTCATAACATCTGATTTCATACCCTAATTTGATTAATATTTTAACTAACACTTTTGCTATTCTAGATCTTTTTACGTGTATCCAATGATTCATTTGAAACATTATGTAGGATTATTTATTTGTTGTGCTTCTGCTAAAGTTTCTCATCTCTCCACCTGAAATATCTTGAATACTTGTCCACATAGCCTGCACCAGATGTTGTGTGTCCACTGTTGTGTTTTAAAATGATGTTTAAGGCTTATCATGACTTGTAAATAAAAGTATTTGTTGCACATAAAGTGATTCCTGCACTCACACAAACATTGAATGTTACTAGAACTACTCTTCTTCAATTTCTAACAAGTTCGGGTACAACATTTGCAGTGCAATGTGACGAGGGTTGGACAAGGGTGCAGCAATTTATCGTTAATAGACCTACTTATAAATTTCTTCACAAAATCCATAATTCATGATTTATTTTGCCTTTCAAAGCATATAACAGGAACATCTTTCCAAATAGAAGCTGCATTCCAAAATAAATGACCAATGCCATGAATCTGAGCCAATGTATCACATAAACTTTTGAAACATTAGCAATCCCAAACATTTCAGTAGTACATACATATGCAGAAGCTGCATTTTGGTTTCTTTGCATTACTTCGCATTTCTTTGCATTAAGTAAAAATAGATTTTTTTTCCTATTTGGATATTCACTTGTCTCTGTTGACTTGGTAAGGATGGGAAATCATTTTGTGTTTAATCTATTTTGAGTCTTCACGTAAACACTAAACTAAAAATAGTCACCAAAACTTTCAGTATCACGAGGAGGACACCCCATCTTCCAAGTAATCGGATTAATTGTTTCATTACCGTATCAAATGCCTCTATGCATTTGTAGTCTTTCAAAGCCTTAGTCACTTTGTGCCACATGCTTGTAGCCTACAACACTACCAAGAACAAACTTAATCACTAACAGTGGTAGTGGTTTTCTCAAAGATTGAGACCTCAATGACTTCTTGTCTCCATCAGTAATTTTGCTGTAGTAAAGGATAATGCCATTTTCTTTCCAAGTTTCTAGTTCCTGGAAATTATGTCGATTGCCTTAAATTCCATGTAAACTTTGTGCTGCTTTTAATTTCTTTCCTGATTCAGTTTTGTCATGCCATATGAAGAAAAGTATATTAACAAAATAGAACAGCGAATGACATTTCAGCGCGAATATGAGCCCGAGAAAAAATCCCCTAAGAGGGAACGTGGGAAAAATGCCAGAATTCACATAGTTAAGAAAATAATTCCGGGTTAAGCGCGAAGAAAAGAAATTAATGCTATAGACTCAATCGTCCACCCCCTCCTCCGAATATCAAATGGTCCACCCTTAAGCGGGCTACTTGAAACTTGACACAGTTGTGTAAGCACAAGATATATTGTTTCCGCCAATTGTTGCATATGGCATAGGTAGTCCAAAGTTCACAAGATATACGTAATAAGTGAGCTTGAATTACGATGCCCACTTTGTCACCAAAACCTTGTAAATAATGTGCAAGATGACAGCAATGTCACCATCAAGGGAGCAGTCTAGTAATCAGCCAAGCTTTAGTTTTTGGTAGGGCACACAAATCAACTTCACGCACTATACATACTGTACAAATTACAGGAAAAGTTGTAGCTTGTTCATGCTGACAGACAGACAAACAGACATGCTAGACTTGGTTGAAAGACTTGAAACACTGGTTTTTGAACTATGCTTAGTAGTTACAGAGGATAACAGAAGAGTAAACAGAGTAAGAGAAAGAGAGAGGCGAGACAGAGGGGGAGGCAGAGAATAGCTAGTTCAAGTGGGAGACAGAGATAGAAAGATTGAGAATTAAATGACGATAGAGACGTGCAAGTATGCATTGCATTGTTATTCAAATGGAGAGTCATTTTAACGCACACAAGACATTCATTGTGGCTAGCCATGTGTTGTAAATTCAAAGAAACAAATTTTATGTTTATGAAACCATTCTTGCATTCATACAGTTCAATTTGTTATAGATTTCCATGTTTACGTTCATCATACATTTTATCTTTTCATACATATTTCATGTTTACATACTTCATGGGTAACAGTAGGGAGCTATTGACTACTGCAGGTCAGCAAGTAAAACAATCTTTACCTCCATAGTGCATCCGGGGACAATACCTCTCTCCATAGATGTTGTGATTCGAAATACACGCAAGACTATTTCAAACCTATGTTAAGTAATTACAACACAAGAACGCATAATAACAAGACAGTATTATACTTTGACAATTCTATACCACATTATAAAATATCATTTTAGCGGAATGATAACAAATCATGCAACATTATGGCAATGATATATTAGAAAATTGCAAAACTCTGCCACTTCATTAAAAGACTATGGCGCACCATTTGAAAACAACGTGCATTCACGCAACATAATGTCAAAACTACAGTACACTCTGAAGATATGCATCGCATAATAAAAAGATGACTGTACAATATAATGGCAATACTGTACAACAAAATGAAAATCTTATACTACATAAAACTCCGTAACATAATGACACTATTATGTAACAAAATTAAAAGACTATACCACATAATAGAAATACTACTAAACAAGACAACACACTACTCTGTATAATAAAAGCGGATAACCTAAAAAGCTATGGCGGGATATAGTATATGCCTTAAATCTACCAGTTATTGCTCCTTTTTATGAGATATTCTCTGCATATGAAAAAGCTTAACTCAAAGCAATTGGTCAGTTTCGAATCTGAATTCAGTGACTCCGAAGAATATTTTATTCATGGTATTTTCAATGTATTTTTACTTCAAATGTCTCTATATTAATATGTTTTCAAATATCTTTGCGATATTTTCATGTTAGAGTCTTTCCAACTTATCTAGGACTCTACATTGGCTTTTAATTTTTCAGCTTGTTACGATAAAAGTAATATTAAAGTTCATTTAGCACATACGTCAGGAAATTCAGGGCAAATAGTAAAATGTAGAAATTCTTTATTGAAATAATTTACAGTAGTGTTAAAGGACGTTGTTTATTCAAATGCACAAAAAGACTATGCCATGGATATGATATCTAAGGGTATTGTATTTCTTCCTCCTAACGATGAGATTTTACAATTGGACTTGTACTGTAAAATATCAAAGTCACATAGCATCAATGTTTACTCTCAATGTATGCCACTCCTTAAAATTTCAGATGACCCTGTTTCAGTTGAATAAGACATAGGTCGCTTCAATAAAGTTTGTATGTATGATGTGTGATAGTGAGCATGCGTGCGTGAGTGGTTCACGAACTCTACAACGTGTGGAGCGGTCTCAGTCAGAAAAATGTAACAACTTAGCCGGCTATTGAATCACTCTTTTAGCCGAGCGGTTCTCTCTGTGGCCTCTCCGCTAGGCGACTGATGCCGTATGTTGTGGGTTCGAACCCGATTGAAAACTAGCCGTATCGTCCAGGACCTTTTTATTGTCACATAGTGCTAAGGTACACCATGTATTCACTGTGTTTCTGAGAAGCAAAATAAACTATATCGAACATTTACTGAGTAGTTTGATTCATGACCTTTTAGGAAGGACAAATACATCACAGTTGATGGAAAGGTACGATAAATATTGTGGTAACAGATTTCAACCAAAATAATTCAGAAAAAGATACACAACAAAGAATATTAACTGAACAATAAATACAACCAAGTCGTAGAACTAATATTGCCAAGTGCCAGAAACCAGAAATGATTCTCTGTTCTTTTGCTTTCTTTTAATGGCAGCTTATTTTGAGAAACAGCTTTCTTCACCATCCTCCGTATTTGTACAACAGTGATTTCCTGGTCTTCTTCTATTTCATAGCATTCATCTACACAGTAGTCAGAGCCAATTGCTCTAAAGAGGAACCTTGCCGCCGACTTTCTGTAGCTCAAGCCGATTGGTGCAGAGCGTGCGTAAGCTGAGAGCCTCGTTCCGAAGCTGTGAAAACCAAAAATCCATAAATACATTTTGTACATGACTTAAAATTTTTACATTAAAAATTATCAATGCCAAAATGTTGAATTTCTTAAACTCTATCAAATCCCTATTTAAATTCGAACGTGGTCAATTTGAACATTAACTTTACACATCATTACTGTAGTACCTGCACATGGTACTTTTACTTATTAATTTGCATATGTTCCTTTTCATCGATCATAAACTGCACTAATAGCATATTATATGAATTATCTATCTCATATTTGATGTTAAACTTACAGTCAATACTTACCCTGGTGCTGCTGGAGCTAAATATTTAACATAATATTCTTTGACTTCAGAAAGACTGGCTTTGCATGAAAGTATCACAGCAGATGTTGAGGGGCCTCCCAGTGGGTAACTATTCCTTTTCAACTGTTTGGTTTTTGCTCCTAATATTATAAATACAGAATAGCCACGATTACTGACAATGAAAGAACGGGGCTCACAACACCAGTCGTATAATATTAGGGCCTATATTAAAATTGTTCAGGGATTAAAGTAATTGTACATGTAAATGTATTCATTATATTTTGTCTCTGGATGTGTCAGCTGATGAGACCTGTCTTGATTAATATTTGATTTCAGGGGTCACTATCATCTGATCATCTGTTGGTTGTTGTTGTGTGGTGGAGGCTTGTTATTTACATGCCAAGGAGAAAAATGATGGGACATTAATATACCCAGAACGGGAGAAAAGTCTTGTCCGTTCACATTTTTTGTATTCACCCATTACATAAGTATGAATGGTTTTTGATAATTTGTTTATTTGCATCCTTTTGTGTTTGAATTCACATAGCAGGTCAACTTTAAGAGAGCTTGCAAATGTTTTAGCAATTGCTGACATCTGATTACAATCTTTAAAAAGGCCTAGTTTTACCCTTTTCTTTTAACTTTCGAAAAACAAATTTGGTCATTGCCTCTTCATCTACGACACCTCCAGATATCCGGTATTTCTCCCTAACTCACTGGTTGACGTCTTCCATTAGCCTTTGTATATAGGGATATATCTTCCTGTACTCCGCCAATGATAACATTTACCAACGATTCAGCCTTTTCCAGTGGTACATACTGGCCACCAGTCATGTGAGCGATTGCCATGAAGAAATCTTTGTAAGGTGTTATACTTGGTTCACATCCTACCATGTACATTGATTGTGACACCTTTCTCAGCCAATTGGGTGGTCACATGTATAGGATCTATGCCATCAGGACATCCTGTAGCAGAAAGAAGGCAAAAACTATAAATCTGTAATATTGTTACCGTACGCCTTTCGCCAAATCCAGCATCTAATGCAGAGAATATGTGACTGCCAAAAGTAATTCTAGCAAATCATGTGATTACTTTCCACCAGTATTCAAATACCTAGATATACGTTTACAGTCTTAAATTATAACATGGGGAAAAACATATTATCATTTTTTCACATTTATAAGTGTAACTTCCGAGAGTCGTGTTAAAAGGTTTGGGACAATATCAATTTTAGCTAACTGTTACACCATTAGGAATCAGTTTGCTTACAACAATCTGTTGGGGTTTGCATTTCAAGAGGTTTTCTATCAGTGCCCCGCTTTAATTACATTATGTATTAACCGTTTATTTTGTATCACTAATTTGCTATACCTTCAGGGAATCCATCTCCTTTTGCATTGAGTCCATGTGGAGGAGCATCCGTAATAAAAACACAGATCTTAGTAGCTTCGTCCCGCCAGCTGAGTTTGAGAATTTTATCTAATGCATCTGCAACGGCTTCTGGTGCATCGCCACCTGTTGGTATTAGCAATGAAATATAAACGTTGTCAAGGCTGTTCTTCATAAAACGAAAATTCAGACGTAACACATGAAGTCAAGCTATGAACTCATGATGCTAAGTGGTCATTAAAACGGCGCCCTCTACGTGGCAATAAATGGAGCCAAGTCTAACGAAGATTTCTTACTAGTATGGCACCTAACATCCACAATAAAGTCTGAAATATACTCCGTTGTGTATTTTGTCAAAGGAAAAATATGCAAAAGATCTTTGAGGGACCATTTGATAGCATATCCATCTGCAATATTCGGTGAAAGTTTGGACATGCCAAAGTTATAATCAGCCGCAGCATTTGCAAAATTTGACTCTCGGAGTTTTGACGCTAATTCAGTGTGGTTAATGACGAAATTATGTAACATACATATGTGTGTATTTGTTAAACTGGATTGTTCATAGGCCGTTCTAACGTGTTTCAAACTGCAGACCTGTCTCTGTGCGATGATTATGTGCAAAACTTCCTCACTTCATATAATTAACACGATTGAAACTAATTTGGGAAAATTGGATCTTTTATTTTTCAAATTTCTCAAAAGTGTTCGGTGCCCTATGGCTGAATGTTGCAATGTTACAAATTACTCTTAAAACAAATGTATTGCTCGAAAAGAAAATCAGATGAGCTTACACTATTAGATTATCCCAAATTAGTTCCAATCGTGTTAATTCTACGCCATTTAAAGGGAAGATATCGCATATACGCTATAATTTATAACAAAAGAGCTAAAATCCTGTTGACCTGACAGTCCAACGAAGACACTACGTAGCACACAGAATCAAACATCTGTTGTCAGTTCACCTGAATGAACTAGCTAAGCTAAAATGATCTCTGGCCTACCTCCATCTGCATTAGCTGCATCATAGAGAAACATAGAGTGGCAACGGGTATTGTTTAAAGGCGGAGCCTCCCTTTAAAAGGACGCCAAGGTATGGCGGCATTCATTGTGTAAGTGGACACCAAACAGGCAACAAGCGGGCACACGCTCCAGAAAATGCCACTTTTTAGTTTTCCCCGGCCGCAAAAAAGACAGACAGACTGCCAAGCGGTTAGCGCGAAGCTGCTGCCGATCGACACGCAATAACAGTGCGGACGCAGATACCCGAGACGCGCAAAATCGATTTTCCTTCGTGGGTGGTATGGAACGCGAAAATTTCAAAAAAAACACTAAATGTAGCGCTACACATTGTGAAGAAATATCGCCTGTAGTTCATCGAGAATTCAACTTATGTTAATTATAACTAGGCGAATTGAAAGATAAATAGTTAGATTTACCAAATCGTACATTATTTAGTGTCTTATTAGTTCATATCGTTGAAAATCGCGAAGTCAAAATGTTGTCTCGTGCGTTTTGACAGAAAATACAACTCATTCACTCCTGAATTTTCCGGTCATGCTCATTACATGTTTCTTCTCCAAGTTTGATTTTGTCACTGTCCTTTTACACAGACATCCAACTGAAACGCTACGCCCTCAGTTTTGGTGATAAGGCCGTGAGACGGAAATGTTAACTTAAAACATAGACTCTCGAGAGTCTATGCTTAAAATAGCACTGGCGGGTACAGGTTGTCCTTGCAAATCCCTAAAATAACAGCAAAAGCGCATGCGTGAAGGTTGCCCTCTAGCGACGATACTCATTATAGCGCTTCTCAAATATAATTTTTACTATAACCCAAACGGGATTCGAACCGCCACACACTCACAGCAATATCGCCTAGCTGCTAGGCCTCACACAAAACCAGTCGGTTACCGTTTACCGTTTCTCATCCTGAACTTTTGCACTAGAGAAAGTATCTCCCCTATAAAAGGGTAGAAAATTAAGCAGAAAAAATGAGGCGATTTACTGAAGCCTTGTATCTCTAAAGTGGCCAATATGAATTTATTAAAAAAGCATAAATGAACTATTACTGATTGTCACTTATTTTTCTGAAATGCACACTTGCATATTGAGCCAGAAAGGGAAAAAAATTACAAGTATCACAGCTTCAAGGCTATACCTGAGTTCAATTATTTTAACAATTATTGTTCTAAAAGTACAGGTTTAATTAATGATGAGGTTATGCGATTTACCTAAATTAAAATACGTATTTTTTATAAATCTTTTACAATTTGATGCAATAAGTATCTTACAACAATACAACAACAATATGCCCTATAAACTTTATTTTAACTCTATAGCCATGATAGGTATACGCCTCTTTTCACAAGGGTCAAACACAAAGAAAACTTATACACAGAAGACAGAGTACAGGATAACAACAACATTACAACACAGACAGGTTTCATGTAAAAGTGTCGAAAAAGCTTTGTCGATAAAATTTGTAACAAGCCTGCTTAAAACCTCTAACACTTGTACAACTTCTTATTGCTGAAGGCAAATTGTTGTACAGGTAATTACTCAAAAAGACTGCTTAAATAATTCGGTTCTAGCAAATGTAACTTGTAGAGCTTTATTACTAATAAATCTTAAAATCTTTGTCGATCTTTGTACTTCGTTGAACCAAAATTCATAAAATTGCAGCAAATCTAGATTGTAATAAATGTCTTTAATGGCAATAAATCATTTTTGTAATGACATGTCAAAAAGAAATTTAAATGTTTCAGTCTTGTCACGCATAACGTTCACTGGCCGTCAGTCCATGTAGTGTTGATCTGAAAGAATAAGTTCACACCACTTATTAATATACATGCATATTAAAAACCAGCAAATTTATCATTTATTATACATATGTTTTAAAAGTATTTGTCAATGATTATTTATCAAGTCCTCAGTCAATTGTTAGGACAATTTAGTGCGTAAATTGTATAAAGAATGACACTCTTTGAAAATTATCACTTCAATGGATAAACATGCATGATATATTAACAGATATCAGTAGCAGATATTGTTATATAAAACAGGATTTTCACAAAACATCCTTCCATATCAGCTGTTCTGTGGAATCGTCCAACTTAAATGCTCTCATTTGTTTCTGATAGGATCTCATCTCCCAAACTTAATGCACATCCGACGTGAACTCCCAATAGACTCCATATGCTTGATATGAACTTCAGCCTAATTAGTATACAGCATCGCCCTCTAGACTATCATTTTCTCTAATGTGTACACTGGTGAAGCTAAAAAATAGTCACTGCTATGGCTAAAGACGCGGGTCATAGGAGGGGACTTTGTTTTTTTTCATGTTTAATACTACGTCACATTGTAGACACTCAGAGAAAAATCGAGAGAAGAATCGGAAATCGTCCCAAATATGCAAGAAGGTCGTTATTGACGATAGACTATAACAGGTATGGATTCAGAGACGTATTGGAAGCCATCGATGCTGGTTTATCAAGTAAACTATAGCTTTTTGTCAGGAAAATCCGTCTCCGACTCGGCTGTTACGTGCGTATAGCGGCTATTCCATTTCCCGACTTTCTATGTTTCTAATGCATACCAAAGCGGCCATCGCCGTATATCGAACAGCAAGTGACTGTGGCTCGAGGGTAACTTGCATGGTATTGTTTTTGAAATACCGCGACGGTTATAGCTATTCTGCATGATAATACATTAATTAAGCGACAGAAGGTTGTCAACTTAATGCTTCCCTAACAAATAACTGGATTAAACGACCGTGATACTAAATATGAATATTGTGAACGAATTAATATATCGCCTGGAAAGTTAATGTACTTCCGGTTTTCAGGTGTCTGCATTTCATACGCTATCGTACTGTCAAATGACCTCCTCCAGAAGCGATATTCACAAAATCTATTCCTATACATAAACTGTCACGGAAATTACCAAAATTGTTCAAGATAAGGCCGTGAGACGGAAATGTTAACATCAGAAAGCAGGACATAATACTGACAACTTTCTCCTAACGATGCAATCCACTATCGTCAGCAATGTCAATTTTCTTTGGGCATATTTACATTATTTAGAGGAGGATTACTGTATGAACATTCAATTTTGATCGGAGACCAGTATTCTTAAAATAAGATTACTTAAAATATTCGATCTCAAACTTACTTTGCGAAATTAAACGAAAATTTGGTGAGCTCCACCTACCTGAAATGTCACCCAGTCAGTCTGATGTTGCTCTGAAGCGCACGCCAGGACCCCTTGGCAACGATGGAATTTGGCATAAGCATGCTTAGCAACAACGGAAAAATCGCATATCTGCGTCCGCACTGTAGCGTCTTTGTCACGTGATAACCGGACGTCGCGTACGTGTAGCACAGACGTTCCGAGCGTCAAACAACACTTCTACACGTAGTCATAATTACGTGTAGTATTTTTGAGATTTTCTCAATGATTTCCACGAATTTAGACAAGCAAACTCAAAAGGTATCATTGTAAATTAGCAAACATCTTTGATATCAGAATATTTCGTAGAGTTTGCAACTGTACAAGGAGTACTTGCCATAATTTCCTTACATGAACGAAAGTTTGTAGTCGCATTCCACTTTTTGTCTGACGGCTCAAAGAAGAATTCTCTAAACCACATAAATAACTGTATCAAAGACAATCGGCCAATTTAAGGTAGTTTGAGGGTAGAACGAGCTTCTATAAGAGTGGTCCTCACGTATCGAAATTCATGTTTCTTAAAAATTACACGAATTTCGCATGTTTCTGAGAAAAATATGCAGCAAAATAATCAGGAACGCACAACTAAACCTCTCTATTCACACGTGAGCACGGATACGCGTACGCCACTGCGCGCCGTCAGACGTACACGTAATTACGTGTAACTAATAGAGAGGTTTAGTTACACGTTATTACGTGTACGTATGACAGCGCGCAGTGGCGTACGCGTATCCGTGCTCACGTGTGAATAGAGAGGTTTAGTTGTGCGTTCCCGATTATTTTGCCGCATAATTTTTTTCTCAGAAACATGCGAAATTCGTGTAATTTTTAAGAAACATGAATTTCGATACGTGAGAACCACTCTTGTAGTAGCTCGTTGTACCGGCCGATTTTCTTTGATACAGTTATTTATGTGGTTTAGAGCATTCATTTCGGTAGGCGTCAGACAGAAAGTGGAATGCGACTAGGGCCTACAACATTTCGTTCATGTAAGGACATTATGGCAAGTACTCCTTGTACAGTTGAAAACTCTACGAAATATTCTGATATCAAAGATGTTTGCTAATTTACAATGATAGCTTTTGAGTTTGCTTGTCTAAATTCGTGGAAATCATTGAGAAAACCTCAAAAATACTACACGTAATTATGACTACGTGTAGAAGTGTTGTTTCCCGTTCGGAACGTCTGTGCTACACGTACGCGACGTCTGGTTATCACGTGACAAAGACGCTACGCGTACTGATCGAACGTAATGGTTCTACTCCGGAATAAAAAGGACGCGATGCGTTCTACAGACTCAGTACGCCCAAATAATCACGTGATGCCGGTACAAACAAACCCACATGTGTACCAACGCGTATGGAAATACACGTACGTCTAAGCGCGTTTGCGCACATGGCTTTGTTTGTACCGTGGTCGATTCGAATTCCGGGTTTGGCCTATTACGTGTAACTAAACCTGTCTATTAAAGCTCTCTACGCGACTGGAAGACAATTTTTTAGGAAATTCAAGCGTTTGTGGTGGGGAATCAATGACCGTTGGCGATTTGAACCGACCGTCAATCAAAAGCTTGCATAAACTCTGTTTGCAGGATTAGCCAAATGTGACAAAAGGTTGAGATCAGTTTGTGTAATCAATGTTATAGAAATCAAACATCGTACTGGCCAAGCGTTTGACTGGGAGGAGAACTCCACTAATGCGAAAACCTGGGATTGAAAAGTGCGGCTTTAAGGCGTGAAGCGGTTACGTAACCCATCCGTGTTCGCCTCGCCTCAGGTTGCTTTCGCCTCTCTTTTCCGAAGAGTGCCGACCATGAATCCTTCGGTAATTTTCGGATTTTCGCCAATTGTTAAGCGAAAGTATGTTCGGCAAAGTTTGAGTTGTTGTTGTCGTGTGGTGCTGAGCAGAATTGACGTGCTGGCGAAAACGGGAGTGTTTTGAGCTTCAGGAAAATGAGTTTTACCGTTTTAAAAATTCCTCTCATATTTTTATGAATATATAATGAGTGTGTTTGAACCAAATTTGAAAGTCTTTTATCGATACTTTCTGGTTTTACTCAATGGTTTACGGTCAGTCATACCCTATTTTACACGTGCGTCAAGGAAGGACATGTTTATGAAACTGCTGGCGTGTTATGTTTTGATTGGCGTGAAGCAGAGTTTCTGGCCTGAGAGCTCACAAAGTAACTATGGTTGCTACGCGACTGGCTGTACGATGCCATCTCGTCGTATTTTTCGCATAATCTCGTGTAATTATCAACCACAAACAAAGCCTCCAAAAAGTTTAACACCTTTGGAGCTCATTTTAATATGAAAAGCCAATAGTCTACCGAGACGACCATGGAACAAAAGGCATGCAAGCGTTGCGACTCTGTGTCTATGTTACTCTGTGGCTGCATTCAGCCATGACGTCCATTAAGCTGACGGATCTTTCGAAATCATGAACTCTTGTCACAAAAGTATCGTCCTGAGGTAGATGATCACGATATTCAACAAGTGCCAGACGAATATCAGATCTTTCCCTTGCAACAATCACTTGAACAATATCACGTATGCCCTGTACAATGATAATTGGAGGTTATTTAAACAATAAAGACACTCAAGCGACGGTATACCACGAGATTTTAAGTAACACCGTCGCTGGGTGTGATTTATTGCTAATATATCATGACAGTATATTGAAAAACATGGAACATCAAAAATGGATTTTTGCTTTTGTCGAAAGCTCACATGTGTGCCAACCGTGGTATTTCGCGAATATACCACGGTTATATCACGCCTCGACCGATCAGATCGCTGCATTTTCGCCACAAATAAAGTGGCATGATATAAGGGTAAAAGTTTAACTTTCAGTTTCGAGGCCAGTATGTGTATCTTAAATTCTCACCCTCCTGTTTTGTTCTCACAATTTCTGAAAAGGGGCGGGGCTATTGCAAGTTGAAACTTTAAGATTACTTCGAAGTTTGTATTGATGATTTAAGAATCACGGGTATATCATCTACGGGGAATGGACCTTTCTGATATACTACCGGTAATTGGCAAGCCCTAGGCATAGTTGTATAAAAGCTAAAAGGCGAATCGTCACCTGGATTATCAAATTTTCCTCAAGAAATCTTTTCACAGTTCTCTTTCAAAATGAAGAATAAACATAAAAGCAAATTTGGTACGAGAGAAACAAATTACGCCAGATTTACCGATATTTGAAAGTCAATATGGCCGCCATCCCTGTGTTATGTATGGAGAAAATGAGATTTTAAATTAAAAAAAAAACTAATACAGTGACAGTTCTCCTCACAGTCAAAGGGCTTCAAAATGAGCGCCACCCCTTCCAAGAGATAGATCAGAAAAGAGTTGGAAGGTCTGATAGTCCAAACACTAAAAAATAAACACTTAGTGAAAGCATGGAGGTAAAGTGGTGAAAGTCAACACGACAATATAATGTCATTTTAACAACCCCCCCCCCATTTTTGCCCCTCGTGAATTTTATGTGTCGAACATGCCAGCTCACTGTTGATGTCGTTTCTTTATTTACTTGGGAATGGAAGGTGCTGTGCATGTAAAATTACAAATACTCGATGAAAACACGCACGACTTTACATGGTTAAACAGATTCTTTTCTTTTTTTCACAAGTCAAGGTTGTCTGCACAGTAACAAACTTGTGAAAAGCTAAACATTTCCTGTCAGATAGCCCCATACCAACCTGTTGCACTGTAGCGATATAGCTTCCCATACTGCCGGTACAGTCCATTGCAAACACCAAATCCAAGCGGCTGATATTCATGGCTACCTTTTTCAAATTTTCGCGACAGCAGTCAACGCTAGAGAGCTTTCTTGCGTAGACTCCGAGAGTGATATGTCTGGCACAACGTTGCGGAAATTTGTGGCACTCCTCAAAGTGTTGAAGAAGTGAGTAGAAACGCACTTCTGGGTGACGAACGATACGGTTAACATGTACAGACGCATATCGCATGAACACATGCATTGTTTATACTGTAACTTTGGTTGAAGGATATTTATAGAACGAACATGAGGTCATGGCATGAGTAGATGCGAACGGCCATGGAACCTAATTTGCTCATATCCCTAAACAAATCGACGTTAATATAAATATATATATTGTACAGTGTCCGCACATCAACGTTGCACTGAATCAGTCGACATACCCGTGAATATTATAGTAACACAGTAATTTGTGACAAAATGGCCACCTGCAGACGTACTGGATTATAAAGTTTCTGAAAAGGCAGTCATGCGTACGTCATAGTTTATTATTCTCGTCTTATGTTTGAAACAAATCGGCTGAAGCATGACGGAGTAATGGCGCTTGACAGATCCCCGAGCAGAATACAATAGATGCACCAATTGTATATTTCTCAGAACACTCTGTCAACATTTTCTAACAGGGAACGCAATAAAATTGCAACATTTCCGTGAGGGTAATTGTTATCGGTGATATAATCATGGCATCGAATTTCTTTTCAAACAGTATTATAGCCATGATTATTTTTATATGAATGTCCAACTTCTTTATCCAATTGATGTGTATATATTACGCCAACTTTGAAAGAAGTTGCTATGTACATGAATTCAGACTCTCAGACAAGTTCACAATCAAATATTCAAAATCCGAAATACAAGATAAAAAGATAATGAAGATTGAATAATATGATTGAATGATTTTTGGCTCTTAAAAAAGCAAATGAATAACCTTTCATCTGGTAAACGCTTTCAATTCATATTTTTTTCCACTCACGAGTATTGTTGTATGAAAAGTCTAAATGTATGCTTGTTCACTTGTAAGATGGATGACCATGCAAAAATAGAAATATTGTTACACATTACATGTAAGACAGAAGCACTTTCATTTCCTTAAGCGTAGATTTATAAGTCGTTCCTTTACAAATGTCTAGAGAAAGGAGTGGAATGATGACAGCGGAATGAAAGTGTTCACATGTAACCACTGACATAGTTGAAAACATAGTGCCAATGACACTTGGCTCACATTATGTTCGATGTGGCACACCAGAGTGAGTGTACATACAACATTTAATAGCTTCTATGGGCCTCTACGCTTGTAATAATCATAATGTCAAGTGCAATTGAACACATTCTGATGCATAGTTGATCAAATACGAAGGCGAAGTATTTAATGGTTGGCAACTGTTGCAATGGACACACACATATACTGTACAACAAAATGCAGTCTGGTACATCAAAATTAGTGATACAATCTACCATACCAAAGTAAAGATGTCCTTTTGTAATATTGTACTGCATGATATTAATGTAAATAATATTTGGTAATTCATCAACAATATTTATAAATATTTAACTATATTTAAGAAAACTGCTTATTATTGGCTCAGAGGTCTTTGGTTGTCTTTCTGTAAAAATATCACAAACATGTAAAATTCTGACTCACAGTTACAGACATTTTCAGAAAGTTTACATTTCTGTGGCTCATTAATTTTTTTTTGCGTACTTTTTGCCAATAATAACTTCATTCAAAGTAATCCAACACATCAAATACCAAAAATGGTGCAGTGTTCAGCAGTTCTCATGTTTTTGCAATACCACCAGAGACTTCAAGAATGCGATATTTGGCATATTTTGACCAAATTCGGCAAAAATTGTCACAAACATACAATATTGCATGTTTTTTTCACAATTTGTATGTACTCAATAAAGTTTAGCCCTTGGAACATGCATGCAAAGTTTCAAAGCAATTGAACAAGTGATTTAGGAGAAAATGATTTTTTGACTGAAAATGGGGAACATTGACCAAAAATGCAAAATACGAAAATTTCACCACAATTTGAAGACACTCGACTAGGGTTGCCCCTAGGTATATGCATACCAAGTTTCAAAGCAATCAGAACAGTTAATTCAGAGAAAATGATTTTTTTACCTAAAATACAAAATACAAATATTAAAATTTCTCCACAATTTTACCAAATCTGACAGAGGTCAATCCAAGGATCAAGCTTATCAAGTTTCAAGGCAATCCAACAACTGAGAACTTTGAAAGAAAATTATTTTTTGACCAAATGGGACAAATTGCCCCCCAAAATACAAATATGAACATTTCACCACAATTTGAACAGTCTGACAGAGGCCAACCCTAGGATCATACATACTAAGTTTCAAAGCAATGGGATGAGCAGTTTCAGAGAAGATTTATTGACCAAATATGGGGAAAATTGCCCCAAAAGTACAACTATAAAAATTTCACCACAACCGAACAAATGTAACTCAAGTCACAATAAAAACCATACATAAATGCATACCAAGTTTCAACCAAATCTGACCTGTGGTTATAGAGTTTTAGCGATATGCAGGATTTTCCTTTTTTTATCTCATTTGCATATTTGTGACACTGACATGTTCATTTGAACAAATTCACATCTCCACCCCTGGATGCACCTGTACACCAAATACTACGATGGTAGGTGATGCAGCGTTCAGTTTTTGATGTGGACGAACATATATCTACACATATATACATACATACACACACACAAACAAACAGACAGACAGACATACAGATGCTGTCGACTTCCCATAAGCTGTACTAAATGTGTGCTAAATATAAAGCACACAGAAAAACAACAGAAGAGGCGGCAATTTTTCTCAGGTTCTTTTGTAAGGCAGTAAATAAACTTTATTTAAAATTGAGCATGATGGTTACACTACTCTTCAAATGGCTTTACTGACAAATCTTTTGAGAAAATGAAAAGAAAGTGACAAAATTACAATATCAAGTTCATGCATTTCCATATTATGCAACCCTTTATAAGTTGAGCACATGAGCATGTGTGCTCACTGTAGACTGCACACCGCAATAAAAGGCAGCTAATATGAGCATGTTCAGTACGCAATAAAAAACAAAGAACAAATTATTTTCATCAAAAGATCAAATCCTGAATAACAAGTATAAAGGAAAGACATTGAATGCAGAAAGATCAATTACATTCTACTCTTAATGTATTTGATAACAGTAACCTGGATATTGTTTGAAAAGACAGCGGCACAATGAGTGTCCCATTGACAGAAATTGTTCTTAGTTTGACAATGGACTGTGCAATCGGCGATTTTTGGCCAAGTGAATCCATCAAATTTACATACAACAATTAGTTGTCCTTTTCACTAAATAATAACTTATTAATAGTGGTGGTTGGAAATTGTTTTATGTTTACTGTATTTATTTTGATAAGCTGTTTTTTTTTATTGCTCTTCAGTAGTATCAGTTGTTTATTGCTGCTCCTACGTACTGCTCTGTTTCACAAGCCAGATGCAACAAATAATTAGTAAATCGATAGATAGATAATAAATATATGCAAGACTCTTCATCACAGTTTGCTAGATAACAGAAGGACACACTAAGCATGGCACAAAGTAATGTTAGCTTCTGATATTTTGTAGAAACTTTTATTAATCTCAGTGACACTGTTTTGAAAAACTATGGATGTACACAAATATTGAGTTTTACTAAAATAGTTTTTAAGAAAATTACACCTCAAATCTATAAAAACTCCTGACATGTATTTAACTATTATAAATCATTCTTCCTGTCACTGTAGTGGCAGTCATGATTTTCAAAGCTGATAGTGTGTATTATGTGACAAAAATGTTCAGAACGATTGATGAATTTTTGCAAGGTCAACATGCTTAAAATGTATATCCCTGACCTTTGCACAAAGGTTTGCAAGCAAAGAACATTTTTCCTTGGTTTCTTTTAGAAAGACTGATGTAATGCTTGGGAGAACAAGATATTATTCTCAGATGAAAATGTAAGTTATAATTGGCTGCGGCAAAAATACATATGGAACAGCAACATTGCAGCCTTATATGTATGTATGTATGTATGTATGTATGTATGTATGTATGTACCATGTATGCATGTACGTATGTATGTATGTATGTATGTATGTACCATGTATGCATGTATGTATACAAAGGTAGGTAGGTATGTATAAATCTGTGTGTGCATGCATATATGTATACTTATGTATGTACATACATGTGTGTATGTATGCGTACTGTATGTATGTTTTTATGTGTGGGTATGCATGTACATGTATGTGTAGCTTCCCAGCTGTATTATTTGAAGTCAACAATGATTATGTTAAGTATATAATGTTCAGCCTGAATGTACACGTATATATACAGTATAACATATGCATTTTACAATGCCACAATATGTACATATAATAATTTCTGTATGCCTCTTTCATGTGTGACACAAATGTCTGATACATTATACCACATTGAAATTCACTGGTATCCAGTACTAATCAGGACTATTGGTGTCCACACTAAAGCAGGTAAAAATAATTTTTGGCTGCAAAATACATCAGAAAACTGTACCTCAAACTGTAAAATGCTGTTAGTGCTAATGTATCAACATTGAATTTGCCAAAATTTCACACACGAGGGACATTTCTCTAAAGTTTGCAAACATAAAAAAAACTTGAATTTTGAGGCATTTAGATTTCCACTTTGAGTTGCTGCTGAAACACCAAGTCATTGTTAAAGTTGTTGCCTCAAGAGATGCATTCACGCTATCTTACAGCATGAATATCATAATAAAATTTGACATTTAAATATAGAATATATGCCAACAACTATTTCAACCAACAAACATGCCTTTTACATGTATAATGACAAAATGGGCAGAATTCTAGGGAATTCCTCTTGTTTTAAATACAGTAGGTCAAATAAAATCATACTTAGTAAAAATAAATTTTATCTCTAAAGAACATAATACATCACAGACAATATTTCATTTTGTAAATGCTAATTCATTTAGATTTCATTGCATATTACTTACATGTACATCTTTTTGTATGTATAAATACAAATTGTTAAGGTACCTTTATGTGAGATCGATTTTGTAAATCTTTCGGTTAAAAGTATAATACAATTCCTGGGAATGCATAAATGACCGTCTTCTTGGCGTATGCAGTACTTTTAGGAGCACAGTGGTTCTGTACACAGACAATAGGATGATTTATCCACAAAACTGCAGCAAAAAAGGCTGTGTACCTGAACTGGTTGCCATCAGTCGAACACTAAAGCACATGTAGAATATCACACATTTAAACAAGGAACACTTTTAACAGAGGCAAGGACAAGAAAATCATTTACACATTGAAATTACAATTATTTTCACATTGACATTTTTATATCTTTGTCTCACAAATTGAAAATATGTACAAGCAAAGTGAAATCAAAGGTGTTCTTGGGTTATTCAGCCAAAAGTAGTGAATATGGAAATATCACAAACATTTATTTAAATGATGTCATATTATGCAAAGCACTACCAAAATATGCTACACTATCAGCAATGTACTCTATCTAAGGCACTTTAACTTTAGAATTTTCAGAAATTATTGTTACCATAATCATTTCTCTACGGTCTATATCATAATAGCCTCTCATTAAAGACAATACCTTCTTGTCAATTCACATACATGTATGTGTGAGTACGCCGAGAACTGCATTGAAAAGTGTAATAAGCAAAAGCTATATGATACAATATGTTAATTTTGTGTGCTTTCTACATCATAGCTTTACCACTATAATCAGAATCTCGTCTTTTCTGTAAATGCATTCATCTGTTGACCTAAATCCACGATCATCGTTGATAACAATATTGGTTTAGGCCACACCATAGCGGTAAAAGCATTAAGGTGCCAGGTACATGTACTGGTGGAGTCTACTCCGATCTAGGTATTCTCTGAATATTTGACATGGTATTTGTTGCACTTAGGAATATTCATGTAAGGAGACTTGTGCAGAAATTCAAGGTACAGACAAATGTGGCAACATCTAAGCTGCATTTGGGTGTAATAATGCTACCAAAAGGCATAGTTACAGTGCAAAATCTATGCTTTATATAACCACTGTGAAAAGCTCATCAAAACGTCTGTTGCTCTATTTTGTGAATCATATATAAAATGCTTTGAGTAACCTTTGACATAAAGTTTAAAAAAATATTGTCTTGGTGTGGATATCATCACAAATATACTGACTCTATAAACTACTTATGAGTCGACAGTAGAACTCTTTTATGGGCTTTCTCTTTGGATTCAAATCTATAACTCCTAAGATGCTGTCGGTGAAAATTAAATATTTCTACATTAATTTTGATTGCAATTTATTTTGAGCGATGGATTTCTTTACCATCCTATGTGCTTGACTCATGGTGATTTCCTGGTCTTCTTCGACTTCATAGACATCTTCTCCTTGTGGTTCAGGTGCCGGCATCGCCATGGCATCAAAGCTTGCATTTCTAAGTTCACAATCTTCTAACTCTGCTACAGGTGCAGCATGCGCTTCATCCTCACAGGATAAAAGAGTTCATCCGTAGATGCTGTGCTGCCAGATCCCATCAGTCTGCCAAAGAACCCTGGGGATTTAGCTTTTTTCTTCTTTTTTGATGCAGACCTTGTGTAACTCATGCCCATTGGTGCAGACATTGCACATGTGGCCATTGGTAGTGAGCTGTGAAAATATAAAATCCACAAGCACATTGTGAATATGACTTAATATTTTTGAAAATTGTGACGCGACATTTTCTCTAAATTGTGGATTCTTATCAAAATTTCCTATTACATTAGTACTGTGCACTGTTATAGGTTTGTCACAAAATATAACTGCACGCACATGACATTGAACATTGCTGCTTGAAATACAATGTACAAATTTTGTCAGAGTTCCATGCATGGATTTTGTTGCAGCACAGTCCAGAGGGACCGTGGTTACAGCTTGTACTCTGAACTGGTATATGCCTTTTCCTGTGTTCGTTGTAACACTACCAGTTGACTATTGATTGCATTTTCATCATTCTTGCATGTGCTAATTTGGAAAAATATAATCTAAATTAGCAGACAACTATTTGTTTGCATATTAATGAGCAAACAATGACATCATTAACAATCGGCCTATTTTGAACATTTTCAACCTGAATTTGGTGATTTAAAAATCAATCCACTTTACACGTCATGTACTACAATTTCTACACAAAGCCAATTTTTACAAGTTACTAGTACTCATTTGATGGAAATCTGTCAATGCAATCAAATTTTAACCATGCAGCTAAGGCCAAAAAAAATAAATTGTGCTGTTCCCATAACATGGTTTTCAAAAATAGGGTAGGTAGGTCGGCGGGAATATTTTTTTCCAAAATATTTTTATTTTCAAATATTCTTTTTTCACTGGTTCAGGGCTGTCAAACACTGGCCATAACATTTCAAGAAAAATGTATCATACCTAAAAAAGGGAAAAAAACATTAAAGACATCCTCGTTCAAGCAAAAATCAAATGCCAAGGAACAAACAAGTGATTTTATGTTTTTTCTTTCTTTTTTTACTTCCGTGTTTACGTAGCTCTAAAAAGTTTAGGGTCGGCAGGTAAAAAATAGTGTAGGTCGGGTTATTGGAACAGGAAAATTTTTCTTGTTTGGCCTAAGGAGAATATCAAGGTCATATACAATGATCTGACATTATTTAAGGAAGCATGTTTCTTTTGATTGATTATAAATGGCATCCCAACAAATACAAATTTTCAAATTCTGAGCATACACATGTTCAGTTTAACGTAAATTTTGTACCCACCGTTTAAAGATGTTTTCAAATTTTTGCATCAACCATAGTATGGCCAATTATGATAATTTTTTTATCATTTGTTCATTCAAAATTATATGACATCAAATTGTATGTGTAGACATGTTCAATTTTGAACTTGGTACCCACCTTGGCGCTGTTGGTGCTATATTTGTAACATAATCTTCTTTGACTTCAGCCATGCTAGATTTGCTTGCAAGTCTGACAGCGGATGTTGTAGGGCCTCCCAGTGCATAACTGTTCATTTTCAACTGATGAGATTTTGCTCCTGAAATAAAAAATATACTTTTATGTTAAGACAAAATCACTAGCAAGTAATAAAAAAGGACTGTAGCACTCTAATTCACAAGAAAGAGTTCCCAGGGATCAAAGCATAATAAATGAGCCATTTATAATTGTCTGAGCAAGTGAACTGTTGGTTGCAATGAACTCCCTATTTTTATTAAGACATGAACATTCATGTCCTCAATCCCCTGTAATTTATTTCGAGGCTTGGTGGTTATAAGCATCTTCGCTCACCAAGGTATCTTAATTGTCTGGGCACCTTGATGCGCCTCAAACTCAGACCTTGGTGGAACAAGTCATTAGATCTTGTTTTTAAAGCGCCACCACTGAGTTGTATATGACTCTAAATAGCCAATCACGTAACTGCTTACTACCAGCTACTTAATCTGTTCAAGATTAGTGATATCCATATTAGTGACTTCTTTCTGTTAAAAGCTATTACTGACACTCAAAAGAAAGCAGTATAAGCTCAATTTTAAACAGCAACAATGTTTTTGTTATAAGTAGAACTGGAAGTAAATCTTTGTGCTATCAATCACTTTGTGTTACCAGTCCAAACAAAACAGTTGTAGTTGTATCCCTACTAAGCATTATGCAGGAACATGTTGCCAGTCTGAGATTACGTTGTGTTTCCTTGTCAGCAACATACATCAACAAGAGTCTCTAGGATGATCGATAAACTCATTAATCTCTTGGACCTGGGTTGCAGTTACACACTCGACAGTAGACTTAGCCCCCAAGTCACCGTGCTTTTCTTGGCAGCAGGTTACGGTACTGACTGGCCAAGCGTGACCATCACATTCACCCCATGATCTATGTGACAGCCAACCACTAACGCAACAGTCTGCTGAAGTATATTTCTCCAATTAATAATGTTTTGATATCGATATGCTGGCAGACTTTGAGCGAGTCTAACTTGGCAGTTGGCTAGCCTATCTTAGATTTCTCTGTTTATGTGTAACCGGCCCTGTGATTGGTCCATCAGAGTTTGAAGCTCCCCCAATAGCAGGCGATTCTTGCACGGGTTAGTTAGTGGGAGGCTTTGCTCAAACTAACGACCCTTGCAAGCTGCTGATGATCCATAACCAAAATGATGAGGACATTTAATATTTCTCACCAAAACACATGTGAAAAAGTCTTATTATTCCAGTTTTCTGCATCGGCAATGGTGGCCAATTATAATGTATATGATTATTTGTTTATTTTCTGTTCACTTTTGATTTGTACGGAAACTGGTACATTTAGCAAGAATCGGAGTGCAGAAATCTCAAATCATGACAGTCTGAATCTGTATGTTACCTTTTTTCTTCAACTTTTCAGAAACAGCTTTGGTCATTGCATCTTCATCTACGACACCTCCAGATACCCGGTATTCCTCCATAACTTCCTGGTTGACCTCTTCCATGAGTCTTTGAAGGGATATTTCTTCTTGGGCTCCTCCGATGATGACCTTGGCCAACAATGCAGCATTCCTGAGTGGTACATATTGTCCACCAGTCATGTGAGCAATTGCCATGAAGAAATCTTTGTAAGGTGTTATGCTTGGTTCACATCCTACCATGTACATTGTGACACCTTTCTCAGCCAATTGGGTGGTCACATGTATAGGATCTATACCATCAGGACATCCTGTAGCAGAAAGAAGGCAAAACTATAAATCTGTAATATTACTGATTTTTGACAATAAGCCTTTTATCAAATCTGGCATCTCACTTAACAATATTGGAAACTGCTAGAGAAACTTGAACAAATATTGTCAACAATGTGTGCTCAGCAATTTCAACATATATATTTATATACTAAGTTTAAATCATAACATGGAGAGTATCAAATTACCAATATCAATTATTTTCATTCTTGGAGGATAGTTGCTGATAGTTTAAAAAATTTGTCAAAGTTGCAACAAAATGTTTTCATAAATATGATGAGGCTGTCACACTATAAGGATTCACTGTGTATAACTTAATCTATTACAATTTGTTGGACCTTATCATTTCAAGCTGTGTTCAATTCAGAGATGTTCTTTCTTTCATTTCATCTGCTATTATTGAGACCATTAGTGCTGCAATTTTTCCTGCCAAAATTTAAGTGCAACATTTTACCAATTTTATGAATTTTTCTGTAATATTTTTGATAATTTTGGACCAAATGGACATCACATTTCATTGGCTACATTTTTTAATCAAAATTTTGGAAAAAATCTGAAAAAAAACTGACTGGGGTTTATTTATAAAGGGGACAAAAATTGACTTTGCTTAATTTCATTGCTAATTTTCTATACCTTTAGGGAATCCATCGCCACTTGTAGCCAGTCCATGTGGAGGAGCGTCCGCAATGAAAACACAGATCTTTGTTGCTTCGTCTCGCCAGCTGAGTTTCAGAACTTGATGTAAAGCATCTGCAACAGCTTCTGGTGCATCACCACCTGTTGATATTATCCATGGGAGATACATGTTATGTGACAGGTCGAACTTCCTAGTGTCATAGCTGTTCGTACATGCAGAACATTCAGAAGTAGTGGATGCAACTATGAACTATTGAACTCCTGATACGAAATGGTACAAAGATTTTTTACCACAATAGCTATAGTGCCACTACATTCAAATGGTTGAGTCGTGGAATCTTTCAGAGAAAAATTGATGAAAAATTTGGAAACGGAAAGTCCATGCATACCTGTGGTTCGACAAATGTTGAATTTGAATAGTGCTGATCGCAAATGACATCATTTTTCTCTCATTGATATGCATAAATAAATATTTGTCCGTATTTTACGCATAAATGATGAAATTACAACCTGCTAGTGTTACAATGGGTACTAAAAGCCACACTAATTTGTTTGAATTTATGGCTCAAACTACAAACTGCATCAACAGCCGTGCATTCAACAACAAAATTTGTCCGAATTTTAGGCAGCGTAGTCCGAAGTCGGCAGCTATATTTAGTAACAAACCTGGAATTGTGATCCACACTATGATGAAAGCATGTCTATCGACAATAAGTCAACTTTAGACATGTCAAGTTACAATTTGCCACAGCATTTGATTTCTTGTCTTTTGACACTACCTTATAATGGCTGATAAGGTAATTGTCTAAATGAATACGAGTGTATTTGGTCTACTGGATTTTATATGTACTGTGGTAATGTATTTTAAAAAAGCAAGGAAATATGAAAAAATGTCCTTTGATGTTGATGTACATATATTTTATCAAGTACCATTATTATTAACAGGAAAGATCTGGTTTATGACACCATGGTGTATGATGTATTTACAACACAAGATATAATCCTGCATGATCTGACATTAGAATTAGACATGCAACAAAGCACAGACTGAAATCATCTCATCAGTTCAACTGAATAAATTGGGGTTTGTGCAGCACCTTGAAAGCTTTTAGCTGATTCGTTGGCTGAAACTCATTATTCTTACTGAATTATTTCTAAACAGCCAATCAGGTAGGGAACAGCCCAACTTTCAGACTCCTTAAGTTGCTGTTAATAATGGCAATCTGCCAATCAGGTGCAACCTTCCTACCTAGCTGCTGCCAGAATGAATGAACCAAAGTGACCTTTGACCTACCCCCAGTTGCATTGGCTGCATCCAGCCATGACTTCATAGAGCTCACAGATCCAGTGAAATCATGAACTCTTGTCACAAAAGTACTGTCCTGTGGTGGATGGTCACGATATTCAACAAGTGCCAGGTGGATGTCAGATTTCTCCTTTGAAACAATCTCTTCAACAATTTTACGTATACTCTGCAGAATAATTAATAATCATTAATAAGATAAGTAAATATCTAATTATGATAGGCAGTAATACCGAAACCCGGCAGCTGCTGTCATGTAAAATAACAAATTTCAATTATAGTCACTATAGTACTATGCATGTAGTCAGAGACACTCAGATATTCAGGTTCAAATGTACAGTACTTTCCCAGTGTGATTACTGTATCACAAATATGTAGAGCAAATGAATTTTTCACAACATAGTGTTTTTTGAAAATTATGCATTTATTTTTCCCCAAAAAGTTTAACAAGAGTATCAGTCCATCCACACACTGTGGGTATAGCAACTGATTTTTGATGTCAAAACATTGGCAAATTTTTCATTCTTTGCTAAATGTTGCACAATGATCCAAAATTGATCATGAGAGAGAGGGTGGTTTAATGATGCCTTGAGGGCATTCTGATCAGAAATTTGAACTTTCAATTTTGAGGCAAATATGTTGCCTTACCATATATTAAATTTCATCTCTTTCTGTGTGGTCTCATGTTCGTATTTTCCGTAAAGACATTACGTGGCAAATGCATAGTGTTTTAGTTAAGGTAGTATGCACCTCAAAAGTAAAAGACCTAAACTTAAGCTTAAAATTTCATCAAGGAATAGTTCAACCATGCTCTTTTGAAATCAAGAATAAAAATCGGGGGTCACCGTGCAAATTTTGGTAGCAGAGGAACAAATTATCCAATATTTACTGATATTTGAAATTTGAAATGGCCGCTGTCCCTGTGTTATCTGTATGGACAAAAATAAAATTTAAGATTTTCGAAAAACTAAGACAGTGAAAAGTTTTCGTACTCCAAGAGCTTTAAAATGAACCTCCACAAGTGGTAAAAAAAAATTGTAAAAGTTTGAGTCCGAAAATCTGTCCAAGAGGCGTATAGTCTACCGTAATTTTAAGCCATCTTTGACCAATATACTTATACAATAAATCCCGTGCCCCATCGTAGGAAAAAAGTCATATTGGCAGTTTCTTTGCATGCTGTGCGAGGCTAGGCTAGAGGTTTACAAAACGCGAAGACGTAAATTTCACACCAATCAGCAATCACTGAGATTCCACACGTCTGAGTCATATTGCTTACGTTGGCAAAGCCACGACAGGGAAGTCAAGATGCAATTATTCTTGTGCTATTTTTAGAATAGCTGATTCAACACTTTTGCTGCTATGCACGCATCAAAACATTACATGTCTTCCTGCTTGCTTTGTTCTTATTCAGAAGCGAGTGTATACGTATCATCCTGCCATACCCCACCCTCTTTCCAGCCAGCAGGCTCTTCATAAAGCCGTCGATATTCGCAGCGTCGCGTTTGCGGTGACGGTGGGGCAACTAGGGATCATGCCTACAACTCAGTAACTGTGTGTCACCCAAGGTGACCCCCACTTGAAACGATAGCTGCTATAGGCGCATAGGCTGCAAGAGTTTTGCCCAAGTGTCCTGTCGTCCACTGACAGTGTGAGGTGGGCGTTGTATCGGGTGTAGACATAGCGATCAAATGGTGGTATTCTATCGACATCCCGATACATGCGGATCTGGTGCCCCGACCCTATTAAAGTCGCTTTACCCGGACTCAACCATTGTAATCATTGCGTCTACCACTTTATGAATTTCTGTGATTTTGTGATTGCACAACAAGAACTTACAATTCAACTGAATGTGGCAGCTCGTTTTCTGTTAAGAGGAAAGGGAAGGTGCGAAATCAAAATACAAACCCGCGGACCGTGCGACAGTGTGCATGGTCAGATCCATTTTTCCGGTGAGGTGGTGAAGGTGAAATACACTCAGAATTCATGCTATGCTTCACAAATTGTACAAAATTGAAAAATTCAAATCTCGGTCTCCTCTTACTGTGACTAGCATGCATGAGTATGACAGAATGAATATGGGTGCATGGCAAAGAGTGACAGATAGCTGCAGATGTAGTTCCAAGGGGTAAAATTGAGGGGCTGTACGGATCGAACTGCGGCAGCATATTAATATTGATGAGCCTTGTATGAAAACGTATACTTCACTGTGATCGAATGCCAATGTGATAAACCACCAACCTGTTGCGCTGTGGCGATATAGCTTCCCATACTGCCGGTACAGTCCATTGCAAACGCCAAATCCAAGACGGACGAATCATGATTAGCCAGTTCTGGCTGTGCCACTTGATCAACGCTTATATTCATGGTAACTATACTATAGCTAGACTCTCGCAAATTGGTTGTGGAGCAGTCTTTAAGTTAATCAGACTCAGAGTCGTATGTCTCGCAAGTGCGAATAATCCTGACACCCCAACGACGCTGAAGAGCTAACTTGAAGGGAACGAGCACGACTGAGCTGCAGGGCGACAATAATTGAATTGACATACACAGCATTCACATGTTTATAAATACGGTGGAAACTGTTGTCATCGTATATTTATAGAATATGACGTCATTGACACGGGACTTGTTTTTTTTACGTGACAAGCGATAGGGGGCGCTCTCTGCAGGATGACAGGTACTTGATGAATGATCAACCTTGTGAATTTGGTTGCATTTTTTTATCCGAAATTATGTTGGCATGAATTTTCATGCTGATGATAGGAATGTATGCAATCTGAGTTACATTTTAGTATAGGATTTCACTTCCAATATACAGCAGTACAAGGAGCAAAGGCAGCTAGAGTAGAATTGTAGTCTTTCTGAGAAATCCTTGTTATATACATAACCTTTTAAGGTCTATGTTATATATACGTTACATCCTTACCACTCCAAAAACTCATTATGCATTAATATGAGGAAAACTCATACACGTTTACAGAAATGTGAGAGAGCTCACACAAGTGGAGAAATATGCCAACCACGCTGACAAAAATGGAATGTTTGCAGAATGCTTTAATATGGTAATTAACAATTCTTTATTGCATAACAACATAAACTTCAGAAAACACCGTAGTATTAGCGATCAAAACAAACGATACATTCAACGATAAATCTGTAATAAAATAAGAAATTGAATCTCAGTAGTTAAAGCCATGTATCCGACGGATTTGCACTCATTGAAATCTTACTTTCAACTGCTCATTGTTGCCTGCAAATATGCATTATGCAAATACCATTTGCTCATAACGTTTCTATTCTACGGTAACAATCATTCTTCCATAGGCGAGTGGGTTTTTTTGTTTTGAAACAAAGGTGAAGGTAGTTCTATTGCTTGTTATATTGGCAATAACTTTGGGTACATGATTATTGCACCATAAATAAAATCTATTCAATGATTTAATCGAAAAGAGATGAATGCATGCACACAATCCACATAAACAAACAAGAAATATCAAAATTTCAACATCTTCAGGGATTTTTCATGATCCGACATCATGTGTAAAATTACCTAAATAAACAACATTTCATTTGAGAAAAGTTGAAAAGTGTAATAAGTTTGTTTGGTTTATCTTCATGCATAGATCCTGCATGGAATGGATCCTGATACAGCAGTGCCATGGCTATGAGTCATTGCTTACATAATGACACGACCCTCTATAGAGGGACAATGATAATGACAACACAATGAAAAAGAAGCCAATGCTGCAAAGATTAGATTATGTTTTGTCTTTAGAAATGATGATTTTCCAGTTATTCATCAGTCAGATTCCACTTTTGAAATATGATATAGCATACATACAATGCCCTTAATCCGTCTCATGCAGTCCCACTATCAATATAATAGAAAAGTTAGGCCTATATATGCCTGCCACAAAACAATCTTTAAAGGGAGGATGTCATTGGAACTCTGCTCAAAGGTTGCTAGGTACCCCTTCGACCGATGTAAGTACTTATATATCTAGGGTATGTGGCGATTGATGAAAGTGAAAACATGTTTGTTAACAATGAATATTGTAAAATTTAAATGTTGTAACTATGTTGACATGATGTATCTAGATATCATGCATGAAATACATTGTTTGTAAACAAGAAAGTCACACATGTGCTGTTCCGACAACATCCTCCTTTAAATGGCGCTTTCCAAACCAAAAACAATGATTTCCACACGCATATTCAATATGGAATGTGATGGTTCCAAGCTTGCAGGCAATACTATGGGAGGTAAAAAATCCTGCAAGACAGCCCTTTCCTAAGAAAAATGACATGACTCCTTTCTAAACTTGAAAATCTATTGTCAGTTGTTGCATGAGGCTCTGCTGTGGATTAGTGTGGGCTTTAACCACAGCCACTGTACAGCTCTACAGGAGCTCTTCTTCCCTGACATGTGAATAACACATGAGACATCTTTGTGGGCAATGTAAACACTGATACCTGACACAGTTCAGCTACAATACCCGGTAGATCACAGCTCGAGATCTCTAGCAGCCACATGTAGCTGACAAAACTTTGTTTGATACTCCAGACTTTGATGCTTCAAGGACTATGTGGAGTTAAAATGTGCCATAATCTGTTCAATTCCCATTGTTTAAGCACTGTGGTGTGCACAGTTACTCCACATGACAAACCAGTGGGCCACATATTCATTCACTTGCAATACATTTGTGTGTAGATAAAAAAGATTTGTCTAAACCACACTCCCACATGTTGTCAACCTTTGACAGCTGACCTGGAAGATTTCCGGATGTTCTGGTTCAGTTGAAGCAAAACAATTAACTTAAATATGTAGATTAATTAAACGAATCCAAAATCAGTCACTAGTTTTATGATGGTAATTGAAATATGTGCAATGCTAACAAGCTATTGACATGTTTCATAGTTGACACACCTTTTTCACCATATATGGATATATGCAAATTGCAGTACCTGTATTAAAATAAGAAAATGCAAATTGTATAAAACTATGCTTTGTAATGATCTGTGAATAAATAATATAACATATATATTTGCAACATCACATTTGATGCTAGGTAAATGGCAAGTGTGTTTAGAAATACAATGGACAGCCCAAGTCCAAAGCGTGTAGAACATATCTAAAGGACTGAACAAGTGAAATTGCTGCATGGTGTACAAAGAAAGCCAATGGGAAGTTAACAGACTTGAAGAACCTGAAGATATTTTCAAGTTAAACGTATTACTGAGATTATTTGAATGACATATAGAAATAAAAAAATATATGATAACTTTCTTGATTCCTGGAATATATTTGTTATTTATCTACATGCATGAGTTGTAGAGGTGCTCACATGCGGGGAGTTAATCACTGGTTTGCTTCCACTCCTCTTTTGGAATGCATCAAAGTCTCTTTTTAAAATGAGGAGAAATGAGAGTTGTAAAAAGTGCATCAACACAAAGTACAAAAATACTTCTGCCCTTAGCTGCCTTATCTCATGTTCTTCTGGAGTGATTTCATATACGCTTTCCATGAAATGCTTTGGTAAGTTGAAAACTGAATTCACACATAATAACAAAAAAACTTACGTTTATACAAGATCAAAAATATATGTAAATACAATAAAATATACTATTTGTGATAAAAGATAAAATAAATGTTTGATATTTACATTGGTGCACAAATGCTCTTTATGCCCTGGGTTTATAAAGTAAAAAAACTCTCACATATTTCTCAGTGAGTTTAAGGCACTGCTTCAGTCTTTGATGAACCCTTGAGAATACTTCCATACAAGGAGAAGCAAACACTAATATTCACTTCACTGTATGTTGTACGGAGATAGTGTTTGTCACGAAACTTCTCTAAAAACAACATACTTTTGAAATTTGATGTTTAAAGGAATATGTCATCATTGGTGAAGACCAACTGCCATGAAAATTGAAGCATTGGCCATTATGCTAAACACTCTGTCTAGAATATTGCAAAAGGCAATGTTGCAGATTTCACCTTGACACATACTAGTCATGACAGCATGCTGTAAATGGTATGTATACTATAGCTCTGAGTTGGAAAATAAATATTGCATTAATGCCCTGGTAATAGCGTGGCATTTGTAAAGATGTGAACATGAACTTTGGATAACAACCAAAAAAGAGTTAACTTGGGAGCTCAAGCTACAACGTACTCTATCTTTAACCTAAAATGACTCCCTAGGTGAATAGTAAGTGATGCAAAACACTGTCTATGTCTATGTCTATGTCTACCTATCTTAATTCTTGCCAACTAAATGACTTCTCTGACAAAAAATTAACAAGTGGACTGAGGAAACAAGAAAAAAAACGTGAGTTAAGCCACCATGATTTGATATGGTAATGTTCCTTTATGTGGATTTTACTTGCATCTTATTCCTGGCGATAGATTTCTTCACCATCCTCAATGTTTGTAACCTGGTGATTTCCTGGTCCTCTTCCACTTCATAGACATCATCACTTGGTGCCATGGCAACAAGACTATCATCTCTAACTTTTCTTCTTGCGGATGTAGTTGCTGCAGCTGACAATCTTCTGGATGCCCTGGTTCTGCCTTTGATCCTGCGGGCAGAAGTTGGCCGTGGGGATGACATCTTTGGTGCGCTTTTTGGCATGTGGGAAGATGATGTGGCTATCTTTTTTCTAGATCTTGTTAGATACCGAGAGGGTGAAGGTTTAGGTACCATGTGGCTGTTGAAATATGAAAATTCAAATAATTTCATATTACTGCTCTGAGAGCTGCTTTAAACGAACTATTAATTATGCAGACTTTCAACAATTCATTGACATTATCACTTCACCATCAACTGAAACTTGTAACAATGTTCAACTTTAGAAAATACACTTGTAGAGAAAGCAAAAAAAAAAGTCTGCTTACCTTATTTGTATTTTATTGTGCCAGCCTTCGTTTGATTAAAATCTTAATTCTGATTTTGTTTGGCTGTAATTCAAAGTATCTTACAAAGTTTTGATGAATGATAATATTGATCTTTACTTTAATAACATACAGTGCTGAATCTGTGATTACAAGTACATGTCTCCAGTTATATTGTGCCTTACTGTACAACAGTTCTCCCTTTATTACTTTACATCCATGCAAACTTAACACACCTTGTTGCCATGCTTTTCATATATTCTTCTTTAACTTCCGCCATATTACGTTTGGATGAGAGTTTCACGGCTGACTTGGAAGGTCCCCTTAACTCACTACTATTCATTTTCAACTGTTTTGCTCTGGCTCCTAAAATGAGAATGACATTGAATATGTCAAAATATCCAATAAACACACAACCTGCATGAGTTTTTTTTAGGGAATTCAAGAGCTTCAAGAAAAGAATGAGCGAAGTATGATCGTAACATGCATGTGTCTCAAGTTTCACATTGAACTGCAATTATAAGTCAGTGATGATTGGAATGCATGAGCTAACTGCTGTACATTTGTATCTTTCTCTCTCTCTCTCTCTCTACAGACAGACAGACAGACAGACAGACAAACACACACACATATATATGGTAGAGAGAGAGAGTAGAGTAGAGAGAGAGAAGAGAGAGAGAGAGAGCCTCAGAGAGAGAGAGAGAGAGAGAGACAGAGAGAGAGACCAGAGAGACAGACAGACAGACAGACAGACAAATAGACAGAGAGGATGGATTGCAACAAAGTTACATTTGTATCTTTCCTTCTCTCTCGCTCTTTACATACAGACAGGACAGACAGACATACAAACAACACACAACATATAGATGGTATTAGAGAGAGAGTACAGAGAGGAGAGAGAGAGAGCCTCAGAGAGAGGAGAGAGAGAGAGAGAGAGAGAGGAGAGAGAGAGATAGACAGACAGACAGACGACAGACAGAACAGACAAATAGACGGGAGGATGGATTGCAACAAAGTTACATTTGTATCTTTCTTTCTCTCTCGCTCTTTACATAACAGACAGACAGACAGACATACAAACACACACACATTATGATGGTATAGAGAGAGAGTACAGAGAGAGAGAGAGAGAAAGAGAGCCTCAGAGAGAGAGAGAGAGAGAGAGAGAGAGAGAGAAGAGAGAGAGAACAAATAGACAGAGAGGATGGATTGTAACAAAGTTACAATTTGTATCTTTCTTTCTCTCTCGCTCTTTACATACAGACAGACAGACAGACATACAAACACAACAAACCATATAGATGGTATAGAAAAGATAGTACAGAGAGAGAGAGAGAGAGAGAGAGAGAGAGAGAGAAGAGGCCTCAGATAGAGAGAGAGAGAGAGAGAGAGACAGACAGACAGACAGACAGACAGACAGACAGACAAATAGACAGAGAGGATGGATTGGCACAAAAGTTACATTTGTATCTTCTTTCTCTCTCGCTCTTTACATACAGACAGACAGACAGACATACAAACACACACACATATAGATGGTATAGAGAGAGAGTTAGAAGAGAGAGAGAGAGAGAGAGGAGAGAGAGAGAGAGAGAGAGAGAGAGAAGAGCCTCGAGAGTAGAGAGAGAGAGAGAGAGAGAGAGAGAGAGAGAGACAGAAGACAGACAGACAGACAAATAGACAGAGAGGATGGATTGCAACAAAGTGATGATAAAGCAATGACACTTTGGAGAAGTATGCAATTCAATGCAACAACTCTTAACAGTTCCAAAGATTGAACATTTATCACTGGTATGGTTTTGATCTGTGCTAGGGAGTATATCAGTGACCATTTGAAGGTACATGCCTTGCTTCCTGTGGACCCCCTAGAATACTATTACATCTCTAGAATACCAAACTCCACAGAGCATATCTGATTGAAATTAGAAATGTCCTGAATGTCAGATTTGAAGGATCACATAATGAAACCGTTGTCTCTCTCAGCTATGCTGTTTCCATGCATACAGCCTACAGTATCTATTCACAGGGTCAAAACATTGTCATTGGCATGAAGAGCTAAATAAGTTCTTTAAAAAGATATTACAAAAACAAAAAGACAATTTCAATTTCTGATTTCTTGCTGATTATATCATATCATAGGGTAATTCACCTTTTTTCTTCAATTTCTCAGAAACAGCTTTGGTCATTGACTCTTCATCTACGTAACCGCCTCCACATAATCTGTGAAAGTGAATTACTTCCTGGTTGACCTCTTCCATGAGTCTTTGTAAGGATATCTCTTCCTGGGCTCCTCCGATGATGACCTTGGCCAACAATGTGGCATTACTGAGTGGTACATACTGACCACCAGTCATGTGAGCGATAGCCATGAAGAAATCTTTGTAGGGTGTAATGCTAGGTTGACACCCTACCATGTACATTGTGATACCTTTCTGTGCTAATTCAGCTGCTACATGCATCGGATCTACACCATCAGGACATCCTGTATGCAACACAAAGGACAGAATTTCAGAAAGTTGCATGTTTACTGTCCATCACACCAAGAGACCCCCGGGTTACTAGTATACTAGTAACACACACAGTACGTACTACATGCATACTCATTGACTATTTTCCAAACAGAGAAGGTAAACTGTTTCGGTTGTTGGTATTTGCTTTAATTGACACAGTGAAATATGAAATCCTAAATCAAACAGGAATTAGCTGTGGGACCATAGCTGTGGTGGGAGTTTTCTGACAGGTTTCCTGTGTCTTTTGCTAGCTGATTTGATTTTGACTTTTAATGTGTGGTACATAGGACGTAGAAAACCAGTCAGAAAACCACCACAGCTATGGACCCACAGCTACATGTAAATGGAAATTAGTGTCCTAATAAAAGAATCAATCTCATCTAATAAGTTAAAGGTATACTGTCATATTTTGCAACAGTTACCATGGAAAGGGAAAATCTTACCAATCACAGATTTTAAGTGGGTGGCCGCTTTTTAAAAAGAGCGCCCTCACATGGGCATTTAGAATACCAAGGAACCCCCTTTGACCATATATGGGCATATTTAGATTACAGGTGACTGTATACCTTTAAGCATATCCAAGGGAGGTTTAACGTGTTTTCTGCCTGACCTATTCAAAGAAATATAACATGGTGATTTTCACTGACTTGAACAGATAGTGATAATGTATGTCTTGGTTTCATGGTCTTCTTTGTACCTTGCATTCTTGCATGAGATCACTTCATACAAAAGTTAAGGTTGGAGTTGCGCCTTAGGAAAGATTAGACTATTTTTTCAATACATTTCTGGTATAATGCTTGTACGGACTCATTTTGAAGCCCTTGGAGTAATAAAAGTTTTAACAGTCAGTTTTCTGAAAATCAAAAATTTAATTTTTTCCATATAGTTAACCTTAGAATGGAAGCCATTTTGCATTTTAAATATCGGTAACTATCAAGTAATTTGTTCCTTTGGAACCTTAATTTGCACTGTGACCCCTGATTTTTATTCTTGATTTTGGAAATGAATCATTTAAAGTTTCTTTTTGGGAAAATTTCAGGAAAGGTTTAAGTCTTTCACTGTCAAGGAATGTACTGCCAATGGTACCTTCCCATCATGCATTGGAACACAAGGTTAAATGGTGCCTCTTGAAAGAGTGTCCAGAAAAGTTTGAAGAGGAGACTGATCTCCCTGAATTCTTCACATTCATCAAAACGAATTTTTCAAAAACACTTGTGGTTATTTACAGGTCTATAGTTGCATGACACATTTAGCATCTTTTTTAATACCTTCAGGGAATCCATCGCCTCTTGTACCCAGTCCATGTGGAGGGGCATCAGCGATAAAAACACAGATCTTGGTTGATTCATCTCGCCAGCTGAGTTTTAAGACTTCGTGCAATGCGTCTGCGACAGCTTCTGGTGTGTCACCACCTACAGATATGGAGACCAGTATATTGTCATTGTTGTCAAGTATGGCAAAAAGTTTTGTCGCGTATTAGCTTCTGTACTGTACTCATGGCTGCCACTATCAGTTGATACACAGTCCCTTCTAAATAAAACATCTTCCATAGTTCTGCTAAATAAGCACCTCTCTCTACAGGGAACTGTGGTCTGAGGCTGACAAGGGGAACACCAAAATCATCAAACAGCATTTCAATATGGTCCGTCCACAATAAGAAACTGAAATCATGCTTTATGATGTCTGATTGGTTTTTGTATAGCACTTGTCATGTGACCTCTCGGCCTTTACAATCAATGGAGAAATAGTTTGTTCAGAGAAGTAGCTGACATAAAACAGATGTGCATGACTAGACTTATACCCAGTTGAAGATGTGCTCAACAAGAAAGAAAATGCCTGCAAGAAACATGGTATGCAGAAACCACAGGTGCAATCATCTTTCATGAACCTTTTCCCTGTATAATAATTGCATTGATGTTATACACAGGCTTAAGAAATGAGATGACCTTTGACCTACCCCCTGCTGCATTCGCTGCATCGAGCCATGACTTCATAGAGCTCACAGATCTAGTGAAATCATGAACTCTTGTCACAAAAGTACTGTCCTGTGGTGGATGGTCACGATATTCCACAAGTCCCAGGCGAATGTCGGATTTCTCCTTTGAAACAATCTCTTCAACAATTTCACGTATACTCTGTAAAACATTGAGGTGTGTGTATTTACGGTCAATTGTCATTAGTTACCATATTGAAAAGTTGCTTCAAGAGCATGTTTTTGATCCAGTATTTGCTGGGTGCAAGCAACTGATATGAGATGAGTTGTTATGGTGTGAGAGTAATGCTGATTACAAAGATATATTTATGTTTAAGTTCACTACAAAGGTTGCCTATTCATGAAGTGGCAAGATGTTGTCAACCTAATATAAATTAACTGGCACTAAAAATCAAAAATACCGTCAAGGACACTATGTGCTCACATTCGGTTTGAATTGGTCAATTCAAGAAATATTTAAACCAGAAAAACAAGAATGACAAAAGCAAATAAGGTCTCCAACTTAGGTACTGGAGGTCATCTTTAGGAACATGCATATCAACTTCTATAGCAATGGGAGAAGCAGATCCTAAATACATAAGCAAATGTCAACAACAAAAAACAGAGAAGGCTTGATAAAAAGAAAAGGTGGGAGTGGGCAAAAATGCACAAGGGATCTGGTAAAAAAGTAATGCTACATCATCAATCTTCTAGACCCTACCCCTCCTGAATATCAAATGTTCCACCCCTTGGTATTACATAAGACCAAATGACAGGAAGTACATTTACAACCTTGGAGATTTTTAATTAATGCCATGAGTGTTATCATTCTAATGTAAACAGCACTTAAGTTAGTTACAGATAGTGAAATGCCTTCCACTGTGGGCGGTGATTACAACATCTGGAATTATCCTGGATCCAAATTTCTCATCAGTTCTTGTATGTCTTACATAGAAAAGTTGCAAAAATTGGTCCAAAATGAAAAAAATACGTCAAGGACACTAGTGCTCACATTCGGTTTGAATTGGTCCATTCTGAGAAATATTTAAACCAGGAAAAACAAGAACGACAAAAGCAAATAAGGTCTGCAACTTAGGTACTGGAGGTCATCTTTAGGAACATGCATATCAACTTCTATAGCAATGGGACAAGCAGATCCTAAATAATACAGCAAATGTCAACAACAAAAAATAACAGAGAAGGCTTGATTAAAAGAAAAGGTGGGAGTGGGCAAAAAATGTACAAGGGATCTGGTAAAAAAGTAATGCTACTCATCAATCTTCTAGACCCTACCCCCTCCTGAATATCAAATGTTCCATCCCTTGGTATTACATAACGCCAGAATGCAGGAATAATTTACAACCTTGCGAGATTTTTTAATTAATGCATGAGTGTTATCATTCTAATGTAAACAGCACTTAAGTTAGTTACAGATAGTGAAATGCCTCCACTGTGGGCAGTGATTACAACATCTGGAATTATCCTGGATCCAAATTTCTCATCAGTTCTTGTATGTCTTACATAGAAAAGTTGCAAAAATTGGTCCACAATGAAAAAAATCACCTCAGCTTTGTTTTCTGGATCAAATTTTCCTACAAATTGATACCAAATATGACAAAATTATGTTCACAGCCTTCAAAATTGTCTCACAACATATCCTGGGTTGGTGTAGGTCATTTAAGGTCACAAACTGAGAAAATTACCTAAAATATACAAATTTGGGGGTTTCCCAACACTTTGAGCTGAAAATTTATTCATAACATCTTTCGGGACTCTATACCAAATTACAACTATCACATGGGACTTTATACCAAATTACAAAGCTATCAAACAAGTAATTTTGAGATAAAGTTTTCTTGACCAAAAATGACAATATTGTCTTAAAAATACAAATTTTTATATTTCAGGACATTTCCACATATCTAACTATTGTCATCTCTGTACGTCTGTGTACCAAATATGAAAGCTGTCTGTCCAGGGGTTTTAAAAAGAAATACTGTTAAGATTTTTTGACCAAAAATGACAAAATTGCTCCAAAATAGTAATTTTCCCAATTTTGTCATAATTTCAACAAATTAGAAGAGTAACACCCTCGCAAAGAGACAACCCAAATTTGAGAGCGATTGGGCTGGCGGTTTCAGAGAAGAAGAATTTTTACTGAAAATGAGAAAAATCACAAAAAAATTCAGCAAAAATACAAAATTAAGGATATCTTCACAATATTCATAAAACTGTATAAGGTTCACCTAAGGTACTTGCACACAAATTTTCAAAGCAATCAAAACAGCGGTTCTTGAGTTATTAATTCTTGACCATTTTCACATTTTGTAAGCTCATTTGCATAATTTTGGCAATGCAGACTTCATTTGAACAAAATCCCATCTATAGCCCAGGATGCATCCACACACCAAATACCAAGCTGAAACGTGCAGCGGTTTGCGTGTTTTTGATGTTGACGGACATACTGTACGTACATACATACATACATACATACATACACACATACATACAGACGCCATCGACTTCAGCCTATACGATAAACTCACATTGGTAAAACCAAATGTGAGCTAAAAATAGTTGCTATCCCTGTGTTAACTCTATTGGGAAAGACAAACTTTCGATTTCAAAAAAATAAGGGCCTGGTCAGTTTCTTTGGCGGGGGGTGTGGGGGTGTGGCATGTTTTTGACTTTGGTGATAGGGGGGTCACCATGTTTTTGAAATGCCCAATAGGAGGGGTCAGTGTGGTTTTGAATTTCGACACAGGCCTCAGTGTTCTCACCAGAAAAAAAAATTTGTGGGACATTTTGTCCCGCTGACCAAAAAAAAGCGGGACAACGGATGATTTTTGTGAGACAATATATAAATATGTTAAAAAAGTCAAACTGCAAATACGAACCTTATTCTATGCATGGAAAAAATAAAGGACTCAACAACTCATTCAACTTAACAACTTTTTTGTAAACTTCGGTGAAAATATCAACTGATATTGAATATCAGTGCTTTTAATGAAAAGTCTATGGGACTTTCGTTCTTTCCAGTGTGAAAGTCCATTCGGGGCCCTCTACAATAACAGTAGTTGCTAGAGTGTCCAGCGTTCAGCTCCCAGTTGATTCCTGTCATTAGTTACTTTTTTTTCGCACACTAAACCCCCTTTCACAACCAGCAAGAAGGAACAGGCCAAGTCAGCATTTATTTAGATCAGGAAACATATCCCTATGATGTTTGTAAACAATCATCAACTTTGACGTGAAATTTTGGTCGCCAGCCAAGGCTACAAATTTTGTCAATTGATTGAAGCATGGAAAAAAGACGTCCATGTTCTCACGTATAAGTTCGCTGGAATAATATACTTATCACATGCGCAAGCCAAGAATTGATAATTTTTGCATAATAAGAGAACTTTCCTCCAACTATTCCACATTTAAACCTCTGAACTACTTTTGGAATAATATCATCAATCGGCAGTGGGCCAGTTGTCGATCATTTCCAGTCGTAGGTACTAGGTCACGTGGGCGAGGAACGGAGCAAATGCCTGATAACATCACACAACACGTATCTCCGCAACAACAGTATCTCCGCGAAGTTTATACATGATTCCAAACATAGCAAAGACCTAAAAATTATCTCAGACAAAGTTGCGTTATTTTTCGAGAACAAAATTCACTGAATCTCAACGGCACGAACACTATAACGTCGTTCCCGTCCAGACCCTGGTTGCCATGCGGAACTCACAGTATAATGCTACCAGCTTCGAGTTCGTTGTTTTCGAAAAATGTTCATGTAATTCCTTAGGGATATACAAGCTTTACATTCTTGTGTTTTCGTAGTTCGGATTATTGTTGTCGTAGCCTATGAAAATATTTATCGTGCCCATGACGCCTCCAGCTTCCGCGAATTCCGTGGACATGTACCGGTATGCATGCAAGGCGAACACGTCCAGTGCGTCAGACTACCACAGTCTCGTGTGGTTCAATACACGACGGCCGCTGTGTGGTATACGTAATGATAATGCATCCACACATCGGCCATCATGTATCGAATCACAAGTGACTGTGGCTTAAGTACGCCCTCTGACGGGTATTGCCTCCAGATTGCCTCGGTTTCAACCAGGAAGTGTAATTACTCGCGTCAATCATTTACGTCCATGGTGAGAAGTATTGGCTGTATGATACGGCCGGCCGCGCCGTACGGCTGGCATCACGAAAGTTTATAATTTCAAAGGCGCGCCACTATTGGCGCGCACGCCCAAGAAATCCGCGACAAAACAGAAAAATACGCGAGAATGTCGCTGAATCGCGGCCTGGTGAGAACGCTGCAGGCTCATACTTGCATAAAATGCATCGTGCCAGCCAAAAATTTCGTAATTGAGTTGCATTTTTTGGTGCGCCCTTCAGGCGCCTAACTTTAATAATAGTAGGACATAGTTTTCAGAGCCCCCTCCCAGCGTGAAACTTTATATATCAGACATACGTCAGACATATCTGTGAGACTGTGTGTTTTAAATTTTCCCACTGGGTATTACCCAGTGGGAATATTTTAAACTCACAGATACACAGAAATAAAACAATTTAGTTTGCACAGACATTTGTTTTTCATACGCCTGAGAAGACTCTTGGGGAGAGGGGGGGGGAGAACTTTCCCAACCACACGAAATTGAGGGGGGGGGGATTGTGGGCTAGGGAACTGCAGCAATCCCTAACCCTTTACTGTTTGGAAATAAATCAGATCCGGGTATAATTAATTACATTCATAGCATATATCAAGATACTCCGACAACACAGGCATTCATGGGTTGGCAAGTTTGCTTGATCGATCAATCATCTGTTCGATCTGCGATCGAATAGACTACTCATAAACAGCCAACAACCGCCTGTGCTGTACCATTCTTTCCGGATTTCAGCTCTGAGGCAGATATGGTGGACTTTGTGTGGTGGAGACCTTCCCAATCCCAGTCTAAAAAATATTTTCGGGAAAGTTCTGAGCTGCGGAACCGCAGCGAGTGGTATCTTGATCATGCCGTGGGGGTACCAGAAGAATCCATGATCATGCTAAACCACTCACCTGTTGTGCATGTATATATATCGTCCCATACTAAACCTGTGCAGTCCATCGCAAAGGCCAAATCCAAGACGGACAATCATGATCAGCAAGTTCGGGCTGTGCCACTTGCCCACCGCTGATATTCTGGGTTTTGAGATCGTGTCAAAATCGAGAATCAGTAAATTCACAACTTTACTGTACTGTAAGGTGGTTGACTGTGAATCAAACGCGTTTAAATCAGTTTAAATAGAGTGACGTCTTCACAAGGCTGGTGAAGAGTTGATAGTGGACTCTTGCGCAAGTTCATTGTCGCACTGTATACGTACAGTGTTGATCTCTGTGCCTGCCCAAGCCGGTGAGGGGGCTGTTACATTAATTTTTTGGCGTTTTCTAGCGGAATTTTTTATTGATCCTCCGCCCTCGACTATTTCACATTGAAATGCCTCTAAAATCAAATGACTTATTTTGAGACCCTGTCGCTGAAGATACTCTACTGTTATATATACAATTTGTAACATTTCACATGATTACGTAATTAGCTGAACTCGTACTGTGGACGAGATTTCAGTTTAGGGACTGGTTAGTTTCTTCGGCCTGGGGGGGGGGCGGTGGATTATTTTTTGCCAACGTCAAAAAGTGGCTGACCCCCCTATTCCAAATTTTGAAAACAGGGTGACCCCCCCATTCCAAATTTCAAAAACAGGGTGACCCCCCCCCCCCCCCGGCGCAGACATAGGTAAAACAAGGTAGATATAGATATTATATATATATATATATATATTATATAATATAATATATATATATATATATATATATATATATATATATATATATATATATATTATATATATATTATATATATATATATATATTATATATATTATATATATATATATATATATATATATATATATATATATATATATATATATATCTATATATGTATATATATATTATATTTTACATTTTACATATATTTTATATTTTAAATAGTCATTCTATGTTTAATGACATTGTTGACATGTCAGTTGTAAGATAGGAATTTCAAAGTGTCAATCTTAAAGTTTGAATACAGTACATTTTGAATGAGCTGTATTTTGAATGAGCTGTGAATGTATTTCACACTTTCTATGCTTAACCAGATGTCCTGAACTGTTGTACAGAAATGGATGTCAATCATTAATATCAAAGAGGAAAAAGCAGTGAATCAAAAACTTTGATGGGTGTTAAGACTTGCCAACCATCCAATTAAATCTCCTGAGGAGCCATAGAGAGCTTTTTTAGCCAAATCTGATGTGTACAGTGTCTGAGAGGACCTTTCTTGTAACATTGAAACCATAAAAGCACAGCTAATAATGACAAAAACTGCCTTTTTTAACTGTTATTTTGTTCATAAAAAAGCATCTTTCTACAGAAAACCTGTGAAACAAAGGAAAATTGAACAGGAAAATAATTGCATCAATGAGAAGGAAAGATATCTTGTCATTTTTCTATCTCTAAAATAAGTCACTGTATCAAATATATATTTGAAATATTTGTGCATGTTGCTTTCTCATACTGAATTCTCATAGAGAGAACAGAAAAGTATCAGGAATTTGTCATCCTTTTCATATGAAATGCAGATTTCATAATGGTACACTTTCACTTAGCAAACATCAAGATATCTCTGATTTATTAAAGTATGGGCCCGAAGGGCGCGCCGAAAAATATGAACATCCTGATATCTCTGATATATATGCCTTGTATATTAAAGTCATGCACCTGAAGGGCATGCTGAAAAATGTCTGATATATTAAAGTAATGAGCTTGAAGAGCACGCTGAAAAATATTGAACATACAGATATCTCTGATGTATGTATGCTTGATATGTTAAAGTTGGGCGTGCTGAAAAATATGACTGATTATTAAAGTTACGCGCCCGAAGGGCGCGCCGAAAAATACAACTGAATGATGAAATTTGTGGCTGACACTAGCATTTTAGGCAATGATGAGCCTGTTTCAAAATTCAAAAACACACTGACCCCCCCTATTGGGCATTTCAAAAACATGGTGACCCCCCCCATCACCAAAGTCAAAAACAGGGTGACCCCCCCATGAATCCACCGGCCCCCCCCCCCGGCTGAAGAAACTGACCAGTCCCTTACCGTGCAGTCTGTGCTAACAGTGACTTTATACTAGTAGCCAGATGTTTCAAAAATATTGTAAGTATATGAAAATGAACTGTCAATTATTCTTTCAATATAAAGTTTGAAAAAATGCACACGAATAACACGTAGACAGAAATAGTATTTGGTACAAAATTATAAGTCTCATCAAAACCACAGGGCCCCAATTTAACGAACTAAGGCAAATCGACCATGAACAAACAAGTGGAAAAAAACGTACTGTGAAACGTGAAAAGAAAAGGGGACGAAACAAAAGTGAAAAAACGATAATAAACAAACACGTATATAAATTAAGAAATAAATACAAATACAAATAAATCAACAAACGGACTAGATCGACTGTAAATTATATATACATGTAACTTATGTACAAAAGAACATCAGATACGTAGACACCCTGCTTTTGTCTGTATGTTGAATAGTTTGTCCGTTAGTTTGTTTACTTTTTTTGATTTTGTTTGATATTCTGCAGAGGGCCCCCTTTGGCAAGAACAACTCATACCAAAACCGGCAAAAACTACATTGTTTCACTGCTTACTACTTTGAGTGTCAAATGGAAAGACACAAATTACAAATTCAAGCAAATGAGAACAACAGAGTAGAAGCAAGTTAACGTTGAAGTCAATACATTTCGCGAAAACTAAATGGATTATATAAATGGACATAGCATGTCTCACTCTTGATGAAAAGTCATTGCACAAGTTGGTAGACTTGGCCAACCCACAGAGGGATGGATGTTGGAGGGGTGCCCCTTCCAAGGTAGAAAATTATATGATCTACAAACCTCTGACCAAGCTGGAAACTCAATTCACCGATGCTGTACATTCTAAACTGCTAAAACATATTATGAATCATATCTTTTTTCCGAGACAGAACCAAACCTGTTTTCAATGACACCACAGTCTTCAGAAGTGCCAGCCGAAAACAATATTCATAAAGATACTCCCTGCATTTCATGATTCAACCAGATATTATCAAGAAGAGAAGATTAAAAGTCGACTCATGATCACTATGCCCACATTCAGTCAACGAAAACAGCAAGGAACAAGTCTCTTCAAAGTTTTATTCATTCGATTGAGGCGCCTGTGCCTTTCAGGTCTTAGGACGCCTATCACATAACATGATGTCATAGGTACTGTACTTTCGTTTTCAGGGTAGATGGCGCTCTTTATCAACTTGAAGGCCGGCATAAACTTCGCGTACTACTGTACCAGGTGCGGGCGGTTTTTTGCATCCATTGATAGAGAGTTTGGTGATTGGTATTAAATTTGTATCATTACATTGCCTGTTTTATGCTGTTACTGGTCAGCAATATCTATCATTCATGTGATAGCGACATAGATGGTACATCGATACTAGCGATTCATCAAACCCTGGTAGTTGGCTTGGTCGTATAGTGGGGTACATCATGTACTTAGTTCGAGCCAATGGTTTCGTAAGAGAAAGTCACTCCAGCGAGTTATAATTACACACTGGCACAAGTATAGCTGGAGGTCAATATAGCTGTGATGTTTTCAGGCGGAATTCCTACATTTTGCGGGCTATAGTTTTGACTGTGGTGGAGGGGTTAAAAGTCGTAAAAGTCAAAACCAGCCGGGGGGGGGTACTTCCTTAGAAAAGGTATACGGGCATGTGCCGCCCAAATGGGTCACTTTTTCTAAATATGGGTCGATTTTTCATTTGGAAAACCTCTAAACATCTGTCGATAACAAAGAAATTACCCCCTGCCTTAAGAAAACCTTAAAGGTGAAAATTCCCAAATTTGTCAAAGAAATCCCTAACGATGGGTCATGGGAAAACCAGCCCATCCCGTTTGAAACCGCATGGCTGTGGACCCACAGCTAACACAAGTAATGTTTTTTATTGAAGCACCTTGACGTGGAATACAACACGATCGATGTACTAGGAACTGTCTACCACCGACTTGAATGACATAATAGTATCTGCAGCTGCGCGTCGCGGTTGTAGGCTGAACGGGTACGCGTAGATAAGTTTCAGCTGAAAGCACAAAGAAACTGTGCCATGGAGATATAAAAGGGACGGGATTGTCGGAAACTGCGGTTGTGCCACTTTCCTGTTTATAAATACAATGCATGTAAGTCCAAAATGTTGAAAATGCGACTAGTGAAGTACGAGTTCTAAATGGGAGTTCGAAAGTTGAAATGCAACTTCAAGTCCAGATGGGAGTTCGAAAGTTGAAAATGCGACTAGTACTAGTCAAAAATGGGAGTTCGTATTTTGGCGCGCCTTGATTACGCGCCATACACAATTTATTTCATGCACGATATCTAAATGAATCATGTCAACATAGCTATTGCATCTAATGTTGAAGATGTAGAATGTGACAAACAAGTTTGAGTTTTCATCAATCTCCAACGTACCTTTACATTGGTCGTATGGGTCCCATATGACCTTTGAGCGCAGTTTCGACCACTCCCTCCTTGAAAATACAGTTTGCAATCACAAAAAGGTCGAAAAGAACCTACTTAATCGCAGTAAAACATGCTTTATTCACAGACTTGTACCAACTCTAGGTAAAACGAAGTGAAATAATATCGCCCTCCAGAAAGTGTGTCAGAGTCAATGGATCTTTGAACCCGGTATGCTTTAGGAACTCTCAATATCATGACATCACACTATATCCCTTCACTTACTGAGGATGATAAAGACGAGTGGAAATGATGGTATAGCTGGGGTGCCAAAATCTGGTAAGAAATCAAAAGCAAACTTAGAAGGAAGTAAATAGCTGCAAAAATTAACTTTAATGACCCGCTATCATATATTTATCGAAATGATTCCTATGGTTTGCAAACACACAAACAAACAAACAAAACAAAACAAAGCAAAGAAAAAGCTCAAAGACTCCTTTAAAACACAACATGTGGATGACGGCTTTGATCTGCCTAGTGGTTGCGGGCCTAAGCGTATCCGTTCGGTTAAATCGCCCAAAGTTACATAGTTCCTCAGGCTGATCCCAGAACACAATAACATGTACATCTGGGCAGATTTAAATGTACTATACTTAAAAATCACCTCACTTTGATCGAAGACAGTTACTATAAGTGATTTCTCGACAACGAGCATTGCGGTGTGTATTTGTTCACAAATTCACTTCATCAACGGAGTGGTCATTCATGTTGAATGACTTGACTTGCTTCGATCGCGGACTTCAGGGAAATTTTCAACGAGATGCACATTACTTTTCAAACATGACCAGAATAAAACGAAAAACAAAGGTACAACTCGATCTAAGACTTTCTTTTTCTTCTTTCTGCTTGACTAGAACGGTGTACTGCATGCAGCAACAATTGATTGTCCGTTTCACGTTTCAATTAATTTACAAAAAAATATCCAAAACACATTTATCACGAAGTTCGCATTTTCATGGCCTCGATAATGTGCACACGTTGAAACAAGATAACGTTAATCTCTGCCGGCAATACATAGTCGGGACAATTATTTTTTCAGAAAGAATGCAACAGCTGCACCACAAAAACACGTATCCCAACGTTTTGCAATGATTTTACAGCCTGATGGCGTCATCGTGTACAGAATAGCGCATGCGCAAATGGTCCACAAGCTTTTCTCCATCCCCGTCACACGTAATACTACGTCCACGTTGCAGTTCCATTACGGTGTATTGAATGCGAACCTCACTCGCCGAGAACGCCAAGCTAAATCGCATCAAAGATGGAGTGTTCATTTTTCAAACAGTTTATATTTTGTATATTCTGCAGCGTTATACTGGTATATGCACAAGGTAGGTGCCAGTTGTTCCGGTTTCAGACAACTTTTTTGAAAAAAATAATATCGTCATCAACCGATAACCAATTTATTTACTGATTTCAGCGGGATGTAAAGCTACAGTACTCATGTGACTGACAGGCGACACAAATGTTCAGAATTCGAACGACCAAGCGAAGTGAAAAATGGTGATGTTTCAAGTGAACTTTTCTTTTTCAATTTGTGCGGTAGATCATTTGTTGCATGTCCATCAATGACTTTCTGTTTTCGATTATACTTACAGATTGTTCGGAGTTCGTGAGCTGTGAGGAGTGCAATGCGAGCACGGACTGTGTGTGGGGTTATTGCCAGTTGGAACCCACGACCGAAGTCACGAATCCAACACCACAACTGGAGGTAATTTTTCTACGTATTGATTCCGCCTTCATATGAACTGTCCAAACAATGGATGTTCAGCCGTGTTACCAAGAATCGAAAAGACTGTTTAGTCAGCCTCTTTTGTTGATATCAAAATTCGACCCATTCGACTTTCACTTCGTAACTTATCAAACTACCCAATAGGTTTAGGCCTGAACTTCAAAGGGTATAAATACTAAAATCACAAAATTAAAATGAATGTTTTACAATATTTGTTGAATTTGAGGTAAATTTTTCAATTTCGCGTATTACTATTAGTGTGACCTTTTAATTTTCTCTGCCTAACCGAGCTTCTGTCCAGTGATTTGATGGGATCCAGGGGTTTTAACTACCAGAAAATATAAATGCTGGTACCCGCTACAGGAATGTTTATTTGCATGCTGTAGAAAAGTTTGAAAAATAGTGAGAAACCTCTAAATTCATAAATGTAGAACCACCATGAAATTATCAAAATTGGGTAAATTGTGTCACTGACAAAATTATGGTCATTATTTTATTTATTTATTTTTCACCCAAAGTATAAGCCCTCGGAAACATGGTACATTGTGGTAAGCAAACCAGACCACTCAATTCCAGTCAGAACAGATACAAAGAAAACTGACAATTTCAGGCATATATCAGAAATGTATGCTATTGAATAAGCTTAAATACCGCTCTATCAACAGCACTACTAAGCTTACAGTAAATTAAGGTTTATCTGTTTTTCTCTAATCTCTAATCATATCATGCATCAATTATTTATTTCTTGACATAACGATAAAACCAAAATAAAGTTTGAAGTAATATGTGAGAAAAAGCCATGTGTTTTTTAGTTGTATTGTCATTGAATATTTTTAGGCTCAAAGGTGGGCCTTGCTTATTTGCACATTCTAAATTAAGCTTAACTCCTGACATATTGCTGTTTTTGACCTTCAAAATATATTTTTATGCACATGTGTTCCAGATGAAGAGGAACATTATAAAAAAAAACAGTTTTAATGGAAAATGTTCTGAATGTTCCATTAATTCTGGTCCTAGAAAATGACAATGAATGTGATTAATTAATGTTATATTGATCTTAACAAAGAGTGATCGTTGTAAGTGACTATGTACTGCATTTGGCAATATTTTGCCATTTGTGAAATTTTTGTGAAAAAAGTGGTTGCTTAGCTACAGATGAATCCTTGTATGATGTCATTTCCTGTGTCCAACTGGTTTCTATGAATTGCTTATCTCTCTTTTAAATGTAAACTACAGATCAAACACTCCACCCATTTAGTTCTGTTTGCATACATTTTGGACACACAGTAAAATTTGTGTGTGACTACCAAAAACTAGAGTCTGTCACATTTAATCAGCTGAATTATTGATAGATTTGTTTTAAGAAAAGAGAAAATTTGGTTATTTTAATTAAATGTATGGTGTAAATATCACAGTTGTATTTAATTCCCTCAGTAGTTGGTCAGAAAGAATCAAGATTTGCAAATGTTTGGTTTTCTTCTTTTGATTCAAATTGTCTTTTGTTATAAAAAGGCTGGACACCTTTTACTATGTAGTTGTATACAGTTGATTATTTAGTTATCTGTCATTTTTCAGAAAAAAAATTGTTTTTAGATAAAGTTATTAAGGTGCATAATCTTACAACTTAAACACATTGCAGATTTTAAATTTAAAAAAAAATGTCTCAAAAGCTCACTTCAGATAGGATTAAATGTACTCAAATTTTTAATAGATGATGTGAAACTATTTTAAATGTTATTTCAATGCATGAAAGGAATTTTAAATATGAAGAGTTCATATCTACAATTTTCAGATCTGCTGTTCTTCTTTTCATTTTTATTTGCCTTCTGGGAACGCTAGTTTGGCTGGCATTGTTTTTGATATTTTATTCCATCTCGATAACTAGAACATGATCACATCTAGCTTTGTACATTTTCCAACAAGCACGTTCACTGACCTTTGTCAAATTATCAGATTCACATCCCTTCAGTGTTCACTCTCATCGACCTTTATAAATCTTGTCGCAGGAAGAGAGTCTTTTCCACGATTTTCTCGTAACTGAGCATTGACTCCACTTTTTTTAAAGTTGTACGTGTCCTATACATGCATTGCCATTGCTTACCTGAACAATACGTATCATCGCATTTTGGTCAGCTTCCAGTGGTTCCTTAATATGATCTGAATGAGAATTATAGTGGAAAACTTGCCTTCTTCATCCATACCACCTCTTTCAAAGTGACTGAATTCGATGGCACACTTTGAATTTTTCAAATGTTTTTTAAAATTTTGAATTTGGTTACCTCAGAGTAGAATCATTCAAGAAACATAGAAATATTTTCACTTTGATGGGGGTGAAAGCAATGATGCACAATGTTGTTTGCATCTACATGACAAATTTACCGTTTTTGAGGAAAATATATCAGTGGTATTTTATTGTAAAATTCTTAAAATTCTCCATTGTTACTACATTGCAGACTAATTATCTTCATTTAATGAAACACTATTGTTTCATAATTAATTCAGATGTAACTGTCATTGCCAAAATGAACTGATTAGATTTCTATCACAATAATCTCGTTAGCAATAATGATGATAAATATGAATAAACAATGATTTCAAATTATTAATACTGTTGCCTTGTTCAAACTAATATCAGATTAATGGAATTCTCTCTGTAATGATTTTTAAAAATTAATTCCTATTATTTTATTTGTAGTTGGGATGTTATCGACAATAGCAAATTTCAAATTTAATGTTGTTCACACTACACGGACTGGGACAATTCTGGCTAGTTTTGGCAAAGTGCCAAATTTCTAATTCACTGAATCACAGTGAAAAGGTTAAGTCGGAACTGTATGTCTGAAGTCAGGAGTACATGTAGTAAAAGATAGATCAGTGAGACTGCAATTCATCCAGATTACTGAATTGTTGATGAGTCTTTTGCAGACATCGGTTTACATTTACTTAATCCTACCCCTCGTTTATATTTGTTGAGAAAGGAGAATATGGTTTAAATTTGCAATTTTTGACTCATTGATTTTGACCTGATATCACAATAATGCACAATTATACAAACTTGATGAAACATTCAATCACTGCTAATTTGTGTGTGTACAACTTTACAAGAGATATTATGGTTTGGATTGGTAGCATGATGTAGCCCAATTTTGCAAGATTCGTGAGTCAATAGGTTCTTTTATACAAATTTAGATTAAAAGGCAGATATCAAATATTGATGCTTGCTTTTACCTCTCGTGCGTTTTGCAATGTTTTAATCAATGCAATGGTAAACAATGATATTATTATTTGCCATTCATGTCAGTTCGTATTTTTAGAGTGTATTTTGTAACTGTTGATCATGAAATATTGATATCATACTGGTTTCTTGCTCCAAAATATAAACTAGATATGAATTTTAAAATTAAATACAAATAATGAAGATCCGGTGTGAAACTTACTGTGTTTGAATATAGGTGCAGAAGGCAGGTAATTATTGATCAACATGTTGCTTTTACATTTTACATCATGCTGCAACTTGAATACATAAATTTACAGATATTTTTACAGATTATTTTATATTGACAGTGTTGCTGCACAAGAATCATTGCACAATACACAAAAATGTTGTGTTTTGATGTCACAAACACTGTACAACATTGCAGATCTATAAAATTGCTGCTCATTCTCCTTGTCCATTTTCATCCATAAAATGTTTCACATTCAATCAAGGGTGATTGAAAATTACACAAGTCAAGTAAGTCTTTCTGCTTCCGAGAAAGAACAATAAACATGATGAAAGAGAAAGATGGATGAAATTATCAATATTTTAAATCATAAATCAGGTGAAATGCAATTAATTCATAATTGCATTTATTGTGCATCCAATTTGATGACGCCCTTTGTGACACGTTTACATAAGAGAAAAGTCCAGTAACCATGGCAACCTTCAACCCAGCAGCAAGCAACTAACTTAAAGCTACTAGCCAGGTCTGATTAATGTGGCGGGGAAAATGGGATCTGATCCCAAAATATTTAATAAATTGACAACGTATGGTTCATCACTTCGCAAATAATTTTGATAAAATGCCTGGAAGATATTGTGCAGAAAATTCACTTCAATGGAGTATGTTATATTTAATAGCTTGAAATGAATTCCTTTCTCACTATATGGTCAATCAAATTACTCTGGACAAATGCTTTGCATGTGTGTTCATGACATGACTGTGTACAGATAACAAACACCACATAGATCTGCACACACAGAGTTTTTGTTTGACAGCATTAAGGCACTCCAAATGATTCACAATGCATAGCTAGTTAACTGCATGTGATGAAAAATGAACACAACAGTCGGTAATAAAGCACATTGGGATATATAACACCATTACAGCTACACACTGAGTGCGGTCTGTTGGGATTTATTGGATTTGCCTTCAGGAGGACTACGACATTTTGGTGATTCTCTGTTCATCTGACAATTTTGATATGTATAACACTCAGAAAATAATCCATAGAATAGTATTTCAAGGATTTGTGAAAATGCTGTGTGTGAATATTGCCCTTGTACAGCTGCCAATAAATGGCTTTTTAATACTATACATCTACTTACATTTTATAAACAGTTTCAACTTTGATGAAAAATTTATAGCGTGACAGTTGCTTCTCATCTGTAGGGTAACAATTGATGCGGCCACTAATCCTTGTTGAGGTTTTAAATCAACACAGTAAATAACTGGCCTAGATAATTTATAAACAGTGTTTGTGACCTGTTGCTAATCCTGTGAAATGTGCTTTGATAAAAAAAATTTTGATTTCAGTCTGCACTTGCATTGCATTATGCTAAATTTGTTACACTCCTCTATTAAAGCCTTCATAATGGAAGCAACTTAGTTTATCTTCTTTTTAAAATTCAATGCTATTGGACTGGCCCAGGAAAGCTAATACTTCTGACAGGAAAATTTAACCCTTTTGAGTGCTGTAATTTTCTCCCGCCAAAATTTTAGTACAAAATTTTACCAATTTTCATGAAATTTTCTGTAAGTTTTGATAATTTTGGAACAATTGGACATCACATTTCATTAGCTGCAGTTTTTTATCGAAATTTTGGCAAAATCTGAGAAAAATTGACTGGGGTTTATTTTATAAAGAGGACAAAAATAGACTTTGGCGACTCAAAGGGTTAAGGCAGTATGCACCTTGATATAGAAAGACTTAAAAATTTGCTTAAACTTTCCTGAAGGAATTTGCTAACCATCCCCTTTCAGACTCTAGAAAAAAATTTTGGTCACCATGCACATTTTGGTGCTAAGGAAACAAATTATCTTGACAGGTATTTGAAATTAATACCAAAGTGCCATCGCGTCTGAATTTAATTCTATTGGGAAAAATTAATTTGACATTTCTACATCAGGAAGACTATGAAAATTGTATTTATTAAGAGCATCAAACTGAGTAGCTAGGTCAGAAAGGTGTTGACTGGCTTGGTATCAAGCAGGCATAATAATATTGACAATCCCTGGTTGGCATTTTTTTATAAAAATCTGACTATAATGTACCAGGCCTCTTCTGTATAAATACAGTTTCAGTCCATCTGCATTATCAAAATAATCAGCCAGAATGCAATATTTTGGCTTTTTTCCCAATATGATTAACAGTGCGTAAATTTTGAATAATTAAGATTGCTGCAGCAATATTGTTCCATTGGAAATATCTATCAAAATGACTTCTTGATTATCTGATAAGTTAATTTAAATGATGCTGCCACATTTTCCTTCATGTGCATCAATAGTTTGCGTTAGAAGGCAAAGTAGTAACCATGCCAAGTTACACTGTAGCATTTGAATGAATCCACAGGCCAACATGACTTCATTATAATATATGTCAAAGTGAAAGACTCTGCCATATGCACGCAGGTTTCAGCATACTATATGCAGTTTCATGAACTGATTGACACTTTCCAGAATATTCATGATATAATCCAATTTTCATATTTTGTTAGCTTTTCCGTGTCAACAAGTTCCATTGTCATATGAGCCAGCAGTTTTTGTTTAACACGTTGAATAGTATAATACTGAGCTGTATGTGTGGCAGATGGTACATACATGTCAGCTAGTGACCTCTGGCACTCAAAAACCTACTAATAACAGTGACATTTCACCTTTGATTTACAGTGATCAGCAGTTTTGCTTCTACTTCTAGAGATGTTCATATCCTGTATATTTTACATCATGTAAACTTGATAACACCATGTAACATGTTTTTGAAGCCCAAATATACACACTTTTTCTAATAAGTATGCACCATTTTGCAAAATAATTGTTTACAATTTTACCCATTTAGGATGTTCTCATCATTTTTCCTTAAAACTAATGATAATTTGAGTTTGACCTTTATAAATTTTCTCAGTTATCATATAGTGCACAAGCCATCAGTATACAGTATATACATACTGCTTTGACCAGAAATTTAAGCATATATGTGAATAACAGACAGATCAACAAATGAGCTTTAAGATTTATTTCATAACTTTCATACTGTTCAGAATATTTTTCAGTGTCTGATGCACACATTTGCACTCAAAATCTCTTCATTTCATTAATTAGAAGTTAATTCCATTGAATCATGGTCACATGGTAAAGCCATACATATCCCATAATTCCAAGCCCGAAGCCACAGATAATTTGCCGTTACCTCGAAAGATGAAGTGAAAATTGTGGAAGTGACGCATTTTGTATGTTCCAAACACAGGAATCAATCAACAGTATAATGCTGTCTTCGTTTTTGCAAAAAAAATTACAATGAAAATAATAAGCTTTTCCCAGAGATAAAGAATGTATTATGTTTCATGCAAAAAAGGACTTTGGTAGCACTAAGCAGATAATGGTGGCTTACGTGTTGATGGGAATTTGTGCAGATATGTTAAAACCATCCTGTCAAAAAGCAAAATCACCTTAAGTATAACATTGCTGACTACCGCAAAGTTTCCCTGAAGATCTAACAATGTCTATTTGCCATGAGTCACTTTATAAAAGCTGTGGTCTTGTTCTGAGAAACTGACCACTGTATGTTGCCAAAACAGATCAATCAAGTTGTGTGCACACTTTATTCAATAATAAATGTATATTTTCAAAATTACAGCTTAGTTCATATATACAGATAGAAATATTAAACAGGAATTTTGATGATGATTTACTTTTGTAGTTGTACAGAGCTGTTATCTCATGTCAAATATATCAGAGGAGTGCACAGGGGATGAAATGCTTCAACCAGTCATAGACTGTAAGTACATTGTATCTACCTACTCCCCATAGCCACATCACTTCAGTTTGATTCAACCTTCATCATTGCAATACATAATATACTGTTTCTTTCTGGAGGTAAAATATCAACAATTCATCTATCTTTGATTGCACCTTTATGAGAATTCTACATGTACACATAAGTTTCATACTTTTTTCTGTTTGTATAACTGTTTCCTCTGTTTTTGATTAATATATGTATTTGTGTACATGTATTCATTTTTTACTTCATTTTGATTTCTCCTGGATGATAATATAAAGTCACTTAAATTGCTGGCACAAATTAATCCAGACCCTCTTCAATCCCCGAAATACTGTGTCTGCCATAATTGTAACATCCCCGGTGTGTACTGTACTGGTATATTGTTCCCCATCAAAAAAAGCCTAGGGTTTAATTTCCACATTACAGCTTACATGACTCACTGCATGACTATCATAGCACCCATTGTAAAACAATACAAGAATGGATGAATTATCTTTGAAATGGCCTCAGGTCTGGATCACTCTCTGTGAATGCTCATGATGCAGAAAGCTAGACCATCTGTATAACATTACAGAAAGGATGCTATCAATTTCAACCATTTCAAGTCATTACTGCTGTATATGTACCCTTTGAACACACAAGTCATTTTCTGTCGCCTTCATAAAATAACCCTGAAAATTTTTTTTTCTCAAATTTTTCCAAAGATTTTGATCAAAAAATGTAGCCTATAAAAGTAATGTCCATTTGATCCAAAATTATACAAAAAATACAGAAAAATTTATAAAAATTAGAAAATGTTGGACTGAAATCTTGATGGGAAAAATTACAGCACTCTAAGGTTGAAGCTACGTGCAGTGGTCAAAGTTTTGCAGTTTTCAAAGACCTCTTTGACAGTGGTTTGCATCACATAAATAGAGTACAAAGATTTCATCGGCACAAAATTAAACATACAAGTTAAACATTAAATATTTCTTGCTTATTTGTGAACATGGTTATTGAACAAGTCATTATAGTGCATTGAAACAAAAACTGAGGCTTCACAAATATATCAGTGTGTAGCATATTCATTTAGTATTTATTTGACGTAGATCTCAGAATTGTTCTGTCTTTTTCATTTCAGGTTCACTTGCAGATGGTAAGTTCTGGATTTCAGTAATCTATTAACATAATCGCAATCATACCAATCCATAATCCAATAACACTAGGTCAAAATTTGTAAGACAAAAGTTGTAAACATAAACACAAAACAGCACAGAAACAGACAGTAAATAGTCGGTACACAAACAAAGTCAAATTCATGAAAGAAAGATATATGGACCCAAGATATTGCCTAAATCTTGCACATCAGAGCCTGTCTACAGACATCAAATTGGCGTTTTTACACATTGCACGCAGTCAGTGCAAGAAAAATGCACAATATAAATGTTTGAAACCAAAAATAGACAACAACAATTTTAGAGAAATACAAACATCTGGAAATCTGCTGATATCTTTTCAATTTTTCATCGATTAGTTTGATTGTGTTAAAATATTTTCACTTCAAGTAGGATAACACTGTAACTAAAATTACATATGAAAACATGATGTTATTTGAAGGTTTTCTTCACATATACCACATTGTTCTGTATGAGGAAAGCTAACCTACAATGGAAACTTTAGCAAATTCTTCAGTATTTACCGCATTTTTCTGAATGAGAAAGCTAACCGAAATGGAAACTTTAGAATGTTGTAAGTTTTAGAAAGTTAACGTTAGAACAATGTGATAGAATGATTAAAAGTCTAACCCAGGGACCGCACTATGTGGCTGTACTTATCTGTGATTGTTTTCAACCCATAATTTACATGAGGATTCACATTTCATGACGGCTGGATTAAATTTAGTTGAAACTGTACGCCCAACTTTGATTAAATGTACCTGTACAGTCAAAATTAGTTTGTAAGAAAGTTTTTGTGATTTAATGTCACCTGTTCAATGCCCTTTGTTATAGTACCACAATGGACATTTATTTTCAAAGCATCAAAATTGCTTTTGTTTGTAATATTTTCGGAGGTGTCACTAAAAGGAAATGGAAATTAAAACAATTCAAATTGATAAACAAAATTAGAAATGGTAATTCAATTTTAAATTTTCTTTGATATTTCAGAAAATGATCCCAATGCAACAGATACTAGTACAGGTCCAACTGCTGTCACAGGATCCACAGCAGGGAACACGCAAAGTACTGCAGTACCATCAGGGCAACCCACACAATCAGAGGACCAGACAACATTACCTGGAGAACAGACAACACTGTCAGAGACTACGGTACCATCAGATAACCCAGACGTTACAGATAATACGACAGAATACATTCCATCCAGTGGAGCATCATTTGATGCTGCTAGTTTCATTGGTGGTATAGTATTATGTGGTGGGCTTATTCTCATTGTCTTTCTGGGATGTAAATTCTACGAGTCAAGAAGCAAGAATTATCACACTTTGTAGTGTAATTCATCCCTTTGTGAACAGTTTATTTGTTTTCTGTTTGGTTTTTTTTTTGTTTTTTGGATGTTTGTGTTATGAAAGTGTCGGTAAACTAGCTTCTTATGAAAAGTGAAACTTAACTGAAGCTGATTATGTTTGAGGCATTGCCAACACTCACAAGTATATATGATATAGAATCCTTAAAATGTTGATATATATACAGTTGGAAATCTTGTACTTCAAGTCATGGCACTTGTCACATACAGTATGATTGTGAAGAATTCTTTTCAAAGGAAAAAGTGAAAGGGTTCTAAAAATGAACATATTAATTTATGAAACTGGATTGTAATATGTAAGTTTTCAGTACATGGTCACAAATATTTTTAAGCAGTTTAGTAACAATGATATCAGGTGATTTAACCGTTCTTGACATCTTGCCTACTTCTATAGTCCAAGCCCTTTGATAGATCAAGGTATGCTGTCAATCAAGGTAGAATGGCCGAAAATTCGGCCAAAATATACGTTTGTCATCAAAGTAACGTCGTAGAATATTTTAATGTAGGCCTAGTACAGAGTATGATTCTTGGTTACTTTATGTAGTATCAGAGACAGTGTTGGTGCCTTTTTCATACGGACTGACTATTTTAGATAAATATAGTGCTGATTTTATAGGGCTGTTGGTGAAACTTCCTTACTTTGTATAAAGACCATTAAAAAGGTAACAACTCCACAATTTGACAGGTAGAAATCATGGACTGTCAGAAATGTAATCTACATATACATCCTTTTGGGCCAATAAGCACACTCCTTACAAAACGACTAATTGCTTACAATACAAGACACTAGCTGATTGGTGAAGGATCGTCTATTTTAGCTAGCACACATCATCAACCAAAATGGGAAATTTTCATCAAATAAGTTACCAAATGAAAAATAAATGCAATGATCGTATTCATATTTTGACAACAAAGTTTGGAAATATTTTAATTTAGTAGCCATCACAAAATAATTTCTGTGTGGGCTGCCAACTACAACACCACCAAACATTAATTGATGAAATGTTTTAAAATACATAAAGGTTGATTACTTGCTTACAATATCACACATACAATAGTTGATTTCTCAATCATCATAGTAGCTCACATCATTGGGGATTGCTAGACTTAGTTTTTTCTTCTGTCTGAAACATCACAGATAAAATTAAGGGGTGGGGGATGGGGAGGGGTGTGTGACTCAGACTTGAAACACGAATATTGATAAGCAGAATGGCAAATATACATCGTCTATTTTCAGTATTGCATTGGTGAAACAAACGTGTACTTTGATATGTGCCTTAAGTGTCCTTTATGGAAAGTTTTCAGCATTGTGCTTTGAAATGTACAACCCTGATTTGCTATAAAACATGCTTCGATCTCATGTGATATGTAGAAGTTACATATGGCATTAATATCAACCTATACATCATCCAGAATGATGTTTTCTTGCATTTAGGCATTGAGCTAATCAGTAAATACAACGCGAAAAAGAAAAGAAAGCCTGTATTTTGCTCAGATAATGTGGTTTTTGAACACCTATATATCCTTTCAAAATCCCTACAAGCTGGGAATATTACGCCAGGGAATGAAGGATGTAACTCCGAGGAATAAAGGATGTGAATGTGATGTGAAGGATGTGAATTTTTAGATAATGTCACTGTTGCGATGGTGTTAGGTGTTAATATTGACAGGTTTGGTCAATACACTGTATGTGCCTTGGAACAGGCTAGACTCAAGGTTTACAATCTGTACACGTATACACTTTGTGCGCATTCATGTGTGAGATATCAGTCTGAGATGTTACACTTTAATGGTCGAATATATTAAATTGTGTATACCAGTATGGTCCTGTATAGCTTCATTTTAATTATTGTATTTTAGCATGCACAGTAATAAGCACCATATGGGAGCTTTTGTACCAGAGTTATGTAGCTGGTGTGTAACATGTGCAGTACCGTAGCCTTCATTGATGCATCTCGTCTTACCTATCCACCACCACGGTTTAGCCCATCTACTTTGTTTTCAATGGTGATCGTGGACCAGTTAACAGGGATCTAGGGGTGAACAGACTACCAAAACTTCATCTGATATCTACAGCCAAGTAATAAATGTTCCACAACGTAGCAGATCACATTTTGGACATTGATTGATTGAACATCTATGTCCACAGTGTAAAATTCCAAAAAACAAATACACTGAAAGATTTTTATTTGATTAGGTATTTGCTGTTGTGACAGAGGCATACATTGTAGGTGGTCTGACGTCAGTGTCGTCCTCTGGACTTGGTAACCATGGTGATGGGTAAGAGATGACGAGATGAATGTCACATCATAATTTCAAAATGGAAGTTCCTGCGATCTATACAGCTGTTTCCAATGCTACATTAAAATTTTGTAAGTTTGCACTGCAGTGCATGTGAATGTTTGTCACGAGTTAAGTTTTGAACAAAATACATCAATTGGAAGCAACAAATTGTTATAAGCACCAGTCCTTCAGCCAATAAAATGTTTAAGAGTCTGCTTGTCGTTGTGCCTTTGATACAGGTAATGTAGAGTATGTGAATCAGAAAACCTTATTAAAATTACTAACTGCAATACTCAAGTGGTATTTTACAGCTTCTGAATCGGTAAATGGTGCTACTATCTTATAAATAGTATCAAACTTAACAAAAAGATAATGTGATGAAATAATTAGAATACAGTTGGCTTGGTTTAGTCCACATGAGAGATGTATGTAAATGACTCAAATAATGTGGAATGGAGACAAGACTTGTCCAGACTGTGACAGAATTTTACCTGTGAGAGTCAGATACAATAAGAGAAATCTGATTTTCCTGGCTCTCCTTTTCTGGTTTTAGCCAGTGTTTTCGATTTAGGTACATAGGTACATACATACATAGTTGCTTTGGCAGTCCTGGAACCAATTTATTTCCCCCTCATATGTTTGTTATAATACTACATGAAGGGTGAACCATGGTAAAACTTACTCGGTTTCCATCTTTCCTAAAAACACACATAGGACATATTTCCTACAAACCCTTTAATCAAAATAGGCACGGAACAAGTCCTGTTTCACTAAATGTGACCAAAACATCTGAATTTCCAAGATATATGAACACCGACTACATTTATGTACAGTACTTGATTATAATTTATGGATAATGTCAGTATTAGTGCATTGTAATACCTTGTACTTCAAAATCTAACCAGCAATTGTACCAAAAAGTGAGAATATAAGCAATATACACATGTAAGTTCTTTACAGTGTAATAATATTTATTTCTTTGTCTGAGAGATAGCATTATTGTCGTAGTTCAGAAAGTGCCATTTGACAATGTTGATAATCAGTTTGTAAAAAGTTGTAGAACATGTAACATTTCTGGTGTGATGTTTTGATTTGACATGTACATTATTATTAATCTACTGTAAAAAAACTAGCAATGTTGAATTTTGTTGGGTAAAAAATTAAATTTTAAATCAAAACAGATACTACTATAGTAATTCATGCTTTCTCATAACCTTTGTATTAGTTCTGACGGGACACTGCTCTCAACCGTATGAAAATCATGATTTCATGCATCGTACACATCCCTGTGCTAAACCTCGCTTTGTTCAATCTGACAACTGCTGCATGCACAGAATAACAAAATATTCCTTCCTACGTATATGACTAGTCCTACTGTACATAAATGTTGCAATGGCACAGGTTAGCTCAGCTGACCCAGTAGGATAAGATGTCCATAGTCTCGCAATGTACAATGTGTACTCTTCAACAGAATGTGGAAACACTTTACAGAAGAGATGTGACATGAATATTTATTTTCTATCTCCGTCAAATGGACTTGTCATTTTGCATTGCGATGTACAGTGTGACAGCAATACAACAGAGGTTCCAGTGGAATGAAAATTGCATAACTTGCAAGATATGTTGCTTGTACTAAGTAGTTTATTTTCAGGTTGGTGTTTGAATATTGGGTAATTTGTCATGACATCTTGTAAATGTTATATTGTAGATATATTTGTTGAAATAAATACTTAATCATGCTTGTATTGTCCACAAATACAGTCATCATTTTTTAACTTAATGAGATGAAATATTTGACACAAAATATTTTGACATATAAATGACCCAGGTGTTTTAGATGTTTCGTTGCACACCTATTCACAAAGAAAAATATACATGAACAGTTTAAATCTGTTATCTGCTAACTTCTTAAAGATTAAAATCAACTCTCTCCAAGATTTGGCTTGCTATAGATCAACAAATCATACATGTAGACCCAAAATACAGACTATGAACAGATACAGAAATACAAGACACTTTGCAGTTTGTGTGCATATGTCATATTGCCATGGCAACAAACTGATTAAATGCAAATGATAACATTCACTGAATAATGCTGACTAATGGATTGTAGATATTATCTGAGATTGATACAATTTGGATTTCATAACCAAACGTGGTTAAAACTGGTTAAAATTATTTACAATGAAGAACAATTATCACACTTCAGTAAAATTTACAATGTCTATATAACATTTATTGTCTACTTAAAGTGATTGAACCATCTTCTGCATCACGCCTTAACCTGAAAAATAACACACACACACACACACACACATATATATATATATATACATATATATATATATATATATATATATATATATATATATATATATATATATATATATATATATATATATATATATATATCGAAGTATACAGATGTCAAAACATATGTATACAGTGTTTTTGCTAAGGTTAGGGAATATTGGTAAATGATTTGGGAACCCTGGTAACATTGCTGCTGTCCCCCTATTTGATTAAATTAATATAACAAGGGGAATCCCAGTAGCATGACTGGGGAACCCCGGTAACATTTACCTGCTTACCACCCTTAACAAAAACACTGTGTATCTATACACAAACATACTGTATACATGTGTATACAGACGTATATATGTCTACACACACATATACATACATGCATACTCACACACATATTTTTGTATAGTTTATAATCAAGTACAATGGAAAGAAACGATATCTACCTTACTTTGCAAAGATTAATGTTTTACTTATGTCCTAATTACTTCTAGTATTTTGACTTCTCTGCACCTCTGAAGCAAGCATTCTACTGCTGTGGTATTCTGTTTCAACTAAAACAAGGTTTTCCTCTCAAGGAAAGTGCTTGTTAATTCAAAAGAGTTCAGCAATTCATCACGAAGTTACCTACAGCAGTTGCCATGACTGTTTGTCACATTTATAGTTTAATGCTACTACACAACTTTCAGTGTAAAACTTATGGTGTAAAGTCAATCTCTGCTACCTTCCGTTTAATATTCAAAGGCAAACCTCTCTTTTACAGAACTTGTTTATGTCAAAATCCTTCTGAGTAGAGTAATTGGTAACAAGGTGTCTTTTTAAACAATTCCTATTTACAAGGTGTTACGAAAATTTAAACAATAGGTCTAAGGGCAAAAAACAAAGACTTAGTTTTCATAAATAACTTGTTTGCAAAATTATCAAAAAATAAAATGAAGCAGATTTTTGTTTAAAGTAATTCGCCCTCATATTTCTTGAATATATCAAATCATTATGTACAAAAATCAGAAAACAGAAATAAAAGAAACTCATAACGAATAGTGTATTCTTTTTCAAGAAAAAAATGTAAATGTTTCAAATTGCCATAATTGTTGGTAATGTTTTGGAAAACTATAAGTGGTCACACATGTCAACACACTGAGAAAATGTGGATTATTTCCTTGAGATATCATTTGTAATTGTTCACTAGATATATTTTTCACATCTAGAATACATCTATTATCTAAATTTCATGGCCGCTTTTGACACTCTAAAATGTAAATTCTAGTATTTCCTAACAGCGATAGACTTGATGGAATAACTAGGTTTCCAGAGGTTACTGCTAGTTTTAGATAAACTTTGTAACAAGAGTCGAACATTGAGTGATTAGTCTCACAAAGAAGTCATCTTTCCAGAAGTCACTTCTTGGAAGTCTCGTGAGATGTTTATGTTGCAGTGCCTCTACAGACTAGCAACGTCTCTGATGTGATGAGAGGGAATCTTCAAAAGAACTCAGTAATAGAACTTTGGTACAGTGGCCATCATCTATGTCTGAACACAATATACTGAGATTGAAGTAATACTTGAGTTTATTTTGATTGGTTTTAAGTATTTTTGAGTGAATGCATCAGTATTTTGAGTAAAATTGCAATACCGTTGCTGGCCCTGACTGAGATCTCTTCCCATCTTCTCCATTTAAAGCCATAAAATGCAATCTACTTGACAAGCAACCTATGTACAGCCCCCCCATAGGAGGGCAACCTCTGCCTTGTTATCACTTTAGCACTCATGTGAACACTAATAGACGGGTGTGACTGTGTATGTTGAAAACATGCAGTAAATCACTACAATTCTCTAGCTTATGTGACACCCATCAAAACAAAATCAAATTCAAAAACATGTCTTCAGAAAGATATCTTGCCTTGAAGGTAATATTTTGCAAAATTTTCAATCATATCTATGACAAATTTTTTCTGTTTAATTAACTTTCAAAATTTAGTATTTTACCAATAGGCCCATATTCCAGATGTTGCTATAATAATGCCCAGGTGTGCACCTGCAAAGATGCAAATTCTGCTGGAGAAGCAATTTCATGCCATGTAGGCTTTGATGGACTTGGTAATGGCCTGCCTACACACTGGACAATTGTGTAAGAGTTTAGCACACTGCTGGCATGTCACTAGATGCCCACATGGCTGGAATAAGATGCATACACTGGAATCTAAGCACACTTTACAAGTGATGTAAGTTTTCAGTGTCTCCAATTCCTTTTTCATGTCTTCTGGTGAGTCTATGAATAAAACAAGGTCAAAAATATGCAAGAAAGTCATAAAAGGCAAAGCTACCTTCATTTCTCTCCCCTCCCCAGCTCTTCCTTCAGGTAGAGTGTGCCTTGGGAACAGATTTTCGGACTTTAAAACTTTTACAACATTTATTTTGCCACTGTCTTTTTACACTGTATTTTACCACTGGGTGGAATAGTGTTTGGCCTTCCACTGGGACTCAGTTTGAAGCTTATAGAGTAAATAGTCTTCAACGCCTTATTTTTGAGAAAATCAAAAATTTTATTTTCCCCAATTGAGATACCACAGGGATGATGGCCATTTTGAATTTCAAATATCAGTAAATATTGGGTATTTTGTTTTTCTTGAACCAAAATTTGCATGGTGACCCCGATTTTTATTCTTGCTTTCGAAAGAGAATGATTGAAAGTTTGCTTGAGAAAAGGTTGAGCAAACATTGAGTCTTTAATTTACAAGGCTTGAACTACCTTTCGATTTGACCATGCAAAAGGAAAACATTTTGGATCCAAAATCAGTTGATAAATTTCTGGTAATTACTTTTTGAACAAAATTAACCTGCTAGTTACAGATATCCAGTAAAGGAGAAAATTACAATAATTATTTGCATGTACGTTCAGAAAAAACACCTTGTTTAATTATGAATATAATTAACCATAACATAAGCTAATAAATTTAAGGGTATTGAACCTTCACTGAAAGTTGTTTGCTACCAAATATGGTAGCCGTATGTTGTGGGTTCGAATCCGATTGAGAACTAGCCGTATTGCTACAAATACAGCATATAAAGACAATGTCAAAGCTTCTTCCAACGAGGTAATAATCAGTTTTACAAACATTAATTTGGACAAAGGATTTCAAGTTTGTAAAAGACAAGTATGGAAGTCAGCATGCACTTTTCATGAAATTTACCATTGATCATAGACCATTGGTCATTTGCATAACAATAGCCATATTGAAATTGGGGTATAAATGCACAAAATGGACGCTGCTTGTACTTTTCAGCCTTGTCCCTAAGGGATGGCGAAAAGCCTTATTATGGAAGACATGGCTTTGATCAGAAATCTTACATGCATTTTTCAGAAATCACAGTGTCTGCAATATTTACCTGTTGTTGTTTGTGTCTGACTTGCATCAACAGTTTCCATGGATCTTTTGGGTACATTCTCAATCCTGCTTTCTGGTCTGAATGTTGTGACATTCCTCCTGTACCGATAGGAGTCGTTGGTGGCGCTGTGAAATCCATGACTGCCTCCGTCAAGTTCTGCATTTTCAATGTTTGAGATTTCCGTCAGTAAGTCCAACAGTGACGGAAAATGGTCATCAAAGATTAAATTTGTGCTGTCTGTGTAAAAAAGCGACATGGCAAAGTCAGACACTGAAGAGTGCAAATTTAAGGAAGTCTGTTGAGATTTCTTAGTGAGACAGAGTTCAAAGGTGGCTTGTTATGTTTCCTCAAAGCTATGGTGAACCCATCTTGCTTCTTCACAAACAGCGACTCTCCATGGCTTTGATTCTGCCAATCTGTAAAACAGGAACAAAATCAAACAGTAGATATATATATATCATACAAACACACAAAAAGATTTCCAGAGGGGTGTTTGTGATTGCACAAAAGGAGCAGATTTATTTATTTACGATGTAAACCTAGAAAAGTGTAGCAGGAACTATGATAGGAAATTCATTCATTCATGACGTGACTATGCCGTACTGTGGTCACCATGACCAGAGTAAAATGCAAGTACCGGTATATGCAAATAAGAGAGTAAGTAGGGGCTGATATTTGCTTTAGTGTTTATACCCCGGTATACAATGTACACTCTGGTACAAGACTGATGCAAAGGATTTCTGAAAAGAATCCCTTTGGCATCATTTGGGTATTGGTATGAATATTTAACAGCAAAGGAACTCTGAAGATGACATCTGTTAATTTTCAAAACTATGATTTCTGGTGCTGGAGGCCTGTACAGAATATCTATCACAGGGGCTGGTACATGTATTGTATGAAGACATCAGGGTCACCACTTCATGCAATGGTTTGGGGAGGGCCATTTTCATTTCCTGCATCAATCAGCGGAAAGTCACACTCTTTTATGCAAGGCTATGGACACGATCAACTATGTTACAATACACTGTCCTGAAATGTGAATGCAAAAAAGCGAGGACTTAAAAGAGTATTAAAGGGGGAATTATGAAATACTGCCCTGAGTGTACACATAAGGTAATATAATTTTGACAGTACTTATAAGGGTCATCCTCTGTATGTCAATTCAAAATTACAAATAACATTTACCAGCTTTTTAAAATTATAAATCATCTTCCTTTAAAACTATTGTCATATATCAATATAATTAACCAAAACCTATGTTAGGCAATAGCCGCATAATTATAAACTTTGTTTTACACAATCAACATAAACTCTTTGTGAAGTCTTTACCTCATACCGATATACATATTAATTTCAATATTAATAAATGCACATATAATTGCATTTTGCTTGTATGGTTGGCCTTAGAGGAGCTATGATCTGTGCAGTGATTGCTCTCAATCACACTTATATCACTGAAGTCAGATATTGTATTATTTTGTCGCTATGCCCATGATTGAGGCCCTGTGTAGTGGGTCAGGCTACAGCAAGGACCGAATGGCCAGCCCATGGAGGAAGAAGAACCTCCATTGCTCGCAATAGAACTCACTGCATAGTCCATGAGCAACTATTGTATGGTCCCTCCCATTATATGACTGTGATAGTGATTTTGATGACACGTGGTTACGAGTACAACCATCAAGATCCTATGTATAAAGCCTCAAAACCTAGGCTTTATTATGAAATTTTGATGACCCAGAGAGCAGTTGAGGTCTCGCTTCTACCTCCGTGGTTAAAGCAAGGTCATTCTTGTTGTAGAAAACCGTCATCAGCAGATACTGTACAGGTGGACGATACGTTATTAAGTGACGTCATTATCCTCTCAGATATACACAACAACCATCACAAGTGTCACAACCTTGACATGAATGTGGGTCCTACTAATTACTGCCCGTGACTGCCCGTAGCTGCCCGAGGACTACCCGAGGACTGCCCGAGGAGCAAGTAGGCAAAAGTTCGCCAATTTTAACACTAAGCCAATGACTTGAACTATATTATGCCTGACTAACAAAAATATCATTGATTTGGTGTTTTCTGTAGCGTTTTAGAACCAAAAGACGCCGGGCTTTCGACAAGAAAGACGTCCCGATCTTGATGGTGAGATCATACCATTCAGTGCAAGGGGTGGTAGGCTATCAAGCTGTATGCGGTCGGGCGAGGTTATAGTCACCTCTCGGACTGAATGGTATGATCTCACTCTATTAACTGGCGACGTCCTTCAAGTCAAGCGTCTTCCGTGTTCCAAACCGCCGGAGAAGACATCAGGTTAATGCCAAAACTGAACCTATTGCCTAGTGTTAAGATGGGCGAAATTTAGCCCACTTTTTCCTCGGGCAGTGCTCGGGCAGTCCTCAGGCAGCTGCGGGCAGTCACGGGCAGTAATTAGTAGGACCGATGAATGTTGAAGAACAATACATCGTTCAGACTGGGACGTCAAGTGACCATAGACCCTAAAAACGTTTTTAGGGTCTATGTCAAGTGCACAAAGTGCGTATGAATGTACTTCCAATTGATTGCATATTTTGCTGATTACAACATATTGCAGATAAAAAGCTTCACAATAACTCGACATACACCTAAATACAAGTTCTATTAAGCAAGATCAATTGCAACTAAATGTACACCAACTTCCAATGATGGCTACCGACATGAATGTTTTGCGAATTGCGGAAGCCAGTATCGTCTCGAGTTGCACTTGCGGAAAAGCATGTACTTAATCCATGTCAACGTTAAACGTGAATACTTCTCGACTCATGCAGTCTAGAAATGAAATCAAACTGTGCCGAAATAATGTTTCTCTATTCATGTATACGACTTACTTGAATATCTGGAGATCTTGTTATCACTCGAGCGTACTGAATAACAGAAGCTTAGAAGAGGAGACTTTGCGGAGGGTCACCAGTTGACCTTTGCTCACCTTTGCCTGCGTTTCAACCTTACACTAAAGAGGGCGCACTAGTCGTGATCCTTTTTCCTGTCACTCAATTCCAAGTAGCTTTTTTCAGACTGCAGATGCAGGTTTGCTTTATTTCAATGAGACCTTTATTGTACTTTTAACCTACATCCCATGAGTAATGGCATTGAAATGGCAGATATCAAGTATGGTGTATGGGTGCATGCGTACAGTACTGTACATGTTATTGGTACATAGTCTGACACCTACAGAAATATCATTTATTTCTTTAGTTCTCATTCAAAATCTTCTAATTCAAATAGATCACCATTCTAGAAATGTAGCGTGTGTCCTTCGATTTGAATACTCATCAAATGATTCAAGACTATCGAAGTTGGAATTTTCTATACAGAGAAAATAGCTTTTGAATGCAGTCAAAAAAGGGGGAAGTTTTAGGGAGCCGTCATTATTTACGGCCTGGGGGGGGGGGGGTCGGAGGAAATTGCTTTCGAAACTCCAAAATTTGAGTAATCCCCCCGCCAACCCATGACGTGTTTGAGTAAACCCCCCCCCCCTCTGCTACAGAAACTTTGAGTGACCCCCCCCCCCCAAAAAAAACAGCCCCTGATTAAACCCTGTGGTACAGGACTGTGTTGGAAAGAGGTTCCATTGCTGTGACAGGGGCTGATGTACAGGTCTGTATCCAGTGCTCTGATGACATGCAGGTTCTCCATAGGATTTGTTACAAGAGGGGAAGATGTGGTGTGAAAGCACCACAAGCGACCGCAAAAGCGGTCGCGGGGGGGGGGGGGGGGGGGGGTCAGGAGGGGGTGTCCCCCTCCTGACATTGGCGCTTGAAAAAAAAGAGATAACACTTTCACTGCGTAATTAATTTTTATACGTGCATTCCTGTGCGTAGTTTTCTATGGATATATGGCCTTATAAATATTGATTTACATGCATGAGCTGTATCTTTGTAACTATACGAGTATTCGGGACAATTTTTTCAGTGAGTATTGCAATATGACAGAGCATCATAAAAATGAACAAAAAGTCACGTGACTCATCTGGAAGGTCACGTGATAGTGGCGGCCATATTGGATTTTAGAAAAAAAATTCAAAAAATGTTGCATTTTTTGTTATTTCAATATATAAATGTATTTTTTGTCAGCGTAACACTTATAAAATTACCTCTTACATTATATTAACTCAAATTAAGCAGGGGGAACACATACTCTAAAATATATTCAACATAAATGAGGTAAATATGCATATTTATTACAAGTTCATCTTCGAACAACAGGTATCATATCACATTCAAAAGAGAGAGATATTATATATATGCTTATATACTTGTAGCTAGTCCGATGTGTAATTGTCACTGATAGATTGATGTCGTACAACATCCACAGGATACCCCATCAACATTTATGACGTTGGTCACCGACTCTTTGTAACACTTTTCTCTCAGCATGCTCAGCTGACCTACCTTTCTGTGTTGCTTGCAATCTCTGTCTTTGCTCAACTGGTTCGGGAACATATTCAAGTTCGGTATTAGAGTTGTAATTTCAAATTTGACTTCCGCTATCTCCGTCGAGTTCAGTTTCACGACCAGTGACAATTCCACTATCACTGTCTAGGAAAACATGCTCAAGGGCTTAGTCAGTGTTAAACTGTGCCCGCGTCGCCATTTTTAAATACCCTCTGACAGAAAAAATAACAACTGATCACACGTTCCTTCCAAATTATTGTGGAGAAATGACCAAGTATGGCAGCATTTGTTTAAAAATTGGCGCGCATACTCATTTAGGTTCGACTCTACCTCGTACGCTACGCTAGGCTTAAGGAAATAGTCAACAAACATGATGTAGATCAGACAAAGCCAACGTATATCGAACACATATAAACACGTATGTTCTTGGCGCGTTTACGCGCCCTCCTGCAGTCTGGCCGTTGGCGCGAATGCGCCCTCCCCCGCGCGTGAAGTGTTAAATGGTGGTTATTTGGTGGCACTTGGGGAGTATTTTTTTCAGATTTTTTCATATAAAAAACTCAAAGGAACAGAAATCTGAGACAGTATTCCAAAACTTATATTCCAGTTCACTGATTTCAATTACATTTTTTGAAAACGAAAAAAATAGCGACAGACATACATTCATTCACATTATTATTATTATTATTTTCCTGCAATAACAGATGGGTCTGTTGTCGAGGCATTCCACTGGTTTTAAACTTTATAGAATCAGAATTAGCTTGCTTTACACATTATCCCCTATCAGTAACCTATACAATGTAGAATATGGAAAGCAGACGTTTCTCATTAATGATCAGGCAAGTATATCAATCTTTAATCAGGAAATACTGAAAAATGTACTCAGTACTAGCCTCTAACATAAGGCTTGCCACGTCGAATAGCTGATCATTCTCGTCTGAAGATCACAATAACGTGAAACACCGTAGCATAATGAGATTTTAGTTTCTACTCGAAACCCCTGTATTATGATTTATATATATATACATACATATGTAACCCAGGTAGCTGAACTGTCAGTCAACAAAACCTGGACCCAAGTTCATATTATCCAATCACAACGAAGGAAAAGAATGATTATCGCACAATTTGAGTTGCAGTTTATGTAGAGTTTACTTTACTACACACTAATGATGATAAAAAAGTCTACAATGATTAGCCGGCAATACTGTTTAAACATCAGAAACTCTAGACACGCCCCTATCCAAGTTCATATCAATTACAGTGTTCACTCAATAGACACTCTCCAGAATTGTTCAGGGTTCAGAGTCCACGTCGATCCTGTTGCTACGGTTACAAATTCCGTGATGTAACCTCTTCCAGTTCGGGTGGGAAACTGATTCACACAAAACGTCCTCCAGACAGTTCTCCTTTGGGATTAACTCATTAGCAGTCCAAACGCTTCCGTCAATGGGTTGGTATGTCGGGAAACTAGAAGTTCATAAGCCATGCAAAAAGAGAAGAGCACTTACAAGTTACATAAGCTCTTTGAGTCAGCAGATCGTGATATCAGCTGGATCTTAATCCATGGCATGGCAATGCCATTCTAGTCACTTTATGTCAAGGTGAACAAGTTCATTTTCTGTTGAACTATTGGTATTCAGGAATCAAAACAAAAAGTACAAACTACTAAACAAATCAATAGAAGCTTGAGATTCAGAATGGCTCACAGTCCAATCGGGAAAGCACATGGCCTCTCCAATTTGCCTCACAATGGGTGTGGTCTCAAACTTCAAAAAATACACCATGAAAACACGTTACAAATTCAGTATTGCAACAAATGTGAAAACCTACCTAGAAGTTCATAAGCCATGCAAAAAGACCAACCACGTCGTCTTGGTTACTGGCAAGAAGAACTAATTCCCTTAGACCGAGTCTCTGCCCGCACAACCACACCACTCCACGCAGTATCTGTCTGCTCGCAGTGCATTGTGGGAGATAACGGCAATCAAGGAATTCCATCTGATTACTTAACTGTCAGATGGGATGGAAGATCAAATCACGTGACTTACTTCGTAACCGGGGTTACACACACACACACACACACTATATATATATATATATATATATACATATAATATATATATATATATATATATATAATATATATATATATTAATATATATTTATGTGTGTGTGTGTGTGTACACAAATACGTGGTATGAATATACATATCTTTACTATTATTGTTGTATTAATTCGTAACTCCACTAAATGCTTCAGTACATATCAACAAAATTGAGTAGCCCCCCCCCTTTCTTGTTCTCCACTTTTGAGCAACCCCCCCCTGTAGCTTTCGATTTTTTGAGTGACCCCCCTCAGATTCCTCCGACCCCCAGGCCATAAATAATGACGGCTCTCCCTTAGATAAATTAACATAATTCTACAAATGTCTTGTCACCAATTTCAATGGGATATCACAACTGCACTGACGAAGATGCGACTCATATTCCCTTAAATTACAGTCAGTGATTTTAGATTAAATGATTACAAAATTGAACGTTAATTACAGTAATAAATCACTGATAGCAGATTCATTGAAAACCTTAGCTTTAACTTTGCTGTCATAAAAGGCTGCTTGCTATCCTTTCTGTTTTCATACATTTTTCATACATACGTTTTCATACATTTATTAGAAAAAAAGCTACATTTTAGCATTATGTTACTTGTGAAATATGTCAAAATAGAAACAATTATGATTGTCAAACATTACTTAATATGACATTCTGTACCATATATCCCTATGTATATTCACGGCCACAGGTTCGTTGTGTCTAAAAATCTTTTGTGTATACGGAATGTGGGCATCTTTTTGTTCCCTAACGCCAATTAAGTGTTAAAATTCTTTCAAGGAATTCCACTAATCAGAAGCTTCCCTTTGCTTAACAAATCTGCAAGCTTGCAGATTTGTTAAGCAAAGAAAGATTCTGATCCGAAGTAAAACTATATATATACTCAAGGACATCACACAGGTATGTGAAAGAAATTTGTATGTTTCCAATTACGGAGTTGTCCAGTAATATGTTGTATTATTATGGTAAAACCTGGTACTTCATTGTCTTTAAATTATTCATGTCTACACTCTTCAAGAATTGTCTTCATGGATGATAACAAGTACCTGTCACATAGGTTTGAGGATAATTCGTTTAGCTGCATGTCTCGATGATGCCTATTACAAATCATTGAAGTAACTTTATTTCACTTCATAATGGCTGGTGTGAATCTCAATCGACTATACATGTGTGGATGAATGCTGTGCCTTTCAATGAAAAATAGCCACGTGAAATATAAATGGGACTCAAAGTTACGAGTTTTATTTGTATGCATTACCATTAGTATCTCTCTGACTTGACTTTCGTTATGAGAAAAGTTGCTATCAGAGATATTAGTCACCAGATTTGGCACCTGTTGGCCTTGTACACAGACATACAGGGCCCGACCACTTCAGCTTTGAAGTCTACAGGAAATAAAATTGCCAGCATTTGTATTTCTGTATGTGCATGTATTCATGTGTGTGTACACTTTTTGATGTAAACATTGCAATCTAATACTTGCATATCAAATGGTTTGACTTATTTAAAAGATGCGACAGTAATAAAAAGGGCAGGTCCTACCCACAGCACCAAGGACAGAGATTTATTCTCTTGGATAACCATAACCATTATCAAACAGAGAAACATTCACTGTTCTCATCACTTAAGCAGACAAATAAGGCTGCTGCAATATTAAACTGAGACAAGTGACTTTTAGATTCTGTAGGACCAATATATTAGCTCAGTAATTGCCAGCAAGGTTTAAAACTACGGAAGCGTATTCGTGCCATTTTTGTAAGAAAAAAAAATTAAAAAAATCTCGTAATTACGAGTTTTGATTCTCGTTATTACGAATTTTTAATCTCGTATTACGAGTTTTTGATTCTCGTAATTACGAGTTTTTGTTTCTCGTAATTACGAGTTTTTGATTCTCGTAATTACGAGATTTCAATTCTCTTGATTACTAGTTTCTGACTCTCTTAATTATGAGCCTTGATTTTACTACATATTATGAGACATAATTTGGTGTTTGAGCTCTTTAGTGTGAACCTCTGCTCATACGTATTATTGATCATAATTCAACGAATACAAAGGTTAACGTGAATCTTGACTTGATCAGGTATAGTGAGCAAGTATAGTAAACTCTCTAATGAATAAATGAATGAATAAACTTTGGGGCTGTTACATGGCTTACAATTGTAGATATTCAGTAACTTATCCAGCAGATCAAAAGTCACGCAAAGCATCATGCCAAGCATGGCCTATAGATTTTGTCTGTCCGGATAGACAATACATTCAGAGTTAAAGATGCAATGCATAAGTATGCTATTATGCCAATACTTCACTCCTATAAACACCTATATTTGGGTCTTCTCCGACAAGCTGAAAAGTTCCACTCTCAGGAGATAACACCGATACTACATGTGCCTCCCAAAGTGATGTTAACTTTTTACATTTAGCACAGACCATCAGTTTTTTCATGTTGTGTCTACACTAGAAATCATGATGAGAAACCAACATTTTCTGAAATATTTGAAATATCCTACTGTATGATTTCTACGTGTCTGTCCGACATCCCCCTTCATATATAAAAAGCATATCTAAAACAGCAATAGGCCTCGACAAGAAAGTTGGAAAGATTTCAAAGCTTCATTGCATGTAAAAATAAAGTATGTACTTAGACAGATAAATATAAGTATGACTTGTGTATGATGAGTGTCCTTGCATTGTTTCCTCTCAACATAAAATAACACTACACGAAAAATGTGATTATCTATTTAATTGAAATTTACATAAAATCCCTTTCAAGAACATAAGAAAATGGCAAATAAAAGCGAAAAAGTGATGATGAAGTGATAATTTTTAAATGGAAATGAAAAGGAATTTTCAATTAGACAATCAGATGGAATAACACATGAAAAGTAAATTTTCACTTGACTCGTGACCTTACGACATGTTCATTATGCTCACATGCTGGCTTTTTGATAACTATACGATTTTAAAAGTTTAGGAATTCCGATTAGCCTACTAGACAAAAACTTTTGATCATAAATATTCAATCATAATGACAATTACAGACTTTACATTTTCATAAAAAGATAATTATAAAATATGTTTCAATATCCATATTTATGAGTTTCCGATTCTCAAGTATTAAATTCTCGTAATTACGAGTTTTGATTCTCGTAATTACGAGTTTTTGATTCTCGTAATTACGAGTTTTTGATTCTCGTAATTACGAGATTTTTATTCTCGTAATTACGAGATTTGAAATCTCGTAATTACGAGAATCAAAACTCGTAATTACAAGTTTTTTATTCTCGTAAAATCTCGTAATTACGAGATTTGAAATCTCGTAATTACGAGAATTAAAAACTCGTAATTACGAGAATCAAAAACTCGTAATTACGAGTTTTTGATTCTCGTAATTACGAGTTTTTGATTCTCGTAATTACGAGATTTTGATTCTCGTAATTACGAGATTTTAATTCTGGACATCACCTTTCTTGTGATATTTCTGCTCAGCGAATAATATTTGCGTGGGCTCCTTGGGGTTTTGTTTTATTTAACACTTCTGTTAGCGTCTATTTGTAGCCGACTTCTCCTTTTGATGACACGTGATGAAAGAGAACGCAACACGCTTCAAAGGGACGAGTCCTACCATGCCGGCCATTTGACCACACCAACAGTGCGACATGTTCGAAGTCAGTCAACAATTACAAACGTTTTAAGAAGCAGGAACTTCATTGAGCAGTTGTTTGAGTGTTACCAAACGGAAAGGTAAGATCTGCAAAAAACGGAATTACGAGCATACTACATCGTCGACTGTTTTCACTGACGCCATTATCAGTGAATGTAGTGTTGTCAAGGTCACTCACAGCCACAGCTAAGCTAAGCTCGGACGGGAAGTTCTTGTCGGAAACGCGGTGTAGTTGGCCTGATTTCACGATGTCTGAATTTTCACTGAAATGTTTCTTTCTAGATTAGTCAGTTTCCTGTTATGGATAAGAGACGCATGCCATCCAATGATCACCATGTGCTTGCCATGAATGCGCGGCATAAGAGTGATTGACCTGTATGACCCCTACTTCAACAACAACCCACCGTGCACATGCATGCTGTATGAACAGCTCCATGTTTGCTGTGCGCTCACATCTAATTTGATGCAGGGCGATCTGTTTGTCCCAATCATTTGATAAGTAATAGCAGGAATTAATTAAAAGAAGTCAAGTCAATTCCTGTTAAAGAGCATTGTACATATTACCTACTAATTCTGCTTAATGTAGTTGCAAAATATTTTCATTGTACAGCTTGTCTTGCATGGCGTTCATGCGTGCAGTGTGCGTTGTATCGATGGGTTGTTAATACATCATGTTGTGATGGAATTATGTTCTAATATATCTTATTTTCCCATCAGTTTCAGATTGACCGGATAGTGATCCAAAATATGGATGGTGAACTTTGAGTAAATCATATGGAAACGTATTGCGATAGGCTAGACACAATTTAACAAACGCACCTGTTTGAGAATGCCAATGCCATTGCAATCAATATTTGACTGTTTTCTTCTTGTAAGTTTGTAAGTTGTCAATTGTAGTTCAGTTTAATTTTATTTATTACATTTATGCTGTGAATAAATGCATTTTTTCAAATATGGTTGCGATGTATCAAACTTTTTGACATTCGGTGCAAGTGAGAACTGTGAATTTAATTTTGATTTGCTGATCCACTAAGTACAGAGTTTACAGATTACAAGTTGCCCTTAAATTGGCAAACTAAGCAACATGGCTGAAGTGTTTTGTTTCTATACCGGCACAGACTTCCTTAACACTGTTGCAACGTTCTCATGTTAATGGCTATGCTATATCATGCCCCCAGACTGACCAAAGTCGTGTAATAATGTAGATAGAGGTAATAATGTAGCTGGAGGAAAACTACAATGTGTAGAGGCCATGTCAGTACGCCATTTGAGTAGATAACGAGAATGAAGACACATGATTACGAGAATTAAAACCAGTAATTACAAGATTCAAAAATTCATAGTTACGAGAATAAAACCCGTAATTACGAGAATTAAAAACTCGTAATTACGAGAATTAAAAACTCGTAATTACGAGATTTAAAAACTCGTAATTACGAGATTTTAAAACTCGTAATTACGAGAATTAAAACTCATAATTACGGGAATTAAAAACTCGTAATTACGAGAATCAAAAACTCGTAATTACGAGAATCAGAAAGTCCTAATTACGAGAATCAAAAACTCGTAATTACGAGAATTAAAAACTCGTAATTACGAGAATTAAAAACTCGTAATTACAAGAATTATCTTGTCATGAGAATCTATAGTCAGTCATTGTCATTGCGAGTAAATGAATACATGGTCAAAAACTACAGTCAAGTAATCGCAAATTCTAAAAATCTCAAAATTATGAGGTTTTCAAATTGCCAGAATGTTTGCATAATGATGATTTTGTAATTTCAATGTTTATGGAAGCATATGAAAATTTAACTATCACAGCGTTATTTCAACTCATCGTCTATTTTGAGATTTCCTTTTCACTTCTACTTGATAACACCTGTGATAAAAATAAACATATTTTCGCTTTTATTTGCCATTTTCAATCATTTCTTGGGTTCTTGAAATGAGGTGCACTTCAATTCGGTCATTCATCTTGACCATAATCAATGTTTGTGTACTATTCTTTTACATTAGGAGGAAGCAATGCAAAGACACGGATTGTTAAACTTTCTTACTTTATCTGTCTCCATACAAACTTTGATTGTGTAAATCTTTGTTAGCAAATAATACTAATCTGAAAGTTTGGAAATCTGTCCGACTTCCTCATCCACTGCTGTTTTGGATAATGTCTTTTTCACACATGAAGGGGGTCAGAAGATGTCAGTTGTTCGTCATAGTTTCTAGTGCAAACCCAACATGATGACAACTGCCATGCAATCTATGCTGGATGTAAAAAAATAACATCACATCGGCAGGTATTCGGAGTTCGGGGATTATCTCCTGAGGCGGGGAGGGGTGTTTATCAGGTTGTGAGACTCTAATAAAGGTGTTGACAGATGTGAAATATTTACATAATGTCATACTATTGATATTTCACCCTAAAAAGAATGTTTATCCAGCCAGACAAAATTTACACGCTATTATGCTTGACTTTTGATCTAATGGATAACATACTGAATATCTACAATTGTAGCCATGTAACAGTCCAAAGTTCATTCATTTATTTATTCATCTACGAGTGTGTTATATTGCTTACTACACCTATAAATCAAGATAATACCATATTGAAAACACCATATTGAAAACACCATATTCTCGTTGAACAATAACCAACAATATGTATGAGAAATAAAAGCTCAAAACTATATAAGGACTGAGCTATTAAGGATTGTCTGATAACTAAGAGAATCAGGGCTTATAGCTAGTGTCGAGAATCAAATAACTCGTAATTACGAGAATAAAAACTCGTAATTACGAGATTTTAATTCTCGTAATTACGAGAATTGAAAACTCGTAATTACGAGAATCAAAAACTCGTAATTACGAGAATCAGAAACTCGTAATTACGAGATTTTTAATTTTTTTCTTACAAAAAATGGCACGAATACGCTTCCGTAGAAAACCCCCCTGTGCAAAATTTGTTCAAATGTATAGCGCACATCTTTGAGTTAACAATTACACAATCAAGAATTTAACCAGCCAGTACCTGTGACGTTTGTGATTTTATTTTACTGTATTTTTTTTGAATCTTTAATACATAATATGACAGAACTCCATGACCTTGCCTTGACGTTTTGGGTCCCTTACGAAAATAGTCTGTAGATATTCTATTGAAACTCTGATATTCTATAGAAATTCTGTATATTTTATGGAAATCTGATGGAAATATGCTTCTATTCAAATTCATTGAAAATTTTCAATACATTCTGTAGAAAAATTTAAATTTTATAGAATTTTAATGTGTATAGAAACTTTAAATTCTATTGAAGTTTGCTGATAATTTTCTGTAGAAAATCTGCAGAAATTAAACATATTTTTTATGGAATTTTTCGGTTCCAATAGCTTTTGTGGAATTTTTTTTCTGTTTTTTTCCCCCCACAGTTTACACTGTTTCAAACTAAGTTCATGTTTTTGCATGTTGGCATGAGCTTTGATAAGAACTAAGTGACATATAGCTGGTTTCAATATGGAAAAGGTAGTGACATTTACCTACGGAGAATTAGCACATTCTCGTGTAAATCTCAAAAGCTATTTTCATTTACACACGTGCCAGGAAAATGTATACAGTTTCAATTGTACCATTCCTTTTGCCATTACTTTGAACATTTCATGACTGTACACAGACCAACCAGACTCTCTTTGTTCGATCCTAAGTCAAGTGAGCTGACCTGTGCCTTTGCTTTGTTATGCAAATAGTTTCCTGCCTTTACAATGGGCTGATTACATAATAGTGTAGCCACGCATTATTCATTTGAACTTGAGGCAGTCCACAGTGCACATGGCTCTTATGAAAAGTACTAAAGTTCAACTCCAAATTGCATGGAACATTAGGATCCAAGGTCCATTAGCAAGATTCTAACAGTGTTATGGAGAAGGGAGCTCACTAATATGTCACAACTGTAAGGATCCACATTGCAGCATCAACTGAAAATTACGTGAGTTAAGATACACAACACTTTAATTATGCACTTGGCTGAGGTCAAAACTGCTAGACTGGAGAGGTAGGCCTTGCATTCATATGTGTAGGTTGCTTTATATTTTGTAGTCCCTGTATGTTTCATCAAGTTTTGATCGATTGTTAATCATAATTCTTTTAGAAATAAACTACATGTTTATAATTCACTTGCTGACTGATTTTTTGTGAGTTTTGCATAATTCATTGCATTGGTATCTATGGCAATATCATAAGGTGGTATTCCTTACTTAATAAAAGTTTAACACATATTGTTGTCATACTTCCTAAGAGATTGAACTCGTATAAGACAAACAAACTTTTGTAAAAGAGTGCAGAAATTAAATATAGTTCTACAGAAATTCTACATAAAAATTCTGTAGAATGTGGTAAGAAATTCAATATAGTGCTACAGATATTCTGTAGAACGTGTATCGAATTCACATAGAAATTCTGTAAATTCTACAGAAAAGATACAAAAATTCCGTTGAATTTCTGCTGAAAAAGGGGCCAAAACTCCATTAAACTCCGTTAATTTCCATAAAGGTTCAGTAGAATTTCTGCAGAAATTCTACATCACTGTAATTGAATTTTGTCATCAATTTCAATAGAATTTCTACAGAAAATTTTCATAAGGGGTCGGAAGTATTTTCAAGGAGTGGATCGCGGTGTATCCTGCGCCGTATTTTCCACAGGCACTCGACCCGTTATCTGCCAAGAGATGAATAAAACATAACTTGATACAACCCTCCCGAGTCTCCTGTCATCGATAGCACACACTACACCGACTTGACCCTACCCTCGCTACGTCCCATGTATAAATAATAGAAGGTATGAAACTTAACCCACCGAGTTGCACACATCTCAGACCGACAGATTTTTTTCGGGGAGGAAATTTTAACTGAAAATGATCGAATTCCATGAAAAAAATTAACATGAAGTAATAGAGTAATAAATTTATTGCTAGAAACTTACCGGCAATTTCAAAACTACTCAACGGAAGAGTTAAAAATCTAGCTACTTTGCTACGACAGGCAGCTCCGATATCGTCCAAAACACGAATTTAACAATTTACCTTTGACCTCTGAGCTCCCCATACCGGGCGGCGCCTCTGGTTGGTCTATTTCAGTCACGTGATCGCCGCACACGTCATCAGCCGTCAGGGGGTGTTACACATGCAAAATCATTTTTTCAATAGTTTTGCTGGTTTTTCACATTCGAACGGTGTTGCGTATTTGTATCCGGCATTCGCTTTCTTTGCTGATGTGCGGCTGCTGCCTGACAGGGTGATAGCGTTGATTCCTTTTGAATATTGCAAGCATGAAGGATTTGTATTTGCGCCGTTTTTCGTTGACCTTTGCTGGCAAAAGAAATTTTCAACTACGTCACTGTTTAATCGACTTGGGAGAGTTGTCAAAGCCTGATTTGCTCGCCTTTTACATATTTCCACTGTAGCTGTGATGCTAAAGAGAACGTCTTCTCTTGTCTCACTGGACATCAACATCTTCGATTTCTGTCCGTTTGTAAGTTCTTTATTTGCATAGACATCATCTTGCCAGGACTTGAACCAAGCCTTCGTTTCGTTGATCTCTGAGAGTCTTGCATCGTCAATACTCTTGACCTCCCTGTCATCGTTAAAGAACGAAACAAGTTTGCTGGTATGGCGTAAAAATTCTAATGTTCCGGTTAGGCAAACTTGCACTGTAACATCTCATCAGATGGAGCATCTCTCGGTCAAGAGTCTCTTCTGCCAGGTGATTCCTCATCTTACTGGACATGCTGGGATATAGGTGCTCCTGTGTCAATCTATGATTTACCCTATACATTTCAGGATTCATAGCCATATCCCAATGGTAGGCATCCCGCCAGTGCTGCCATTCTATTTTGTAGCCACTCCATTCAAGGTGTCGTGTAGAGCCTTCCCCTTTGCCACTTTTCAGTACATTGTTACGGAGTCGCTTAATGACGTGCTTTGGGTCCATGCAGAAAACTATGGATTCCTCGGGGTAAAAACGATTAGCTACGTGCATTTTGGCGTCGAGAGGGTTTCCATCGAAATGCTGTTTGAGAAAAGACCGATTTGGCGAGGAACCATCAAACATAACAAAGTCAGTGTGAAAACCCCAACTCTTCAGCTTGTCCACCGCTTGCCAAAATAAAACAATGATATGGTATGCTTGTGTATGGCGTGTCGGAAAATGGGCGAAGGGAAATGTAAATCCTGTAAATCCTAGAAACTCGAATTGTAAGACTTGACTGGCCAGTTCCACTTTCTTTTCTCCAAGTTTGATTATATCAATACTGGAGCATTCATCTCCTAAATCTACTCCACCAACCAATCTCTTATAACCCCCCTTGGTTTCGAGTTGCAGATCTTCTTGAATTGCTATCTCGTCGAAGACAATTCCACCTCTGTATCCTGCTTGAGGTACATCCTTTTGAACAGCTGTCTGTTTCATCCACTGAAACACTTCTCTGTGAAACCAGTTTCTGGTGTATGATGTTTTTGTAGGACTGTAGAAGTCTTGCTGACGGTAAAAATCATATGACCACTACATCGCAGATCCTCGTATGCGTGTGGTGACCGAAGCCATAGGTGCAATGCAAACATAACAGTTTCCTTGTCCCATCTTCTAGCGGTTGGTTTCAGGCTAGCATTCTGCACCATAGACAGGATTATATGTACCATATTGTCGGGTAAATCGGGTATGGCCTTTATAATTTCCGTAAATCTCTGACTAACACTTTCAGTTTGTTCTTTCGTGTCAGTGACACCAACTTCTCTCTAAAGAAAAAAAACGATAAAAATATCATCAACTTATGTGTTGTTTGTGGACATGTTATATTAATTTTAATGAAAGAGGTATCAATGTTAGGGAAAAAATGACTTTGGGGGACCTTTGTAGTGTCAAATACCGAACACAAACTCTATCAATATATTGGGGTCCGTACCAAGGCTTCGGCTGTTAAATATATGGTTTACAACGTTCAGAAGTTAACGAAAGGTTTCTAAAAAAAGTCACAGTTTATTTGGTCTTTAAATAACAAATAAATATATTTTATAAAATTAAGATACAGTCCATTGTGCCTAAATCCTAGACCCAAAGACGATCTTAATCAGTCGAATTTAGTATCACTCGTTGGCGAACCGAAGATTCCATCAATTTTATCGGTAAGAAGGTCATTCTACTCGTTTAGCGTCGATAATCCCTTTCTCGACAAAGGCGAACTTCCTCTACGATACTACAGCAGACATAAGTTACTGTTGAACAATAAGACTTATAGACCTGTTACAGCTCTAAAATTTACTAATTAAAGACTAATTAATTAAAGACTAATTAATTTATAATTCGGCTACACAGCTTCCCGCCTATGACAATGAGATCACCAAGTACTAAGATGCTCTACAAAGTTTTTTTATTTTTTAAAGAACATTCTTATATACTATTATAACGCTTTCTTCGCGTTCGGGGAATTTAGCGATGAGGTTACCAGAGTCTGACGATAACAGTGATCCACTGAGACATATGTCCGTTTTCTGTATATTTATTGCGACGACTCAAATATTACAAGTCAGTTGTGCCCAGTAATTACATGTACAACGGGATCGTACTCCATAACATGAGTTACTCCCATATATCACGGGATCTACTCCATAACATGAGTTACTCCCATATCCCGTGCAGTTCTCCGTGTTCTACTCAACTTTAGAAATCTTACAGTTTATGTCCTTTTTCCTAAAGGCGTGGTCAAACATGTAAATTCTAATACAGTCGAAATAATATAGTCTCATTGGGCAAGTTCAATTCTACGTACATGAATTGACATAAAGCATTACATAACAAGTAACTATCGTCCTATCAAGTTGTATCATCTAATTACTTTGACACCACTTCATTCTGATATTGATACAAGATTAATATTTCACTCATGTGTACAACAAATATTTGGAAATGTATGATCTCAGTTGATGAGACTTCACACCTTAGTTACCGATTGTCTCTAGATGAAAGGTCAATCAAAAGGTCAATGCTCTCAGGTAAAATTTCTCCTCTGTAACAATACACTATTAATTATATGAGGTAATTCACTGTATTTTAATGCTGAATTCATATTCACTTTTATCTTTTACACTGATTGTAGAATTATTTAGCTAACTGCTTTTGACCAACGTTGAACTGAAGCAAGGACGTTTTTAGAAGCAAGGACGTTTGCACACTGACTCTATAACCACACTGTTTAATTCTACTGACAGATATTGCCAAGGAGTGCTTAAGACAAATGTAATTATTTTTTTTTTCTTCCTAAGAACAGGCGCAGAAGAACAAACACATGCCCTTAATAAATATAATTGGCCTTGTACAGTGTTTGACGCAAATTCGCATACTTTTAGTTTGATTAATGCATATTTTTATTTCTAGTGATTTCCCTTGTAAATTGTAATAAATGGACAGCCGATTTGGTAGAAAGTTAAGAAATATCAGAAGAGGGACATCGATTGTAACCAGAACCAGACTTTCCGATTAGAGTTGAAGAATAAAGTCATCTGAATTTAACTGTACGTCGTGTCGTCTTCAGTACAAAGTGTAACGATCCGTGCGGGTATTTCAGCGACTGATGCCGTATGTTGTGGGTTCGAATCCGATTGAAAACTATCCGAATTGAATCGATTTCTGGTGAAGAGTTTACTCTCAATACTTTGGTAAAGCTAATTCCCCAAAACAGCTCCTGTTTCTGTCTTTATAATCGACCGCCCATTATTTGTTGAAAACGTAAAAACATGTTTATAATTTTGTGTTTATCGTAAAAAAAAACCCGCTGCAGTGATTAGTATTGACCTTTGACCTGGTCTCCCGTGGCTTCTATGGAAACCGATGTAAACAAATCACCCGTACTGTAGTGCCATCAATCTCTTAGTTTTGTACACGGTCGTGTCAGCTTCTGAATTGTTATCAGATATTTTGTAGTTCATGATGGACATATTTCGCTTACTAGAAGGGGGCCATAATATTGTCCTGACAGGCCAGGCTGGGACTGGTAAGACAACGCTTATGAAAGATATTATCAAAATCTATTCCGAATCTAAGAAATATATGTCACAACATCAACGGGGATCGCAACTCTTTTTTTTTTTTTTTTTTTTTTTAACGTTTTTATTGGAGTTATCAAAAATTTTCAAATACATGTCTCATTAAATCTGAGAAAAAAAGACATTACAGAAATCAATAAAGTAGTGATCATACATCATTATTGTGTATGTCTGTTGTGCTAGGGTCTTGGTGGATATTAGTACTGTAAATTCTCCACTTTTTATTATGGGCAAAAATTTTATCTTTTCTCAAGGCAATGTGATACTCAGTTTTTTGTATAGAGTTCACAAATCTTTTGTATGCTATAAAGTTAGGCAAGGTCTTTTTACAACGACAAATATAAATGTACCTTTTACCAATAAGCAGTAGGAAATTCACAATACTAGAAAGTTTGGGATCACCTAGTATGATCTGCCATATTTTTGGTCTTACTCTCAATTTTAATTTTTGTCCCCATAACATGAAAAATGCTTCCCAAAATAGTTGCACATGTTGACAATCATGTAAAATATGGAGTAAAGTTTCGTCTTTGTTCTTGCAGAAAGAACAAAGAGCATTATCAACTGTGGGTATGTTCATTTTACTCAGTCTAGCATTCGTATACAGGATATTGTGTAAAATTTTAAACTGAAATTCTCTCAACTTACAGTCGATAGTTACCTTAAATGGAAGATGATAAATTTCGTTCCAGTTAGTAACATTGATTTTAAATTCATGTTCAAAATACAGTTCTGATTTTGGTGGTATAAAATTAATGTCATTAATCAGCTGTGTGATTACTTTTATATTACACAGTTCCACACTGATTGACCTGTGTTTCGATACAATTTTTACTTCATCTTCATCATCAGCTGTACTTTGCTGATTCACTTGTATGTTGGCTGGGATAACACTTTTTAGTCCAAACCATTTCAAAATGGATGATTGAGGGATACCATTATTGTGTACAGAATCCCAGTCCCGCTTTTGGCCATTTTCGTTGTACAATTGTTCTAAATATAGGAATCCTGCATCTACAAAATCCTGGTAAAAAATAGATCGTTTTCCAATCAAAATGTCCTTATTGTTCCATAAAAGTTTTTCTTGGATTCAAATTATTTTCACAGTGTGGTTTTTTCAAATTTACCTCTTCCCATGTTTTCAACATACTGTAAAAGAAACCACTGATTTTCAATGGCAGTAATTCTACTTTAAAATTACATTTCAGTAATAACTTTAAACCTCCAACTGGTTTTAGTAAACTAGTAAAAAAAAGTTTCCATGGGTGGTTGTTTTGTTCATTAAAATACCTTCTGATCCAATCTATTCTTGTGGCATTATACCTTGCAAAAATATTTGGCATTCTTAGTCCTCCATTTTCTACATTTCCTACCATTGTGTACCTGGCAACCTTATCTGGACCTTTCCATAGAAATTGAAATAACATTTTGTTAATTTCTTTTAGTTTGTTTTTAGGAACCATAGTCATACTCATAATATATTGAATTTGGGACAGGGCTAATGATTTAATTATCTGAATTTTACCCAGTAAGGTGAGATCTCTAGTTTTCCACATGTTTAAGGTAGTTTGTAGTTTTTCTATTGGTCCAACAGTATTCAGCTTGCCAGCTATCTCATGGTCGTGTGATACATAAACACCAACAATTTTTATAGGGCCTTTTGGCCATTTTACCCGGAGGGGAGTTTTCTTCGATTTTTTCATAGTACCTAGCCACATGGCTTCAGACTTATCATAGTTGATCTTCAGACCAGAAACTTTATGGAATTTTTCAAGAAGACCAAGAGATGTTTTGCAGATTTTATGTCATGCAAGAAACATGTCAAGTCATCTGCGAATGTAGCATTTTTATCTGTTGATTATTTATATTTATACCTCTAATATTGTTATTGTTACGCATTGAAATCAAAAACAATTCCAAACTCAGAATAAAGAGAGCCGGAGAAATACAGTCTCCTTGTCTGACACCTCTGCCCAATGAGAAGTACCCAGTGGATGTACCTCTATTCATTACACAACTGGAGATGTTTCTGTACAGTGATTTTATCCATTTATGAAACTTTCTCCAAATTAAAAGACTTCAATGAATTTATCAAAAATTCCACTCCAGACTATCAAATGCTTTCTCGAAATCTATAGTTAGTAGAAGTCCGGGTAGTTTCCTCTCATCTGTATATGTCATAATACTTTCAACCAGTCTTATCACATCCCCAATGTATCTATTTTAACAAATGCAGACTGTGTCTCATGAATTATTTTTGGTAACACTTTATGTAATCTTTTAGCCAAACATTTTGTAGCAATTTTATAGTCTGCATTGAGTAATGACACTGGCCTCCAATTTTTATATTATCTACGATCTTTTCCTTTTTTCTCCAAGAGAATGATCACTCCTTGTCTTTGTGATGTAGAGAATTCCCCTTTTTGATAACTGTGATTTAAGGCATTCACTAAGTGATTGCCAAGTAGAGGCCAAAAATGTCTATAAAAGTCTGCCGTGAGACCATCATTGCCTGGCGTTTGATTGTTGGGCATTTCTTTCAAAGCTATCCATGCTTCATCTAAAGTAATCAAACCTTCACAAAGATCAGACTCTTCCTGAGAAAGTTTTGGAATATTTGGATTGTTTAGAAACAGATCCTCAATTTCTGCAGTAGCAGTGGGGTCACCAGTCTGAGATCTAGATGTATATAATTCTTTATAAAAATTCAACATTTCATTGTTTATGCTTTTAATATCGTTCAGAGGTGTATCATCTTCCATGGAAAACAACTTATTTATTTCAGATTTTTTTCCATGTGCCCTCTCCAACCCAAGGAAGTATTTGTTACTTTTTTCCCCATACTCATACCAGTTACACTGGGATCTAATTATGCACCCTTCAATAATATGATCCAACTCAGTCTGGAGGTCATCCTGTGTGCTTTGATATTGATCAGTAGTATCATCAGTGGGGTTTGTTGCCAAGGTTTCTGCCAGCTTTTTCAATTTTTGTTCAAGATGAAAGATTTTTTGTTTTCTTTCTCTTGCTTTCTTTTTGCTAAACTTCATAGTCATTTCTTTAATTTTAAATTTAACCCAATCCCACTTTGTTCCCAGGTCAACGATTTCTTGATCATTCACCCACTGAGGAAAATTCTCTTCTATTAGTTTTATGTAGTCTGCATCTCTCAGCAAGCTATTGTTGAATTTCCAGTAAGATGGACCTCTTTGGATTTCTTCCCTTTGTAATGTCAACACAATGGCTGAATGGTCCGAGAAAACACAGGGCTCAATTGTGGCATTACTTATCACTGATTGCAAGCTATCATTAATAAGAAAATAATCTAGTCTACTCTGAACTAGAGTAGGGTTGAAACGTTTCCATGTGTAGGCTTTTTTTGTGGGGTTTAAAACTCTCCAAATGTCAATCAAATCAAATGCCTCTAGGATTTCCTCCAATGCTTTCATTGAATCATTCCAAGGACTTGGATTCCCTCCATATCTGTCAAGATTGATATCTCGTACAAGATTATGGTCCCCTCCCCAAATGATAACACTCTCTGGATCTGTAATAAAATCCTTTAGTTGTGTGAAAGTGCACCCAAGAAGGCAATGTGACTTGTCTGGTCATTAGGTGCGTAAGAATTAATCAGTATGTGGTGTTTTTTCATCTATAACAGCATCGATAATAAGAAATCTCCCCTCTGGGTCTGAATAAAGTTTATGTATATCAAAATTAATATTCCTAAAGATCGTAATAACTCCCCTGCTGAGATTTGTACCATGTGAGAACTCCATATGTCCCCGTAATTGACTGGACCAGCGTTTCACAGTTTTACATGTGCTATGGGTTTCTTGAAACATTATTATGTTGGCATTACTGTCTCTCACCCATTTAAATACCTTTTTCCGTTTTTTGTACCCACCGAGGCCCCTAGCATTCAATGATATTACTTTGATTTTAGACATACCAAATCTAGTTTTGTTTCTTTCATGTTTTCCCAGATTTTAGTATTCATAACTCCTTTTTTGTCATAAAAACAGAACAAACACAAAACAGGACTAAACGAACTAACATAAATCAGATAAATACCTGACAAAACTACATTAGAAAAACAAACACAAAGTGTCTGTGGTTGATGGTACCACAGACGTGACCCATAAACACCTTTGGGTCTATATACCATGTCTCAGACACAGGCTCCTACCCTGATCATCATTACAATAGTAAAATTTTGTAAAAAACAGCAATAATAAGAAACTCTTTCAATAACAGTTTAACCTCGATTAGAAAATCTGCGTGTATCGTTTTAAAGGTTGCTTTCGACCGGACGGCGTCGATCGAAAGACCAGCAAATAAATAGGAAACCGAAAGTTGGGTTTCCACACATACTTTTCAAAGTTACGTAATCTGTTGAGCTGCTACAGTGTAAATTACACAAACAACGCAATACTTTCCTGAAGTATCACTATCATGTTCTGGCGCAAACTATTTCGTTCATGTTGCAAATCAGATGCTAACAGTCAATTCTACATTTCTGCTCCGCGGCGCTGTAGTTCAATCGTATTGCTGACCGTTGATATAGAGTTTGCCGTTTACGAATCTTGGCCTTTTACCTTGTTCATAGGCTTTTTTCATCACGTCTCCTAGTTCACACTTTCGCTTGTAGTCAGAGGGGCACAGATCCTCCGTGACAAAAATGCCTGATCCTTCGAGTGCACGTCTTGCTTTCATCAACACCTTCAGTCGCTCTGGGCGCTTCATGAACTTTACAATGATGTGGCTCGGTTGACCAGCACCTCTCCTTCTGTTTGCTGTTGCCTTTCCTGTGCGCGCGCGGTGTGCGTTTTCCAACATGGCGGTGGCGTTTTCGAATCCAAGTTTATCTTCAAGTAGATCTGCTAATATTTGTGTACAGTTCTCTCCCTCTCTCTCTTGTATCCCTCCAAAGCGGAGATTGAAACTTCTGGAGTACCGCTGCAAACGGATATTTTCTTCAGTGGTTGTTTTTAGCTTGGAGTCAAGAGCCTGGATAATGAGTTCGAGATCTTTGATGCGTTTCTCTGTGACCACGTGGTCGTTCTTCAATTCGTCGATGTCCTTGGCCGAGTGCTCTAATGACTTTTCAAAGTTATCTTGTTTTTCCTCGATACTTACAAGTCTTTCTCTGAAGTGTTTCTGTTCATTTGCGACTTTATCTATCTTTCTTCCATCCTTTGGAGGGTGGCCTTGACGAACTGTTCGAATTCACCTTTGATGTGGTCGTGCATCTTGTCGGTTGTTCTCGACTGCTCTTCGTCTCCGTCCGATCCGAATTATCCTGTTGGTGGTCACGTGCTCTGGCAGTGGCATGGCTGTTGAAGTTGAGAGTCTTCTGTTGAGTTGTCTTTGTGCTCTCTTTACCTGATTTTCCTTTCGGTGGCATGGTTTTCACTCCTTCAGTCGATGCTTGCTACTTTTATATGTCCTTTAGTGGTAAAACTGTTCTGGATAATACTGGTTGTGCTGTATATTTTACTGGGTATTTCGGAGCAACACGATCAGTGGTGCACGCTCATGTCGGTGACCCCTGACCTGGGATCGCAACTCTTAACTACAGTGGCATCGAAGCTACAACTCTTCATACATGGGCCGGTTTACAAGTAAGTAATGCATGTTGTCAAAAATGGATTAATCTCTTAATCGTCTAGTTTGAAAGAAAATTTTTGTAAGCATAACCACTTTACCAATCACAGTTGACAGAAGATTGTACGGTGTCATTAGTAAGTGCTACTAGTACTATCAGTGACCTAGTGACAGTAGTGTATTGAACGACAGAAGACGCCGGCCGGCGTTGCCCGCGAATAGCCAGCCGGGCAGAAGACTACATAAAGTTGCATAAAGTCATATTTTATTCTACTCTAGATATATAATGTTTTATTCGACTCTTGACGGATAACAGTTCAAACATAGGTTGCAATAACATCACAAAGATCAGATCGTTTCTTGATTACCCGCTATCCTGGGCCCCGATCCCCGTACGCGGGTGTACGCGTACTGTGCAGACGACAGCGTTAGAATATTGCCGCCATATGTAGGCCCATTGTTATTAAATTAGTTGGTGCGTATGTACGCACCACGCATGCGTGTACACGCACTTCGTCATATCAGCTTCTTAATCATGTTAATTGTTATCAGATATTAAGCAGGACGGTAGATATTTGATACAAGACGGTTTAAAGGCGCAAATTTCAATCCCTGGTTCTCGCATTAAGGGTGTAAAGTGCTCGTTAACATTTGCCAATCTTTTGTTCTTCATTGAAATTTTTATCAACTAAATAAATTTCCTGTTAAGAAATCTTTGTTATTTTAGATAAATCTTTGTTATTTTAGATAAATCTGATAAGAATATACGCCTTTAAAGATATACAGTAACCTATTCAAAGCTGTTCTAAGGTTACTACGGATACCGGGTATTTGGCAATCAGCGATTTTTACTGGTGGCATAGTTCTTTTTAACTGTGTGCGCCCGCAAGAATGGAATATGCAAATTTTTCATAGGTGACTGTATACCTTTAAAGGCGCATGTTCCTTATCATACCGACTACGATTTTACCAGATAAATGTTAGTGGTATTGATTTATTACAAATACTGTCTTGCTTATTTTCCTGACAGGACGGCAGATATTTGACACAGGAGTTGGTACAGCTACTTACAACGGACCCAACATTTGCGAAACCGAAACACAGGATTCAATCAGCAGATATCGTAATGATAGACGAAATTTCAATGGTAAGGATGTTCACATTTGTTAGTCTAATAACTATATCAAATCTACCTTGACACAAACTAATAAGCTCCCATCAGAGTTACGAATGAACCACCGGTGGACACCCGTTCCTGACGTTCATTAACGTTATGACACTATTACGAGTAAGTGTGTAGGCCTACATCAATTTTCTTTTAAAATCTTGTAATCATGCAACATAAAAATTATAATTCTGCATTAATCCCCCGACAGATTAGCAAAACGATATTTGAACAGGTTGAAGAGCTATGCCGCAAGATTAGAGACAGTCCTATAACATTTGGAGGGATTCAAGTTATCGCCAGTGGCGATTTCTTTCAGTTGCCGCCCGTGGCCAATCCTCGATACGGAGATGATGGAGATTTCTGCTTCCATTCAAAAATATTCGAGAAATTCCACCATGTAAATCTTACTAAAGTATACCGCCAGAGCGATACACGACTGATTCATATTGTCCGGGAAACGGCGATTGGTGATGTCAGTGATGAAACTGACAAAATATTGCGACAGTTATCAAGACCATTAGGACCAGATATATCGCCACTATATCTCTTCGCTACAAACCTAGAGGTTGACATGTTCAATGCGGAAAGGTTAATGGATTATCCGGGAGACTTAAAGATGTATAAATCAGAAGATGACGGTATGAAATGTTACATTGCTATAGCAGTACTCACGTTTACATACTGCAGCAACATACAAAACTATGAAGTCAGCCCTTAAATCCACCCTTTGAATTAAGCCTAGTCTATTTATTTCTATAATTTAAGGCAATTATTAAAGTCTAATTATTTCAATTTGAACTACTAGATTTGGATATTCACATAACTACTTGCTCTTTGACGTTTCCCTTTCATATCTTTCTCAGGTCTGACGTCATACTTTAAACATTATATTGTGCCTAAAACATTGTGCCTCAAAGTCGGGTGCCCAGTGATGCTACTAAAAAATCTTGCTCCTGGTATCGTAAATGGTTTACGTGGCACAGTTAAGACAATGGAAGAAGACCATGTTCTGGTTGCTTTCGCCAATGGAGGTTATTTAAGGTAGGCACTATTGTGAATATTTCATTATAGTGTCATAATCCTGACTTAACTTATTCGGGATTTAGGCACTTATTTACTGTAAGACGAATTTTTCTTATTTCAAACTTTTCCGCCAACATTCGCGAACAATAGGCAAGCCATGACGCTCGGTGTGTGGGTGCTAATCATCCTTTTGTTTTAACCCACATCCGATAATAAACCACGATATCAACGTCACTCTCCGTCGTCTGGCTGAATCCGTTTAACAATCACACAAATATTACCATTACCCTTGAATTGGTAATATGTCAATAGCTACACTTTCAATTTAAAGATCCAATAGATGTAACTTTTGGCTATCTTTTCAGTAATTTTATTCTGTGTATCATGGGCTCTCTATCCACGGTAGATAGACAGTGTATGTATCAACTACAGTTCCCGATTCAAATCAATAAATTCTTATCATACCCAGTTCACTTATCAACACAGCCTATATGTGTTCAGTTGGCATTATTGTCGTTGAGAATTTAATTCTAGTCAAGACTCAAAAACTAGTCAAAGTTACAGCTGTTATATTCAAAAATTATGAATTATCGCTTAAAATAATGTTTTCATATGCAATACATCAATTTATTGATACTGTTCTCAAATATCCACGTTCTATCACTTATAGAAACCTTGTTTTCTTTTCTTTCAAGGTCTCGGTTTACTCACTATATACCAGAAACAAAGACAATAGCTGCAAGCAGACATCAGATTCCTTTGAAACTTTGTTTCGCTCTGACTTATCACAAAGCACAAGGTGAGTTTATTAGCAATAGAATTAAGGTAGCGTGGAACCCTGGCTGTAGCATTCTTTTCAAATATATGAATTAATATAGGCCAGCAAACCCTGGAGTACCATATATTTCAGAATCTGAGTATCTGAATTGCGTTATTTTACACTCATTTCTATTGCGTGTCGAAAATAAAAGAAAAACAGCATTTTTTCGTGAATAAAATTCAACACCATGTCCTTCTAAAGAAGTTACATTTGCCAGACACAGTCGGATTTTCGAGGTCTTTATCTCAATAGAAAATAGAACTGAAGTAAATTAAAAGCCATCGTCGTGATTGTGTTCGAGGTAATGGTAAACAAGTTTACATTGTTTAGGCCTACATCTTAATATTTTTCATTTATAGGCCAAACGATGGAGAATGTTGAAATGGATGCCAGAAGAATCTTCAAGGCTGGCCAGTTGAGTGTGGGAATCGGGAGAGTAAAATCTCTCGATTCCCTAAGAATTGTCAATTATGAAAAGAGGAAATGCATTCCACAGAGTAACGACGTTATCAACTTTTATAATAGACCAGTACAAGAAGTGTTAGAAGACAAATCTTGTTGCTATTCACAAAGTACGTCAAATAACGTTGTTTTCTTTGTTGACTTTTTTTAATCATAAGAAAGCACATTCAACATATCGTTTTCACAGTATTATTAAAAATAAAAAAAAAGATAAAAAGACTACATTATTGGAGCAATATATAATGGTCAATAATTAGTCACAAGCATTGGAATTTTCTTTACAGGAATTGAATACAACAATGAAAAGATATCAATACCATTAGCGCCGGCGCAGACACAACGAACAGACGACGACGACGACGACGACGACGAGATGATGATGATGATGATGATGATGAAGGTGATGATAATGATGATGAACAAGAATGACACTGATTTCAGTGAGGAGGAATGGAAAGAGCCCGATATGCTGTTAAGACAAGGTGATTGTTACCCAAACATATATATATATGTGTGTGTGTGTGTGTGTGTGTGTGTGTGTGTGTGTGTGTGTGTTCAAGCAAATTTAATTTATTGATGATGTAGTGGAAAAAAATAGTCATTGAACTGAAATTCAACTGGTACTATTTTCAATGGACGATATCTAGTAAATCCACCATCGAAAGTATTTTTGACTTATTTTTCTGTCGAGAAGAAGAAAAAGTTATGGGAATGAATAAAGCGAAAATATAGGATCGCGCATATAACATGAACAGATCGCGCATATGGCAGAGAGTCATGTAATTAAAAAATTACCGCCACGGCATGGGACTATGTGCCCTTGAGGGAGGAGACCATAATGATCACCTGCTTCAAGGGCACATAGTCCCATATACAGACTAAGATTTTGACAATACCACAGTAGTGTATAACGTTATTTTCACGATGAACAGACTTTATGCTTTAATATATATATATATATATATATATATATATATATATATATATATATATATATATATACATTTTTTGTATATATATGAACGATATGTACGTACATACATACATACATACATACATACATACATACATACATACAGACAGACAGATCTAGACAGACAGACACACGCACAGAGTTGTGGATAGTATTTATGTTGACCCATATTTATTTAACATCTCTTCACCATACAGGATCAACTGATGAAGCGACTCCCTCGACATCAACTGGGATTGATGACATTCGATCTGGAAATGAAATAAATGAGATGTGTTATTTCGACGTGGTCACTAAACTCGTAGAAGAGTATCTACAGATACCGATCTGGAACTCAGGAGAAGGGATTTTCTTCGCCATATTTCATAAAAATCCTGAGAAACTACGATATTTCTGTGAAAAGGTTGGTGATAAAATAGTCAGCGATTTCAAACCCAGGCGTCAAAAAGAAACAAGAGAAGTAACGGCATCGTTTACATCATATATTAAATTTACTTCGTCTGCGTCACCAATTCGTAACGATATGTGTAGTCTCCTTGGCCACAATCCAAATACGGATGAGTTTGCATCATTTATCTTCTTGACCGACAGCAAAAAACAGAAATATTCAAATATCACGCCGAGAAAATCATGCGTAAACAGGAACAACACCTTTCGACAAAAGTTACCGAGCCATCGCAATACGGACTTTCCAAACTCCGTTATCTCGGTGGGAGATGTATCGCAAAATCCAAAGCTACAACAACGAAAACACTGAAAACTAATCTGTATAGCAAAAACAGGCAGAAATATAATTGTTCAAAGAGTCGACTTGAACTTCTTGACTTGTTGGAAGTAAGCGAAACCACAATAATAGACACGACAACTGAAAAATCCACATTGGATGAGACAATAAGAAGACAAATATTAGACATTCGCTTGTCCACATTTCGGACCCATGTTTTGATTTTTTTAAGTCCGTCGAACGAAAACGACTAGAATTAGAAAGCGTTGGCGCTTTTCATGTCTTCGGTGAATCCGTCATAGACCAGGTTGAAAAGATTATCCTTGATGACGAAACACTTAGAGAAGAATGGTGTCAATTATTTGGAGGTAGGGGTTCTGCTGGCATTTTTGCATTATATCAAGATGTCATCAAAAGGTACTGTAAAGTTGCTGACAATCAGTATCGGAAAAAGTTACTGACCAAACTTGGCAAGAAAACAACCACAGCACATCGGAAAGAAATCGAAATGAGACCGAAAGGATTGTCGAATGTAAATTCAAATGATACTGTTGAAATACAAGATAAATCGACAACAAAGAAACGTAAAACGGCCAGTAAAAAAAAGAGAGAAGCGAAAATGTCAACTGCGAAGAGGAACAAGGATGACTCCGATTACTGCAGTATATGTGATGGCGAATACAATGAAGGAGAACAGTGGATACAGTGCGATGCATGTGACGGATGGTTACATATGGAATCGATCATTATATATAGATGAAAACATTTCTCAGAATTCTAATAGACCCTATTACATACAAATCGTACCGTTGATATAGAGAATAGGGGCCTAGTATAAATTACCAAGCGGATTGTTAATGTCGCATATAAAACACTTAGGCCTATTAGGTCTGAAAAACAGACGAGGCACAGATAGCGCCATAGTATAGGCATGTTTGTACTAAATGATTACGAAGACAAAATATTTAACATCAACGAGAAGAACAAACTCGGAAATCAGTCTTTAAATATCTCTAAACACAACATTTCACATCACAAATGTAAATAGGCCTAGTGGCCTAGGCCTATCAGCTATTTTTTCTGAGTGATGATATAGCTATAGCTTAACCTACCCTAAATGATATTGGTTTGTCTTCAGGGCTACAGCCTCCTACATACTCATCGTAGATAACTTGGCGGGGTAATACTCCCTTTAAATCTTCTTTAAGGTGCGATAAAATCCTGCAATCCATGGTAAATTTTAATTTTCAATTCACCTTGAGGCCAGGGATCATGAAGAAACTTTAGGCCTAAAGTCAAGTGTAACAATATGAAGCCAAATATCGTCCTTTTAGTAAACAAATTTCGTTTCTTAATTCTGTAATCCACTGAAAAAATAGGCTCATTGTATAAAAAAAATAGTGATTAAAAAAATCGAGTACAATAAATCCGTTTTCGATGTAGGCCTACTGTGTAAACGCCGCTTGAGCGTGAATACTACTTCGTGTGCGACTCCCCCGGTGCGCATACAAAATACACTTTTCCTCCATCGTTAGGGACCGTCTCTGATTGTCGCAGAAGTTCAAGAAACGAAATTTTTTCGTTAAGATCAAAACCCCCTCCCCCCTCTCCCTAAACGAAACTTCAAAAGTGCGAAATGTTCATGTCTGCCTGAGAGTTGCATTTGCATGTTGCATTTTGCTATAGCTACTAAAGACGTATATCCCTCGCCACATTACAATTAAAGTAATCTATCAGATTTGAGTACTAACAGGGCATTTTACCGCATAAAAATTTCATTTTATTTTACTTTCCCTTTTTGCATCTCTTGTGCTGTTCTTTGTCTTTGTGAACACGCAATTGGTACTTGGTAGGGGCGATAAATAAGCGAGAAACTTTGACAAGGGGGCCCAGGCATGTTCAATCATATTCAAAACGACTATGACCAGGTGCATAACAAGTGAGAATAAAGACATCTAGTGGTTAGAGCAGACGCTTATAAATAGCACATTTAAAAAAAATGATACTTTTTGTCTTTGTATAATTGAATGAAATGTTTAGGATACAATGTTCCTATCGGTAAATTGTGTTTGGGGTACAAACGAGATTGAAACAGTGACACATTTGTTGGCACGAGTGTGCAGTTTTTCTGTAATTTAAAATAAACACACGAAAACTTGTGATCACAAAATAAAAGTGCGAAAGTGAAGTTCACTAATTGAATGGAGGTCAAACCCCCTCCCCCCCTAAACGAATAAATTTCGCTTTTTGAACTTCTGCGACAATCTGAGACGGTCCCTTATGGAATGAATATTCTCAAAATCGCGTTATTTTTGCACGAAATGATAAGTAAACACTTACAATAAATGTACTCTGCCATTGTTAACTTTTTCTACATACGGAATGTAAAATCTGAAAGTCGTCGTCTGGCAAATATGACGGCTGTGTGACGTGTGCGGCGATCACGTGACTGAAATAGACCAACCAGAGGCGCCGCCCGGTATGGGAGCTCAGAGGTCAAAGGTAAATTGTTAAATTCGTGTTTTGGACGATATCGGAGCTGCCTGTCGTAGCAAAGTAGCTAGATTTTTAACTCTTCCGTTGAGTAGTTTTGAAATTGCCGGTAAGTTTCTAGCAATAAATTTATTACTCTATTACTTCATGTTAATTTTTTCATGGAATTCGATCATTTTCAGTTAAAATTTCCTCGCCGAAAAAAATCTGTCGGTCTGAGATGTGTGCGACTCGGTGGGTTAAGTTTCATACCTTCTATTATTTATACATGGGACGTAGCGAGGGTAGGGTCAGGTCGGTGTAGTGTGTGCTATGACTGAATGACAGGAGACTCGGGAGGGTTGTATCAAGTTATGTTTTATTCATCTCTTGGCAGATAACGGGTCGAGTGCCTGTGGTATTTTCACGAGCGAAGCGAGTGAAAATACAGCAAGGATACACCGCATCACGAGTGAAAATAACTTTCGTAACACACAAACGTCAAGCAAGGTCATGGAGTTCTGTTATTATTACATATTGTTCCCAAATTACACACGTTAGTAACTACGCTTCGTCGAACCACAGTCGTTTGGAGAGCTATTCAGCGCTGGGACTATTCGCCCCATAGACGAGAGTACAGAAGAGAGAAATACCCCAAGTCTGGAAACAGAATGGCTATAAAAACCACGCCATGTCACATTCCGTGTCCGATTTCACTGTGAAAATTAGCAAGTTCATCTGTTATGCAACCGTCGATCGTTCCCTATCATTCTAAAATTTCATACCTGATACTTATTCTGATTCAAAACGCTCGTTTCGTGTGATTTTCGGCCGAATTCGACGGACACCTCGCCAAAACTTGGGGTGAGCAACATTCCGGTCACCTCTTGGGTACCTCCACTTTACTGACGTTGGCGCCGCCTACCCATGAGGGATGACTGGAATGTTGCTCACGCTTATGTTTTGGCCAGGTGTCTCTCGAACTCGGCCGAAAATCACAGGAAATGAGCATTTTGTAAGCAGATGAAGTATCAGGTATGAATTTTCGTGTGATTTTCGGCCGAATTCAGAAGACACGTCGCCAAAACATAAGGCATGAACAACCTTCAAGTCACCCCTCATAGGTACGCGGCGCTAACGTCAGTAAAGTGGAGGTGCCCAACGTCCACTGTGAGGTGACCGGAATGTTGCTCACCCCCAGGTTTTGGCGAGGTGTGCGTCGAATTCGGCCGAAAATCACACGAAACGAGCGTTTTTGAATCAGATAAAGTATCAGGTATGAATTTTTAGAATGGTAGGGAACGATCGACGGTTGCATGATAGATGAACTTGCTAATTTTCACAGTGAAATCGGACACGGAATGTGACATGGCGTGGTTTTTATAGCCATTCTGTTTCCAGACTTGGGGTATTTCTCGCTTCTGTACTCTCGTCTATGGGGCGAATAGTCCCAGCGCTGAATAGCTCTCCAAACGACTATGGTCGAACAAGTGAATTCTTGGGGTCGGCGGATGGATATTACTTAACCAATAGAGTTATTCGCCCCTCAGCTGGTACACTCAAACAACCTCACTCACACACACACAAAACACTGCAAAATGTTTTCAAGTGAAACCGTTCATATTTTATATCATTATAATCGAAATTTATGTACACTGGAACAAGAACAATGAGTAAAACTTCAAAACAAGAAAGTCTAATTATGTTATCGGTCGAATCATTCAATCGGAATCGGAGTAGATCACTGAAGGTCGGCGACGTTTGGAGGCGATGCAACGACGCGTGATATACAGGCGAAGACTGTTGAGATAGGGAATTATTTCCGGTGATGTTGAAGGTAAAGTTGAACGATCCACCACTGATTTGTGCATTTGAGAACATCCCTGGTAGTTGCGGCAACTGATGGAGGGCATTTTGATGCGCTGACGACAAAGCACATCGAGTAGCATACGAAGGACCGGCCACAGGTCGCGGTGTATGTTTGGCCGGTGATCTGCGACCTACCTGTGTTCTGTTAATTGCAGAAAATTCTCGACAGTGCCCAGATGCATGTCTGTTTTTACCTTCTCGTGTCTATTTATAGACAGAGAAGGTATTAGAGTTGAAAACCAATATGCTGCTGCTGTCAAGAACTTCCGTCTGTCAAGACTTCCGTCTGTCAAGATCCGTTGACGTCATGCCATTGTGATGGGTCATATCATAAACTGGTGGGGGTGTTCATGGCTCAGGTTGAGGTGTGGAGAACGATTTTGAGCTATGACAAAAATCAAAAGGACTTAGCGGCATAGCCACAGTGTTAAGCCTTTCTCCAAGGTTCTTAGTTGACTACAATCTATTACAGACTACTGAGCTGACGTTAGGGGTACTCACTTTGTGTTTGCTCACTCTGTGAGCGCTAGTGTTTGGTACTGAGTTGCGTGGATATCCCCTCATGGCCTCACGTGATCTGGGCCTGTTGCATAATCTGCAGAGATGATCATATGCCTCCGAGTCTGAAAACTGTCATTGTGTAAGCCTGTCGGCATTTTCCTTGCATTTTTTCTCATTTATTTTGCAAAATATCGGCGAGTGCCTCAATATTTCAAGATAACCCTTTCTTCCCAATCGTTTCCTGGAGTTTCAGAGTCATATGAACGAAAATGAGTGAAAGTTTTAGACAGGAAAATCGGACGTCTGCCATGTTCAATGTTTACAGTACAATCAGAAGTTTACGTGGCGTGGAGGAATTAACCAACAACACAGGAGTGTTCATGATGCCCGCCCTCTAGAGGCAGACCCTCCTATATGAAGACGATGCTGAAGTTAGACTCGGTTTCGGATTCAGTTTCGGATTCGGTTTCGGATTCGAGTGACTGAAAGAAATTTTATATTTTCAGCCGATTTTGTTAAAATGTGGATTACTTTATTTTCACTTGGAATTTATTTTCTTTACTTTCCCTGGACCTTTTTTCAGCTAAAATCAAATCAAATCAGACTAGACAAAGTGAAAATATATCACAGTGAAACAATGAAAATCTATTCTTAGCTGAAATAAATTTCTGTCTGTTCTGTGCTGTTTTGTGTCTATGTTTACAACTATTGTCTTACGAATTCTGACTAGTGTTATTGGATTATGGATTGGTATGATTGCGATTATTTTACAGTGAAAATAAAATGGTCCATAGTACTTCGGTATGTTGCAAAGATAAATACTTGTCGTCAAGAACAAGTTTTAATGGGTTGCCTGTCGGCATAAATTGTGTGCATCTATTTACAAAATAAAATAAAATGGTTAAAAAAAATAGAAATTACAGAAAACTTCAAAGCACTTTAATTCGAAATTGAAAGTAAGTGGAGGAAAACAACACTTACAAAAACATTTATACTTTAATTTGTTTATTTGTCACAATGTGTGTCACATGGTGTAATGTGTTTGTATTACTTTGATGTTTTGGTTGATGTTGATCAACAACTCTTTCAGTACTATACTAAACTCCCGGACTAAACTATCAGTTAATATGTTGTGTAATAAAGATTGCATTGAATGCATTTCTTTGAATGTGCGTAGTACTATTAGCGTAAAGGTATACTGTCACCTGTTCCAATTTTGCCACAGTTACAATGGAAAGAGAAAATCTAACCAATCACAGATTTTAAGCGGGTGGCCGCTTTTACAAAACAGCGCCCTCACATGAGCATTTTGAATACCAAGGAACGCCCCTTTGACCATATATGGGCATATTTAGATTACAGGTGACTGTATGTCTTTAAATAGTCCTAACTGCATAATGCTAATAATTGAGGTGGACACTTTTGACTTGTGTAGTCATGCACATGCACCATAGTTTCTTGCTCTACTGCCGAAAGTGTTTAGTATTTTTGAACTGTAAGCTTAGAAGTTATGGTTATGTGTGAAATATTTATTTCATGAAATACATGCTACAATTTATGCTGTGAAATATATATTACATATGCCGACCGGTAATCCATTAAAAACTTGTTCTTGATGACAAGTATTTATCTTTGCATACGGAAGTACTATGGTCCATTTTATTTTCACTGGAATTTATTTCAGCTGAAAATATTTTCATTGTTCCACTGTAATCTTATTTTCACTTTTTGTCTAGTCTGATTTGATTTTATTTTAGCTGAAAAAGTGTCCAGCGAAAGCAACGAAAATAAATTCCAAGTGAAAAATAAAGTATTCCACATTTTAACGAAACCGGCTGAAAATATGAAATTTTTTTCAGTCACTCGAATCCGAAACCGAATCCGAAACTGAATCCGAAACCGAATCCGAAACCGAGTCTAACTTCAGCATCGTTATATGAAGTACCACATTTGATGCTTGTGGAAAGCTTGACCACACAATGGAGCATTTAAACTTTTAGAAAATGACAAACTGAATAAGAAGGTATTCAGAAAATGTCAAATACTGAGGAAAAATGCACAAATATTCAAAATAAACAGGTTAACTGATTGGTCAGCTATAAAAAACAATGAAAATGTTTATGATCAAAAGTTTTTGAGATGCGCACATTTTAACAAATACAGAAATTATTAACATTATAATATAAGACCAAACTATTTTTTCAGGGATGGGACAGGTTGGAAATGAGGGGTGAGAGACAAAGGCACTCCTATTGCTGCATGTGGATGCAGCCACACCATTTCATTTACAGCATACTTATTCACTGTGTTGTGTTCAAGTTCCATATTGTACTGACTGTCATACAAGGATAACATAAGCAAATCAAATCAAATTAGAAAAGGATCAATGCTGTTGTGTGGATTTTGCTGAACATGGCTGATATTTCGCTCTATATATTTGGTATCCAGCAAAGGCATATTTTGATGTAAGTCAAAATTAACACTACATTGCTGACAATATATTTTACCGTTTCTGCATGAATTTTTCTTATAGTATATTAGTACTTCAAACAGATTAACAGTTATCGTGATTTCAACCCATAATTTTACATCACAAAGACTGTAATTCTGCCAATTTTTTTTGTTTTTCAGTCATTTTATAAATTTTGCACTGCACAAGATGATTGAACAAATTGCAATGTTTGAATTTGTAAACTCAAAGAATAAAATCCTTGGTCACAATAAAATTATTTTTTGAAAAGAAATTTACTCTTAAACACTTTTAGCATATATTCTTTACACGGTCATGTATTTCAAGGAAAATATGCCTATTAAAAAAAGTAATTTCTTCACTTTCAATTTTTTTTCAATACTATGACAATTATCAGCCATGAGGTTATACAAACACAAGACCAGATAAGCGTTTTTCATCATTTCCACAGGACTCTTTGGAAAATCCATTAAAAACAGTTAAAAGTGACTGGAAATGATCACTTGGTATACATTTAATTTACAGATGCCAGGTTGTGTATTTCACATGCACTCAGGTCAGTAAGGAAGTGCGTCATTACTATTTTGGACTGTTAATTCTATTTCTGAATTGTTTAACTTTTTTACACTTTGAACTATCTTTAGGCAGTTTATACTGTAGCTTAGAATTTTTTTGATTGATGTATTTAATCATCTTTTGGGTTCTTTGGGTCCATATCCCACCTCATGCCCCTACATCATCAACTATTTACCAACAACTCCATGCCAACAACCAATTACCTGACCTGGCCACACATTAGAGAAGGTACAGCGTCATTGACGGTATTTTTAATGATATCTCTTTTAAATGTAATATAGATATTTTTTCTACGCTGTGTAGTTTTAAAACTATTTTTATCCATCTTTTTTAACAGTTCTCCTTTTTGATTCGTGTATGTTTTTTCAATTTAATGTAATGTGTTACTTTTATGATTGTCTTGTACATTTGTCTTGCGATGGTGTGACTTTTTTGTTTCACAGATCTGTTGGTGGGTTGCCCGTTGATATGTGTATTAAATAAAATAAAATAATCGAACGCTGGCGTGGCGTGAGTATTTTGACCCGTTTTTTTGCGGCCTCATAACTTTCACGTAGGGATGAGGTTAATGTATCAAAACACGAAAACACACCCATTTTACAAACTCCGCCTATTTTTTACATCCACCGTCATTTTAAACTAAAATAAATCTACTTCAAATCGTGAAAACCTGTGTCGACATCGTAATATTTAAATTGTTTGCTTTCAAAGTGCTCGATAAACCCTGCTTTGAAGTGGAATAGCCCAACAGCGGAATAATACCAAGAAGTGATAGTTTGTCATCACTCCTTAGCAACCAACTTTTTATAAGTACAGCCTGGAGGAAGCAAGGTCGATTTCAAGTTGATTTCGTCACTAATTTCGGCACGTCTGTATGACAACAGTCATAACCAAAGCATGCATGTATGATAAAGGGTTATTACACGAAGTAAGGGCGAGATCGCGTCGTATTCGAGTGATGTGTCCGTATTTTGAAGAGTTGCGTAGCACGACCACGAGAACTTTCATTTCAAGAGGCCCAACAGGAGTACAAAGTATTCTAAATGCGACTACGTTTCATTGATATATCAATCGATACTTTAAACGTATGTTTAGCGAAGTTAACTATAAATTTATAATATTATATCGCATTTATGCAAATTGGATATGCGTGTTGATTATGTAATTTCAAAATCCTTTTGGATATCCGTTTTGTATTCTACATGGAAATACCTTTCATTTGATAACTATAAATTTCAAATATTATATCGCATTTATGAAAATTAGGTACCCGTGTTAATTATGCACATTAGGGGGCAGACAGTCCATGTAGCCGATAATGACATGCTAATTAGATGCATGTGTACGGAATAACAAGTTGGCCTTGCCAGGGTTCCAGTATATCTGTGTCAAGTATCAACTAAAGTTACACCATTACACAGTAGAACCGAGATTGTTGTTACACGTATATTACTACCTTACCTACGTCTGATTAACCCGCCTCTGTACGAAATTGCGTACTAACTAAGTTATGAAGTTAGATGGGACTGGTTGAGGGCGTCCTACACATTTCAATGGGTACGTCGGGGGACTTACATACATTACAGTTACAGAGTTACAATAAGGGAACTATGCACAGTAGGTGCGGCTACCCACAATTCTCCATGATCTGTGCACAAGGAGATCACTCACTTAACTGAAGCAAATTTCTTCTGTACGCAGAACAACTCGGTCCATATTTCAAAATTCTGGAAACATAGTTCTGATAATCATAATTTTTACCTTCTCGTGTCTATTTATAGACAGAGAAGGTATTAGAGTTGAAAACCAATATGCTGCTGTCAAGAACTTCCGTCTGTCAAGACTTCCGTCTGTCAAGATCTGTTGACGTCATGCCATTGTGATGGGTCATATCATAAACTGGGGGGGTGTTCATGGCTCAGGTTGAGGTGTGGGAGAACGATTTTGAGCTATGACAAAAATCAAAAGGGACTTAGCGGCATAGCCACAGTGTTAAGCCTTTCTCCAAGGTTTCTTAGTTGACTACAATCTATTACAGACTACTGAGCTGACGTTAGGGGTACTCACTTTGTGTTTGCTCACTCTGTGAGCGCTAGTGTTTTGGTACTGAGTTGCGTGGATATCCCCTCATGGCCTCACGTGATCTGGGCCTGTTGCATAATCTGCAGAGATGATCATATGCCTCCGAGTCTGAAAACTGTCATTGTGTAAGCCTGTCGGCATTTTCCTTGCATTTTTCTCATTTAATTTTGCAAAATATCGGCGAGTACCTCAATATTTCAAGATAACCCTTTCTTCCCAATCGTTTCCTGGAGTTTCAGAGTCATATGAACGAAAATGAGTGAAAGTTTTAGACAGGAAAATCGGACGTCGGCCATGTTCAATGTTACAGTACAATCAGAAGTTTACGTGGAGGAATTAACCAACAAACACAGGAGTGTTCATGATGCCCGCCCTCTAGAGGCAGACCCTCCTATATGAAGTACCACATTTGATGCTTGTGGAAAGCTTGACCACACAATGGAGCATTTAAACTTTTAGAAAATGACAAACTGAATAAAAAGGTATTCAGAAAATGTCAAATACTGAGGAAAAATGCGCAAATATTCAAAATAAACAGGTTAACTGATTGGTCAGCTATAAAAAACAATGAAAATGTTTATGATCAAAAGTTTTTGAGATGCGCACATTTTAACAAATACAGAAATTATTAACATTATAAATATAAGACCAAACTATTTTTTCAGGGATGGGACAGGTTGGAAATGAGGGGTGAGAGACAAAGGCACTCCTATTGCTGCATGTGGATGCAGCCACACCATTTCATTTACG